>NC_081824.1:465779416-467087064 GCF_030867095.1 Alligator mississippiensis | reverse complement strand
AGGTTTTTGCCACCCCTGATTCCGAAGGCTAACAGATGGGGCCCCTGGGGTGCGGTGTGAAGTCGGTGCAGATCCCCATCTCATTCTGCCTCCCCACAGGGCAAGCAAGACGCAGCCAAAATGCTGAGGGTCGCGGCGGTGAGAAGCCCTTGTCAGCTGGGTGGGAATGCCAGTCTCACCTCAGCAAAACTTCTTGACCCACAAGGAATTAAGCCTGGAGACTCCTAGTGCCCTTCCAATCCCACCGTGTAAACACAGGGTTATGCTAAGGGCTGAGCATGGAGCTGATGGCATTAAGTGAAATTGTCCTTTTACTCGTGAAGGTCTCTCTTCTCTCTGAAGGGGGTAATTAGAACATTATAACTGACAGCAAATATTTTGAATCTCCCATGACTTGAGCATTTCATTGGCAACGTTCCCTACTCGGAGCATAGGAAATAACTCCATCTAACACGGCACAATAACCTGCGGAGGTATAACAAGCAGAGGCGGGCAAGCCGTCTTTGGCCAGATGTACAGCTCTGGCCATATTGGAACGATACAAGGAAGTGACAGCAGAGGACAAGCACAAGGATACAGGCACGCCAGGAACCTCAACTTCTAATGCAGGAAAACTTGTACAGCCACCGAAAGACACCGAGGCTGCGCCTCCGTTCAAACTCATGTCAGAAAGAAGACAAGTCGCCTCTGGGCTAATTCCCAGCTGCAGAGAGACTGGGAAAGCCTGTAGTGGGGTTTAGCAGACTTGGAAAAAGTAGGATGCTGTAAAGCTTCAAGGGTTGCTATTGGACATGAAAATAAATGGGGATGAAGATAAGTAAAGGGAGAGCAGGCGCCGTCTCTTCACATAGCAAGGAGTTAATGGGTCTGCTGGTTCCACACAAGGTGCATTGCGAGGTACAACCAGACTGAACTGGAAGAGAAAACCCTCTCCACTTTATCCATGTAAGCATTTACACTGCTCCCATCAAGAGCATGTGAGCATTGGCCAAGCATGTATTCTCACAGCACCGCTGCACTGCAGGGAAATTTCAGTGCCCCCACCATTTCACAGATTGGGAACTGACCTGCTCAGAGTCATATGGGGAGCCTGTGGCAAAGAAGGAATTAAACCAGGGTCCCTGGTCATGCCTTGTCCATCCCTACACAGATTTAGGGGAGGACCATTGCTATCACCTGGCAAGTCTTCTTGCACAGCAGCTACAGAATACCCCTCCAGGAGTTCCCACATTGAGGCCGTATCTGGCAGCGGAGCCAAAACATGCCTTTGGGGAAGAGCATCCTTTACACAGAGCGCATGAGAACTGGAGGGGAAGCGGTCACTAAGTTGTCCTTTAAAGATGCTGTGGGGGTTTTGAGTTCTTTGCTACTACTGGCCTTGCATTACCCTCCCCAGCAGTGAGGTGCATCTACATGGCTGCCTCTTCCAGTCACTTGTTGCTCATTCACACTGGGAACCCTCCACTGAACTGCGAGCACGCACAAGCACTGCTTTCCCAGAGATCAGGTTATGAATAAGGCATGGCTCAATAGCAGGCTGCCTCTTACTTTGCAGCACAGGAATAAGACACCCACAGAAAACATCAATTCCAAACTTCCTGTGTCGTAACGGATGCTGACATGCTTTTCTGCAACTGGCTGTGGTGGTATTCAGAAACAGGGTATCCAGGATTCGTTGGAAAGGTCCAGAAAAATCAAGCCGTGAGTCAAGTCTTCTCCAGCTACAACTAAACATGCTGATTACAAGAGTTTGGACTAGACTTGTGAATGGGCTATACTAGCCAGAGCTTGGCATGGGGCATGAAGGAATCTGGTTTCTGGTTCTGACACCAATATGTGACACGACCTTGGGCATGTCACTTACCCCTGCTGTGACCCAGTGCCATTACAGGTCCATAAATGTGGGGAAAATGTTCCCTACCTCACAGTTGTTTGTAAGACACTGGGGTCCCTAGATGAATGGTACCATACAAACGTCTGGCAATACTTAATGAGGCATACCAATGCCAGTTAAATTGAAGCTATTTGATAAGCTCCTAAGACTCCTCTTGCTGTTTTCAGTCCCACTCACTCGCTTTGCAATCATTTAGTTTGTCATAGCGGACCGGCCTCCCGTGGCGACAGCTCCATTATCATAAAACACTGAGGGTCAAAGCTCTCCAAGTAAAAACTAGGACATGTGTTCCACAGAGAAAAGAGCAGAGCTGAACGAGAAAAGTACTGTGGGAAAGGAGAGATGATTAAATAAAAGAACTGCTTCAACACGTCCATGTAATTACAGCGGCCAGAACTCGTCAGGATGTTTGCTCCTGGGGGAAGCTGATGTAGGACGACCGGAGTACGCACACACCACAAAAGCTCTGCTAACGGGAACCCACATTTAGATCTGTCCAACTTGCCTAGTAGCAGCGATGAGAAGTTATTGGAGAAACAGGAAGGTAACCGTTCAGAGGAACGTAGTAATCGATGGATCGTTTTTCCCTAAACTGTTCTTATACAAATCTTATTCAAACAATAAGTTACTTAAAACCTGAATAAAGACCCAGCGTTCTTCCAGGTTCTTCCTGTTTCTCTTACGAAAACGTTCAGTACGTGGGGAAGTGGCTGCACTAAGTCAGTCATGAAACATGGGTTTGTTCTGTGAAGCAGCTCTGGGCAAGTGATATTTGGGTTTCACGGCTGCTGGAGCCAGCATGCCGAGTCAGCAAGCAAAACCTGGCTGTCTAGGCTGCACACCCTGTAAGCCGTCTAGGATGGGAAAGTTGGGTTCACCCACGCTCGTTCAGCAGCAATAGTTCTCGCACCAGAATTTCAGCCACCCTGCTGAGAATCCAGCTGCCGCTGAGGCCCGCAGCGCCAACAGTTATGGAAGCAGGTTAGCAGTCATACCAGTGTAATTCATACTGCAGCTCTTCACAGAAAACACTTCCAAAGTACCTTTACTACCACTCCCCCCATCCACTTTGGCCAAAGTCTTCCATGACTAACAACAGCCCATACCCTATCATGGTCAGGAAGGAAATTTTACCCCAGGGTCCGATTGGTCCAGACTAGATGTGTCTACATGAGATGCTTGATGGGCAGAAGACTAGTTCTACTGCACATTACCGTGGTTGGCATTAGTGCTAATGCGCAGTAGAATTATGCTAGTGTGCACTAGCATCACATAAAAAGTGTTTATTTGCGCTAATGCGCAGTAGCGCTGATTATGTTGCATGAAGTTAGTACCCGTCACTGCAGGTACTAAAATTAATGTGCTGCAATTATGACACGTTAATGAACATTAGTGCAGGGGGCTGGACCCGATGATCTTGCAAGGTCCCTTCCAGCCCTTTACAATCTATGAATCTATGAACATGCAGACGCACCCACTGTGGGGGTTTTTGCTTTCCTCTGTAGCAGGGGGCATGGCCTCTTCCTGGGATCTCTTGGGAGTATATAAACCACCTTTTTATGGAAGCAGGACATAGGCTGCCATGGTCTGGTGATGGAATTGCCCATTTATATAATCTTGGAGAAGGGCTATGCACTGTTGCTCAGCTCCTCAAAGCACATTCTAATGATATAAAGATGCCAAACAGAGGGAGCAGTTCCACATATATAAAGCTTTAAAATACAGACAAAGCTACCTGATATGGAAACCTTTACCCACTGAGGTCATGAGAATCCTCATGCAAGTAGGGGTTTGGCAAAATCAGAGCCCAAAAGAAAAGGTGCATCATTTTACCTGGTAGGTGTTGTCAAAGCTGTCATACATGAATCGGGTGATCAAGGAGGTCTTCCCCACTAGGAGAGAGAGAGAGAGAAAGAACAATTTTAGATACCAGACTGGAACAGAAGACTCCAACATTGTCCCAGTATCCCCAGAAAAAGGGGAAAGCTAGGAGAGGTAGCAGTGCCAAATCATTACAACCAGCCAGTTTTTCCCTAAAGTGAAGGATCAGATCAAATGAGCTAATAAGGACCAGTTCACCCAATTTTACTCTTAAAACCTGCTACAAAAATGAAAGACTAATGAAGTCCTTAGCTTAAGTGCCAGTTGCCACAAAGCCACTTAAAAACTGCGAAACGCACCAGGCTGCAAAGAGAACGGAGCCAACTATATCATGCATATTCATGCCACAGTACTCAACGATGAGACTCATGCCATCAAATCTGTACTTGAATGTGAACAGGTCGCCTCAGCTCTCAGACAGATCATGCTACACCCATCTTCACGACCTGCACCCATTCAGGAGAAAGATTATGCTGGGTGAGGTGATGAGCCTGTATGCCATCTACTCAGATGCCTGAATAGCATCTTGATCTTTATCATTATCTAAGCTTCACTCCACCCTTCGCTTCAGCCTCCACACTTCTCCTTGGAGCCTATAAATACCTGTGCTCTATTAAACCAGTTCCCATGTTCCACCCTGGTGACGGTGGCACTTTGAGACAAACAGGTGTAGCTAGTCTTAAACCTGCGTCATACCCTTGTTAATGGCTATTCCACACTGAAGGGCAGGTCTGCAAGGTAACTAGGAAGCATAAGCAGGTTTTCTTGGGCCAGCTTTAATCTAGGTGGCTGTGTCAGAAAAATAACTGAGCATGGGGCCATTAGCCTAGAAAAGCCTGGGCTGCCATCTCTTACTATCATTCATACCAATAAGGTAGCTTAAGTATGTCTGTCTGCGCTGGAATCTCACCCGCACAAAATAAGCATGCAGATACAGTAGGGGTGGGCAAGATATTGCCTGTGAACCATATCCGGCCTGCCAATTGATTCTATTCAGCCCATGGGCGGGCAGCAGCTCTGGCTTCAGCCTTTGTTGGTGCCACGGGGGACTCTGGGAAGAAGCAGCTGCACTCACCCGGCACCGGTGCCCCGACTCAGGATGGGCTAGTGGTGCCCTGCATGCCTGTGGCTTACAGCTGGCATGAGCTGGCCCAGGCATTAGGACCGTGTGGCAGCTGCTCCACACCTGTGCCCAGAGGCAGCAGGGCTTTCTCAGCACCTCCTGGCAGGTAAAGCCCTAGTCCTGGCCCCAGCTCCACCTCCTGCCTTGCCCCATAGTGCTGCAAGCTGGCCCAGCCACCTGCCACCTCCCAGCTGCAACCAGCATGGCTCCCATCCCATCTGCCCCAGTGAGGCTGCCCCCAGCACTGCAGGGCTGTGGTTGGGGCTCCTCCCGGGCAAAGGGGAACCCCCCAGGCTGCAGGTGGGCATAGCCTGCATGGCCCTGGGGAGGAGCTAGAGCAAGCTGGAGGGGGCTGCTGGGCTTCCCCAGGCTTTGTGAACATGAGTGTGGATGGGAAGGGTGGGGGTGCAGGCAGCTCTTGAGGGCTATGTTGGGGCGCAGGCAGAAGCAGGACCTTCCTTGCTATTTGGGGCAGGGGGTGGCTGGGCGTTGGCATGGCTCTGCTGGGCATGGGGAAGTCCTCCCCATGGCTGAGTGTCTTGCCTCTACATACACTACTCATAAAAACAACATAAATCAGGACAAAAATTAGTTTTTTAAATAAAATTAAAGTGTTTCATGGTAGAAGTTTGATTTTTAGCATACAATTTGTTGTTTTTTTTTAATCTACAATTTCTAAAAATGATTTCACCATTTATTTTGTGTGTGAAGCCCTCAACAGCTCGCCCAAAAACTCATTAAGTGGCACTCCAGTAGAAATAATTGCCCACCTCTAAGCTACAGCCTAGGTTTATTAGTGTCTGTGCTTCCCTACCATTTTAATCCAATTTCAGAGCATGATGTAAAGTCAGGTCTCCCCTGAGACACAAGCAGGAAATATGAATGGCTAAGGCAGTTATTAAGCCAGTCTCAAGTGACCCATCTCAGTGGCCAAGCTGGGACTACTTGCCCCTCCACCCTGCTTTTTCCCCCTTTATCATGCAGACCACTTCCCATTCCTGTGTCATCTCAGGCTGGAAGGAGCCATCAGGAAAAAACAGGAACTCATTTGAGGCAGACGAGACCCTGCTTCCTTCCTTATTTCAGTCTGGTGGTTTAAGTGATTCCTGCAATTAGTTTGGCAGGAGGGGGGCTAGAGAACAGAAGAGGAAAAAGAAGAGCTGTGCCCATCCAATGCCACTGCAGATCAAAGGCAGTCAGATCTGCACAGAGCAGCAGGGCCCAGGAATAGCTGTTCTGCTTCTAAGGCACTCAGTAAAAGCCAAGAAATGCCCTCCTCCCACCCCCATACTCAAGCAGCAGCAGCAAACAATGGCGACTGTAGAGAAGCTAAAAGTCAGGTAACTTGACCATGTCAGCACAGGTCTCTATGACTGAGGATCCCCCCCCCCACCCCCCAGCATAGCATTTTTGCCAATCCCCAGATGCAGCAATTTCTATTATTGCATCTTTTAACCCAGCTCTCCTTCAGGAAACCCGAGCCACCAGCTTCCAAACAGGCAGCTCCTGGCACAGACCCCTCAAGTCAAGACGCGACTTCCTACATGAATTTTTAAAGTGTGCGCCACGCTGCAAACAGAATCCGATTTCACACAACGTTCCCAGGCTGCCTTTTTGTACGGATCTGACAAATGCTGCCTTCAGCCATCACTCACAGGAAGAGCGTATCTGCGATGCAGTGGGGGGCCCCAAATCATATTCATAGTTGTTCTGGAAACGCTGTGAAACAGAGTACAGATGCATGGCAAACAGGGAGACTTGGTGCAGAGCAAATGTAGATCAGGGATCAGTCTGAGGTCCATTAATGCCACAATCTTTAGATTTACTTCTTTGTAAGGTCCCCTCTAGCTTCAAGCCAAAGTGGACCCTGGATGAAGGGTGACTGCCGCAAGATGGTGTCAAGGGAAGGATGCAGCAGCTCAGACTTGTTGGTGGAAATGAAGCAGAGCTTCCGATGACTTAGCCAGAATAAGAGGATCCTCCAGCCAGTCCTGACTGCCCAACCTGACTTGTGGGAGCGCCTCCCACAGGACCTTGCAGACAGTCAGTGGGATCCACGGAGAAGAGATCTGCATAGACGACCCCTACCCTTCTGCACAGCTTACTGGGATCAAAGGGTGGTGCCATCTTCTAGGAGGCAGAGCATGTGCCAAGCCCAAACTTTCTTGTGCTGTGGTGGTTGGCGCTGGCTGTGGCCTGGTCACGTGGGAGTTATTTCAGTTATCAGTGACACCAATGAGGCAACTCCCCCAGATGCAGCCAGTCACAGCTAGGTTTGCACGTCCCTGTGCCAAGCGCAAATCCTAACCATTACATCAAGATACTGAAAACCTCCACATTCAAAGCAGCAATCATTTTACCCCCAGTGCCTGGACTCATGTGGAAATCCTCCTCTCATCCATGTGGCTCACTCTTGGAAAATACTGTTTGCAGACAATATTAGCTCACCAGCCCAAACAGAAAGGTACTCTTTCATTGTTTGCTGCCCATTCCCATCCCTGACCCCCTCTCCCAACTCACTGAGGTTACCTTTCCTCCATGTTTCAGCCAGGAAAGGAAACCGCAGCTTGCTTAAATTCCAGCTAAGCCCATCTCAACCTACATTTTGATAATCTGAATGCATTACAGTTCAAAGACTGTTCTTTCCCTCCAAGAGACAAAGGGTCTTTACACAATGGATCAAGAGTTGTCTAATCTGGTTAGGCTTAATACTGTGTGTTTGCAGTTTTAATTCCATGCTGAATATTAAAACGTCACATTTTCTAAGTGAAAAATTCACTTGATGGATCTAGGTAGAAGCGAGAGCCAAGTGATTAGAACCAACAGTATTCGCTGCCCATGCCGCCTATAATTAAAGGGGGGAAAAAAATATAATCAAAAAGGCTGCGATTCTGAAATTCAGAGATTTATTTTACGTAAAAATGGCAGCTTGCCCTGCAGAGTTACGAGGCTTTAGCAATGATTTGGAAAAGAATCCACGTGGGAAACTTGCCGTAAGTGCCTCCTCAACCAGATCTATACAATAATGCAACACGCCCCCGGCCCCGCATTTGAAGGCCTTTAGGAGTACAGTACTCTAGTCTAGAGATCAGATGGCTAATTTCAGATCAAGATAAAATTGGTTTGGGAAGCAAATACCAAAAAACGGCCAGCAGCCCCTTTCTAGCACAGGTTTTGCTGCGTTGGGTTTTAAACGCAAGACACCTCTCAGCACCTGGTGTAGACAGCCATGCTTGAAAGCACGCGAGATAGACTAGAGTAATAAGTGACATGGTAAAAAAAAAAAGAGTTAATTCCTCTCTCCCCAGGTAGGCAACCTGATCAGAGCTGCTGTGGTTTCTGTCAGCTTTGTGCAGGGCGAGGCATAGTCTCTTGGCCCAAATATCACCCCATCCTTAATTAAATGTCACAAGAGCTGGTCTAATGGCAGGGACTTGGTCGCATGTAAATGCAGTCACTATACAACGGAGGAAAAATGGGCCACATCTTGCACTGAGCGCTTTATTTCTGATTCAACAAGCAGATTGTTCTTTCTGTGCCTTGCACTGAGGGGAAGGCTGCGGAGCCAGAGTTCACAGCTCGCTTTTGATCCAAAATGCTGAGCTCTTAAGAAACGCCAGTTCTATTTTTACATCCATCTGCATTTGGAGCAGAGGAATGGACCACTCTCAAGGCACGCCAAACACCCGGGTTGCTTCCAAAGGCTGAAACAAAGGGCTTGCTTTACCATACGTCTTCTCTTTTCTGGGCAAGGAGAATGGGTTGTTTCATTTCCAAGGAATCCAAGCTCGAGGCAAAGGCAACAAAACTAAGGGGCTAAACCCTGCTGAAGTGACCACAGCTCTTTGCCAATATGGGACGATAAGAGTCAAGCTATGTCCTACCCTTACCAGCTTCTGCCAAGAGAAATTTTGGCAAGCTGACGGCAGCCACCAGCGTGTGCATCCACCTAGGTCTTCTACTGCTTCCACTCAGCATATTGGTGCCATATGCATCTGCCAGGCAGTGGTACAAGCCCTCCCTCGCCTATCAGAGGTGGATTACCTCTGCCAACAGAAAGGAGGGCTCTGCCATCAGAGAGAAGCTTGGAGTGTAAGCACACGCAGCTCTGCAGGAAAAGCTTTGCATCATGAGGCCTCACTGCTTCCCGAGAAGGAGCAATATGGTGCAGCATAGTATCTGTGCCAAAGAGACCACCACATGGGAGTACTTGGAGGGAGACAAGCATCCACAGGAAATAATAAACGGGGCATGGTATAAAATATATTACTATGTTAGAGGCCATGAGAAGTCTAATCAGGGGTTGAACTACATGACCTCTGGAATCCCTTCTAACCCTCCTTTTCTATGATTAAGATGTGCCCACATGTCCAAGACGGCACTACTTGTCGGCATTGCAACCTCTGGTCTCCTCCAGGCTCAAAAATGGCCACGCAAGAGAGCATCAAAAGAGTGAGCCTGCATCTTAATCAGGCCCTCCGTCCCTGTGAAGATAAAAAAAGAGCAAACTCAACATGAGCCCACAATATGCGGCTGGGGCAAAACAGAGCCAACACGCTCCTTGGGCATGTATACAGGGGAGAGTAGCAAGGAGAAGTAGGGGAGATGATTTTTCCTCTGTAGTTGGCATGGAGACAGTTCTGGGGTCCACTTTTTTTTTAAAAGGATGCAGAAAAACTGGAAAAGTTTAAGAGACAAAAAAAATAATGATTTGAGGATGAAAGAAAATGTTCTTCAGTGAGCTCCATCGATTTAGCCTAATCAAAGGGATTGAAAGGTGACAATTCTGGTGGAGAAGGGACTTTCACAGAGTAAAAATCCTGGGCACTTTGACTCCTAATTTTACAGAGAAAAGCTTAAACAGAATCCAAGAGTTAAAAATCAGATCTGAAAGAAGGCACAAGTTCTTTATTTCTAAGACAGCGAAAGCAATTTAGCCACTGGAACAAGCTACCCGGTAAGGCAGTTTCTCTTGATGTCTTCAAATCCAAGACTGGTGGTCCTCCTTGAAGAGCTTTAACCAAACACTAGTTATCTGGATTAACACTGAAGTAGAGAGATTATGTTCCAGAGCTGATGTTACACGGGTTAGACTGGATGCTTTAATGGTCTTGCCTTTCTTTAAAAAAAAAAATAAAAAATTATATATATGAATTTGAGTTGGAGTACAAATGCCCTTTCTGTCAAAGACACCACAGGAGGGAAGGAGAGGGGTATGGTAGAAGAGCAACTACATAAAATGGCATCTTTGTGGATTTATTGACTAAATTCTGCACACAATCAGCTGACTGTTTTGCTTTTTTCCCCCCTTAGTTTCTGCCAGCACTGCAGTGCCAACACAGCTATAATACAGCGAGCTGTCGACTCTTTTCCGGCACCAGCCTCAGAATGGTGAATTAGATGATGTGAAGGCAAAAAAAACCCTCAAAAGCTTCAACTCTGGTGCTAGGATGATTTTTCAGCTAGGGTGGGGAGGGGCAGTAGAGAAGGAGCCTTTCCTGCTGAGCAAAATATTTGATTTGGCATTACTGTGGCAATGTCATATAGAAGCCAAGGTTGCCGCTTGCTTTTAGGATCACTGTATTCCACATATTTAAAAAAAAAGGCAAAAGGTCAGATTCAGCAATCACACACTGAGCTGTATAGTGAGGGACAAGACATGAGAAAAAAAAAAATCAAAAGGAGTTCTCTTCTGAGGGACAAGGACCCAGATCCCAGGAACCTGTTTAACTCGCTTGAGATAAAATATTGCCACAAGCTGAAAAGCAGCAAGTCTCCCAGGCTCAGGAGGAGAGATTTTCTTTTCCCACGTTGGTCACGAAGTTGTTTTACGGCAAGTAAAACATTAACCAAGCCCTGATCAAATGGCTTTTGCTCAACCCTTGCTTAAACTCTATTACTCAAAGGAGTGCACTGTGAGGTCTCACAGCTGAGAAGCAACTGGCTCTGAGGATATATACGTTTCAGACTGGCTTAGGGGACCTTTCTTAGCTAAAAGCAGCTTCACGTGAATTTACACCCAGCTCTCTCGGTGGCTCCCATACAGAACAAGATCGCCCCGCTGCAGTCCATCTTCCTTGCTATTAAACACACGGCCACATATTGGTTAACAGATGCCCTGATAAAAAGTTGCTCCAAACATCAATGAGAACGGAGGTAGACTAACTTCTGTTGGGCAGTGAGGTTTTATGGCTGTGCAAGGACAGGAAGTACAGGACTGATCAAGATGCCACATACGATGCAAGACCTTTCACCGCCAGGAAATCGATCCAAAAGCAGCACAATCCATAGCAGCTAGTCAAGGCTGGTTGTATACATGACTTGAGCTGTTGCTCACCAGGAAGTGACTTGAAAATAGCTGTCCAAACACGACCGCTCTGCAGACAGCTACAGCGGATGCCAAGGACTCAATGGGCAGAGAGCCGGGTTAGGTTGGGATGGATGGAAAACAGGGAACAGCGTCTAGTGACTTCAGATCCGGAAGTCTAGCACTTCTGATGAGCATTATATTTGTACTAGCAGTTTAAGAGGAGGCAAAGTGCCTAAAACCAACAGCATGAGCCAAACCGCGCCTGGAATGATTCAATATACAACTCCAGCAATTACTCTTGAGGTATGACTATATGTCCTCCCTGATCCACCTACAGAAGCCAACTCACCAAGCAGCCAATTCCTAATGGTTCTTCCAAGGAGAACAAATTGTTGGCAGGAAAGGGGAGCAGGTCATTTGCCTTTTGCCAGTAAGAAGCAGGCAATGCTTGTTAGAGACTGCTCCTTAAAGGCTTTAATAGCAGATGCTGAGAAGCTTCAAGATCCCAAGCAGGCACAGAGCGAGCTGCCTCCCATGTCCAGATGCATCTACAGTCTCTGAGCATCCTCAGCTTGGCTACCAATTGTAGCAGCTGCTTGGAGCATGAATATTTGTCCTGTGGGAACCAGGACAAGACCACCAATGGTGTTTCACACAGGCCAAAAAATTACAATGACATCTACTGAAAGCCAACTTTAAGGCATCTGCAGCACCCTACAAATTTATAGGAGCACTACTGCTGGCAACCTGGGACCTCTTGAGAACCCTACAAGGTGCTTCTATGCCTCTGCAGACATGCAAATACCCTTTGTAAATGAAATTCAATGTCAGGGTCAGCCAGGTACACACCAGGCTTTGTTACGCACCTGCCATTCAGGCAAAAACATCCCATCCCATGTGCTTATGAACTTCTGAAAGGTCAAGCCCTTTCCCACCACAAATTGTGCCATATCAAGTATCTACAACCTTTTCGCAAAGGCAAGTTAAAATAATACAGCCTGGTCCAACTGGCTCTTCCGACTTGGTCACCACTTCAGTAATTAGGCACCAAACTACTGCCAGTGAGCGTGTGTGATCCAGGAACCACTGAAGACCGCAGAATGCTCCTGCCATTAAAATAATGAACTGCCCAACAGCCGGGCCAAATGAAGTTGCCTGGGGGGGTGCTGAATCTAGCCTGTGGAGTATAGGTTGCCAACCCCTGCTTTATACAAAGGGTGTCACGTGTGTGGCTTGCAGAGTGGAGCTGGCTCACGGAGCCACCCTGTCCAGGCTGCCGGACTCCTGGCAGGCCACTGGAAGCTGGGGAGCATGAGCAGCGTGGACAGTGGCCTGTCACTGAATCCAGGGTCCTTTGGCCCCAGTGGACATGGTCATCGGTGATGGAAGAGCACGTGACGGTTTACATGGCCCCGGTCACCTTCCAGCTGTCCCCCCCTCCCCCCCAATCACCAGTGCCGCAGTCCTACCCTCTTGGCTGCTGGAGCTGCCACGTGCCCCTTAGAGCCATCACCATGGCATGGGGTACGCAGCCGCAGCTCTGGCACAGGGTATGAGGTGGGAGATGGAGCTGCACTGTGTGCATCATGCCAGAGCTGCCAATGCTACATGAACTGCCCCCACCACCACATGTCTTGGGCTGGATCCATGCCATGAGGAGCCCTGGGGTCCAGATCCGGCCCTGGGTTCAAACTGAGCTGGACATCCCTGCTCCAAATGAATCTTGATTTTTGGATGCTACGATCTTTTATATCCAAAGCAGAGGGACCGTTTTCAGATTGCACAGAAGCTAATCAAGCCAATCTCATCAACACCCTGCATGATAATAAAATGAGAACCACTGCAAAACATATGCTTCAGAGGATATGTTCAACTGCAACCCACCGTCAAGGTATAATGTGCCCTATTCCAAAATAAAGGATCTGACAGAAGGTACCATCCATCTCTGAAGTCATTTATCTACTTTGAGAAAGATGCGCTGTCCTCTTTCTGCGAACTGAAGAGCTGGCTGCATCTTGCCAGTCATGCGCTAACAAAATTGATTAATAGCAGGTCTCTGCAATTCCTCTGTGCCGGCACCAGCAGAGTGGATGCTGTTGGCCACTATTGGCAGTGCTACAAGCAGCACTCTGCTTCGTGCTGTAATGAGTCACTCGGGAGACTTGCAGTGAGTTAGATATGGAAAAGACCCATTAGATCATACAAATCATCTCCCTGCCGATGCCGGATTAGAAGGTCATTTGTTGCCAGGCAGACTTAGTAAGGGAGTTCAGCTGACAATTAAAAGAGACCTGCAAAGGAAAAAAAGAAATTGGGATTGTGCCGCTTTTGCCTCTTCGTGATGGATGAAGGCAAGAAGGTCCCTCCTGCCTTGGGAGTTTTTTTCCCCCACCTAACATAAGAAATTCAGGTCACATCCATGGATTCTTCCAGAAAAAAAAAAAAAAAAAATACAGGTTTGACAGCCGGCCGTATCTCCTGAATAGCAGTGAAAGCTGGTAGAAAACTAAAGGGATTTTTATTCGGTGCTTTTACAACCCTGAGCACTGTCATCACCCTCTCCCCCCCAACCCCCTGCAAAAAAAAAAATCTCTTAAGATTCAACATCTGGCTTCTTCAGTTCAAGGCTGAAAGCTGGCACGTCCACCTCCCCTGCTTCACCCAGGAGGCCCCTAGCAAAAAACACCCCTCCGAGGCTCCGCGTTCTCAGAGGTAACAATTAAGCTCAGGAAAGCTTAAAGCACCTTTTCGATCACCTTTATATATAGGGAAGTAGAAGACAAGATAAGCCTGAGGTTTCTCTTTCCCTTTGCAGGCTTCCTTTCAGGAAAGGTCACAGAGGAAAGGGATCACGGCAAAGATACAATTCACACGTTCCTAGCAAGGCAGCTCAGTGTATAATTTTCAAGGGAAGAAATGCCTAGGAGCTGGGCTTATTTTAAGCCCTGTGTTTCACCACGGTACGGCTTAACCAGCAATATCTTCAGTGCAGACAGGGCTCAGGCATTTTAATGGTGCAATCTCACTCCAGTGCCAGCCACGGCAGGGTCAGACGATCTGACCCTATGTTAGTTCTGCTGAGCATGATGAAAGGAGCAGAGGTTTTCCTGCTGACGGGCCTGCAGCCAGTGTTTTCATTCACCTTATTTGCTGGCTCTCAAGTCCCCAGTATATAATCATTAATGGTATGTCATGGAAATGGAGAGATGGGCTAAGAGCAGAGCTGGAAATCAAGGCTACAGTAAGGGAAGCAGTGCCATGGAGAGACAGGGCAACATCTTGAATGCTGATCAGTGAAAGCCTTTTTTAGATTCTTATTTAAAGAGAAACCCCCAAAGGTGGCCACTCAACTTCAAATGAGCCACATGAGCCAG
This sequence comes from Alligator mississippiensis, assembly GCF_030867095.1. Classification (NCBI taxonomy): domain Eukaryota; kingdom Metazoa; phylum Chordata; order Crocodylia; family Alligatoridae; genus Alligator; species Alligator mississippiensis. The sequence continues at coordinate 467,072,482 of NC_081824.1, read as the reverse complement.
TCATCAGGGAAGATTATTTTTAGACGTGTCGGCCCACACTCCCGATACAGAACTGGGCGTATGAAAGTGATTAAAACAGCTTATTAAAAAAAATCAATCCCCCTTATTCTCTGCTTTTATGCCATGGAAATTTGACCCTGCTCCCCCCACAGCAGCAAAGCAAGCTGGCTAATTCTCTGGAGAGCCAGGGGCCAACCGTGCTTGTTCACAGGAAGTTTAGGTCTTAAAAATCATTTACAATTTTGGAATGGCAGGAATCCAGAGGGTAGCATGAGACCCGATTACAGGAGATAGGGGGGAAGGGAAGGGAAGGGGAGGGGAGGGAGGGAACCTGTCAAAGTCCAACCCTGCGTGCTTACTACATGCTGCGCCCACAGAAGTTTTAGTCCTTAAAACAATTCTCTGTTGATTCAAGCCAGTGTTCAGAGGACTTCCCTCCTGGTGCAAAATGAACAGCCTAACCAGATCAGACCCAAGCACCATCTAATTCAGCACCTTGATGCAGAAGATGCTGCAGACAAAAAGTGCAAACAGTCTAGCCCACAAAAATGTATTCCTAATCCCAGACAGCTACTGGTATTTTCACCCTCTGCAACAGGGCTGTTCAACTGGTCGCCCACGGGCTGCAGCCTGCATACGGTTAAATTGTAGTCCTTAAGGCTTGCTGGAGCAGCTCCAGAAGTGGAGAGGGGTTGAACATCACCACCACAGAATCACAGAAAATGGGGGCTGGAAGTGACCTCAAAAGGTCACATCTAGTCCGACCCTGTTCGAAGCAGGACCAGCCCCAACTACATCGTCCCAGCCGAAGCTTTGTCTAGCTGGGTTTTGAAAACCTCCAAGGATGGGGCTTCCACCACCTCTCATCTCCTGGCGCCTGCCAATAAATTTGATGTCTTCAATCACTGGTGGCAAGTGAAAATGGGCAGCAGAGTAAAAGGGGAGGGGGCTGGCAGCAGTGGTGTTCACCCACTAAGTTCCCAAGCCATGTCAAGGTGGTCGCTCCAGCAGCTGTATTGACAAGCTGCTGCCAGGGTCCAGTTGTCCAACGGTCTAGATCCAGCCCTCAAGGCCATATGGGAGTTGGACACCCTAGCTCTACAACATCAATCATTCATCTAATATAATCTTGACCTTTCAAATCTACTACCTGCAATACTCATTAGTTAAACTCAAACCTGTTTACTTCCTTGGAAAGGAAATGGCAATACTAAACATGCAGTTATCAGGATAAGAAAAAGAAGCATGTTTTGACTGCCCAGGCTGTGAATGACTAATGGAAAGACTTCCAGCCCGGCTTCTCAGATTGAATTGGAGTCTCCATTGATTCTGGGAGCTGGGAACATTTTGTACTTTGCAGAAGACTGAAGTCACTTCTGTATTTGTTCAGCAGTTCTTGCATTATACTGACAAAGCAGTGCGTTTTGTGGTGTATTTACACATGGAATGGCTGAAGGAGTGCCTTCCACAGAATTTATTTCCTGACATAATTAAAAGTGCGGGTTGTTAACATATGTGCAGTTTCTATAATAGATTGTTTTGGTTTTCTTCCCCCCCACCCCCAGAAAGAATTTGAGATGCTTTTCAATAAGTCAGGACGTTTCCAGGATACGAAGGCAGAAAATGAGGCTTTGGGTGAAAATTCCTATTCCAGAAACATCAGATATGATGAAAAGTAACTTTACACTTCTTCAGAAAGAATAATCTTGTAATACAAGCAAATAATGAATATATATATTCTCTCTCTCTCTCTCTATATATATATGTTCATGATAGCATGATAAATAATAATAAACAGATATATTCATTCTTTGCTTGCATTACAAGATTATTCTACGTGAAGAAGTATAAAATTACTCTTCATCACTTTGCAGTTTGCCTTTTTGCCATTCCATTTATCCATGACAATAACAGGCTACTTAAGTTCATCACCATGTAGCCAGTTTCATGCTGTGGTACCCAGAGCATTAGTTTATGCTTTAAAAAAGTAGCATCAGTTCATGCTTTAAAAAACCCCAGAACCTGAAACAAACATGCAGGGAGGACCTCTGTACAGTCCTACCTTTGCAATCACATTAGACACGTCAAGTTAACTGGCAATCAGTTAACCCGAGGTGAAAAGCATCTCGGTGACAGGCACACAATGACTGGATACTGCCCTTTGTTCTGGCAGTTCTGCCATTTTCAGGTGCTGCTGATAGGGAGGAGAGAGGTGACATATAAAATGAACAGGTCCATGACAGTACCTTTAAGACTTTGGGGTCAATGAGAATCTGCAGAATGGAAACTTGCCAGCCTAGCACGCTGCTCTTTAATTTTTGAGTCCAATGGCATTTCAGTCATCCTGCAAATACTGCTAGGTCAACTAATCCTCATTCTCTGAACGAGTGTTCAATTTCTTCACTTGAAATTTTATTTTTAAATGCTTGCTTAATGGATACAAAGGGGCTGAATGAAGCATTTTGAAGAGCTTGTTCCCTGCATCAAAGGCAGTCGGGGGGGAGCACAGGTACTGGTGCAATGAACAGACAAGCTGGGAATGACTATCATTTTTAAGAGTCGAAAAGCAGTGAAGTAAGAGAATAGGTAAGCACAGAAGAGCTAACTTGGTACGGGGTTGGAAAAAGGAAAGGCCAAAGGGGAGTGTGGGGGCAAAGCAACATGCTCTGAAGGTTAGTTTAACACCAGTTGTTTTCAAGAGACTTCACTGCTGCAACCTGAATACCTGCAGGTTGCAGAGATGGAGAGTGCAGTACTCCAGGCATTGTGATGCCAATAGCCTAGGTTGTTGCAGGCCAGGGTGCAGCTTCTAGAGAGGTAGCATTAGACAAACCTAATAGGTAGCCTGAGAAGCAGGAAGAGGGGTGGAAGATCTTCTAGTCTTGTGGCCATCTTGCCCCATCCCCTTGCTTTTCCCACTTGACTTCTCTCCTCCCTCAAAATCAGACTTAACCTGATCCTTGCAAACATCCCATTGCTCACTCCATTTTACCCGCCCTATGCCTTGCCTATCTAACTTACAAGCATCTGGGGCACAGGCCTTCTGGGTACGCTGGTCAGCCCAATGCGGTCCTTCAGTCCTCGCTGGCTTTTAGCTACTGCTCTGATAAGCATGATAAATAATTAGAACAATAAAAAAAACCTGGGAGAGCAGATATTCCTCGAGCTCTTGTTACTGTAGTATTCACATGGGCGAGAGAGCTTGTGATCAAAGAATGGGAGGATACACCTCCAGTTTGCTTGCCTATTCTTGGAGCAGGCATTTGACACCCTGGAAGTGTTAGTGGCACAGCTGCGCCAATTCACGCTTCTGTGCAACACGCAGGGCGGGTTGTAGCATACCGTGAAAGTATTTTGGGAGCTTAAAATGCACTGAACTTTGTGTCTGAATCAGCAGCTGCTCCTTCCCAAACAGTCAGTTAAGTGGCATGTCAGCCACTGGCACCATAAACCCCACAAAATTAGCAGGTGGAGTGTGGTGGGTCCACCAGATCTCCAACTGAAGGGAGTAGGAAAGCAGAAGATAAGGGTCCCTTTGGAGGGTCACTTCCAACAAGATGCCAGCTCCACTGAATCACCCCTTACAATTTGGCATGTAAAAGAGCTCCTAATCAACAGCAATCTACTGCAACACCTGCTTCTTCAGCTCCTAAAATGAACACAGTCCTGAGAGATCAAGGTGGTGAGTGTAGGTAATAACACACATTAAAATTCTCCGGGCTATAATTTACATCAGGTTTTTCCTCCTTAAAACACTTTTACCAGTTTCTCTCTTTCCTCCTCTTTGGAAAAAAATACACACTTCTTTCACAGGCCAGAGCTATGCCATTCCCCTTTTCTATTCTCTCCCCGCACCCCACTCATACGCTCTGTTCCCTGCCCTCCTGCCAGCCAACCATGAGAGAAACCATTCGCCATCCACCTCTTTGTGGCAGCTGAGCTTGGCTAGCACTTACGGAAATAAGGCTTTAATACTCTCGGCCTTGGGAGTTTTCAACCAAGAATTCCCACAGTTGAGCTCTGCGCCCCTTGGCAACCTCTCCCAGCTACATTGGGAAGGCACATGTATTTAGCATTTAATGCAGTTCTCAGGAACAAAACATTTAGTCACCGGCTGCCAAAATGAGCAGCTCTATAGAACTTTGTGATCAGAGTTATTGGACCTGAAAAAGCCCATTAAAAGTAAGAGCTGGAGAAGCACAAATAACACCAGTGTAACAAGCCACACTTGATTTCTCTGTCCAGACCATAATGCTGAAGGTCGAATGAGAGGACAGTAACAGCCCCTTATGGTCATAATGGACAGGACACGAAGCAGTGGGTTAAACAGCAGCAAGGCAGATAGATCAGCTCTCAGAAAAGGCCTCCTTACTGCCAGACTAGAAGGACAATGGAATAAGCTGTCCAGAGAAGTGGTGGGATCTCCATCACTGTAGGTTATCAAAAACCAACTACATACACATCTGGATGGACATCTACCTGCGATGAGGAAGGAACAGCTGCTCCTGCATCGGGTTGGACTAGAAGACCCCGGAAGTCCCTTCCAGCCTATGATCCTACAAAGTGCGCAGAGCTGTAACCTCTGCAAAGAAAGATCATTTTTTTTACAATTTCTTAGTTGGTCTAATAAAAGGTATAGTCCCTGAACCAAGAGCTCTAGAGTTTTGCAGATGTTCAGAGCCACAGCCTGAAGTTATAGCGACACCCAAAAGTGATCACTGTGAAGATAAGTACTGCTCACTTATTTCTTGCCTCAGGCTGGGTTGGCACCCTGAAAAGTGCCCTCCCGTGCTCATGGCTTGTTATCTTTTGCATCCATTAAAAAGTTCATGATGAGGAACGAGGGTGCCCCTTGAGCACGATGAGAACTAGAAGGCCTATGAGATGACAGCAAGTCCGGGTGAAGTGCAACACCAGACAGAGGAATGAAGGCAGGTGCCGGTGCAGTACACACCACACTTCCGGTTGTCGAGGAACGTTCTTGCAATCAATGATAAGACAGCTCAGCAGTAGCCATTTCCCTTCTAGGTTCAAGGCAAACGATAACTAATTGCAACTCAGTCTTTAAATATTCAATTAGAAAAGGACTCTGCTTAGCAAGTCTGGACAGCTTTGTGAAGGCTGAACAAAATGAGCTAGGCATCTGAGCCAGAGCAAATTTGTTTAAAAAAAAAAAAAATGTAGGGGATGACACATTTTTACTCATTATTGTAGCTGAACAAGTCAAGAAGAGTTAGAACATGAGAAAGCCCCCCCAAATTAGGCATCTGCATTTTACTGCATACAAATCATGTGTCCCAAATGGAGGCATATAAACATCTTTTATTAGACCAACTAGAGAGCTGGAAACTAATTATTTTATTTATTTGCAAGCTTTCATGGAAAATTCACCCTTCATCAGGCATAGGAGAGAGCAGAGATTGTAAAAGTTCTCCCATCTCTGCTCTTTCCTATGCCAGATGAAGGATGAGTGTGCCTAAAAGCCTGCAAATAAATGAAATAATTTGTTTGCAAATATCTAGTTGGTCTAATAAAAGACATCACCTCTTCCATGAGCTTCAATTCCAATATGGCTACAACCTGGATACCTGGCATATAATCATGACATTTTGGTAGGTCTTTCAACAAAAATCTCCTAAATCTCAAGACCTTAATGGTTCCCCATGACAACCCGGAGGTTCAAAGCATTAGTCTTTTAGGTTGCTAGGCAGCCCTCAGTACTCAGATGCCAAGACAAAGCCCAAGTTTATAAAAAAAATGAATAGACCATCAGCTAAGTATACAGGACTAAATGGATAGTGGAAAGTCGGCATGAATATTTATGACTGTCTGGTGCAGAACAGACAGAAAGGAAAGAAACACAGTGGAGTGAAATGGCGTGAAATAATGAAGGATGACATCTACCTAGCAAATGAACGCGCTTAGAAAGAGCTATTTACTTGTCGGTGGTTGATATGATCAGCTGCAGCTTACATTTAAGTGCTAGACGAACAGGGCAGCAGAGATGGGAAGAGTTTTGGGATCCTCTCCTTCCCCCCCCACCACGTGTATGAAAGGAGTCCATATGAGCTAGAGAGAGAAAGGCTCTACGCTGAATATATACATTTCTGCCACTTTTCAGGTGCCTTTCTACCCCCCCCTGAAAAACGCATAAGAATTCTCCCTAAAGGGTTTAAATCAGCCTTTCAACTAATACCTGGAAAAAAAAAAAATCTCTCAGGCTGATTTTTCTTATGGCCTCAAATCATTAATGAAATGTACAGCACAAGTCCATTCCACCCAGGTAAAGTGCCCTTTAAATGTAAAGAGTACATGGTACATTTAAGTCATTTGCCTATTAGCACACCACGATGATTTCAGCCCCACGTTAAGCACTAAAGTGTTCAATGGTTGGGGTTTTTTTTTTCTTTTAATATCATCTGCCACAAATTGATATGGGCATACCTCAAAGGATGTTCAAATATTAACTGATTTAGGGCAAGTAATCGCATTTGAGAGCCTGCCACCGATAAGCCAATTGCTACATTTTCCTATCGCAATCTGGCTGTCACCAGGGCAGGCTGAAAGGTTTCGTTTCAGTCGGTCTCTCGGGCAATGGGTAATGTGAATAAGCATTTTCATGCCAACTTGCCGGCTGACTGCTCTCTTGTTAAGTATTTCCATAATTTACAAAGGTAACAGTTCTTCCCTTTTCCACATTAACCAGTAATCAAGAGATTTATGAACAGTGCTAGTGGAATAACTAACAAAGGACTGAGGAAAATGAGCTAATTTGAGTAGCCCAATGAATTAAGATGTGCTGTTCAGCATGCGTTTCCAAGTGGGTACTACCAGGGGGAAGAAAAAAAAAAAAAAAAGAGAATTTGAACAGCAATTTTCTGACCCGAGATCAGATCTTTGTTGGCCTGAGAGACATCAGTTAAGACAAGGACAAACTGAGGTTTAGGCAGCTTTGCTGACTAAGGAAGCATTGCTAACTAAAGGCCAGATCCGATAAGAGCCATCAGATCTGAGTGGCAGCATGTGAAAGAGCCAACATAAAGCAACTTAAATTCTTCCACCTGGACTCTCAAGTATTGGCCAGGGAGAGTGCCTTCTGTCACAAACCCTGTCATATTTTGGGGTCTGTGGCATGTTGCAATTGTTTTCTCATGTTTTATTGTACTGATAGGGCATGCGTGCTTTACTGGAAAGGCCATGCTAGGCTGCGTCCATTTATAATACCCGTTATCAATGTATGGATGATGTTATGCTGGCCATGTGTACCTTTATGGTTTGGGATATAGTCTAGTCAGGGAACTGAGGGAGCGGGTGCAACTGCTAATTCTCCCTTGTTACCGTGTCCTAGGGACACGGCAACCTTAACTCCCAATAGCGGAAATAAGGGGCCACTGGTGGAATGGGCGCCCCCAGACACTGTTCGCCAATGATGGGGGCAACCAACTCTACAACAGCAAAGGGCATCTGGGAGTAATGGCCCAGCAAGCCAGTGAGTGGGACTCCAGATACAGCAGTACTTTCTGGAGGAGCCTGGTGACTCGTGAACATTACAATAATGCTACGGGAAGGGGGCAGGCTGGCAGGTTTTAAGAGTCTAGCTAGGCTAAAATATCTGTCTTTGAATCACAGACCTTAGGTTTTCACTGGTCCCCAGTTTGCAAGATGGGTAGAGTTGGGAAAGGTGGATCTCAAACTCTGGTAGGACTCTCATGGAAGACTAAGGAGAGCCAGATGTAGTCGCCTTATTTTCCAACTCCAGAACTATGGTTGGTTTTATCTGCATAATTATTTCATCCTTTGCAATAAAGCCTTTTGCTGTTTGTTGCCTCACTGATTGCCAGTGGGAGGAATGATTTTTGGGCGAGTGATTTTCCAGGCTACACTTTCTACCGAAAGGGGGCCCCATAACTTCTTCCATACCCTAAAGCAGGGGCACTTGGGGCCACGAGAGATCCCTCACTGCACCTGCAGTCCAGATACAAGGGCAGAGGATCCGAGTTGCTGAGATAGGGACTTACCTCTATCTGTTTCTTGGGGCGAGCAGCAGCACACTGGGGAGAAAGTCAGGACACCACCCCACCACGGACAGGGTGTGTGACACCTTCCTTGGCCCAGTGCATTCAGATTTCAATAGGACAAGAGCCCCCATGTTGGGAACCTGGTGATGAAGTCCGTCACTAAATAGCACTGAACTATTTGGCGCATGAAGCTTGTCCATTGAAGAGAAAGTACAAGTACATTTTGTTACCGGAGCACATTTGCCTAAAGAAAGTAGATTATGTATTCGGGAGCACAGGCTGCCTCTGGCCTGCTGGCTGAGGGTAGTAGACAGATGTTTGGGATCCTGGCATCCCAGGTAGGAAAGATGCCTTTATTGTTGTGGAAGATGGAAAGGTTTTTTTGGAAGGATGTTAGAAGAATATCTAGTAGAAGAGGAGGGAAGAGAAAAGACCCTAGTTTTGCAGGATGCTGTAAAAGATCCAGCTGCAGGTATGTGTGAAGGACAAGACAGCATACCATGTGGAGTGGGAAGGTGAAGACAGAAGCTGATCTGACCATGACCAACCCATCTAAAACAGAAGAAATGTCCCAGCAGTTCACGATAGATGAGAAAATGCTGCACCTTCCATTAAACTGACCGTCGAAAGAGGCGTCTCCCTCCACTGGCAGCAGCGGGATCTCAGAAACACTCGTTCACAAGAACACGTACCAGAGACTGGAAGGGAACAGACAAAGCTCTCAGACAGCCAAGACAAAGGAGACGTCACTGATGTCATGAACCAGAATCCAAAACACTTCTGGGCGAGTATTTTGATCAACAGCCTGAAAGCTAAAAACACCTTTTCCCTAAAGATCAGAGAAGAAGCTGATCAGCTCTTCCAAACAGCAGCTGCCAGACTTCCTGGCACCAGGGCACCTCTGCACAACACCTGCTAACACAACCTTGATACGCACATTGCTAACCTCTTGGAAAACCAACCCGGTGAGGCATTTAGCTACACAAGCAAGCCTCTGCTTTCAAAACACTGCAGCTGCAGAAATGCTTTGGAGGAGACACTATTACCATCTCACAAAACGGTTAGGGAAAGCTCAGTGACCTAGAGTGTTATGCCTTGTGCACAATCTTTTAAATGGCACCAAATGGACATGAAATTGCCTTACCAAGCACGGTAATTTAATTCCTCTCCTGGATCCCACCCCACCTTTTTTTTTTTTTTTTTTTTTAATATAATCAATCCACTAAAGATTCAAATGCCACAATACAGAAATTGATTTCTACAGCTGACAGCTAAAGATTGAAGGAAGACTGGATAAAGGTCTACTCCGCCATGGATCTAAGAGCTCAGTACTGTTAAGTACAGTTTTAATGCTGTCTCTAGGCATTTCAAGGCTGGCAAGAAGAGAAAAGTTGTCATTTATATTTAAGGTTTAGCAGTAGCCAACAGCAGGTGGGGGGCGGTGAGGAAGGTATTTTCTATTATGAGACCCTACAAAAGCATGAGACTGTTAACCACTTCTGCTGCATCTAATGAGCTCGGTTTTGTACTGGGTTCAAGGAATTACATTTACAGAGACGGGCAAAGGGAGAGTTTTGCAGAGCGTACTTAAAATTGAGTCAAAACAGTATGCTCTGCAATTGAGTCAGCAACAGTACCACGTGCATGCAGCTCAAGTGATTTAAGTGCATAAGATCTGCTAATGCATGCGGGGGGTTGAAATTCATGATGAAATTATATCTCTTGTGAAATGCCAGGCTACAGCCCAGAAGTTATTCTTTGTTAATTAGCAGAGTAGGATTTCTGAGGACAATGCCAGTTCCATCCAAGCCCATGCCGGGAAGAGATCCATGGTGTCTATTTGTGTTTGATCAGCTATTAGTGAACACCCTCTCCTTGATCAGCAGCAATATTTTTCCTATTGCAAAATTTGGAGAAGTTCCTCAGCAGTTTAAGACACTGACTGGGCCCTGGGATAAATGGTTAATACTAGTTGATTTGAATAGGTGATATGAAAAGAGCAAGCCTGCTGCTGCAACTTGGACAGGCTCTGGGCAGCAGCAGTAGCACAGGACCCAGCTCAAGAAAGTCTTCCAAAAGGCAGGGTGTAAAGAAGACATTACAGTCTCCAAGGATGGGGGAAAACCCTAGGGCCTGGTAGCTTTAAGCTGAAACCTTAGCACCTGAAGAAGCTGGAAAGCTTCTCATCTACCTGCATGAGAGGTATTTCACAGCCCTGCCTCTGCATATATAGCACACATACCTATAGACAATCTCGGATTCATTTCAGACCTTGAGGTGACCGCTGCTTGTTTCACCCATCTATTCCCATGTAAAAGTGATTAAACCAACTCACGTTCCCACTGCACCTGAATGGGATGTCAAATTCAGGCCGACTACATCAAGTAGTAGGGTTAGGAAAGATACCCAAACAGGGATTTAAGGCAGGTGGCCCAGTAACAAGGAGGACTGGAACTACTAAAGACATGTCAGATGACTTGAGAAAACCTATATTTTGTGGGGTATCAAAGATTCCCAAAATGCTAATTGAAGTTAGAAAAAAAAAAATAAGGAACACTAGCATTGTTCTCTTCAAGGGAAGAACTCCAGAGACTGGCTTGCCACAACTTATTCAAGTGCTGCTACAGAAAATGACTGCATGCACACACGACATATCTGCACTCACAGAACAAGTCTAATCAATGACGGATTAACCGGTGTGCCGAAAGTCGAACGCCTGGTCTGCCACGTACCTCTCAGACAGTGAAAAATTCACCCTCCTCTATGGGTTGCCTAAGGGCTCTTGTACTAAAACTGAAACAGTGCTTCAGCTATATAAAAGGATGCAATGGGCAACACCAAGTGAGCAAACAGGATGTCCAGCATCCCTCAGATGTGCCAAGTCAGGACACAGATAGACAAGTCAGGAAGAGCTTTGAAAGGCTCAAAGCAGGCAGACCCCTATATCTTGCATCCCTACCACTTGTCACCTGTCCTGCACCACTTGCCACCCTCCTCCCCAAACCCACACTACTGACCTGACCCAGATCCACTGCAGCTGCTATTGACTCCATAGCTCCTGAATCCAGGCAGCAGTGGGAGGCACGGCTCCAGCCCTGGCCTGCGGCTCTGGCTTTGGACCCAGAGCCTCAGCAGCCACTTGCCCCATGTCAATTTTTCCTCATGCTGAATGGAGAGGGGAAAAATAACTCAACTTGGATCTGAGTAAATAATTTCACTGAGCCATTTTTCACTAACATGTAAGTCAAACTCATGTAGAAGTTCAAGTGAAAGTTACTGCAGACCAGGCGGTAAAACCAAAAGCCACCAAACTCAACCTCAAAAAGCATCTTGACGCCCATCTTGCTGGGCTCATCTGATCCCAGCAGTCTTTCTGCCCAAGTGCAGGGGGGCTGGATCCAATAATCTATACGGTCCCTTCCAGCCTCTAACAACTAGGAAACCTGGATAACAGTGGCATAAGCATGGGCAAAATTAGAAGCAACATGAACTCCCTATACGTAAAGCTGGATATTGCAGTAAGACACATTGCTGTACTTCAGTATTAAGCCCAGTCTTTTGGTCCACGTGTGAATGCTTCCAAGCTTGCACAAACTCAGAAAGAGAGCTCTAGATTCACTCTCTTCACTGAAATATAAAACACAAAAGCTGATAAAGTTAATGCAAACAAAAGGTTTTAATTACCGATATGTGCTTAGGTCTATTGCAATGCACCATAGTCCTTGCAGCACTTAATAAAAACACATGGTGATAAAACTTCTTAATAGACTTGTTTCCTAGAAGTAAATAGCTTGATTTTTGCTAAAAAAAGATAAGGAACATGTTGAAGGGCACAGTACTAGTCTCAGACACCAAGCAACCAGTTACAGAAAAGGCTTCTCAATTTCTATTCAAGCTCTTCGAACATGCTGATCACAGGGTATCCTAACAAAAAGTCCTTACTTTAAAATATTCTGGATTAAGCCAGATCCAATTCTGTTTAATTGGACATGTCCAAGCAAGATGGAAAGAATGTACATGGTCCAGAACAACTCATCTGTAGAAGTCCTGTTTGTAATTACACTGCCATTCATTTCAGTTAGCAAAGTCAAGAAAATAACTGTGATCAGCTGTGCATGCCTAAATCCCAGCACAATGGAGATATTTCCCCTGGCATTTTCACTGGGCAGTGGAAAAAGAGGGTTTAAAAAAAAAAAAAAAAAAGCAGCTGGGTATTGTTTGATCAGAGTCAAAGCAGTGCAATATGGAACGGAGCAATGTCTTGTGGTCTCATGGTAGCAGTGCTTTATTCTCATTTCTTTCACAGAATCTGGTTCATCTTGCACATTTGTTTCTTTTACAGCACAGAGTTTTTATTCACAATGAGGTCCAAGCCGCATGCTCTCCAACAGTAAGAGCTTCCTCTATGGCACAGAAACATTATATCCATCGCTTCATTATTTCTGGCTGCTTCAGAAATCTTTGAGAAAAAGTACAGTTAAACTCTGGTGGAAATCAAGAGGGGCCATGGGAGAAAGTAAGGGCATTTTGAATGTCAACAGCTTGCTGAACAATTCTAACTTAAGAATTTGTAACTAGGGACCATGGCAAATCTCAAAACACGTCCAAAACAATAGAAACCTAAACCAGGGGAATTTTATTCAGTCTCGTCACAAGGCTTTATAAAACAATCGCATGGTAAAAACTAAAAAAGCTCTATGTTTTCAAGGAGGTTACTGGAAAAAAGCAAATGCAAGGGAACAGTTCTCTTCTGCAGGTGAAGTTTGCAATACACTTGCTTTTTCTGTTTGATTTTTAAATAGAGGAGCTCCACAGGTGTAGGCCAACTGCTGAAAGGATCCAGTGCTCTTTACTTACCAATTTCCATGCCAGCACAATCACCTCCGTAATCCCTAAGAAGTGCTGCTGCCTTGATAGTCAAGAACATGGAAAGGATAAATGCTGATGCTAATGGATAGGGCCTCTAATAATCTTGAAGATCAACATCGGGCTATTAAAATGGATTCAATATTGGATCGGGCATCAAGACGGCGCACTTAGCATCAGATGATCAGACTGCCTTTCTACAGAAGTCAGAAGATGGGGGGAGGCTGCATGCAGTCACATCTGGAGGGGACTCCTGGCCTTCATTTACACACATGTTACAGAAGTTGAAGTGTGGAACGCACTTGAGCCAACGAGGAAAAGTTTACACTGACCATAGTGATAAGATACAGGAGAGCTGGAGTGAAAAAGTGTTTACTTACTGCAGTCATTTGGTTATACAGGAAGTTCCCCACCACTGTTCTGCCTTAAAAACGAGATACACTTTGATACTCATGACAATGTTTAATTGATTCTTCAAACGCTCTTTCTCTACCCAGCTGATAGTCATACTCAGATACCTAGTAAGCTCAAAAGGATGCCATTCTGTAAGAAGTATTACTAATTACTAGAAATGGACACTGAGTCCACTGATGCCAGACAGAAGTGCATCTGGACACTGATGCTGCGTAGAAGTGCATCTGTGCGACTAGAACAAACGTTCGATTCAGAAGAGTTGCTCTCCGATTCATGCAAGGAAAAAAATGATCAGATATACCACAGACTATACCAGATATACCACAGTCTACCGTGCTACTCTCTGAAATTTCAAGTGTCAGAGAAACCACCAGCAAATCTAGCAACAAAACCCCAAGCTGCATCCTTCCTGCACAGGTAGAAGTCATTTGCAACATGGCACTGACCAAGCAAAGCTAAAAGGATTTCCAAAGCTTGTGGAGAAGAGCATATTAGAAGATGGCTCCTTCCACAACCTCATCCCAAATGCTTTATTCAAGAATCATGGGTTAACTATAAGGCAGTGGTTGGCCAATTGTTTATATATAGGAACTGCTATTTAAGCACTGATTAGACTCAGCAACCACTTTCAGGTGGTGCCCGCAATCTGTCAGAGAGCCATCTTCAACTAGCTTTTTCAAGCATGACCTTCACCTCTCAGTGCGAGATGCTGTGGTTTAGACACTGGACTTGATTGGACTGAACTGCAGAGACCGGTTTCAATTCCTAGCTCTGTGCCATGGTTTCTTGCCAGTTAGAAGTGAGGATACAATACATGCCCACATCTTGAGAGTATGAGAAATCTAAGTTTTTTGTTACCAAGGCCCCATAAAGAGAGATTAAACAGAAGACTAGCTAGAAAATATTAATCCTTAATATCAAGTGACCTGTTTCCAGATCAAATTCATTAGAAGGGACCTCTACAAATATCCCTAAACATTAGGCAGGGTTTTCAGTTGCAGCTGTGTTGGTCTAAGGACACAGGCAGGCCAGGTTCTTTGGGTAGATGCGATATCCTTTATTAAACCAACTGAGTAGTTGGAACAAAGTTCTTTGCAAGCTTTTGGGCACAAGCACCCTTCTTCAGGCATTAGGCATGCTTTCCATAGGAGTGGAAAGGGAACCAAGTAGTGCTGAATGGACTAGGAAGTTTCAAGTGTGAATATACTCCTCTTACCTTTGTTACTTGGGACATTCAGCCCATAACACTAAGTCTAGTTAATTGGCAAGATATTTTCAGGTCACCTTTACATTTCAAAGAACATTACACAGTCTCTGTTTATGACTAAGTGAAGTCATAAAAAGCAATTTTTTTATGACCTCATGAGGGTGGTTTTCAAATTGACCTGCAGATCTAGTCTTCTCTCTTGCCTAAAAAAAAATTAGAGCTTCCTGAAACAAGAGCTTCTCACCAGAGCTATTCATCAAACAAACTTTGTTGTTTAACTGCCTGTGAAATGCATCTGAAGTAGAGTTGTCCCAGGTTAAGCAATCATAGCACCAACGCCAAGGTTCTCTTGTAAGAAGTCCCTCAGGTATGCAGGTACTTGGAGGCGCTTTAATTAAAAATATGGTCTTGAAGATTTAACAAAAGGAAGGGAAAAAAAAATTTGGGACATAGCCATATGCAGCACATGCACACACAGCATGCCACACCAGCTCTGTATGAGGCACGTGGGGCTAGGGTATGCTGCATGTGGATCGAGTCCGAGACCCCCACCCACCCTGCGAGAAAGAGAATAAGTCTCCGTGGGCCGGACCTTTGGCACCCCAGGTATAGCCAATTGAAATAGGAGGGAGCCTCAATTATTCTGCCTTTCATCATTTTGCCTTGTGTACCTCTCCATTTTAAATCAGATTGAGCAGTGGAATTACAACTAGATTTGGCAAAAAAGCAAAGAACAGAGAGGGAGTCCAAAGCCGCTAAATAGGTGGCCGAAAAAGGAGGTGCTGGGAATAAAATGGTGACAGTGCTGCTGTACCAGGAAGACTGCAGAGCCAAAAGAAAACAAAAGTTAATTTAAATAATGGAACAAGTTCCCCTGATCACAAGGCTTTCATCACAACCTCTGACCGGCGAGGAAGTGATCGCTGGTGTCAAGACAGGATAGTGACAAGTGTGGAAAGAAGCAAGGTGACAGTCAAAGTGCATCCCCGGGAAGAAAGGGGCAAGTCTGGCAGAGGAGACTGAAAACAATCTTTGCCATCCCTCACTTCATCACATATAACAATTACAGATCACTAGAAGTGTTGTTGCTGCATCCAGAACCAACTTAGTTTAAAGGCAAATCAAACTAACAGATACATTTCTTGAAGTCAGGTTCCTAACAGCTGCCCTCTTGTTTTGGAAAAAAGGCTTCATTACTTGCGTGACAATGTCCCATTTCCAGAGTAACACACTAGGTTGTGAAACCAAGCTCCAGATGTACGTAACCATTCAAAATTTATACGACAAAGCAGAGATTGATGGTACCTTTCCTAGAAGGATAGCAGGATCCAATCTTGCCAAGAAACATTTTCCGGCCTGTTTCAAATCATACGTTCCAGAAGTGCTAGTGTGGGGCGTATCCTTTCCTTGCACTACGGTCAGTAGCTGTTAAAGAAATCCAATTTATGGATTTATGCAAGTCTTTTCTTACTGAATAAATCTCACATTTCATTCTGTTACTAAACCTAGGTTGGCATTGAAAGATGCAAGTGGAAGAGACATCTAAGGAATCCTGTTAGGAGTATGAAGTCCCCCTTTTTTCCTAACACACCAGAGAGTCAATGCAAGTGATCTGCACAAGTGGATTGTCATTCAGGTTCCCAAAGAGGTACCACATTTAAATTTTGCTGTAAATAATGGAATTCAGTCAAAGGAAATTATACTTAGTCAGGCTGGGTCAGTCCTGAGGCCGCTGGGGCACCTTAGATGCTGTAAAAACCCTCCTCCACTCCAATGAGGTTAGTTGAGTTGCTTTGCATCACTGGGGATTCTTCGGTCAGAGTAACCTGGTGGTGCTCACCTCTTCTCCAGGTATGGATGGTCACTGGCTCGCAGGGAGCTCATCCACCCTTTGACAGGTCTTGTTTTTAGTCCTGCTGGGTGTCCCCACACCTTCCTCACCCAGGCTAGTCCAAGTGGGGACGCCAGTTTGGTTGCCAATAACCCAAACACGGAACAGGCTGTGCTGGTTTACATGGTACCCAATAGCAGACCGAGAAAGGCCTGGCTTGAGAGGCTAAGCTTAGTGCTATTTAATTTATGCCCATAGTCACACCACCTTGCCTACTTGCATAAGACTTTGCCTTTTAAAAGATCCACTTAGTTACATTATTAACACCTTAAATAAGGCAACCTTAATAACATGTTGCTCGACCTGGAATTTCAAAAGAACTCGCGTAGGAACAAAGCGGAGCCAATAATTGGGTCAATGAAGAAAGCCTGCCATTGATTTCAATAAAAGCAGAATCAGGTTAAACTGAACACTGAGAAACCTCTTCCTTTACACTCTGAACATCTCCCTGCACAGCGAAAGCAGCTTAATACTTCTTACATCAGAGCTCAGAAGTCCGATTTTGTACAGCAAGCACACTAGACCCAAGTCCTGGCAGCAAGCAGAAGTCTTCATCCCCACCTGCAATCGTCTGCCTGCAGACCAGATATGGAGCTCTAGGAACAGAGGAGAAGGAGCATGTTCTGTCACAGAAGGCCAGGCCAGGCCTCCCCCCAAGGTTGGGAGGATCAAGACCACTGCCACCGAAAGGAAGTGACAGGGGGTGGTGGTTCCTTCTGTGGGAAATGGAGACATCCATCTGCTGATGTGACCTGTTGAGGTCTGCTGCTTGCCTAGAGTGCGGATCCAAGATGCCACGGAAGGATTACCAAGACTCATCCAGCTGTCCAACTACTACCCCATGCTGCTCATCCACAGGGCAACCCATGATAATCCCCCCCGGGTGGGGGGCAGGACTCTGAGCAGATAAAAAGTGACTACAGGGCTCTGGGTGCAAGGGTGAAGGGTTCAGATACTGTTCTCCTCGATCCTTCCGGTCAAGGGGAAGGGCCTGGGCAAGGGTAGACACATCCTGCAAGTCAATGCATGGCTGTGCAGACGGTGTCGCCAGCAGGACTTTGGTTTCTTCAACCATGGGATGGTGTTCCAAAAAGGACTACTAGAAAAAAATGTGATCCATCTGATGAAGACAGAGAAGAGCATCTTTGCAGACAGGCTCACTAGCCTAGAGAGGAGGGCTTTAAGCTAGGTTTGCCAGGGGATGGAAACCAAAGTCCTGATGTAAGTGGGGAAGTGCAAGACCTGGAAGAAGCACAAACAGGAGGGGGCAACAGGGAAAGCTCTCTCATTGTTCCTGAGAAAGGGCAATAAGCTAGTTAACAAGCAGGAAGAACTGGAAGTCCTTGCACAGCCACAGCACTATGACGTGATCAGAACAACAGAGACTTGGTGGGAGCTCGCAGGACTGGAGCACTGTCATGGACAGTTCAGGAAGGACAGGCAGGGGAGAAGAGGAGGAGTGGCATTTTATGTAAAAAAGCCGTATGACTGCTCAGAGCTCCAGTATGAAACTGGAGATTGACCCTAACCCAGAGACTCTCAACAGGCCTGAGGAGAGAGCAACAAGGGTGATGTGGTGGTGGGGGGTCTGCTACAGACCACCAGACCAGAAGGAGACAAAAGACTGAGGGGGGATTTAATAGCAGCCTTCAACTCCCTGCAGGATGGGTCTAAAGAGGATGGAGGTGGACTGTTCTCAGTGGTGGCAGATGAGCTCATTGCTCCTTGTTCTGTCAAGCTGCAGCAAGGGAAGTTGAAGTTAGATATGAGGAAAAACTCTCCCACCAGGAGGGTAGTAAAACATTGGAACAGGTTATCCGAAGAGCTTGTAGTCTCTCCATCCTTAGAGGTTAACGCCGAGATAGACAAAGCCTTGGCTGGGATGATGTAGTTGGGGATGGTCCTGCTTTTAGCAGGGGGTTGGACTTGTTCATCCTTCAAATTTGAAGATGACCATGACATCACTGGTTGGTTTGGTTTCCGTGAACATGTGAATGGCTGATCAGGCCAATTTGTGCTTTGAACCGTCTATCCAATATCTTTTAATCAGATCAACTAAAAGAGTTGGAAACATTTTTTCTTTCAGGCTTTTGGGTACAAACACCCTTCTTCAGGCAGAGGAAGCATCTACAGTTGTTTTATTCTCTTTCTGAATGCACAGAACAACTGCAGACACTTCCTCAGCCTGACGAAGGGGATTTGTACCCAAAAGCTTGCAAAGAAGAATTTTTCCAACTATTTTAGTTGGTCTGATAAAAGATAAGAGATTTACCCAAAGAACCTTGTCTGCCTGTGTCCTCAGACCAACACAGCTACAACCAATACCCTTGTACTGTCTATGGCACACTGAGTAAGCGTTGCCACCTTGAGTTGCTTGATCAACAGTGGACATGCAAGATTTATGCTGTCTGCACTTCCACTCTGCCTCGGCAGTTCTTCTGCGTCCATATAGATGGTAGCTCTAGTATGGATGGGGCTTTGCCAGATGGAATGATCACGAGCAAGATCTTCCCAAGACTTTGGGTCAATGATGAAACGCTTCAAGGATGACTTGAAGGAGTCCTTGAAGTGTTTTTTCTGGCCTCTCTGTTAAGTGCTTTCCCTCCTTTAGCTCACCGTAAAAGATCTTTGGCAGTCGCCATCTGACATCCTGGTGATACAGCCTGCCCATCTCATCTGCGATTTAATCAACAGAGTGTGGATGCTTCGAATGCCTACCCGTGCAAGCACCCATGTCTGGGACCTTGTCTTGCCATCTTATCCACATCAGTTTCCTCAAACGCCTCATGGGAAAATGGTTCAGCTTCATAGCATGGCATCTGTATACCATCCAGGTTTCGCATGCATACATCAGGATTGGCAACACAATGGCTTGGTAGACCTTCAGTTTTGTTTGCTGACTGATACCTCTGCACTCTCACATATTTGCACGTAGTCTGACGAAGGCCACGCTTGCTTTAGCAATTCTGTCATTGGTTTTATCATCTAGTTGGACTAGATGTCCCTTCCAACTCTCATAGTCTATGAAGCTAAGATTCCTGCTTCCATTTTGGTTTACAATCAGTTTCTAGTCAGTTCTCATGCCCTAGCACGATGCATTAGGTAAACTGGAAATGATACAGAGGGACCATAGTTTAGCAGTTTTCCTAGTCTTAAAAAAAAAAACAAAAAACCAAAAAAAAAACAAACCAGAAAGTTTCACTGACTTCACATATGTTGCAAAAACAGTTTGCATCTTCTTGTAAAGTTAAAATTCAGCATATTCATTGAAAAGTTCCAATATCAAAAAGTCAGACTAATACCTAATTCTAGTTTTTCCTATAAGCCAATTTGCAATTTAAAAAAAGTTGCAAATAAAAAGCTAGAACAAATGCTGGCAGTTGAAGGAGGGAAACCATTAGCCCAAAAACAAACCAAGTTGGAGTAAAAAGGTCTGATAGTGACTTTAATATTTTTATTTAGTATCTCCCATAATATAAGAAAACAGTTAAAAGTCTATGGAGATGAATGAGAAGCTTTGTTTTTGAAGTGCATATTACAGACAGCTTATACTGGGTCAGATACTACATTAAGAAGATGTGCTGTACACAGCAAAAGTCCTGAAGGAGTCCTCAAGCACTTAATCATTCATAACATCCAATTTTTAAAATCTTTCAATATTTTATTTTTAAAACAGCTAATTAGCTTTTTGTAGAGTTGTTTGAAGATGCAAAGGACTATATAAACGGATCAAGAGTAATTAGGCCTTGTTATACATAGAAGTTATACTGGAAATGATGATCTGCTCTCTAGCTAAGTAGCTCCAGCACAACTGCTGTTAACTTTCTCTGCAATGAGTGCTTCTTCGGCAAGAGAAAGGAGCTGGCAGCTTCTACTGTATAAAGAGAATACCCAGCCCAGGAGATTCATGAGGAACCATTACCACAAACGTGGCTTTTCCACATCCCAGACACGATACTTTTATATGGCAGCTTCACAGAGGAATCAGGATCTTCCTGTGTTAACCGCTCTTCCTCCTTTTGCTAATGCACCAAGCTGGCTGGAAGCGAGGCAGAACAATCACTCAAGTCTTCAATCCCATTCCTAAATGAATTAGCTTTAACAGAATGTGAACAAAGTTAAACTCTGCGCTGCCTTGGAAAACCACAAGTTTACTGGAGGTTAAAAAAAAAAAAAAAAGCCTCCAGCTGATCTTGAATGCAACTGCAAAATTAATTTCTTCCAAGGCTCACTGTCATTATGTGTCACAGGAAGGTGCAGTTTTAAAGTCAGACTCATTGGGAGGGCAGACCTTCCAAAACATCAGTGGAAGGCAGAGCATTCCTCCTGATAAATTGAAGCATGTCGCTGTTATTTCCTCTAGCTACTTCTAATGCATACTTCTTTGCCAGGGAGCACTACACTCGTGATGAGTTTCCTGGCTTGCAGACTGGCATACACACACTCTTTCCCGTAGTTTAATGTGGCGCTGCACAGGGACCCTGCTGCTAGCTGCCCATTTGGACTATCTGTGACATGAGAATCAATAATGCTTCTGTGATCCTATTAGGCCAGGCTCTTGTTTTAAATGGTTTTAAAAACAAGAGCCTGTGGGCCACTTCCCTCTTCAAGGAAATGGGAAAAAGTGCCCTGGTGGGATGCACAAAAATAAGTTTCTGGAGCCCCACTGCATGCCCTTTGCCTCCTCAAGGGTAACAGTGTGCAACGATGTCTCGCAAGCAAAGCAAACAACTCTTTCTGGATCTGGAGCTGGATTGCGAGGGCGCCACACTACTGCAAATCCATCCGTCTTTCCTCTCTATGCTATTTCAATACGGAAAGCAATGAATGCCCATTCCTCTGCTGCCTTTTAAGCCATGCTCTACATTGCAGCAATATCTAGCAAAAAAATTAAAAAAAAATAATAATTCTGCTTCCAGGCAAAACATTTTCTAAAAAGCCTTGATGATTTCTCCTTCACATAACTCAGTCTCCCCCAGGACAAGGGGCACTAAAACAAAAGCCACGAGAACACACGCCTGCTTGAAGTGAGAGTATCAGTGACACGACCCCAGCTGACTTCCTGACCCTGGGGCAGGGGACTGGACTCCATCTTCCAAGGTCCCTTCCAGCCCTAACGTCTATGAATCTATGAATGACTGAGTGCGGCTACCTAATGATTTGTTACCCGAGGTTCCCAGTTAGCAGTCTCACTTGGTATCCTCTCTGATTTACTGCAGGTTAATCTCCCCTTTTCTCCTTCATTAGCAAGTTCCAGATTAAGGTAAAAAAACGCTGTCACAACCTTGCAAGAGCAAACAAATCCCAGTGGTCCTGTTTCCTGTATGCCAAGATGCATACAATTGCTCATCTGACAGAAGTTTAATAAAAGCATTGTGTCTCAGCGTGTAATTGATCCCTTTGAAATTAAATACTCAAAATACCATAAAAATGCAGTCCAGGAGTTATTATGGAGCCTACTGTTCCATGAAAACGATATTTGCAGTAATAGGTGTTCTCACAACCTACCTAAACCACCGCTGCACAACAGATAAATCCAGGAAAGGAATCTACGTGTCAGACAGTAGGAGCCCACCATTTGGGAGATGCCAGAGGAAGCAGCAAAGATTTATAAATACTGGAAAAACGTGCACTATTATTTTAGCACTAAATATAGCACTGCATCTCACTACTGGAGTAACTGCCATATTTGAATGCTGGGAAAGGACTATATGCTTCAGGAGGCTGATCACGGGAGGTATGTTTTGCAAGTAAAATCTCTACAAGTCTTTTCTACCCTTGAAACTTATGAATTACTGGTTCACATTTAAATTAGGTAGACACTACTAAAAAAAACACAAAACAAAAAAAACCTCCAAAAAACCCCCCAAAAAAAACTTACCATCTACTAGCCTTTAAATTTCAGTAAAATAAATTTAGTGCAGTCAGTCCAGCAGGATCCATGTCAGAAATGACCCATCTTATCAGCAGTCTTGGTTGAGAAGGAAAGGACTATATAGGGGTGGAGGGAAAAAACCAAAACAAAACAAAAACACCCCAAAAAACCACACCCAAAGTCCCAACACTCGAAAACCGAAGTGGGTTACTGGACCGTGTGAAGAAGTTTACCTCTCTGGCTATTCAGTGACAAATTGACTCAGCACTTAGATTCATTAGTATTTTCTAAAGATTAGGGGACAAGTGCTTCCGTGTGATGCTATATTACTATTGTTTTTGGACAATAATAATAATCATTGCATGCAAGACATACTTCAAACGGAAGAAGCAGCTTCTACTGAAAAGCCAAGAATAAGCAACGTAAGCAGAGGTGACTCCAATGGCTGGGATTTGTGTAAAACACCCAACCTATGCCTTCAAGCCATTTTAATTATTTCTTGTAGGCACCGCAACAAAAGAGGATCTTCTTGGCTAATCATCTGAAGGCAGAGGAGTAGGTTTGGACTTGCTCAAGGAGGGCCGCTGCATCTTCAGAAGGGGGACGAGAAGACACAAGGCCTGGATACAGAAAGCAGACAATAGCAGAGATCTGCCCAGACCAGCAGCACACAAGCTAATCCTAGAAACAGAAATAAGAATCTGGCACTTAGTGATTTTGAGCATTTCCCTCACGGAGGTGGCTTTGCTGCATTTCCAAAGAAATTGCTTTAACCTATATTTCTTAGGAGACAGTGACGGTCAATGAACTGCTGCTTAACTAGCACAGACTTTGCAGAAATTTCTAATGAGGATGCATTCAGCTGGTACCAAGTAATTGTGTTGCTTAACCAGGTGTGAACTTTTAGGCTGATCTTTTAATAAAGTTAATACTTGGAAGCTTGTCATACCTTTCACATGAATTTCTCCTAGCACTTCACAAATGAGTCAAAAAATTGAGGGGAAAAGGGGGGGGGTGGGGGATCTAGATGAAATGCAGCAATCATTACTTGGTATAATATTTTACTTTGGCCTTCAAACTCATTAAATAAATGACAATTTCTGACTCTGGACAGAGTGGTAATTGGTACAAGCCAATGCCCATATTAGATGGACACTGTGCTGGTAATTACATTGCTCGTAAACCTCCACAAAAATGCTAAGTCACTGCAGATACAACACTAAACAATCCTCCCCACTAGGTATTTCTCAACACATGACTGTCAAACAGTGAATAATTTTTAGCGAGGTTGGTATGTGCACCCCTTGCCTCAGTGCTGTACAAGCATCAAAAACCTAAGAGCCTGATTCAAATATTTGTCTCTTGGATTCTCACATTGAAGGAATACAAGTTTCCAGGTTTGTAACACTGGTAACCACGCTTCAACTTTCAGACAAAACTTAACATTAAAATAAAAATGTTCAAGTTATTCAAATCATTAGGCAGGGGGGGAAAAAAAAGAGAGAGAGATGGAAATTGCGTTATCCCTACTCTCTAGTTATCTTTGTATGAGCTCAAATATATAGTCTTCATGCCTCTACTTTGGCAATAGCCAGAATATCTGAACACAGGACAGACCAGATACCAATGCAAACAAGGGGGCTGTCTGTCAAATGTCTCTGGTTTAAACTTATCACGGCACTGGTTAAATCACTGAACCGGCCACTTTTGTTTTCAACCACTGAATCACCCCAGTGGATATATATATAGCTTTAAAAAAAGCAGGTTCAAAAGAAAAAAAGAAAAACAAGAGAGAGAGAGATAAACACCAATATTTGGAACTGCACCAGTGCAAGACTTGGAGGAAAAAAAAACCTCAGGGAAGACAAAAATGTCTGCGCTGGTTCCTAGGAGATGACAGCTATTTGGCACAACCTCTATGACAGCAACACAGCAATGAACTTTGCAGTACCCACAAGACTTAACATTTTACTAAGCCTTCCTCGCTTTGATACGCTGAAGGCTAGAGAGGAAGCTAAGAGACTGGTATTCCATTCAAAGTAATTTAACAATCTAAGAGCCCATGTCAGAAACACCAATATCCTTTTCTTCCCCATCCTCGTTTCCTGGAGGATTTGGGTAGCTGCCCATGGTTTCAGCTGTTAAGATTCTGCAAGATTGGAGACTCACTCTGTTCATCAGGGCTCTTTGAGTTTGGCTGCAAGCACAAACACCAATCTGGTGAACAAGCTTGGGATCAAAACGAGTCCCAAAGGCAACACCAGATCTTTGGAAGGCCAACTGCCCAGAGCAAGCTTCTCCTGAGAAAGTCAGAAGGGAACAGCAACTCTGCATCTTTTACATCCAGAGATAGAAGCTGGCTGACGACAAGGTTCAGCACCTCTCCTTGGGTCTCTAAATGACATTTCTGCATCAAAAATGTGACCGTTAGATTCAGGATGAGGCTGGCAAGGTAGCACACACCATCATGGGGAGACAGAAAGGTAACACAAATAAAGGTTTCCCCTACAGAAGGGCATTTATGTCCTACTTTCCTCGGTTGTGCTACGTAGTCTCCAATGCATTTAAATAAGGAATGCACGAGAAAATTAAACACACATCTGATTAAAAGAGCTCAAAGTGTTTGCAACTTGACAGAAGAGGAAACCATGCAGGACAGGAGAGAAAAAGGATTTCAGAAGGCTGCCTTTGAGTTCCTCCACAAGAAGGACACTTAGGTGCATCTACAGATGCTTCCTCAAAGGGCGTTTGTACCCAAAAGCTTGCCAAAATGAATTTTTCCGACTATTTAAATTGGTCTAATAAAAGATCTCAGATATACCCAAAGAACCTTGGCTTCACAAAAAGGAAGTTTTCTAGTTTCTTAGATACCACAGATGTCTTTTTGACTTTGTACCATAGCATACATTTTTGCTTCTAACATACCTGCAATGGGAAAAGCCAGAAATCCAATGGCAAGCTGACATTGTTTCAATCTTAGAATCTGAGATTTCACAAGGTCACTTTTACAGCAAGGTGTGGAGTCCAGGGGATCCAACGTTTTTCTATGGCCCTTGTTGTGGCAGGTCAGAGCAACTCCACCTTTAATCCTCACAACGCCTCTCAGAATAGGGAAGTGCTAGTGTCCCCGCTGTGCAGATAGGACACCAAACAACTTATATCCAACTTGCTCAAGGTTAAAAGGAAGCTGGTGGTGCAATCAGGACATGAATCTAAGTTAGTAAATCCTAAATTAGTGGCCGACAAGAAGGCAGCTGGCTCCATAGTTAAACTGTTGATGAGAAGCAGGGATAAAACTGGTTTCTGCGAGCTAGTTCAGATATATGACCGAACCCCACCCCAAACCTCATTTTAACCTAGGCTTCTACCTGCCAGAGATTTCTGACTCTAAATAGTAAAATTTAAAAACTTGTACAGATTAGTCTCATGACAAGTATCCCCACCTTTCTTGCCCATAACTGGAACACAAATAAAATGAGACGGCATGACTCAAATGAGTGAAAATGAACCACTGCAATGGGAAAGAACTTAATCAGATGCAAGAAAAATGCAATACCTCATTTCAGTCCAGGCAAAAGACCTTTTCCCCTTATCTCACCTAATCAGGGAACCTTTCAGAATTACACTAGATACAATTAATAGACGAAAAGAATAAGGAAACGGCTGCCAATATTGAAAGGAATTTCTGGAAAGCAATTTCCAGATGGGGGGGGGGGGGGGGGATGTATATAAAAAGTACCCAAAAAGATGCAAAAACAAGTTTCCCCTTAATAATCTCCATGTTATACCATTAAGGGCAACGCAACTTGTGAGACAGAGAAGAACTTGGGAAAGAATGAGCAGGAAAAGGGGCAAAGGTGGGGGGGCAAGAAAAGCAGAACCTTTTCTGATGCTAATACATGCCACCCTAGCTCTGGAGGACAACTAGAGAGAGCAAATAAGAAAAAAGGGGCAAATAGACAGAAAGCAACCTACTTGATGGATTCAGAACTAGATACTTAAATGCTGGTAGAGCCAGCACAGGTGCGGCTGTTAATGTTCAATAGCTGCATTTCAAGGGAACACATGTCATAGCATCCCCAAAACACAGGGTACTCAGCCAGACCTAGAGATAACTGAATGGTCCCAGTTAGGTTTTTGGATGAACTGAAAAGAATGGGGAAGGCGTGACAAACAGTTCCCTGTTGCAGACCAAGAAAGTTTCCTCCAGAGTCCAGGCTAACAAGACAGCCAAAACAGATTTCACATGCATTTAAATATGCTGATGACCATATTACTGAGTTGGAGAAAGGAGTCTGTGCAACAAGAGCTGAAGATCACACAAGAGCTTGGCTCTGTGCAATTAAACAGCGAATACTATGAAAATCTGGTTTCTAACCCCCAACTCCAACAGAAATCTGTTTTTCAGTGGAAAGTGAAATACTTGATGGCTGCAGAACGATTGCACTGCTGCTTATGCCATTTAAAACTGAGAATTTCCAAGAGTTAAGATCCCAAAAGAGTGGGCAAATATTGCTCCAGTATTTGATTTAAGTTCACAAGAACAAACTGTTGGTGACACTGTATTTTAAAGGAAGAAAAGAGCATGCTTGGAGCAGAGGGAAGGAAGCAGGATAAGGAACAGCATAGCAAAGTGGACAAGTGATTGGAAGAGGCCTATTTTGTAGCCGCGTTGGTCTGGGGGAAAAAAGAGAAACACAAAACTCTAAAACTCTTGGTTCAGAGGTGATATCTTTTTATTAGGCCAACCAAAAAAATAACAAAAAAAAGTCTTTCTTTGCAAATGATTCGAATGAGTAAGTAATTACCAAGATACCATCTTCTTGAAGCTACAGCTTAAGGCAAATGAATGAAGTGGTGGTGACAAATAAAAGGCATTTAGTTTGCATTAGTTCTGCAAATTGGTTTAATCTGAACAGAGGTCTAGAGAAGTGCACAGTGCAATCATCACATCCTCAGTCCTGGGGAAGGATGACAAAAAGGAAGCAACAAAACTATATTAGAAGGATGGGGAAACCTCCTATTACACGAATAGGAAACTCTCCTATTCCCATAGCATCTCACCCCACAATCTTTAAGGTATTCATTCTCACAAGCTCCCTAAGGGATATGGCAATACTATCACCCCTATTCTACAGAGGATTTAC
Source organism: Alligator mississippiensis (assembly GCF_030867095.1). Classification (NCBI taxonomy): domain Eukaryota; kingdom Metazoa; phylum Chordata; order Crocodylia; family Alligatoridae; genus Alligator; species Alligator mississippiensis. Next base: position 467,045,064 of record NC_081824.1, on the reverse strand, counting down.
TCAAGGCTAGTCTGGGGTACAGCAGTGATCTGAACCCAGGTCTCACTTATCCCAGCTTACTACATTAACCACTGCTCCATCCTTCCTCTATGACCCTGGTCATTCCTAGCGTCCAGCCTGAGAACAAGGTCAGAGAGGTCCCTTCCAGCCCCCAACATCTATGAATCAAGAGACCACATCAGTTATTCTCCCCTGCAAACCTTCCCCCCCCTCCCCAATCTCTGATTTCTGTGACATCCTCTCTAGAGCTCTGTAGTAACAGCTCAGTCCCTTGGGGCCTTGAATAGGTTTAGTTTATGACTGCTCCTACACTAAATAAAAGTGAAATTATTATAGGACCATAAACAGGGATTAATATACATCACTTGGCCTTGTGACCAGACACATCAGAACGACAGTCTTAAGTGCAGATATATTTCTACAAAATTAGACTACAGGATCCTGGGAGTAGGGGGACCCCCTGTTTGGTCCTACAGTGCACAGGGCAATGTGATCCTAACTGCAAAGGCCCAAGGCTCGTGTCACTCAAATGGATAAAGCAGACCATGGCTCCTGTGAATCCAGGATGACGGTCTACAAACCATCAATGTTCTTTCACTAACTGTCCCCTCCATCATCCACTTCTTCTCGGACCTACTCTGGGAACCTGGAATCTCGGTCTGAAACTGATGTCGACAGTTAGCTTTCACATACAGGAAATCTCAACTCCAAAGGAGGGTAAAATTGTGCCTTTCATCATGGAAAAAAATTACAGGCATTACAGCAATAAAAAAGGCTGCTAAGGAGTCTTATTTGTCATTATTTGGAGGACTGTTTAGCATTAAAAAAATGGGCAAGTTACATATGACTAAATGCAAGAGTTTCAGTCCCAAATTGAAATTGGTATACAGGTCTCCTAAGGTAGGATTCACCATCACCATTAACAGGAGTGTCACTTGCAAAACAGGCGGAGTGAGTATTCAGCACTGGTGAGGCCCCACTTGAAGTGCTGTGTCCAGTTTTGGACACAGATTGGAAAGAGTCCAGAGCAGAGGAACATTAATGAGTAGGGGCTTAGGAAGCTATTTAGCCTGGAGAAGAGAAGACTGAGGGGGGATCTGATAAGTCTTCAAGTACCTGAAGAGACATCATAAGGCAGATGCAGATAGTCCTGTCCCCTATAGTCACAGAGAAAAGCCTAGGAGCAATGGAATCAAGCAGCGGCAGAGGAAATGTAGGTTGGAGATTAGGAGGAACTTCTGGGCCCAAGGCAGGGGGTCAGACTCGATGATCTACTGAGGCCCCTTCCAACCCAAACATCTATGAATAACTATGATGGCTGTCAAGCATTGGAACAGGCTTCCCAGATAAACTGCAGATTCTTCATCCTTGGAAGTTTTCAAGAGCAGGTTAGAGAGACACTTGACTGGGATGGTTTAGTCAGGGATGATCCTGCCTTGAGCAGAGGGCTGGGCTAGATGATCTCCTGAGGTCCTTCCAGCCCTACTTTCCTATGGTCACCATCCTAAAACATGTGAAACGCATCCAAGGCCACACAGGAGTCGGAAAGGTTCAAGTTCTCTCCCCTCTATGACCTAGGTAGGTCTGTGAGCCCTACCTAGGGCTCACAGGTAGGTAGCACCCTTTTCTCTAATAGGTAGAGCCCTTTTCTCCCCAGCACCACCTGGGGTGACGAGCAACAATGATAAGAAGCTGATGGAGAACAGGTTTAAGTTAGAGATCAGAAGGCAGTATTTTACAGTTAGGGTGGCCAAAACCTGGAACCAACTTCCCAGGGAAGTGGTCCTCACCCCTACCTTGGGCAAATTCAAGAGGGGGTTGGACGATCACCTGTCTGGGGTCTTGTGAACCCAGCATTCATTCCTACCTGTGGCAGGAGGTCAGGCTAGATGATCTGATCAGGTTCCTCCTGACCCTAGCTACTATGAAACTATGAAACCTCCCTTCCCTCCATCCTGACCTCCCACCGAGCAGGTAAACTGATTCAAACATCCAAAACCGTAATCCATCTTCAGGGAGAGGAACAAAGCTTCAATTTGCACTGAGCTAGAAGCCAATACAAACACAAAGCCCTAATTTTACTTGATGGGCGCTGCAGCAGTAAGAGCTCATAAAAAGACACAGACCAACAGCAGATGCTTCCTTAGCCTGATGAAGAGTATTTGTACCTGAAAGTTTGCAAAGAAGAATTTTTCCAACTATTTGAGTTGGTCTTAATAAAAGAAATCAGATTTACCCAAAAAACATTTTCTGCATAAAAAGATGATTAACAATCAGGTTGCTAGAACCTGGAATGGGCTTTCAAGGGAGGTGCTGCTATTCCTTATCTTGGGGGTCTTTAAGGGGAGGCTAGACATGCACCTGGCTGGGGTCATCTGACCCTAGCACCCTTTCCTACCCAGGGCAGGAAGTTGGACTCAATGATCTGCTAAGGTCTCTTCTGACCCTAACGTCTATGAATCACAGAAAAGAAGACTATTCAATAAACTCTACTGCTCCTGAAGACTGATCATTACCAAGCATTTATTTGTCCAGTGGTGACAAATTAGGTACAGCAGATTAAAATTAAGCCTGTCGCATAGGAGAAATTCCTCCCTCATAACTTCATGGTATTTGACCTACTAGGACATTTCACAGGCCTTGAGAATGATTTTGGGAAGTGGGAGGTCCACAGACAGAACAATCAGAATTAGCTGGCATTTCTGTAATAGAACAGGCAGCAAGCCTGGCATACGTTTCTGATGTAAAATGGTTGGTGAATACTTCCACACCCCCCCCCTCCGCTTTATAATACTATTCGCAAGCAACTTCAAGTACAGTGTTGCCATGATAATAAAAATAAAGAGATTACGCAGAAGGTACCTCCCGCGCATACTTACATTAAATTCAGTACATCCCACCAGACAGCACAGCAAGAATTTGGGCAGCATTTTCTAATCCAGGCTGACAAGTATCTGTGAAAAGCACCCTGGCACTGCTGTACAGATAACCACAGCTGCACACAGTCCTCCGTGTTACAAAACACACAATTAGGTTTAACCTACCTGATGCAATTCCACCGCAACACAAGAAAAAAAAATTATCAATTAAGCCAGTTAATGTTATGCCAGAAGCAGACCAACACTGTTTAATACTCCAAAAGCACCTTTTAGAAAGAGAAACTGAAAACACTTAAAACTTGAGGTTTAACGGGTTTGCTATAAAAGGAGTATTGTTTACCATCCAGATATCTTTGTCTATTTAATGGCTGACAAAAATGCTGCACCCTCAGGAAGCCAAGAACACTACGCACCCTGACTCTGCTCCTTCCAGAGCATTAAACTGGGCCCATCATGATTTTGCAGGTTACCAGGCCTCTTCTTAGTTACAAAGACTGGCTTTGTCTAGTTCTCACCAGAGGTATTTGAGAAGCATGACCTTTAAGAGCCTCATGAAATGTTATATTCCACAAGAACTAGCAGCTCGCTGGGTACTAAAGATAACCGCCAGCATTTCAAGATGGAATCTCATCGATGAGATCAGAGGCAAAGCCCATTCATCTGTACGACAGCCTAAAACTATGCAGACTGACACAGCCCTCACCTGAGCTCAGTACAGTTAATTGTGTTCCCAAAGTCATCTGCAGCAAGGGTAACGTCTTCTGGGCCTTATCTTCCAGTCCAGTTTTAAAGATGTTACAGAAGCTGCAACACAAGCTTGGTATTTTTATTTTCCAGATTAAGACAAAACCGAGACGCTTTATCTAGATCAGAGCCTCACGTACACAGTGCACACAGCAAGAGCCAGTGCCTGCCCCTGAGCTGGATCCAAGGTTGCAAAGGAAGTAAGCAGAGCTGGGTATAGAAGCCAATCCTTATCCAATGGATTCAACTGCAGGGTTCCTTGATGGGCAGGGTGTTTAAGACGGGATAACTTCAGTGACAAGATTAGCTGTTGAAGCAAGAGTTACTCCCTCATTTGAGCTGGAGAATGCCAGCGTGCAGAAAGAAGAACGGATTCTGTCTTAGCATGATTAGGGACTGCTCTCTCAATTACCTGCTGTAATTCAGCCCCAATCAGAGTGACTGCAAGTTGCTATCAACTAAAAGAAGAAAGGTTCCTTAAGAGTCTGTGGCATTCCTCTCCGTGAGGTACAGAAAGTCAGTCCAGCTCCAAACCATCACTCTAACCAGTGTGCATGGTTAGTCTTAGATGATCAAGGAAGGGAGGGACGCAGTAACTTTGTTACTTTCAACCCAAGAGCCATAAGGATACACCAATACTGCCATCAATTTCTGTCCTGAAGTTGAAGGACTTCAGCCTGTCCTTCTGGCATATTATCTACTAAAACATTCACTTTTGATGCAAGATTCTTGTTTTGCAGGTTGCTTAAAAAGCCAAAGTCTCCTCCTGCTGGCTGAGCTAAAGTTACCCTGATTAAAAGACAATTTGAGAGCTCAACTAGGAAAGACAGACAGGTGCTGTGTGAGAGAGGCAGGTCTTTAAAAATGGATTCTCTGCAGTCCAGCTTAAGTGAATTAATGCAAAGCTGTGTATCTTGGAGTAGAGGTACTTCCCCTTAGACGTGACACTAGATCCCTTCAGGCACAATCCAAGTCAGGCATAGAGGAAGAAGTCAGGTCCTGACTTAGTTTTGTCTACTCCTTTCCCAAGGAATTGCAAGAACTTGGACACTGCTCCCGGCTCTGAGCACTGTATCATCATGGAGTTGCTCACAAATCACAACCTTAATCCCACTCTTCCCTGACTAATAAAACATGCCCTCCTTTAAACTGTTAGAAGACAGATGGTTGCAGAGTCCTACAAAAACACTATTAGAGCTCCCACACTAAGAGAAATGGGAGCTCCTTTCTCTGCTTCCACTAAGAACAGCAAAGAATTAGCCACGAACCAGCGTATCTTCTTGTCCTTCCTCTTCTCAAGTGTTAAAAGACTTGTCCCAGTGAAAGCAGAAGACACCCAATCAAAGTGGAGCGGTCTGAGTCAGAGGCATTTCAGATAAGTCCTTGATGGATATTAATCTCTGAAAAATTCTACAAATACCAAACCGCAAGCAGTTCTGCCGCTCCCCTAACAAGCCTCATGTAGGAACGTGGCTCCTTCCCCTCCCTTTGCACAAGAAACTGCTAGTAAGCCAGGGCTCTACTGAAAGGTCTTATCATCTCAAACAGAAGCATAAACCAAAGGGCACTCGGAGCTGATGCCCACCTGGAGCATCGGGGCAAGCTGGAAAGTCAGAGTAACCTTTAACCCTGAAATCAAGCTGATACGGCTAGAGAAGGAAATACGAAAGAAGGAGGGGAGAAAAAATTCTGGCAAGAGCTGGACTTCAGGGGGTTATTTTAGCCCAGCACAGGTATAGGCTAAACTAAGAGTCAGCCTTTGTGGGTAGAAAAGGCTAGCTAGGGTTGTACATGGGATAGAGACAACGAAGGGACCTGTATGTTCTCGCTTTTCTTTTTCCGGGAAAGTACAGGATGTCTAACACGATACATGTAATATGTGTTCGACAGACACTACTCAGGGATGTTTGTCTATACTGTGTAAAAAATGAGATGGCGTGCAATATGATACCAATTCCGATGTTTTTTTTTAGTATGCTATTTGGAATGTTGTATTATCCTTTTGTGAGGCCTCTGTTGGGGGTCGTTTTGAGTCTTTTGTTACGGTCTGGTTTTCTAATAAAATGTTTTTAAGAAAAAAAAAAAAAAAAGATCTCAAGTCTCCCCTCCATTTTCACACTATCAGGTTGTATGTAGAAAGAATCCAACTGTGGCAGCAGCAGGAAATGGGGTGTTTTGTCCGTTTAAACTTAACCCCATCCACTGTGCCCACAGAGTTCAGGGCCATGCTTCCCCCTTGGGCACAGGATTTGCTCGGTCCTTGTTTAGCACGAAAGAGTTCTAGTGGTACATCCACGTCAGTGAGATGTGATCGTGCACCTTTGCCAAGACCACTCAGCCAATGAAAAACCAGTGAGGGTACGGCTATTCTGGAAAAACTTCTGTTCTTTCAGGCAGCTGGCAGAGCTCGGCTAAGCAGAGCCATGTCCACACCAAGGGGCACAACTGCACAGTGCTGCTGCTATACCCTTGCTAGGAAATGCAGACGTGTCTTTGAATTAATCCCACATATTCCTCTTCAGGGCAAATTTACCATGCGGTTCTCCCAAAAGAAATCAAACCAGTGAATCCACAGCCAAGAAAGGCCTGGACCCTCTCTTGGTTTCCTTTAAACTAAATAAAGGGCCATCTTTTCACTATATTTGACTATGCAGTTCCTAGCCCAGGGGCAGGCAATTATTTTGGGCAGAGAGCCGCTTACTGAGTTTTGGCAAGCCATCGAGGGCCACATGACAGGCAGCCCAGGGCAGATTAATTTTCTAAATTTTTTAGGGGCCCCACGGGCCGGACAGAATGGCCTGGTGGGCTGCATCCGGCCCCCGGGCCACATTTTGCCCACCCCTGTCCTAGCCCCTTCCTTACTGCAAGCATCTTCCAGGCTGCGATTGCAGCCAGATCCCCAGCAAAAAGAGATCAATGCCCTGCAATGCATTAAGACAACGTGGTCTTTTCTGGACAAAAAGAGGAACATTTAAGGCAGCAGACAGCTTGGGTAAAGCCGTCCTAGGGGGCCTCCTGAGCACTTCCATAAAACACCATCCTCCTTAGTTTGACTTCAACCATTGGCAGTGAACAGTGGAAAGCCTGCTGCTACCGCAACTTTACGGACAGAAAAACCAGAACAAAACTCCTGACAGCAGTTCTCAGCCAGGGCCAGCAGAAGGCTCCTGACTTCCAGCCACAAGACATCTCCAGTCCTTTCTGCCTATGGCAGTCAGGAGACTGGGGGGAGGCAGAGTCTGAGACACCAGAGGCATACAGCATGTTACCATCAGCCAATTCATTTTGCTTCCCACAGAAGTTAAGTCCTGTCCAACCCCTCAATACTGACAGTGCCCATCAAGCCAGACTACCCAAAGCTTCAACTGTTTCTTCAAAGAAAGGAGCAGTCCCCCGCTCACTGCACTGCTAACAAAATGTTCTCCACCCAGCTCCAAGCTCATGCTGCTTTCATCAAGATTTATTGATTTTCGCATGTGCACAATGCTTTAGCTCTGGGCATGTATAGTAACATCTCCTCTTCTCTCTATTCCCTCCCCCCCTGTTCCAGAAAACCACTGGAGTATTCAGTCATTCAGTTAATTCAGAGTCTTCTGCTAAGCATTAAGCCTGAGCTTGGGGAAAACCCTGGCATGCTGGAAAGCAGGGAATTTCTTCTGGCCAATCTTTGTTGAGGAGGGAAGGAAAACACGGGTAAAGAACAAGCATCAGCAGCAGCTTTAAAGTTAAGTGTTCATCCAAGAGCTGTGAAAAAAATCCTCCAGTCAAGGACTGATGCAGTGTTGTGTTCCCATGCCTGCAGACAGCTCCAGTGCCTCTGCTGTTCAGTTTTTTCAACCTGAAAAACCAACCAGAGTAGTCCATTTTCACTGCAGCTATTCAAAGCCCTCTTGGCAGCAATGAGACAGAAAAGAATCAGGTCATCGATATCCAGCTACCGACTGCTTTCCCCGGCTACTCACAGCTTTGCCAGTGAAACTGTTCCCTTGGGACAACTCATCTCCTTTTCATCCAATCTAGACTTGACAATATCACTCTTAAAGTATTTCTAGACCATATCCCCCAAGCAGTCGAGTGGCTTTGCTGCTGCTTTGCTGGGTTTGGCATGTGCAAGCATGTGGAACATGCCCGAGATGATTCCTTGCCGAGCACAGCAGAAACAGGGTGCAGAGTTCTCCTTGGTGTCTGGTGGAGACCAAGCACTTTCAGAAAGCTATTTGGCCACAATTCAGCAGCACCACAATCAATTACTTAATAGCTCTACACCAGCAGGTCCCAGTCTTTTCCACAGTGACCGCATCCCTGCTATAGTTGAATTTCTGTGGGGCTGAACTCCTCTTCAGATGCGGCAACTCCTAGCTTGGGAACTGCTGAGGTATGTGGTGCTCTGAGCATGAAGTGCTAAGAAATACTAAATGTTATTAGAATCACTTATAATTTTTAGAAGGATCATTCAGATCATCTAAAGGAGACATGAAACTCGCCACTGTATGTTGCTGCTTGATGAACTCAAGCACAAGATCCATGGCATGAACACAACTGTATTTGGATCCTGCTCTGGGAAGAAGCCTTCCTGCAGTGGATGATTAAATGGTTTCCAACACCACAGTACCCGTGTGTTGCAAAACCGATGTACTTACCTTCATCCTGAGAGGTCAGGAAATGCTCTTTTACAGTTAAGGATCTAAGGCCACAAAGGGTAAAGCAGCCCAAGGTTAAACCTAGTCTGCGGCAGAGCAGGAAACTAAGCCGAGGTCTTTCAAGTCCCAGGATAGGCCCCACACTATTGAGCCATCCTTCCACCACAGAAGCACCCACAATTGGAACAAGCATGGGGACATGAAAGGAAACAGAGGCAGTGGGGATGAGCACAAGAGAAGGTTTCTTTGGGCTTGTGGCTGGTCACTGGAAAGCCTCCTAAACCTGAGAGTCCCACTTTATGAAGACAATAAAGCCAGCTGATCACAGCCAGGTTGGGATCAGCATCAAGCCAACCTGTTGTACAAGCCTCTGGTTTTAGAGTGAGCGGATAGAGGAACGCAAATACGTGGCAGTGCCCGCACCAACCTGTCAACTAACCCAGCTGTTGAATGGTCAAATTCCCTGGCGCAGGGAAGGCCGCAGTTACTGTTGAACCCTTATGGAGATCAGTGCTTTAGAAAGGAAGTTTTCTAACTGGGAATTGAGTTGTTCCCATCTATTTAAGTTTTACTTGATCTTTGTGGTCATTCTATGCAGCGCACTCAATATAAAGGAAAGGAAAAAGATACAGCCACTCTCTCCCAACTAATCCATTACATGCTACAGCAAGCCATTTCCTGCTTTGCTTTTTATGTCGCTCTGTCGATGCCCTCCAGGTTTCCTTTCCAATAGATGTTGTAGTATAAACACCTACAATGAAATCGGAAAGGGTAGCGCTTCTATTAAATTCCCACTGGCATGCAGTTCCTCCTGCCTGCCCCAGCCAGGACCGACAATGTAGCACAGTGATGAAAGGAGGTGTAACGTATGAAGCTGACGAGGACAAGAGCACTGAACATCTGCTGTATTTTTTGAGCATACAGCATCTGTATTGTAGACTGCCTTAATTCAGGCAGTTTGTGCCACTTTAGCTGACAATCTGACCCAGATATAGTAATTTAGCACTGGAGGCATTAGAAATGCTGGAAGTCACCTGACATGAAGTAAGATCAAAGACACTAAAGGGAATCAGAATATTATATATATATTTTACTGTAGCTGCATTTAATCCCTCAGCACAAAGCTGTCTTTTCAGGAAAGATTAACATATTTAAAATGACTAAACTCTATGTAATCTGCAATCACCGAAGAAGTTAATTCAATTAAGGCAAGCCCCTGTTAATATTTTTTTTAATTTCTTGCTAGTCGCCCTACAATGCACAGCTTACATCGCAAGTCAGAGAGATGAGATACACACAGAGGTGCTTTTAGCTATCCATGGAATAAAATGCAGGTTTGCAATCAATCTACAGCAAGCACCTGAGGTTTCATCGATCCAGTTTTGAACCAGAAAAAGCATACTCTCACTGAGAACCAGCGATTTGCAGTAAATCCCAAAAGAAGCTGCAAGTGACCTTATGTCATGCAGCTAACACACCGACTGACTGGCATGGGCAGGGGAGGGCTCCAAGGGATGGACGACTGCAGCAGTGTGTCAGCTTTCATTCTCCAACATGCAGGGCTCAAGGTGTTGATGCAACAAAAATGAAAGCCAGATAAATTTTAGTAACTGAGGAGATGCAAGAAGCAGGGAGACAGAGGGGGCTTTATTTCAGAGATTAAATCAGAAGCCCCCAAACCTTCTTTGTTCAGAAAAAAAAACACACATTATTGCTGACAATAATGCATAGCATAATCTGGAGAAGAAAGAAAAAAAAAATCACTGCAGTGCAAGCAAACGTGTTTATTTAGGTAGAAAGCTGCACTGAATTGCCACGATACAGCCAAGGAGAAAAAAGGATGCTATTTCCATCGTTGGCCGATCACTTTTCCAAATAAAATACAAAAATAGATTCGGCAGAAACATTCCCTATTTCACAAGGCAAGACATTCTCTTTGAACACTTGGCTGCTTCTCCTGTGCCAGCTCGAAAGCCTTTAACGAGGTCCAATTAAGAACCAGGCAGCAGTAGCACATACATTTCTTGAAAAGATTGTAGGAAGCCAACACAAGAGGCATGATCTTAGCCCTGACATTCTGGTCTAGCTAATCAACAGCAGCACCCCCGTAACGTTTGATTTGCTTTTCTGAAGGGATTGAAAGGAAACAATGCCAGGGCAGCGTTCTGCTTTCCTACGAGTGGCAGCTAGATACCTTTAATGACGGCCTTCCAACCAGGCAGACAACCATTCAGTGAAACAGGAAGCGAACAGAACATCCCAGTGGCAACAGCTTTTTCAGAAAAGGACGCCTTGATTTGTAAAAGCCGCTGTTATGCAAGGCTTTGCACCCTCCAACGCCAACACAGTGAGGACAGACAAGGAGAGCAAGCTAAACAGGGGCGGAAAATTCCAGCGTTAACATTCCCAGCACTGATCAAGAGATGTTCAGGCTTTTTCTTCCTTGTACAGAAGACCACCATTAGCATATCTATCTAGTTACTAAGGCTAGACGCAACTGATCTTTATGCCGACATGGCTTTGTCCAAATCTCGCTTGGAGAGCAGAAGCAGCCTGGAATAAACAGGCATTTCCAAGCCACGCACAAGAACTCTGTTTAATGAGGTCTCAGAAATGCATCAGGATTGCCTATACTACAAGGACACCGGCTCATGAATGCGTGCCCCCAGCAGCTTTAGAGGAGCCAGCTTGGGTACGGCTACCAGGTGGCACAGCGCTGCCTACCTGGACCACTTGCCTGTGCATTTACCCCGCTTTTTGGGTGGATCTGGCAGATCATACTGGATTGCAGGTGGTTGTTGCTACTCTGCTAGCATTATGCAAGCCGGCGAGCTCGGAGAAGCTGGTGAGCTTAAAAGTAGCTTGGGTGCGTAGACATGAGCTAGTGTTTGCGAGACTGGAAGTACTTTGCTGCATCACTCCATCCTTCCCAGACAAACACACGTATGTTCAAGGGGAATCATCATACTCATGTGTCCAGAATCACTACCAGGAGAGGAGGATTCAGACCATCGGGCACGCAAACCCACGGGCGAGGACAGCAGCTGCCGCGATCCAGCAAGCAGCACCCAGAGAACAAATCCGTTACTGTGCCACGGATCAAACCGCCCTTTGAGACGCACGCCGCACGCAGAGTAAATCTCGGCCCTACGATCAAAGAGGCCGCAGAGCCTGCGAGGAGCGCGGCCGGCATCGGATCGATCCTGACCTGGTACCGACAGCGTCTTCCGCACGCGAACCGCTCTCAAGATCCTCGTAAAACGGCTGGCCGAGCAACACCTCGCTGCTGGCGCCCGGGACTCACGTGGTGGGGGGGGGGGTGTCACTCGGGGGCTATTGCGACAAAGGGGAAATAAAGAGAAGAGGCAGGCCAAAGGGAAGGGCCCACGTACGTGGCTTGACTCCCCTCGTACCGCGGAGGGCGATGGAAGTGACACCGACACCGACGTCCTTGTGGGAAGCACGGGGGGTGTTTAGCAATGCGGGCGCAGCAGCACCCCGTGCCCCGACGTCCCCCTCATTAAATCGGGGTGAAAAAGCACTCACCACTGCTGACGTGCAAAGGGCGGGGGGGGGGGGGGGGGCCAAGCCAGGCCTCCCCATCTCTTCCCTGCCAAAAGGTGGAGGAGATGCTCGCTCACTCGAGGTGTGTGTGTGTGTGTTGGGGGGGGATCTCCCTGCCCCCCCTCATTGCAGGGAGGGGACGCAGCCCCATGTGGGCAAACCCGCCCCCCCCCGCCGGGCACAGCCCAGTCCCCACGGCTGAGGGGGTGCAATAAGGGAGGGGGGGGGAGGAGGGGTGCGGCGCTCACCGCTCTGCTCGCCCAGGAAAACCAGCTTGAATTTCCGCAGCGGGTTCCCGAAGTCGCCGCCCGCCGACATGGCGGCGCCGGGGCCGGTGCTGAGGCGGTGCGGGTGCGGGCGCGGGGCCGAGGCCGGGGCTGACGACTGGAAGCGCGCCGTGCAACCGCTCCCGAGCGCCCGGCGGCGGTGGCGGCGGCTGTAGCGACGGTGGCGGTGGCGCAACGCAACCTGCTGGGCTGTGCGCGCGCAGCTAGGGGGCGGGGTCGCGCTCGGCTCCTCCCCTGTACACGTCAGCGCGCACGCCCCTCAGCCAATAGGAGCGCGAGGATGGGGGGAGCGGGGGGAGCGGCGCGCGGCGGGGGCCATGCCGAGTGTGGCAGCGGTGACGTCAGCGGGCCGGGGCGGAGGGCTCCCGGGGGTGTGCGAGGCTGGGAGCCGGCTGTGCAATTATGTGATTCCTCTGCTTGCTCCGGTCAGCGCCAAGCTGAGTTGATTTAAGCTGGTAACAAAAGAATGACGGTCTTGTGTGAAAGAAAACTTTTCACAACGATAAAGAAAGGAGAAAAAAAACCCAAAAAAATCAAGGCCATCGGCTGTTTGCAAAAGGCACGGGCCGCTCCGTATCGCGCACGACACGCCAGCAACATAAGAAGTTCAAATAACAAAATTTAAGCAATCATTAAATAAAGCCAAAGCAGAGCGGCAGAGCAGAAGGGGAGCACCGGACGGGGGAGCAGAAAGCAGAGCAGAAGGGGAGCACGGGGCGGTGGGAGCAGAAAGCAGAGCAGAAGATCCAGAAGGGGAGCACTGGGCAGGGCGAGCAGAAAGCAGAGTGGCAGATCAGAAGGGGAACACCAAACGGGGGGAGCAGAAAGCAGAGCGGCATATCAGAAGGGGGGTACCAGACGGTGAAGCAGAAAGCAGAGACGCAGATCCAGAAGGGAAGCACCAGACAGGGGGAGCAGAGAGCAGAGCAGAAGGGGAGCACTGGGCAGAGGGAGTGGAAGCAGAGCAGCAGATCCAGAAGGGGAGCACCAGGCGAGGGGAGCAGAAAGCAGAGTGGCAGATCCAGAAGGGGAGCACTGGGTAGGGGGAGCAGAAAGCAGAGCGGCAGATCAGGGGAGCAGAAAGCAGAGCAGCGTATCAGAAGGGGGACACCAGACAGTGAAGCAGAAAGCAGAGAGGCAGATCCAGAAGCGAAGCACCAGCCGGGGAGCAGAGAGCAGAGCAGAAGGGGAGCACCGGGCGGAGGGAGCAGAAAGCAGGATGGCAGATCCAGAAGGGGAGCACCGGGCGGGGGGAGCAGAAAGCAGAGCAGCAGAGCAGGCAGGGCAAGGAGATCGGAGTGGCACTGGCGAGCAGCGTGGTGCATAGGCAGCAGAAAGCCGGGGCTTGGGGGGTCTTAGCCCCTGCAAACTCATTTTGCGGCACCGCTCGGCGTGCAGCCAGGCCAGCGCCCCAGGCGCGCTCAGCTCCGCGCGGCTGAGGAAGAAGAGGCTAACCGCGCGTGCGCCGCACTGCACAGCGCACGATGGGGGTTGTCGTGCTCATGCTGATGCCTGCACTCAACCCCCGCCCCCAATAATATTTTCTCTCCCTGTCTATGGTGTGAGGCTGCTTGGTGGCATGCCTGCCAAAAAGGTTGCCCCCCACCGCAATCTACTCATTCCAACCCTTGGCTAGGATGGTCGTGACAGAGCTGAGCTGCCTTGGACAGGGGGCTGGACTGGATGGCCTCTGGATGGCCCTGACAACCCTCCGCTCTTCTGTGATCCTAGAAAATGCTCGATGGATGGGAGCAAACCCAACCTCACTGCTCCTTTGCATTTTTCCCATGCTGCTGCATACGCCTCTGCGTTTTCCCATGCATGTTAAAGACAGGAAGTGGAGGGGCCGCGAGTCAAAAGTGTGTTGGAGACACGGGTAAAGTCTAAGCTAAGAGCTGGGTTCATCATCGGGGCTGGCATTAGAGCAGTGCAAAGCACCCCGACTTGCCCTTGTAGCCTTGACAATGACTAGTAGCTGTCAAATCCAGGACCGTGGCGGGTATGGTTGTCTAACAAAGACCAGGGCCTGATAGCAAGCTTTGCCCCTGGTCCCCAAAAGGGAAGCCCTGACCCTGTTCCTCATTGCACCTTATTCACTGTGCACAGGCCCCAGGGTTGGGGCGGGGGACAGAGGCCAAGGCTGCTTTAAACCACCTCTGCTGATCCATTATTTTGGGATCAGTGAGGGACTGTCAAGGTAAAGCACACTGCAGCACTGTCCTCCCTGGCACCTGGCTGCCAGGAATAGCCTGGGTCCTGCAGCTCTCCCCAGCTGCAATCTCTTATGAATGCCCCCCCCATATGCTGCCTGATGCCCAAAGGGAGGAGGGAAGTTGACACCCAGCTTGTTTCACACTACGGGGAGATTTTCCTTCCACCAGCCAACTTCCCTAATGACAAGGTAGAGCTGCTACTTGGCCCCTTTGCACCAGCACCAGGCGAGGGAATTGGCACAAGCAGAAGCTGGGTCCTATATGACTTGCCCCAGGTCAGAGAGCAAACTAGAGGTGGATTAAGCCAGAGTTCTTGTTTAGACCACATCTTTTCCCCTGTAGAGAGGGCTGTGCTAAATAGACCCCCGAACCTTAATGTTATCAAGACACACCATCTCCTCCAGCCTTTTCCTCTTGGGTACAAAAAGCAGCTGCTGCAGGTTTGTGCTTTGACTCGGGTCCCCAGGCTCACACGTGTAACTTCAACTTTGCCCTCCCCATGATGAAAACCCTTGCAACGTGTTTCAATGAGCCATTTAAAAACCTTAGTCATGAATGATTCAAATCTCTCGTATTGTCACGGCTTGGCAGGCTCCTAGCATGACAGACCTAGATTGCTTGCAAAGGAAAAGGCAGAGCCTATCACAGCTTAGCCTTTAAACAGCTTTTGCAAGCAGACTGTGTAGGGAATGTATTTTTTTTCCCTGCTGAGAGCTATTCATTTTCTGTTGTCCTCTCCCAAGTAGCCATCGAGGTAGCTCTGGAGTTGGGGATTATAATTACTTTGGACTAGCTCCAAAATTTTATACATCAATCTATCACTGCTGCTGTGGCTGCTACTACGCTTTCATGCAGCTGCGGCATTTGTACCTCTGTCTGATGTAACACTTTCTTCCTCTGCCACCAGCAGCTTCCCAAGCTTCAGCTCCTGTCCTGAGATTTAAAAAAAAAAAACCCTGGCCCATTTTGGCTTCCCTGCTATGTATTTTAAGCAGACATTGAAAGTCATGCACTTCCGTTGCCGCAAGTCTTGAGAGAATCAGAATTTTCCAGACTGGTTGCCAAAAGAGCCCGGGATCCTGAGCTGAGGACAAGCTGCCTTTGGTGCACATCAGCTGTAAGTCTGCAATGATCTTCAAATTCCCTCAATCCAGAGGGAAGTCCAGGCATTGTGCACATCCCCCGCATAAATAGAGCAATGCTTGAGGTTACCATCATTTATACTGGCTGTCAAGAGTCTGCAGGATAACAGTAACTTAGCCACCTCATTCCTTTAGCCATGCCTCTGCCCTAGGATGCAGATCCAAGCATGCTGCTGTAGAGGGGAATCCTCCAGGGACCATGAGACACAGCTGTCTGTACTGATGGAGGGGGCAAGCCAGGGGCAGGAGCCCTGGAAATCAGGCCTCATATTTTTTACTGTCTCCTGCATACAATAATGCTTGTATAGCTTGGTCAGCCCCAGTCTGTCAAACAAGTCACTGTTTTTCCTTTGCTGCTGTGAGCTGCCAGGGTGGGTTGTATCAAGAATGAGAAAAGGGGGTCGGACTCAATGATCTATTGAGGTCCCTTCCGACCCTAACACCTAACATCTATGAAAATATACTGCCTTCATTACTCATTCACTTATTATTGATTGGACCCCAGCAGTCTTATGAGCTGCATAAGCGTGGAAGAAAATGTTCTCCCAAGGATGGAAATCACAGCAGCCTTGCCCTCAGAAACACTGGCAAAGCTCCTGCTGGCATTGGTGGGATTTACAGACTGGGCTAGTGGACAAAAGTGCTGGTCTGGGACTCGGGATACCTGGGCTCTTTTTCTCTGCTCTGCCACTAGCCACCTGGGTGATCTTGGGCATGTCACTTCACTTCTCCTGGCCTCACTTTCCTTAGGTGTGAAATGGAGATGATACTACTGTCCTCCTTCATAACCACCTTTCAGACCAACTGATGCAAAGCATTAGGTAAGAGCTAGGAATGTTTTTATTGTTTAGGACATCCATGCATTTAAGGGCAGAATAGGGCTCCTGACCATATACATCAGGCAGGGGATCCAATTTGGCTGAGTGTACCTTGGAGTCAGCAGGTGTAAGTCCCACGCAAGACCTCAAGTGAAATTTAGCAGTGATGTCAGTCAGTGGAAGTTAAACGTCAGGAGTAAATGGATCGGGAAGCAGGTGGATGTGGGCGTAATTGGCTAAGGAGCATCTCTGATTGGGCTTTCAGGGAGCCTGCCAAACAAGAACAACTGACAGGCAGAGAGGGAGGAAAACGGGCTGAAGCAGGGAGAGGAAGGTGCAAAAATAAATCAGGCTCTCTATTTTAATGTAAGCCTGCCCCACCCCCGGGCAGCAGACCGAGCCTGGCATTTGCAGATGCCATTTGCAGATTTCAGTGGACATCCCCTCACCCCAGAGCTGGAATTGCCCCCCAAAGAATAGCACATAGGTGTCATTTATGCTTGTTTTGCCCAGATTGGGGCAGGTGCCATTTAGCCAAATGTCCTTGGTCTACTTTGCAGCTGCCTGGGAGCCCAAGGATCAGTCAAACCCACTGAGGCAGGGGGATGCACATTGTGCCAAGCCAAGCCCACACACTAAAGGCAGATTTGCCCCCTAGTTGAGGTCAGATGGGCTTTGGGATTCCTGCTGGGGGATGTGACTTGAAGACCAGCTGGGAGCTCTACAGGAGTCTGGCCAGCAGAGATGGCAATGGGCAGGGCCACTAAACCAGCACACGCCCTCATTTCTTGGGTCAGGTCCCCTCACCTGCCAATGTCACCTATGTTTTGGCCTCAGCAAGCTGCATCCAGGTCTCCCACTGCAGGGGAGGTCATGGCGGCTTTGTCCCGCTGCGGCCTCCCACGTCCACCAGGGTCTCTGCCAGTAAGCTGGACATCAGAAATGATGATTGAGTTTCTCTGAGGCAAGCAGCCCCTTGGACCGGCATGGCTAAGGCACTACAGTTTCTGTAGCCAAGAGCACACAAAGGAGAGATGTAGCGAGTATCACATCCAGCCACCTTTGACTGCCCCACCTGAATAACCAGGTGCTACTTTACAGCTGCCAGCAGCCTTTGATACCGGTCCAGAACAAGGCTTGAACGCCTGCTTCTGGCACCATAGGAGGATACTGTGCCACCACACCGCACAAGCTGCATGTAGCCCACTGAATATTGGGAAGGTACAAACATCTCTCAGAGGCCAGGCATTTCCTAGTGCAGTCTGAAGACCAAAGTCACCAGTGATGGGCATCTCTCTGGCTTTGAGCAGGGGGTTGGACTAGATGTGACCTCCTGAGGTCCCTTCCCACCCGCAAGCTGTATGCTTCTATGATTAGCCCAGCTGAATGTGTAGATCACTTGGATGCATGGCCATTTAGATGAAGGTTCACAAGAAGATCGTTTTCCTTCACCTGGCTCAGCGCCCACTGTCAATACCTTTCATTCAGCTTTCACCATTTCGTTCCTCCATTTCCGGTCTGTGCCTGATTAATAGGAAAGATCCAATGAACCTTTCTGCTTTGGGGGTTTGCTCTCAGCCACTCTGGAAGGAGGCCCCTACCCCAGCATGGAAGGAAAGAGGGAGCCAGGGATCAGCTGGCCACCTCCAGCCATCTCAACAAACTGATAGGGGCTGCAAGAAGCAGGACAGAGGCCAGACTGACCAAGGAGGAAAGCCCCTGGGAAGTTTCAGAAAGATAAATATTTTGGAGCTTGGACGTGATGGTTGGAAAGGTTGGGAGTGCTGGCTCTGGACAACAGTGGAGAATAAGTATATTGTAGCTTGGTGCCACGGTGTGGTGTTAACCCAGCCTGTTGTTTAAGAACGGAGGCTCATATTTTGCTTTTGTGTTTAAATACCAGAGGACCAGCTTGTGGCTGTAGAGGTGGAAGCTACCAAGGAGGGTCCTAGACCCTTTGAAGGATGGGGGGTGGTGCATTGCTGTTAGCAGAAGGACTGTGGTGTTGGACAGCAAAGACTGGGACAAACCCAGAGCCCACAAAGGGTGAGAACAAGGGCCACGGGGTCTACAGTCTTGAGACAGTACACCTCAGGCAGAGGAGCCTAGCCAAAGTAAAGTGCTTGACCAGGGGGCCTCAGCCCAGACAAAGGCCCAAGACCCAAAGCAACCCCCCTCCCCACTGCCGCCCTATAGGGATAGCCTCCATGTCCAATTCTAACATCAAGGCAGGTGAGACAACAGCGTGGGACCCTGAGAGCCCAGAGGGGGCTAGCAAGGCAGGACCCCAGTGCCAGACACACAACACACTCATCTCACCAATGCCCAAGCTCACAATTTAGGAGCAGAATTAAAAGGTGTTTCAAGAAACCTTTGGTTTCTCATTTCTAGTTTCAATCATTTCTCTCTCATATTCCTTCAATATGATTAGCTGTTTCTCTGAGGGATTTGGGGGGGGCCTTGAACTGCCTGTGAACGGAGGGGGAAATGGGATTTTAATAAGGTGATGAATTTCAAATCTGTTTTAATAAAGACATGAACAAGGACTTTTGATTTCCTTTGTACCTGGCATTCATTAAATGCCTCATCTCTCCCATCTTGGGCAGCAGTTTAAGGCTGTTCATCATAGGCCCGTTATTGCTATGATAGCAAAAAGAGAAACTAAGCTAGAAAAAGTCTGTTTCCTATGGATTTAATGTCATGTTAAACGTACATATTTTCTTCATTTTTGTTGACTTCCTTTCTGATATTGTCCTTGATTCTTCTCTGATAGAAATCCAGTAATTCCCATTCATTTCAGTGGGAGTTACATACCTTGAATAGGGAACTCTGTGTTTGTATCTGAAGTCATGATAACTTGCGATTGTTGCTGTGCCCAAGGGCTTTAATCAAGATCAGCGTCCCACTGTACTGGGATGTTCACGTGCCCCATACAGCTTCAGTAGTGGGGCCTGATCCAAAGTCTGTTAGCGGCAATGGAAGTCCAGTTGACTTCAGTTGGCTTCATATTAGATCTAAAGAAGACAAAGAGATGAAAAGGTTGGAAGAGAAGAAGACAGGCAAAGCTAACTGGGTTTTATGCATATGATTATGTTTTGTTTTGCAATCAGATGAAATACAGATCTTCCTCCAACTGCTTCTCAATCCCACTACTGCGAAACAGCTGGTTTCTTTTGAGAGCCACGGTGGAGATGGGTCTTGCAAAGAGAATGAAATGGAAGCAAAACAGCAGCCTCCGGGACTGGTTCTGGGGAAGATGTCTGAGGCATACAGGGCAGCATCAATTGTGGAAGGAGCTGAAAAGGGAGTGGGTGATGCTCATGGGTGGAACTGGCCAATTGTCGCCTTGGGTCCTCCACGATCCACTGGCTGGAAAATTGACTCCATAGTCAGACCCAGAGGGTAGTAATTGATGGAAGTCACTCATCATGGTGTCCTGTGACCAGTGGGGTCCACCAGGGCTCTGTCCTTGGACCCGTACTGTTCAACATCTTCATTAATGATGTGGACACTGGAGTCAGAAGCGGACTGGCCAAGTTCACCGATGACACCAAACTTTGGGGCAAAGCATCCACACCAGAAGACAGGTGGGTGATCCAGGCTGACCTGGACAGGCTCAGCAAGTGGGCGGACGAGAATCTGATGGTGTTCAACGCCGATAAATGCAAGGTTCTCCACCTTGGGAAGAAAAACCTGCAGCATCCTTATAGGCTCGGCAGTGCTATGTTGGCTAGCACTACGGAAGAAAGAGACTTGGGGGTCATCATTGACCACAAGATGAACATGAGCCTGCAGTGCGATGCGGCGGCTAGTAAAGCGACCAAAACGCTGGCTTGCATCCATAGATACTTCTCAAGCAAATCCCGGGACATCATTCTCCCCCTGTACTCCGCCTTAGTGAGGCCGCAGCTGGAGTACTGCATCCAGTTTTGGGCTCCACAATTCAAAAAAGATGTGGAGAAGCTTGAGAGAGTGCAGAGAAGAGCCACGCGCGTGATCAGAGGTCAGGGAAGCAGACCCTACGATGACAGGCTGAGAACCTTGGGGCTCTTTAGCCTGGAAAAGCGCAGGCTCAGGGGTGATCTGATGGCCACCTATAAGTTTATCAGGGGTGACCACCAGTATCTGGGGGAACGTTTGTTCACCAGAGCGCCCCAAGGGATGACGAGGTCGAATAGTCATAAACTACTGCAAGACCATTTCAGGCTGGACATAAGGAAGAATTTCTTTACTGTCCGAGCCCCCAAGGTCTGGAACAGCCTGCCACCGGGGGTGGTTCAAGCGCCTACATTGAACACCTTCAAGAGCAAACTGGATGCTTATCTTGCTGGGATCCTATGACCCCAGCTGACTTCCTGCCCTTTGGGCGGGGGGCTGGACTCGATGATCTTCCGAGGTCCCTTCCAGCCCTAATGTCTATGAAATCTATGAAATCTAGGATTTTGAAAAGGTGAGGTGTAGCTGGTGTGGTGTATCATCACATATGACACAACGCACATTTTTCTCCAGTTAAAGAGAAACTAGATGCTTTACTAATATGCTAGGAGCCAGCACTATACAACTATAACTATTGCAATGTGCGTTCATTTGCTAGATTATATACAAAAAAAATAAAAAACCACAACAAACTAGGCAAAAAAATAGTTAAAAGATATTGCATCATTAGTCCTCTAGTTATTATACAGTAGTTAAATATATGACTCTAATTTGGACTCATAAAACAAAATCCATCCTTCTTGAGTGTCTTGACAGTGTCTCCGATACTTCACTGTCAGTCATTTCTATACCTGAGTTAATATGACCGCACCTAAATTAAGGTTTTTAGCTAGAGCTAAATCAGTCTGCAGGGCTGTGAAATAGAAGAAAGACATGACCAGGAATAGCTAACAGACAACGACGTTGCAAAAGGAAGGATAGTCTAAATAGTGGAATATCGAGACTATTAAAAAGGGAAGAGGGTTGTTAACACCTGTGAATTGGAGAGAGCTTATCGAGAATCGGGGAGACAACAATGAGCCATGAAGTCAATTGACTGTCTTCACTGCCTGAATTGAAATTTGGCTGCCCCCATGAGGGTGCTGGTTTTAAACTCTGGGTCGAACAGGCATCAAAGGGGTTTGCAACTATGCCACCACACCCCTGCCTGCATCCGCCCTGGTGATGCTGAATCATGGTGGAGCAACATGAATTTCTGTAGACTCAAATGACAGAAGGCAGGGTAGATTTGCACCACTCATATGTATGAGTCAAGCTGAGCATATATGTGAGTGGTCCAAATCTACCCTGCCTTCTATCATTTGATTCTACAGAAATTCATGTTACTCCACCATGATTCAGCATCACCAGGGCTGGATGCAGGCAGGGGTGCAGTGGTACAGTTGCTATATATATATATATATATATATATATATATATATAGTTATCTATAGATAGATCTATCTATCTATATATATAGAGAGAGAAAGAGAGAGAGGAGAGAATGATGTCATGGATAGGGCTCTCTCCACAGCACAGCACGGGGTGTGGGAAGGGAGACTATTCAAATGCACGGAGAAAGAAGGGATTTTTGGAACTGGAAAGGACGATAATTACATTGTCACTTTGTTTTTCTCCTTGTGCATAGCCTTCTTGCTACATGAACTGCAGTAGTGTTACAAGACCCCAATCCCAGAATAGGACCCCAATGTACACGATGCCGTGTACACACACACCCCTGTTCCAAGAAACTCACCAACTAAGTAGTTACCTCAGTGACCTAGCACAGGACGATGTCACAAGAACAAATATCTGGAAGCTGAAGCCAGATAAATTCCAATTAAAAAATACGGTATTTTTTATTAGACCAACTCAAATAGTTGGAAAAATTCTTCTTTGCAAGCTTTTGGGTACAGATACCCTTTGTTGGGCTGAGGAAGCATCTGCAATTAGTCTGTGCGCTTCCTGGATGGAATAGTCCTCAGCCTGACAAAGGATGTTTGTACCTGAAAGCTTGCAAAGAAGAATTTTTCCAACTATTTGAGTTGGTCTAATCAAAGATATTGGATTTACCCCCAAGAATCTTGTCTGCCTATGTCCTTAGACCAATCCAGTTACAACCTATACCCCTGAATTAGCAATACGGCACTGATTGTTAGCAGGGAAAGCAGCAGTGGCTCAAAGCTACTGTAGAAGCCAGCATGACTTTCAAGTGCACAGCTGAGCCGTCTGCAGCAGCTCTGCTCTCCTGTCTCCTCTCCCATTCAAATAACCCCACAGAGCTACGGGAACTAAAACCTGTTTCTTCCCATGCATCATCAACACTGTTGGTCATTGAGGCTGACGATTTCAAGAGGAACCACCTCTTGTGGGGGGTCTTGATTTCAGTGAGGGCTGGGGTTCAGAGGGGCTCAGCAGTAATCCAGTGGAAGACACTGGGAGCTGTAGGGGCTCAGCACCTTGGAAAATCAGGCCCAGAGAGTCTCATGGAGTAAAATATTGAGTGAAGGGTCAACGAGCAACAGCTTCTTATGAACATTGTGATCTGCTTTCCAATCCATTACGACCACTTACACTAGAGAAGGGTGAGGCTTTCTACCCTGGCTTCAGGTGGCTTAAGTGTGCAGAGACCCAGGCAGCCATGGGGTAGCAGAGATTCATTCAGAGTTGAATCTGATCTGCAGAGTAGCAGTGCCTGGAGTGCACCGGGAAGAGCAGCAGTTGGAAGCTCAGGGCCCCTTGCTCGGGGGAGAGGACATCTGCGGATGGATGTTGGAGAGGACCATGCTCAGCAGCAGAACAAAACAGAGCTTCCCAGGCTATTTAGTTACCAAAGAAGATTAAAAGGGCAGGGATACATTTATGGGAGGGAAAGGATGACAGAAAAGGGGTGTGATGTGTAGAGTTGCTTTCCTTCCCCAAGTTGCAGAACAGAGCAGATGGTGTTTGGTGTTTCCCAGGCTTCTGGGCTTTGCTGGTTGCCACATGGGGCCTGGAAGGAGTTTTTCCCCCCCTCCTGTTTCTGCAGGTATAGAGTTGGGGGGGTGGAGGTGGTTGGCTACATGGTTTGCAGTTGTGTGACAGGGTTGCTTGTGCAGTTGTAGGACTACGTCAGACAAGCACTTGTATGGGATGGTTTGGATAGGGATGTACCTGACTCGAGCAGTGGGCTGGACTAGATGGCAGGGGCAACATTTTCGGCAGGAGTACCACATATTAGCCTTGCACTTTCCCTGAGTGACTGCAATTCTTTTCCCCTACCTGGTCTGCTGCTTAGCTTTCTGCTCTTTGCCCTGTCCTCCCTGACGAAAGTGCCCTCTGCTCCATCACTTGATCTCCCTGCCTGATCTGCTCCTCTGCTTTCTGCTTCCCAGCCTATCTGCCGCTATGTTGTCTGTCCCCAATCCAGTCTACCATTTGCCATATAGAGGCTGCCTGTGTCACTTGTGGTGATGTTGCCGCAGGTTGGGCACCCCTGCTCTAGACCATAGTTTCTCAACCTGTGGTACGCATACCCCTGGGGGTACACAAGACACAGGCAGGAGGTACACATGTACCCCAACACTCTCTCTCGCCCTTTTTTCCTCTCTCACGCCCTCTTTTCCTCGTTCTCTCGCCCCTTCCTCCTCTCAAAACAAGGGCAAAAAATTTGGTGCGCCACGCACTGCACGGCACTTTAAATTCCCCAGTGATAATTTGCATGCCACGCTTTGTGTGGCACTGGGTTCAGCCCTCCTAGCTTTGGCCAACATCACCTCTAGCCCAGGTACAATACTTGAGTTGTGCACCCCTGGTGTAAAAGGTGGCAACCCTACCCACCCCAGATCGGACATCTGTCATATCATGGCCTTATATACACAGCCCTTCTTCCAACATACGGCACACACAAGTCTGTAAATATAAAATCCCCTGAAAAATTGAGTGTTGGGGTACTTATTCAAATGTTCAGAAGTCAAGGGGTACTTGCTCCTTAAAAGGTTGAGAAACACTGCTCTAGACAATGCCTTAGAGCTTGATTGAGAGGAAAATCGGTGAGTGCTGGCTCATGCCTAGAGCAGAAGGTCTGCCCGTTTCTAAGCACCCCAGAATCTCATGTTTATTCATAACGGACACAGCGTAAGGCCAGCAGCACCATGGCTTTGTCCAGGACAGCCCAATCTTACACCACCAGCAACACAACCTGACAACAGCCCCATGTAGCTGCTGACCAGCCGTTGTCTGCATGGGGGTGTCTGGCAGGGTGCTTCTGCAGGTCTTGTTGCCATGTGCGAGCTCGTGTGCGTCTCGGAACCCCCCGCTTGTGACATCAGAATGCAACGCTGTGATGTCACAAGGCTCCTGGCCCTCTGACACAGGCTGGACTCTGGGGTCGTGGGTGCAGTGGGGCCCCCAGATTAGAAGCTGTGGCCGATGGGATGTCCTTGTTTCGGGGGGGGGGCTGTTCCCAGGGCCTGTCTCGGTGGCTATGATCTGTTTTCTCCCTCCATGGCTGCTGGGGAGACGCCCTGCGTGCATGCAGCAATTGGCCTCCAGCCCAGCTCCTCCTGCCCCGAGCCAGGGGGACGGGACTGGCCTGCCCACCCTGTAACCCCTGCCCCTGCCTGGGACGGGACAACACACAGGCTCCCCCTCCCTCCCCCTGCCCTTGGCCACACTCAACATGGCTGTCACGGCAGGCAAGGGCGTGGCAGCCAATCCGCGAGCCAGCTTGACTCATGCCTCCAGAGCCCGGTGGCCAAGGCCGTGGCGTGGCCCAATCAGGGCACAGGGAAAGGGGGTCGGGTGTGGGGGGGAGGCATCAAGTTCAGCTGCTTCTGCTTGCAGTGTGGTTGCACCACACAGCAGCTGCCACGTTTCCCTTCCCTGCCTGCCTTTGCTCCCTGCAGTGACACCACGCCAGCATCATCCGCACCCGTCTTCCCGTTCCCATTGGCTTTTGGCCTCTCCTCGCCCTGCACCCACCCAGTCTCACACCCCAAGTTTGCCGGGCCCCAACCTCAGGCCATCTATAAGAGCTAGATCCAGACTTTCCAAAACTGAACAGGTTTCCAAAACGACCAAAACTCTTTTGCAAAGGAAACTTATCTGTTTCCTCTCTTTTCCAAGGCCCCCCCCCAGCCCCGTGGCCTTTGACAGTGGCCTCATCCTGGTTATTTTAAAAATCAAGCATTAAGAACATGCTCTTGTTGCAGCTAATGGATGGAGCCTGCAGCAACAGAGCTAAAACCAAGGGAAGCCTAAACGAAGCTGTTCTTTTTCATTTCGTTAGAAGCCACTGTCGGCAGTTCCTCGATTCGAGGATGACCTCTACCAGGGTCTTGAGGTGACATAAAAGTCCTGTCCTTGAGAGCCACAGACCCGTCTGCAGAAGTCGCAGGACTTTCTGCAGGGTGGGGTAGGCTGCCGGCTGGGATTCCTCTCCCCTGGGTGGGAGGCCACACTATCACTCATCAAAAGGGCCCCTGCCTGCCTACTCAGTGTCCTTTCCTGGGTGGCTGGTGCTATACAGTAGCTGTGTCACGGTGTTTGATCCTGAAACTCCATTCCTTCCAGGGCAGCCAGGGTTGGCTTGACCGCCAAGGGGGTCAACAGGATCACAGGATGGGAAGCAATGGGAAGCAACGGGCTCCCTGGACAGGCCCCAGAGATGATAGCTTGCAGATGGCAATGATCTATCTCGGCCCTGATGGTTCAGAGACGGTCACCAGGTCTGTGTTGCACCATGGTTTGCCCCTGTCCAAGTAGTCCCTGTCTAAAAGAGCTGGAGCACTGACTGATCCGTCATCTCCACGTGTTGCTGCTCTCTAGAAAGGATCTGTGGGCTGCATATGGCTGGGAGGCTGTTCTTGGGCCAGCCCTGCCTTGGAAGGAACTGAGTGGCTGCTGTGAATTAACATCAAAGCCGCTTATCCTGGTGCTGCAGCCATTTCCACATTATTTTTTATCACCTGTGACAAGGGTGTCAAACTCAGCCCTCCTTGCAGGCTGGGCTATGGGGTTCTTCCTGGGTTGGATCCCCAGATGAGGTGGTGACAGCAGCATAGGGGTTAATGCAGCTGTCACCCACCCCTGCACTGCTGATACACATCCCCAGTGGGGGCCCATACATAGGAGTTTGGCAGTACACCCTGCCTTGCTAAACCCCCACCCCCCAAATTCCTGGTCCCTCCAACAGCCCCATGGGCTGGGTGTAACAGCTCCATGGGCAAGATCCAGCCCGCAAGCCACATCTTTTACACCCCTGATTTAGGAAATGACTCAACCCACTAGATTTAATATTGCAAACCCGTATACCCTCAGCCTCTTGCCATGGGGCACACAGTGCCTGTGACTAAAGAGATGGGATTGTCTTCTCTGGCACTTGCTTTCTTTTCTTCCACACTCCTGCTGCTATTAACGTCTTATTTTTTCCCCCCGATCCCAGCACAGATCTGTTGGGCTGGAAAAGAAAAACAGCAGCCTCCCTCTTTCAAAATAATTGCTGGGCTTTCAATGAAATAGGGATTCTTGTAGGGGCTTAAATACAACACGGCTCACATATTTGCCTGGAATGGGGACTCTCTCCCTGGTGACAGCAGCAGATTTCTACCAGCTACAAAGATAGCTCCCGTAAATGTCAATGTGGCTTAGCTTATAGAAGGGGCTTCATGACAAATCATTAACCTCATTTCATGTTCTCACCCAAATCCTGTGTGGCATTTAAAGATGGCATCTGTTTCAGGTCTGGTATTCAAAGGTGAGTTCTGTGAGATGTCGGGCGGCTCCGCATCTTGGAGATATTGAGCCGTCGGGGACTTTGGTACCTACAGCACTTCTTGAGACTTTTAGAAGTATTTGTAGTTCGGTCTCTCTGTTTGTGGCAGAACGGCTGTTGCGCACTGACCCGCTGCATCGTTAGCTGTTCCACCTCTTTCCTGCTGCCCCCAGAAAGCACTGTAAACTGCTGTAATAGCCGGGTGGGCACGTATCCACTGTTACCCTCCATGGATTGGAATCAGAATGGTCATAGTGCCTATACCGCTAAAAGTAGGGAGACTCCTCCAGCTAACATGGGAGGAGCTGGTGCCTTCATGCACAAAAAGAGTCCCTGCTGGTGAAAGGGGTACTGAAGTCCTTTATCCACAAAACCTGCAGTCAACATATGCAGGGGTCCCTGTGCAGGGTGTTGACTCTGCATTGACCACGTCAGTAATTCAGCAAAGCTTTTATTAGATCCAGAGGCCAATAACTACTTTAAACGGATGCTAGAATACTGTAACTCTATGGTACATAGCAGTGTTGCAGCACAAATTGAGGACTGTGCCCCATGAACTCATGATCAATGAACTGCTTGCCTCCAGGGGGGATCTCCACCTGCCTTTGGATGATACTTGTGAGAAAGCGACTTGAGATCTAACTAGATATATAGCTTGCAGTAACATAGATGTGTAATCAAAGGCCACCATGCCACTGTTTGCTCTAAGATATTTCTCTGATATTGCTCTACCCTGTACCCTATTCCAAACCTACTCCTTGTAACCAATAAAGCCCTCCTCTGTACCTGGCATGGGAGACTTATTGGGAGAGGGTCTAGATTATGCGTTGGGGTCCCCTTGGTTTGGCTGACTAAGGGAGACCACTATTTGTGTTTCAGACTGGGGGAAGCACCCCAAGTTCTTGTAGTGGGTCAAGTACCCTTAAGGACTACTAGGCCTGTGTTTCCCAGTGGGCACAGGTCCAAGATTAGTCCAGACTCTGGCTGGTGGTGGTGTTACCCCCAGGCTTCTGGGTGTGCTCCAGGAAGGGGGTCGGCCAGATGTGAGGCACCCCCATGGTGGCATTTGGAGCCTGGAAGGTGGTCCAGCACAGTGAGGTGGGTGGCTCAATGCAGGAGCACCCCCTACCGGCCTGCCACATGTGGTGGTAATTACAAGTATTTGATCAGGATACTTACAGCTGAGCTACCCAGGGAGACTGCGGCTCTCCCAGGCCGGCAGGCTGCAACAGATTAGCTCACACGAGCAAAGAGCCCCTTTCTTGCTCTAGCTGGAAATTTCCACACATTCCTGCCTTATTATTTCCACTGCACAAAACCTTATAGTTTCATAGTTTCATAGTTGGTTGGGTCGGAAGGGACCTGAGCAGATCATCAAGTCCGACCCCCTGCCATGGCAGGAAAAAGTACTGGGGTCAAATGACCCAGGCAAGGTGTTTGTCTAGCCTCCTCTTAAAGACCCCCAGGGTAGAAGCCAGCACCACTTCTCTTGGAAGTTGGTTCCAGATCCTAGCCGCCCTGACTGTGAAGTAGTGCCTCCTGATGTCTAGCCTGAATCTACCCTTGGCCAGCTTGTGACCATTATTTCTAGTCACTCCTGATAGTACTCGGGGGAACGGGGACTCTCCCAATGCCTGCTGGTCCCCTCTGACTAGTTTGTAACAGGCCACTAGATCCCCCCCTAGCCTTCTCTTGTGGAGGCTGAACAGGTTCAGGTCCTGTAGCCTCTCCTTGTAGGGTCTGCCCTGCTGCCCCCTGATCATGCGGGTGGCCTCCTCTGGACCCGCTCTAAGTTGTCCACATCCCTCCTGAAGTGCGGCGCCCAAAACTGGATGCAGTACTCCAACTGCAGCCTGACCAGTGTCGCATACAGGGGGAGGGTCACCTCCTTGGACCTGCTTGAGATGCATCTGTGGATACATGACAAGGTGTGGTTGGCCTTCCTGACTGCGTCCCCTCACTGGCGGCCCATGTTCATTTTGGTATCAAGAATGACTCCAACATCCTTTTCTGCCTCTGCACTGACGAGAAGGGAGTTCCCCAGCCTGTAGGTCTGCTGCTGGGTCTTCTTCCCCAGGTGCAGCACCCTGCATTTGTCAGTGCTGAAACCCATCCTGTTCTCATCCGCCCAGCCCTGTAGCCTGTACAGATCCGATTGCAGCCTATTCCTCCCTTCTACCGTGCCCACATCCCCCACATCTTAGTGTCGTCAGCAAATTTGAACAGGGTGCTTTTTACCCCCTCGTCCAAGTCACTGATGAAGATGTTGAACAGTGCAGGCCCAAGGACCGAGCTCTGGGGGACACTACTGCCCACATCCCTCCAGGTCTAGAATGACCCGTCCACCACCACTCCCTGGGTGCGGCCCTCCAGCCTGTTAGCGACCCATTTGACTGTGTAGGTGTCAATGCCACAGTCCCCTCCTTTTTTAATGAGAATGGGGTGAGAAACAGTGTCAAAGGCCTTCCTAAAGTCCAGAAAGACTACGTCCACTGCTACCCCTGCGTCTAAGGATTTTGTGACCTTCTTTCTTTATTTCATCCTGGTGGGCATCCTCCTATGTCTCCTGGATCCAAACCCCTAGACATCCCCCTTCTCATCCTCCTCTCTCCCCTCCCCACCCAACACATACCAGTCTCTTTACTATTGTTCATCCACCTTTTCTCCTCTGTTAACATATATATGGCTTCTTGTACTCCTTTGTAAGAACAGTGGTATTCTCATTGATTACCTGTTTGTCTGTCTTTCTCTCAAATTTCTGGAACTGTCATGCTTGTACGTAACAACACATCCCATCCCTTAGTGTCATCCCTTAGTGTAATGATGCTCAACCTCTGGCCTGCAAGCCAAATCCAGCCCACAAAGCCATGTCATCCATGCCATCAGTGTCCCCACAGGTGCAGTGGGGGAGTGGTGGCAGTTAATTGCTGCTTCCTTGCTGCCAAATTTCTGGACTTGTTGGTACCCCCATGGTCCAGATGCTGTTGCCCTATGCATGAGATTGCACCAGTGTGTGGTTGGGCTGGAGCATGGGGTTGGTACACAGCCAGATTAAGCTGCTCTGATAATGGTGCAAGCTGCTACACAGGCCAGGCTGGCACACCAGGTTGCACCTATAGGCTGACCCAGTGCTGGATCCAGCTGCAGACTGGCCTCATGCCATTCATCCCATAGGTCTGGTTGTCAGAAGCTGTTACCCTTTTGCTCTCCTCTGTCCGTCCTTCAGTTTGTCTACAGCATGGGTGTCAAACTCAAATGAGTTGGCAGGGTGGATCCATTTTGCTGGACAGCCCACCTCTGGATAAAGCCTTCAGGGCTTCTTGCTGTGGCTGGCATAGTTGCTGTTTTGGTATGGGGAACACGTAGGAGAGAACACTGCTGCCACCTGCCCCACCACTGCCACAGATTTCATAGATTTCATAGATTTCATAGACATTAGGGCTGGAAGGGACCTCGGAAGATCATCGAGTCCAGCCCCCCGCCCAAAGGGCAGGACGTCAGCTGGGGTCATAGGATCCCAGCAAGATAAGCATCCAGTTTGCTCTTGAAGGTGTTCAATGAAGGCGCTTGAACAACCTCCGGTGGCAGGCTGTTCCAGACCTTGGGGGCTCGGACAGTAAAGAAATTCTTCCTTATGTCCAGCCTGAAACGATCTTGTAGTAGTTTGTGACCATTCGTCCTCGTGATCCCTTGGGGCGCTCTGGTGAACAAACGTTCCCCTAGATACTGGTGGTCACCCCTGATAAACTTGTAGGTGGCCATCAGATAACCCCTGAGCCTGCGCTTTTCCAGGCTAAAGAGCCCCAGGGCTCTCAGCCTGTCATCGTAGGGTCTGCTTCCCTGACCTCTGATCATGCGCATGGCTCTTCTCTGGACTCTCTCAAGCTTCTCCACATCCTTTTTGAATTGTGGAGCCCAAAACTGGACGCAGTACTCCAGCTGCGGCCTCACTAAGGCTGAGTACAGGGGGAGAATGACGTCCCGGGATTTGCTTGAGAAGCATCTATGGATGCAAGCCAGCGTTTTGGTCGCT
Organism: Alligator mississippiensis; assembly: GCF_030867095.1. Classification (NCBI taxonomy): domain Eukaryota; kingdom Metazoa; phylum Chordata; order Crocodylia; family Alligatoridae; genus Alligator; species Alligator mississippiensis. The sequence continues at coordinate 467,014,015 of NC_081824.1, read as the reverse complement.
TTACTAGCTGCAGCATCGCATTGCAGGCTCATGTTCATCTTGTGGTCAATGATGACCCCCAAGTCTCTTTCTTCCATAGTGCTAACCAACATAGCACTGCCGAGCCTATAAGGATGCTGCGGGTTTTTTTTCCCAAGGTGGAGAACCTTGCATTTATCGGCATTGAACACCATCAGATTCTCATCCGCCCACTTGTTGAGCCTGTCCAGGTCAGCCTGGATCATCCGCCTGTCTTCTGGTGTGGATGCTTTGCCCCAAAGTTTGGTGTCATCGGCGAACTTGGCCAGTCCGCTTCTGACTCCAGTGTCCACATCATTAATGAAGATGTTGAACAGTATGGGTCCAAGGACAGAGCCCTGGGGGACCCCACTGGTCACAGGACACCACGATGAGTGACTTCCATCAATTACTACCCTCTGGGTCCGACCCCGGAGCCAATTTTCCAGCCAGTGGATTGTGGGGGACCCAAGGCGACAATTGGCCAGTTTCTCCAAGAGACGATCATGGGACACCAGATCGAAGGCTTTTTTGAAGTCAAGATATATGACATCAATCTCATCTCCCTTGTCCAGGTGATAGGTCACCTGGTCGTAGAAGGAAATGAGATTGGTCAAGCAAGACCTACCCGCAACAAACCCGTGCTGGCTATCCCTTAAGATGTTGGCGTCGGCCAGTCCATTAAGGATGGCCTCCTTAATAAACTTTTCTAAGATCTTCCCCGGGATAGAAGTCAGGCTGATGGGCCTATAGTTAGCCGGATCCACTTTCCTCCCTTTCTTGAAGATAGGCACCACGTTGGCCTTCTTCCAGTCTTCGGGCAGTACACCAGAGTGCCAAGAGTTTTCAAAGATCCGCGCTAGAGGCTGGGCTATGATGCTTGCCAGCTCCTTGAGTACCCTGGGGTGAAGATTGTCAGGGCCGGCTGACTTGAAGGTATCCAGCTTCTCAAGATGTTCCTTCACAAAGTCAGCATTAATGGAGGGCAGGGGATCACCCTCACCCGGACTTCCCGGCCCTGTAGCAGGCACAGGCGTCCCATGGGGCTGATGAAAGACCGACGCAAAGTACCTATTTAATAGGTTGGCTTTTTCCTGGGCGTCAGTTGTCAGTTGCCCCATCTGGTTCAGCAGGGGTCCAACGTTGCCCCTGCTTTTCCTCCGGCTCCCCACATATCTGAAAAAGGACTTTTTATTGTCCTTGATGCTCAAAGCTAGCTGGAGTTCAGTTGCAGCCTTGGCTTTCCTGGTCTGCTCCCTACAGGACCGGACCAGTGCAGAATAATCCTCCTTGGAGGTGACTCCCATCCTCCATCCTTTGTAGGCCTTTCCTTTTAGCCTCAGCAGGTCTGCTAGGTCCCTGGAGAGCCAGGGGGGCTGCTGTGCCCTCTTGCTGCCTTTCCTCCGAGATGGAATAGACTTAGTTTGTGCATTGAGGATCGCTCCCTTGAGGAGCAACCACTCTTCTTGAACTCCCCTCTCCCTGTGGTCACAGTCCCTTAGGGCCTCACTGACAAGCCTCCTGAGCTTGTCAAAGTCGGCTTTCCTGAAGTCAAGGACTTGCGTGTTGCTGACTGACTTGCCAGCTTTTCGGCGGATGGTGAAGGTGATCAGCTCGTGGTCGCTGTCACCCAGCTTCCCACTGATCACTAGGTTGCCGACTAGGTCCTCCCCAGTAGCCAGCACCAGGTCGAGCAGCGCTTTGCCTCTCGTTGGCCCATAGACTTCTTGAGTCAGGTAGAGGTCATCCACGCACGAGAGGAAGCTTTGCGACCACTCAGATTTTGCTGAGCGATCCTCCCACGAGATGTCCGGGTAATTGAAGTCACCCATGACAACCATGGTCCTGGAGCAAGCTGCCTCAGCCAGTTCCTGGGCAAACTCCTGGTCAAGCTCAGGATTTTGGGTGGGAGGTCTGTAATAGACTCCCACCATTGTGTCCCCTGTGCCGTGTTCCCCACGGATTTTAACCCAGAGGGTCTCCAGCCGTCCACCCCGGTCGCCAATATCGGCTTGCAGGGACGCGTAGCTTTCCTTAACATAGAGAGCTACACCCCCGCCCCTTTTCTCTACACGATCCCTCCTGTACAGGGTATAGCCATCTATCCCCGTGGTCCAGTCATGGGTGGAGTCCCACCAGGTCTCCGTGATCCCTATGACATCGTAATTGTTTGCACTGAGCAGGAGGATGAGCTCCTCCTGCTTATTCCCCAAGCTCCTGGCATTAGTGTACAGGCAGGCAAGTGCCCCCTGGGGGGCTCCTTCCTTGCCCACAGATTTTACCAGGGCTGGGGCAGGGGTGGGCTCCCTTGAGTGCCGTGATCCGCTGGCTTTGCAAGGATTGTTCAGCGGGCCAGCAGTGGCGGTAGTCCCCCCGTCCCCCAGCGGGCTTAGTTTAAAGCCCGGTGGAGCAGGTCAGCCAGTCTGGCTGAGAAGAGCCTCCTCCCTAGGGGAGAGAGGTGGAGACCATCTCTTCCCAGCAGCTCGCTGCCTTTCTGCATCTCCAAAGGGCATCGCAAATTGGAAATCGGTGATGGGGCAAGCAGTGTTGGTGTTAACTCCCTGGGTGTTGGCCCTGTTGATGGACCGGTGCCCCATGGAAAGGCTCTGGGGGTGAGTCATCTGGACCAGGGGAAGCCCTAGTAGGCAGCTGACACACGCCTGAACCTGCCCAGTCTACATCATTCTTAACTTGTGGTGTTCAAACCAGACACAGTGCTCCAGCCAAGGCCTCACCAGCACTGAGCAGAGCAGAAATACCTCCCATACGTTCCACACAACACTCCTGTGGATACAGCCCTGAATGAGATCTATCTTTTTTTGCTAACAGCAACCCACTGTTGACACCTCGCTGACTTGTGATCCCCTTGCCCTCTCTGCCTTTCCCGCAGCACTGTTCCCAGATTTACTTCTGTGCCTTTTCTTCCTCCTTCCTAAATTCCAGCTGGTTGTTTAGCTTGGTGGGCTGCAGCCAAGGTTGGGGATGGTGACTGGGCTGTGCCAATGCTCTTGTTGGGATTTAAACCTGGAGGTTCCCAGTTAGATGGTCTTGCCCCCCTGCTCAGGGTCAGACCAACATCATAGTTGGGGTCAGAAAGGAATTATCCCCTCATGGTCAAATTAGTATGGATTGGGAAGTGGGGGGAAGGTGGAGGGGTTGTCTTCCTCTGTTGTAGGGGCATGGCCTCTTCCTGGAAGAGCATATATATATGCTTTCGAGAATATATTAACAACCTCTGAAGCAGCAGGACACTGACTGCTGTAGTCCCCTGCTTTCCTTGTGACAGTTTCAGGCGTGATGTCTTGTGTTGCATCAAGGATGACTATGTAGTTTTGCTAGGAGGTTGGACAATGGATTTGTCTGGGATAGTTTGGATAGGGATGATCGTACCTCAGGCAGGGGGTTGGCCTAGATGACCACTTCACGTCCCTTCCAGTCCCACTTCTCTATGAGTCTGTAATTCAGGACCATTACCCTAAATCATGTTGAAGTCTGATCCTGTCCTCCAAAAGGCCTGACCTCCTAACTTGGTGTCATCTGCAACGCCTCGAAGAAACCAGTGAATAGAAGTAGGCGCGGGACAGATCTGTTTGAACACCCCACCTCGAAATGCCCTCGCAGTTTGCTGACAAATCAGACAGTTACTCTCAAGTGGGGTTTTCAGTCCACGGTCACCTGGGTTAGAAACCTATGGTCCATGGGTCTGATCCAGCCCACAAAGCAGCCCACATCTGGCCAGCAGGTGTATGTGCTTTAGGACGTCAATAGATGGGGGAGTCAGCAGTTGCAAAGGGAGAGAGAAGCAGGCAGCTTGCAAGCGGTGGCCAGTAGCATGCTGTGTGCTGCTGCCCCAGCCCTCCCTGCTTACGTTCTCACTCTCATTCCCTCGTACTGGAGATGTTGTTTCTCTCACTGTCAAATTGACCCTTGGTGGCAGTCAGTGGTGACGGCAATTGGCAGCGAGGGTGAGGGCAGCTGCAGTAAGGGGTGAGAAAGCAGCCCCCAGCACACAGGAGGGAGAACTGGGGTGGCAGCAGGCAGCATGGGCAAAGCAGGTTGGAGAAGGGAGGCACCTTACTAGTATGGTTCTGGCCATGACCTGGCTTCAGAGCAAGCTGTGCTAGTTTGGCCTGTCACTCCTGACAGGTTGCCCCCATACCCCCCAGGTCTGGACCAGATTTCCCTAGTTTGCTTTTGAGAATATGACATGAGAGAGAGCTGCAGTATCTCACATCTGTGGCTTCCCTTCTCCACAAGGCCAATTATCCTGCCACAGAAGGCAACTAGATGGGTTTGGCAAACCCAGGTTGGCTGGTTTTTATCTCCTTGTTATCCTCAAGGTACTTATAAATAGGCTGTTGAGTAATTAGCTCCAGTACCTTTCTGGGAATTGAAGGGAGGCTGACTGGTCTATCATTTCCTCTCTTCCCCTTGAAGAACAAGCACCAGGTTTGCTCTTCTCCGGACCCGTGGGACCCCACTCATCTTCCACAAGCTCTTGGAGATAATCAGCCCTGGGACAGAGGGTGGTTCCTTAAGTGCCCTTGGGTGAATTTCATCAGCTCCTGCTGACTTGAACACAGCTCAGTCATCTGCATAGTCTCTCATCTGTCCCTTCCCCACTCTGGCCTGTGCTCCAATCTTCTTTTTATAATTACTCTTCTGAAGTATCTGCTCACAATTAACCTCTTCTTGTGAAGACTGAAGCCAAATGGCCTTGAATACTCCTGCCTTCCCCTTTCAGCCATGCTTCTAGCCTTATTTCTAATGCGCTGATAAAACCCTTTGCCTTTCATGTCCCTAGCTGGTAGCTCATTGTGTGCCATGGCCTTTTTGATTTCAGTCCTACAAGCTGATGCCTCTCTGTTAGTCATGTGTCCTGGGTTCCACATTTTGTATTGCAGACCTTTAAGTTAAGTTTGAATCCATTATCAGCCTTTCAGTACACCTCAGTCTGTGTTAAGCAAAAGTTAGCCCAAGTTAGCAAAAGTGAGGCTAAGGGAAGTAGTATAGAAGAGACTGAGTCACAAGTGAGACAACATTTGTGACTCAGGAAAGACTAGCCCAGTTAGTGAAGATGACTATGTTCCAGTCTGACCAGTCTAACACAAGGACATCGCCTTTCTGACCATAATTGTCTCATTCTGATGGAGTAACGTAAGCCTCTGTGTCAGGAGGGGTATCAAAGGGGCTCAGTGCTCTGAGACATGCTCCTCTGGAGTCCTTTGCCTGAAGACATAAGGAAGATCCAACAAAGTCTCCAAATGTGGATACAACCTCCCTGACAGGCTGGCCACCCATTAGGAACTGCTAGGAGTTAAAGCTGTGGGTGAACCTAGAATTTGGAAACAGGGGGTGCAGACTGTGAGGTGCATCATCCCATATAAAACAACACACATTTTTGTCCAAGTTCAAATAAACCAGAAGCTTTACCAAGATGCTAGGGGCTCTGGGCTGGATTATTCAGTTTAAGACTGAGGCAAAAAGAAATAAAACCTCCCTGGAATGAATAAAAAATAATCTGCAGGGCTGCAAAATAGGAGCTACATGACAAGGAGCGGTGAACAGACAGCAGCAGGGCAGAGCAAAGGTGAGCTGGATTGGTGGAACATCAAGAGCATTAAAAAGAAGAGAAGGTCGTTGACGCCCATGGAAGGAAGAGTTTAGGAGGGATCAGGTGGATGAAGTCAAGTCACTCCCTGACTGCTGCCTGACGAGAAATGCTGCTGTCGCTTCCAGGGAGTTGGCTGTAAACTTTGGGTGGAGGAGGAATCAAAGGAGGTGCAGGTGCACCAGTGCACCCCACCCTGGATCCGCCCCTGGCTGTACAGGATGTAAGTTGTCAGTCTGCTTATTTCTGTTTGAATGGTAAGAGTCTGTCTAGGTAGACTGTGCTGGCAGTATTCCTATTTTGAGAATGTTATACAGTTTTCATTAGGGTGGTTCCCAGACAGCTGCTCTAATTAACATGGCTCATCATCACGTGTATTAAGCCCCTGCACGTTTGAAAATGGCCGTGGGGAGCTTTATCTAAACCTGGCTGAATAAGCTTTAGATAAAGCATCCCACAGCCATTTTGAAATGTGCAGGGGCTTAATACACGTGATGATGAACCATGTTAATTAGAGCAGCTGTCTGGGAACCACTCTAATTAAAGCACCCCCCGCCACCCCTACCAACCCCGAGCATGTGTATAGGTAGCCAGTGCTCTATGACACAGCTCTGGTTGGGCCTCCAAGCATCCCACACTGCATTGCTCCTCAGTCCCCTTCCATATCTGCTGTTGCAACTGGGCACTCTAGTACACAGCCAGAACTCTGCTGCCTGTTTTTTTCCCTCCCCTTTTGCTGGCACTTTTTATTGAAGAGCTCCCTTGCACTGCTTGGTCAATAAAAGGCAATGTTCTAACAAAGAGGTCTTACTTTCCTACCTATTTGACTATGGCCTCATGGCCCTCTCATCATGGTCCCTCACCCCAGCCCCTGGGATCCCCAAAATGTGAATCCCAACACTTCCCCCACCACCCCAAGTCAGGGGAGCACACTGCAGACTTCAATCAATTGTAGGCTACTGAGGTTTACTGAACTTCTGTTCAGGAAAGATGGGAAGCAGATAAATGAAAACGCTCCCAGCCACAGGTCACCCATAGATTCATAGATTCATAGATTGTAGAGTCAGAAGGGACCACAATGCATCATCGTGTCCGACCCTCTGCCCCTGGCAGGAAAGAGGACCAAGGTCAGATGACCCCAGCCAGGTGATTATCTAGCCTCCTCTTGAAGACCTCCAAGCTAGGAGATAGCACCACCTCTCTTGGAAGCCCATTCCAGATCCTGGCCACCCTTACTGTGAAAAATTTCTTCCTAATATTTAACCGTGGTGGCGACGCACCACCACAGGCTTGAAAGGAGGCAAGGGAAAACAACGGGGAGCACAAAGCCCAGAAACAGACCCTGCAAGGGGGGAACTTAGCTCCAGCAGATTCGGCAGCACAAGAGCTGGGACTGTGGTGGCAGCTGCAGTCACAGCTGCAGCTGCGCAAGCCGTCATTACGCTGGCTATTTAAGCAGCTGTTCCCTGCACGGGAGACAGCCGGCCCAATCGTGGCAGCTGGCATGGCTGCTGCGGGAAAGTTTAAAAGCCCCGACAGAACTCGTGGGGAGGGGGAGCCAGAGGGAGAGAAAGTTGGCGGGCAGCACGTCTGGCATGCTGAGGCTCCTGCCGGGAAGAGGCACTCCGTAGCCAGTGCAGCACCGGCAAGCGAGGCAGGGGAAATCTTTGAGCCCCTGACCGAGGCAGATCAGGGGAAGTACAGCAGCTCCCTGCGGGAGGTGGGCCAGGAGAGACAGGAGCTTCCCCTGGAAGAGGTGGAGCAGGGGAGGGGTTCGGAGTCCCCTGTAGACAGCTGGGGAAGAGGAGGCAGCTCCACATCCCACTCCTCCCCAGGAGAATATTATTTCTGAAGATGATAGGAAGAAAAGAAAATAAAGGAAAGGAGGGAAATCCAAGGGATAGAGAGAGAAGGGACACGAGCCAGCTAAGTTATTCAGCTGTGTGCTCTTCCCTCCACCCGAGGCTGACCGCGGGGCAAGCCCGCAAGACTGAGGCTAACATCGGACCAGCACATGACCGGTTGGCGAGTGGACAGGGTGTAGGGGAGGCAGAGCCCCGTGGAACATCGCGCCTAACAACTGTGAGTACAGCCGCTGTCGGGGAGCCCCTCTGGGAAGATCTCCACTGAAACCCTCTCATGAGAATTTAACAGCAAAGTCGTGGCAGGTGAGTTGAGGGGAGGGGCTACCTTACCAACAAGTGGTATCACCCATAAGGCAACAGCCATCACACTAACCTAAATCCACTCTCAACTAGTTTACACCCATTATTCCTAGTCATTCCCTGGGGCGCCTTAGTAAACAGCGCTTCCCCTATTCCCCTTGACCTCCCCTAATAAATTTATAGGCAGCCACAAGATCTCCCCTCAGCCATCTCTTGTGAAGGCTGAAGAGATTCAGCTCTCTCAACCTCCCCCTGTAGGGTCTATCATGAAGACCACTAATCATGTGAGTGGCCCTCCTCTGGACCCTCTCCAGATTCCCCACGTCCCTCTTGAAGTGTGGCACCCAAAACTGGACGCAGTACTCCAACTGTGGCCTGACCAGTGCCGCATAGAGGGGGAGCATCACTTCCTTTGATTTATTAGTCATGCACCTGCTAATGCACGACAAGGTGCGATTGGCCTTGTTGACGGCCTTGTTACACTGCTGGCTCTTGTTCATCTTGGAGTCATTTATGGCTCCAAGATCCCTCTCTGCCTCCGAGCTGCTGAGAAGGACACTCCCCAACCTATAGGTGTACTGGGGGTTCCTCCTTCCCAGGTGGAGTACCTTACACTTATCTTTATTAGATTGCATTCTATTTCTCTCTGCCTATTGATCCAACCTGTCCAGATCAGCCTGAATCTGCTCCCTGCCCTCTGGTGTACTAACTTTGCCCCATAACTTGGTATCATCAGTGAACTTGGAGAGGGCGCTCTCCACGCCCTCGTCCAAATTGCTGATGAAGATATTAAATAACACCGGTCTGAGGACCGAACCCTGTGGGACCCCACTGCCCACCTCCCTCCAGACCGAGAAGGAACCATCCACCACCACTCTCTGGGTGCGGTCCCTAAGCCAGTTGGCCACCCACCTGACCATGTAGGCATCCACTCCACAGTCTGCTAGCTTCCCAATGAGGATAGGGTGCAAAAAAGGTCGAAGGCCTTCCTAAAGTCCAGGAAGATGACATCAGCCTCGACTCCTGCGTCCGGGCAGTGTGTGACCTGGTCATAGAAGGCTACAAGGTTTGTCAGGCAGGATCTACCTGTGACAAACCCGTGCTGGTTTCCCCTCAGCATCGTTTCCCCTGCTGGGCCGGCACAAATGTGTTCTTTGATTATTTTCCCTAGCATTTTCCCAGGAATAGAGGTAAGACTGACTGGTCTAAAGTTACCCGGCTCATCCCTTCTCCCTTTCTTGAAAATGGGCACCACATTGGCCCTTCTCCAGTCCTCAGGGACCATCCCCAAAGCATGTATGCAAGCACTGCCCTGCACTGGGAGGCAGGCTGGGCTGGGTGCTCCCTCCCTTCCCCAGAGTTGTAAACTTGTTCCCAATGAGTGACACCTGGGAAGGGTCCAACTGTTATGTGTCTCTGCTCGTTTGAGATCCTTGGAAGCAAGGGGTGATTCAAATGCAGATATGGTGATGGGAGGAGTCACTGGGGGAGGGGGATGCTGTTACACTTAGACGTACAAGGTCTTTCATTTAATGAATGCCCTTTTGTGCTGTTTGAAGAAACGCTGCATTGCTGTTAGTTTTGTGAGCCAATTCCTTTGCGGGAGGGTAGGAAGAAGCAAGGGAGCTTGTTCTCCACCTTCATCTCTAGCAAGAGATTCTCCTGCCCTCTCCAGGTCCTGTGTCAGGATGACAGGAAGAGGAGGTTGTCTACATGCTGTTTGTGACCACCTCTGGTTCAGGACTGCAGTGTACAGCATATATATGTTACATGGAAAACATACCTTGCTCTGCATCACTGATCTCTTCTCCAACGGATGTCTCATCTTCAGGAGAGCAGCTCCCTGATCTCAGGTTCTCCATGTCCCATACAGCTGGGCTGCATGTGCATCCCAGCATGGGGGGGGGGAGCCCCAGACTGGGAGCTGTTCCCTGATCTTGGGCTCCACCTATGCTGACACATTCAAAGGGCATGTATGCAACTGGGCTACAAGCGGTGTGGGAAGCCTGAGATCAACCAGCTGCCACAACTCCCATGCGGCCAGATTTCCAGGCCTGTGGGAAGCCCAGCAGGCCACATCCCCTGACCTCACACACTTCAAGTTGGCATGTAGGGATGGGCTGCCACATGGGGTTGCTCCATAGCCAGATTCGGCTTGTGAGGCTAGGCCAGTGTGCTGCATTGCACCTATGGACTGACCCTGCAAGCTGCCCCCACACTGGATGAGGTCCGCAGACCAACCCCATGCACTGAATGTGGCCGGTGGACCTGCCCCATGCCACTCATCTGGCCTGTGGGGCTGGGTAGACTGAGCATCACTGAACTAGAGCAGGTGACCTGGGTAGTAAAACAGTTTGACCAGAAAGGGTGACTGACTTGCCTGGATTGCCCAAGGGGAGCTGAATGTAAGAAGTCCACGGCATTGGTGATGAAAAGGAAATGACAAAGACACATGGAATTTGCCTAATATTGCACAGCATCCTTAAAAGGATCATGTGATCTCTAGCTGAGAATCACTGCCCTAGACTCAGGCCATTTCATTGGAGTTTTTAATGCTACAGGGAAACTAAAAAAAAAAAAAAAAAAAAGCCTGAAGTTGAAAAGGCAGTGGAAGCAATGAAGTACTTCACAAGCAGAGCTGACTGCAGAGGAAGGGCGTGATTCAGGGCCATTTTCATCTGCAGCTGGCCCTGCTTAGATAGCACTTTTAGGCTCAAACTTAGCGCTATTCCTTAGCTAAGCAACCACGCAGAAAGAGAAATAAGGAAGATGGGGGGAGGAGGGAGGAGAAAAGAAAAGAGAGTGATTGTGAGCCAGCCTCATGCCAAGGTGGCCTGGTAAGTTGTGCAGGCGTAGATGTACAGCAAGGGGTGTTTCGTCTTTCCTTTTCATGAAGTCTCTGTAGCTGAGAAAACCCCAATGCTGCATGTAGCAGAACTAAGTGGACAAATGTGATGTGATACAAGTGGCATATAAAGATCATCCTGCCTTGTTTTCCTTTTCCTTGGGGTTGTCTCTACTGCAGCTTTTCCTGCTCTAGCAGCTTTCCTATTTTCCTTTGAAAAATCAAATACACAACAGAGTGCTGACTCCTGCAAAGTAGCTAGGTTGCTTTAACAATAAGCTAGACAAGACAAGGGCTTGTTGTCCTGATTTTACCCTGAAAGGCTGGTTGAGGAAAGCAGATTGTGGTGACAATCCCTATGGAAGAAGGGCCAGATGAAAACAACTCTTCTGAGCCAGGGGAAGTATTTTAAAGGGGTGGACACTACAGATCTCTTGACCATCAGTATCCTCATAGTGAACTGTTATAGGCTGGTGACAAGTCTTGAAGAAGGAGAAGTTCAAAGCCCTGGCAGGAAAAGCTACATTTTGATTTTAAGTTTTGTACCTGGCCTGTTTCACTCATGTCCTGCTTCTGCTCTGGGGAACAGAAATTAAACCCTTTAAAAAGAAAGGTCCTGCCACCATATTTTACTATAACCGGAGCCCACTATTTGTCTCTGTGACAAGCCTCAACCAAGAGGCATCAATGATTGTATCAGCAGCTTCACTGACTGCAATAAAAACCACCGTTTAGAACATACTGGAAGATCAAAACTTACAGAGGAAAAACACAAATTGTTCTAAAATAGGAAGGAATAAATGGAGACAGAGGAATCATGGGGGCAGACAATTCCCAAAATACGCCAATAACAATATACCGGCCACTGAATTTTTATGGCTGGTAATACCTATGCATGCATACAAATATAGGCACTTGCACACTGGTCTGGGTGCCTATATTCATATCCTAGGTACTTATACTCCTGGAAGCTAGATAAGGATTGCTGGGCCAGTCTGTGGGCTGGATCAAGATCATGCACCAGAGCCAACATTTAGGGCCAGCTCAGCAAATGCCCCATGTGGCACGTGGGGCCTGTTTGAGACCCACGGGCCAGATCATTGGTCACCATGAGCCATATGTGGCTGGTGGGCCTTAGGGTTGACAGCCTTGGACCAACCCTGGTCTCACTCAGTTCACTTTTCTTTTCAGCATGGACTCTCTGCCATGGTGTGACACAGACCTATTTGATGTGTAGGGTTAATGTGGATTACATGCCCGTGGAGCAATGGCTAGCCCCCCTGTTATTAGGGAGGCTATTGGGTCATTTCTTGGGGGACAACTAAAGACAAAGCTGGGATGGGAGTGAAGATCAAAAGTTCAGAACGAGTATGCAAAGGGGGGGGGGGGCACTGAGCGAGCATACCAGATAGCACCCATTGGCCCTCAAATGAGTCCAAGGAGCCAGTGGATACTGCCCAGTGAAAGTGCCCAGAGATGCAGGAAAGCAGCCCCACAGTCCCTGTGGGTCCCCCCTGCTTAGAGTCTCCTTCCTGGTCAGATAGATCATGAACTTGGCTAGGGCCAGGAGGAGGTAGATCAGGAGGTCCTGGGACTTGGTGGGGCAGCGCCATGGATGGGGAGTGCATAAGGAAAAAGGCGAGGGGAGAATTGCAGTCACAACCTCCACAGGAGATTCTGGAGGAGGTGGTAAAGGGGATGCAGCCTGGCACACTCCAAGTATGCATGCACCAAAGTCTCCCTTTGCATGCACCAAAGTCTCCCTATGCATGTGCCAAAGTCTCCCACTGCCCACAGAAGAGGCAGGTGTCAGGGGCATCCATAAACGGTGCCAGATAGACTCCCATGGTGCCAGCTGAGGGTCCTGGTGGCTCATAGGATCAGGGTGGAACATATGCTCGTCCACTGCAGTGTGACACAAGCTGATTTGTTGCTTTAAAGAATTGTGGGGCAGTTCCCACCATGTAAACTCTTAGCTTTCCCTAAGCAGGGAGGCTGCTGTAAAGGCAGCAACTAATTTCTGGGGACAACTAAAGACATAACAGGGATTGGAGTGATGGTCAAAATGTAATAACTAGTGTGCCAAGGGGGGACACGGAGCAGAACACACTGGACAGCGCCCACTGGCCCTCAAACGAGTCCAGGGAGCCAGTGGATACTTCTCAGTGATGCTCTGCTCAGAGACGAGATTGCATGAGGGAAAGAAAAGCAGCCTGGGGGTCCTCCCAGCCACAGGCTCCTTCCTGGTTAGATATACCATTAGCTTAGCCAGGGTCAGGAGGAGGTTGACCAGGAGGTCCCGGGACTTGGTGGGGCAGGGCATAAAAGAAGAAAGGAGGGGAAAAGTGCAGCCAGAATCCCAGCAAGGGGATCTGGAGGAGACGGTGAAGAGGCTGCGGCCTGGTGCATGCCAGGTGTGCGTGCACCAGGGTTTCCCTCCGCTCGCAGAAGGGACAGGTGTCGAGGGTGTCTGTGAACCACGCCAGATACACGCCTGTGATGATGGCTCCATGGACGAGCTGCCAGCTGAGGTCTCTGGTGGTTTTGGGGATCTCAGGGTGCTCAACCACCACGGTGTAACGCAGGAGCCTGGGCAAAATGGATCTATAACCCTGATGAACCGTGACAAGATGGATAGCCCTGAAAATGGCAAGATGGTCTATGCTCTCAGATACGAAATGCCTGCCCAGAAGAGCAGTCCATCTATTTACTCCTCTGTGAAATACGAAACACCGTAACCAGAAGGAAATATGAACGCATCCTGCTTATCCCCAAACGACTTCGAGGTAAACAGACTATTCCGACTTTTCTCTGAGCCGAATCTGCATAGGCAACGAACTTTTCCAAAACCAGATTTTACCACTCTCCGATGAAATGCGAACTTTCATTTCTACCCAGGAGAACTTCCACAATCTTTTCTCCTATGCCCGATGAAGGGCGTTTGTGCCCGAAAGCTTGCAATGCAAGACTTTGTGTTGCTGTTGCAAAAATCTAGTTGATCTAATAAAAGATATCGCCTCTACCACCAGTCCCGATTGCTTAGGTACGTCAGAGATGCATCAGCTTTTGTAAGCAGCAGCTGGCTTCCATCAGATGCAATGACACGACCTGCATTGGGGGAGGGGGCGGAACCGAGTGCGCGCGGAACGCTAGTGCAGGACGCGGGGGGACGTTATGAGCACAGGACCCACCGCACCGGAAGGAGGGGGACGCATTTCCGGTGCGCACCGCGGCTCCTTCCGGCTCGGCGGCCAGAATGCGGCTGCAGCTGGGGCAGGTACGCGTCCCCCTGAGGGGCGGGGGGGGGGGGGGGGGGTGGAATGGAGCGGGCGGCGCCTCCCGGCAGCCTCCGCGGCTCCCCTCTTGGCAGGGGTTGGCTCTTCCCAGCAGCCTTTGCGGCGCAGGTGGCTGCAGGAGCCTCTTCCTGTGGGGGAGGGGAGATGTGATGTACTTAGCAATTGTGGGGAGGAAAAGTTACTGGCTTTTTTTTTTACCACGACTTAGTAGATGGGAGGGTAATTTATATTGCTCTAAATCAAAGACAGTGATGTGTGACCCTCAGGGTGAATTTGGGTTCATAGTATGGGCTTTTTTCCTTCCCCTTACTATTGAGTTGCAGGAATTCTCCTGTAGAAGTGATAGTCTGTGTGAAATAGAAATTGCAGCCATCTGTCTTCCCGTTCCTTTGTCCCCTTCTGTGTTGTGGCAGTGTACCGAAAAGTGATGATTTGCTTTAGGCTCATAGTAATTGCCTGAGAAGTTTCCTGATCCATTATGAAGTTATCAGGTTTTGTCCTAGCAGGTCTATTCTAAGACGGATAAGATAAAAACTGGCTGCTCTGAAAAGTTTCTGGCCATATTTCATTGTGTTTGTGATCTCATTGCCTTGGCTTGTTGCAGGTGCTGTGTCTGGGGAAAGCAGCTTTTCCAAAGCAAGCGTTTACAGTTAGCAGGTAAATATTCTGAAATCTCTGATATGGCTTAGTTGTAAGGAAATCAAAGAAAACCGTTGCAGAATTGGAAGGAAAAATCTCAGTGATAGAGGGGAAACACAGCTGTAGTGGGGATGGGAATAGTGTTTCAGCTGACAGCTGGAAGCTGGTGAAACGGTGATGATCATGGTCTGCAGAAGAGAAGTTTGTTGCACTAGCAAGATAAGAGGGACATCAGATATAGACTATGGGCCAGAACTAGTCACATGACATGCCTGATTATACAGAGTTCAAGCCACTTTATAATGAACATGTATAGCTCTCGTGGATGCAGCTGTAGCCTTCCAAATATAATCATAGTATGCACCAATGTCAAGATGTCTGCTAGAGTCTTCAGGGAGCCTGAAGAAAAAAAAAAAAGTTGGAGTGAGCGCCCATAACCCTTAATCTGATCATCAGAGTGCAAAATCTAACACCCCTGTGGTGATACTGAAATGCCAGCAACGCTGACAGTCTAGTAGACTGAATGGGATAGAGGGTAGGAATTGAAATTTCTTGCAGAAGAAGAAAGACAAGCATAAATAAAAGCTTGATTATTGTGTAAAACAGTGTTTCTCAGCCTTGTTAGACTCTGCACGCCCCTTGTTAGACGAGGCACCCTTTGGAAATGCCAGCTTTTAGCTTTCGCTTGCTTTGGTTCTTCTGTTGCAAAGAACTCAAAAAGTCAGAATGATTTTGACACTGAATTCCTACTTGAAATCTCTGGGTTTATCTTGTGAATCGGGTAGGTGTTTGCACGCCTAACAGTGCTAATATTGCATGGCACCCCATGCTACCTTTAAAAGGATCTCATGGCACCCCAGTTGTGAATTGCTAACATCAGAGCTTCACTGTCCCCTCAAACCTTTGTGCAACGCTTGTGCTGCTGCTTTTGGAGTATATGCTTTTGATCATGGAGTGTATGCCTTCTTGGGTGACACCTCAACCCACACATCATGGAATTTGTTTCTTTCTGAGTGAGTTTTATGCTCCTGGTTTAGTGGATAGCACATTGGACTTGGGATGTCTGGGTTTGATTCCCAGTTCAACTACAGACTCCCTTTTGGACCTCAAGCAAGTTGAATCTGTGCTATCTGTGCAATGAGGATAAAATAGCTATTTGCCCCAGGGATTTTTGAGGGCAAAATCCATTAATGGAAGATGAAGAGCTTGGATAATATAGCGATGAAGCCATAATCACAGTCACACTCATGCAAACTTTGGTTCCATTCTTTATGCCCTCTACCTTTCAGACCTGGATCATCATTCAAGTGTAATGAATCTTTATGCAAAGACTGAAACAAAGTGCCGTAGTTCTGTAGCTGAAACAACAACAGATTTTAATTTTCATCTTGGCATTTTCTTTAGGTCAACAGCCTTCAGGGAGAACCCCATCTGTGCTGTAGGTAAGAACTCCGTAGATTTTTGTACATACAAAAAACTGCCATGTACCTGAAATAAATATTCCCACGTATGCTCTTGTCACCTTCCTTTTGAAATCTTTCAGCCAAGTTTGAGCTGATGCTAAACTAAGTCAGTCAGGCTGGCACATTCCACCTTCCGGTAACCACTGCTCTGACCTTTAATCCTAGCATTATTACACTACTCTTTGCTAAGCAAAGAGTTCTAATTATCACTTTGTGTTGGGGAGAAATACCTGCTGGAGGCCATAATCCATCTACCCTAGTCCAGGAACTGCTAGTGGAGTCAGGCTTAAGTATTTTGGAGTCCCATCTATCACATTTCTACAACCCAGATTTATTTATTTGACTGGCATGCTGCTTTATCCAGAGAAGGCTTAGGGCAGCTTACAATGAAACCCAAAGAGACGGAACAAGAACAGAGCCCCCAAACAGCTTCCCAAAATTTAAAAAATCCACAGCATCCCATTTCTCCTCTGAGAAACAACTATATTAATTACAAGAAACAAAACAGTTTTGTCTTGCTTCACAATAGTTTGCTTCCATTTCATAAAATTGCCTGATTCTGGGGTATATTATTCAAGTGAAGGCTTTGCAGGATGGATTCTGTCCCAGTACAGTGAGTAGGAACAAGGTCTTTTTTATTTCTTGCTCATGAATTTTTGAGCAGGGGTGGATTTAAAATGGCAGAGCTTTGTCCTGGATCCATCACAGTTTCACCATCAGTGTTATTTAAAAACAGTTTCTATCCTTCTTCCTCTGTTTGCTGGACTCCTTTACCCTTTCTCCCAGTCTCTTCTGTTGGTGTCTGCCATATTACTGCCCTTTTCTCACTTGTATCTTGCCTGAGAACTCCCCTGCCCCTACCAGGTGGATTAAGACAGGGGCCGCATCTTCTGTGCAAAACCCTTCCCTTGCCCTTGGCTGCTATAACATCTACTTGCAGACAGCCAGCCTCTTCTTCCTCATGTCTCTCTCTTTCAGAAGCACCTCTCATGGATAAGACTATATGCAGCTTCCACAGCAACTGCTTAATCAAGGAGAGGGTTGTCTGGTATTTAATTAGAATCACATTTCTTTGTTTTGGTCCTTTAAGGTGGCACACTGCTGAGCTGCAGCAGACATTACTGGTCGCAGCCAACCCATGGCATCGGGAGATTCAGACACCTGGTCCCAGCACAGGTAGGCAGTTCAGCTCCCTGCTGACTTGGAACATATTGATATGTTCATAGATTGATTAAAGCAATGATGCTCAACCTCCAGCTGGTGGGCCAGATCTGGCCCATGCATCTCTCATAGGTCTGGAAATTTGGTGGTGGAGGAGCAGTGGCTGCATTAAATACCACTCCCCTGCTGGGAAATTTCTTGATCCCTGAGGAGCCCTGTGACCCAGATGACAGTGCCCTGTGTGTTAGATTGTGCTAGATCTGGGTGCGTGGACTGAGCCTGTGCCACTCATCCATCTGAGGGCTGAGCACCACTGGCTTAATAAGGCTGGGTTATGCTGAGTATACAAAATAGGCTGTACTGCTTTACTGCTATTTCTTCAGTTACAATTATTGTTCACGAGAAATAGTCTGTGCATAGGACTATGCCAATATTTTCATCTATCAGTAGGTAGGAGAAAGGGGTTCACGATTGCAGCAAACCAACCGCAAGCGGTTGCTGAATGTTTTTGGCAAATAGAAGCCTCGGTCCATTTTAAAATTTCTTACGTGACCTGAAATTTTGGGAAGATGGTTTTGCAACACGAATGAAACAATAATTCATGTAGACCAGGGGTTTTCAAAGTTTTTATGCTGTGGCCTGGCAAAGCACAGCCTGGAAGTGACTGCGGCCTGGCGAACAGCAGCTCAATAGTCACAGCCAACCATGGCCAGAATTTCTGGCTGAAAGACAGGTAAGGATACCCCCACCCTCTGGTCAAGTGCGGGGTGGACCTAACCTTGTGCTGCTGCGGGCCCTGCAGAAAGAGCTGCAGCCTCTCCGTCCAGCTCTGGAGGGCTGTGGTTTGCTGGTCCGTGGCCACTTCCAGTCTGGCAGCCGAGCGTGCTGTGGACCAGCAGCCAATCCACCATGGCCCGGGGATTGAGAACCCCTGATCTAGACAGGTGCCTCAAAGGCGGCAGCTGAAACAGAAGCAGTTAGTTTCGGCTCCTCAGTTCCTTCTGGAAGAAGTTGGTTAGTCATGCTAGGGGCATGTTTTCTAGGCAGCTGTGCAGTGCTTTTATTATGCCTGTCACCCAGGATTCAAACAGCTAAGCTTCGCAGCACTCGTGTCAAGTAGGCATTGTCCTGCTTTATAGTTACAGTTGGGGCCTCTGATCACAGAGAAGGCATGTCAGTAAAAAGTAGAGTCCAGGCTGCCACTTCTCTGCTGTAGTGACCAGCAGACACTCTTCTTTCTTAAGCATGAATCTGGTTGGCTGGTTTCAATCATACTCAAGGATATTTCGCTCTCTTACAGGTCGCAAAGAAGCTAAGAGAAAGACTACAGATGAAGGAGATAAATCATGGGACAGATTATGAATATGGAGATTTGAACATAGAGATGACTGCCTATGATATGTGCTTGGTGGAAGGTTATACTCGATATGTTCATAAACTCTGCAACAACCTGTCCATTAGAGTGACTAGAAGGTACAAAAAGCACTCATGTAAATCATTTCTTGCATTTATGTCTTGCTATATTTACTTATTCTTTCAGGGTTATAGTACAAGAGTAGAAAAGCCTTGTTAGGTGAAGATGTTGCACAAACAAGAACACAATAAAACCATCAATCTCTCCCTCGTGTACGTACATGTCTGTGAGAGATGAGGATTTTTGTGGGGTGATATGTTTTATTGGACCAACTGCATCTTAAGGACCAGTTTAGTTGTTGGGTTTTGATCAGTTGAGAGAGGGGCATAGGCCAGTGATCTGTGGAGAGGAATGAGAGGGATTTAAATTCAAATCATGTATCTGCCACTAGCTTATCACTTCTCTTCCCAGCTTTTCCATATGCAAAATGTGTTTATTAACGCTAGCTTGCCTCACAGGGCTTGAGGGTGGTTTGATTTTGGTGCAGTTCTTCAAAGATAAAGCGAACATAAGAATGATGTGGCATCCTTAAATGTGTTTCCTCTCTGTGTCTTTTTAGTGCATTACGTGATGTTAATATACTCTCACTCAGCAGTCAGTCCTGCTGGATTCTTTTGCCTTAAACATTATGGTTTTGTCTGTCTTGGAAAAGAAATGGAGTGTGCTGTTAGACAGCTCTGCTGCAGACTTCTGTATGGAGTCAGAATCTGATCCATATATCCCTTGTGAGGACTGAGCTCCTCCTTCCCCTGCATTTGGACACAAGGTCATTTTTCACCCACTCTTGATCATCTCGATCTCTTCTCATCTAAAATGTGGAAGAAGCAGCTATGCTAAACTCGAATGAGGCAGGACAGAGACTTGTGAGCTTTGTCCTACACACTTGTTCTGCCAAGGATGTAATTCTCCTAAAATGGGATGAGAGGCTCAATACTCTTGTGTTTTCATTTGCTTTCCAAAGCCTTGTCATGAGGCTGCCTCATGAAAAGGCTGGAATGCTCTTCTTTAGTTTGTAAATAGCAGAGGGGAGGTCTGTCCCCTGGGTCTCTGCTTCTATTATTAGTATTGCCAGAATTTGTGTGTTTACTGTTTCTGTCCTTTCTGGGTGTAAAGACTCTGACTGGATGCAGCCTCTTCTACCTGCTCTCCTGGACACTGAAACAAAAGCCTTAAGATATGTTGGCTATTCTAAATAGGGTACTAACTCTGAGTGTTGGTCCCACTACATTATACAGCAACACTGATCACTTCCCTGCTCTCCTACAGAGGAGATCTGCAGAGAGGTTTCATGAGGGGAAACAGGTTACTGTGCAGTAAATGCAGTGTCACATCTATATGGTCTCTTGTTTAGATTTGAGATGCTGTCCTGGAGATCAGAGAGGGTGGCATCTTTTATGTCCTTGGTTTCTCAGTGTTACATATGAGACAGGCATGCAGCTCTTAACATCTGGGCTGTTCTAGGTTGTTCTGTGGATGACGTGGCAGACAGGGACTGCTGCAGTATGTTTGCAGATGCAATATGTTTTCTGAGGATGGTAGCTGCTGGAAGAAACCGTCCTATCTGTTTAAGTGAGGAAGTATCACAAAGATTGTAGGAGCTTGTCTCTTAGCTCCTCTGATAATAAGAGTTGGCTTTCTTGGCACCTGAGTGATGCTGTTCCAGGGACCTGTTCTATCCAGTGTAGCAGGATTTAAGCGAATAGGCGATAGGAGGTGTCTGAATGTGGTTTCAAATATGCAGTCTGCGTAATGCTTAAAAACACAAGGAAAATTGGGCTTTTTAGACTCTCGAGTGAACATCCAGCATCTAGAGAGCAGTGGTATAAAGGCCTGGGGTTAGAAGCAAGAATATGTTACGACGTTCTTACTCCATTACCAATCCCATAACCCTTCTGTTGCCTGTTTAAACATTTGTATTTAAGAAAGAGACTGGCAGATGCCGGGAAATGAATGGACCTTTTAATGTAATGCACCTACTTTAGGGAAGTTGCTTACGATGGAATGCTGCTTTACACCCTCAGTGGTGGAGCTCATCAGTTTTTAATATAAAATATGAATATTAATACTAATATCTACATGTCCTGACTGATGTCAGACCCTGTTGTGTTTGGGGCTGTACCCAGGGAAAGAGACAACCTGTGCTACAAAAGTCCATAAGCTCAACTGGCCAGGCAGACAAAGCACAGGACAGAAGAAGTTGTGCTATCCCCAATTTACAGATGGCAAACTGAGGCACAGATATGTTAAGTGATTTGCCCAGTCACAAAGGAAGCCTGTAGTACACCTGGGCATAGTGGGGAATATTCTGTTCTCATTTATACCCAGATAAATGCAGAGCAACAACAGTGAAGCCTGTAGGTTTACACTTCTGTAAAGAATAGTTTCCTCCTGCGTACCAGGTGCACATGGCTAGAAGTCTCCATAACTTGGCTTGCTACACAATCATTTGTCAACCCTGTTGTTGACCACTGCAGCTCAGTTAGCACTGATGAGAATAAAACAGTGTAGCAGGTGTTTGCACACTGCATTTTAAAAGAATGGCTCTTCTTATTGGCCCCTGTGATCAAAAGAGCTTCTGGTCACGCTGATGCTTTAGGCTTCTCTTGTACCTGATTCCTGTAAAACGCCCTCCTGTGCTGGCCCTTATTGCCAGGACTTTGCCTGATTGATTTCTTCTCCTGTCCCCTGGTCTGTGCTGCGGGAGGTTTGCTTGCGCCAGGGAGGCCTTGCACACATTCCTCCCCTCTCCTGGGTGCTGACAGCTGAACTTGTTCCGGCAGCTATGCGTTGCCCACGAAAACCACCGAGGTGATGCTGGTGGAGGAGATGGGGACCAAGATGCACTTGGATGCCATTCTCACCACCCACCGGCGAGTGATTCAGGTAGGACATTGTCTTTGCTTCTCAGAGCCCTCTGCTCCTTCCTAACACTTCCTCCCCGAGGATCTCCAAGCACTGGGCAAATATCAGCTAACTGTTTTCGAAAATGGGGAAACGAGGTTTGTTTTTGTGGGCAATTGTAGTACAAAGGAGTTTAATGAGACATCCCACAATAAGCCACTTGCAGAACGGAGAACCAGGAAGCCCCCTCTTATCCTCAGCTTTAACCATTAGAGATGCTGCCTCTCACCAGGAACAGTACCTAATAATAGAAAAAAAAGGTCACAGGGATAGAGCCTGTCTTCAGGCAGGTACTTTCAGTAAACCCTTTGTAACTCACTGGTTACACTGTAGTAGGGCTGTAGTGTTGTAGCCATGATAGTCCAGGGAATGTGTCAGAAACTGGGTTTCTTTGGTAATATTTTTTTATTGGACCAACTGTATAATTGGATGAGATGTTGGGAGCACAAAGTGCTGTTTCTCAGATCGGACTTCCCAGGGGGCACTGGTTATACTGGCAGTTTTGAAACTGGAATTTTTTTCCTCAGTTTCTCTTTCCTCAAAGCTGCAGATGCCCAGGCTCAGTATAGACTTTCAGTTTCTACCAGGAAAATTTTTACTCTTCTAATAGAAACCAGGAGGTACAGACATTCCAGCTTTTTTCTCCCAGAGCAAGAATGGCCATTCTGGGAGAAAATAAAGCCACTACAACCAGGTTCAAATGGCTCCTGGGAGTTTCCCCAGGAGAACGAACATTTATTTGCTTTCCTACAGCTTAGCTCCTCCTGGGGTCCAGGAGCTGTGGAGCCATGGGAAAAAGCTCCACAATTCTGGAGACTGGAGTCGCCCCAGTCTGGAGAAGGTGCAGGGGCAGCTGCTCCCACTTCTCCACCAGGCAGTTGGGAGGGGAGACCGGAGCAGCCACCAGGTTTCCTCACCTGTATCTCACTACTTTGCAGTGGGATCAGTCCGGACACTGGGAGCAAAGCGCAAGGAGCAGTGCCTGCTTCTCCCTGTGTGAGAAGTGGGCAGGGGGCTCTGCCCTTCTGCTGCAGTCCCCCTGGGAACTGCTGCTTCTCCCACAATCATTTCTAGCAGTGGAAATTTTCCACCTCTAGAACTGAATTTTTGTTTGTGGCCTCAGTCTTCAAGTTCTGCCTCTGCCAGATTACATCCTCAGTGTTTACAAGCCAACACTGTCCGCTGCAGAGCACCAACACTGGGAAGGTTGGAGATTGACAGTGGGATTTGCTGGTTTTCCATTGCAGAGTCTGTGACAGGTTCCAGCTGCTAGTGACAGTTTAACTGAGCTCAGCCCCTATGCTATGTGTGAATGTCTCTGTAGCTGCAGCACGTGTGGATGCCCCCTCCACTGATTCATGTGTAAGCCTCTGCTTCAGAGTGGAGTTGGAGGAGGTAAATATCAGGAAAGGGATGAGAGGTATTCAACTGAAATCCAAAACGAGGTGGGGAGAGACCAGAGATGCAGTCCACATAGCAAGAGTAGCAGTGCAGAGGGCTTGTCCAGACAGCGGCAAGGCTGGGTAGGAATGGAGGCTGTTGCATCAGAAGTTCCCCCAACTGTACTTGCTGGGATGCACTGAGTATGAAAGGCGTGAGGATCCCTAAAGCTGTGTGTGTTGGAGTACAGTTGTCCCCATTATGCTCTGCCATAGAGCTATGCTGAACTGGACTCCTTTGCTGTGCCATTAATGTAACAAGCCTGTATACGTTTTGCTTGTCTTCTGCAGCCTTTTCTTTTCACCTTTCAGATCACGAGTCTGAGTGCAACATTTGCTCCTATCCTCTTGGAAATTCTGCACAGAAACCAGCCTGAAGGCGTCCATCTGTTAGTGAAAGAGGTACGTTGGGTTGTATTGACATGTTTGCCTTCAGAAAGCTTTTATTATAGGCAAGGTGAAATCTGCCTCTCGGGAACACTGTTTAAGGGCTTGCAGCATCTCTTTCGTTGGCTGGTTGCCTCTTCCATTGCCCAGTGCCTCTTGGAATGAGGCCTCCGTGTGAACATTGGCCAATCAGAAATGGTTTCTTGGAGCTCGTGAACTACAGCCTTACTTAGCATTTGGACTCCTGCGTCTAGTCTTGTGTTAGTGAGAGAAGAGAGCCCTTTCCCCATTCCCATCCAAAGGGAAAGTGCATTGTACATTGCTTTATTTTGTTCCTAGAGACAATCTTTAGGAAAATCGACACTTTTTTGTTCTTTGCTACTACTCGACACTTTCTATGCCAGGATCACAAAACACCTTCCCAAACAGGGAAATACTGTCCCTGTTTAACAGATGAAGAAACAGATATGAATTTAACATGACTTAACTCTGTGGCAGAGTGAATCCATAGCAGGGTGTAATAATGGAGCCCCAGAGAATTCACTCCATGTTCTTGGCTCTAACTCAGTGGTGCTCAATCTTGTGGCTGTGTGGGCCAGATGGATAGCGCAGAGCCCATCTGAAGCTTGGATCAGGCTGTGGGCTCCAGCACCCCCTCCCTTGCACCTGGGGTGGGGCTGGTAGCACCCCCTCCTGCCACCATGGGCCAGGAGTAGGCCCTCCCCTCCCCAACACAGGGATTTTGTCCCTGTGGGCCAGCAACAGCCACTTCTGCTGGGGTTGGGTCTCTGGGTCCTGGCACTGCCCCTGCCCACCATCCTACACTGGGATTGGGCCGTGGGGCCCAGCAGCAGCACCCCAACCTGGCCCTGTGTCCTGAGATCAAGTACCAGATCCAGTCCATGGGGTCTTGGGTTCCCAACAGCTCCAGAAGTTTGGTGGTGGGGGAGTGGTGCCATTGCTCTTCTACCACTGAAATTCGGGAGCTGTGGGGAGCTCGGCAGGCCAGATGACACAGCACTGCAAGCTGGGTCTGGCCCATGGGCCAGATGTTGAACCCCCTGCTCTAACTGCACAATTGCACTTCCTGGGAAGATTGTCTTGTTCTCTTCAGAAGCTCCTAATAATCCTCTAGTTCCCTGAACTGAAACTGCAGAGACGCAGAACAGAGCCCTTAGTGTATCAGTGACAAGTAAGGTATAACCCCTCCAGCCAATTTCACGGATGTCCTTTTATTACAGAAGCAAGTCAGCTCTGGGAAGCTCTGCTTATTCCAGGGAGCTTGCTGGGCCAAAAATGTCTGTATTTGAAATAATGTAAGAGTGAGGTTGTAGCTGTGATGGTACAGAAATTATGTGAGAGGCAAGGATTGCTTAGGGTGAAAGGGTGAGAACCAGCAAAAAAAAGTCTTGCATTGGAAAGCTTGTCTGACTTTATCCCGACTACATTGTTGGTCCAATAAAAAAGATCACTCTAAGCAATCCTTGCCTTTCTCAAATATTGAAATAAGAATTTCTCAGGGTCATGATTTTTTTCAGGATCCAGCCACCTTACAAATCGTTTTTCCCAAGTTTGCCTTTTAAAGGTCCTAGGTAGATTTCTTTGAGCACAAGAATTGAAGTATGAAGATGCAGGTAACTTTGCCTGGTCTGGTTTAGTATTGCTTCACAGACAGGAGTAGAGGGAAAAGGCCTCTTGCCATTGTTCATTTTATGTGCAAATCTCAGTGCTACCTTTCTCCCTTATGGTCATCATGGTTTTTTTCATGGCTGCCATTAGGAGAGAGATCTGTGGCTTTGCAGTAAGCTTAGGTTTGGGCTCGGGGGGGATTGATCTTCCCAAACAATCAGTTCTTCAGTTCTCGCTGAATAACACACGCACAGTTGGCACTGATAGTTGCACTTAACCAACACCATATGGTTAATGGCTTGACTGATTTTTCTGTGTACTCATAAATGATGCATCATCCCTAGCTCAAGATCTATAAGCTTCAGGTGGCAACTCACTGAGCATTACTACAGGGGTGGTCTTGATGCTCAGGGAAAGGCTGTGTTTCACAGGGTAATACTTAAGCCAGTGATTCTCAACCTGGGTGTCACAAGATCCTTTCCAGGGAGCCGTGGGGTGCCAGGCAGTGTTAGCATTGTTAGGTATGGAAATGCATTTCACAAGATAAACTCAGAGATTTCGAACAGGAATCCGTAGTTTTAAAAACATCCTGAGCTGTTGTAGGCTGGCTGAGTTCCTTGTAGTAGAAAAATTGCTCCGTTATTTTTCCATAGTCAGCAAAAACCCAAGTGCAAACTAAGAGCTGGCATTTTCCAATGGGGGCTACAAGTCCAGAAAGGCTGAGAACCGCTGGCTTAAGCCATCTGTGTTAGTGCATGCACTGTGCAGGGTGTATGCCGATGCCAACAATGCTGATTCTGTCTTTCAAGGTCCCTGCGCTCTTAGGTGCTGGTCTCCATATTTACACCCGGTATGACTCCATTGCCTACAGTGGAGTCGCTCCTAAACTGTCTGCTTAAGTGAGAGGAGAATCAGTACTCCCTTGCTATAGCATGTTTTATTACAAGGAATAATACGTGACGAATGCTTCACATTCAAAAGCCCATTGAAGTCTATCTCAGCCATGCAGTCAGTAAAAGGTATCACCCAAAAGAATTGCAGAAAACTTTTTTTTCCCTCTTTCATCCCCCTAGCAGCCCTGTATAGCTTGGGTCTCTATGCAGATATTTCTACCCAAAACAAATGGTGGGTTCTGAGAGTCCGGTGGGTTAGGGCAAGGGGTGTGAGCTAGGGCCATGGTATTCCTGGTTTTGCTACTGATTCGCTTTATGTCCTTGGGTGAGTCTCTTAACCTCTCTCTGCCTTCCTGTCTCTGTCTGTGGAAGGTCAGTGGTACAGATGCTGTTTCACTGGGGTGAGGTCAGACTTGCTTTATTAATGAATAAAAATTGCTTTGAATTAGTGGGCTACCTTTTGTAGATTCGTAGATATTAGGGTTGGAAGGGACCTCAGCAGATCGTTGAGTCCAGCCCCCTGCCCCGGGCAGGAAAGTGCTGGGGTCAGACGACCCCAGCCAGGTGCTTGTCCAGTCTCCTCTTAAAGACCCCCAAGGTAGGGGAGAGCACCCCCTCCCTTGGAAGCCCATTCCAGATTCTGGCAACCCTTCCTGTAAAGAAGTTCATCCTGATGTCTAACCTGAATCTGCTCTCTGTCAGTTTGTGGCTGTTATTTTTAGTTACTTCAAGAGGTGCCCTGGTAAACAGAGCATCTCCTGTTCCTTGCTGCACACCCCCCCCCCCCCCCCCAGGAATTTGTAGATGGCCACAAGATCACCTCTTGGCCTTCTCTTGCAGAGGCTGAAGAGATCCAGGGCCCTCAGTCTCTCCTCGTAGTGCCTTACCTGCAGGCTCTGAACCCTCTTGAGGTTGTCCACATCCCTCTTGAAGTGCAGTGCCCAAAACTGGACGCAGTACTCCAGCTGCGGCCTGACCAGTGCCGCGTAAAGGGGAAGTATCACCTCCCTAGACCTGTCATGCACCTGCTAATGCATGATAGAGCACGGTTACTGATCACTTCATCACATAGACAACTCATGTTCTTCTTGGAGTCAACAATGACTCCAAGATCCCTTTCTGCTACAGCGCTGCTGAGAGGATCATCCCCTAGCCTATAGGTGTGTTGTTGATTCCTTCTCCCTAGGTGCAGCGCTTTGCATTTGTCGTTGTTGAATTGCATCCTATTCTGTTCCACCCACTTTTCCAGCTTGTCCAGATCTGCCTGGATTTGTTCCCTGCCCACTAGTGTGTTTACTAGGGCCCCATAATTTGGTGTCATCTGCGAATTTGGACAGAATGCTCTCCATGCCCTCATGCAAGTCACTGATGAAGACGTTGAACAGCACTGGTCTGAGGACTGAACCTTGGGGAACTGCACTGCCAACATCTTTCCAGGTCGATACTGACCCATTCACCACCACTGTCTGGGTGGGACCCCTAAGCCAATTTGCCACCCACCTGACCATGTAATCATCTATGTCACAGCTGCTCAGTTTGTTTATGAGAATAGGATAAGATACCATATTGAAGGCTTTCTTAAAATCCAGGTAGATGACATCTACCTCGTCCCCTGCATCTAAGCATTTTGTGACCTGGTCATAAAAAGAAACAAGGTTGGTCAGGCAGGATCTACCTGCTGCGAACCCATGCTGATTGCCCTTTAGCATTGCTTTCCCTGCTGGACTCCCACAAATGTAATCCTTAATTTTTTCAAAGGTTTTCCCAAGGGTAGAGGTGAGGCTAAGTGGCCTATAGTTACTCAGATCCTCCTTCCTCCCCTTCTTGAAAATAGGGACCACATTGGCCCTTTTCCAATCCTCTGGGACCTGACCTGAGCACCATGAGTGCTCAAACAGCCATGCCAGTGGTTCTGCTATGACACTGGCCAATTCCTTCAGCAGCCAAGTGTTTCTTCACTAAGTTGGTGCTAACAGTTGGTGGGCTGGTTTCCCCCCTGTGCTTGTTGTAATCCAACTGGGAGGTTTGTTCTGATCCGTGTTCAGGAATACGGAAGCAAAAAAACTCATTGAAGAGCTCAGCTTTGTCCCTTCTATCTGTCACCAATTGCCCTAGTCTGCCCTGTAGGGGTCCTATGTTACCCTGAGCCTTCTTTTTGCTTCTTATACTGTATACCTGTAGAAGAACTTGTAGATTGAGTTCAAAACACTGAAACCTATTGAGCAATAGTCCTGAATGTCAGGTGTGTTTGAAACCATTCTACCACCGTAGAGCTGTCAGAGGACCGCCAATATTTCTCACAGGTCCCGCACATAGCATAGAGCAGTGGGCGAGTCCTGTGGGTATCCTGGACTCTTCCAGAACTAAGAGCTAGGCGATGACTGTCTCAAAACAAACTCTGATTTCTCTGCCTTGCAGCACACCGAGGCCGACTTCAAGGTTCGATTTAAGTCTCGACCGGAACTTGAAGAGCTGATGGCAAAACTCTCCGGCTGAGCGCACCCAGCCCGTTTCAGCATTCCCTTTGTAAAGATAATGGTTCCCTCCCTTGGCTCCTCGTAGCCTTCAGAGATGACTCTGCCAATACTTTTATGGATGCATTTGCTCCTTGGAGACAGTTTCTAACCATGCTGTTAAGGATCTTTAATAAAAGCTAAATGCCGGTGTTGTGTACGTGCCCAGGTTGTACTTTCTCCTAGGGCAGGGGTGGGCAAAATATGACCTGTGGGCTGGATTCAGCCCACCAAGGGATTACATCTGGTTTGTGGCAGGCCACTCAGTCCCACCTGGCCCAGGTGAGGGGAGCAGCCAGTCCTACTGCCCCCAGGTATGCAGTGGCACTACGGTGGTGCAGCTGCTGGACTCCGCTTTCCAACAGCCCTGGGTAGTGTCAGCTACTTCTGGTTGCCACTGCCGCTAGACCCACCCCCACTGTCTGCCCTGCGCCCAGTGTTGGAGGTACTCAATGGAGTGGGTAGAAAGGATCTCCACGGAGACTGGCTCAGGACCTGCATGGGGCTGGGGTTCAAGGAAGAGCCATGATCCACTCCCTGCACACCCCTGCAAAGGGTGCTGGTTCTGCAGCCAGGGGCTCTTGTTCCGTTTTAGAGCCTGTGCCTGGCTGAGCTGTGGCTGTAGCAGAGCAGAGTGGCACGGGGAGCAGCCCTCCTTACTCGGGCTTCTGGCAGCGGCCGGTGGTCCAGATAGGATTAATTAGTGGGCCAGACACTGCCCACGGGCCGTATTTTGCCCACTCCTGGTCTAAAGCCCTGCTAAAGTCAAGGTATGTCATCCACTGCTGTCCCCCCATCCAAAGAGCCTGTCACCTTATCACAAGAAAATCAGGTTGGTCTGGCATGACTTGCTCTGGGTGACAATGCTGGCTGTTACTGATTTTTTCATTCTCCTTTAGATGTTTTGAAATAGATTTCCTGAGGACCTGCGCCATAATCTTTCCAGGCATCAGTGTCCGATTGACTGGTCTGTAATACACCAGATCCCCCTTTTTCCCTTTCTTAAAGTTGGGCACTATATTGACCCTTTTCCAATCATCCGAGACTTCACCTGTCTTCTCTATCAAAAAGTTTTGCCCAACACACTCCAAGAATCTGCTGGACCACTTTTACCTGCAGCACTTGAGCATCTTACCACCCCCCACCCAGTGACCTCTGCCCAGGGCAAAAGGGTCTGGGGGTGTGGAGCAGGGGCCACCTGTCACCAGCTGAGCCAAGGCAATACAGCAACCCCTAGTGCCCCCCAGAGGGGACCCAATGCCCCTCAGCAGGCTTGCAATGCTTCTAGTGCCCCCTAGTGGTCCCTGTTGACCACTGCAGTCCCAGCAGGGCAGATACAGCCCTGGCTTTTCTGCTACTCTTTCCTAGAGAACCCAGGTGTCCGGGCTCCCAGACCCCCCACCCTTTATCTCCCCATACCAGAGCTGTACCAAGACCCACACAAGGTGGCTAATGACCCCTCTGGCATTTGTCTCTGCAGCTTTATTTGATTTGATAACAGCACCATAGCCCCCCCCCCCCCCATGCTGTGTTCTACTTAGCTGGTCTCTATCAGAGCTGGCTGCATCCCTTGGCTGGCTTAAACCCTCCCTGAGCTTCATTACACTTGCTCGGTCTCCAGGAGCTCCACCCCAGAGCTGGCTGCATCTCCATTCCAGGTAAGCCCCCTGCTATCCCCTATGTAGTGTTATACTCAGCCCTTTCTAAGCTGCTCCCCACCCCACAGCTTGTTGCATCTTCGCACCAAGTAACTCTCCCACTCTCCACAAAAACTACCCCTACTACTGCCCTATGTATGGGGGTGGAGCAACTCCCCCTGCAACCCCCACATCTGGGGCAGCTCCCAGCCCCCCATTCATGGCCACACACCAATAGGACCCCGGCAGCCCTGCAACCGGTGGGGTTGGGGGGTGGGGGAGCCCTGGGCCTCGTGGGCTGGTAGATGAGATGCAGCTGAGGGGCTGTGGTTCTGGGGGGCCATGTACAGCTCCAGCATGGGCCCTGGTTGGGGGCTACCAGGGACCGCCAGTCCTAGTACCAGGTCCAGGTGGGCATGGGGCAAGTCGGCCCCTGGTGCAGTTCAGCCACGTGCTGCCCCCGCCAGCACCGACCCCTTGGGCTCCAGCACCAGCTGCACCTCCTCTGGTGGATCTGGGAGGGCAAAGGGAGGGCAGAGGTCAGGGCCAGGCAAGGGGAGGGGCCTAGAGCAGGTGGGTGGGGCCTGGAGGGAGGAAGGTGCATGGGTTGGGTGAGAGCCTGAGCCTGGTACTGGAAGGGAGCAGGGCCTGAGGGTGATGGACAGGCAGCCACCTGCCAGGGTTGGCTGAGGGCCAGCACCTGCTGTTATGACTGACAGGCAGGCATCTGCCTGGGTTGGCTGGCTGCCTGTGCCCAATGCTACACAGGGGGGAACCAATGGTGATGGACAGCCCAGGAGCCCCGCCCCATCTGGCAGCTACTTGCAGAGCACATCCAGGTCCAGCAGGAGAGAGCAGGCAGCGCTGAAGGGGTTGCGGGCCTGACATACATAGGTACCAGTGTCCTTGGGATGCACTGGATTCAGGTCCAGCCGGCATCTATTCTGCCCTGGCAGGTCCTGCCCATCCTGGAACCAGCTGAAGTTGGCAGCCAGGGGCTTGGCCTGGCAGGAACAGAGCGGTGCCATGGGGTCCCTGGCATGGATGGGCAGTGCTGCCTACAGCTCAAGTGCCACAGCCTGGGGCACATCTGCAAGGGTGGGGGGTGGCAAGGGAGGGGACCCAGGTGTCTGGGCTCCCCCACAACACCACAGGGCACCTCAGCCCTCCCAGAGGTGGAGGGGACCCAGGCAGCCGGGCTCCCCACTCCCCCACACTGGATGCTGTTTCGCAAAGGGAGGCAGGGGGTATGGTCCAGTCACCTGGGTTGTGTGCGTGTGTCCCGAATGCTTGGGGGGGGACACGGGGGTGCATGCATGTATGTGCATGCGTGTGCTGACCCCCGACTCCGACCGCCCAGCTGCCCCCAGCCCTGGCCACCTGCACTCACACTGCGCAGAGAGGCAGAGTGGGGGGGAGGTGGCAATGCCTTGGGGACTCTGGGCCATGCAGTGGTAGGTGCCGATAG
Organism: Alligator mississippiensis; assembly: GCF_030867095.1. Taxonomy (NCBI): domain Eukaryota; kingdom Metazoa; phylum Chordata; order Crocodylia; family Alligatoridae; genus Alligator; species Alligator mississippiensis. The sequence goes on along the minus strand of NC_081824.1, from coordinate 466,982,557 downwards.
AGCCTCATGCCCAGGCCCGGAAGGCCAGCATGGGGCCATGCTCTCCCAGTGCTTTCCAGTTCTGGGACCAAAGGTACTGGTAGACACGGGGGTTGGCTTCACAGTCTGACCCTCCAGCACCGCTGGTCCTGGCGGCAGTGTCAGCGTCACGTTCCTCAGGGGATCTGCAGGGGCTGTTACACTTGGTTGCTGCCTGGATGTGCCAGCCCAGACCTGGGCACATCTGGGCCCCAGCACCCCAGGGCAGCCCCAGGCTGGGGGCAGTGGCCCCACTCCTTGCTGCTGGAGCTCTGCCCTCAGGCTGTAATTCCCTCCTGCCATGACCTAGCCCCACCCCCTAGTGCTCCCTCAGCTAGGAGACTGGTCTCACACCAGGCTCCGCCTCCTACCCCAGTGGCCCTGCCCCCTGGGCCACACCCTTCTTGAAACTCAGAGCCACACCCAGACCCCACCCCCAATGCCTCTGCCCTCCACCCCTTTGCAGCCATAACCCCACCCACTGGTTCCAGACCCCGCCCCCAGACATATGCCCCTCCCCCTGCTCCTTTAGCCCCACCCCAGTCTTCTATCCCTCCCCCAATACCAGCAACCCTGCCCCCTGTGTGATGCCCTGCCTCCTGCCCCAATGGCCCTGCCTCCTGCCCCAATGGCCCCGCCCCCACCCTTTAGCCACACCCCCATTGCCCCACCCCACTCACAGAGCACATGCAGCTCCAGGCGTGGGAGAGAGCCTGGCCGTGGCCCTCTCACTGGGGGGTGAAGTCTAGCCAGGCTGTGGTGTGGGCGCCCTCCAGGTCCAGCCAGGCCCAGGACTGGGTCTGTTCTCCCCCCAGGCCCTCCAAGCCCCCCAGGCCAGGCCTAGGGGCTGCAGGGGGCAGTGGTGGGGCAAGGAGCAGGTCAGGTGGGCCAGGACCCCCTCCTGCAGCAGCCATGGACCCTCCAGGCGGGCGGTGGAGAGGCCCATTGTGGGGGGGGGGGGAAGAGGTCAGGCCCACCTGGGTTCTCTCCCCCATGGTGGGAGGGGCTTGGGAGCCCAAACACCTGGATTTCCTCACCTGCCACCTGCACCTGGATCGTCTCCATCCACTGCTCATGCTGCTGCTTGTCCGTGGCCTTCAACGTCGACCCCTGGGGCTGGACAGCATGGATCCACACCCCATAGGTGCTGTTGTTGCCCAGCCTTACATTCTGAAGAAGTAGACTGCAGCTGCCCCAGAGGTTGCCCAGGAAGACCACTTCGGGTACTGCTGTGGCCCTGGCCCTAATCCAAGCCAGCTCTGTGCCACTGTAGCCCTTGGTCTTGGGGTCCCAGCGGGGCTCGTGATACCAGATGAGGGTGTGCACCTGGCCCAGGACCGGAGGAGGTTGGTACAGTGCCCAGCCCGGCTCGATCTCACCAGGGCGGGGAGAAATGCACCTCGGAACAGCAAGAAATAGAGGAGAGGCCACGTGGCGATGCCAGGGCAGGTGAAAGGCCTGGGGAGGGGAGACGAAAGCAGGATGTTGGCTGCTGTAGTCCCCCTGCTTTACCTGTGGCAGATTAGGGTGTTTTGCCTTGTGTTGTGTCAGGTTTGACGGTGTCATTTTGCTAACATTGGATTTGTATGGGATGGCTTGAATAGGGGTGACTAGATGACCTCTGGGGGGGTCCCTTCCAGACCTGCTTCTCTATGAAAGGGGACAAGCTAAGGGGGCAGCCCTGATGCTGGCTGGCTGGTACCCGAGCGCTTGTTTTTTTAAAGTTCATTTACGCACTTGCGCGTGCGTGTTGGAAATAAAACACGCAGCCCCCTTGAACTATCAGATTCAGGCCAGGCTGAGTTGACTCTGCTGCTCGTCCTTCATTCCACGCAGCCGCCTACGTGAAGCTTTTCAGAGCAGAGCTGAGACAGCAAAGCTACGTGCCCCCTTTCCCCACCAGCAGGATTGAGCAGGCCGTGACTCTCCAGCCTAGCAGCAACTAAGCGAGGGGAGTTTCCTTGGTACGTAGCCCAGGGTCCTTGCAGCTGACAGATGCTGCACGATGTCCTGGCAAATTCCCACCTGGAGCAATTTAGATAAATCCACGTGGCACCCAGTCTTTTTCCTACAAGACTTCCATAGCACACACGTGTTGAGCGGAGACCACGGCAATATTGCATGTGCAATGCTACATCACGCTCTTTGGCCCAAGAGAAGAACTTACATCAGGAGTGAATCCACATTTAATTTGTGCCCCCAAAATTAAATGCATTTTCACCCAGGATTCCCCACTAGAAAATATTCAGTGTCATTTCATCATCTCAGCTCCTGATTAGGGTGATCAGTCTGCACACACACAGGCCAAGGGGCAAAGCATTTGACCCCTCCTGGAGTCAGCAGCATGGTTCAGGTGTGCGAAAGGCTGATCAGATGTTGACGTTGGGTCTCTTGAGCATCAGGCTGCGGCCTCCTCTCATCAGTTCCTGGCCTGGGCCAACTGCTGCCGCCTCTGCAGCTCCTCCGCGCGCCGCTGCTGATGTTCCTTCATGCACGCCTTGAAGGTCTGCACCTGCGCCTGGCACTTCCTCCAGTCCTGGTGCTCCGCCATGCACTCCTGGACGGCGTAGTGCGAGGCAGCGCAGCCCGTGCGCGAGATCATTTGGTCCAAAGGGTCCTCCTCGTCCTCCGGCTTCTGCTTCCAGTTGTGACCTGGGGAGCCGGACATCTCGTGGATCTACAGCGTGGGGACCAGAACAACAACAAAACCCACAAGGACTGAGATCCACCATGAAGACACCACTCATGGATGGCCTTTTTTCAGCCCCACCACACCCAGGTCTTTACCTGCGCTCTTACACCGGCTGCCCCTTTAAGAGCGTGGCAGGACCCGGAAGAGGACGCGCGCTCTAATTGGCCGAGCCTCCTCCACCCGCTTCCGGGTCGGGGTGGGGGAAAGGGAATGCACTTCCGGGGCGGGGAAAAAAGAATACACTTCCGGGGCGGTGCAGCAATGGCGGCGACCGTGCGGGTGCAGAGCGACTGGCACCAGGTGCTGAGGTGGGAGCCGCCGTCGCCCCTAACCACCGTGACCCCCTCTCCCCTCCCCCCCACCGGTGCGTCACTAACGGCCGTTTCTGCCGTTGCAGGAGGAACGAGGGCGAGGCCTGGCTGAGCTGCAGGAGCCCGGGTGAGTGCGGGGCCGGCGGGCGAGGGGGGCTATCACTATACATATAGATATATAGGTGCATAGGTAGAGGTATATAGGTATAGGTATGGATATGTTAGCGGCATTTCATTTTACTCACGGAAAAATGTGGATTTTTGGGTTACTTTGATTTTAAAAACAAAAATCCCCATTTCTTAGATATCAACACGTAACCCCAAATCCACATTTTCCCATGAGTAAAAGGAAACCTCACTGTATCTATATCTCTATATATATGTTAGTGGCATTTTGGAAAAAAATGTGGATTTGGGGTTATTTTTTTATATCCAAGAATTGGGGATTTTTTTTTTATCAAAGCTACCCAAAGTCTACGTTTTTCCATGAGTAAAATGAAACGCCATAATATATAGATCTGTATGTTAGCGGCGTTTCATTTTAATAATGGAAAACAGAAGTCTTCCAAAATCCATGTTATATTCAAGAAGTGGGGATTTTTTTTTTTAAATCAAAATAACCCAAAATCTGCTTTGTTCCATGAGTAAAACGAAACCCCACTATATCTATATATCTGTACCTCTCTCTATATATTTGTATTTCTGTATGTTAGTGGCACTTCATTTTAATCATGGAAATAATACGGATTTTGGGTTCCCTTTTTTTATATACAAGAATTGGGGATTTTTTTTTTTTTTAAATCAAAGTAACTCAAAATCCACGTTTTTCCCATGATTTAAAATGAAAGGCCACAGTATAGGTAAGTGTTGCTTCATTTTAATCCTGGAAAAATGCAGAGTTTGGGTTACCTTTTTTGTAACTAAAAATTGAGGATTTTTTTTTATCAAAGTAACCTGAAAATCTACATTTTTTTTTTTTTCCAGGATTAAAATGAAACATCACAATATCTATATCTCTGTGTTAGTAGTGTTTCATTTTAATCATGGAAAAATATGGGTTTTGGGTTACTACTTTTATATCCAAGAATTATTTTGGGGATGGCCATATAAATATAAATTTATGGCCATATAATAGCGTGGTTGCGCATGTATAGAAACATGAACCCAAAGTGTATAAACATATAAATAATACCAATGGGGGGGGGACTTTTTTCTCTGATTTAAAAAAAAATAACAAACAAAAAAAACCCAGGAGCCCTGCTAATTACCTTGTGTAGAAGCAGGACGTTGGCGGCCGCGGCCCTGCTGTTCGCCCTGTGGCAGGGTCTGGTGCAGTGCCTGGGGCTGTGTCATTTTGAGCTTGGATGATGGGTTCGTGTGGGCTGGTTTGGGCAGGGCTGATGCTGCCTCAGGCAGGGGTTGGGCTGGGTGGGAGCTCCCCGTCCAGCTCCGCTGCTCTGTGATTCAGCCCTTCTTTCCTCTGTTGAAGAGTCCCTGCTGGACAGGGCCTCCAGAGGTCATGGCTAGTCCAACCCCCCCAGTCAGCCCTGTCCAACCCAGCCCAGAATAACCCTAATCTAAGCTCATAGCAAACTACAGTCAGCCTGACAGGCATCATGCCTCAGCCTGCATGTGATTGATTCAACAGCACCTCGTTGTCTGTTCTGCCTGCCTTCCTCACCTCTTGTCTGACCGGAAGTGCAGTATGCCCGGGTCATTGTCTGTAAAGTGAGGTGACTGGTTTGCTCAGGACATGCCCAGATTTCATAGGCTAGTCCCAGCCAGTTGGTGAAAATTGAAAGATTGCAGGGGCACAGAGCAGCCCTGCCTGCTTGTCTCCACCTGCAGCAGCACTGCTGACTTTGGGTGGAGGCAGTGTCATGCAGATCCTTAAAATAATATGGTCACTTTACTGTAAAGGGACCTGGAGTCCTAGGCAGGCATCTGTGCTCATTGGGGCCAGTGGAAACTTCCACTCTCTGGGCAATGCCCATTTGTGCCGGATATGGAGCCTCTTGGACTGTGGGCCAAATTCTGTGACTAAACGACCATTGTGAACCTCCCGCTTTCTGCTGAAAGTGCAGGTTGTGTGGCTTCATCCTGTCCTGAGTAACCAAAAGGCAGAGCAGCACATGAAACTGAAAATAACAGCCCTTAACAGTGCACGCAGATGGTAGTCGGAGAGAGGGTGAGCTGTGCACCAGAAGTTAGCTATGTCTCATAATGCACTGCTGGACGGTGCATAGATACTCTGGTGGTGACACTGATATAAGAGCTCCAATAGAACAGAGTACTTCCCCCTTCTTGGTACTTGTACCCTTCAAATGCACAAGCTGCTTTTAGGTATCCAGGTTATAGCCATACTGGTCTAGAGGAAAAAGCAATCAGGACTCGAGGTAGAAGTGATATCTTTTATTCAACCAACTGTATTTTTGCAAAAAAATTTCTTTAGTTTAATTAATATGCTTTTAGTATCTTTTTGCTACCTGCTGCCTCCACGCGCATTCTTCGTCATTCTTTCCTCCTTGCAAATCAATATCTTCTCATCCCATATTTGTGTTGTTTTTCTGTGAGCTCCCTCTGGTTCATCAGTATCTGACTATAAATATCTGTGAAACGGTACGTGTTGTTCTAGGTGTGATTGTACTACTCTTCCCTTCTGAGATATATTGGAGTTTGAAATTATTTCAGCCACCTTCTTCTAGTGTCGTACTCGACTCTTATTTGCAGTCCAGCTTTGCTTCTGTACATCTGAATGTTATGTGCTTCCCAGGTTTCTCTCTGTCTCTGTCTCTTATTTTTCCTCCTAAGCAGAGTACTGTGCTGTAAGTATTCCAGTCTTTCAATCTGCTAAGTGTATACATCAAAGAAAAACAGTTAAGTTCAGTCACAGTTATTCTTAAATTGGGTGGTCTGTCATATTTCTATTCCATTTCTATTCCAAATAGGCAAGGCTAATTGGTAGGAACCTACTGAATTTGCGGTTTTGCAGATTTTGCGGAAACTGAAATCCGTGTAACCAACAACAACAACAAAAAGAAACTTCATAAAAATTAAATGCTGGCTCCCCAGTGGAAGCCAGCAAATGTTGCTGTTGGAAGGGGAAGGCCCTGGCTTGCAGGGCAGTGTGAAGGGCAGCAGACAAGATGGCAGCCGTTCCCAGTGGGGGAGAAGGGATGAGGGGCCTCTCTGCCAATCAGGACCGAGGGGTGGGGTGGCATGAAGGGCAGCCAGCAATCAAGATGGCAATCACCCCCTCATCCTTCCTCCTCCTCCTCTGGCCTCTTTACCAATCAACGATGAGGGGTGGGGCCACCGTGAAATGCCCATGAAATGTGCCTCAAGCAGGCCACGAAAAACCCTTTGTGTCGCTGCGATTTAAGTAGGTCCCTACTTATCATTCCTATTTTTTATGAATTTTCTCCCATATGTATTAACGTACCTGCTGAATCTCACTTCTCAGCAATTGCAGGGTTTTGTTCTCTAAATTTTGAATGCTCTGCAGTTATATTTTGTGTCTAAACAAGGCTGTCTGTGCTGTCATGAAACCTCTAAAGGTTAAAAATACATGCGGTGTCTAACTTGTATGCATAGTGTGCAAGCTGCTGATGCACCTTGTTCTCGATCTCTAATACCTGTCTTTTTTCTGCAGGGAAATCTACTTTGTATGGTAGCCTGACATGTCAGGGAGTAGGGTCAGATGGGATTCCAGAGATCTCAGCCTCTGAGGGTTTTGTTGTAAGCGAAATAACCAAGGTACTCTGTTCCAGTGTAACTGTGTGTTTGGCTAGTCTGGCTAATGCTTAAAATTAAAGTACCTGACTACTTATTAACTAGTGTGAAGCTGGCAGAACTATGTGCCAGTTCCTACACTACCTCATGATCCAGTCCTTAGCCTAGAGAGACCATAATGATTTGTCCTTATTGGAAAAGGGTAATTGCACCAGTTGATTCACTGTATGGAGTGGGGTTTCGGTTTTGGACTGTGTCTTCAAACACTAAGAGAAACCACACCAGTAAACCTTTTTCACTTAGAATCTGTTTAATCATCAGTGGGGATCTTCCAAGTCACATGCCTTGTTTGCTTAGGTGTACTGACACCGGGCAACACTAGGTAATAACTTATAAAAATTGTGAAGTTATGCTGGTGAGCTGCCAGGTTTTGAGTTATATCTGCTGTGGCTTGGCCAATTAAAGCCCTTGATCATGCTTTAGCCAGAAGGAACTGTGTTTGAAACATGCAGAGAAAGGAAAGCGTCAGGTGAAAACAAGCTTCATTTTTCAGGTTTTCCTATTGAGTGAAGGTACTTAAGCATCATGTGCAAACTGTGATTTGGAGTTTTTGGTGTCTGTTATGGCAGTAAGTGCTCTGCAGTCCATCTGTGTTGCTTTGCCTTCAGTTGTCATATGAACAAAGAGGAATTATGTATAAATGCTCAGAATCCCAAGGTGCTCTCTCATTTAATTGATTCAGCGCGATGATGCTGAGACATGCTAGTTTTTGTAATCCAAGTTCCATATGTACTGGGTTTATGCTTAATTCAGGGTACAAACAGAAAAGTAATCTCATAGTTAATAAAGTCTGAAAACCTAGCTTTGGGTTTTTGTTTTGCTTCCTACAATACCAGTGACAAAAGTGTGTGAAGTGGAAGCTAATGGATGTTTCTGATGGACAAAACCCAGTTAAGTCATCGGGATTGATGCACTGGCCTGATCCAGGTAGCCCAGTATTCTGCTGTTAGCAGTGGTCCATATCAGCACTTTCAGAGGAAGATGCAAAAGCAGAAGACAGTAATGGGAACCTGCTCTCAGAAAATGATCTCATCCAGGTTGTTCTCCCATTATTGCAATACTAATAGGGATAACAATTTTGTCAATGAAGTGAGTAGGTTTTAAGGAGGTTCCTTTTTTTAACTCTAGTTGCGCATAAGAAAGAATAATGTTTTAGGTGGTTTTATCAAGTAAAATTATTTGTATTAATACTTCTATTCCTTTTTTCCCCTCCTCTAGAAGAGTATACTCATTTCCTGCCCTCATGAAAATGCCTCCACAAAGTTTTTGGCACCATACACTTCTTTTTGCAGAATTCATCAGAAAAGTGTAAGTAGTTTTTTTCTGATCAGTTGGGAAATGCATGGAGCTAGAAGTTAACAATACTCTTTAATTCATCTGTAATTTCTGCAGGCTACTTAAGGTAGTGGAATGCAACATGCCTTTGCCTAGAAACTTACCAACGAATGCTTTCGGTCTGTTTGGAATTAGAAAGTGAAAACAGTGGCTAACCTTTAAATTTGGTCCCTTCTAGTGTCCTAATGTGGGAATATTTGCAAACGATGCACTGTTAATTCTACGGTCCATTAGGCCACTTAAGGCAGATATCTGGTGGTTTTAACTAGGTATGTAAAAGGTTAAATGGTAATTATATTTATACCGTTTAACTTTTACCATTTGCCTCCTGCACCGTGCTGCTCCCTTCCCCATCCATATGCAGCCACCACTGCGCTGCTACTGCTCGGCTAAGGGCTTGCCCTGGTGCTGTGGCTCCTAACGGAGGTGGTCAACCTACAGATAGATTCTGTGGGCACCATCCTGCATGGCATGTCTGTCTGCCAGGCCAGTAGTGGTGAAGTTCCTAGTCAGGTGGCTCTTTGTCCCATACATCACGAACTTATTGTCAGCAGTGTGATCAGAGCATTTAATTCCCTCCTTGGCAGGCTCAGCAGAGAGGCTCGGGGCTGAATGGCTTGTGAATGAGTCCCCTTCTGCCTGAAAAATTTGTCCTTCAGGGCAATGTGGGGGCAGTTGCCTACTGCTGCCTGCAGTGCACCTTCTCTGGATGAGAGGATTTGCTTCCGTCAGCTTTCAGAACATCACCTCCCACCAGTTTTGTTCATTATTTTAAATCAATTCTGCTTACTGTTGAACTTGTAAATGTGTTCCAGGTAATCCTGGCACCTCCCTCCCCTGCAATCCTTGTATTGGGAACTTGTTAGCTAATGACACAGTAAGATAGAACCTGACTGAGGACACTGCTTTTGGCACATGATATTTGTGCGTGGTTTGGGTAGGGATATAAGTCCTTGCTGTGGCTGAAATGCCTTTGCTAGCTGGGCTGTTGGTTATAGCTGTGTTGGTCTAAGGCAGTGGTCCCTAACTGGTCGAGTGCAATCGACCGGTCAATTGGGCAGCCTCTTTTGGTCAATCCTGGGCTGGGGAGGCTGGGTGCATGCGTGCATGCACCTCCCCGCCCCCCAGCCCAGCAGGTCAGTCTCTGGGGGAGGGAAGGAGCAGAGGCCAGATCGAGGCACCCACAGTGAGGAACTAATGGTGCAGTCCAGCCAGGAGCAGGGGAAGGTGAGTGGAGCCCCAACCTGGCCAGGTAGCAGGAGGATTGGGGCCTGGGGGGGCTCCCACCACTGGGTGCACCCCATTGGAGGCCCTGGGGGCACGTGCCCTTCCATCTCTGTATGGGGTGGAGGCAGCTGCCCGCTGCACCTTGAGCCCTGCTGCAGCTGGCTACGTGAGGGTGCAGCTCAGCCCAGCAGCAGGATACACGTGGTGTCCAGCTACTCCCAGGCCAGCTGCAGCAGGGATCGAGGTGCAAAACCAAGTCTTCAGCAGCAGCTGCCTCCACCCCGCATGCAGATGGTGGGGCATGTGCCCCTCTCCAAATGCAGGGCAGCATGGGCAGCTGCAGCAGCAGTAAGGGGGAGGGAGTGGGGCGGGCCCTGCACAGCTGGGGTGGGCATGGGAAGGAGCTACAAGTGGCTTGTCAGGGTGTGGGGGGGCAGGAGATGTGCCCCCAGATCTGCATGCTTTATGAAGTAAAGCTCATGGGCTCGTCTACAAAAGGTGTTTTGTAAATTCTCTTTTTATACTACCTGGAGCTCATGTGAAGGAACGCCATAATCGTCAGAGCTTTCTGTGCCCTGGAGAGATGAGCAGAGCTCTGAAATTCAGGGAGACCTTACTATCTCAATTAGGAGGTGTTTGAGAACTGTTGCAATGGGCACAGACAGTGCTGCGACTTATGGGGCCAGGATGAGGTTCCCAACAGTCAGCCAATGGTTTGGAGCAGGGGTTCCCAACCCCTGGGCTGCGGCCCGGTACTGGGCCGCAAAGGGTTGGCTGCTGGGTCGGAAGTCCAGAAGTGACTGGCACACTGTGCACCAGCAGCCAACTGTTTTTAATACAAAGTATAAAAAGGCTTGGCTGCCTGCTTGCAGTATGCTGGTCACTTCCAGTCTGCAGTTTGCTGGTCTGCAGCATAAAAAGGTTGGCAGCCCCTGGTATGGAGAACACCTAAAGGTAGTGGATAGGAAATGCTGAAGAGAGGATGTCTGGAATTGTGCCTCTCCCTTGGTCTTAGGCACCTACATGAGACAGATTCACAGCTTGAAACCCTCAACCCTATGCTTGTGTGCCTCAGTCGTCCATTCCCAAGAAGCTGGAGCCCTGGGTACAGTTCCCTCCTCAGCTTGAATGAAAGCAACTCCACATCACCCACGTCCCAGCCAGATCCTGTCAGCACCATGTTCTTGAGCGAGGGGATGACAGTTTCTCTACCAAACATTAATTGGGAAATACTCACTTAATGTCCCTTCCACCCTAAAACCTGACCAGGTATCCTTGTTAGACTGAACCAGAAGACCAAGTTGTTCTTGTACACATTCTTACCATCAGCTAATTTCTTGTTAACTCCTCTATTCCTATCACAAGAACTACATTTGTGAAGAGTCTCATTAGACAAGAAGTGGGCATCTATAGATGGAAGGACTTGACTGCAAGTCCTCAGATGCCATGATATAATCTGCAATGTCTGTCTCTAGACTATGCAGTTCACGGGCCTTCTTCAGGGCAAAATTGTCTTGTTGCAAGCAGAAAAAGTGCATATGTCCAGGGTCACACACAGCATATGTCATATATGATGGTGTCTTTCCAAACAGGTCACCTGCATTGATATCTCCAGTGGCGGAGGGCTTGGCGTGTCTACCAGCACTGATGGGACCATGAAAATCTGGCAGGCTGCTAATGGAGAGATAAGAGTAAGAACTTCAACTATGCTTCTGAGCTTTGTCTGCTTTTCTTGGGTTCACAAATTCCAGTCTCAGCCATAACTTTGGCTTTTAAATGTGCACTGTAGATCCAGCACAGATAGAATTCTGTCTTTTGAGGGAGAAGTGTATATGAATTTGACTTATCAGATCAGTGCGAGGCCTGTATAAGACTGTTACCATCTCCTGAGGGAAGTAGCAATCATAGAAACTCTTGCTGAGGCCCACTCAATATAAGTGTGTGAAAGCATGGTTAGAAATGGTGCTGCTTGCAATAGTTGTTCACTGTCAGTGTCCAGTCTACCTGGTAAAAGCACCAAAGCTAACTAAAAGGAGAAAGCAGGTTATGTGAAACTGTCTTGATCCTTAATAAGTTCTTTTTGAACATGTATTTTTCCAGCATAGTTCTCTGGTTACTTGTGTTATCAACCACTTATTCCCAAAACAGGATGGTTTCTTGAGCTTAACAACTGCTTCTCATAGCAAATGGCAGTATGTCGGTATCCCACTGGTAGATCTTTTTCCAGCCATTGATCCATGCTTTCAGATGGCACACAATAACCTGAATTATATCTAGAACCTCAGTGAGTCATCAACCAGAAGATGTTTGCCCCAAGCCTGTGTTAACATAGAGTTGGTTAGAGGTGTTCATGATCTGGTTAGAAACACTGTACTACCTAGTACTGCATAACTTCATATAGGCTGGCCTAAGAATGATGACAGAACTAGCACATAGTTCTTTGTTTTTCCAGAGACAGTTGGAAGGCCATGTGTATGATGTGAATTGTTGCAGGTTCTTCCCATCGGGCCTTGTGGTTCTGAGCGGGGGAATGGATGCCCAGCTAAAGATCTGGTCGGTGGAAGATGCCAGCTGCGCAGTAACCTTTAAAGGTCACAGAGGAGGTACAGTGAATTGGCCTTTAAATGCTTAATCTTCTGCTTGTATAATTGTGTTGTACCAGAGGCCTGAAGTTTGAGCACCAAACTACTGTGCTTTGCACTGTGTATTTCTATTAGATGCCTCAGATAATTTATTTTTTTTTACTTCCAAGCATTTGTTATACTCCCAAAAAAACCCAGATAGAAAAATAGTATTCTAGACACTAGAGGCTGGTCCTGTTACAGATGTGGATTTTTTTTTTGTGATGCATTAAAAGAACACAGGGAAAAATAGTGTAATGACACCTTCTGAGTGCTCAGGGCAGCAATTTGTACAGCTGTAGCTATGCAAAACTTCTTGTTATACTAAACCGGCTCACATACCCTGAATTATATGCAGGCATCACACATGCCTTCCATTTAACTAAGCTAATCCAGCGTTCCCAAGATATTCAGATGAGCAGTTGCTTCAGATGTTCTTTTCTTTTACAACTGTCCCACAATGGGTTAGGAGCCTTGCAAAGGCTCTGTTCTTGCCCAAAGCATGTGCTCTCTGCAGTGAGTAGGACAGTGGAAGAGAAAGGAAAACAGTGAGGTTGTGTGGCTCTTCAGTGGGCTTGTTTTTTAAGGATGATTTTTGATTACTTTGCCTCCCTTCACTCCCTGTAGACTCCTTGGCACTGACTGAGAACACAGTGTGTGTGGTGTTGCAACTGAAGTGAGTTGGGGCTTTCAGTCCAGTTGCCAGTGCCCAAGAATCCACATTGCAAGCAAACAAAATATAAGTGGGTTAATCCTGGTGAAAGGAGACAGAATGATATCTCTTTGCTCCTAGAAAGAGGTTCTTGAGCAGTACAGCTTCAGTGGCTGTCACCCTTTCTGGTCCAGCTACTGTCGTGTATGTATAGAGACTTTCAAAGCACTTTAAATACAAGCACACACCTGCCTCAAGTGTTGAACTAGTGGAATCCCTATAGGTCCCTCCCATACATGCATTATAAGCTAGACCTGGGCTGCTGGAGAGAATAGAAGCCAGTCCCTTTTTTTCCCCTTGTACCTTGTTAAATTATCCCTCACATCTGTATCTCCATGTTGTTTAGTGATTAGAGCGAAAGGAGCAGAGTTGTCTGGGATCCATACTCCATTACCTGTCCCAGTGATTCTCAACTGGGATGAACCCTATGGCACCTTGATCTTTTTAAGGGTGCCTCACAATATTAGTTCTGCTGAGTGATTAGTTCTACATGCGATTCATAAAATAAGCCCAGAGATTTCAAAGAGGAATCTGTAGCATTGAAACCATTCTGCCCTGTTTGGAGCTTTTTGAGATCTTTGTAACAGAAGAATTGCTTTATTATTTTTTGCACTCAAGAAATGAGTAAAATGAAGAGCTGGCATTTTTCAAGGGGGTCTCTGAGTTGTAAAGAGGTTGAGAGCCACTGTTCTAGAGTTGCAACCCTTGCAGGCATCTAGAATAATTCAATTAGGTTGCTTTGGGTTTCATTTGATGTGTGCTGAAAAACAGTCCTGGCATTTGAGCTGGCTCCCTTTGAACATTGCTTCTGTGTATAGAGTGATTGCATATTATAACTGTCCCAATGTACCTGTTAGAAACGATGGCGTGTAGTCAGTAAAAGGAAATTGTTAGAGAACATTTAACAGCTGGGGGAAAACCACTCTTTCCTGTGTGCTGTGTTTGGATGAAATAGCTGTTGCTAATCTGCCCACATTTATGAAAGGGTTATCTAATCATTGGCCGTATTAAGGGTGCAAGTAATACAGAGTTGAGGTAGGTTTACCCAGTTTGACCTATTGCCTGTAGGATTCTGAGGCTTGCCTTCCAGAGCAAGACAGATACCCTTTGTCTGTCCCTTCCTTCTTCCCTCCTGAGTGCTCTTACTCTCTCTTTACCTTGGTTTAGGAATCTTGGACACAGCCATCGTGGATCGGGGGAGAAATGTCCTTTCCAGCTCTAGAGATGGCACTGCTCGCCTCTGGGATTGTGGGAAGTCTGCTTGCCTAGGAGTGATTGCTGACTGTGGTTCTCCTGTCAATGGCATTGCTGTGGGTGTTGCTGACAATTCTCTCAACTTGGGCACGCCAGAGATAGCCCCCAGTAAGTAATAATATGTGAAAGCTTCAGATTTCCTCTTCAGAGTGCTTGCAGTTCAGATGACTCTGTAGAGTAGAGGCAGAATACAGAGCTGCAGTTGAGAAGGGCCCAGCTCATGGAGGGCAAGACTGCTGCTCATCTGCCAGCTGAACTGCATGAGGGGCATGTTTTAGTTTACGTTTTTCCCTCCAACCCCATCGGCATCCCCCTTTATACTAGCTTCACCCCAGTGACCTCATGGATTTCCATGGCAAGAGCAGTTTGTTCTGTTAGCTTCTCTGGTTTCACCAGGGGGGACCAGCAGGAATTGGGGGAGGCTCTGTTCCCTCGGGCAGTACCCGGGGTTTCTAGGAGCAGTGGCCACAGATTGTTAGAGAGAAGGCTCAGGCTGGACATCAGGAGACATTACTTTACAGTTAGGGCTGCCAGACTCTGCAGTGGGCTCCCAAGTGAGGTGGTGCTCTCTCCTACCTTGGGGGTTTTCAAGAGGAGGCTGGACAGATATTTGGCTGGGGTGATATGATCCCGGCACCCGTTCCTGCCTGGGGCAGGGGTTGGACCTGATGATCTGTTTAGGTCCCTTCTGACCCTAAGTACTATGATACTATGAAGCTTCCCCGGGTTTGTTGCTAAGATGTGTTGTGCGGCCACTGATAACGTTAATGCTCGTTTTAACAGGTGAGCGAGAAATTGGCACAGAAGACAAAATCCTGCTGTTGGCTCGGGAAGACAAGAAGCTCCAAGGTGTGGGATTACAGAGCAGGCAGCCGGTAAGCATCTCCTGGGCCCTCTGTCAGAAGATACCAACAGGAAGCAGTGAGTATTGCTTAGTATGCCTGTGTTCTGGGTCCCTCAGCAAAATGCAGTCATTTCTCCTTGTTGGAGCGTGTGTATTGGGAACACATGCATGACTGCACGCTGAAATAGGCATATGCCAGTAATTCTCCACAGCACTCGGCAACTCTCCCGTTCCTTTTAAAGCAGCTTGAAAATAACATGCGTCCATAGCCTTAATGTCCTGCAGCCTCTCTGCCTTGGTCTGCGAATCCAGACCTGGAGCCTGCGTTATTGTGTTGTTTTTCTGTGAGTTGTAATACTGTACAAATATTTCAGTAGTTTAATAATGATGGACTTCTATGCCACAGCCTCCTAAAGTTGGTAGTTTATCATCCCAGCTGTTTGCCTTTCTCTCCCTCTGGCTGCTGCTTCAAATCTTACCAAACAGTATTTCGTTGGGTATGAATTCAGGGGCTAGCTGTGTAAATGAACTATACTACTTGTGTGTATCTTGATCCAAATCAGTCCAAAGCTGTTTAAACAAGAGCTTTCAGTACAAACACACACACACAGGGCAAGTAGTGCTACCCAAGAGCAGAAGCTGCCTTAGTGTCCCCTCTAGTTCTATCCGGGCAGTATCCTACATGGTAGTGTGAACAGCAAGGGGTCAAAATATCTGCTTGCTCCACTGAGCTTTGAGGGTGGATTTATAAGCACTCATGGCCTTAAACGCTTGTCCTCTTTATTCAGGTACTGATGAATGTAAATCGAGATGGGTTCATCTGCCCAGTGTATTGGGGTTAGTAGGGGTACAGTCTCAGGGAATGGGACTCATGCACAATGCAGGCATCTCTGTTTTGTAACATCTTCCACTCATACTGCTTCCCCAAACGCTGAGCAGATTGAAATCTGCTCACCACGTGTAAATAGAGAAGGGGAAAGAGTGAAGAGGCAGAGGCAAGCAAGAGCAGACATGGTGGCTGATGCTGGCCTTCCACCAATGCTAACAAAACTATGCCAAGGGACGGAGGGAGCCTGCTACAAGGGGTGTAGGGAGAGACGGGCCTGTGAGGAATGCTGCAGAAAGTTTATGATGGGGAGGTGGCACTGTCAACGCAGCACTGATTCTGATGCCTTTTCTTCTCACCAAGGGAAACCCCAAGGGGCTGACCATGTCGTGCCCGTGCTGGACTGCTCCTGGGGCCCTTTGCAATCTTGTCTCGTGGGCAGGAAGAAGAGCTATTAGCTCTGCGTGGTTCTGCCCATATATATAGCATTGTCTAGGATTTCTGCTGCTTCCTGAATAAATTGCCTGTTCCCTTTCCTTGGGACCCCATCGGAAATCATTCTGCTAGTTTCTGTTGTCTGTAATCCGTGAATAATCTCCTGGTTGTTCCCCCCCCTGTTGTGGCCAGGTGTTTCTCTTTGTTGGCTCTGATGCCTTCAACTGCTGCACATTCCTCTCAAGCGTTTATCTGCTGGCAGGGACTCAGGATGGAAACATATATCAACTGGATATGAGAAACACAACGTGAGTGCACCATGTGTGTGTGGTGGGGAAGGGGATTTGAAGCCCTTGCATGATTTGGAAGCTGGGCAAAGTAGTTGAACAGTTGTGAATGCTCCGTGAGGTCACAGTCTCCTGGTTGGCCAGAGAACACTGGTAACGTGGTCAGTTATGAGGCAGTCATGCTTTCGATGCCATTCTTGGGGGGGCCTCAACTGAAAAGACCTCTGCTATTCAGCTCCTGACCTCTCTGCAGGGACTGCCCAGGAGAAGACTGCTTTTGGTAGTGACTGCTCTTCCACTAGGACCTGCATTGAGAACCAAGACTACTGAGCGACTCAGTGGTCTGATTGACCTATTTAGATGCTGGTCTTAGGCAGTGGGTGCTTATCCAGGGCTCTGGAAATCCCTAGCATATACTCAGAGCCATAGTAACATAGCAGATGAACAGAACCCCTGAAAGAAGCACTCCTTGTTGGACATCATCTTACCATCTATCCTGCAGCCAGTACAGCTCAGCCTACCGTGTACCAGACAGAAGCCTCACCCTTTGCTTCCTTTGTCAAGAAGCCAAATTTTGTAGACGACACACAATACATGCCTCAAATGGTACACTTCTACAAGCAACAGAGTCCTTATTTTAATTTAGCATCTCTTTGAACAATTTGAGTGCTTCCTTCTATTAATAACTCCTGTTTCTAGGGTTGTGGTGAACTTCATATGCGAGTGTCTAATGCATGCTCCAGCTGGGGAGTTGTGCTGTTGGGACTTTGGGATAAAGACCCCAGAGGTCCAGTATTCCAAGCCTAACAATTCCCTTTTCTCATACTGGATAAGCTTTAAACACCTGCTCATTTTGTTAAGGGCCAGTCTTTCCTTAAAACCTTGCCTGAAAGCAGTCAGTTCTGTCATAGCTTCCTGAAGCACTTATGAAGAGGAATCATTATTTTAATCCATCTGCTGAAGGAGAGAAGCTGGAGCTGTGCTGACTGTAGGCCTCTGCCTTTCCAGTGTTCACCCTTGTCCATGACGGTTAACCATTAGCAAGCCACTCCTGTACAGTACCCTTGTGCCTCATGATCTCATAATACAGCTGTAACCACTGCCTTGCTCTGTTCTTCTCCATTTTTTCTTGATTTGTAATTGCACGTGGGAGTGCTCTTTGGATATATAGTACCTTGACCTTGTGTTTCCTTCTTTTTCTAGGGCTCCAGTTCAGGTCATTCACAGATCAGGAGCACCGGTGCTTTCCCTGCTGCCTTACAGAGATGGATTCATTGCCAGCCAAGGTAGTCCAAGAGATTTGGTTGTGCCAATAGTATTCATTTTGCAGTCTTGTTCCCTTTATCATAAACCTCACCCTTCTTGTGTGCATAGCTCTCTGAAGAGAGCAGACGAATTGGCTTTTGCTCACAGTTGGCTGAATCTAAACCAAAGTATTAAAGGCAGTTCTATGCATATTACTGGCTTGGGGAGTGAGATGATGGCTGGTTATCCAGGTAACCTTGAGACAGCACATGGAGGACAAACGGTGACATAATGGGAGCAGTGTCAGACCCATCAGCAACTTCCTCACTTCTTTTCTTTTGTCTTCATTCCTACATGCTGTCCTTGACCAGTCAATGCAGGAGGCATCCCACAATGCAAAGGGATTTTCCGAGGGTCAGCCTGACCCCTCTTGGTCCAGTTCTCGTGTTCCCAGGGCTCTGCTGTACGTGTAACGTGCAGGTGTTTTGCACTGTTGGGTAGCAGCAGCTGCTGGGCACTGATATGAGACAATTGCTGTAGATGGCAGCCTGCCTCTGCAGTTGTTAGAACCGATGGCCTCTAATTAATTGTGTTCCTTCTCTGCCTGTGTTTTTTTCTAGGTGACGGAACATGTTTCATTCTTCAGCAGGATCTGGATTACACCATTGATCTCACGGAAGCTGACTGCGACCCTGTGTACAAGGTAAAGAGAAATCTGCTTCCTGTTGGCCTCAGGAGAGGAAAGTACCAGCCAGGATTGGCTGCCGTTAGCTGGTGATTGATCGATTGACTTATTTTATCTCTCTAGTCAACACCTTTTCAGCATGAATTTTCAAGGTTTTATTTTCTCATTCCATAATCTTAGCACTGAAGAGGAATAAGTCTTGGCAGAGTGCGTCGTGCACATAGGGAAGCTGAGTCAGAGAGGGCGAGGGACTCGAGCCTCATCAGAGAGTCTGTCAGTGCTCTGATTTGAACTTGAGAGCTTCTGTTTCTGATCAGGTTTCTCTGACTTGAAAGGGTTGTTTTACTTGGGGGGTCACTTGCTGTACATTTTCCTAACTGTACAGAGCTGCCCATGCTACATATTCGGAATCTTGAAAGACCTAAATAAGGGTCCCCCATTCCTTTCCCACCCCACCTCTCCTGTTCCCATTCTTTATTTCCTTGTACTCCCTCAGCTGTTGGTGAGTATGCTGGGTTGCAGCAGTTACGCTATTAGTATTCTTCTTTTAACCCCCTTCCATTGCAGTCAGATTTAGCCCTGTTATCCTAATGCAGTCCTCCTGAGGGCAGAAGTGAGCTGACATTCTTTACTGTAGGAAATATTGGAGCAAGCATAATCTGTTGCCTGTCAGAGGAAGAGCATCTTGTGAACAGAGTGCTCTCGACCAGCCATCTTTGAGACCCCTTCAAACTGAAACACATGCAGAGTGGGGCAGGAACCATCCTTGTTTCTGACCTAAAACACAGGACCCAACCATTCCTTCCTAACATTTACCTCCTTTCTTGCTTCTGACCTCTCCCAATGGGAATTCCTGGGGACCTGAAACACTCTTAACTAAGTTACCTTGGCTCTGCAGCTGGTTTAGGAGAGCTGAGCTAGGCAGGATCACCAATTTTCTTCCTCCCCAGCTCAGAAAACAAGGACACTTGAACACTTGTTTCTTTTCAGGCTTCATGTGTGCTCACACGCAGCCTTCAGGCACTATAATAAGCCTTTTTTCTGGAGTTACGCAAGTTGCTGGCAGCTGTGAACTGTCAAGGCCACATTTTTTCCTAGCAGAATTTCTAATGGCAGATGAGCAGAGCCACCAATTGAAAGAGGTTCCCCCAAAAAATTCAAAGGATCTCACCTATGAAATCCTCCTTTTTGGAAATCAAAGGACCCAGGGCTTTATTGTGCTGAGTGATTATTCAAACCAAAGTCCCTGTCTTGTTTTCCACATAGTCAGACCTCAAAGTTTGCCACTGCCAGGTGCCTGTCACTCAGTGTCTCAGTAAAAGTCTTTTTAAGGAAAGATTTTAAGAAGAGTTAATGGGGACTTTTTCTCCTTCTGTGCGTGGCTTTGTGCAGGAGAGAGGACAGAGGTGTTTGTGGAGATGGTAGATGAGGACAGTGTTCATCTAAGAGCCTGAGTGTGTAAACTGTGTTTGTTTGTCTTCTCCAGGTTGCTGCATGTGAAAAAGAGATCTACACGTGCTGTCGAGATGGGATAGTGAGGAGATACCAGCTCTCCAACTGCTGACCTTTCGGGTTAAGGAAAACAGAGGAACTAAGAACCCAACCCATGTGTCAAAGTAGCATTTTCACACAAACAAGCAGCGCCACCCTCCTGCAACCATGCCGCACATCCAAAATGCCTCCTGGCTTCAAGAACGTCAGGATAAAACTCTAAGCATAGGGCAGTCCATAGAGTTCTCGAGGATGGGTGTTGTGCTGCTTATTACACACAGTGTTTAGACTGTATTTCCCAGTACGTGGCCCCGAAGTGCAAGACCCTTTTCTACCCACAGTATATTTCTGTTCAATGGGTAATGGTTATTTCTATGAGAAAATGACCTGGGGTTGGGCCTCAGGCCCTGGGGTATTCAATCAGGCAGTATGATTGAAACAAAAGGAGTGACTTTGGATAACAACTGTCCTGAGAAGCATGTCTGTTTTTCAAGGAGAGATTGACTGTGTCTGTTTGAGAGATTGACTGTGATGAGCACGTACAACTCGGTGCTCTTGGCTGCAAGAAGCCTGCTTGCTTTTGTGAATGGAATGAGTATGTGGGAGCCTAGAGATCAAGCAGCTACTGCTTCTCACTGCACTTCCAGAGGTCTGAGTTCAAGTCCTGCATGTGTGCCAAAGAATGCTGTTGTTCAGTCTAGCGGTGAAAAGGTACCCAGCAAAGGCAAATCCAGGAGTGGGAGGGATGCAGTGGAGCAGTCATACTCCTCCACCTTTCCACAGTGAAGGGCACCTACTGATGGACCTATTTCCCCAGGTGCCTAGGTGCCGTGCTGGGTGAGGGGAGCAGGTGAGGAAGGGAGACCCTGCCTATTGCTGTCATCAGCTGACCCAAGGGTGGCTGTCCCCCTTCAGCCAGGGGCTGTGGGCAGCAGCTGAACAGGGGGCCGGGTCCCTGCTCCTTCCCTCTCCATCACCTCTCCCTTGCAACTGTAGCCCTCAGGCCAGCAGGGAAAGCCAGGGGGTGGGCAGGGAGCAGGAGTGCCTGGAAGTAGGGAGATCTCCCACTGAGGCCACCATCTCTTGGTGCAGCTTCCTTAGCTGGCTCCCTCGGGCAAGCAGGGACTTGGCACCCAGTGCAGCTGCTCCCCCCAGGCCCTGGGTGCATCAGGACACGAGCAGTCCAATGGCTTCCCCTGCCCCAGAATCGGCTAGAGACTGTGGTGGCAGCAGGTTTCCAGCCGCTCCTGCTCCCCGCCACCTCAGCATCCCTCACGTTCTGGGAATGAGCACAAGAAGGCGGGACTGCCCCCAGCCAAGCTGGCCACTGCAAGCTGCTGCTGCTTCCCTGCGCTCCTGGCTGGAGCAGGATAGGAGCAGTCCTGGGGCTCCTCTGCTCCTGGCTCAGCCAGATAGTGGGGGCAGTGAGCAGGCAACCCCTGGTGGACAGTGCACTGGAGTCGAGCTGTGTGGAGAGACTACCTGCTCCGGGGTCTCCAAAAAGCACCTGGGTGGTGCTGTCCTGGCCTGCTCTGCCCATGCAGGGGTGGGAAAGGGGGTACTGGTGGCATGTCCTGCACCCCCCCCCCCCTTTCCAAATTCCTGGATCCACTCATGGCCCCCAGCCCTTCCCACCTGGAAGTCAGAGGCTCACCACACCCTTCAGCAACGTTACGGGAACTCGTGCCTCAAGCGCAGTAACCCGATGGATGGGCTCTTACGCTCAGGTGGACATTTCCCTTGTGGATCAGCAGCTGTGATTTGGATGTCAAATTTGATGTGAGATTTCAATTTGATCACTGGAGCTAATTACATGTGTTCCCATAGTTAAAAAATCTCCATGGGGAGTACAGCTGTTGCAGCGAAGGATGCATTCAAATGCCATTGCTGGATTTTGTTAAATACAGCTCCTGGCACATGGACCCCAAACAGGTTGGTTTTTCCACTGGGTTCCAAATCCTGGTAACGACAGACCCTGCCATTCCTTGAAACATCAGGGGAAAATATTTAGTCTTGTGAGCTCGGGCTTGGCTACCGCCTTCCTGCATGTGTGGAAACTCATTTCTTAGCACAGGGGATTGAAGAATAAGTGATGGGCCATCTCCACTCCTCTGCTGTTTTAATTCAACTTCGCTGCTGACTCCCTGTGACCTTGAACAAGCTTCATTGCTTAGTAAGGGGACGTGCTGGCAGTAAGAGGGGATGTGGTAGTGGTCTTTGAATGCTTGAAGGGCTGCCATAAAGAAGACACCAGGGGAGTTGTGGACTTTCCATCATGGGGGTTTCAAGAAGAGCTTGGACAGCCACTGGTGGGGGGTGATCTAGGTGCAGGGATGCCGGTGTTTATGGGGACTTCCCAGGCTTCTGGGCTTTGCCCTTTGTCCCCTCTCCCCCTTCCTGCTACATGTCAGGGGGCTTTTAAGCTTCCCTCAGAGGCACTGGGTTTTGGCTGTAGCCAAGACTGCGGATGCTCCTGTTGGGACTCAAGCCTAGACGGTCCTGGCTAGTGGGTCTTGCTCGTCCAGTCGGGGTCAGACTGATGCCACATTTGGGGTCAGGAAGGGATTTCCCCCCGTGCTCAGACTGGTACGGACTCTAGCGGGGGCACGTCCTCTGCCCGAGCGGGTATTAACAACCCTTACAGCAGCAGGGCGCTGGCCGCCGGGCCCCCCTGCTTTCCCTGGGGCACGTTCAGGTGCGATGTCTCGTGCGAGGGTTGACACCCGTTTTGCTTCGAGGCCGGACCATGGTCTTGCGCGGGCCGGTTTGTGCAGGGCCGACTGGATGTGACCCTGGCGGCCCCGTCCACCCTGCTCCTTTCGGGCCTTCGCATTCTTGCCCCCTCGGCAGCCGGTGTCAGCCCCAGGCCTTCCTCTTCCTGCCCCCGAAACAGCTGGGCCGGCCCCAGGAGGCCCCCAGAGCACGGGAGGAGATGGGGCACCCTCTCCTGCACCCCCAGGTGCACCCCCTGGCCCAGGCGGGCACATGCCACCAGCCCCAGAGCGGGGTGGGGGCCCTGGGCCCCGGGAGGGGTTGGAGAGAGGAGCCTGGACAGGTCTCCGGGGTGGGGCTGCCTAGTGGTTAGAGCCTCCCACGTTGGGGGGGGCTGGAGCAGGAGAGGCCGGAAGTGGGGGAAGAACTACATGTCCCACAACCCCTCGCGGCGGCGGCGGCGTCCATAGCAACGGGAGACGGGCCGGGATGGGGCAGGATTACTACGGGGCGCTGGAGCTGCCCCGCAGCGCCAAGGACGCGGACATCAAGAAGGCGTGAGCGCGGGGTGGGGGGGGGGCACATCTGGATCCTCTGCCCGGGGGGGGCACAGCTGGGGGGGGGGATAGATTGAACATCTGGATCCTCTGCCCGGGGGGGCACAGCTGGGGGGGGGGATAGATTGAACATCTGGATCCTCTGCCCGGGGGGGCACAGCTGGGGGGGGGGATAGATTGAACATCTGGATCCTCTGCCCTCGGGCTGCTCAGCTGGGCGGGTTGAACATCTGGATCCTCTGCCCTCGGGCTGCTCAGCTGGGGGGGTTGAACATCTGGATCCTCTGCCTGGGGTGGGGGATGCACATCTGGATTGTCTGCCACGCTGCCCAGCTGGGGAGGTTGAACACCTGGCCTGGGGGCACCAGCCCTACCCCACGGCATCCCGTCCAGCCCTGCTTTCCCGTCTGCTGTTTCCAATGACAAATCCCCCTCGGCTTTCTTGTCACCCACTAGCGTTGTGTAGACCCTTCTGGTGCGTGTGTCTCCCCCGCCGAGCACCTCCTTTCTCAGCTGACCAGGCCTGGCCTCATCTCCTCCACGCCGCTCATCACCCTTGCTGCCCTTCTGCAGCTCTTCTCTATCCTTGTGGAGGTGCAGGGACCGGATCTGGGAACCCCCCACCTACCCAGACCTTTCGACTCGGGAACGTGCCCTGTGAAGCCGTGCTGGGCCGTGAGGCCGGGCCAGACTCTGCCCCCTTCTGCCTTGCAGCTACCGCAAGCTGGCCTTGAAGAACCACCCTCTGAAAAGCAAAGAGCCGTGGGCCAAGGAGAAGTTCAGGCAGATCGCAGAGGCCTACGACGTGCTGAGCGACCGTAAGTAGAAGCCCGGTCCTCCCCCCGCAGAGATCAGCGGTGCAGGGCTCGGGGAGAAGTGCCGGCATGGAGCATCCTCGTTGCAGGAGTGGTCACGAGCCACGTATCTCCGGGTTTGCTGCCACGGTGATTTGCCCGGGGCTGGCGCTGTCAGCTGCTCGGGTGCGTGCACGCTCTGATTGATACCGGGGATCATCCTGACTGTGCCGGGACTTGGCATGAGTGGATCTACAGAGCTGTGCTGTGCTGTAGCCTGGCCCTGGGATGTACAAGCAAGGGAAAGTGATGGAGGGGCTGGGAGGCGGCATCGGATCCTGCAGAGGGCACGTTGTTGGATGCGGGGTTGGGTTCTGGTGTCCACACTTCACACCTGGGTGCCAAGGACTTGGAGAAGGGGCAGAAGGAGCGACGGGAAGGATCTGAGGGCTGGAGAGCATCCCCCATGGAGAGAGAAGGAACCTGTTGATCTAGTGAGTTCATCAAAGACATAGGCTAAAAGGTGCCTTGATCACTGCCTGTGCGAGCTGCCAGCAGGGCAGAAATATCTGCCAACCGGGGCTGCTAGAGAGATCCAGTGGGTGGAAGTCCAACTTCACCCAGCGTTTGAGTGGTTTACCATGAGGTGGCAACTCCTCATTTCCTATGTAATAAATCCAGTTTACTACCTGATCGGTGTGTCCTGCACCCCGTCTCCCTTTCCCCAGCTCTGAGGCTGAGACGTGGGTTGCTTCTAGGGACGAAATCCCTGCAGAAAGCTGCCACCGCAGCGCAGCAGTAGCATCCTCTTTGCTGCTTCAACCTTTCTTAAGGCAAGGAGGCTGCTTAGCAGTGGCTGTGGCAGAAGGCCCTGGGGACGGAGGTAAGACCTTCATTCCCATGAGCAAACTTGCGGTCACCTCCTGATGCCTCCTTGTCCTGTAGCGGTGAAGAAGGGTGTGTACGACAAGTTTGGAGAGGAGGGTCTCAAAGGCGGCATCCCTCTGGAGTTTGGGACGGAGAACTCCTGGACTGTGGGCTACGTGTTTCACGGCAACCCCGAGAAGGTCTTCAAGGAGTTCTTTGGAGGAGACAACCCCTTTGCTGGTAGGGGGCTTCTGTCGTTATTTTTTGGGGGGGTGGGCTGAGGCGGGGTCTCTGGCCCTGTGCTGGCAGGCAGTGGGTTAATGGGTTTTTTATGGCTTGTCAACCCGGCTACTAGAAGCTGGTGGCCTCGGCCCCCTGTCCCCAGCACCCCACCAGCCCTTCCTGCCGGTCGAGGTCCTCCTGGCCCCTCGTCCCTGCCCCTCGTGTGCTCTCAATAGGAGACTTCAGACAAGGCTCGTCACCGTGCCCAGGGGACAGGACAGCCAGGGATGTTCCCTGTCCCTTCGCAATGCTCAGATAACACCATAAAGCCAAGACCGGCAGAGCTGGCAGTGGCTTCCCCTTGCACGTTATCACCATACCAGGGTCGGCTGCTAGCATTCGAGAAGATTTCCTCTATTTCCATGGAGCCAGAGCCAACTCCTAGCCTTAGAGGAGCCTTGGATGTGGGTCAACTGGTGCTTAGCTCAAGATCCTTCCTGACAGGGAGGTTGGCGACCCATTTTACAGCTGGGGTAACTGAGGCTCAAAGGAGCCCGATGTGAAATTGCCAGGCCCAGGTGATTCAGGCTGGGCCTAACCCCTGAGATGCTCTGACCTGAGGCGACTTGCCGCAGAAATGAGAGGGGTCGGTGCCTGCTCTGTGATGAGGGCTGCAGGCTGCCCGGCAGTCAAGCCACTCGCCCGTGCCCCTCTCCACCCCCGTATCTCTCCCGTTTCTGGCCGCTGCTTGCAGAGTTCTTCGCTGAAGATGGCTCGGATGCAATGGTGGCCTTCGGCGGGCTGCGAGGCTGCGGCGTGGCCAAGCAGGACCCCCCGATCGAGCGGGACCTCTACCTGTCGCTGGAGGACCTCTTCTACGGCTGCACCAAGAAAATTAAGATTTCCCGCAGGGTGAGGCCGGGCTGCAGGGGGACCTGGGCACGGGGCTTGTGGGCTGCACTGGGCTTTTGCAGGCTATGCATCGGTGGCTGGATGAGCAGCGTATCCCCCCCATGTGCTCCCCATGTGGGCCGGGGGCTGCCTGCTATCCCATGTACCGACTGCATCTAGCACCTCAAGGCCAGCGCTTCAGGCACGCAACCGCCATCTCCATGTGCTCAGGCCCTTGGCGCTGCAAGCCGAGCCCTCCCAGTCCGTGGTGCCCCTGCGGCTGGTGCTGTTGCCTGAATGTCCTCCGCAAAGGCCCAGTCTAGATTTGAGCCACCTCCTCTCACCAGCCGCGTTTGCTGCCCAGGTGATGAACGAGGACGGTTACACATCCACCATCAAGGACAAGATCCTGACCATCGACGTGCATCCGGGCTGGAAGGCGGGCACCAGGATCACCTTCGAGAAGGAAGGAGACCAGGTAAGGGCAGGGACCCCCCGTAACACTCGAGATGGTTTAAACTGGAAGCGGGTGGACGCACGAGCCTGTGAAACCAGCCTCGAGGCAGGGTCATCCCTGACCAAACCGTCCCAGCCACACGTCTGTCTAACCTGCTCCTGAAAGTTTCCAAGGAGGGAGATTTCACAGCTTCTCGAGGCCGCTTGATCCAGTCGGAGAGATCCCCCTCATCTCCAGCCTAAATGTCCTCTGCTGCAGTTTGAGACCATTGCTCCCAGTCCTGTCCCCTGCAGGCACAGAGAGAAGCCCATCTCCATCCTCTCTGCAATCACCCTTCGGGTATTTGAAGACTTATCAAATCCCCCTCGGTCTTCTGGTCTCCAAACTAAATAACCCGAGTTCTTTCAGCCTGTCCTCAGAAGTCGTCTCCCAGGCCCCTGATCATTTCTGTCGCTCTTTGCTGGACTCTTTCCAATGTGCCCACGTCCTTCTTGAAGTGCGGGGCCCAAAACAGGACACCAGGAGAGGCTCCCCAGTGCTGAATAGAGGGGAAAGTAGGTGGCACCTTGCCTCTGAAAGCCTCCAGGTGCTCAGCAAACATTGGTTAGTGAATGCACCAGTCTTGCACCGGGCCTGAGAGGTCTGATGCCCTGTTTAAGCCAAGGCACAGGGAGGCTAACAGAATTTCTCACCTGCCTAAGGGATTTAGGAGCTTATGTGGGGGCAGAGTGGGGGACATGGGAGCCCTTGGGTCCCTGTAGCTCTGATAGAGACTCTTCCAGTGTGGCCTTGGGCCAGTTGTGTGACTTCCCTGCCTCAGTTTACTCTCATCACTGTCCTTCCCCGGAGGCTAAAGGAACAGGATTCAGCTTGCACGTTGATGTCATGGGCACGAGGCAGTGCCAGGGGCACACTGCACATCCGAGAAGGTGTTTCCAATGGTTCAGATTCATAGATTCATAGATGTTAGGGGCTAAAAGGGACCTTTCAAGAAGGCTTTTCATGTGCTTGTGATGCTCACCTAAGACTGTGGTTAGCACGGAAGTAAAACACACAACCTCCTTATATCAAGAAGGGTGTTAAAGAGCCCAGCCAGAGAGGGTGACTTGCTTTCTTGTCTCTCTCTCTGGGCTGTATAGAAATGCTCTGGAAGGGTTTTTCCCTATCTGTCCCATAGCAGGAGTGTCAGTTCTGGTCTCCCCCGCTGTAGCAGGCAAGTTTCTCGAGCCTCTGAGCTTAGAAAGCATTTGGAGACGGATTCACAGCATTGGCACTTGCCATCTCAGCTCCTCCTCAGTGGTCCAGACCTCCAGCATCCTCAGTAAAACACGGGGGACACAAGACCTCCTATACAAGTAACGAAGAGGAAGGTGCCTATAAACAGAAGCCCAGACCCGTTGCAGACCGTCTTTACCAGCAGAAGGCAGCAAGTCTGTTCACTTCCCCTGCAGACAGTCCAGGTCTGTGGTAGAGATGGACTGAGCTCCTCTTTTTCCCTCTTGTAGGGCCCGAACATCATCCCGGCAGACATTATCTTCATTGTCCGCGAGAAGCTGCACCCCCGGTTTAGGAGGGAGGATGACAACCTGCTCTACGTTGCCAGCATCCCCCTCGGGCAGGTAGGCGTGTGACGGGGCCGCTCCGCTCCGCTCCTGCCAGGAGCTGCCCGCTGGCCTCTGCGGGACCTGGGTCACTTTGCTCCTGCCCCAGCCGTCCTTTATGAACAAACTGCCCTGGATGGGCTGCATTATGCTGGCACTGGGGTGGGAACATCAGGGCCTGGTGACGCGGCATGTGGGGTTGGATTTTCCCCCCCCTCTCCTGCCTAAAGGCATCCAATGCCCTGTGCTGTCCAGCTGTTTGCATGCACCCTCAGCTGTTCTCGTGTCACCGCTCCCCCATCAAGGGACCCCCCAACACCAAATAGGGCAGCCTTGAGGCGGCTCTAAGAGCTGGAGACCATTAGGGTCTGCACCTGGTGGGTGCAACCTGCCCTCACAGCCTGGCGGCCTCATTTGCAGGCCCTGATCGGCTGCACAGTGAGCGTGAAGACGCTGGACGAACGGCTGCTGAACATTCCCATCAACGACATTGTCCAGTAAGTGCCACAGCCCCTGGCATGACCCCTGGGGCAAGGACCGGGCTTGCCCAGGTGCTCAGGCTGGGCCCTGCCAGCCAGCCCTTGGGAAAGGGAGATGCACTGGGAAGCACAAGGGCAGGCTTCTCAGTAGCCACTGAAGAGGACCCAAGGCTTTGGTACTTCTCCGCGGGCCAGTCTCAGCTCTTCAGGGGACTTGGGCCTCTTTGAGGCATCTTAAGGGATCAATATTTCTAGCTGCTTTCGGACATCGAGGCCCAAATGCTTTTCCCTCCCGCCTGCCCGGCACAGCTCACAGATCAGCCTGTTTGTTCTGGTCTCGCGGCAAGGCTAACGTCTGCCCTTGGAGGCTTGTACCGCATTGGAGCCAGCTCCTTCGCCTGCAGTGCCAGGCAGACGGGAGCTGCACAGGCTGCTGTTACCTCCAGCAGTGCCCGAGCCGGGCTGAGCCCACCCTGCCCCACGGAGCTGGGTGGGGGCAGCGGGAAAGGCCCCCTTTGCCATCCAGGCAGGCGTCGCCGAGGGCTAACACAACCGGCTGCGTCAGCCTGTTAAATCGCTACCTGCGTTTCCAGCCTGGTGCTGCCTTGTGCTCAGCAGGCTCCTGGGCCGTGCACAACGTCCACCTGGAAGCACGGCGCGTCCCTCCCAGATTTCCCTGCCCTGGCCCCCAGCAGCAGGGCCACGTCCTCAGCTTGGCCGGAGGGGTAGGAAGGCATCTCCCTGGCTAATGCTGCCGTTCGCTTTGCAGCCCCAAGTACTTCAAGATCGTGCCGGGCGAAGGGATGCCCCTGCCCCATGACCCCACCTGCAAAGGGGACCTCATCATGTGCTTCGATATCTGCTTCCCCCGGCATCTCACCCCAGCCAAGAAGCAGCTCCTGCGGCAGGCGCTCCTGAGCTGAGATGGAGCCTCGTGTCCGTCTCCATCCCCGCTCCCCAGAGAAATAAAGCCTTCTAGCTACTTGTACAGCTTTTCGGCCTTTTGGCTTAGGTCAAGCATAGGGGGCACCCGAATCCCAAGACCTCTGGACTTGGGCTTGCATGTAGGATGCCTGCCAATGGATTTGGGAATATCTGAAGTCCTCGGGTGATACGTCTGGGATGGAGGATGCTCGCCGGTTGCAGTGCTGTACATCCTGCTTAATCAACATGTTTTTTGGGCCAACTAAGATCTGCTCCATCCATATGATTTGGAACTAATTTGGCTAATTTGACCTGGTCCACGAAGTATATTATAACATTAATACAAAAATTTTAGCTATTTGTACAGCTCCTGGTGCCGGCTGCATAGGACCAGGCCACGCGGCTCCGACCGGGTCACCTTCACACAGGGTCCGAGAGCTGGTGCAGGGGGGAAGTCCACGTGATCGCTCCTCTAAACATCCAGTTTGCCTTGCAGGGGGAGGAGGGTGGATTGAGGGAATCACTTCCATGCCCTGCCTTAGTTGCCCCCATCTGCAAAGGAGAACAGCCCACGGAGCAGGATGTGGTCCCCATGGTGCTGGCAGGCACCCAACTCCTACCACAACGGCGCAACCTCCCACCGTCATCCACACAAACTCCCCGAGATGCCAAAGAAAGGGGTGGAAGTTTAGCTCCCGTTTCCCCCTGAGATTAAAACAGGCTGCAAGCCGCTTTGCCCACCTTTTAGGGGTCAAAGGCAGAAGCCCCAGCTGAGCAAAGCCCCTGGGGAGCATCCCCCCACGTAAGGGTGTGGAGCACCAGGGACTGCTGAACAGGGATGTGATGGGACGAGCCCTGCGGGGTCCAAACTGGGATTTCTGGGAGAGACGTGCTGCGGCGCGCAGCAGGATGGACAGGGCTTCCCCCTCCCTAGCGGCTTCCAGGTGACTGCAGGCCTTCACCATCAAGTGAGCCACGGAGCAGACTTTGCCCACCAGACCGTGCTCCTAGGTGCATTGGGCCCAGCCCTGCTCCGCGATGGTGTTCACCAGCTCCAGGCCACTCAAGACCAGTCCGAGCATGGGAGTCTGTCCCAGGGGCATGCCGCTAGCAAGCCCCCACCATCCTCGTGAGCCGCGGCAGCTGGAACAGGCAGCCGCTCCAGTGTCAGGGACAGCAGCACTGGGGGAAATCCTCCTCCCTGCCCCGTAGCCAGATGAAGCCCCAGCCTGGTTGTTGGAGCTAGTCACAGCAGCCACTGCGTGCCATGGGTCACCACCCGACCACTGGCCATATCCCTCCCCCCGAAGGGCTCCCCAGTTGAAATCAGGCTCCTCTGAACCTGCCTCAAGCCGGGCCCATGAATCACGAGTCTGGCCAGATGCAAAGACTGAGCAAGGGACCGAGCATGTCCCTCTGCAGAGGGACGCGACCTCGCTTCCTAACCTTCAACTTTATTTTAAGACGTACAACGCGAGGCAGGTGCTGTCTCCGCACCCTTGCTGCCCAGAAGCGCACAAGGAAACGGGGGCTTGGCTGGTCTGCCAGACTTGTACTTTCCTTGGTAATCCCTCCGCCCCTCCCCACCGCTGCCGTTTCCCATCCACAGCATCCAACTCGCCCCATCTCGGGCTGCTCTGCAGAGCCCCACCGCAGCCTCTTGCCCTGCTGGGCACATAGAGACTGCAGGGTGGATTTGGGGGACTCATTTCTGGCTTCCAGACCCCCCAAGCCCCTTGCTTGAAGCCTGATGAGAGCTACAGGGAGATCTGCAGCCTTGAATCAAACCAGGCATGCCTCTCCTCACCGCACTGGGGATTCAGGGGCTTGGAGGCTGGGTGCTCAGGTCTGGAGAGGCTGGCACGGTACTTAGCAATTGGCACGACCTGGCAGGGAAGGGGCTCCCCCTTGGACCGTGTTACCAAAGCAGGCATCGGCCTTTGAAATGGGACGCTGAGTCCCATCTGTTCTCGCTACATCTCCGGGCTCGGCCCAGCCGAGATCAGCACTCGATGCCCCGTGGGATGCGCCGGCTGCAGGAAAGCCGTAAAGGAAACCTCCCGCCCAAGCCCACCAGGGCAAGGACGCTCTTCTCTTCCACACCAGACGAGAGGCCCCGCTCCGGCCTTCTCCTGTTGGCAGGGCAGAGTCGTCAGGCTTGGTGTAGAAGAGGCGCCGCAACGAGCTCGGAGCCGGGGAGCAGAGGCAGCGGGGGAGGCAGGGAGAGCGCAGTGCCGCGGGGGGCTGCGATGAGGTCTCAGCTGTGCCCGGGTCAAAACGGGGCCTCCCAGGAGCCGCGGGCAGCCATCATGGCACGCTTCAGCTGCTCGTAGGTGACGAACATCACCACGTTCCAGGAGCCCAGGCGCAGGAAGGAGGGCATGAACCTGCGGGTGAAGAGGGGGCTGAGAGTTATGTCCAGACTGGGGTTGCCCCCATAAACGGGTCTCGCTGTGGCTACGGGCTGCCCCACCAACCCAGCTGTGATGGGCACCCGGGTACTGGGGAGCGCGAGGCAACCAGGTGTGATGCCAGCACAGTGCCGTGGGCAGCAAAGACGCCACCTCCACCAGGATACCACTCACCCCTTGTAACAGGCCAGCGGCCCCTCCGTCCTGAGCATGGTGAGGGCGCAGCTCACGGCGCTGCTGTACTGGCCCGGGGGAGAGTTCATGTATCGGGTCTTCACGACGTCGACGGGGGAGGCGATGAGCGTGGTGCAGAAGCCGGCCCCGAACGCAGAGGTGAAGTGGCACGGGAGGTTATCTGCAGGGAGAGACACCAGCTGAGCCCGGGGGCACTCGGGCTCCCAAGCTCTTGGCACAGGGGCTGCACTACAGCGGGCCCAAAACCATCCCAGGCTGAGCGGGAGGTAGGTGCCAAGCTGCTCGAGACCAACCAGGATCCAGATACCAGCTCCGTCCTGTTAGCGAGCTCAGAGCTCACCTCCCGCACCTCTAAGTCTGCCTCACTTTCTAACACGGGAGGAGGAGGAGGTGGATTGGCACCCCATCCCCAGCCTGACCTGCAGCCAGCTCCCACCCTCTCCCTAAAGATTCAGGCACTCAGGGGCCACGAGCATCCTCTGCCCCAAGGAAGCTCCAGCACCTTGGGATAATCCCCCCGAGCTGGGAGCCACCTGCGAACAGCCTGGCCACAGGCCCCCGCCCCACCTGTCATGAGGTTGGACCGGAGCAGCAGGTCCTTGATCAGGTCGTAGGTCACCAGCTCAGTGCAGTTCACGATGGCGTTGCGGGCCACGTTGGGGGACGTCCCTGGGCGGGCAGAGAAACGGGTCAGCGAGGTGGGAGGCCGTGCTGGACCCAGCCCTGCATGCCCGGCTTGGCCCCAGCACTGACCTTTCCACAGCCCTCGGATCCCCTCTTCCCTGGCAATGGTCTTGTAGGCATCCATGGTGCCCTGGTACCGCCTGCCGCTCCCCGTGCGGACCTGGGCCTGGAATCGCACTTTCACCACATCCGTCGGCTGGGCCACGGCCACGGCCATGGCCCCCGTGGTGCATCCCGCCAGGAGCCTGCTGCCAATGCCAGCATCTGCAAGGAGGGCGAGAGACGAGGGGTCAAGCCAGGGAGTCCATCACAACCACAAGAGATGCCCACAATACCCCCTCTTGACTTGCTTCTCCAAGCTGCCTGGACCAGGGCTTCATCTGAGTGCTCCTCGGATACAAATATTGCTATCGGGACCTCCCTGCGGTGGCTGTGAGCATGCCCCGTCCTGGCCAGACCTGCAAGGACTGAAGCCAGGACCGTTGGATCTCAAGCCACGAGCCTTGGCTGCTGAACCTGGTGATTCTCAGCCGAGCGCAGCGAGACCTTTGAAGGGTGCTGCACAATGCTAGAGTGGAAACATTTACACATGACGCACAACATAAACCCAGGGACTGCAAACAGAAAGGCAGCGCGTCAAAAGCGTGCTGAAAGCAGAGTAGATTTGCACCTCATCGCTTAGCTAGAGCAGGGCTGTTCAGCCCCCAGCCTATGGGCCAGATCCAGCCCCTGGCACCATGTCGTCCAGCCCAGAGGGCTCCCACTGGGTCTGGAAATGCGGTGGCAGAAGAGTGATAACACTGTTCCCCCACTGCCAAATCTCTGGGGGACCCCTGGGGAGCTCAGGGCCCCGTGTGCTGGATCCAGCACCTGATCCCAGGGTGCAGGGCTGGGTGGTGGCAGTGCCAGGTCCCAGGGCTCAATCCCAGCACATGGTGGGCAGGAGACGGCAGCTCCAGGCATCAATCTTAGTGTGAAGGAAGGTCGTGGGGCCCGATCCGACCCCCCCAATGGGCTCCATGCCACACATCTGGCCCACAGGGCCACCAGGCTGAGCACCCCTGCTGTAGAGCACGCGCTGCCGTGAGCCCGAACTCGCTCCACACAGCCTTGCTGTGAGCTTTCCCAGGTCTTTGCAACAGGAGTGCTGATCCATTACTTTTCCAGAGTCAAAAAGTGAGTGAAAGCCAACGGCATTTTCCAATTAGGGGGTCTTGAGTCTGAAGGGGCCGACAGGTTCCCGCACAAGATCCTGCCCCTTGAGGGGGGCAGAGGCCGCGCTGGGGGGGGATGGAGGCACTCACGCTCTGCGCCCTTGGTGTAGATCTGCTTGACCGAGTCGTACAGCCCGATGCGGACAGAGGCGAAGCTCATCTGACGCTGCAGCCCGGCCACCAGCCCGTTGTACAGGCTCCTGGGACCCTCTGTCTTCACCATGGTGGCTATGGTGCCGAAGACGCCCTTGTACTGGACAGTCTTCATGCTCCCGGCTGCCTTGGTCTCGCCTTGGATCTGCACAGGGAAAGAGACTTTGCAGTGAGCCCCTTGCACCAGACTAACCCCCCAAAAGCCGCGGTCCCTTGATCATTGAAAGAGCAACTGCAGGTAGCTCTGCAAGGCAGGCTGGCACTGGCACATCAGATGCAGCATGACCAGCTCATTGCAAGAGCCAGGGGCTTATTTAGCTTCCACGGCCTCTGCACCCTACGTCCGAGGGGTCAGATGTAATATCCTGTCCCATGGAGGCCTTGAGCCGTGCTGCCCAAGTGCTCCCAGCCTGCTGCCTGCATGCCTGGCGGATGGCGTGGACCTGCCACACACAATGGGCTCGGTGCAGGATCAACAGCCTCTTTGGATGCCCTCGCTTCCCTTGAGCTAGTGCGGCCTCCTGTGCAGCCGGGAAAGGCCGTGGTCTCAGGGAAGACAGCATCACGCCACCTCATTAGAGGCCCACTGCAGCATCTGGGAACAGCGTGCAAAGCCCCGGCACCCCCAGGCTCCATCCAACACCCACGGGGGTCCCCCGATTTCAGGGAGGAGCAATGGGCTTTCAAAGTAGCTCCCCACCCTGCCCAAGGGGCCCGCCTGGGACTTGGGGGTACTCAGGACCATGCCCAGCTTCTGGGAGGATCAGGCCACTGCAATGCAAAGGAGCCAAACCAGCAGGGCTTTGCTGAGCATGGGCCACGGAGGGGTAAGAGGTAAATGCCCGGTCTGTACAAGGACTAGGAGCAGAGGGATGAGTCTCAATGGTGACTTCAGACCCAGCATCAGGAGAGGGGACTGGGCAGGGACGATGCAGTAGAGGCACCTGTTGCACTGGCCGTGGTCGGGCTGGTGGCTCTGCCTCTCTTGCTTCACTGCTACTGCTCTAAGCCCCATCGGCCAGGAGGGGACTCGGCTCCAGACGTTCATTTGCCAGGGCCCCAGGGCACCTCACCTGCAGCCTGACTTTGGCCGTGTCCAGGGGGAAGGTGATGAGGTCGGCGATGCAGGCCGCCGTCCCGGCCCCCACGAACTTCACCGCGGCCGTCGGGGGCACATCAGTGGGCTTGAATCCGACCATCCTGCTCGCTGCTCCGGAGATGGCGACCGGCCGGCGAGGAGGAGCGAGGAAGCACGCGGCGCTCGAAGGGAGCGGGGAGCACGATGCCCGGCCTCTGCCCCTGTCTAGAGGAGAACAAAAGCTGTGAGATGTCCCAGGACCCAGAGCCCGACACAGCGAGCAGCAGCACAGGCCAGTTTCCAGGACCGCGGTTTCACGGGTCACCAATGCCAACCAGCCAGTGCCACCAGGCGCGTCGCAGCAGGAGCAGCCTCCCCTGGTAGCTTGGAGGATGCTGCTGTCCCAGCAGGAAGATGGGGCGAGTGGAGAGGTCAAATGCATATAATACCGTGTTACCCGGAGGTGACCGTCTGGGCTGCCCAAGGGCTCCCAGCCTATGGCCTAAACATATCTTTCTCCTGTGCTATTATGCCCAGAACACCCTTAACTCTGCCCCTGCTGCCTGCCAGCGGCCGGGTGGTGAAGAAACAAGTGTCTTTGAACAATCTCCTTCTCATTCTTGCACCGACAAGATACGGGTAGCGCCCTCATCCCCCTGCTTTACCCAGGGGCAAGTTGAAGGGTGCAGTTGACCTCTCAGGTGTCTTGCCTGGCACCTGCATACAAGGGGCGTTCACCAAGTTTTTAAGACTAGGTGAAGACAAACCGGTGTGAGATGGCTCCAGCAAGGCCTGAGCAAGGGGTTGGGCTAGATGTGACCCCCAGCCGGTTTTTCTACGGTTTTTTTCCCTGGGGCCATCATGTAGGTCGGATGAGAGGCAGGATGCACTTAAATTGTTCCCTGCCTTATTATGAAGCACTTGGGGGTTTGCAAATGCTGCTACAGGCAGCGACAACCCACGAGCAGCTTTCACAAGCTCAGGTTCCTCCTTTTCCTCTGACGCGGGGATGGGAGAGGGATCAGCGAGAGGGTTTGGGGCTGAGCGCGTGCATCTTGCAACTCTGATGGTAAAATTTCAGTTCCTCAAACCGGGCATTGGCTTTCCTGGGAGTCCTGCAGGCTCCGGGTCGAGTGGGCAGACGTGTGAGTAATGCAGTGCAACAGCCCACACACCCGATGGTGACCTACGTCCTCGCGGCTAACACTTCCCCCTGCTCCGTCACCCTGATAAGGGCTTGTTTTGTTGAGCTTGTTGCCTAGCCTTAGACAGGAGAGATCCCCTGGACCAGCGCAAAGCTCTGACGTGGCTGCCATGGGCTGATCCGTGCAGAAACCACAACGGCGCTGTCCAGGAAGCGGCAGGCTTGCAGCGGCTGCAGACAGCTGCAAACACGGTGCCCGGACGTGGGACTCCGGGGAACAAAACCGACGAGCGTGGTGGGAACCAACTGAGCCGCTTTACTCTGCACGCAACACGGCTGCAGGCAAGAGCAGGCTGGTAGTGCGGGACTTTGCAGCAGGGTTGTTACAACGCCCGCAAAGCGAACGGGTGCCCAGGTTCTCCGAGAGCCCTTATAAAATTCAGCGTGTGGATCAGGTGCGTGCAAACGGAACAAGACTGGATCGAGCAAGTCTGGACCGAGCGCTGCCCTGGCGGATGCCTTCCTGCCAGGAGGAGCTACTGGAGAAACAAGTCCAGGGAGCAATTGCAGTTCCAGCTTCCACGGGATGAATTTGGGGCACTTGCTCTCACAGTCTTTGCCACCCAGGGTGGGCCTTTGCCTCAAGCCCAGGCCTAGAAATCCCAGTCTCAAGGCTGGGAGCCGGGCCATGCACATGTGTGTGTGTGCATGCACGTGTAGGGGAGACTATGGGGAGGGTGTAGTGTGTGTGTGTGTGTGTAGGGGAGTGTATGGGGGTGTAGGGTGTGTGTGTAGGGGAGTGAATGGGGGGCCTGCAGGGCATATGTGTGTGTGTGTGTGTGTGTGTGTGTGTGTGTGTGTGTGTGTGTGTGTGTAAGGGGACTGTATGAAGGAGTGTATTCATTTTTGCTGCTGAGTCACACTCTGTGCAGACAACCCCAGCCTTACACAGCTCCGGAGAAGCCCATTGCATCTGCCAGGAGAGCGAAGGACAAGCCTGGAGGCTTCCTGCCAACAGAGGTGCTTTGGGAACACGGTTTGTTGTTGAGCCGTGGGAGAGCAAGTGCTTGGAGCCCCGTCGTGCAGGTGCTTCACACGCAAAGGCACTTGTACAAGCCCCTCATTAGCCACTATAACGCGGCTTTATGGCAATTAAAAGCTTTACTGTGCAGTGACGTGCAATACAATGCAGATGCCATTTTGTGAGCAGATCCCCACCCCAGCGCGGCCGGAGACTCTGTTTCGGGCTGTTATTAGCCGGGAGAAACTCACACTCCTGCTGCAGCTGGCACCTTCAGCCCCTGCCACATGTTACATATGCGATGCAATTCACTGGCGAATCATGCAATAAATGTAGACCGGCCACAGGTGCAAAGTAATTGCCACGCTGTAAAACCGGCTGTCCAGCTAGAAAGAGTCAGTCGGCAACAAAATCAGTGCTTGAAAAGGTGCAACGACTTTCTAGCTGGTTTCTACC
The DNA here is from genome assembly GCF_030867095.1 of Alligator mississippiensis. Lineage (NCBI taxonomy): Eukaryota > Metazoa > Chordata > Crocodylia > Alligatoridae > Alligator > Alligator mississippiensis. The sequence goes on along the minus strand of NC_081824.1, from coordinate 466,944,922 downwards.
CATCTTCAATGCCGAGTGTGTTGTAGGGCCCTTGGGCTGAGAGATACCAGCCCAAAGCCCTGCTCGGAGCGTGGAGCCGTGCCCAGGCTTTGGTCTCAGAGACAACAGGGCTATTGTCAGATGCCCAAAGCGGTCGGGAGAGGGGAGCGATGCACGTTACCTGGTGGGAGCGCTTCAGGGTGCCCCGGGCGGGGGATCAGGATTCTCTGAAGGCGTCCCGCCCGTCACATTTACTCGAGGCCACGACCATCCGATGCCCGTTCCTTTCCATAGAAGCACGTTTACAAGCGGGACGCCTAATCACCATAATACTTCACCTGCAGAGAGAAAAGGCAGGCTTTGCTGCGGCACCTTTCTGCTTGCCAGCGGCCGGGATGGGAGAGCGCCTCTTCCAGCCCGTTACAGATGCCTTGTCATCCCGAAACCAAGGAGGGCGGGTGCCAGCGAGGGGTCGAGTCGAGGCGGGACGGGTCATACTAGCCGTGGCCTGATGATCCAGACGGGGTCTGCCCGCACCCCGCTTTGGGACTGGACCCGGCCAGAAGCCCCTGGGGACTTCCAGGCTCCAAAGCCCACCCAAATCCCACCTGGCCGGAGGCGCCCGGCTGCAGGGAAAGGGAGCAATGCAGTCAAGGATGGCAAGAAAGCCCCCCAACCCCCGCGGCAGCGGGGCAGGGCTGGACGGGGCAGTGCCCGGGCGAGCCGGACCCACCTGGCGCGCGGAGCAGCTGGAGCCGGCTCCGCTTCGCGGCGCGTTTATACGGGCGCGCCGGGCGGCTCCGCCTGCGGGGCGGGGCGGGGCGGGGCGGGGCGCAGCGCCGAGCACCGCTGCCCGCCCTTGATGCGGGCCAGGGACGCGCTGCTCCAGCTGTGGCCGCAGCGATGCCAAGGCAAGCGGGAGAAGCACTGCTGTGGTTGTGCTGCAGATGCATGCGGCTCATACTCACGCTGGGTCCAGTGTTACCCCCAGAGCCCTTTCCTTTGCAGCGCTGGTCGGCTTAGCCATGCCCGGCTGGGGGGTCTCCCTTCCCAGATGCAGCACTTTGCATTTCTGCAGGTTGGACCTCGTCTGGTACCAGCCTGGCCGGGTCCGCTCGGATTTGCAGCCTGTCTGAAGGTGTGTCCGCATACCTGCATCTTGGTGTTGTCCGCCAGCTTGGCCAGCGGGCGTTTGACCCCCTCATCCAGGTGGTTGGTGAGGATGTTGAACAGCACTGGGCCAAATCCCGACCCCTGCGGCATGCTGCTGGCCACATCTCACCAGGACGGCCCCGAGCCATTCATTTGGATGCTCTGCAACCAGTTTTGCACCCGCTGGACGCCGTCGAGTTGACGGTCCCACAATCGAGCCCAATATCTTCCAGTTTTCTGGTCGGTACCTTGTGGGATACCAGGTCAAGTCGCGGTAGATGATGTCCACCGCTTTTCTCTCACCCAGGTGACGCGTTACCTGACCAGAGAAAGAAACGAGGTTGGCCAGACAAGACCTGCCCGCGACAAAGCCATGCTGGGTGACGTTCAGCGTCGTGCCTTCTGCAAGTGGGTCACAGATAGCCTCTTTGATGAATGTTTCTAGGATTTTCCCTGGAATAGAAATTAAGCTAATTGGCCAGTAGTTTCCCAGGTCCTCAGGCTTCCTTCCTCTTCTTGAAGATGGGCACAACACTGGCCCTCTTCCAGTCCTCTGGGATTTCTCCAGAGGCCCATGATTTTTGTAAGACCTTTGCCAGGGGCTCTGTGATTACTTTGATCAACTCTTGCAGCACTCTTGGGTGGAGTTCATCCGGTCCTGCTGATTTATATATGTCTAATTTCTTTAATTGATCGGGCACCAATTCCATGGGTATGGTGTCAATCCCACCCAAACTCTGTCCCATTTATGCACACAACCCATGATTGAACCGAACTGGTTCTAACTTGGTCTGTTTAAACCAGTGCAAGCCCTTTAGAAAGTGATTCTTGAACCAGTTTGAGGGTCACAACTGCCTTCCCCCCCAACTCCCTGGGTGTGAACATTTCATAATCCCTTAAGGACCCCAAATCAGCAAACTATGCAGCTGTGCACATGCACAAAAACAGCTGCTCTGGGCCTAGGATGTGCCTGGCCAAAGGACTGCGATGTTGGGGCTGACAAATGCCCACTTGCTCCGGACTAAGCGAGCTGTTTTCCAGCCTAGGGCTGCCTGGCATCCTCACACGGCATGTCCCCCAGCCCCCGACCATTTTTGTCGCCCTCCACTGGACTCTCTCCAACTTGTCCACATCTTTTCTGCAGTGGGGGGCCCACAGCTGGACACAGGACTCCAGATGTGTCCTCCCCAGCGCTGAACAGAGAGGAAGAATCACTTCCCTTGCTCTGCTTGCAACGCTCCTACCAATGCAGTCCAATAGCTGTTAGCCTTCTTGGCAGCAAGGGCACACTGCTGGCTCATACTCACATGATTGCACACTGTCCCCCTGCCCAGGTCCTTTTCTGCAGAGCTGCTGCCTAGCCAGTCACCCCCAGCCTGCACCGGTGCAGGGGATTGCTCCGTCCAAAGAGCAGGACTTTGCATGTGTCCTTGCTGAACCTCATGAGATACCTTTTGGTGAACGATGCTGATTCTCAGAGGCTTGGACAGTTCAAGGCCTCAAAATGAACAGCCTGGCAAGATGAACGGGGGACGACTTTACCTCTGTGCTGTTGTTCCAGTCTTTATCACCCAGCCACAAAAGGCAATGGGTCCCAGTAGTTATGTTGGAAGGATCCTAGCAACAAAGCGAGGAATAGTGGACCGTAGATAAGGTTTGGTGCCATAAAACCAGCTGCCTGGAAACTCTGATATCCCTTTGCACTTAACCAGGATGGATACTGTAATGGAGGGGAGTGAAGCTGGGATAGCATTGAGTTTTCCAGTGCAATGCAGAGACTACTCAGTGAACCTCCCACAGCAAACAGCAATGGAGAAGGGGGCTGCAAAAGCACATAATGAGATGCAGCAACCTCTGAGAAATGGAGGCAGGGAAGGACCCAGGGATTTGCGGCATTGCCAGTCACATGGAGCTCCCTACCAGGGAATAGAGCCCAGGGCTCTGACTTTGTTTAGCTGCAAACCAAACCGCTCCCCACAGGGCATTTGGAAGATGCCATCTAGAGCATGAGTTCACAGAGACCACCCCCAGCTCTTAGCTGCTCCGGGGTTCTCCTAATGGCATGACGTGATGTGTCCTAGGACCTCACAGCCCAGCAGAAGGGGGACCGATGGCTACTCAGGCATGGCGGTGGGGTAAAGCTCTCATACCACCGTCCGTCTGCATTAAATGCTAATGGATCTGCTGCCGGGCTCTCCGCAGCGGGCGTTGCTGTGGTGCGCCTGTGACATCTCCAGGTCCTATGATGGCTTGGAACTGCTTCCTGTGGTGGCTGTTACCAGCTGGCAGCGAGGACCGTGCTGTTGGTTTTGGTCTGTCCCTGGATTGTTCAACTGCCCCCTGCCCACCTCATTGATGGGCCTGTACGTGCGTGCGTGTGTGCACGCGTGTAAGTGCATGCAGACGTGTGCTTGTGTGTGTGTGTGGCCAGCCCTCCCTGCTGTACGGATTAAGGGCACTGTTTGCTGGTGTGGATCCTCCAGCATCTCCCCAGTGCCATTATCCCAGTGCTTTCATCCTGGGCCCTCCTCAACATCCATCCATCCATCCAACTCCCAGTCCCAAATCTGTTCTGATTCCCCCCCACCTTCCCTTCTGCCCCTCCAAGGGTGCTGCACCCCCTCCCCCAGCTGCAGGGATGGAGCAGGGAGCAGACTGACCCTCGGTGCTCTCCCATGGGGAGAGCTGGTCCTGCTGCTTCTGACAGCTCTCCCCTAGGAGACAGGCCAGGCTGGACAGGCAGCCAGAGGGAACTACCTCTTGAGACTTGGCAAGGGCTGGAAACACGGCAGCACACGGGACATGGATGGTATAGGAGGAAGGCAGGACATGAAAGACACGATGTGCGGTGTGACTCTTCTGCGGGGGACAGCATGAATCCCTTTATTAGCAATGGCTGCAAAGCTGGTGCAGACACGTGCTCCTGGCTCCTCTTCGCTGAGCGATCCTGTCGTCCTTCCTTCTCCGTGTAGCTCTGGGACGCTGGTTCTCCCCAGCTGCCGACATGCCAGCCCTGTGGAGGGGAGACAGAGATGGAGGTGACTCCAGCCATGGAGGCCATGTGTGATGCTAAGGAAACTTGGAGCAGTCCAAAGCTAAGACTCCCTTCACCACCAGGGCTTCTACCCACTCCCCAGATGGCATAAGCAATGCTGGCAAGAGGTCTCAGCCACTGACACTGCTAATGTTGGGGCTTTCGCTACAAGCTGGATTTGTTCCTCACTCTAGACCTGAGCAAAGCTGGTGTGTGCAGACAGACCAAGCTCTCACCCGTGGCGGGGATCCCACGGGCCCCCTTGGCCACATCAGGGGGATGCGCCAGCCTTCTTCAGCATTGCCTTGTTGGGGAGGAGCGTCAAGAAGCGTCCTATTGACTTCCCTGGTGATCCCGCTCTCGCAGCACCCGTTCAGACGCATCCTCCCTGTGTTCAGTGGCACTGCATCTCCCTGTGTTTTAGTGGGACCCCTGTGACACGAGCTTCCCTGTGCCCCTGGGAAGATGAGGAAGAACAGGCTCTCTCTTACAAGGCTCAGGGCGCAGCAAGGGACTCATCTAAGGTATGCGCCCACATCTAAGGGTGCAGCAAGGGACCTGGGTGGAGCTGAGGCCTGGCTTTCATGCTGAATCTCCTTACACAATTTATTTCTGGAGTTGCTGGGAAATGATTTTTTTCTCCTGTAAAAAGGTTTTTAGGGCTTTTTCTTGTCTTTTTCTTTTTTTCAGAAACACCTGAAAGTTCCTGACTTGCAGAATATGGGATTTTTCTGAGGGAAATGGGCAATTCCTGGAAACCTGACCCCCTCTAACCATCTATCTCAGGTCCCAAATCCCTGCAGGTTTGTTTGAATGCTTCTTCTGTTGGGTGACACCTTCCCGTTCCCTGCCACCCAGGCCTGCCGTCGATGCGCTGCCGACCCCCTCTGAAGACATAGGCAGCCCTAATACCAACTGGCCCCTGCCCCAACAGGCCGTACTCCCCAGCAGAGACTGTGCCCCGTGTCCTCACCTTCTCTTTGAGCTCCTCCCAGCAGCTTCCACCAGATCTGGAGCCCCAAGTTGTTCCATGACCGTCTGGTCTATCTCCTCCTGGCCTTGGCCAAGCTGTCCAGACCGGGAGGGAGGTTCTGGCTGGAGGGATGATCGCAGGGCTGCCATCCTTTCACTTGTCCGTATGGGTCTCCAAGCAGAATCTCAGTGGTTGCTGAGATGCCTTCAAAGAGCAATGGATGCTGGCTGCAGTGCTCTGCTCTTGGCACCTGGTTCTTAACCCGTATCCATCACTCCCGGTCCTGTTGTCACTTGCTCTCACAAGAAATCTTTTGTTGGGCACCCAACAGCCTCCCTCTAGGCTTTGAGGAGCCTTGTAGCTCCTGGCGGGCCTCGGTCTGCTGTCACAGCACAGCAGAGAGGCCTGTTTGCAGGGCCATGCTCATACCCAAGCTGAAGAAATCAGGCGGAAGAGGCTGTAGCATAAGCTTTGCTCGTTCCTGACTTCACTGCCAGTTTTGCTACCTCGAGTCCTTTGTCTCTGCTCAAACATCTGGCCACTGGGCTGCATCTTGGCAATTCCTGTCATTCGCTTCTGCACCTCATCGGCTCTGATAAGGACAAGAGCCAGGGCCCTGGCATGGTCCCATCAGTGCCGCACCTCTCCCTCTGCCCTCACATGCCACAGCAAAGCCCAGCACCACAGGTGCGGCCGTGGGGAGAAGCATCTGCTGGAGGCCCCAGGCTGTCCTCAGTCTTCTCATCCCAGAGATCTCCCCAGGGCTTAAAATGGGGATTCCCAGGCCACCTGGGCCAGCACCATGGCGCGCTTCAGCTGCTCGTAGGACACGAACATGACGATGTTCCAGGAGCCCAGGCGCAGGAACGAGGGCACAAACCTGCGGGAGCCAAGAGAAAGTCACAGTCAGGAGATCCTGACTCCCAGCCCAGTGCCCTGTCCACTGCCAGCCGGGTTGCATGAGCATGTCCAGCGCCCCAGGGATGCATCTGGAGGCTGTTTCCTCGGCGTAGGACAGCACTCACCCCTTGTAGAAGGCGGCAGGCCCTTCCTTGATCACCATGGTGAGCATGCAGTTTAGGGCGTTCTTGTACTGCCCGCGGGCCGAGTTCATGTACCTCGTCTTCACCACGTCCACCGGCGAAGCCACCACCGTGGCACAGAATCCAGCGCCGAAGGCAGCCACAAAGTGGCAAGGGAAATTGTCTGTGGGCACAGAGGGAGACGGGTTAAACCTCAGGATTTAGGGCAATGGGTGGCTGCACTGGAGACCTGCCTCTACGGCCATGAGGAGGTACTGGCTATCAGCTATGAAAGCTGTGCGAGGCACTGTCCATCCAAGGTAGAGACTAATTAAGCACCCTGAGCAGTTGGGAGGTATCTCTGCGGGTCTCCAAAACAGCTGGAAGCTCAGCTCCTAAGAGGATTTCCTAAAAAAAATCCCTCTAGGCTAATTTCTGTGGCTTTAGGACCAAAACCCCTCAGAAAGTCCAGCCTGTAGCATCAGCCAAGGCCACACAGAGCTCGTTCCTGGGTCACGAAGCTGCCCCTGGACCAGCCTTTCTCTAGTCCTCCTGGCATTGATGCCTGAAGCATCTCAGCAGCCTCTTGCGGTGACTGGGTCCAGCCCTTGAGCCATCACATGCAGTGGCAGGTTAGGGAGGGCTCGGGCAATTCCCCTCTGGTGAATGCCCTTTTATCAGGAGAGTGACCCAGACCAGGGATGACCTGGCTGACTCCGAGCCCCAAGCAATCCTCACCTGTCATCACGTGGTACTTGATCAGCGCCTCCTTGATGAGGTCGTAGGTGACCAGCTCCCCACAGTTCACGATGGCGTTGCGGGTGATGTTGGGTAACGTGCCTGTTGGGGGAAAGACCAAGAGCGATGGGTGGGTGGAACTGGGCTGGTCACAGATCTGCCACTCCCCTTGCTGCATGTGGTGTCGGGCGCTATGGGGTCACCGTGAGGGACAACGCCTGGGATTTCCACTCACCCCCCATCTGAGGTTGGTGTTGACTCTGAATCCAAATGATGGCAACACCAACATCGTTGACCCTTGAGTTTATGATCATTTGGGTGGCAGGATCCTGCTCTTTAGAGAACCTGCGTGGTGTCTAGGGCTGGATAAAGCACCAGCAATTTCTTTTCCAGCCAGCCTGTTGCCTCACTAGGGAGAAGGATCATGCCTACATTTGCTGGGACTTGGTCTGGGCTTGGCTCTGATCCTCATTGGGGTCTAACAGGCTGCATCTGCCGTGGCTTATGCCAGCAGGAGTCCGTATGGGAAACTGTCCTGCTGTGGCTGCAGAGGATGGCGGAAATCCCCAGCCCTCTCCACACTCGGCCCCGGCACCGGTCATGCTCTACATAAGTCCCTCTCATGGCTGTCTAGCTGGGTGAATTTGCATCAGGGCCAAAGCTAGCCCAGGATATAGCTGTCCCTGGCCCTAAGCAAGAGCCAAATTGGAGACCCAGGGAGCAGAGATGGGGATGCCAGGGTCCATGTGGGCCTGCTGCTCAGATGGTCACATGCCCCTTGCAAGCCAGCCAGATCTACCCTGCAAGGGGGTCTGCAAAACCCCAGAGACAGACCCAAGTTCTGTGTAAAGGGGCTGCTGCATTTATCCTTCCTCCATGTAACCCCAACGGCTAGACCCTGGGCTGGCATAAGGTGGCCTCTCTCCATCTATCTCCACACCATCGCCTCTGGTCAAGCCACACTGGTTTCCCTCCCCTTGCTGCATACAGGCTCCCTGCCCTGGTACCTTTCCAGAGGCCTCGGACCCCTTCCTCCTTAGCAATGGTCTTGTAGGCGTCCACGGTCCCGTTGTACTTCTTGCTTCCGTCCATCAGTGTCACGTGAGCCTGAAACCGAACCTTCACCACGTCGGTGGGCTGGGCACAAGTCACAGCCATGGCCCCTGTGGTACAGCCAGCCAGCAGCCGAGTCAGGATACCGGTGCCTGAGGGGAGCATAACACAGTGGGTTGCAACCTCCGTTGTACCTTGAACTTGAGAGCTGAACAGATACCATATCTACTTGCACCTTTCTCCCAATATCAGTCTTCCAGAATTGGGGTGCGTGTCTTTAGCAGGGAAGAGCAGCAGTGGCACTTCTATTCAGGCAATGCCGAGCAAGTCAATTAACTCCCTGGCTCATCATAATCTATAAGTGATCTTCACTCCACAGGCATTAACGACCCTTTCTCCTTGTTAATGGTCTTGATGTTCCAATGATTGAGTTATCAATTTTGTGGAATAATTCACCATTTAGCTACTCCTGTCTCTCTTCTCCTATGTCACCACATCCTAGGTCTGCCAACGGAGTCTGGTTTTCAGCAGCAGCTACAGTTTCAGCTTTTGGCTGAGCAGTCCGGAGCTGCTGACAACTCAGCTGTAAAAGGGTTCACACTGTAACTTTTGCCTGAGCAGAAAAGGGAAGGGGAGCGAGCTGAGTATCAGGCTCTGTCCCTGATCTGTGTGGCCATAACTCAGGGAAAATCCTTTTTTTCTTCATTCTGCCTTTCCAAAAACAAGGCATGTTTTTAATTTGGGAGTGTGTGGTAGGTGAGACAATATGGGGGGCTCAAAGTTCAGCCCTGAGAATGGGTGCGACCTCATCACCCGGAGGCTGTAGGGAAATGCTGACTCCCGTGGCCTCAGGCCTGTTCCTTAGCCCTGAGGGGTGCCCAAGTCTTGAGGCTTTGGCATCACCCCCCTGACTAAGAGCAGGGCCCGTGGCCGAAGGTTGCCAGCCCTAGAGGCTGCGGTGCGGTACTCACTGTCAGAGCCCTTGGAGGAGTAGAACTGCTTGACCGAGTCGTACAGCCCGATGCGGATGGAGGCGAAGCTCATCTGACGCTGCAGCCCGGCCACCAGCCCATTGTACAGGCTGCTGGGACCCTCCGTCTTCACCATGGTGGCCAAGGTGCCAAAGACACCCTTGTACTGCACAACCGCCATGTTCCTCACTGGCTTGGCCTCGCCTTGGATCTTGGGGATAGACAGACACAGCTATGAGCATACAGGGACAGGGGGGCAGAGCCACAACAGACTCTTGCTCTGGCTCCAGACCTTGTCTCTCAGCCTGGACTCAAGCCCAAGGCTGCACCCACTGGAAACGGGCTCCTGGCTCTTCAGATTGGGGGGAGAGGCAGCTGGGCACGATGGCAGCCACATCGCTCCCTGGCATGCCTCTGGCTAAGGGAATTAGTGTGCTGTGACCAGGCTTGGGAGGATTTTGGACCAGACTTCCAGGCAGCAACCTTTAGTTGAGGCAAGGGATGGGGGGTCATGCAGGGGCTTGCCGTGGGGGCCCCCTCACTATGAAAGCATGTGGCCTGCAAGCCTAGTCTGTGGCAGCTAGGCCAAGTCAGGAAGGGGTGAAATTGTTGGGCACAAGTGCTTTGCTGTGTTTTTGATCAGCAAATTCATGGCAAAGCTCTGGTCACGGTCTGATGTTGGTGGTGGCTGCATGTGGAAGCACTGCACAGTCCATACATTGTGTGAACCACTTCAGCTACTGACATGCAGCTGCTGCTGGGGTGGAACATGGCGGCTGCTTAGTGTCAACAGCAGCACGCATCCAGGCAGGGAAGGCAGAGGAATGCCATCCAGCTGCAGAGGGACCTTACCATCTGGGACGGCATGTGCCCGAGATGGCAGGGTGGCAACATGAGGCTCAACTCTGATGTTTGCCAAGTGTGTGGTGGAGAGATAGGAAATGCTCTCCAGTGAAAATCCAGAGGAAGCTCTCCCTAGCGCAGGAGACCAGGTGAGGCCTGGGTACCATATCGGTTGCATCTGGAGACCAGGCTGGACCTTCAGCTGGGTTGCATGTCGCAGCCCCATGATTTCAATGGATTATTCTTCAATTGTGGGTGGCGTCCAGTCCTGTGCAGAATGTGCGTTGCAGTGAGAATTGCACAGGTGCCATGTCTGCAAATCCTCATGCAGACAGGGGGTGGCTGAGCCAATGCTAGCAAAGCACCATAGTGCTCCTCCTGACCCTCGTGGGGAGACCGCACCAGGACCCAGGGACTGCGTGGAAGCCAAGGCCAGAGATGCTGCAGGGATCTTCTAGCTCAGTCTTATGCATATCACAGGCGATGCAACCCCTGCGCTCAGCATCCTCAGAGGGGAGCAGCCAGGCTGTGTCCAGACACTGCCAGCGCCGAAGGAGCAGCTCCAGGGGCTGATCCACCTCTGAATCAGCCCGTGCACCTGCTTTCCCAGCCTGAATCCTTCCAGCACCAGCTCAGGGGCCCTGCATCCCGCTCTGTGGCTGCAGACATCTCCCTTCACACCTCCATCCCTCCCCTGCCTCTCTCCTCCCCCTTGTCTTAACCCCAACCTCCCTGCCTGTATGTACGCTGTGCTGGGCACCACGGCACCCTCCACAGCACGAGCACGGGGGCCCTCACCTGCAGCCGGACTTTGGCCGTGTCCAGTGGGAAGGTGCATAGGTCAGCGATGCAGGCGGCGGTCCCTGCACTGAGGAACTTCACAAGGGCCGATGGAGGGACATCCGTGGGCTTCAAGCCGACCATGGTGACAGGGAGCGAAGGCAGGGGCCAACTGGCGACGGCTGAACCAGCAGCGAGCTGTGCCTCCTGGAGATAGAAGGGAGGCTGCAAAAAACCAACAGGATCTTAGCTCCCAGGAGCAGAGAGGGAGAGAGGTGATTTCACACCTTTATCTATCTCAGACAAAGATCAAGGATCCCGAAGCTCTGGGGAAAGTCTCTGGGCACTCCGGCTCTCCACCCCATCTCTGAACAGCCTTGGATGACCCTGAGACTGTCTCATAGGCCTGTAGCCCCTGTTATGGAGCATCTGAGCCCTGTGCCAGGCTTAGCACACATCTGTCTGCACAGCCCCATGGGAGCGCCTGCTTGGGGGCTAGATGACCTGCCCAAGGCCGTACAGGATATCTGTAGTGGAGCAGGGCCCCAAGTCAGGCTTCTCCATGTTGCAGGCTGGTGCTCTCAGCATTGGAGGGCCTTCCCTGCTCTCTCTGGTGCTAGTGGAAGTCAGCAGGGATGCCTGCGTGAGCAGAGCCACAGGTGTACAAGCAGGGGGCTGTACGTGCCCAGACTGCAGTGCCCTCCCCTGGGCTGGTGACAGCTGCTGTCGTACTTGGATCCTGGAGGAGCCAGAGAAAGCTGGGACCAAATTCCCCGCTGCAGACGCAGCTCCCGCTTCTCAGCAAGAGCGCAGAGCAGTGGTAGTGGAGGGTGCTAAGGGCCTTGCGAGCACTGATGCACCTAGAAAGTCACTGGCTGCAAAGGAGATGGGGAGGGGAAAGGGTTTTCCATCGGGCTGATCGGTCGGGCCTGAGGGGCTCTCTTTGGAGGGATGACTTGGGAATAGCAGTCCTGTCTTTGACCGGGGGGCATGGAGCGGGGCCCTTGAGGTCCCTGCTAGCCCTGGGACGCTGCAATTGAGGGGGGTCTTTGCACTGCTCTGGGATTGCCAGGCAGATCTGGGCAGACCTAAGCTTGGCAGGAGCAGACCAGCGGGGCTCAGCCCCAGCAGCCTTGGGAACAGCATTGCTTCAGGGACAGGGCCCCACACCCAGCTGCCACCACCCACAGCACAGGGGCAACCTTACCTGTTCCTGTGCCTGGCTCGCGGCACCCTCAGGCGGCACGTGTGCAGGCTCCAGGCTCTACCATCCTGCCGTCCAACCCTCCTGCTCTCTGCCGGCCCAGCCTCTTGGCCCCTGATCTATATAGCTCCGGGGCTGGAATCCAGGCTGGATGGCGAGGGACGACTGCAGGTGTCAGCTGATGGTGTCAGTGACACGCCAGCCCCCATGTCCTCCTGGGGTTGAAAATAGACCGGGTCATGAGATCCACCTGTTTTGCAGGGAGTCTTCCCAGGACTCCTGGGCAGCCCTGCTGGTGACTGGTTGTCCTGATGGGTGCCCTGGTATAGCCCTGGTACCTTGCATGGTCTGTCCCCCCGTCCGTAGGGGGTGGCAGCTGGCATTGCCAGGGGTGGACTTCCCCGAGGACAGGGCTAAGTTGAGAGGTGGAATGGGGAAGAGGCCTGCAGGGTGCCCTCTCCGCAAGTCCTCCTGTGCCTCAGTTACCCCTCCACTGCAGGCAATGCTCCCCTCTTCCTCACCAGGCCTGCATCCAGCTGCATTAAGTGCTTCTTAGCAATGTTTTCAGGTTGATACGAAACACAAGGAGTAAAACCAGGTTGGTTGGGTTTCCACTTCCCTGAACTGTCTCCACTCATCCGAGGATTGCAATGTAGGGGTAGGGCCTTAAACAGGGGCATGAAACCCTCCCAACACCCACCGCGGACCTGACCAGTCCCATTTGTAGGTGGGATCTTGGGTGCATCCTCAACGCGGTGGGGGATTTTGCCAGGCCTCAATGGTGTGCAGGCTCCGGTAGAAAGGATGCTGTGCTGTCAGCATTTCCCAGGCCTCTGGGCTTCGCTGGGTGCCACACGGGGCTGCGAAGGAATTTTTTCCCCCTCTTGTTGCTACACGTCGGGATTTTTCTCACCTTCTGCAGCACTGGGTACTGGCTGCAGCCCAGGCTGGGGGCAGTGACGGGGCTGTGCCAGTGCTCCTGCTGGGACTAATCCTGGAGGTTTCTAGCTAGACGGTCTTACCCCTGCACTCAGGGTCAGGAAAGAATTTCCTCCCCTGGTCACACTGATACGGGCTGCAGGGGTTTTGCCTTCCTCTGTAGCAGGGGCACGGGCCCTACCTGGGATGTCTTGCATGTGTATTAACTTCCTTTTACAACGCCAGGACGCTGGCTGCTGCGGTCCCCCTCGCCTTCCCCATGGCAGGTTCGGCTGCGATGTCTTGTGTTGTGTCAGGGTTGGCAGTAGTTTTAGACGATGGATTTGCATGGGATGGTTTGGATCGGGCTGATCCTGCCTCAGGCAGGAGGTTGGACTAGATGTGACCATGAGACCCCACTTGTCTAGGATCCTCTGAGATGGGGTTGTTTCCGCTCCCCACGGCAGGTGCACTTCATGTTCATGTTCACGAGAGTCCCTGCAGACGTAACCCTTTGGTGATCGCAGCTGGGTTTGACCCCGAGGTGAGCCTTCAGGGTTGCCTCTCTCTGCACAGTGTGAATTGAGAGCTGCTGAGCTGGGCTGGAGCCAGGGGCTGCGTATGGAAATAGCTGTCGTCAGACCGGGTGAGCTGGGGCGTTCAGCGAGGGCTGGCTCTGCACCTGTCCCAGCTATTTACAGACGTGGTTTCCCTGAAACAAGCTAAGGACCCGGGGGGGAGGGCCGACTGAGAAGCAAACTGAGTGACCCCAACTCCGCATGGGGGCAAGAGTTGGTGCAACCGAGTCCAGGGTGCCAACAGGGCCGTGGTGTTCACAGCCCCGGAAAGGGTGGTTTGCTGCACACAGCCTCCCAGGTGCTGCTAGTGCAGCCTGTGCTGGGGGCTTCATGGGCGATGGATTCACCCCAGCTGCCCTCTGAGCAGTGGCACAGGAGCTGGGCAGGCTGGTGCGGACAGCCTACAAGGGTGAAGTGGGAGAGTTGGCTCTAGCCCCGGCTCTGCCGTGGTCTGGCCACGCAAGTCAAGTGCCTCAGTTTCCCCCAGCAGGAAGCCAAAGCTTGATGGAGACAACCTGGGTGAACTGGGTATGGGCATGCTTGTCCCACTGCTGTTGTGTGCTGCACAACTGCCCAAAAGACTCTGTCCCCCAGAGCAGCCAGTCCAGCAGAAACCCCCCCCCCCCCCCCCCCAACCCCCTTGTAGCCTGGTTTCATGCATGCCTTTAGGATGCTGCTTGCCAGGGCAAGGAGAGTGCTCTGCCTAGGTCAGCACTACAGGAGATCTACTGGGAAACCCACTGCTGGGTATGAGGGAAAGGGTAGTTTCCTCTTGATACTGTGGATAACGCACTTCCTTGGCATGCCAGAGAAGACGGGAAAGGTAACGGCGTTCCAGTGCCTGTGTGTTGCTAATGGAGAGGACTCCTGCCACTGTAGCAGTACAGGTCTCCATCTCTACCAGCCCTCTGGGACCCCAGCTGCCTGTGGGTCGCATGGCAAGGATGGCCAGGATGCTCCTACGGGACCGTTGATGTGTTACGATGCTATTATCCATCAGCCAGGCAATCTCAGAGATCATTTCCTTGGTTCCAGGGGGTCAGCAGGCATGGACAACTGGACACCGGACAAAGCAGGAGTGACCGTGGGGAGAAGCAGGGGGTCAGAGTACCAGGCGGCAGGCAGCTTCCACATAAGGCACTAGCTGGTGCAGGCTGATGACGAGACACAGACCCCATCTACACGTGGCCACATGTCAGAGCCCGAGGCGAACGAGGCCGTTTAGTTTGGAGATGGCTGTTTTGGAAGCCGTTTCCTCCAGGGGCGTATGTGGAGCTCCGCTGCCGGGCTCCCTCCAGCCGATACGCCTCTGCTATGCGATGCACATGCTCGCTCGCCCTGAGCGGGGCAGTGGGGCCAGGTTTGGAGAGTGCTCTGCCCTGCAGGCTGTACTCTCCGCCGTGCCTCTGCACCCTCCGGGAATAACAGACCAGAAATAACCTGCCCCCAAGGGCTCTGCTGGGGAGAAGCCTGAGCTCCCGTGGCCACCTCTGCAGTGAGAGACTTCTCCCTAGGCTGTCCCTATGGGAAAGATCAAGGCCCCCGACTCCACTCTGCCCCAGTATGGGATGCTGCTGGGAGGACGTAGGTCAGGAACAATCCTGCCCTCATCCCTCCATACGCTGCAACAGCACAGACTGCAATGAGAGGGGCAGGAGGCTCTTGCTGCAAGATGTACACTTACGCCGAGGTGGGGGTCAGCCCCTTCCTGAAGCCTGTGGTGGATCGTGGCCTGACACCACGGGCTGTTTCAGCAGTAGCGCTGGAAACTTCCGTCCAGAGCAGTGTCACGGAGAAACACTCGCTCCCGGGATCCAGCTCTGAATGACACCCTTCATTCGGAGAGGTACGGCGCTGCAGGAGCCTGTCACTTCCTGTGATAGACAAAAGCAGCCGCTGGTTTTCTGAAGCCACGTCCCTTTTGTTTCCAGATCTGCTCGCCCCCTCGGCCCCTGGAGAGCGCAGGTAAGCAGAGAAGCCATGCAAGGGAAACCTGATGGAGTTGAGAGGCGACTTTTTATTCCCTCTGCTTAACGCTTGGTGTGAACAGCACTGAGAACTCGAATGCACGAGATGCGCTAAGGAAAGAAAGAACCTTTGGGACCGATTCAACAGCCCGGTAGGGCAGGTGTGCACCTCGACTCTTCTGTGTGCATGGGGGCAGATTTGAGGCTGTTCTTCTAACCCACAAAGGACATTAGTCTCATTTAATTCCCTTGACAACTTAGTTTTAATAGGGCTGAGTAGGCCTTTGTCCTGACTGCCCTGCTCTCATGAGAACACCCACTTTCACTCTTGCCCCTCTTGTGTGTTGGTCAACACAATGGCAGCACAGACCATCGTCCAGGCCCTCACGCTGTTTCTTCCTGCATGTCCCCCCCATGCCAGGGGGTTTTGCTGGGTCATAGAGAAGTGAGGCTGGAAGGGACCTCCAAAGGTCACTTAGCCCAACTCCCTGCTGAAGGGGGTTAAGCAGCCCTATCGACAATCCCATACAACCTCTTAGCAAAACCGCCATCAACCCTGATACAACACAAGTCACTGCACCTGATCCTGCCACAGGTGAAGCAAAGAAACCACTACAGCAGCAAGATGTTGGCTGCTGTAAAGGTTATTAATATACAGGACCCCATGTCCCCCGCTACAGAGAGGAAGGCACAGCTGGTGACGTCAATGTAAGAGGGAGAAGGTATAGAAATGGCTCCCCCCCACACCATGGCAGTCAGCCCTCTGCTCAGCACTGATTTGACACTAAGTGGGCATGCAGAGCCCCGAGCAGAAGAGGGCTCAGCCACAGCCTGGCCTGCCAGGAGCTATTGAGTTGCCGGAGTCGGGACATTCAGTTCAAGATAGCTGTTGCTTGTTTATGGGACTGCGAGGCATCTGATAGTGGCAACAACTCCTGTCCTCACCTGGGCCCACCACAGGCACCGAAGACATCAACAAAATAATTGTGCCAGGCGCATTGTCTGAATGGGAGGCAGGGACTCAGCCAGGGACAACAGCATGTCAGCTTCCTGGGTGCTGTCACAGGCACCCCTCGTGTGTGCCAAGCTGGGAAAGCAGTTACCACGTCACTTGTTCTCTGCCTGCCATGCTGAAGCCAAGAGTGCCATCACCGACTATTTTAGGAGTAGGAACAGCCTCTAACGCTCCAGCCCAGGAACCACTTGCTTCTAGAGCAGTACCAGACGCAGCAGACACCACAAAAACACCGGGATTGTTTTATTGAAACACGACGACAAGTGACACTGGAACATCAGTATAAAAATAAATCATCCTCGTTTGGGTTCAAGTCAAGTCCCTTCAGAGACTCAAAGCTGTTGATTGGTTTTAGTTAGAAATGACTCTATACATTCATAAAAAATAGGAAAAATAATTTACATCTCCCAAAGTCACACACCCACTCACAAAAAAGCTTTGCAATGATTGATATTTTTATAGGATCACTGCATTTTACTTGCAATGCACAGAAGCCGTGTAAAAATTAGCATCCGCTCCCACAGGAAGAGATTTGTCTTGCAAATGGAAAAATATTTTTAAAAAGTCACTTAATGTGCAAAATCATGGCTTTCCCAGCCTGGGTTATCTGTGGCCATTCAACTGGGGGCTGTCACCGTGCATCCTGCTGCAGACAATTTCGATGGACTTTCCCTTAGCGAGTAAAATGAACTGACATTTCATTTCTCTTAACATTGAAACTACTTCAAACATTTCCCCTACCCTGTGTTGAGGAAAACGCCCACAGCTTATCCAAAAACAGGATGTTTCATTACCTAGCCTGCAAAGAGATCATTAGCGAATCTTCCCCGAGCGTAAGGCCTTGGAAGTACCCAGAGAGCAAATAAAACTCTGCAGCTTCAAATACAGAGCTGGAGTTAGTGACAAAATTCACAGGACACCGGTGAAAATAGGTGTCCTGGATCTGATCTTGCTGCGTGCACAACACCCACGGGTTCCGCTGAGATCCACGGGGATCTGGGTGTTCAGCCTCCGGATCCCCAGCTTTTGTATGCAGGCAAACCTCCACGTTTCTTGCAAAAGAGCAGGCCCGGTGGGAGGGCTGGATGGCTCTGCAGTCGAAGCAGTTCTGTTTCCCCAGGGTTTTGGGCTCCCCAAAGGTAGGGCCCGAGGAACGCAACAAGCCTTGAGACACAGCCTCTCAGAGCAAGGCTATTCTTTCTTGGACAACTGTGCTGAAAATATCCTGGCGATTCTTCTCGTCTCCTGCTCTGGCAGGTCAGCTGAGGTCAGTTTCGGTCTGAGTCGGTTTTGCCTCCGGTACGGGATTCCCCCGGCAGTGGCACCGCTTCCGGCCTGAGGAAGAGACAGTGACAGCACTAACCATCAGGGAAAATGCAGAGTGGTGCTCTGCTTATCACAGGGAAGGACAGCAGTGGCTCTGGGAAAGGCAGAGTCATTGATCTACGTAGCTGAGAAGGGTTGGGTTCCAGTTCTGCTTTCGGTGATGGTTCTCACAACGCAGGCCCTGACAGTATGGGTATGGTTTTACTGCTCCCCTGGCCATCCTGAGACCCCGGCTGAGAAATAAGAAGCCCTATTTGTTCTGCAAGAGCCGATTACTGAAAATAAAAAAAAATGGTGTGTAGTCGGTGTAGTAGGACCCGAAACGGGTGCCATCCTTGTACAGAAGCCAGAAAGCAATGACAGCATTTCTCAGCAAGTAGCACGTGCTGAGTGGGAACACCTGGGCAGGGCGTTTCTCGCAGCAGTCTCGCGACATGCGTGAGAGACAGCCTACGCTAACGGCTAATTTTACCGTCGCTTTCTAAGCTGCTTGTAATGCTTCCTTCCCTCGCCACCCACAAAGAGAGCTCCTCTGCTTAGATTTGAAATTTGAAGGGGTTTGCAAATCCCCAGATCACTTCTCTTTCTCTTGCTGCTGCTGGCTGACTTTCTGCACTTCTCTCTGCTTGCATGGCTGTGCGGGGAGGGGTCTGTTGGTGTGGCTGGCAGCTCTGGGGTTAATCCAGTCATTGTCCCCAGTTGCCAAACTGAGTAACAATGCAAAGCCCTTAATTTGGCATAAAAAAAAGGTGGGTGCAGGGGCAGAGACAGGGGTAACTTGCTGGGTGCTGATCATGCTGATCCCCCCTACAGTGGCATCTCCCTGTGGGAGGGCAAGGGGAGGATGCTGATGAGGGGACTTCTTTCCCTGATCTCCATGGTTGGAGCCTCCCTGCCTCCACTACAGGGCCATCGACGTAGTCAGCATCCATGGCTCGTGCTCTGGTTGCCCATGCCGAGTTACACTGCTGCCACTTTGGCTCTCCGGTTCTTTAGGAGACAGCTCCAGCCTCTCCCCAGGGCACATGCGTGGTCTCTCCAGAGCTGGAGGTGAGGAGCAATGGAAGACCGATGACAACCTGCCGGCACTGGCCCACGAGCTGTCCTGCACTGAATGGAGTTTTCTCCGGCTTTCCCAGCTCTGACCTCTGAACTTCTCGAAAATCCCCCCCAACTTGCCTCAGAGCTTAAACACCACAAATTAGCTCCAAGCACCAGGAGCCCAAGAACCAGTGTCACCTCCTGACCAGGGAATCTTTAGCCTCTTGTCGCTTTGAACAACCTGAAACTAAACCCTGTGGTTTTATTAACATGCCAACGGCCAGATTTCTGCTTCTCTATGCACCAGCAGCCATTCGTGTGCGTTCCACATGGTTCTTGAACCTGGGGACTATCTGGTGGGAGGTCAGGGAGATCTATGTGCATGCATGCTAACACCCTTCCCCACAGGCACATGGGTTTCTCAACCCAAAGAGCTTTCCTATACAAAGCTACTAAACAGAGCAGCCTACTCCTCCCTACCCAAAGGGATTTAGAAACCATCTTCCCCTTAGAATGCGTCTGTAGGTCAGTTTGGGGCCCAAATCCAATGAGGTCTCAAGCTACTAAATTCAGACCTAGACTTTAGCTACCTGCAGCTTACGTATTTCCTGTGCTGCAGCTCAGATCCCTCCACCTGTGCCCAAACCTGCTGCTAATGAACAGTGGGTGCGTTTACACAAGACACTTACTGCACAGTTGCCTAATAACACAGTGCGGTAGCATGCCAGGCAAAAGCCATGCTAATACACTACTGTGCCGTGTTATTAGGCGACTGTGCAGTAAATGTCACTAAAAAATGATGCCCCAGTGCTACCGTGCAGTAATGCAAGTTACTGTGCATTGGTTTATTGAATTAAGTACTAAACTTAATGCGCACTAACTATGGTGCATTAATGAATGTGTAGATGTGCCCAGTGTGGAGCTACACCGGGATGCCGTTGGGCATTAATGCTCCAACAAAAGGGTTACACAAAACCATACGGTGGTAAGCTGGGCTTGTCTTCATGTATGGATACACAGGGGACTGGAGCAGTACCCGAGTGCTGATTTGTGCCCAGGAGAATTCATTTGCCTTCCCCTGGCTCTTCACTTGTTCAGGAAAGCCCGTTCTACATGATCCGCCGAGATGAACGCTAGCAAAGGGACTGAAGGAAACCTATTCTTGCCCCCACAAGCTTGGAGCCCAGAGGTACGGGCAGCCTGGAGTCCATGCCCATTAAGAATGGGAAGCGATCTGTAGGGTAATGTGAGCATGTTCCTCGCTATAGTTGGGACTTCTGAAATAAGCTCCTTGTCACCAGCTGAACAGAGCAGCCTGGCTAACCTTTCACCCACATGGCTGGGCTGTGGGAACTGAGTGGTGTTCATCATACTTGGGCATGGCAGCTGTCTGGCAGGGTCCTCTGAGGTAAGCCAGCCTCTCTAGGGAGAAGGGCCTGGGGGCCCTTATTTATCTGCTCCCTGCTTTAAAGTGAACGGTGGGGGGGGATTATCTTGCTGGCGATTTAAGTGTCAGACTCGGCACAACAGTCTGAGGCGCATGCGATGCACTGGATCATCCCCGTGAGAATGGGTCGGGAAGACAGCCCTTTGCATCTTCCAGGAGGTCGCTCCTACCCACAGGCTTTGCCCACTCCACACTGGAACTAAGGGTGCATTAATGCAAGCCCATACAATACAATGCCCACCACTTAAACCACCCCTCAGGCCTAATGGGCAGCCAGCTCCTAATGGGCACCTAGCCATTTGTCTTCCTGGACAAGGGCATCACTTAGCCATGATAAGTGCACCAGCCATTTCACTGTACAACATGAAAAAGAAAGAAGCCAAACTCAACGGCGACATATATTTTCTAACCCTATGCAAGAAACACAACTGTGTTCCCCGAGGACTAAACATCTACAACGCTCTGACACAACTCCAAATATGCTTTGCAGCTGTGCAGAAGAACTTCAGAGAAAATTAGAAATCATCTACTTCACCTACTCTACTCCAAAAGAGACCAGCTCAGGAAGGAAAGCACCACACACTACAACAACTTAAAAGACAGAAATCCAATCATCTTCCCTAATAATATACAACGGATACAAAGAGACTACAAAAAACTTTCTACAACATTCATCCTCCACAAAAAGAAGAAATGGAACAAATTGCTCCAAGAACAAGTTCTCCGGCAAAACCACCATCTGAGGAACGACGCCGACACCGCACAACCTTCCAACCTCAGACCTGATAAAGCTGAAAGCAGCAACCAACCCACAAATATTATCAATCTCTCCACACACACACTTACCAAAATTGAAAAATCTGTCCTTTCTAAAGGCCTAAATTTCTGTCCAGAAAAATACCCTAATAAAATACTTAAATGTGGAGAACTAGAAGAATTCTTCCGATGCCTGCGCCTCAAGGAATATATCCACGACCAAACTGAACCCACTCCCAACAACAACTCACCCCTCTGACAACATTCAGGAAAAGATCAACCCCCCAAAACCCAAAAAACATCAGATTGGACACCTCGCAGTGGACAAAACTCTAACCTTGACCGCTACATTGACTGCTTCAGGGAAAGAACGAACAACGAAATAATCAGCAACACGCGCCACCACAACAACCTCTCTCTGCCAGAGAAAAAGGCCATTGAATCTCTAAGATCTAACCACCAAATAGTAATAAAACCAGCAGATAAAAGAGGAGCCATAGTCATCCTAAACCGTGATTACATAAAGGAAGCCAACAGACAACTCTCTGACACCACCTACGACAAAGAACTACAAGATCCTACTCCTCTTTTCACCAAGAAACTCAATAATACCATCAAATCGTTTCCTACAAGAAAAACTACAGACTTTGATCCCCCCCACTACCTAACCCGGGGACTTTTTACACAAGCTCCCTAAAATCCACGAACAAGGGAACCCTGGTAGACTTACCATATCCAACCATGGGTCCCTAACTAAGGACATATCAGGTTTCGTTGAATCAATCATAGATTCATAGACTGTAGAGTCGGAAGGGACCACAATGGATCATCATGTCCGACCCCCTGCCCCTGGCAGGAAAGAGGACCGAGGTCAGATGACCCCAGCCAATCCCAAGACAGCTCATCACCCACAGAGCAAGTTTTGTCCAAGACACCACAGACTTGCTACAGAAACTTAAACACATAGACCACCTTCCCAGCAACACCCTCCTAGCCACCATGGACGTTACCAGCCTATATACCAACATCCCACACCAGGATGGCATCCAAGATTACAACTCAGAATACAGACCCCAAAATATTACTGACCTTGTACACTTCATCCTCTCACAACAACAATTTCACTTTTAATAACCAACACTTCCTCCAGACGATGGGAACAGCTATGGGCACCAAAATGGCCCCACAGTATGCCAACCTTTTTATGAGCCACCTGGAAGAAGACTTCCTGAAGAACTGCACCATCAATCCCTTGCTATACTTAAGATACATCGATGACATCTTCATCATTTGGACTGAAAACCTGCACTCTCAGATTGAGTTCCATCAGAAATTCAACAATCACCATCCCTCCATCCGACTTTCTCTAGAAGACTCCAGCTCCAGCATCTCCTTTTTAGACACGATGATCAGTATCCAGAATGGTAAAATACAGACCATGTTACACAAGAAACACACAGACCAACATACATATCTGCACAGAACCAGCAATCACCCCAAACGCACCAAAAAAGCTGTGTATACAGCCAAGCCCTCAGATACCACCGCATTTGCACTGAAGAGAATACCTGGGACTGCCACCCCCCACAAATTGCACACTGCTGGTTATGCCATATCACCCCTTCCTCGAACCCGTATGGAAAATCCTCAAATAACTGCAACCCATACTAGAAAGAGACCCTATTCTTAAAGAAATCTTCCCAGAGCCACCCATCCTAGCCTTCAAACAAGTATTGAACCTCGCTAAACTCATCACCAGAAGCAAACTTCCTCAGGCCCAGAACACACCGAATGGATCCAGACCAGGCCAGGACAAGAAATGCCAAACCTGCAGACAGGAATACCCAATTACCGGTGGGGGCACCCTTCTCATGAGAAAACCACTCTCTCTCCAATCTCTCAGTCCTGATTCTCAAAGGGAACTTACACAACACTTCCAGAGACGAGGCTATGAACTTCACTTCATCAGCCTCCTGGATACTAAAAATCATGGACTAAATATAGACAGACAAGGTTCTTTGGGTGAATCTGATCTCTTTTATTAGACCAACTAAATAGATGGAGAACAATTTTTAAATGTAGATTGACTCCTCAACCTACGTTTTCACTGGCTGCCTGTCTTGCATGCAGCCCAGCCCAGCCCAGCCCAGCCCCTGGCTTCTTTACTTTTCATTGCATCCAGGAAGAGCACACAGCAACTGCTGAAACTTCCTCAGCCTGACAAAGGGTTTTTGAACCCGAAAGCTTGCTTAATAATTGTTTTCCAACTGTTTAAGTTGGTCTAATAAAAGAGATCAGATTCACCCAAAGAACCTGGTCTGCCAGCCATTTCATGCAGACTCTGCTGCTCTCGCTGTCTCACTACTAATACTAGTTTCATCATCCACTTCATTTGTCAGGTGCATAACCATTAGCCCAACAAGCCTGCTAGCAGCAGCGGGGATAGTATGGTTGGTCACCAAAACTGCTGTCCCACTGGCTTTAAATTTCCATGTATAGAGGGCCCAGGCTCTGTAACAACCAAACTAAAAGACCTGCATTTTCAAAAACAGATGCCTAAATCATTGACTTGATGTTCAGCAGTGCATGGTGTGTTCCACTGACCCACTGGCCTCTACTGTACCATAGCTGGCCACTGTGGTTGCTGTGGACCTACAAAGAGGTTACCCAGATGGCGGCATGATTAAGATGCTGTTATGTAGACCCAGCCCAGCTGCCATGATTTATTTTAACCCATCACACGTAGAAGAACATCAACATCCATCACATTACGACCCAGCAGTGCCTTGCTGCATTACAATGCAGCAGAGAGGCTTGGCTTGTGAAGGAGATCACAAGAGTGGCAGGGAGCATACCGAGAACCCTGCAAGGATTTATAATGATGCTCTTGTTGTTCGAGGTCTTCAAGAGGATTTCCTAAATATAAATACAAGAAACTGGGCGGGGTGGGGAGGGGAAATAAATGCAGAGATGGTGACAGATGCTAGGATCTAATAGAGATATAGGCCTACGATTCCATATCCAGTCTCCTGTGTACAGTGTGCCTCTCTCAAAGTTGTTCAGAGGAGTCATTATCACCAGCTCATTTTTCCACCCCCATCTCCCCTCCTTGCTGCCAAGTGCCAGAGAGACAGATGAAGCATTAATACCGGCTGGAAAAACAGTAACCAGAAGGAGCTGACTCTGCGCTAATGCTCTTGACCTCTGTACACTGTTAGCAGATGAGTCATCTGGAAAGCGCAAGCTGCAGGCTCAGAGGTGCTGAGAAAAGGCCTGTATCACTGCACAGAACAGCCAGGCACTGGGTTCTGCTTCCAGTTACAAACTTCACCTCTTTGAATAAAACCTTCAATGTCTTTTTCCAAAGCTGCAGCCCATCAGCATGCCATCCCACCCCTAGGCATATCAGCTCGATCAGATCAGACAGACCCTTCAGCTATTAAAAGATCCTGCAGCATTCAAAGACCGTGACCGCAGTGATCCTACTTAGCACGTGGTCAGATGCTATGTTCTGCTTCCCTATATATTTCTTCTCGTTTCAAACTGATGAACATTCGCTTTTAGGTCTAAGCTGTGAGGCCTCCCATGTGCTCTTTGACAATGGCTTTGTTCCGCCCTAGAGGGGACTGCATTTCAGCAATGCAATAGGTCTATGCTGTAACAATGGCAATGGATTTCTAACCCGTTCTCCAGCCAAGGCTATGATCACACATTACTAACCAACTTCAGGAATACTCTACACAAGGCTTACTCATTATTACCTGTATTTTACATGATTAGAAGTGTAGCAGCAGCAGCATTTACTCTGCATTGGACTTCCACTCCTTATGATGAATTAAACATAGTCCTGGGGATGGGGCTTGTACAGAACTTCCCTTTCATTTGCATTTATTCCTCTAACTTTGGTATCCCCTGTTTACATACTGCACCTCCTCACTAACGTATTCCCTCTGGTGTAAAGGCTGGTATTAATCTGGCCATATTATCAGGGTACGTTATCGGGATTTGCACGATCATGACTACTGCAAAGGGGATAGATCTGGAACTTGTGTTCTCTGTCTCTAATTAAAGAGCAAGGACACTTTGCTTTAGCAGGAGTGGCTGAGGGAACTAGGTTTATTTAGTATGGAGAAGAGAAGACAGAAGGGATTGAATAGCAGCCTTCAACTCCCTGAAGGGAGGCTGCAAAAGAGGATGGAGCTGGGCTGTTCTTAGTGGTGGCAGATGATAGGACAAGCAGAAATGGGCTCAAGCTGCAGCAAGGGAAGTGTAAGTTAGATACTAGGAAAAACTCTCTCTAGGAGGGTTGTGAAGCACTGGAATAGGCCACCCAGAGAAGCTGTGGCATCTCCATCCCTGGAGGTTTTTAAGACCCATCTAAACAAAGCCTTGGCTGGGATGATGCAGTTGGGGCTGGTCCTGCTTTGAGCAGGGGGTTGTGACCTCCTGAGGTCCCTTCTACCCTCATTTTCTATGAGTCTATGGAATGGAAAGGGGGCATGGTATAAAAGGATTTCCAAGAGGATGTGTAACTAGGTGGTGGCATTCACTACCACGGATGTCATGGAGGTCACGGACACAGCAAGATTCAAAGACCAGACATTGACAAAGGTGAAAGAGATGTAAAAATCTTGTGCTCTAGGGCATAAAAGCCACTCTTATTAGAGAAGACAATGAAACCTTTGTGGGGAGAGTCCACATTTGCTCACCAGGTGGGTTTCTTGCACCTTCTTCTGAAGCATCAGGTGGTAGCCACTAATGGGAACAAGAGACTGGACTAGAGCTGTGTAACCGTGCCGATAATCAGGGTGCTGTAGCGCTAGGTGAGATTAATGGTTGGCTGTTCCCAGTGCTGAGCCTGCCTTTCCATCACAGCATACACAGCCTCCCCCATTCACTCCTCAAATCGGTCCCCACTTCCGAGTCTCAATGAAACATCTCAGCTCTGTAAAGCCGAAGGTTTTCACACGATTCTGTCCACAAATGATGACTTCTGCCCATGGCCACTCTGGAACTAAATGGAAATGCTTTCAGAGGCGGGCTGCGTGGGAACTTGCTTTGTTGCTGCAAGTACATGACCACCAGACATACAGGTTCTGTGTTAAAACTGCGACCGGCAACAGAATTTCACCTCCTTCATGTTATAGGACTTTTAGCCTTCCAGTGCATTTGCTGGTTTTGCAAGTGCAAGCAAAATACATGCCAAGTGCTCCAGATCAGTTTAATAACTTCAAACATACCAACCCCAATCTTGCATATAGTTAAGCAGGAAATACTGCCTGACCCCATGGAAGCCAAGAGGAATTTTACCACTGCCTTCACTGGGAGCAAGGTCTAGCCCTAACACCCCGAAGAAAGCAGTATACTGTGTGTCATACTATAAAAGCCTCAGGGGATATAATCATTTAGAAATGACCTGTGATTTATCGCTGCAATCGTGGAGATACGGGTAGACCTTTGTCTACCCCATCTCCTGAGCACTGCAGAAACCGCTGGTGGTGTTCAAAGTTCTCAAATCACTTCATCGTTACAGGTTATGACCAGGGCAGGTCTTACGATTACAGTGAGGCTCTTGCTATGCCCTTGTTTTTACATCCTCTTAACTTTCGAGAAAGGTTCTCCTCTGCGGCTGCAGTTTGAACCCAGCCCCACAGAAACTTTGAGAGAGAGAGCAGCAAGTTCTCTTTAAAGTTACTTTTGAGGTGGAAAGTTGAGGAAGAACAAAAAGCTTTTTAGATCATGAGTAATCCAAAAGCAGGTGGAAAAACCTTATTCTTTGCACATAAGTAGTTCTCAAAAAGGACCCTAAAAAGGGCAAATATATAGGGTTTGTCCGCTTTGTTTCCACATCTAAAGAAAGCACGAACATTTGGGGTTTTTTAAAAATTCTTTTTTTTTAAATAAGAAATTCAGATGTTATTGGCCCTGGTTTTGCTGGAAGATGTCACGGATGATGGTCAGAGCAATGCAACAAGTTGTCGTTCATTGAGCAAAGGAGTCATGAAGCCAACCTGGAGCAACTGGAGAAGGGGAGAGAGGTATTTTTAGTAAAACTCTTTATCAGCCCATACTTAACTCCAGTGTCAGACCAGCATTGGAGGAATGTTGTCTGCTGCTTTCAGACATGATGCTCTAGCATTGTATGTGCAGATTACGTGCAGCTCAACATGCAGCTCTTCAGCTTGTGGCACTGCGTGTCCTGCTGATGTGAAAGGCACATCACAAACTGGCTTCTTGGCTGCAAGGTGCCATGAGCTTCCAGTGGTAGGAGCCTCAGAAGAAAACCAGAGGAAAGTGCTAGACACCAGCTGCTACAGGTCACCAAGGGCTGCCCTCCCTCAGATTTTATATCAGTCATCGATGGCAGAGCATCCTGACTACACATACCTCAAAACTCAGAAACGGGACATGAGTCACAGGAAGGGGTTGTTCCTCATTAGACAGTGCCTCAGTGATGGCTAGCATTTCTTCCAGTCTAGGAATATAGTGGGTGATGTGGGATGTGCCAAAGCTGCACTAATTCCAGAAAGCAGCATGCAAACCAGTAGGACCCCTTTGGTCATGCCGCATGCATCCTGAGCACAGGCGTGTTGGAGCTGGGGATCTGTCCTGAAGCATTGTTGGAGGGCAAGCTTCCGGCAGAGTTAAGGTTTGCTGAATCTTCTGGGCTAATCATACAGAAGGAGGCTGCCTGGCAGACTTCTGCACAGCAATCTTTCTGTGCCTCTCACACTTGCGCTAATGCCTTGCATGCAGGACAAGCCTAGAGCACTTAGTGAAATGCACCGAACTGACATTTTCAAGAGGCACCTTTGGCAGCTTAATGAGAAGTACCAATTTTAACCTCCTGCATAGTTTCCAGAGCAAGCATGTGAAACAACATCATGTTTACCCCTTCCCTTGACTGAGAAGCCACCAGTGCCAGGTCAGCTCATGAGGTGACACCTGCCCTTTTTATCTCTCTGTGCCAACTCAATCACACAGGATCAGTGGCCGATGGAAAGCCTTATTAGTGTATCGTCAGTCAGAAAAGCAGCCGGGGTGGGGAAGAGAGCTTGCGTATTAAAAGATCGCACTTCAAGTTTCCTATTATAGAAGTGGCAGTGATTTTCTGGGATGGCATAGATCATCTAAGGACTGCACGTCAAAGGAGGAAATAAACCCAGAAGGCTGGTTAGTATTTTATTCAGATTTGGGGGCTTGGGCTATTTCAAGTGCCTGAGACTTTTGACCAGAAAGAGAGCCCTGGAGCAAAGATCGTTTTGCATCTCTGGAGCAATGAGTATATCTGGCAGCTGGTTCTGTTCTTGCATTAGACTTAACAGACTGCACAACTGCATGTCAGAAGTGACCTTCCACCTACATTTGCCTCCAGTACAGTAAAAAAGCTTGTATGAAACCATGGAGGCTTGGTATACATTATTCTTTCCACACACAGGCTAATTCGGATGTATAGTTAGCTGTATAATGCTCCCCTTTTCCTTTCTCAGCATATCAGCCATAAGGTGAAAAAAATCTCAGTAGTTCTGTCCAACAGATGAAGATCACAGTTTTGCAATGTACAGGATCCTTACCTCATGTCCTCTAAATACCCTGAGCACAGAAAAATAAAAAGCAAGTTGCTAGTCTTAGAAACATGGTTGCAGAAGGTGGTAACTGATATGGCAGCAAAAACTAGGAAGTCACAAGCAGCAAGAAAGGCTGCTTGGGTTATTTCTTAGCTGTTCCAGCTTCAACATGAGCAAGACTCTATTAAATCGTGAGCCTCTGACAGGGTCAGTGTCATAATACAAGGCAACTCCTTCTGATTTGGCTCAATAGTAAATTTGCTGAGAAAGGAATAGAAAAAAGTTCTTTCCTGCACTGGTTTTAGCATAAAAGTTATTGTCAGGATATTCTCAAAGGAGAGAAGGATAAATCTTAACAAAAAGCTTATTTAACCTTCCAGTTTGGAAAAAAACAAACAACGAACATTTTTCAATATAGCCTCACAGGGTGATTTATCAACTCTGGAGGCAGGAGGCTTCAACTGGGGTTTCAAAGAATCTACCCTACTCTACAATCACTTTATTCTTCTATACTAGGAGAGTGCCTGAAAGTCACAAATCAGAATTAAGGCAGCAGTGTGCTAGATGCCATGCATACACATAAGGAGGTAAGATTCCTGTCTCCAAGAGCCTGGGGTGTAGCCTAAAAAGAAGATAGAACAATGGATGCAAGAATTGGGAACCAGTGAGAAGAATAGGCTGTACGTGGCTACACTCCTTGGCAATGTGTGCAACATTGGTTCTGACACTTAAAAAGTAATTTTAAAGTAAATAAAGATCAGCCAGCGCTGCCTGTGCTATACCTAGCCTTCATTAGTGGGCTGATGTCCTAAGGTTATAACAGTCTTGAAAGGGGACTGGAAGTGAATATATGACCTTAATGATCAGTTTGGAGCAGCTATTCTGTAGATTAGGGGCATAGAGGAAGGAGGTGTGAGGAGGTCTGCAGACACTGATGAACAGGGAAGGTGGGGCTGATCAAGCTGGAACTGGCAGGCGGGAGGGCACGAGGGTGAGCCGTATGGAGCAGAGGAGATGGGAAAAGACAGGGAGGATGGAACCAGAGCCAGAGGTGGAGAAAATTAACTGGAGTTCTAGTTTGGGGAGCAGGGAGTGGGTGTTGTACAAATTTCAAAGACCGGGAATATGTCAAAACTAAAACCTGAGTTGCAGCTTCCTCTCCAAGAAGAGCTACTTGCTGTCCTCAGTCACAGCAGCTGGTAATCCCACTCTCTCCACAAGTGCCTCTGCCTTTCTCCATGTGTTGTGGAGGCGCACCTATGCTCCCATTAGGCACCAAGGAAAAAACCAAGCAGGAGGCTGTGCCGGGTGAGGGAGATGGGGGCAGAGGCTCTAGAGAAACTGGGTAGGGGGTGCTTGCCAGCTGCCTTATGGGCAAAAGAGGGTTGTTGATCTTCAGCTGAGAAGAGCAGCTGCAGCTCAGGTTTCTGTCTGATGTCATGTCCCAGGTATGTGAAGTTTGCGGAAAGGAGAAAAACAAGCCGAGTTAGAAAGCGACACTCAGGACTAATCAACAACAAACCCGGACAGCAGAAACCACGGCAGTTCAAGTCTTCCAGTTCCCTTTTAAATGGATCAACATTTAGAAAGACGCAGTAATTCAACGTACACGTGCCAATCCTGCCGCCAACTATAAAGAGCCCTGGACTTGAACACCCAAGTCTTGCCAACTGAACGACTTTTTTCCAAATGTTTAAGGGACAGTGATTATTTCAGATGCTATTGCTTTTACTCATGTTCTTATGTGGTTAAAGCGCTCGACTGGGTGCAGTTCTTAGCTTATCCACAGATCCGCAGTGAGACTTTGAGCAAGTCGTTTACCTCTGGTTTCTTCTTGTAAATCAGTTACAGGGCTTCTTTTCTTTAACCCTTTGTCCATCTGGTCTGCTTAAATTGTAGCTTGGTGCAGGGAATCTCTCTTACTGCTTGTATAACACAATGGGCCCTGTACTGGAAAAGGCCAATATGCCCTCTTATAATAAAATGTAGCACTGCGAAATTCGATAAAACATTCCTGGAATTAAGTGTGTTCAGTGTAAGGAAAATCCTCTTGATACAATACTGTTCTATTAACTCTCTTCCTAATGATCATTAATCATTCCTATAATAGTAACATCCAAAAAGTCTCATTCAGGTGTGGGTTTCTAATGCTCTAAACATTCAGCTAGTGGCTGGATGAAGAGGTGATTCAAACAGTATTTTGATTTTTACATCAAGTCATGGGTACAGATAGTGATTTACAAATACACAGAAAGAGAAGCTTCTTCTGCTAGGAAGAGGTGGTGGTGATTCTGCAGTGAAGACGTACCACTAAACTGCTGGCGTGAGAATGGGAGCAGAGGTTAGCTATGGAAAACTAAATGGATGTAGGGAGCTTTGAGGATAGGCTCAGAAGATTTATGGTGGAAATGAAAAGTTGAACCAAGGGATATTTGGTTACTGAAAACTTTTGACAGCTTTAGAAGAGGAAAACTTTAAATGTATAAAAACCAATTTACAACAAGAGAATTTTGCTGCTTCTAAAATAAACCACAATTTGCCTAACTAAAAGACCAATTTTCAGGCATCCCAGTTGTAGTGACAAACCTGTAAACTTGTTTGTTCTTTTCAGGTAGTGTCCATTAATTCAGGGCCATTAGGTCCTGCCTGTTCTGCCCTGTTTAGCCAAGCAAGATGTTCCCAGTTACATAAATGTTCTTCTCGACATTTGCTTCTATAGGTCAAAGGGAGGGGAATGAGCACATTACGTCTGAAAGGAGTAGTAGCAAACAACTCAGCTGTTGCACTACCAAGATCTACACCTGTGAAACCAAACAGCTCCCTTTATCTAGGGCTGGATGTGAATATTTGGACCCTGTAAAAGCTGACAGCCAGGAACTTTCTGAAAATGAAATGCTCCTATTACCCTCACAAAGCAAACAAGTATTTTTATGGACTTATACATGTCTAAGATAATGCCAAAGCATTCAATCACTTTCCTGAATGATTTCATGGGCACTGCTAAGTTTGCACTGCTCCCTCCACATCAGCTGGAGAATGACTTTGCTCCTTCCAGATCAGAGACTCTTCGCTGTAAACTCACTTGCTAAAGTCATGATTGTCTTAGCAATACTTACTTCCAGGTAACAATTTCAAAGCTGGGTGTCTAACATAAAGCATCTATTCATATTAAGGACATAAATCGTTTGATTTTCAAAAGTGCTGACTGCCTGCAGCTCTGTTACTTCCAGTTTGTCCTAGCTTGAAGGGAGAATTAGATTCTATGAGTGTGCAAGGCAAATGTGACAGCTGTCAAAAATGCTGGAATACTGTAGCTAATGCAGCTGTGGATATGGAAACATGTTTTCACTGAGAGGGGAAGCGATCTACTGGGAACGAAGTTGTCCCCACCGTTTTTGAAAACTGTCAGGGGGTTCTTAACTTAATCCTTGACAGCCTGAGAAGGCAACAAGGGACCTTTCATTTGACATCTTGTCTGAAGGAGAGGTGGGTCCTTCAGGTGGGACTGAGAAGGAATGAAGGTGACGACCATACTTACGTCAGGAGCCATGGCAGATGGCTGAGAAGAAGCATTGAGCATTCTCATGGAGACCTCCAAGTGCTGGGGTGGAAGGAAGAAGTTGGGAATTGCAACAGGATCAGGTCTGACCCAAGCTGTTAAAGAAATAACATGTAGGGTGGTATAGTTACACAAAAGCCCCCCCATAGCTAAGAATTTGGACTTGGCTTCATGACAAAAGTGGTTCTGAAGCATCTCTGACTATGCCAAATGCATCTTATTTAATTTTAAAACAGTGAAAGTATGTGCCATCTGACCATTAAGATACATAAGTAATATTTCACAGAGATCCTCATTCTGAAAAAAATTGCAACGTTCTTTACCAAAATTAACATGCAAAACATAGGTGTCACTTCATCCATTACTGAAATGTGGCAACATGTTTTTAATGGATTTTTTTCTTTTCTTCTTTTTTTTAATTAAAACTAATGCAGGTTAGGATTGAAACTGTCTTCTTCTGTGTCCAGGTATTACAAATACATAGTCTGTGAACTAACCCATAATTAGGGGACTTTTGTTAAACCTATGCACATAGGAGTTGGTCAAAACTGGTTTTCATCTGAAAGGTGCTTCTGATCTGCTCAATATAGCGATTGGCAAAAACTTTTGAAGAGAAAAAAACAGTATAATTTCCCATTACAATTAGCTATCAATAATTAAATAGCCAATTTAATTTGAATAGCCAATGTAAGAATCAATAATCTCAAAATTTAAAAAGGACTAAGGTTCCTGTTAACTCATTAACTTGCTCACACATGAAGAACCAAAGTGGGATCTTAGCTTTAGAGTGGCCAACCGTTTCCATCCTCCTTTACAGCTAGTTTATTAATGAATCAAGAGAAACACCACTGTTTAAACATAAAGCAGGACAACGGCTGAAGCAGGATCTTGAAACCACTTGTATAAAACTTGTTCAAAATCCAGTTGTGATTAGGGGAATACTGGCCTGTAAGGCTTTATACTGGCAGATAGTTTTTAAACTTTGCCACCTTACATTTAAAATGAAAATGTAGCCCCATCCCAGCAACGATAATCATACAGATTTTGTCTGAGTGTAAAGTGCACTTCACGAGAGAGACAAAAAAGGATACAGCACAACACTAGCTTTCACAGGCTTTTCTGATTCTTCATGTAGGATCTCATCAGAGCAGCTACCACTGTCTCTTGCAGCCTCAGTCTCTGATGACAAACTTTTAATATACGTTTTCTCAGAAACACTTCCTTCCTCACTTTGATCACCCACATCTAAATCCACACTAATTTTCTCTTCTCTCTCTATGCCGGAGGGTTTGGCTACGGCAAAGTCTCTACTGTCTGGAAAAGTCAATGGTTCTCCAGAGACTACACAAAACTCTGTGTCTCGTTCTGCTTGCTGGACTTCCAATGCTCCAATGTGCTCGGTGCTCTCATCTTCCAAATCATCTGCTTGATGTGTTTCTGATAAACAAGCAGCCTGAAACTCCTCCAAATCAGCCGCTCTGATACTATTATTTGGACTTTCAAGGCCTTTTCCCATTGTTTGTACCTCACTCTCTTCTGTATACGGGCTAACAAATGATCTTGCAGTGCTGGGCAGGCTGTGGTGGTCATCCTCTAGCATACTTGACAAAGAGCTGCTTCTTCTATTCTCTCTTTTCTGTAAACTTCCATTATCCACTGGGTGCTGGCCTTCATTATTCACGTGTACCAGTTCCTCGCTGGGACCCTGCTCCACTTCAGATGCAAGACTGGACCAGGGACTGGTTTTATCAGTTACTGTAGTTATCTCGTTCAGAGTCCTTGGTTCTATGACATCCTCTTCATACTCTTCATCACTATGGGACTCAATGACACAAGCCTCCTCTTCTGTTCTGTTAGCCATTGATAAGGGATGCTCATTTTCAGAGGCTGTTTGGCCTAGAAATTCATACAGCATGCCTCTTTCAAATGGGGACCTTCCAGAAGGGAGTAAGTGCAGTGTGGCATTATCATAACCACTTGATTGTTCCATTTGAAGTTGGCTCTGGTGCATCTTGGTTCTGACTGCTTCATCTTTATGGTCCGGGATGACATGGTGATATTTAGCACCTGAATTTCTGCTATGGCCTTGAAGTGCGTTTGAAGATTCTTTGGCATTTTTAGTTATAGTCTGCAAATCTGATTAATGGGACATAATGTTAGTTCATACAGGGATGGAAGACTTCGTCACACGTATGTAGAGCTGAATGCAGGTAGCTTTGTCAAACAATGGGTTGATGGGGAAGGAGCTGAACTTGCTAATAGCTCAAAACCATCAGAAGGGCATAATACTGAGCAGGAAGAGGAATGATTTAGGGTGGTAGAAGGTGGAAGAACTAGAAGCTTTGGAATGAATTTAAGGAAAAAAAAGAGAACAAATTGAATTTGAGGACGTTTTCTGATCCAGAGAAGTCTTCTAAGGCAGGGGTGTCCAACCTCTGGCCTGCAGGTCAGATTCATAGCTATTAGGGTTGGAAGGGACCTCAGTAGATCGAGTCTGACCCCCTGCCCTGGGCTGGAAAGAGTGCTGGGGTCATATGACCCCAGACAAGTGCTTGTCCAATCTCCTCTTGAAGACCCCCAAGGTAGGGGAGAGCACCACCTCCTTTGGAAGCCCAGTCCAGATTCTGGCAACCCTTCCCGTAATGAAGTCCTTCCTCACGTCTAACCTGATTTGGCCCATGGCACTATGTAATCTGGCCCACAGGTCCATAAATTTGGTAGTGGGACAGTGGTGCTGCCAAATCTCCAGACCTATGGGGAGCCCCAAGCCCTGCGCACTGGATCCAGCACCTGATCCCAGTGCGTAGGGCCAGACAAGGGTGGTGTTGGGTCCCAGGGCTCAATCCTGGTGTGGGGGACTGAAAGGGAGCAAGGCCAGCCCCCCGGGACCCAATCCTGGCACCCAGGAGCTGGGAGGGGGCAGTACTGGGCTCCAGGGCCTGAACCAGCCTACAGATGGGCTCCGCATCACTGATCTGGCCTGTGGGGCCAAAAAGTTCAGCACCACTGTTCTAAGTGAAACAAACAGCTGCAGCATCTGGGCTGTTTAGTGCTAGTTTGGAAAAAAAAGAATGGGCAATAGTTCACTGGCTCAGAGGAGGACTAGATAATCACAGAAACAGAGAAGTAGGGCTGGAAGGGACCTCCAAGGGTCATCTAGTCCAACTCCTTGCTTGAGGCAAGATCATCCCTCTTCACTCATTCTAGCTCTTCATTCATAGCTGCCAGCAATATTCTCTAGCTTTGCAGGTCTGAGGCTGTTCTGCCTTCTTCTAGTAAAGTTTATGTTAAGAAGAAAAAAAAGGACGATCCATTCTGATGATGGCTAATTAATTATTTATACAAAATGGAAAAAATCAAATGAACATATTGATTGGTTACAATGGAAAAAATATAAATAAAAATATTGAAAATTAAGAGCTGCTTGCACGATTGAGATAATATAGGAAAGACAGAGAAATGAAGAGCTGATAGGCCTGGGAGTTTAAATATTAATAGCCTCTGTGAGATAAAGCAGTCTCTTTGCCTTTTAAAATATGTTTGAAGAACAAGGCAACGTATTCTTAGTTTCTAGGTGAGGGACACGTCTACCCTATTTCAGCAAAAATAATTTGAGTTGAACAGCAGATGTTGGCAATTAGAGTAAGTGTCAAATCATGACAGTTTTAAGGAGGATGCAAAAGCAGATGGCTTTGGGGAAAAAGAGCAAAAGAAAGGCTGAGATGAATGTGTGGAAAGGCAGGGAGGAGAAGCACAAAGATGGAAGAGGCCAGAGAAGAGAAAGAAGAGGGATGAGAAGCAATGTGGCAATACAGAAGGAGCAAGGAACAGCCTTACTATATGGGAGGTAAGGCCTGAAACTCCACTTCCCTGGAAGTGGCAATTACCCATGCGGTAAAAAGAAGTAGACATGCCAGAAAACATGTTTCAGATTGGTGCAGACTCATTTCTACCCATGACATTAATATAACAAACGCCAAATACTGGTACTGGATCAAAAGGGTCATGACACTGACTGCAACCATATTTACTTGAATGTAAGACAGCCCTGATTATAAAATGCCCCCCCAATAATTAGATTCTATATACTGAAATGTATACATCTGATATAATTTTCCAGGTATCGAATCTAATTATTGGAGTTCTACCTTGAATTTGTCCCCATCTCGTGATTACAGCAGGGAAAAGAAATCTGGGGGTTAGATAGCTCCTTTGCCCTCTGTCCCCCAACTGCTTTCCCTTGCAGCCTTTTCACCTTCTCCTTACTGTCAGACCCTACTCTCTCTGAGCACATTGAAGTGAGGAGCAACTCTGAAAAAAATAACCTCAACATAAACTTATCTGTAGTAATTTTTAGATAGTACCCAAAGACTTAGTTTATCCAGAATTGATGCATTTTACCGTTTTTTGAAACTGCTGCAAGTTTTAGCACAGGTCCTCCCATAAACACATTGTTAAATAGTACTTTGATATAGTACAAACTATGCATGATATTAGTCCGGAGCCAAAAGGCTGATGAGTTACCCTATAGTTCATCGGGCTGGGCCCCAGCAGAGTGCATAGTATTTCAAGCCATAGTGACCTCACATCTCAGCACTGCTCTGTACATGCGTATACTCCAGACACCCCGCAAAGGAGCCATGTGCTAATCAGCCTCCCACTCATGACTGCAACCGGATATCTGAGAGCACAAACTGTTTGCCTAATCGATTCTGGTCTGAACTGTGCTGGAAGCTTCAAGGATCCTTTTTAAAGTGGCTGCTGGCAAGTATTCCAGACAAAGTGACTGCTTACCATTGATCAGGGTGCTGACTTGAGAGACCAAGTGACTGGATTTTTCCAAAAGCTGGCATCCATCAGCATCCACCATCCTGGTCATGGATCCCTGCTGATCGCCATCCTGCCATTCCTGATTTCTGCTGGCTGTGCTGCCATAGCCGAGGTCAGGGAAAGACCTGGTTAACTTCTTGCTGAAATATCGTTGAATCTCATCCAGCTCGCTCAAGTTTTTTCTGCAACGAGTCACCAGAAATCAGAACCCCCCCCACAAGTCTATGTGAAAAGGATCTGTTTGTTATCATAACGACTTACAGGATGTATGTACTTGAGTAGAGGGGACTTGATCGCTCTCGATAAATACATGCAGGGTTAAATAACCAGGATAGAGAAGAGCCATTTCAGCCAAAAACCAATGTTAGCACAAAAACTAACAAGTAAAAACTGACAGTAAAATGATTCAGGCAGGGTATTAGAAGGTTTCTCATCATCAGGAGATTAAGGTTCTGGCAAAAAAGACTTAATGAGGTTTAAAATGAACTTTGATAAATGTATGAATGGAATTATAGGACCTGGCAGTGCATGACAGCAGGGCACCTGATCTGGTGACCCAGGAGATCCCTTTTAGTACTATGATGCTATGAATGATGAACCCTGTTTTCCTAATGTTTAGAACTAGGCTGCAGAAATATAATCCAACCATGTAAGTCAGGTACAGACCAGAGCTGCA
Organism: Alligator mississippiensis; assembly: GCF_030867095.1. Lineage (NCBI taxonomy): Eukaryota > Metazoa > Chordata > Crocodylia > Alligatoridae > Alligator > Alligator mississippiensis. The sequence goes on along the minus strand of NC_081824.1, from coordinate 466,907,492 downwards.
TAGTGCTAAGGGGACTGAGCCTTGAGCAGACAATACAGCTGCTACCCCAGGTCTGGGGCTTTTCACAGCTTTGCTAATGCATCCGAGTCTGAACTTTCAGCAGCCCTTTCTAATCTAGCCTTCACGTAGCTTTAAGTTATGTCATCAGCCTACTAATGCCCAGTTCCTACGTTTATTATTTGTAGTTTATTTTTATGCTTGATGCAAGAACTGCAAAGCTCCCAGCATTTCTTTCTCAATCTAAAGTCAACCACCACCCTAGCACCCATGACGCTGCTTTACCTAAGGGCAGTAAGAAGCGAGGCCCGTGAAGAATGTGACAGAGAATAAAATCTTCCAGCCCGCTGTGCATTCCCTTCTGCTTGCTGTAACGATTCATGGAACCTGCGAACATTTTGCATGTGCTCTTCATGACGAGGGGTCCATGTCCCAGAAGGACTACATCTGCTAAACACAGGTATAGATTTATAAACAAACAACCCATTAAATCTCGACCTGCAATCTCTAACTATGATAAGTCAGCCTAGTGGACATAATAAAAAACAATCTGTTAACAATCAGCCCTAGACATCCAGCAGAAAAAGCAGGTGCCAGCTTGCAATACCCAATTTGCGTCTGAAGAGGAAGTTGCCGAGATCAAGGTGAACCATAACATGCCGGTGCCTGTGCTCCCTGTAAAGAGCCAGGGACAGAGCTAATACAATCTTGCTAGGCCTGTTTGGAGACAGACACAGAAGTGCTACCTTCTGCATCCTCTATAAACAAGTGGGCTATGAATTCATCCTCTCCCTTGCACAAGGTTTGTTGTAGCTCACAATTACCCTGTGAACAGATGACAGAATGCCCCAAGGCATTTGTTTCCTGGAGACAGTAGGCAGAAACAAGTGTAGGACATCTAGCAGAGCTGGCCTCAGGGCTGTGGAATATGGGCATACCTCATCAGCATGGAGCTGGCGAGGCATTACAGAATAGGAGATAATGCTGCAGGCCCACTATGCCTACTGCACATCATTCTAAACAAGGCAAAGAAAGAAAGAGCCAGTGTTGGCTGGGACACTACTATAAATGGTAGAGGGACATTAAAAAAAAAAAATCAGTAGGAAGCTTCCCTGTAGATAATGGGAGGTGAAAAGGGAAGGATGTGGGAGATGGGGATGGTGGCAACACTGAGCCATTCTCTCATCTCTTAAAATGCATCTGATCAAACATGGATAGGCAATTCCACAATCAGTCCTGTATGCAACTCTTAGTCTGCAGGGAGTTTATTCTTCGCTAGGTCACTAGACCTGGAATTCAAGTTTGACTGGGTCAGGCAACATTTGCAAGCAAATAGATGGATATAATCCTATTGCTTTGTTCTGAAAAGACCCTTCAGTCCTCAATGTTCTCACCGCTCCTGAGCAGTAAAATCCCTGCCATCGGAGGAAGTGGTCAATAGCGGCTCAGAGCATCTTGGAACATCACTGGGAAATGCGGTGCACAAGGCCCTTGCCTGGAAGGAGAAGGGACTGTGCACAGGGATCTGTGAAAGCAAGGTTACAGGTAAGTTAAAGTCAGACTTACTGGGTCAACAAGTGGGACAGACATTTAAGCTTCACAGAGCGTTCGGCATTTTCAAGTGCTGTCTGAGGACTGACTAAAGGGACAGAGCCAATTTGAAAGTCACATCATTTAAAATCCACACCCAAGCCAATTCATGGATGTTAGCCAGGAATACAGCAGATTCTGACACTAGCAAGTCAAGTTTGGAGGCTTTACAATCCCATCCTTCCCTTTAAATGAAGTCTCTCCTCCCTGCTGCTGTATGAAAGGTCCACCTAAACTAAATGATGGCCCAGGGGAAATGGTGAAAGTGAGTGCTTGCAATCTTGCACAGTGGGTGCTTTTTCACTGAGATCGCAATCTCTATGTTCAGAGGTGGTGTCTGTTACCTGTATGTGCAATGCCTAGCACAGAGGAGGCCTGAGAGCTAGATGCTACTGGAACATTAAAAACATTTTAAAATTGAGAATTCAGGAGTTCCTGGATTTCCTGTTCATTTTTTATTTTGTAATCTAGGAAATTTGCTGCTGTTTATTTAGGAACCTTCTTAGATTTGTGCCTGGAAAGAAAACAGAGTACATACTGCAGAGGCGGATGCTTTGGTCCGAATCCTGGCCTGCCTTTCTTCTTTGAGTTGAATTATACTTTCAAGAGGGGAAATAGCTACTTTCATCTGCCCTCTGCATTGTCCACTCAGGTCTGTAATATTGTACCACCCACAGACTAGCTGGAAACCAGAAAGCAGGGGAGAAAGATCCACAGATGCAAATCCTATCACTCGTTCAACATCTGTGGGAAAAGAATATAAAAGCAACCTTAGTTTTCACTGCCTGGAAAGCATATATTTGCATGGATTAAGACCATTAATTACCTAACCCTGCAAATATACTTGAAACTAAATCTCAGAAAACTTATTATACAAGCAAACTGCACGACAAACAGGCAAAGGCCAAGTTCAAATAAATACGAGCGTGAGAACTATGGAGGATGCCGTAAAGGAAAACTGCCAAAGTGGGTTTTAGAAGGAGTGAAACAGAGGTGGACATCTAGCATCTAGACCGTTTCAGTGTAGGAGGCAGCATGAGTGAGGGCATAAACCCAAGACAGAGGAGGATCAGGAGGAAAAGACAGTAAACAAGGCAACACTACAGGGATGACTAAAGGGAGAAGTTGTAGTCCAGACATAAGGTAGCAAAGGTTACAAAAGGCCTTGAAGCTGAGATGTGATGTTCTTAAGAAATCAAAAGACAGTGAAGCGGGGGAGAGGAGGTGCTGACATAGCTGGAAAAGTAGGACTTTTGAACAGAATGTGGGAGACTGAGCCCATAAGGTAGGGTGGTTAAAAAGCAGAAGAACAGAGAGATGCCTACGGTGTGGTGGCTTTAACAGGAATGAGACAGATCAGGCAAGAGACTGGCTAGGAGGAAGGGGAGAGGGATTAAACTGAAAGTCGGAAGTCTGCCTGATGGACAAGTTAGGGGAGTGGTTCACAGCGACAGTGAAAGAGGATACGAAAGCAGGATCAGGAAAAGAGCTGAATTTCAAACCCTGGACAGCGAGTTTGAAAAGGAGGCCATGCACCTAAACAGAGCAATTTGAGGCATCTTGAGGATGAAAAACTCAGAGGAGGATGTTGTTAACATGATGCATCTATTAAATATGTATTTTTGTTCAAAGCTACTGTAGCATTAAGGAAGTTATTAACAGAGCACTGGAAATTCTCTCATGGCATCAGAGTCCAATCCCTTGCTATCAGAGGCAACTACATCATATTAACCTATGCAAATGTTGAAACTCCATTTTTTGCCTGCAAGACATAAAATTAAAATGCCTGGGGGGGAGGGGGGGGAGGGAGGGAGGGGTGTAGGGAGGAGAGGGAGACTAAAACACGGCATAACCCTACATCTTATTAAAGATTATGTAAAAATTACTACTCATCTCACAAATTCTCTCCCCTTCCTGGCAGTAATTTACCAAATTTCTCAGACTCTAGGCTAAGAAAGTGTCACAGCATTTCATAGTTGGTCAGGTCGCAAGGGACCTGAGGGGATCATCAAGTCCAACCCCCTGCCATGGGCAGGAAAGAGTACTGGGGTCAAACGACCCCAGCAAGGTGTTCATTCAGCGTCCTCTTAAAGACCCCCAGGGTAGGAGCCAGCACCACTTCACTTGGAAGTTGGTTCCAGATCCTAGCTGCCCTGACTGTGAAGTAGCGCCTCCTGATATCTAGTCTGAATCTACCCTCTGCCAGCTTGTGACCGTTATTTCTTGTCACTCCTGGTAGTGCTCGGGGGAACAGGGACTCCCCCAACACCTACTGGTCCCCCCTGACCAGTTTGTAAATGGCCACTAGATCCTCCCTCAGCCTTCTCTTGTGGAGGCTGAACAGGTTCAGGTCCCGTAGCCTCCCCTCGTAGGGCCTGCCCTGCTGCCCCCTGATCATGCGGGTGGCCCTCCTCTGGACCCTCTCCATGCCGGTCACATCCCTCCTGAAGTGCGGTGCCCAGAACTGGACGCAGTACTCCACCTGCAGCCTGACCAGTGTCGCATAGAGGGGGAGGATCACCTCCTTGGACCTGCTCGAGATGCATCTGTAGATGCATAACAAGGTACAGTTGGCCTTCCTGACCACGTCCCCACGCTGTCGGCCCATGTTCATTTTGGCATCAATAAGGACTTCAAGATCCTTTTCTGCCTCTGTACTGACGAGAAGGGAGTTTTCCAGCCTGTAGGTGTGCTGCTGGTTTTTCCTCCCCAGGTGCAGCACCTTGCACTTGTCAGTGTTGAAACCCATCCTGTTCTCATCCGCCCACCCCTGTAACCTGTACAGGTCCGATTGCAGCCTATTCCTCCCTCCTAGCATGCCCTCTTCTCCCCACACCTTAGTGTCATCTGAGAATTTGAACAGGGTGCTTTTTACCCCCTCATCCAAGTCACTGATAAGTCGCATTTGGCAAACACCACCCCCAAAACATGTAAAAATGGTTTATATGAAGAGTGATCAGGCTAGAGGTAACAAAACTCATTAGTATTACAAAAACTGTTAGTTTCTTTCTCCAGTAGGAAGCCAGCTGAAGGGCTTTGCAAGATACCTTAGTAACTCACGAAGGAATCAAAGAATTTACAAAAACACCAGAAGTAATTAGGGCTGGGAGCATAAATTGGAGATGCCAAATACCTATATTCATTATCTGCAGAGAGAATTGAAAAAGCAAAGGTGGGAGGCATTGCCAATACAGAGGAGGATCAGAATCTCTTGCTGAAATGGAAGACTTTGAGGACTGAAGTAACAGAAACACGATCAGTTTGGCAGTACAAAATGCAAGGTCATATCTCTGAGGATTAATAAGAGCTTCAGCTACAAACTGATGGCAGTTTAGTTGGAAGTGAGCGAGATACAAAATGACCTGGCTGATCTAGGGGAGCACAGAACAACTGTGAGCTGTCAGCATGATACAGCCATGACAAAGGCAAATATGATCCTAGGAAGCACCAGGAGTTTTTTCAGATGAAGTGGGGAGAAGTGTTAATGCCGCTGTACAAATTGCTGGCGAGGCCTCATCTGGATCCTGCACACAGCTCTGGTCAGCCATGCTCAAGGAAAACTAATTGAAACTAGAGCAGGTGCACAGAAAAGCTACCAGAATCACCAGGTGAATGAAGACCCTGACATGAGAAGGAGAGGTAAGATTGGCTTGCAAACTGGAAGTGGAGAGGCGATATGACTGCTATCTATAGAGGAGGAGACTGGAGAGTAAACACTTAAGAAGGGGAAAAAAAAAAGAGTATTTAAACTGAAGGATAACAAGCATAAATTGGCTGTGAAGGAATTTAGTTTGGAAATGAAAAGGAGGTTCCTAATCACTAGAGCAAACAAATTCCAGAACAACCTTCCAATCAGAGTCACGGAGGGGGGAAAATCCATTTAAGTTCATCTAAGCTGGAGCTTGATTGAGTTATGAAAAAGCTCATCAGACAAAGAACCTACAACGCGGTTCAATGACCCAAGAGGTCCTTTCCAGTCCTATAAAATAATTCTGAAACAGATGTACCGGGAACTGTTGCAGATCTCTACCTGGAGATATTTTCACAGTTAAATTGCCAATATATTTTGGTACCATTTCCCCTCTTTCCATCTCATCTGCTAAAGCCTGGTGTTCCTACAGCAATTGTTATCGGTAGCACCTAGGTCAGTAAGAATTTACAATGGCCTGAGGATCTGTATTTGGGTGTTGGCGGGCACAATGCTCTTTCACTTCATCTGCATGGTAACAACATAATGAAGTGTATGCTTGTGAAATGAGTGATGAGAAAAACTAGAGAAGCAAAAGACACAGATATGGATTGCTCAAAGGGGGAAGGAAAGATCCTGGAACGTGTGGACCACCTACTCTTCAGCTAACTTCAGAGTGAACAAATAATGTGAAAGAAAAACAAGAAACTGACTCCTTTCCCAGGGAAGTCCAACTACTGAAATCCTGTCAAAATTACCCTGAACCAACCAAATTTAACTAAACCTTGCCAGAAGCTTTTCATAGTTGGCGTGTACTGCCCTACCTTTGGGGAGAAAGGAAACAAAAGAGGTAGGTTGGCTAGTAGTGTCCTCCCCCTAGGATGAGGACACTAGCATCACTGACTTCCTTCAGTCTGCTTGCAATCAAATTTCTCACCATCTGGACTGAACAAAGGGATGGACATAATAAATATTCTTTCCTGGATTGCACTATGCATATTTACCTGCTTTATGCCATACTTTAAAGACCAGGGTTTGCTGTGGATCCAGAAGAAGTTCTTTGGACAGTCTGTTAAGAACAAAATCATAATAGTTTGTTACAAAGAACAGGAAAATATGCCAGAAGCCGAAGGGGGAAAAAAGGTCTCTGGAGTTTCAGTAACATTGTGTTTATCAAATACAAAGTTTTGCTGGTGGATGGGAAAGTCAGCGTATGCCCTTGAAAGAGTCTGGAATGCACAATTCTACATGGGCTTGGCTTTTTTGCTTACCCTGGGAGAAAACTTTTCTCCCCTGCTCCTAAATATTTTTAGATTAGGATACCAAAAATGATGAGAAACCAAGAGAGCGCTGAAAAATATGAGTACAGATCACCGTTCACGAAAACCAGGGTAACATTTTTAGCTGTCAACTGGTTTCTACAAAAATATCTAAAACAACAAAATGACAAACATCCTGATTGACAAAGCACTGGCAGGGCACTTGCCACAAATCTAGGATTCAAATTAGGCCCTGAGCACAATACCTTTTGAGAATAAACTTTTAACTGTAGCTCTCAGTGTCCTTCAAAGCTTTGTCTCTGCATTATACAAACAGCAGTCTGGCTGCTAAGAGCGCTCTTGTGAAGTCAAGGCATAATTTTCCAGGCAGTATTCAAACAATGAGCGAGTGTTCAGCCTGCAAAACACCTTTGTATTGATTCAAGCTGACTTCATTAAGCAACGAAAACCCTGATGGCAGCAGCCTGAGGATTAATGCAAACACTTGGTTTCAAAACCTTTCAGAAGCCATGGGATCCCCAAAACAGATTTATTGCTGGAGGTTGTTATTTGTATTCTTGTCGTGCTTAAGAATCTCCAGGCTTCATGACTAGCTCAGTGATTCTCAGCCTTGGAGTGCCTTGAGACCCTTTCAAAGGTGCCACGCAATGTTAGGTGTGCAAGTAGGATTCATGAGATAAACCCAGAGACTTCCCATAGGAATCCACAATGTTAGAAATATTCTGCCCTGCTGTCGGCTTTCTGAGTTCTTTGCAACAGAAAAATCGGCTTTGTTATTTTTCTGTAGTTAAATAAACAGTGAAAGCTAAGAGTTGGCATTTGTTGAGGGTGCCTTGAGTCTAAAAAGGATGAGAACCACTGCTCTAGCTGTTGTAAAGATGTATAACAAAGACATGAAAAACACTATAAAAAATATTCATCTACAAAAAGCTTTCAAACAATCATTCAAACTTTTCATCCCATCCAGGAAGAGCACACACCAACTGCTGAAGCTTCCTTAGCCTGACGAAGGGTTTTTGAACCCGAAAGCTTGCTTAATAACTATTCTCCAACCATTTGGGTTGGTCTAATAAAAGATATCAAAATCACCCAAGGAACCTTGTCTGCCTATGTCCTTAGACCAACACGGCTACAACCCAAACCCCTTCAAACAATCATGACTTCATCCAATGAGGTAAATGAGAGTTTTCACAGCTTCATTTCACAGGTGGGGAAGCTAAGGAAGAAGTGATCTGCCCACGATCATAGTATTCCTGACTTCCTGCCCCCACAAATGAATACACATCTAGTTGCCAAGTCCTTGTTTGAGGCACAAGAACATAACTTTCCTCAAACGCAATTCAAATACAAGTCCTGCCCTGTTGCAAAACATATGAACGAGGATTTTCAGCTGAGATAAGCTTAGTAAAGCTCTAATTGCTTTGAGGAGAAAGAGCCCATCTTTCAGCATACAAGATTTAAGAGGCTGTTTCTGGATCACAAGGGGTCTAGTTGCTGGTGATAAAACAAAATGCAGAGTTATAACAATTCGGATCCAGTCCCTTAAGAGGCAATTCTAGTAAATGGACGCGTTCATTTCATGTCCGGCCACTGGCTGGTGGATTGGGTGTGTGGTAATGAAAATGTCTGCCTTTACATGCTGTGTTACCCACCTTGCTTGCTGCTGGAAGTCCCACACTGGTGAGTCTGTATTTTCTATTATTGTGGTCATGACTGGAGTATCTGCATCGGCAACAGCAAACGACACGTAGCTGCTGGGCGTTGTTACTCCACGTTCAGTGATAGGACTCCCTAAAAGAGAGAGAATTACATTTACAGTAACAAAGACTAGCAATGAGTTCAGAACACCACAAGTGTTTTGTGAACAGCAGAACAAGCTAGCAGAGCCTTGGGTACTCGATAATGCAATACCGGGGCACTCTTATATAGCCCTTGTCACTAGAAGTTCTGAAGACGTTTTGTGACAGAGGTAAGGGTCACTATTCCTGGCTTATAGAGAGAGAAACTGAGGCACAGGGAGAGGAGAGCTTATTTCCCCAAGATTGGCTAAAAAGTCAGTGGCAAAAATCAGGAATACAACCCAGGTCTCCCAAGTCCTCATCTAGTACCTAACTCACTAGGCCACACTGCCTCTTTGCTGGCACAAGGGCAAACATTACATGACATGACTGTAACTATGCAAAACTACAAAGACTGCTTAGGGGAGAATTGGCCCCAGAGCCAGCCCTGGATTTTGCTGCCGCTCACCAGCTCCAATTGTGACAAAAGCATTTTTTGGCTGCTCATTTAGTTGCCCAGCCAAAAACTGTTCCCAATCTGAGTGGATGAGAAAGGGTTAACACCAGACTGCCCCTCCTGCTTGCTGCTTGAGAGAGAAACTGGCAACCATACTGCAGTAGTGTCTCCATACTTCTATTCCAGCAAAGGAGTGTAGCAACATCCAGCTTCCCCACTTAAGACCCACAAGTTTACAGGGCTCATTTTTGTGGGGCAAAGGTGCAAGTGGTATGCAAGTGAACATGGTATTAGTGTGAGACATCACTTTAAAAGTAACACCAAACTGAGATCAAGGGCAATATCTATCTGTATTGCCTCACTGGCTCCAGATAAGTGTCTGCCAGATTTTTTATTTCTTCCCTTACCACAGCAGCATCTTGGGATCTGAAAGAATCTGGATTCTTTCTAGTTAACTGACTATTCAAAATTCTTCCAAATAACCTCTGCTCTCAGCCACGACTGTGCAACAACCTCTTATCAATGACGTTTTGTGGGGTAATGAAGAGGAGGAAACGGCCACGTAGTTAGAAATGAACGACTTATTCTGTTGATAATATTCAAGGCAAAGCCTTTCCTGCATCAGTGATGGCTCCTCTCGGACTGTCCTACAGCTGATCAAATACGCTCCCGTGTGTCACTACTTGGAACGTCTCCTGTCTGGGCTGAAATAAGGAAACATGCCCCACCTGCCAAACAACGGTGAGGTACTAATGATATATAGCAACTAGTGGGAATTGTGTTTCACAAACATTACCTAACCCTGTTTGTATCTCAAAATATACGGTGAGGCAGGGTAAAGAGTTATTCCCATTTATAGATGAAGAATTGGGGCACAGAGGGCATGTCTACATGTGCATTTACTGTGCAGTAAATTTACTGAGCAGTAAATTTACTGCACAGTAAACGGATTTAGGCTGGTGCCTACACGTGCAGGTGTTAAAGTGCAGTAATGCTGTTTGGACTGACTTGGAAGTAAAGTTAGTCCCAAGTCAGTCCGCACACTCTGTTACTGCGCATTAACACATCTACATGTGCGTTACTGCGCAATAACTAACTGGGCATAAATTTGCTACCTGCGTGATGTAGGTAGCAAATTTACGTCCAAGTCAACTTAAGTCATCCTAGTTACTGCGCAGTACAGGCATGAGCATGTAGACTTAGGTTACTGCACAGTAAATGTCCACGTGTATATGTGCCCAGATAGAATATAATGTCTGCACTGGTTATTTCCTCCAAACATCCCCCACAATTTTCTACCCTTTCTACTTTAAGGCCAGCTTCCAGGCTGGCAGAACCCGAGGGGAGCTCCTGCCTGAGATCAGAGGCTGCCAGCAATTTATGTTTTTGCCATAGTGTCCTTTAGACATTGTTTGAGCAGGAAAGGACAGAGGAGAAGGGGTTAGCCTACTAAAGGCCACCAGGTCTTTGTGCGCACTAGATCTAAGTAATCCTAACTTTGATGGAACAGCACCTGTGGGAAATTCTGGGGGAGGGAAAAACAGTCTAGTGCAGACAAGGCCCAGGTGGTTTGCTCAAGACACTGCAGTCTACATCACAGCAAGGAACAGAGCATTCAGGCTACTGTCTTTACCACAAGGTAAAAATGCGGGTCCCAACTGGTCTCTCTTGACGCAATGTCAAACAGGATTGTAAAAGCTTCAGGTTTTAGTGTTAGCCCGCAATAAACCTGTATATATATATAAGCATCCAGCTGAGTTACCAGACAACAGGCATTTTGCAATGCAGGAGTGAAGCTTTGCGAAACTTGCTATAAGAGGATTATTATGACTTGCCCAAACAGTTTGCAGCTGGAAAGGCAAATACCTCCCTCTATTTTTTTAAAAAATAATTAGGGAAAAGTCTGGTGAGAACAAAGATAAAGGAATCAGTTACTTGCTCAGTTTGGCCTTGGAGGTGGATAACTGGTATTCACAGTGAAAAGCAAGGTCGTATCCTGGGATGTATCTAGACACTTCCCAAAAATCCAGAGTCACGGAATATCAAGGAAAACACTGGATGAAAGGTGTTATACACTATCTGACCACCTGCATTGAATTATATTGTAAAATTAAGTCTCCAATGAATTGTGTACTTTGGGATGGTCCTTCAGAGGATGCCCGCACACTTCTAGTGTTCTCTCTAATTTGTAACACTTCCTCAAGACCTGGCACCAGGGTGAGCTCTTAGACTGCATCAACACAGCAAGCTTTGTAGCCCTACTTTACCATGGTGGAGCTCTGTTATGCTGTAGCCATGAGGGACGTTGTAGTAGAAAGAGGACTCTGGTATTTTTCCTGCTGCACTGTCTGGGGCTACAAATAAGACACCGCATTTGTCCCAGGATAAACCATTTTATCCCAGAAGAAAGAGCAGTCATTCAGATGTCCCAGGATAAATCCTATGCAAATCATGGGATAAGAAATACTAACAATTTATTCCAGAAAATCACAAAGTGCACCTGAATGGTTATTCTGGAAATGCATCATGGAGTCAATGGCAGACAATGGCTGTGCATTCAGCTGCTGATTAGAGTGGTTGTGTATGTACATGTCAATCCCAGGCTATTTCTGTTCTGGGACAAACACAGGCACAACTTGTCTAGGGACAAATACAGCACCCGTTCCTAGCCTGAGTGTCCATGGAGCTGATCCGGGGGTGCGTTATAACTACGCACTTTGCTAAGAGACAAGGAGGCTGGACTGGGACCCTGTAATGAATGACCCCCTCCTCCCCCATTTTACATCAGCCACAGAGGTTGCTATAGATCACTTCCTCCCCTTCACTTGCTGGAGACTCTGCACGCTATGTTTTTAGCATCCCAACACATCCCTGTTCAGCAAGGGAGTGGCCAAGCCCAGGGGTTAGACTGGAGCATTTCTTTCTTCCTCTTCTTTTTTTAAATCCAAGCTTAGCTCCTGCTTCCTTGTCTTCCCTAGTCCCTCAGTTCTCTCTCAACAGGGACAAGCCTTGCAATGTTACCTGACTGTGCCTGTGCACTGTATCCCGCACTGAAGAGGCTGGTCATTTTATATTAATTAAGACATTGTTCTCAGGCTCCCGACAAGCTTAGCACCCCATCCTGACAAGATCAGGACAACATACCCAGTAGACAAAGGGTACTGTGCATGTGCTCCAAAGAAGAGCTGACCCTGCAACAGAGTATATCCTTTGCTAGAGCACTTGCAGTGAAGGACTAGGAAGAGGACACCCTTAGATTCAGGTCATGCAGAAGCCACTGACTATCATGTGTTGTGTCAGGGTTGATGGTACTTTTACCAAGAGGTTAAATTATGGATTTGTACGGGCTGGATAGATAGGGATGATCCTGCCTCAGGCAGGGGGTTGGACTAGGTGACCTCTGGAGCTCCCTTCCAGTCTTACTCTCTATGATGGCAAGAAGGCAAGTAACCGCTACTCTACATTCTGGATTTTAAATTACTTCAATAACATTAAATATATTATAATTCCACCACATTTACTAAAATGCTGGTGTTGGATTATATGTTCTGGCAAGAACTATGCCTGCAAATTCCAAAAAGGTTGCTTTTTCCCCCCATAAGCAAGATATTTTACAGAGTTCAGTCTGTACAACCCACCTACAGTTTAACTGGGCCTTGCAGACTTTGCTAGGCTTGCTAGATTGTGGATGAGGCAGCCCGAGTACAACATACAATTACATCAGCTGGCAAACCTGTCCAAACTGGCAAACTACTGTAACAAGGGAGTAGCCAGCTATCTCCTCACGTGTAGGGGCAAAGTGGAGTAAAATACCTGACAGCTTTGGCAGACTAGTAAAGCTAGTGCTTTTTTTTTTTTTTAGTCTGAGCTTGCTTTTTTCTAAAAGCTAAACTCCTACAGCAGACGAGAAATGTCACATAGTAAGCAAACTCAGCCACAAGCCAATGGGGGCCTATTGGGCACCTGTACATGTGCAGAGAGGCTGCTCTGTGATGCTGTAATTACAGTGCATCAGAGCAGACTTGATTAATAGAGTTTGCTGGAGTGGAGTAATTGCCATGCTCCAGCAGACCCCAGCGTCACGTGTATCAGTGTCCCCTCACTGAAAAGTGGCAGCAGGGGCACATTCAACGAGCTTTAGTTAAAGTGCCCCTGCTGCCATTTTTTAGTGTGGGGACACTGTTACATGTGATGCTCTGGGTACTATAATTAGAGTGACTCTTGGAGCCGCTCTAATTAAAGTGCCTCTCCCCTCCGCCACTACCACAGCATGTCTATAAACGCCCATTGAGGCTAATGTAGTTTGGCATTAGCCCAGCAAATCTCCCGGTCTGAATTCTCTGCAGAAATTGCAAAAGAGGAATTGGTTTAATTGTACTTTGTAAAGCAAGGTTTGAAGGTCCACTGGGAAAAAAGGAGCTGAGGAACAAGACTGGATGGTTCAGGAATCTGGGAATAAGAGTGTTAACGTGAGCTGCTACTAGTGCACATATGGGCAAAACTGGTAGTGCTTGATAATCTGATAGCAGCCTGGAGACCTAGAGAGTTGGGATCGAGGTATCCAAGTGGATAGCTCTCCAGATCACCAGAAGCCACCAGAAGGTGTGGAGCCCTGCCAGAAAGGGCCAAGAACATGAAACCCTACTCCTGTTCTTCCATGTCATCACTGAGGCCTACTAATGGGGTCATGTGGAGCAGTTTGCATTGCAGCTGTCCCATGAACAGGGAATTTTAGACTTCAAGCCTCACAGTCCAGCATCCTTTCATGAACACTAAGATTGATTTGAAAAATACAGACCCAGAGAGGGAGACAGGTAATAAATATTCCCTGGGAATATCAGGAGTGCATCGCAACACAAGAGGAACCTGGCATTAGGGACGTCTAGAAGTGTTCGAGAGACGACTGGACAGACACCTTGCTGGGATCATTTGATCTCAGAAGTATTCCTACCCAGAGCAGGGGGCTTGGACTCTATGATCTTTCGAGGTCCCTTCCAGAAATTAGCCAGTTTCTTTGTATGGGCTTCTCTCAGCCACAGAGGAAAAGACATTTAAAATTGGAAAATGCAACTATAAAATCAGGGGTATAGGTTGGTTGTGTTGGTCTAAAGACATAGGCAGACAAAGTTCTTTGGGTAAATCTGATATCTTTTAGTAGACCAACTTTGGTCTACTAAAAGATATCAGACTTATCCAAAGAACTATAAAATCATAAACTTATCCCCAAACTCTTTTAACAATTGTTTAATTCAGTGTTCCTTTAACATTCCAAAAAGTGTCACTCTGAAGGTACTTAATTGTAAGATTTATTCATTCTCTCACCTATAAAAATCAAAGTTAATGCCTCTTTATGCAGATAAAAATTCTCTCTGAAGTAGGTACGGAGCAAATAGTTCCTTATACTCCCCCTCACCCCAACTTTTTGGGGGTGTATCAATGGTACATAACAATTCCATCTTAAAACTTAACACAAGGAAAACATTGTGCAACACTGCCAAAATCCTTCCAGTAGGAAACAGCATTGTAGCAAGTTCCTGGACACAGACACAATGAACTTGAGAAGTTCACAGAATTATTGTTCATTGCGGAGATCAGCATGTACCATCAACACTTGTACTTCAAGCAGTTTGTCAGCCACCACTCTGTTCTTTGCTTTTGTGCTAAATTATCAGCATGCCTGCACACAGGAGGCATAATCAGTGCTATCAATTGATCTAAACTATGAAACAGCAGGTCTTAACTATGACATTTCCAGGAAAAGTTTCAAAGAGTTGCTTCAGATAACTCTGACTGCACAATACTCCCTGGCAGTACCCATTTTATGTATTATGTGTATCCCGGTAAGGCCTAACAGCCCCCGTCAGAATAAGGGCCCTGTTGTTGAACATACAGACTGGCCGAGATGCACAGCAAGGGGGGTGTCCAAGAATGGTTTGGTCAGCATCCTTCTGTCTGTGAGAGACAGTGGATATTGCATAGGCTGTAAAAAAATGCATGTACAGAAAATGGTTTCCAGTCTTTCTGGGCTCATCAACCCCCCCCCACCCAATCTGGTACCAGCCCGGGTTTTCCAACTGAACTGCATCCTTGCTTTGGGAACTGTTAGTTTAAGGAGCTGGTTCTGTCCTTTAACAGTTTCCTTTACAGCCTCCAATGGCGAGAACAGCAGAAGGCTTAAAAGAGTTAAAACCCCAGCAAGTGCATCATGTTAGGTGCACCCCAAGAGCCAGATGCAATTTCACTAAAAGGGAATATTTTTAATACACGTTTCCCTTGATTTATGCGGATCTGATTTATGTGAATTCGCTCTTATGCAATGACTCTTTTGTACCCGAAATTCACTATATGCAAGGTAAATTTGCATATATGTGATCGGCATAAGCTTGGAGAATGCCGCATAAATCAAATTTGCATAAAGCAAACCTACTTTATACAGTAATGTAAGAAATAGGGATAAGCTCCCCTGTTGGCTGCTCCTGAGGCTGGCTGGGGTGAGTGTGGACAAGAAGAACCCTGGGCGGTGTGGGGTGCGGCACTCACTCTAGCCCCGGCTGAATCGGCCCTGGGAGCTGCTGGCACCAGCTGCTGGCAGCCACTGGGCTGCACCATGCCCCAAAACCCCTGGGGCTCTGCCTGTCCCCACTTACCCCAGCGCCTCTGGGCTGCACTGTGCCCTCATGCAGGCAGCTGGCGCTGGCAGCTCCCGGGACCGCTGCAGCCAGGGCTGGGGTGGAGACAGGCAGAATGCCGGGAAGAGCCTGGCGCCCCAGAGCCTGCAGCAGCCACTGGACCCAGCCTGCTCTCGTCCGGCTGCAGGCAGCTTCCTGCCCCTGCTGCAGCCCTGGGAGCAGTGGACATCGCCTGCCTGCAGCTGCTGAGCTTCACTGCACTAAAGAGTTCGGGGCATGGTGCCCCAGGGGAAGCAGAGCCCTGCGGGGTTTGGGGCACGGTACAGCCCAGAGGCTGCAAGCAGGCACCATCCAACGCTCTCAGGGCTGCAGCAGGGGCGGGCAGCTGCCTGCAGCCAGATAAGAGCAGGCTGGGGCCAGAGGCCACTGCAGGCTCAGGGGCTCCAGGCTCTTCCTGGCACTCTGCCTATCTCCAACTCCACCTCAGCTGCAGCAGCCCCAGGAGCTGCCAGCACCAGCTGCCTGAACCAGGGCACGGTGCAGCCCAGTGGCTACAGGGAGCTGGCATCGGCTGCTCCCGGGACAGCCGCAGCAGAAGCTGAGGTAAGTGGGGACAGGCAGGGCCCCGGGGGGTTTGGGGCATGGTGCAGCCCAGTGGCTGCCGGCAGCTGGTTCCAGCAGCTCCTGGGGCCGCTTCAGCTGGGACTCCGGTGAGTGCTGTGCCCTGCACTGCCCATGGCTCTGCTTGTCTGCACTCACCCCAGCAGGACCCGGGAGCAGCCGACAGAGGAACCTATCCCTGTTTCTTACATTATAAAGTAGATTTGCTTTATGCAAATTCGATTTATGTGGTGTTTTCCAGGAGCCCATGTACCGCCTAAATCAAGGGAAATCTGCATGTTGAAAATCAACAAATGGAAATAAATTAAAGTGCAAGTGCTAGGTGCCCATCAGCGAGAGCACTAAACAACATTCTCATTTTTACAAGGATGG
Source organism: Alligator mississippiensis (assembly GCF_030867095.1). Lineage (NCBI taxonomy): Eukaryota > Metazoa > Chordata > Crocodylia > Alligatoridae > Alligator > Alligator mississippiensis. The sequence continues at coordinate 466,891,080 of NC_081824.1, read as the reverse complement.
AAACTGAGCGACTTGCTCAAGGCTGCAGCAAGTTCATTCTGCTCTTATAGTGCCCTCATCACCATGCTGCCTGGCCAGTCTCACTCCTAGTCCTGTATAACTAGCTTAGCTCCAGGAGTAGGCAAAAAGCTGAAAATTTTAAGTCTGAAAGAACATCTTCTATAACACTGACTAGCATCAAAGGATGGGTGAATAAGCTAATCGTCTGATATCAGAATCTGGGAGCTCCTGTTACACTGATGATGCTCTAGCTCCAGAATCCAAAGTGTTATCCATTTTGCTTAGGCAATATGAGCAGGGTGGAGAATCTCACTTTCTGGCTCTTATGCACCAACATAGTCACCCGTGGAAAATATTCCTGTTATTTAATTTAAAAAAAATTTTTTTTTTAATGTACCAGACTTTCTAATGAGCAGGCGCTGGAAAAAAACCCGCTTACCTTTTAAGCTTAAGTGCATTGCCCTTTCCACAAGGACAGAGACCATAAAGGTGTTTTCCTGATGCACCGTGGGAATTTCCTCAACCGGTTTCCCATTCGGTGTTTCTGAGCTTGCAAAGTCCAGTTTCCGACTGTGATTTCCCAAGGCTGGCTGATCTGTGTCGGGAACTCTCTCCGTGCCTTCGTCCTCACTCTGACTGCCTTCTTCTGCACAGTGAAGTCCACTAACAGGAGTAACACAGGCAGGAGTGGAAGCAAGTACGATGTGAACTCGGATAGCAGCTCCTGATAGGTTTGATGCGTTTCGCCGGAAGAGCGGATAAACACCTGCACCAGGGTTTATAAACAGTTAGGACAGGCAAAACAGAGCTCTTTCCAACAGGCACTGTACAAGGGGCAAGGATCTATTTTCAGCCCAGCAGGGTGGATCTCAACAGATCACTCAGTGGGCTGTCAACAACAGGTAAATACCCATTTGTAAAGGGCAAGAAGCGTGCACCCTAGGAAAGTTAATTCTTCTTTTTCAACAACAACTGAAATAAAAACCCTAACACAGCACATTTCCCTCAACTTCACACGAACATGAGAAACTGTGAAAATCAGAGGCAAATGTGTGATTTTTTACTGCAGTTCCTAGTCTTCTGTCTACTACACATGAGCATCGGCAAATAATGATTAACCAACTGGTTCAGAAGATCAGACCATAAGTCAGTCAGTTCAGCCACTAGGTACCAAGTATAAGAAACCAAACAGACCCAAAAATTGCAGTCCTTCCATATGGCCTAGTTCTTTGTCCTATACATTTGCAGGTATTGCTGCCTTCCTATGGTATCTCACTCTAGCCAGTGGCTCCTTTTCCTTCTACTGTCATGCTTAATCATTAATACTAGGCTGTGCAGTTGAGACTGATTTATCAGTCTGCTGACACCAACTTCTCACCTCATTACTATCCACAACCAAGTATATTTTCTTTCCTGTTTGTCTAACTCATGAAGCTCGAATTCTGACATTAGTATTTCAACTGGATTCATCTTTTCAAAACAAGCTGAACCAAAGGAGAAAGGACAAGCGGCTGTAATTGGTTTAAGATACGGCTGTCCAACTGGTGGCCTGCAGGCTGCTCCTGAAGGGTTAGCATGTGGCTTATGTGCTCCCACCTGGCTGCTACTCCCCTCCTATCCCCTCAGTCAGGCTGTGCGCACAGCAAAGAAGGGAGCCACGCTTCCCGCACTGCATGTGGGTGGCATGTGGGGCCAGAGAAGGGAGGGTGGTGTTGCATGCATGATGGGCTAGGGGAGCTGTGTCTGGAAGATGGACAGCCCTGGTTTAAGATGGCTGAGGTTAAACCAGCTAAAAGGAAGTAAGAAAAAGGAATAAAAAAAAAGAGACGAGAAATGCTTTACATCGGCTTACCGCTAACCGTCAGTATTCTCCTTGTTCTCTCTGAGAGTGCTGTAAGGTCCACATAGGCAGACCCAATGAGGCGATCTGTATCTAGGGGTCTTTCAACACCAGGCTCTTTTCCATAAGCCCGCCACACTTGGATTTCTAGCTTCTCCTCTCTGAAGTACCACAGCAGCGGTTGGCTCCTTGTCAGCTCAGCCTCGTGTGTGTTTTTGAACACTGCTGTAACCTGTTTTTCATCTTCAGTTACTTTTGGCCTTCTAAGGGAAGTCCATGTGGCTTCTTGATCATACAGCTTGTACCTGAGATAGCAGTAGGTGCTTTTGTTTATGTGTGTCTGGCCCGCAAGTAACATACTGTGGATGGGCAGCCACACTCGAGGAGTAGAAACGGTCACAGTGGCAGGGTTTTTGCTCAGCTGCCATTCATCGCTATCATCCAGACTGTCTTCATGGTTTTCTTCCCCATTCCAGGCCAGAAGCTTAGCAGCCTCCACAACACGTTCTCTGTCGTCATGATGAGCAAAGGTAACAGAAACTTCTAGCCCTCCCACTATGGTCTGCATGAAGTTTGTGCACTGGGAAGGCACCAAATCCTCAGGAAGAGTCACTGGGCACCATCCTGTAATACCTTTGGCAGCAGAAGAGACAGTAATTAAACACCCTTATTCAACCTTTCAGAAACACCAGTAGGAAAAAGTGATTTGTTCCCCTTCCCAGCTATTGGCCCAAGACCAAGCTTAGAAGAGTTTACATTTGGTGAAAACACATGGTTCATTTAAGTTAGAAATACTAGGCAAGGGCAAATTATTGGACCTTTAAAAATATCACACTATCACAATTACCACTGTAATTGCTTTTCTGCTCCATTAGTGATATGTGTTTATAAGCAAATGCAACACAAAACACTAATTATACGGTGTTTGGATTCCCAGCTTCCAGATGGTATACAAGCTGTTTTCCCCCCACCATTAAATTCTAGGTTTTGAGAAAGTCTCTCTTTATTGTTGCAAAGGAAATGGAAGACAGCTAGATGGTAAGCCAGCTTACCATCAAAACACCATGATTTTAAGACTTGATACTTTATAGCTTGCCAGGACAAGTGGTTAATCTATCTGACTGGAAAGCTGGCAATTTAGCTTGCTTTCTCATAGGGATAAGTATGTATTTCTAGCTGGAGGGGTGTAGGTTGTAGCCGTGTTGGTCTAAGGATATAGGCAGACAAGGTTCCTTGGGTGAATTTGATATCTTTTATTAGATCAACCCAAATAGTTGGAGAATAGTTATTAAGCAAGCTTTTGAGTTCAAAAACCCTTCGTCAGGCTAAGGAAATTTCAGAAGTTGGTGCGTGCTCTTCCTGGATGGGGTGAAAAGTAAAGAAGCCAGGGGCTGGGCTGGGGAGTCAGTTGCCAGGCAGATTATAATGCATCAAAAATCCAATGTCTATGTTTAGTCCATGATCTCTAGTATCCAGGAGGGTGAAGAAATGGAGCTCATAGGCTCGTCTCTGGGAAGTGTTGTGTAAGTTTCCCTTGAGGATCAGGACTGAGAGATTGGAGAGAGAGTGGCTATCCTCTGAGAAATGTGCCCCCACCGGTAATTGGGTATTTCTGTCTTTGATGGATTTCCGGTGTGCGTTCATTCTGGTGCGCAGTTGTTGTTTGGTCTCTCCTACATATCTTCCATCAGGGCATTTGGTGCATTGGATGAGGTATATTACATTTCTGGAGCTGCAGCTGTAAGACCCAGGGATGCTGATGGCTCTGTTGTGGGGTGTAGTAATAGTGGGGGTGGTGGAGATGTGTTGGCAGGTTTTGCATTTCTTGTCCTGGCACGGTCTGGATCCTTTTGGTGTGTTCTGGGCTTGAGGAAGTTTGCTTCCGGTGATGAGGTTGGCGAGGTTCAATGCTTGTCTGAAGGCTAGGATGGGTGGCTCTGGGAAGATCTTTTTAAGAATAGGGTCTCTTTCTAGTATGGGTTTTTTTGAGGCTTTTCTGTACAGGTTCAAGGAAGGGGTGATATTGTCATAACCAGTGGTGTGCGATTTGTGGGGGGTTTTCTTCTGTACTGCAGCAGTTCTTCACGTGGTATCCAGGTGGCTCTTTCAAACGTGCGATCTCTCTCTCTGGACGAGTGTCCTTGCTGGGTGAGAGCCTTTACTTTTCATTCCATCCAGGAAGAGCACACACCAACTGCTGAAACTTCCTTAGCCTGATGAAGGGTTTTTGAATTCGAAAACTTGCTTAATAACTATTCTCCAACTATTTGGGTTGGTCTAATAAAAGATATCAAATTCACCCAACGAACCTTGTCTGCCTATTTCTAGCTGGGGCATTTCACAATCGGCCACTGGACCCTGGCTGAATTCACAAGCCTTGAACTGCAGAACACTTATTTTTAAATTGGCCGGGTAGCTAATACGTAGCTCTGACATTCAAATGTTAAGGGGCTGGTTCAACTACAAAGCTTCACTGTGGGAGAATTGATTTTTCCAGTAACCACTTCTGTCCAACAAGTTCTTCTAGCTAATAAAAGGTGACTGGTTCCTCGCCTGACTTCTGGAGGTTCAGTAGGATCTGTGTCAAACAAATTCATAATCTTACCAAAGATCTCATCCCACACCAAGCATGAATCTAACTAGCAGAGCAGCTATTGTGCACATACCTCAAAGCCTCCTACAATCTCCAGTTAAAAATCCCTTATAATACGCATTTAAATAAAAGAGACCTAATGTTTACAAGAGAACTTTAGCATTAGGTGAGAAAAAAATTTATAAACCCAACATAAGCAATGCATTTTACACAGGAAATGTCAGCAATATGACAATTTTACCCGATCTCTTCACCAACAGGTCTTTGGTCGGAACCCTGACTATTCCAAGCAGGTAGTCCCTTGATGCTTGAATTTTCATTACATCAGTGGCTGCAAAAACCAAAATATTGAGAGATGTTAAACTGTAAAGGATTTACAATGTGCACAAGCAATTTATAAAGTATGAATCAACTCCTAGTGAGAATGCTATTGTTTTATATTAAAAGATCTAGGTTGCCTTTTTGGGATGTGCTTTCCACCATGAAAATTGGTAAAAGCCCAGCTGGGAGGCCCAATACATATCTGACTAACTTTAGAGAGAAAAGAACAGTATAAATAAATATTGAGTGTATACTGCCCATGTATATTCTCTCCTACAAGACATGTGCTCCAACACAGTTGAATTTTGGGAGCGTTCTAGGAAGTACTATTAAACATTAAAATAAAGTATAGAATGGCAGTACCGTCCATAATTGCTCAATTATTTTAACATGTTCCTGAAAGTTGATTTTTTCCTGCTACTGAAGGCTGATGTCATCTTTCATTAAATTGTATTTTTAGAATATTCTACTACATAATGTACCTAAAAAAAGGCTTGAAGATGTATCTATTAAAGCAATAGGAACAGCTACCACCAGAAAAGCTGCATTTTTAACCTATGAGTGCCTTAATGAAGCTCAAGAGGAAAAAAAAAAAAAAAAATCAATTAATCCATCTGAACAATCTGTGAAAAAATTATTCTTAGAATCAGAGACGTAGGGCTGGGAGGGACCTCCAGAAGTCACCTGGCTCAAACCCCTACCATCCCTATCCAAATCATCCTATACAAATCCATAATCTAACTACTTAGTAAAACTACCATCAATCCTGACACAACACCAGACATCACACCCTAACCTGCCACAGGTAAAGCAGGGGGACCATGACAACCAACATCCTGTTTCTGGAAAAGGTTGCTAATATATGTTCAAGAGATTCCCAGGTAAAGGGCCACATTCACCACTATAGAGGAAAGCAAAAACCCCCACAGTCTGTGCCAGTATGACCATGGGGTAAACGGGGTGATCGGTCTGATCCTGAACAGAGGGACAAAGCCCTGTAAGTCAGGAACCTCCAAGCTTTAAGTCCCAGCAGGAGCACTGGCAAACCCCAGTCTTCTTCCTCAGACAAACCTGAAACCTTCTTTATCAAGAACTTACCATCCCAGGCTGTGATTTCATATTTCAAGCTAAGCAAAGGCAGACTTGTCCATTATTTCAGTGGGAGACCTCAAAGGAAAACCTTGGGGATTGCAGGATATAGTGCTGATGCCGATGAGAACTGAACTAATACTTCAGTACTTCAAAAAGATGGTGGGGGGTTGTTGATTAGAGCAGCTGAGGTGGCAGTGATAGCCAGCTTTAATTTTAGAGTCTGCAATGGATTAATTGCAAGGCTTTATGCCTCATTTAACATCACTGAACCTCAGTTACCTCATCTATAAAATGGAGCCAAATAAGGGTCACACTCCTTTAGAAGGAGCTTTGACATCCTCAGATGAAAGATGCTCTAAGTGCAAAGTAGTATTAACTGTGCTGATTTCTTTTGGATCAGATGTAATATTGACATGCTGATCACCTGGGATCACTGAAATTTCCTTAGCACTTGTTATAGGGAAATAAGTAGCCTCAGGACCTCGGCTGATTTATCAGGCAAATGCATGAGCTTCATTTACACACGAATTTTCATGAATAAATTTTCATGAATAAATTCATGAATTTATCAGCTTCATGAACACACGTGGTGCCCTAAACTAGAAAGTGATCGTGTCAATAGCACCAGCGGGGACGTGCAGTCCCTTGTTCATAGATTGTAGAGTCGGAAGGGACCACAATGGATGATCGTGTCCGACCCCCTGCCCCTGGCAGGAGAGAGGACCGAGGTCAGATGACCCCAGCCAGGTGACTATCTAGCCTCCTCTTGAAGACCTCCAAGCTAAGTGATAGCACCACCTCTCTTGGAAGCCCATTCCAGATCCTGGCCACCCTTACTGTGAAAAATTTCTTCCTAATATCTAACCTAAATCCACTCTCAACTAGTTTACACCCGTTATTCCTAGTCACTCCCTGGGGCACCCTAGTAAACAGCACTTCCCCTATTCCCCGTTGACCTCCCCTAATAGATTTATAGGCGGCCACAAGATCTCCCCTCAGCCGTCTCTTGTGAAGGCTGAAGAGATTCAGCTCTCTCAACCTCCCCCCGTAGGGTCTATCACAAAGGCCACTAATCATGCGAGTTCTGTTTACCTGACTCAGTGCTCTGGTGGTAGATGGAGAAGATGATCTCTGCAGACTGCAGGAGCTCCCCCAGCGAACATGCCTCCCCGCTGCTTCTCTGAATGACGAGGTTACAAGGCAGCTCAACGTGGTGTTCAAACTCTGGGCAGAACGTGTGTGCCACGGTCCGTGTGGTGCGCCTCTCTCCCTCCGGTAAGAAGGAAAGGTGCATAGAGACATAAGCATTAACCCCCACTTCTGCACTGTACTGGACCAAAGGGTTCTTTTCTGCCACCGCTCTGCATTTAACAAGGACGAAAGGAGGAAAATAAAGGATTTAATACACATGAAGTGTTTAGCAAAAATAGAAGCATGCATGCATGTTGCTGAATGAAGGATTAATTTAAGCCCCTGCTGCATAGAGATGGAACAAGCTGTGGAGTCAATCTGCATTCCCTAGTCTCATCTACACAGAGACATTTGGGGAGACATCTCCCATCTTTGGTCTAGTGCCACTGTTAACACTAAAGGTTGAAGGTCTTGCCCTTGACAGCTTGCTGACATTTCTTATTTTTTGTTACACAGACTTACTGCAGCTGTTATACAAAATGGTTGCACACATTCCCATAGCTTGCCTATATTTGGCATTCCCACAATTACCAGTATCCAAGAAAAGAAAGTACTTGGCACATCTGAAACTCAGGTCCATGGGGAGCGCCGAAATATTCCCTTCTATAAAAGCAGCAGTAGGATCATTCTTCAAAGCAGAGAACAAAGCTAAGCTATTTCCATTCTTTGATCAGCACAGATAAGGAAAAGGAGGTTATACTGGTATTGAGAGCTACTCACAAGCAGTACAACTCTGCGTATCAAAAGGAGATAGTCTTACTATGGAATAGGATCAAACGTTTGAGATGACTGGTTTCCCTGCCACCCCACAACCCCCAGGACAGTGGATTTTTATCTGATGGGACCTGACTGAACACCACTGAAGAAAATGAGTCTTTTCGTGTGTACCAATCATGCTCAGATTGAACTAAGTTGGACAAGGAGCCCAGCGGACACAGCTCAGGGGTGACCTGGCAGCTTTCCAGCACTTGGGGAGATTGCTCCGTATGCTGTAATCCTCTTTTTAATACAGGGGTGGGCAATTATTTGGGCTGAAGGGCCACTTAGGGAGGTTTGGTGAGCTGTTGCAGGCCAGGGGGAGAGGGGAGGTGCTGACCCAGCGCAGTGGGGGCAGGGTTGCTGACTCTTCCCGGCACAGTGGGTCCTGGGCAGGTCTCCATGGAGACCCTGCCCACCTGCCTCCCCTCTCTGGCACCCCTGGCAGTGGGTGTGGGATAGGCAGCCGGGGCCAGTTCCAGCAACAACACTGGCAACAGCAGCCAGAAAGAGCAGCTGCTGCTGGGGATGCTGGAAAACTGAGTCTGGCCACCCAGCCTTGCTGCATGCCCAGGGCAAGGGGAGTGACCGCATGTGCCACGGCCCAGGCTACCCCCTACACCTGGGCTGGGCAGGCCGAAGGGACCCACCATGGGCCAGCTAAAATCCTTCGGTGGGCTGGATCCCACCCCTGCTCTAATACATTAAATTTGCCTACTGGCAAGATGCTTAAGCCATCTTGTGCTCTTAAAGCAACACTTCTTTAAAAAGGAGTCAGGCTGTGGACACAAGACATCCAAGGAGAACCTCAGCTGCTCCACAAGGGGGGAAACCCCCCCCGAAAGACTGTGACCCCATGACACAACCCCCTGAATCAAGGTAAAGTTGCCCTAATCCAGGACATTTACTCCAGCTCCTATTCCAAGGCCGTTGTTCATCAGTACATGGTTGGCCCAAAGAGGCTAACACCAGGCTTTTCTTTTAAGGTCCCCATCTCAGGGAAATTCTGTCAGTGTAGCTATGACCCTAGTTTGATGTACCAATTAGGGCTGATCTCCATGGGATCAGGAGACACAAATCTGAATTCACGTTTACAGCTGGTTAGTTAAGTCACATGAAACCCCCATGGGGATGCTCATTCAGAACGTAACTTAATTGTGGGTAGCTGTAATTCACTGTTTGAAAACATGGTTTAGTTTCATGGATAAGGCCACTTCTATTCGTAAATCACAGTGCCCAGGCTGGAAGCTACTGCAGATAACTAACCCATTTTAAAATCCACACTTTTAGTTACCTCTGGGTTAACTTTTTTCAGTGCCCCTTCCATGCAGATGAACACCCTCCCTGGAGTCACTGAAACGTCTGCACTATGGTATAAGGTACTGATCTAACAACAGGACCAATGCCTACATAACAGCACCACCTCACCTCTTTCATTTAAATACAAAACCTTTGATGAAAGAAAAACACTGGATGAATTTATCGCTGCTTAAAAAAAAAAAAAAAGAAGAAAGCCCAAAGTGCTACAGTCATGTCTGTTGCAGGCAGATACTGTATGTGGGGAGGAAGTTTGTGGGCTGTGTTAATGCACCACAGACCTGAACCACAGTGTTTTCTGCTGTTTAATTCCTGCCCTGTCTGGAACAAATTGTACTAGCTCAAGCAGAGTGGGGTGGGGGTGGACAAAAAGACCCACTAAAGTGCTTTTCATCACAGTTATTTTCACTTCAGGGTGTAACAAGATTTGAATTTAGGTCTCCTACAGGTGAGAGGGTAGCAAGTTACAATTTGTTCTACCCCTGGGTATGCTTCCTCCAGATAAAAAACAATTTGGAAGATATGATTTTGTCTTGAAACTGGATCTTACCTGGCTGCTGCCTGCAAGCCAGCTGCTCTGTGTATCTGCACTGAAATCGAAATGGCGTGAGCAGCGATTACTCCCTCTGCTGTTTTTAAGGAATGCCTGTATCTCACACTCACATCAAGCAAGCCTAGATTTAAAGAGAGAAACATTCAATGTCCTATTGTTTTATGCTACAGCCATGGTTAAGCAGTTTTTGATTAGTAGTTTCTTAGTATAAGATTTATTCCAGAAATGTAAACAGGTGATTTTGTACAAGAAAGAGAGGCCATTCTAGTTGCACATTTAGGAACATTAGAAAGACAGCCACACTCTGACTTTTAAATATGCTCCATTTCAAACAAATGATAGCCTTGTTACGGTACAAAATGCTGTGTTATGCTGTGGTCAGATTGCAACTCAGATCAAAACATCTCCCATTCTCCTCCACCTTAACTCTGCCCTCTTGTGGGCATTTGTTACTGTAACCTTTCAACTGCAAGACTGCATCATCTCAGCATAGGTGATGCAGTCATGTATCAACATGAATATGGGGAGCAAAATTAAGTCCTTTGAAGTTTTGATCACCTACAATTCCTTGAGTTACCAGATCCTTTTTTACCATTTGAAGAAACATATTCAAATTCATAACCCAGTGGTTCAACAAACAGCTTAATTGGCAACAGCTTTTAGACTTCTAAGGATGCTGTTTCTTTAGTCAGCTGGAGTACCTTGGTAGTCCTGCCTTGCTATGGCTATATGTATACCCCAGTTACTTCACAAACCTTCATCTCCACAAAGGGTTCGGTTCCTAACACTGTGAAGCATCTGGGTTTTACTGTATACAAGCTCACTCACTCCCTCATGCCAGTGATCCCCTTTACTAATTCCTCCAAGAGTTCTCCTTTCACTCAAAGTTATCTTCATTCTGCAGGAAAAAGCCCAGATTTCCTTAAGAGCCTCTTCAGTGCTGGTCATGCATCAGCTGGAAAGAACCACTGCATAGTGGAGATGTGTCCCTGCTTTATTTCATAAGCTAAATCTATTACTCCTTCAGTTCTCCCCTCCTCCAGTTCGGGAAACATTGAATCAGACCACAGCATCTTATGTGGCAGTAAGCAGAGCAATGCACTGGCATGGCTCTTCTTAAAACAAATGCATTCCAATGAGTAAATACAGGACGGGCCTGTACTCACTCTCACTGAAATGAATGGGATTTTTTTCATTGAGTTAAAAGTCAATTGCAGCACTAAAGGCTGGTAGGAATGACATTAAGAATCTGTATTAGCTTTCAATAAATGTTAATTTCTCTTTTTATCAACACACACATATAGTCCATTTTTAAAATGCAGGAAAAAGTAAGTGCTTTCATTACCCGAGGACCGTGGCTGGAATTCCTCTGAGCAACCACTTCTTGGGACTAGGGGAAGATTAAAGGTCTGTACTCCTATCTCTTCATGATGTTGCATGGTCACCATGGCACACAGGCGAGACAATGGCAAGGTCCCTCTGGCAACCATCTGGTCCCGGACATTAGGATAATAATACCTGTGCAAGATACAAAGCAGCAGTGGTAACCATTTTGGTGAAATTGTAATGATCATTCTCTCTCTTTGGTTGGTTTCAATTCCTGTATCTTCAAATACATTAGGAACAGTTTAATTAACAAGCGAAATTTCATAAAAGGGTGGAGAACAGTCTGAATACACTTGAGAATGGAGCTCTACAGCTGTACTAATGTGAAGGTCAGTGATCATTATCTCAGTTAAGTGACTGGCATTGCAGAAAACCCAAAATATACCTAACTAGACATCACCTGGGAACTATTACAATGATGTGATACAAGACCATTAACAACCACTTTAAAATCAGTAACAATCCCATGAATGGAGCTTAGACCTTAAAATGGGTACTTGGTGTCTAGAACCACTTTAAAAATCAGTAACAATCCCATGAATGGGGCTGACCTTAAAATGGGTCCTAGGTATCTGGAAGCTTGCCTAATCTCTCCCCCAAATATTCAGTTGGACCAATAAAAGATAAACCCTCCACCCCCTTGCTTCTTCTATGTTTCCTGGACCATCACGGCTACAACACTGTAACCTGCTTAATAATAAGTGAACGCTTCACATTTTTATAGTAGAGTGTGAGTGATAATCTGAAAGAGATTTCTAGCAAAAAATGAACTAGTTATTAATTTGCTTTTTTAAAGGTTTTCACCAGTTTTAATTTTATCCTTATTTTTTGTCTCCTCCTTTAGATGTTACCTCTGGTAATAAAGTGCTGTGCAAAAAGCACTGAAAACACCAGATAATTTGAGGACTGAATCTCAAAAATAAGGGAAATATAGAAGATAGAATTCTGCAACACAATATCCCCAACTGAGTGGCAATTTACTGTGAAACAGAATGCAAAGACACATAAGTTGCATTTAAATAATGTGTATTATTAGACTAATTCCCAAATGGACAAAGATATACTTAAAAACCCACACAACTCACAGTCAACAGAAGAAACAGCAGATAAATAAGCATCTGTGAAAAATCAGCCCCAAATACCTCTGTAAATGCCCCCATTCAGAAAGAAATAGATTATCAAGTGCTGATGACATAACTGTCAGCTTATTTGATCAACACATGGCTTGAGGTTTTCACTACTGTAAGATTTTTTTTAATGTTTTCTTGACTGTGAGAAATGGTTCTTTATTCTCTACCTGCACCAGATTTCAAAGTGGATTCCTCCTCCACCAGTTAATCCTTGCGTAGAGAACGCACTGAGGAGTAGCCTCTGCACTGGGACATCTGCTGGCACCAACAAGGAGTGACGATGTTCATCATTAAAGACGGGATCAGGGATGCACAAAGTAGTTGCTGAGCGAAAGGGTTTTAATCGAATGCCTACAAGTCAAACAAAGCCAGTAAGATATGCAGTCCCAACTCTCTATCCAAGGAAAGACGTGGTAATCTAAAAGTCAACCTAACATGACCCTCCTCCTCCCAGCAGGAGTTTTGTCACGGCCCATTCAACAAGCTTTGTCCTGCTGCTGACAAAAGAAAGGACTAGCCTACAGAAAGGATGTGAACAGAGTTCAGCGGAAGGCAACAAAAATGGTTGGGGCTGGGGCAGATGACTTGTGAGGAGAGGCTGAGGGAACTGGGCTTATTTAGTCTAGAGAAGAGAAGACCGAGAGGGGATTGAATAGCAGCCTTCAACTTCCTGCAGCGGGGGTTACAAAGTGAATAAAGCTGGACTGTTCTCAGTGGAGGCAGATGACAGGACAAGGAGCAATGGGCTCACGTTGCAGCAAGTGAATCTGAGGTTAGATATTAGGAAGACCACTCTCGCAAGGAGGGTAACAGAGCACTGGAATAGGCTACCCAGAGTGGTGGTGGAATCGCCATACTTGGAGGTTTTTAAGACCTGGCTAGACAAAGCCTTGGCTATGACAATACAGTTGGGGACAGTCCTGTTTTGAGCAGGGGTTGGACTCGATGACGTGCTAAGGTCCCTTCCAACCCTAATTTTCTGATTCTATGTTAAGGGGCCCAGAGATCTCTCATAAACACACATGCACGCATGCACATATGCACGCACGCACGCACGCACGCACGCACACACTCATACAGCCAAAACATTAACACACAATTCCTAACTAAGACAATGCTCTAGATGAGATTCTATCGAACTAAATTTACCATTTTCATGTAATTCAGTCGCTTGTAACACACTGGAGTATGGCTCCTGAATGGGAAAATGGTACTGCACATAACAGTCGGCCTCTCCCCACACTGTGGACTGTAAGGGCGTGAGTCCTTTCACTTTCTCCACGTGGATCTCAAATATGTGCTCCATCAGTCCTTCCCTTTCTCTCTCTAGCTGCTGAATAGGATGAAAAATCTGTATGAATACAAGCAGGTCCTAAAATCCACCAAGAGACACCCCATACTGTTATTAGCAGCCCACATTTTGTTTGTTAGGGAACAGACACGGAAAACAACTACATAATTAATACAGGAGTGGGGACCCAAGAAAATGGGCAAAGGGAACGAGACAAATATTGGAATGGAGGAGTTAAAGATGAGACACTGTACATCCACACTACATAGAACCAAAAGGTGACAACAGAAGACAGACTCCACTAGGAAAAATCAGAGGGCACTGGTTTATCAAAGAAACTGCACAAGAGAGATGTCTCATCACGCATCTCTAAAAGCCCAAGGAGCAGTTCCAAGCATACCACTGAGTGGTTTGTAGGGAGAGGATCCAGAGAGTGGGCAGGACGCTGCATAACAGGAGCTACCATGCTGTCTTCACTTTTCAGTCTCTGGAGTGCCACTATTTGATCAGCTGAGCCCATTGCCAAGATCACCCGGAGGCTTCCATTTCTCCTGCCTGCGAAAACATCCATCACTGGCATATAGCTGTCCACTGCAACTACGGGATACTGGGCTTGAAGCAGCAGGCGAGAAATTTGAGGATCTCTGCAGAGAAGAAAGCATATGAGAACATGTTGCTGGTATATATTTACCAACACAACTCATGTCACACAAAGCTTTTAATACAACCAGAAACCAATTTATTACCATGCTTAGAGCCTAAGGCCAGGTAATGAGACCCCTTTTTCCTCCCCCAATACATTTTTATCCACTGCTTCACACCACACTTGTGATCCAGCTTCTGGTGAATGACAGCAGCTACATTTACTAGGCAGAAATAAGCTGCCCCTGGTCTCAACTGACCATATGCCACATGCCAGATCAGCCAAGCACACAGGGCCTGGGAAGCGTGCCATATCTGGCTGGTCTCAGATCTGTGCCAAATGCAGCAGCACCCACCCCAGCTGGACTGTACAATGTGCAGGGCAATCCTGGAGCAGCTGTGGGTGGGCCACACGTGGTGCAGACCTTGGATCAGTCAAGGCAGGTGCACTGGATCCAGGATTGAGGGGAGAGAGAGGAATGGCCAAGGATCCAATCTGACCTGTGGACCAGCTCCGTGCGACTTACCCAACCTGCAGGGCCACATGAATTTGACACCCTTTGGCTAGAGGATGAGGAACGAACAAGGGACCTAAATAAGGATCCATATTTAGAAGGGTATTGTACTGCAAAGACAACCCTTGAGCATGTTTTTATAACCCAGGTAAAAGCCTGTAAACAGAGCAAGCAGCCCGGGCATGGTATAAGATAATGAGACAATTACAACCGGGACTCAAATTATTTAGACATATGTATGCCAAGAGCACTTCCTTGTGCTACACAAATCAGAATATTACGCTGTAGTCTGAGGGACAAGATCAGTTACTCGCTACAGTCACAGTTGGGGAAACAACCACCCAAAACATGTGGAAAGCTCTGGACACTGTTCATAATGCACAATCCAATTTCTACTCTAAATAGTGGGACTCCTGATTACTGAAAGCCACGTTCACTATTTAAGAGTAGGGCTGGCAAACTAGTCAAACATTGTCAACTGACTGCTTATTTTTTGACTGGTCAAAGATTATAGCAATTTTACAAAAAGCTGCATTTTTTGTAGTTTTCTTGACAGAAATACGATTTTTTAATTCTTTTCTTAATGGAAATCTTGTGCTTTTTCTGTGTATTACTTGGACCTGTTGGCAATTTTTTACAATTTTTTGACTAATATTTGACTGGTCAATTGACCAAATTTTATTTGACCAGTCAAATACCCAGCCCTATTTAAAAGTAACACCTTATGTATGCTATAGACATATTATAGGACCAGTGAAACTAGTTGATTTCTTAAGAGCTGCTCAGTGCCTAATCCTGTTTCACTGCCATGACAGTGCTGTGCACTGAAAAACGATTGTGGCCAGTGAATAAAGCAGTGAAAGTCACACATTTCATGTTAGTGAGCAGCAAAGGGAACACTGCTGCAAGTCTTATAGAATGTCTTCTTGCAAAGTTAGGCCCCAAATTGCCCATCAGACAAGCCATAGCAGTGCTGAAACCAGGGACAGTCCTTGGATTGTGGATGTTGCACAGACACGATGTGTCCACCTCCAATGATCTGACGGGGGGGAACTAGGGATTTAATGCCTATGCACGTACAGTGCCCAGCATGGGATGGACTTGAATAATAACATGGATCTGCTGATCTGCACTGGAGATAGTTCACTTCCAGGCCAATTAAAGCCATGTGTTTCAGAGTCCATTTTTCAGGGTTTCCACCCAGCAGAACAGAGCAGACCAAACAAGACACTAGTTGCAAAATAATGCTATAAGAACGCATTCAGCCCCTTCTTTCTCTAGCCATGGGTCAGCACATATCCCAGCCTGGTCAAAGACGGAACAAAACAGTTAAAAAGGCTGTTTACTTGAATGACATGTAAAACTGATGCAGAGGAAGCTTCACCAGTCCCAGCAGTCTGTCACATCCTGGGTTTCCCATCTTGTTCCAGGCTTCAATGACCATCACATTGTTCTTCAATCTCTCCAAGTGTTTGGGAGTCAATGAAAAAGGCATCACCTAATATTTAGAGTTTATAAATTAATTAATAATGAAATGATAATGAAATCAATAAATTAAATATGCTGCATTTAAAGAGAAGGCAAGCTGTTTCCCAAGCAGAGTATACTGTGGGGAGTGAGGGAGAATGTTCTAATGTAGTGGTTCCCAACATTTCCGTATTGGTGAATCAGTGCAAACCATCCTGTAGACCTTGTAATCCAACTTTATTAACAAAAAGAGGTGGAGGGCGAGTGGTGTAATAAATAGGCAAATTGCAGACAACTTACCATGACTCCTCAGAGTCCCAGTGATCTGCAGATCACTCTGGTTTATATTAATGATTATAAAGGTTAAAAACTCAATTCAGGTTTGTCCACCCCATTTTGGAATACTGGTGAACTTGGTATGCAGACAAAGTCTGAATTTGATGGCAAGTGCTTTTTAGTTAGATTATTTTAAACTCTTTTAATGGTTGTATTAATGACCGACTTCACTCTCACTGCCATGCCCTTGTCTTCCCTGTGGCATCTTGCAGAACACTCCTGGTGTTTCTTGTTTCATGTCTTTTAGTTGCACATGATGGTCTGAAATGGGATATTTTTAGGAATCCTTGGGTCAAATCCTTGGCTACCTGTTGGACCCTGTGTCCAGCAAGCCCCTTCAGACTCAATGTTAGCACCTACCTAACACACGCCAGACACACAACCTGAGACTAAATATTCCTTTGCTATGCCTCTCTATATTCCATTCTTTTAATTAAGGTTGGAAGAGTCACACGTCTAAGAACTGGGAAAAACAACCAGACTCAGCATAACCCCCCCCCCACCACACACAAAGTGAAACATAGCTTAGTTTGTGTTGCACCAAAAGCCTAATTGTATGTGATGTCTTGGCTGAGGGCTCTTACCCAGGCATTACTGTAGCAGCTGCTGACTCTCATGCATTTTATATATGAAGAAAAAGAATCACAAGGTCAGGGGCCCATCCAAGCCTAGCAGTTCATTGCCTTAGCATGGCAAAGGCACACCAGTTTCTACAGCTAGCAGCATATGTCTTCAGCTCCCCAGGCTGAATGACCACATCCCCATTTACAGCTGGATGAACAGAGGGTGACCACTGGCACAAGACTGGGTGGAGCGAGGCTTGAATTCACTACTCTGGAGCCATTAGGAGACGCCTTACCCACTCTGCTTCTACATCCCACAGAGCAAAAGAATTCAGGGTTATAAAGGGACCAAGCCGCCAGCCAGATCAACATTTTTAACATCTCTTCCCTTCTCTCATGAAGAGAAGCTTCTTTCTTTTCCATGCTTAATATATGGGCCTTGTTGCCTGTTTTCCTCTGGTATTTTAAAGGTCTGCTTTACTATTTGGTAGCTGCTCAGAAGCAACTCAGAAGCATTTTATGCTTTGTGGTACAGCCAGCACAGTAACAAGATATACTTAATATATTATAAAAAGGCAGGCAGAGAGGTCTGTAAGTATGCAAGGAGTGTGGGGTTTGGGTTAGTTTTGTTTTTAAGATTCAAATTGTGGAAAAGGTTGTCACCATGGGAGTATAAAGTTCAGACAGTGTAACAGGAGAGATGTGAGACTTGCCTGAGAGAAGTTAAAGGCAGGCTGTGTTGTGCCCCATACGACAGCAGATCTTGTAGCCGCTTCTGTGCTGAACAGCTTGCAGTTTAAATAGACATTACAGGAACTATGGCTTCCAAAGTCTCCAGCAATAAAATCCTTCCCATCTGGCACCATCAACAGTACATGCAGCAGCAACCCAGCCTCTTCAGAGGCATTTACTTGTGTCATTAAATTACGGGACACAGATACTGACATGGACTGTGGGGGCTTCGTAACTTCTCTGCTGGGCACTTCTAGTCTCTTGGAGGATTCCTGGCTGCTTGACCTCAAGCATTGAGGGCTTTCTGCAGTTCCATAATTCCTGCCAGCTTCTTTTACTTCCATCCCCGGACTTCTTATGACATAACCTGGGGTTTGCTGTACAGCACTCACGGACCTTGCACTGGCACTGGCAAAGTCTTTGTTATCGGCTGCAAGCTCCAACAATACCTGTAATACGTGAAAACAGCTACTCTGAGTGTATTTCCTGTATGAACAAGCTGGCCAATACAAAGCAGAAAAATTCATAGCTTTCTTGATTCGATAGCTATATTAATTTACCATTCAGAACCTTGTAAGCTCATTATGGATGAATGCCATTCATGAATGTCAATCATTACTGAAAGATGAGGACAGAAAGGTTTGGTAAATAAAGCAACACCTGTGTGTATGACAAGCTTATGACTAGATAAAGAAAATATGAAGAATGATTGAAAAATGTACTTGACAAATGCCAGCTAGGGTGAAAACCACTGTCTTGTGGGCACTTTTTAAGGAACTATTTATACTTTTGTTTTAATAAGGGAGCATTACTTAATCGCTATATTTTGGAATCTAACTCCTTCCTTGGTATTTATACTCTCTTTTTCTTTTCTCTCCCCCTCTCCTTTTATTTTTCTTTTCTTGCCACATTGTCTCTGACATTTCCTTCATCCTTCTAGGGCTAGTCTAGTTGGATTTTTCTGCTCTGTTTTCCCTCCCTTTCCCACCTCTCTCTTTTCCCCAGTCCTTTTCCTTCATCACTGCTCCCCCCCCACTGATTTTACTTGTCTTCATTTACTCCTTCTGCAGGCTCCGTTCCTTTCCAATGATTTTCACAATCCACTGCATCTTTTTCCATTTTCCCTTCCCCTCTCCATCTGCTCCTACAACCAAATGGCCTTCTTCCTATTCTATTACCTTTTCCAATCTATGCCAACCTGTACAATCTAGTGGGAGCCAGTGGGTTTTTCAAGCCCTAAGTAGGAAACACCTGTCATTCCATGGTATGTGAAAGTAACTGACCCACGCTCTGGTTACACTCCCCAGGGATACATTTAAGAGGTCTACAGGACTGAAATTTTAGGTGGGCTCCCCCCTGCTACACTGCCGAGAGCCATTCAGTTTAAGTGGAGGAGCTCTGGGGAGAATCAGTTTCTAAACAAAAAAGACAACAGGTTTCTACTGAATTGAATCCACAAACTTTAAATATGAAAGTGCAACATCCAAGTTAGAGACATATTTATTTAGCTTCTGAGCTATAGTGATAAAAGGTGACCTAACTCAAACACTGCAATGGGAATGTCTATACCTTTAGAGGTCCAAGTGGAGTCTGACCTCCCTCTTCTTCCACAGGTAGCTCACAACTGACAGTGAGCAGCTCTGACTCGAGAACTGTGCGGAGCTTAATGGCTGCTGAGCCAATCAGCACTGGCTGAAGACAGAAAATATATTTGGTTAGATTTGTGAAAAATTTGCCGGATAAAAAAAACCCAGAAGAGTTAACCTGAAGTGGAAAACTGATGGAGCCTTTTAAGTTCATTTCCTTTGCAACAACAGAGAGTCATTATTTGATTAACAAACCCAACCTGTATAGGGCTAACTATTCTGTTTCATCTTCAGTGTGGAATCCCTGGGACATGCACATCACTTGGAGACATGCTAGATCTTTGCATTTTGATGGTTAATGTTTAAATCCACACCATACTCCTGAAATGTTTTTCTAGAGAAGGGCGAAGGAGAAATATACTCAGACCTGTCTGTCTTGACCCAAAATAACCAGTTCTCATATACTATTTTGAAATACAAAAAGCTATCATTTGCTTAAGAAACATCCCATGTGGGCTTCATCAATTTATCTGTTTTTTCCTTGTGATACAAATCAGAGCAGTTCCAATACAACACTACAGAAAGAAAGGACATCAGATTATGCACAAGGATCTAGGGAACCAAAGTGCACAATTTTTTTGCTTTATGAAAAGATTTGCGGCCAGTACCTTTTTCTGCGTCCTTTTCCTCATGTAGATTTTGAAAGCCAGGTCAGAGTTCCACCAGTGCTCAATCATCATTCCACCAAAACGCACAGGGAACACAAATCGCTGTTGAAATTTTACCACTGGAAGAAAGATTGATATCTATGAATATCTGCTTAGTTTCAGCGCTAACTTATTTCATGACACTGAACAGTAGAGAAATCCTCTATCCTCTGTATATAGAGGGTAGGTGGTATATAGGGGCATAGTTATGAACTCTCCAGAGTAATGTGGAGACATTCTGGTTCTCATAAGGAAGGAGAAAGGCTGTGTGTGTGCATGCGCACATGTACATGTGTGGGCACATGTATTTCCTGGCCTATATAGAGAGAGGCAGGGGGAGAAGGAAGAGGAAGAGTCTATACTTATTGGTGCAACCTTAGGAACATCTTGAGTTTTTCAATTATTTGCTAAATTCTCTTAGAATTTTGTAGTAACTTTTTTTTATAGGACTGACAAACATTTAGTTTTAACTGTGTACTTACTAAGTTTTCTCTTGGGAATGAGAGTCCATGTACCATAGAAACATACAACATTAGGGTTAGAAAGAACCTCAGGAGGTCACATCTAGTTCACCCCCCTGCTCAAAGCAGGACCAGCCCCAGCTAGATCATGCCAGCCAAGGCTTTGTCTAGCTGGGCCTTAAAAACCTCCAAGGATGGCGACTCCACCACCTCTCTTAGGTAACCTGTTTCAGTGCTTCACCACCCTCCTAGTCAGAAATATTTTCCTAATATCCAACTTAAACCTCCCTTGCTGCAACTTGAGCCCATTGCTCCTTGTTCTGTCATCTGTCACCACTGAGAACAGACTAGCCCTGTCCTCTTTCAAACCATTCTTCAGGTAGTTGAAGGCTGCTATTAAATCCCCTCTCAGTTGTCTCTTCTCCAAACTAAATAAACCCAGTTCCCTCAGCCTCTCCTCACTAGTCATGTGCCCCAGCCCCCTAACTATTTTCACTGCCCTCCACTGGGCTCTCTCCAGTTTATCTACATCCTTTCTGTAGTGGGGGGCCCAAAACTGGACACAGGACTCCACATGTGGCCTCACCAGTGTTGAACAGAGGGGAATAATCACTTCCCTCGATCTGCTGGAAATGCTCCTACCAATGCAGCCCAGGATGCTGTTAGCCTTCTTGGCAACAAGGGCACACTGCTGGCTCATATTCAGCTTCTTGTCCACTGTCACCCCCAGGTCCCAGCCAGTCACCCCCAGCCTGTACCAGTGCATAGGACTGTTCTGTCCTAAGTGCAGGATTTTGCAATATCAAAGAGGGGCCACAAGTCATAAGGAACTCTCATTCTAAATAAACAGTGCAGCGTGGAAGAAGCTATCCTCCTAACCGTTTTACAAAGAACCAAGACAGAAGAATTAAGTAGCTTGCCTAAGGCTGAAAAAGGAATCTTTTAACAGAGCTGGGAAATGAATGTATATCACCCATCTCCTGAATCCACTTTTGATGAGAGTAAGTTCAAAAAGCAACCACATGGGAGACCTATATAAAAAGTCTTACTGCAATGCTAATGCCAGGGACCAGCAAGTATGGCAAATCTTGCTGATTAGCATTCTTAACTTGCAAAGAAATATGACCTAAAGTCAGGGGTTGGTAACCTTTTAGGAATGGCAGGCCAAATTAAAACAGCTCATTCCAAAGGCAGGCCACTGCCAGAGGCACAACTAGAAAGCATTGTGCCCTAAACTAGTGCCCCTCTTCTCCACCTTCTCCCACTCTAGCCCTCCCTGCTCTATACTGAGGGCTGCTCTTCCCACCCCCGCCCCCAATACTACAGCTGCCCTCATGCTTGCAGTCAATTGCCGTCAGCACCAACTGTCAACAAAGGCCAATTCAATGGCAACAGAAGTTGCGGCTGCAATAATGGGCACAGGAGAGAGAAGAGGGTGGAGGGACACAGCAGGCTGCTAACAGCCACATCCCTTGCCACCACTACTAACTCCTCAATCTGCCGATGTCCAGAAGTGTGGGCACCCGTGGATCAGATGAAATAGCTTCTGGCCAGCAAGTCATAGGTTGCTAACCTCTGACCCAAGCTGACCTTTGTCATGGCATCACTGAATAAAATGAAGGGATCAGGCAAGCCAATCAGACACTCCTGCACCTGACAAAAGTCTCCCCTCTTGTCACCTTGGATACCAAATTGGATTTCCATCTCCATGTAAAAAGGGGTTATTTACTCCCTGTATCATCCTTGTGAGACTTATGAAGTGCTTTACAAACACAGCATAAGTAATAAGTATTACTGTACAGAGGAGATACACTTTTGTGTGGGGTAAAAAGGTTGGTTTTTCTGAGCTATTTTGCTCCTCCAGTAAAAAATCCTAAAGTTACTGCCTCTGGGAAGCCAAGGCTCATTTGGAACTCTTCGCCTAGGGAAAATGTTCCAACTCTAAAGCTCCTGGGGTACTATGCATTGATCATTCATTTTGGTAAAGATGCCACTAATAAGCTTATCAGTGGGTCTCTCATGCACAAAGCATCATAAAACATAAAGCTCTAATAAATAATTGCCAAAAGGCATAGAATCCGGCCCAACTGCATTTAAGAAAAGAAAATAAGTCTCTTACCTTCTCCAGCAACTTTGCTTGACGCTATCCGAATTACTTCTGTTGCTATGGAAACCTGCCCTGTTTCATTCTTGGAGATTCCCACTGGAAAGTGGTACTCAACAAAGAAAGTGCTACAAAGGAAAAGCAGAACTAAAGATCACAAGCGACCAGTGGCCTAGTGCCCTAAAAGCACACATACAGCAGCAGGAAAGTTAGGCCCCTAGCAGACATTTACTTTAAGACTTGATGGGATCTAATCTGTGATCCAAACAATCACTCTTCCAGCCATGCCAGGTGCATATGGCTGGATGTGTTCTTTTGGGATGGGGGATTAGATCCCAATCGTGCCTTACTTGCTGGCGCAGGGGGAGCTGATCCTGAGCTCCCCCTGCACCAGCAAGATGAAGCTGAGGTGCCTACAATCAGCTGACTGTCAACTGAGGCTAGGAACCAAACCAGTACCTGGCCCGAGCTGACAATCAGCTGATTGTCAAAAAAACAGCTGCCGGGGCACAGAGACCCTGGGACCAGGCTGCCGCAGTTCCCATAACGAAGGACAGAAATAGAACCTCCCCATGCACCAGGACCTATAAAACCACATGTGCCCTCCAGGTGGATGGCACACAGGGTTTTCACAACTCTTGGGGCATGGATGACAACACATTCAATTTGAAGCGTGCTACAAACAAGCCACAAAGTTATGCATTATATGTAGAATATCTTCGTGGCTCATTTACTCTATAATCATGCTTTAAACTGACTTGCACATGTGGCTGGCTTACTGTTTAAGGAGCAATTAACCTGTAATGTGTGTCAGAGGCATCAGTAGCCACAGGATTCCCTAGTTACAGGGCCTACAGGAAAGAAACTGAAGGATCCTGTTGCAATCAGGTCAGCTGAACAAGATGCTTGCAGAGAACGCTGGTTCCCACAACAAAGGCTGGAAGTAGAAACTCACCTAAAATAATCACTTACCACTTTTTAGCTAATGCTGGCCTTGGTGGTTTCCTCACTGAGCTTTTCTTGCCTGGTGTAGCCTGGCTGCTTTCAGGAGGGATTTTCAAGCTTTCAATTATGACTCTGGCTAAATGTATGCGACCCAGCAATGCCAGTTTATCCACAGTCAAGTTTATGGCTGGAGCTTTCTTAGAGTGTCCTATGGAAGCTTCAGAACCTGGCTGCAGTTTAGCAGAACAGCTGAAAAGAGTTAGAAGGAAACGGGGTTTAGACAAGCATTCATAGTAGCAGAAGTTAAATGGGAACTGCTGGTCACAAGTTTTTAACAATCCTTCATAATATCTCACAGTAGCGACTTCCTATGCCTGAAGAAGGGTGACTGCACCCAAAAGCTTGCTAAGAACTTTTTTTCCAACTACTCAGTTGGTCTAATAAAAGATATCAGAAGTTTTCTAATCACCCTTTAAAATCAATCAATGTGTGAAGGGGGACATAAAGGTGATTTATAAATGAAAAATGTCTATGCTTTTAATAGATATCTATATATAATGCAAACAGTGCATTTCTGGCATCCAATTCCAGCTGCACATGACAAAGTAGTATTCCAGCTCAACTCTTCAATCAGAAAAGATCTGGGGGAGCTGGGACAGTGTCAGATGGGAAGGGAGAGATGCAGCAAGTTATTCGATATATTCACTTCTGTACAGGGGCCAATAAATGGATGATGGCACCACTTACATCTCAGTGGGCATGTCTACGCATGCCTTTTAAGCAGGCTTAGCTTAATATTGCTATTTAAGGTGCATTAAGGGTGCATGTCTCCATATGCATGCTCTTAATGCACCCTAAAAATGGAGATTTAAGGCTACATGATCCTAAATTTGATACCTGTAGGTATCAAATTTAGGATCATATAACCTTAATTCGCATTTTTAAGGTGCATTATGAGCATGCACATGTAGACGGGCACCATTAATGCACCCTAAATTTGATACCTGCAGGTATCAAATTTAGGCGCGAATAGCTAAGTTACATTAGTGCATGTGTAGATGTGCTAATGTGCATTCATATGGTGTGTGTCAATGGATACACACTGCATTAATTCACATTAATGTGTCTGCACGTGCTTTAATGCACCTTAGCTATTTGCGCCTACATTTAATGTGCCTTAATGTGCATTACAGCATCCACATGTACATGGTTACCTAAATTCTCTTAAAGCACCTTAAGCAAAGGTGCATTAAGTTTAGGCACATGTAACTATACATGTAGACACACCTGGTCATACCTTATCCTGAGGTTTTAAGTGATAGCCAGTACAAAGCATCTCTCTCCAGGGAAATGAATGCACCTTCAAACTGCAGAAGGGAATGCCGACAGTGTAAGTTGTAGCTGGAAACATCAGAGCAGTTGATCAGGAAGTGAAGGAACTATTTTGGTCTGAGTTAAAAAAACTTCTCTTAAATTGATAACTGGATTACTTAGGTCCAGGTGGCAGGCTCATGACTGACAATGAAACTGCTCTCAGTGTGAATGAAGTACTGCTATCTGTAACTCTTTCTGGCTATTCACCAGAACCTAAGAGTTTTATTTACGCATGCATTTTTCCCCTCATTTGTGTTACGTTTAGTAGTAGCTTTTATTCTAAGTTAAATAAAACCCCTTGTGGTTTCTATGGTAATATGTTTTCTGTATAGTAACAGGCTTTCTGCACATAGTTGCAAATGTTATATACTGTGTTAAATGACCCATCATTTCAAATTTGATTCAAGTGTATATGAAAAACCTTACTCAGTAACTCAAACCTTACTCAGTAACTACATTTCTTTTCATATCTTTGTTATACTTAACAAAACACAAAAACTAAGAAGAACATAAATAGTAAATAGTTACTTTAGTTCTAAATGTTTTCAGTTTTCTAAATCCAAGATACTATTATTAGAAAGGCACTGTTGGAGTTTCCCCCACCCCAAACTTAATTTATAAATAACTGATGTCTCTGCAAGAGTTTGCCACATTTCTTATATGAAGTATGGTAATTCTCTGGGTCCCACCATTTAGAGAGAGATGCAGTCAAATTCCTAAACACACTAGTTCTCCAAAGCACAATTGCACTGTATATAAGTGACTGTACTGGGGGTCAGAGAAGGATTTTTTTCTAGTGGCAGTTTATGCTAAGAAAAAGATTAGCAGCTGCTGTACAAAGTAGACTAACTTAACTGTTTACCTGGGTTTTGTTTCTGCTGCTCTTTCATTCTGATCCCAGATCCCAGAATCCAAAGCCTTTTGTGACCCCTTTCTGTGGTCATTTTTTACCAGGTTTCTTGTCCTGATTACTTCAGAGGATATACCATCTTCATCATTGCTGAGGAAGTCACTTAAACTTGTATCAGACTTCTAAATAAAGATATAGGTGGGGAAGACAGGGATAGGAGGGGTGGGGGAGAGTGAGGTTAACATGATCATTGCTAATAAAGGATAAAAAGAACTATTACCAAAATAAGGAAGAAAGAAAAAACAAACAACATGTAATCATCAGATTTGTTTTGTATAATTAAAAATGGTATCAAAATGCATACCCAGAAAAAAACAAAATTAAAAGCTGCATGGATAACCTTCAAAAGCATTTCACAGAGCATTTGCCGGACTTTCTAATCTTACCTTTGATTTTTTGCATGTAATATACTGGGAAACTTCTATGTGCAATATAACACCTATGCACATCTTACTGGCACTAACTAACTTTGTGCTGGTGTGAGTGCTTTGCTTTTCCTTTATTCAGAGACCATGTTCCAAGCACTTTCCCATGGACCCCCACTTACAGGAGCTGTGTAGAACAAGTTCTCCAGCAGGCTCTGGTCATAGGGAGGGTCATTCGGCTCGCTGTCATACAGCTCACTCCCAGCAGTCAGTGATTCTGGAGGAGAGCCTGTTCCATCCCAAAAGGGCACAGAGGATAAATCAGTACTGCAGACATAAGAGGGAAGACATATACCTTTTAATCTGGCAATTTTATTAAAAATAATGCAATCAGTATTTAAATCAATGGACAGTGCAAGAACAATACAAGCTTCCCTCATCAATAAGCCTCAGCTTGATGTAAATAGACAAGTTACAGAGTTCTAGAGGTGCACTGCTTTCCACTGCTGCATCAGTCCTTGGTCTTGTTACTAGCTGCCAAAAAGCAGAGTTTAAGGAGTGACAAGCTGCAAGACAGAGGCAATAAACAACTAGAAAGGCAACCAGCTCAAACAGATGGTCAAATACCAACAGCTTTCACTTATTAATGCATATCCAGCTGGGCTCATAGTGATGAAAGGCTTCACATTCCATAAACAATTTTCTGAATTACGCAGTCCCCCAAACACCATGCCATCCTTAATAATTGTAAGGGAAAAGGCTTTCACAAAAATGGTATTCTAAACTCTCTCTCTCCTTTAGCCACTTTGGGCAATCAGCTGGTGGACGGTGATCCACTTGTGGCCGGCAAGAGGTCAGCCTCACACAAGCTTCTTGCATTGCTGAAAGGCATTCCCAGAGAGGCAAGGACCTGAGAAGTGTGGAGAACCATTTCCCACATTGCTGAGTCAGAACAGAGAGAAGATACACTGGCATAACACCTCCTTGTGCTCTCTCTCGTCTCTGGTAGATGACAACACTTCCAAAAGCTGGGAACAGGACACCAATTGCAAGTGCTAATCATAAAGTACTAGAGGAGCAGTCCTTTAAGTATTGTCCTTTTTATGTAACATACTTGTAAGAGACCTAATCAGGGATGTGGGTTTTTTTTCCCCCAGTGGAAATGAAACTAAGTTAAATTTTCTGCCAGAGGGGAGAAAATCCAAGAACATGATTGCAAGAAACTAGAAAATGAAATAAAAAAAGTGTTCTAAAACCTGCAAAGACTTAATCATGTTCTTAATGTTATGCACATGAAGCGTTTTAATGAAGTCAGAGTGACCACTCCTGTGCATTAACTTAAGCATATGTATAAGTATGAGCAGGATTCAAACCTGGTTTGGCCTGGCAATATCAACAGTCTGGCAATATCAATGTC
Source organism: Alligator mississippiensis (assembly GCF_030867095.1). Classification (NCBI taxonomy): domain Eukaryota; kingdom Metazoa; phylum Chordata; order Crocodylia; family Alligatoridae; genus Alligator; species Alligator mississippiensis. The sequence continues at coordinate 466,863,486 of NC_081824.1, read as the reverse complement.
TCAGTGCACACTATGGCACTCACCTGCCCAACAGGAGCTGTATTGCTCTGCTTTCAGCATGTGGATCAAATTCTTGACTTCGGTACTCAGTTGCTAGCAGGAGGGGATCGTCAGCAGCTGACACAACAGCAGAATTCAAAGTTTTAAGGCTCCTGGATAGCAGATATCCCAGTAAAGAGAATTCCAGAAATGGAAGAAGGATAATAAATATTTTTGTTTCATCCACGGTTTTTGAGCGTTTCAACTACTAAACAAACAGATATTCTCACATTTTCAGCATAAAATCCTAATAGGTCCCTAATACTTTTTAAAAATCTTGCCTCTGGTGACCAGATACACTGCTTCCTTTTCCTTAATGTTATCATACATTATGATAACAACAAATCATATTTGATTCATTTTTTCCTTTTATATCCACCACTTTAGAGGTAATTTAAATTGAATGCTGATTTTGTGAATTTTTAAGTCTAATTTCCATCCAAATACAACTCGACACAAATCCCAAGGAAAAAATGATCTAGTATAACAGAACTGCCTCAATCATCATTTGCTAATACAGAAAATGCAAAAGAATCCAAATAAATGTGCATACATACTTTATAATGGTTGTAGCCTACCACACATATGTGCATATATATATATACACAAACACAGGTATAATCTACTGTTTTACTACAATTATGTACCAATTTTAATACAAAAAACTATAACAGATTACAAATCATTAGATTTTTTAAATTATACTAGCCACTAAAAATGAGCCTCTTTAGGAAAAGAGCTAAAGAGGACAAATGCAAAGAGAGATTAGAAATCAATTATTTATACTTCCATTTCCTGCTTACTCATTTAAATAATTAAAATTGGTGATTTAAATCAACCCACTCTGGAGGAAATACAGTAATTTATTTACACTGGGAATTTAGTTTCCCACATTTGAATAAGAATCCCAAAAGGCGTGACCTTAATCACAGCATTTCAAGAAAACATAATAATGCTTTGAAATGTACAACTTGGAAATTATTACACACACTCCCCCCTTCCAAGCTTACTTTGCTGTTGCTTTGAAAGCATCTCCCTTTATAGGTGGATGCAATTCACTCAGCTCAACATTGGTATCTGGGCTGGATTTCATTGCAGAGACGGCCATAGCATTGCAGAGTTTATTGCCCTGATCCAGGAGAGCTGAGAAAGAAACAGAAGGATTAAAATGCAGAATTCAAGAGCAATTTAACACACCAAAGTCCTGAGCATGCACAATAAATAGCTACAGATACATGGAACTTCTAGGAGTACAAAGAGTCCTTGACATACTGGTGATTATTAAGCTTGGTATACCATAAAACCAGCAACACACTTATGCTACACAGACTAGACAGCAGGTGGGAAAGATAGGTGTGGCGGTTAATCTCTTGAAGGCTGGCCAGCCATTTTTGGGTTCCTCACCAGCAATTTATTTTCACATGAAACATTTTATGTTTCAGGAAATGCAGTGAATGACTCAAAAACTGGTAAGATGTGGAAGATTCCAGTGATATTATATATTTGGATCCAACCCCAGGGAGAACAGTTGCAGTTTAGTAGCCCAGGATGTAGCAGAAAGCCCCCTTTTCCTCTAATGTAGCAGAAAGCCCCCTTTTCCTCTTGCCTGCATTTGCTCTCCCCTCTTTGGATATGTTTCTCTTTTTCTACCTTTTCTTCCTTCCTCTCTCTTTCACTTTAAGATAAGGAATTGTATTTTAAAATTTGTATGTGTGCATTTTGTATCTCCCCTTGTAGTTTGGTATTTTTATCTATTTGTGTGCCATGGCATTTGTAGCTTATATTTTATACTCTTCACCTTTCAACTTTCAACTAAATGTGTTTTAGTAAGTTATACATTGTAACATTGTTAACAAAGGCAGGAATCAAACTGCTCTTCCCTGTATCAATCAGGCTGGCCTCTGAAAGAATGAGTGAATCAGTGATTGAATGTGTAACATGGAAGCAGGCAGCAATTATCACCTGGAAGCTGAACTCAATAGAAGACAGTGTAACAACCGGGAAATCTCTATACCTCACCGATCAAGGGCTAGAAGCCCTGGCCTGACTTAATCAACACCAGAGACCAACTTTTGGGCTGAATATCTCCAGATCGACCACTCCCAGAGCCCTATTCTAAATTCATCAACGGACTCCCAAACCTGCACGTACATGCGGACGACCCCTGGGGCTGACAGATGCTGTCCAGTAGCCACCGAGGGGGGGGAAGTCCCACGAGGGTCAATGACCCCTGGATTGGGCAAACCAGAAAACTGGGGAGTCACCAAAGTCTGCCAGGGACAGATAAAAGGCAGTGAAAAGTGACCCTCAGTGGCGCCCTCTTGATCTCCAACTCGGCCAGACCTGTCCAGCCAGAAGGACCAGCCGGCGACCCCCTTCTGGAAGATAACACCACACTGAAAGAAGCCTCAACGACAGACTCCAGCGCTTGTAGGATAGGTATACCTGACTCTGTAGCCTGCTACTGCGTGTGTGTGTATGTGTGTGTGTGGACCAGCCCCAAGGTTTATGATTACAGTATTTCAATCCGCCTAATAAACTAGAATTTTAAGGATCCCAAGTTGGACATTTGTAGCCAACAAGGAGAAGTGAGTTAGCGGTTTAAGTCCAATTTGTAACCCCGCTCCTCTCAACTAACCCCACTGGCACTCTCCATCGTCATTCTCAGGTGATAAATCAATGATTATGCAGACGATGAGACCAATGTTGCCCTCTTCTACCCTGTTAGTTTGGGCTGACACACCCTAATGGGGAAACATAAAGAAGCCTGTATAGCTGGTGAGCATGCAGGACCTGCTCTCACGAGTATCAGGTCACCTGGCCCCAGCAGTAAATTCATTGTTTTTCACTATCACGTAGGGATGTCTTAGGTATCAAATTATGTTCCAAACACTGAAACAAATGCATTAAGAGCAACACTTTTTTCCTAAAGCCTTTAATTGTGCAAAGGTGGATGACTGATACTAATGAGTTTTGTAATTTTAAATGAAAACTAAACAACCAATGCCAAATATGTACTAACCTGACAGAAGGTCTTTTGTAACTGGGCTGTGCAGAGGCAGTACCCATGCCTTACCGTGGCTCCCTATGGTTGTTCTAGCTTGTGTCTCAAAATCAGAACCATTGGGAAATGCCGTTTGCTGCTCTGAAGGATTTGGTTTTAAGGTTTCATCTGGTAAAATCTGAGATCCAAAGAAACTGTCCATTATGTTCTCAGAATTCTCTTGGAAGAACAAGTGGTCCTTTCCTCTGTTGCAAAAGACAAATTCAACAGAACCTCATGTGGTCTGTAAACTCATGCTCTTCAAAATCTCATACATATTTTCTAAAGAGAGGATGGCAATGGCCCACTCTCTTACCACACTCCAAAGAGAAATTTGACATCAGTGGCACAACCCTGCAGGATAGCAGGGTAGCATGATTCTGAAAGCAGGGGGTGGTGCTCGCATAGGTTCTGAACGCAGGGGCTGGGAGGCAGCAGTCTTGCCCATGCCAGGAACTCCTGCCGTCTCAGCTGAGCTGCTGCTTTAAATGGTCTATGCACCCTAGCTGTTGCTCTTAAAACAGCAGAAGGGAGGGACTGTTCTGGAGTTCCCAACACAGGTACACTGCCAGGGTGTGGACTCCGCAGGGGTGGGAGGCCATTCCGGATGCCCCTCCTAACTCGGTACCCCCTCTCACTCACCCCTAGTTATGCTACTATGTGATATATTCATTATTTTGTGGCGCACACAATCTTGCCTCTCCCCCTTCCTCTTACAGTCCCATCATGAGACATGCCAACTCAAGTGTTTAATTAAGATACATTCTGGGCCACATCTTTAACTTGTGTAAACTGGCAGAGCTTGAGTAAAGTCAGTGGAGTGATGCCAATTTATACCAGGTGAGGATCTGGTCCCATTATTCTTTTTTCTAATTATGCCCCTAATTACTGCACAGTTCAGACTACACATGGACTTACCCCACTGGATATAGTCAAATGGCTACTGCTTAAAAGTAAACCATATGAATTGGAAAATGTATCTAAAGGAAAAATGTTACCTAGGAGTTGCAGCCCTGCTGCTGTCGGCAGACTCTCTTCCAGTAACACACATCCCAGGAGGCCTGTATGTTTGTGGTGGAGCTAGAAACTGAGGCTTGCTGGTTTCACTCATCCCTCTGGTTCCCTTAGCACATGAGATAATATCTTTACTTGCATCTGTGGTTGGGAGAGAGCTGCTCTTGTCATAGGTTTCAGGGAATGGTTCCAAAACTAACGATATCTAAGAGAGACAATATAAAGAAATGCATGTGTTTTATTTCTGTGTGTTTTTTATACTCTACAGCATATTGTTGTTTCACTCCTAAATGTTATGTATTCTACAGTTATGCAGGGCACCAGCCTAAACTCTGAAATATTTGTTTGTTATTTCACATCACACAAAGCTAAGGAATCACTTTCTCCAGAGAAACAGTGCCAGGGTGGTAAAAAAAAGAAAATAAAAAGGATGTTTAAGTTTAAATATGGATTTGAAATCTAGTTTGAGGCCTTTAAAAAAACATAAAATATTCACAACAGTCAGTTTGCTAGCATGCCATGAATACCACTTCTCATGCTGACTGACACTGTTTCAGTGTGTGTGCATTTTCCCCTGTCCTTACCCATCAGTTACCTCCTGTCTTAGACTGTAGGGCAGTGATTCTCAACCAGGGTGCCAGGACACCGTGGGGTGCTACCAGATCTTTTGAAAGTTGTGAAGTGTGAGGTAATACGTGAGGTGTTAGGAGATAAGCAGATAAACTAAGCAAGTGCAGGCTCAGGCTTGTCCCTGCTTGAACAATTCCCATATTCTCACTCCCAGGCCCCTCCTTCTAGGAAGCAAGCACCATAATCTGCAAAATAGTTTTCAAATTGGGTGGCACTGTATTCACAAAAGTTATGGAGGGGCACCTTGAGTCTAATGAGGGGTGCAGCAAGCTCAAAAATGGTGAGAACCACTGCTGTAGGCTGAGACATGAACCATTCCTTTGCTTTTTATTCTGTAGCCCCTTGCATAGTGGTGTCTAGCCCCTGACTTGGGCTCCAAGTTGCTATAGGAATACAAACTATAAGTCGGAGGAAAGATTTCAGTACTACCTGCACTTCTCCTAGTTTCTCAGACGTTGGTGAAACAATGGTGAAAAATCCACTGATTGGATTGCTTGGAGAGAGCTGTGACAATCCATTAATTTGAACTTTGCCGATAGGAAGATGGTCAGGTTTGGTGATTACCTCTAGTACGAGAGCACCCATATCTACAGGAGACAGAACAGCTAATTTAGGTTTGGTATAATGCATTTTTAAGCATCTAAAAAGGGTTTATGCAAGTAACAACAGTTTGCTGCTAAAAGGCGATTAAAATTGAAAAACTAAAACAAGAAAATGAAATGCCAAGACAACAAAATAAGGTATCATTAAAATAAGATAGGAGGATGATCATATGTGCCATATATTCTCAGGTACAGGATACACTTTTTCCTCAAAAAACAGCTACTGGAAACTGGAGTGCACATTATGCAAGATAAATACTCTCAGGGTAGGTGCTGCCGCTTACTGGCAAAGTCGGCTGCAAGCAGAGCACCCTAATGGGGCAGCACGAAGGAGTTCGTATAGCTGGTGCCCATGCAGGACCTTGTTCTCTCCCTGGCTGCTGCTACTCAGTTACATACTACAAGAACAGATTTTTCTTCCTTCAGTCTGCCTCTCATAAACAAGGAGCGTGCTGTACTCCAGCGCATGTTGTATGTGAGAAAATACAACAGTAGGTAAAAAAAGTATTGTACTGTTAAGAGACAAGTATTGGACAATGAAAGATAATCGGTCCCATCTCATGGACTACTACTTACAATACACACACATGCACTTAAATAGGCTGCTTTGAAGCCCAATCCTGCAGTAAAGTCCATGTCAGTACACGATTCCCCTGAACACAACTCACTAAAGGATTAGAGCCTGAGAAAAAATGTGAAGTGACAGCTGACAGGATCTATCGTTACACTACTTCAGCTACAAAACCACACAATCTTTACTATGACATAAATGTGGTTATAAGTAACAGATCTAGAGTCTGATCCTCAAATACAACTGGAGGGCTGTTGATGCTTGGCAAGGTCATTCAGCACCTCCCAAAACTAAGCCTCAGCCCAGGTTAAATAATACAGCCCTAAAGTCTGATTCTAGTGATTCCACTAAGAGCTGCAGGCATGCTGTCCTTCTCAGGAACAGCCTCTCATCCTTGCCTCCCAAGTGATTTTGGCAGGAGGACTCAGCAGCATGCAATAGTGCATATATATTGCAGTATTGCAATACTACAATAGTGTTTTGCATGTCAAGGCCTCTGAAAGGTGGGGGGCAGGCATAAAGTGTCCTTGGAAACAAGGGGTGCTTCGTATAAGCCTCTTTCCGTTTCATGAAGCCAAGAAGAAGTAACAAGCTGGCTAGTAAACTCCGCGCTTTCTGACACTAGCTCAAGCTTACGGCATTAAGGCTGCAAGATGCAGATGAACACGTGCAAGAGGGTTTGTAAAAGCTTGTGCTATGTATGTGTATGTGTGTAGCACAAGCTCTCACAAACCCTCTTGAACAATGTGCGCACATGCATACACACACACACGGGCAGATCTAGGATTTTCACAAGGGGGGTGCACAAGGTGTGGCGCTTCATCCCACATAACATGTTTTTCTTGAAAAGAAACTAGAAGCTGCACTAATACATCAGGGGGCTCACACTACTTTATTCAGTGTGTGCGTGTAGCACAAGGTTTCATGAACCCTCTTGCATGTGTGCGTGCATACATGCACGTACATGCACATGTGTGGATCTAGGAGTCTCACAAGGGGGGTGCACAGGGCGTGGCACTTCATCCCATATAACAACACGTTTTTCTTGAAAAGAAACTAGAAGCCGCGCTAATACGGCAGGGGGCTCGCGCTATATTTATTCAGTTAAAGATCGAAGCAGAAAACAACAACAAGTCCTGGAACGTGCACCACTTGCTTGAGTACACATGAAGTTTTAAAAAATAAAAATGCAACAAACTAAACTAGGCAAACACCAGTCAAAGGATAGTGTATGGTTAGTCCTGCAGTCGCTGTAGTTAAATGTCCATCTCCTATTCACACGGGTGCAGGTTGTAGCCGTGTTGGTCTAAGGACACAGGCAGACACGGTTCTTTGGGTGAATCTGATCTCTTTTATTAGACCAACTGACCACGGTTTTTGAACCCAAAAGCTTGCTTAAAAACCGTTCTCCAACGATTTGTCAGTCTAATAAAAGATATCAGATTTTATACGAATAGGAGACGTCTGCCCGTCTCCTATCCAGAGTCGCAAAACCGAATCCAGCTGCCTCGAGCGCCGTGACGGCGCCTACGAGACGCCCCTCGTTAGTCGGACCACACCCTCGTTAGTGGGACCACGCCTGACTGAAGGTTTCTAGCTACAGCTAAACCCGGTCGGCCGGGCTGCGAAACGGAAGAGAGACGAGACCGGGGATTTTGCAAAGGGATGAAACCTCAAGGCCGTTAAAAAGCACAGAGAGGCGTTAACACCGACCGCGCAGCGGAGAGAACAGCAGGAATCGGGGAAGCGACAATGAGGCGCGACGTCGAGGACCCCTCCTTCCACACCCACCTGCACCCTCATACGCACGCTCGGACACACGCGTGCACACATCACCTGTACACGCATACCCTTAACTCATGAAGCGAGCCCCCCCCGCACCGATACACGCATATCCACACACACGTATGCATATTCACATGCATGTATACACATGTAGACACACACATGTGCGTGTGCCCATGCCCACACCTGCGAGGTAGGCGGCGAGCTGCGCGGGCCCGCAGCGCACGGGGAAGCGGGCCTGGCTGCGGCCGGGCCCGGCGCGGAAGAAGGTCCCGGCCGAGGCGTCGCCCCACCAGCGCAGGCAGAGCGCGGCAGCGATGGCGGGGGGTGCGGGCCCGGCCCACACGACGCGGCCTACTGTGACGGCGAGGAGGCCGCGCGGCGGCCCGGCCACGAGCGGCGGGAGGCTGGTGGCGGCGGGCACGGGCCGCGGCGCGGGGGGGGCGCGGGCCCGGCGCGGGGGCACCCCCTTGGCCCGCTCCCGCCTCATCGCCTCGCCGCTGCCCGGCAACCGCCGCCGCCGCCGCCGCGGGGGCCGCCGGGAAGAAGCGCGGCGCGACTACAGCCCCCAACGGGCCGCGCGGCACCACGCCCTCTCCCTCCCGCTTCCGGCTGGGAGGGAGGGACTTCCGGCGCCACTACCACTGAGAACGCTCCCCCTTGAGGAAGGACTTCCGGAGGGTCACTTCCGGCTTCGAGTGCAGCGGGAAAGACACGGGAACTTCCGGTGAGGGTGGGGGAGCGGACTCCATTTCCCAAGGTGCCGCGCGGTGTGGAGGGGCACTTCCGGTGGTGGTGGTGGTGGGGGAGGTGGCTGCTCGCTCGTTCCCGCCCGCCCGCCCTGCCGTCATGTCGGCCCTGGAGAAGCAGCTGCACCTGGGTCGCCTTCCTCCGCGGCCGCCGATGCCCGGCGGGGGCGGCCAGTCCGGCTCCAAGATGCGCATGGGGTAGGAGGGGCAGGCCCTCAGGGCATGGGGTGCGGGGGCTCGGCCAGGTGGGGAGGGGACTGTCCCTGAGGGGATGTGGGGGAGGAGGTTGGGGGGGGCGGGGCTCCTGGAGGTGGGGGAGGGGAGGTCCTTGAGGGGATGGGGGAGGGGAGGAGGTTTGGGGGCTCTGGGAGGTGGGGGAGGGGAAGAGGTTTGGGGTGGAGGGCTCTGGAAGCTGTGGGTTGAGGAGGCTTCTGGAGGTGGGGGAGGGGCAGCCCCTGAGGGGATGGGGAAGGGGCTTGGGGGCTCCTGGAGGTGGGGAGGATCAGTTCCTGAGGGGGTTGGGGGGGGCTCCAGCGGGTGGGGGTTGGGGGGGGGGCTCTGGGAGGTGGGGGCGGGGTAGGCCCTGAGGGTTGTGGGAAGGCTTCCTGAGAGCCGTGGGGATGGCGGTGGATGTGCTGGGGGGGCTATGGGGGTGCTGACTAGTTGTGGGGGGTGTCACTGCCCAAGCAGGTGGTGGCAGAGGAGGGGAGGTCCTGTTGGGGGGAGCGGGGTGCCTGAGGTGGGGGATGGGTTGGCAGAAGAAGGGGTGGGGGGAGAGGGGTTGGGGTGGGGTCCCCCACCCTGATAAGTGAGGGGGAGGCAGGGGCAGCTGGTGCAAGGGGGTGGTGGGGGTGGGGTGGTAGTGCCTGTTGCAGAGTGGGACAGGAGGTGGCTGAGTGGTGAGGTGCAGGGCGAAGGGTTGGCACAGAGCAGGGCTGCTGGGGGCAGGGGAGGGCAGTGCCCAGCGCCAATCAGCAGCTGATGGGGGTGGGGAGGGGGGGGTTGCAAAAGAGGTTTCCCATGGGGGCGCATGGGATAGGAGAGGGGGTAGCAGAGGAGGTGGGGGTGCCCTGTGCAGAAGCGAGCAAGGATAGCAGAGGAGGCAGGGGGCAGAGGTGGTAGGGTGCCCGGGGCAGGGGGTAGCGGGGGACAGCAGAGGTGGTGGCGGGAATCCGTTGTGGCAGAGAGGGTGGTTGCCTCTGGAGGGTGATGCTCAAGTACTCATTTGAGGTGCTTTTCTGCAGAGCAGGTGGTTTTCTTGGCGGTGATGTCATGTGTGGAACTAATAATTTGCTGCTTCTGGCGTGTTGGAGGGCTCGAGAGTCAAACTGGGCTGTTGGCAAATGTCTGTGAGTGAGGAGCGTGTCTAGACCCTGCAGAAGAGAATTAGACAAGCTCTAAAGTTTGGACTCCTGTTCTCTTAATTGTGCTCTATTATCTTTAAATGGGAGGTTAGACCCAGCTGAAAAACCTAGTAGGTTTTACTGAAGCAATCGCAGTGTTTTTTTTCCTGTAACCCCATTGTCCAATTGATAACAAACCATTACAGTCTCTCAGCTCTCTGTTCTTGGGGACAAAGTTTGGCAAAGGCAGCTCTTTCAGGATATCTCTTAAACAAGTCTTTTCTCTGCATTTTGTTTTACTCCCTGTGGCTGAGGAAAGGTTGTTTCCGTTGTGTTGTGGTCATTCAAGATCCATGATAGTTGAGCTCAGTGAAGAGAACAGTTGGATATTATTTTCCTGTAGCAGAAGTCTACAGGAAACTCTCCAATGGGTGAGCTGTGCAAGTCCCTGCCCCTGGGAGAGGCCATTTGGCCCTCTGGGACTGTGCAGTGTAGTACCACATGAAGCAAACAGATGGTGAGCTTTATGAATGAGAGTACATGCATCTTCTGAAAGCAGAGTGGGAAGGGGACTGGTCAATGAGAATGTGACACTGTGTAGGACAGTGTGTGAAAGAAAGAAGTTCAAGGGACCCCGGGCATCTGTACACGAGTGCACAGGCTCTAGCAGCCTCCTGTGTCTCGTGTATCAATGTCTCTGCGCTTAAAAATGGTGATGAGGTTGCTTGAACTAAAGCTCCACAAATGAGCTTTAATTGAAGAGGCTGTCTGAGAGCATGTATTAAAAAGCTTGAGAGCATGCTTTAAAGTGCCCGCAGTGACTATGGAAAAGGGGAGCGAGGGGGCCTGATGGGCTGGATTTAAGGAGAGCTTTGAAGGGGTGAAGATAGATTTTGTTTATGGATGAAAATAAGGGATCCAAGTTAAGAACGGTATTATAGTGATAAGATGCTGTATGATACTGGCTCAATTATATGGATGGCTTGTAGAAAGAGATAATATGGGACAGGCTGGAAAATGTTGGCAGTAGGCTCAGGGAGGGACAGCATGTGGGGATTACATAAACATTAGAGCTGGAAGGGACCTTATGAGATCGTCGGGTCCAGCCCCCTGCCCAAGGGGCAGGAAGTCAACTGGGGTCAAATCACCCCAGCAAGATAAGCATCCAAGTGTTTCTTAAAGGTATCCAGAGTAGATGCGTGCTCCACTTCTGGGGGGAGTCTATTCCAGACTGGAGACTCGGACAGTAAAGAAGTTTTTCAGCAGTTTGAGACTGACTGTTAGACCTTGTCTTCCCTTGGGGTGCCCTAGTGAACAGACATTGTCCCAGTTCCTGGTGTACCCCCCCTTGGTAGCAGCCTATAAGTATACAAGTCACCCCTGAGCCTGCACTTCTCCAGGCTGAAGAGTCCCATGGCTCTCAGTCTTTCATCATAAGGCTGATTCTCCTGCCCTCTGATCACGCACATGGCTCTCCTGTGGACTCTCACAAGCTTCTCCACATCCTTTCTGAAGTGTGGAGCCCAGAACTGGATGCAGTACTCCAGCTGCGGCCTCACCAAGGCCAAGTACAGCAGGAGGATGACTTCTTGGGTCATGCTTGAGATGCCTCGGTAGATGCAAGCCAGAGTTTTATTTGCTTTGCCAGCTGCAGCATTGCATTGGTGGCTCATGTTCATCTTGTGGTCAGTCATGACCCCCGAAGTCTTTTTTGGTCATGGTGCTAGTGAGTGTAGCACTACCGAGCCTACAAGTATGATGTGGATTTTTTCTCCCAAGGTGCAGCACCTTGCATTTCTTCTTGTTGAATGTCATCAGGTTTTCATCCGCCCACCTTGCAGTCCTGTCCAGGTCGGCCTGAATTGCCAGCCTATCCTTTAGTGTGACCACACTTCCCCATAATTTAGTGTTGTCTGCAAATTTAGCCAGTCTGCTTCTGATGCTGAAGAGAACAGCTGTGTAGGTATGGGCAGTGAGGTAGAGGGGGATGTTGGTGATACTGGTAGAAGCAAGGATAAGCTCATTCAGTGTTGTTAAATATACAGAAAAACGGAGCATTTTTCTTCAGGACTGTCTCATTTGTTCTTCAGGGAGAAAAAAATCAAATTTGGCACCTGAATTATGGCAATGCCCAGCTACTGATATTTCTCCTGCAGCTAGCTTGGGGCTGTATCCTGTGAGGCTCTAGCATTCTCTGTTTCCATTGATTTCAATGTGATTTGAAGGCACTGTACTAAATTCCCATGGGCCTGATTTAATGGAGTGGGATGAAACTTCCTACCTGATTCCTATGGGAAATCAATTTTGCCCTGATGTGGGAGATCAGATGGCTTCTATAAACTGAAGTTTTGTAGGACTCTCCTGTCTCATATGAACCAAATTCTTGTGATGTTTGTGGGTGGAAAGGGGCAGTAAGTCGGTAAGTTATTACTGCTTGAAAAATGTACATCTGTCTCTGAAGTAACCTATTCTGAATGAATGTAATATAACAAAACTTGGGGCAGTTAAGATGGGAGTTTTAGAAAGTCAAAAATAAACATTCACGCAGCAGACTCCATGTTAATAGTTTTCTTTGTCATAATTCATTTTAAAATTGAATTGCCTTTAAAGGGTTCTACCAGCCTTTGACCCTTCCATGAAAGGAATAAGTATTACCTGGCACCTTTCACAGGAGCATCTAACAAAGACATGTGAAGGATCTGTTATGAAACCTAGTCTATTATTTCAATGACTGCCATGGTCTTTGAACAGTAGGCAACGTACATTTCATCTGTACTGCAGAGCATTTTGTAAGCCTAGTGAAGCAAACTAAAAACTGCTTGACCCTGCTAGGCAAAGGCGTCTGAAAATGTAGACCATTTATTTGAGAAACCCGTATGCATCTGCTGCAAGACTTCAGAAAAGGGGATGTGCTGAAATGAGAAAGTGTGAATGGCTTCTCAGAGGTGAGAGAGGTCCCTAAAATGTCTTCGACAGTTCTCTCCACAAATATCCAATTCATCTTTCAAACTGAGGATAGTAAAGTTTCCATTTCTAATTAGTGTCATGCACTGAGTGCTGATTCTTTCAGTGTCATGCTGTTAGGGCAGTTCTTCCCTTCCCAGCTGAGGACGACCTGAGGAGGAAGAAGAATGGGGATACATCCATTCAATCCCTTTCCATTCACAAATGACCAGCTGTGACCTTTTCAGAGGTGGACACTGGTATTTGCCTGGAAAGTGCCACCAGTTGGCTTGGAGCCCTGTGTCCCCTCACCTGTTGGTATAGCTTGGGTGAGGAATCGGGATTTCTGGGTTCTGTTCTTTAATGTGCCACAGAGTAGCATGGGGGTGGGCAGTTATTTGGGACATCTGGTGAGTTGTTACAGGCCCTGGCTAGCAATCCCCATCCCCCCTTGCTGCTGCTGCCACAGCTTACCAAAGCTCCCTATGTGGGATGGAGCCAGGGGGAAGCAGGCAGGGAGCAGTGTTTGGGAGTGAGATAGGTGGGTGAGGTGGGGATCATGGGGTGGCCCATGCCCTATTGGGGGTGGAGGGGTGGTGCTTGGGTGCCAAGTCTGGGAGCCGAACAGGGGTGAAGGGAGGGAGGATGGGGTGTGTGCAGCAGACCTCACCTAGGTGGGGCAGTCCGTGGCTGCCCCCACGGCACTCTGCATGGGGCCGAGCCCTGCCTGGGGTAGCTCTTGCCATGCTCCAGCCAGTGCCCTCTGGCCCAACCTTGGGCAGCGCCCACAGCTTACTAGTGGGGCTGCTTCTGGAGTGGCTGCAGCTGCCCAGGTGTTGCTTGCCTCCCCTTGCCTCCAATAGCTGCTCCTCTTGCCCCTGTTGTGGCACCCCAGGCCAGGAGGAAGCTTCACCCAGGCGGCTCCTGCCCCAGTGTGTGGGGCTCTGGCTCCAGCTCCCAGCTGCCTTCCACCTACTCCACCTGCCTGCACCAGGTGGGCAGAGTGGGTGGAAGGCGGCCAGGAGCTGGAGCTGGAGCCCTGCATGCTGGGGCAGAAGCTGCCTGGGTAAAGTTTCCTCCTGGCCCAGAGCAGCGCAACAGGAGGAGTAGCTGCCACTGGGGGTGAGGGGAGTCGAGCAGCAGCTGCACTGGGAGCAGCCCGCTGGAAGCTATACATGCTGGGCCAGTAAGCACAGGCTGCCCCATGCGGAGCACCACAAGGGCAGTCACAGCTGGATCCAACCAGTTAATGGGCTATATTTTGCCCACCCTCAGAGTAGCAGGACCTTGAGCAAATTGCTTAACCATTGGCCTCCCTGTCTGTGAATGGTCATGCTTCTGCATCACAGGAGTATGCTGCAGGCTAACATTTATAACCCTAAACCTTTTCCCATGCCAACCTTGTTTGTACATTCATTGCAGGAGATCTGTGTATGCATGATGTTAGATGATGAATTTTCTTTTCTTCAGGGGAGAGGAAGAGTCTTTCAGCCTTATTTCTGATCTGTCTTCCCAACAGTATCTGTCTGTCTTGTATTGTGTTATATTAACTTGGGCCTTATTCGGTATTCTTCTTCAAGGTTTCTAGGGATGCGCGTAGGATTGTAAGCTCTTTGTCAGGGGCCCTGCATAATTTGCTCAGTAAAGCTCCCTTCACACATATTGCACTATATATAGATGTCATATGGATATTCTGAGAACCTTGGAAGGAAGGTGTTTCATGAGGACCAGTATCCTGGTTTAATAATTAATCAGATCACCGGGTAAAGTGTGCGTTCAAGTGACATAGAAACAGTTTGCCATCCTCACACTGTCACGCTGCCAGTGTCAACTTCTGTCAAGTGCTTCCTGTAATAAAAACATTGAGTAAAAATAAACATCTTTTTCAGAGATATTTCCTACAACATAGAGGGACTTTCACTTTATTCTTCAGGGCATTTTTAGGCTGCAGAAGAAAATAGCTAATGCTTTTCATAACAGTTGTCTTGTGTGTTTATACATCTGTTCTTTAGCAAAATGCTGGCACATTGTGGGCTGTGTCTTTCATCCCTAATATCCAGTTTCTCGACCTTTCTAACTTTAATTCTTCTTTCATCTGATTTTTCTGTAGAGTTGAACTCCTGTTTAATTGGTACGACTGTGTCAATCCTTTTTGCTTCCCTTGTTTTCAGTTTTGATTTTTGTGGGTCTGTGGGCAGTGAGTATATCTGCATTGTTTGAGCTAGGCTGATAATGAGTGGTATTGGTTTATGTGACTGTTCAGTTCTGCTTAGCATATAGCCTGCATTATCCATCTTTCAAGTGCTTTAATTGTCCTCCATCCCCATGAACAAGGGAGGTGGTTGGAAGGGTAAACCTCTTCTCTCCCAGAACCCAGAGGAGGCTTTAGGTGGTAAAGAAGATGCTATAGATTGGGGGTTGGCAACATTTTGGGGCAGAGTGCCAAAAACACCCACAACATCAACTTGTAAGGTGTTGGCATGCCAGGGGCGGGTGGCAGGGGATCTGCAAGGGGCCAGATCCTTGTGGTTGCGCAGCCCTGGCTCCTTCCCTGCCATCCACCCTGAGGTGCTCATGCCGAGCAAAATGCCTTTGCATGCCATGCTCTGGCATCTATGCCAGGGGTTGCCTACTCCTGCTATAAATAGAGTTTTAAAAGTCTAGAATATATGCTGGTATGGGGATGGGGTCTCAGCTTAAGAATCCCAGCATTTCCCTTGCTCCACGCAGGTGATCTTAGCAGTTTGTTTCTGAGCAGGAAGATGCTCTAGACTTAATCGGTGGTGAGCAGCTCTGCTGTTTTATCACCTTTATTATATTGTGGTATCATCTGGGAGCCCCAGGCATGGATAGGAGCCCCATCGTGTAGGCACTGCACAAACACAGAACACAAAGATGACCTCTGCCCCCAAGAAGTTTCAGCTGTAAGTGCAAAGCAAGAGACAACAGCTGGATCCAGTAGGCAGAGGCTGGAGCGAAATGATATCGGTGAGATGACTTTCCAGAGTGTGGAAATAGGGGTGGCAGCACGGTTGTCAGGCTGCTTTTACTAGCGCTGCAGCAGACAAGACTTTTCGGGAGGTATTCGTAGGAGGACAGCGAGGGGGCCCTGTGGATGCTAATGAGGTGCTTTCTGTGTGTGTGAGGGTACATGAGAGAAGGCACCAGCCTGCCTGTTTGAAAACTGAGCGAGTGGGCAGTGTCGGCTGACATTATTGGCAGAGCCGAGGATCTGGCATACGTAGGTGCCAGCCTACTGCTGGAATGGCCCAACCAATTTCGAAGGCTTCGTAATCACCTTTCCTGTTTTCTGCCTCCTGTTGCTGCCAGGGGCCGGTGAACAAATGGGAAATTGGTACACTGAATGGGCAAAGCAGTGTGCTCGATCACTATTATAGGATGCTCAGAGGTACAGAGCAAAACCAAAGCATGTATTTGTTTCTTTTCATCTTTTGCTTTTAGTAATTCTCAGCATTACCTGGGGGTAGAATCAGAAAGGCCTTTATTTAATGTCTTTTAACTATCCTATCGTGCTCTTATATCTATTCCCATGGAGAAGTGTTGGCTTAATCTTTTTCCTGAGTTGGGAGTAGACTCAGCAGAATCTGGATAACCCTCCCCACTGCTCCCATCAGGCCTCTGGCAGAAGAGGTTTGACTTACTTAACTCCCTTTCCCACCCCTTTTGTTGTGGGTATGATATTGGAGTGTGGTTTAGCAGGTGATGGGAGGCAGGGGCAGAGCAAGTGGGTCCTTCCAGCCAAATGAAATAATGATTTACAAGGGGACAGAGATTTCTAAAGTAGCCCTGCTGCCTGCGAATACAGCTTAGAAGGTGGCCAAGTGCTTTCTTTGTAACATCAGCCTCCAGCTTCCTTTGATGAAGGTTATCTTTCTTTGAAGGAGCTATTTTTGTTGTTGACATTAATGTCTTGGGGAAAGAGGAACTGTTACAACTTTTATCTAGTACAGTAAAGCCTCTTCATGATGCGCCTCTGTGGGTTGCCTGTTATGTGATGCTATGTCATTTTTAAAGTTAGAGAGATGGGCAGAGCAGTCCACAGCACAGGTTTGCTGCTTCTGCAATGCTGCATGGCTTCCTTGAGTAACACAGTATTTAAGACGCTGAAGCCAAGTCCCAGAGCAGGAGGAGAGAGGAAAACCTCTGTGCTGCATCTAGGAGCAATATCACACTAGGCTGAGCTCTGCTGTGTTACGTCAGTGAGAATCTAATAACGTGGACGGCGTAGCTGGAGCATTCCTGGTGGTCAGTGGTGTAACTGGGAATGGTGTTTGACCCCGTGAGACTCCAAAGGGGCACCACCATAAAGCAGGGTTGTATCCGTCTAGCTGGTTGCTTGTATATGATGCAAGTATTGCTATTTTAAATAAAATACAGAGAGCTGAATAATTAAAATGGCTGCTCCAACATAATAATGGCTGCCTTTAGCAGTGAGGTAAGGTTTCTGCTTGAATATCTCTGCACCTCAGTGTGCTTTGCATTTGTTCCTGCTGCCTAGTTTCTTCTAGAGCTGTCCTCTTACTAGTTTAGCACCCTCCTGCCTTTATTTCTCTAATTAGCCACTGAATACTCTGGACAGCAATTAGATAGGAGGTCTGAAACTGAAAATAAAGCAAGGAATCAAAGTGTCTATTAAATTAATTGAGTAATGCCCAAAACAATGTTTGTTACAGCAACATCTGACTGCATGGTGCCAGTTTGACCAGTACTTTATGTTCCCTTTTTTAATGGGCGCTCTCAGGATTTGTTGAAAAGGTGATTGTTTCTACTTGGGACTGGGAGTACTTGAAGTGTCCTGCATAAATTGGGTGCAACTCGCAGCAGGGAAAAAAAAAAATAGGGAGGTTTAGTAATTAACATGTTACAGATCTGAGTTAGGTTAAAATGAGTACATTTTTATTTTTGAAGAAAGGTGAACATTACTTTTAAAATCATAGCACCTGTAAACTATTAATAGATTGCATGTATTATTATTATTTTAAATTGAGTAATACAGATTTGCTGCCACCTGGAACCAGCATCAATGAAGTGCCGAACTAGCATTTGACAGCAGCAGCCTCTTTTGCAGGTGCTGTGAGAATATTTTCGGTTCAGTTGATTTGACTCGGTCACCTCACTGACTAGGATTTTCAAAGCTGAGAAGCTAAGTAGGAGTTGAAAAAGCAGAAAAACCTGTTTCCATCTTTTGAACTTTGAATAGAAATGTGGTGTGAGAGGTTGCGGTTTACTAATTATAAAATCTTTAAGGCCGTGGTCAACAGAAACAATTGGCTTAGTTCCCTTGCTACGGGTAACGCTTCTCTTTGTTTAATAAATCAGTTGACAATGCCAAAGATGTTTTGATAAACTTTTCTTGTATCCCTCCTGTTTACCTAATCAACTCATTTAAAAATACCGGTTTCACAATTTTTTTTATTTGTTCTCATTTAAATTCAGCTTGACAGTCAATAAGTAAAAAAGAAAATTGTCAAAGGTATAAGAGATTAATTATTTTTACATTCTCTGACTCAAAAGAAATGTTAAATACCAGAGTGAGTGTACGTTAAGGTATGTAACAGCTTAGCAAAAGTACAGACGTACTGTAACCTTCTAGTAAGCCAGGGTGGGCAATTAGTTGGGCTGGAGGGCCATTTAAGGAGTTTCAGTGAGCTGTTGCTGGTGGAGGGTGCTGACATGACACAGCAGGGAGGTGCCGGATGGAGTGGGCAGGCAGGGTCTCCATGCAGACCGCATGGGTAGGCCGCGCTTGGCTGGGCAGATGGGATGGGGCTGCGTGCAGATGGGATGGGGTGGTACTATCACTGCCCCACGATTCTTAAATTTTAGCAGCTAGTGAGAATCTGCCATTCTTTAGGTAAACAACTGAAAAGTACAAATGCAAAGTAAGTCTAGATTGTGATTTAAATCAGTCCATACTGGCATCTCTCTTTGCATCTGCTCCATCTCTCATGGTATCTGCACGTGCTCATTACTGTATAGGAAGGAGAACTGCACAATAGGTGAAAATGAGCTGCAGAAAGCGCCCGGAATTTGTTCTTTGCTTCTGGTTTAATTAGTGATGTTTTGTTAGTTGGCTGTCTTAGAATTTGCGGATGATTCTGGAAAAGTTGTCGTGTTGGATCCATTGCTATTTTGGTCAATCAGTTGCCTTAAAAAGCAGTAATTAGTTGCTTCAGTCATTTTAAACATTTGCTCAGCAAAATGTTGTTGCAACGTGAGAAGGTGCAAAATTACAGCTGCTGTTTTTTGGATTTGCTTCTGATTGTGGATGCCTGCTTTCCTGTATCACTAAAAATATAGAGAATAATAAAACTCAAAAGGGGTCTCTTTTTCTCCATGTCCTTCAGAGACCAGAGCTGGGTAATGCTCCACAGCACTTTCTCCAGTGCTATACCTAGTCTGTTTTGTAAAACTCGCTTCTTTGGCCTATCCCTAATTGTGTGCTTGACAGAAGATGTTTCCCAAACTTTTTCAGGCCTCGCTTACTTCATGACTAAGCATGTATTTATTCTCGTTCCCACTTATAAGGATCCAGTGTCACACAGTGATTCACTTGCCCTCCTGCTTATCATACTGTTTGAATAATCAGTCCTTTTGGTTTCGGTCAAATAATAATTAATGTACACATTTTTGTTAGTGCTAGAAGGACCAGTATGTTGTTGTTCCCTTTCATTTTTAATAGGGCTCAAGTAATGTAGTAGCCTTCTCAAGTAATAGAGCTGTTAAACACTTCCCTTGGAAAGATCTCTATATAGACATTAACATTTTTTTTAATGTGAACTTCAATATTTACCATGCAGCTTAACCATAAGATGGAACAAAAATGTGAGGGGGCTTCTCTGGTAAGATACAGTGGAGTCCAGTCCTCATTGTAAGGTGGTAGACTCTCCATGGATCCCACTTAGGTGTGCCATCTTTAATATTAGCCTCTGGCTAATAAGTGTCCAAAACCACTTTCCGTGGTGGTTGGGAGGAAGAACAAGGTACATGTATGCTTGCTTTGGTTCTCCTTTGCTATAGAGGGGATGACGTGAGGCAGTGGGTGTAAACTGCAGCAGAGGAGATGTGGTTCAAATCTCAGAAAAACCTTCTTCACTGTCAGGGCTGGAGGACAGTAGGACAAGCTACAGAACCTCCTTCATTGGAGGTTTTCATGAAGAGGCAGGATGGGCATTTATCAGAGGCACCAATGCATCCTGCATTTGTGCAAAGGTTGAGCTGGGTGACGCTTGAGGTCCCTTCCAACCCTTATATTATAAGAAGGAACTTTCTCTTGGGAAAGTCTGACCACTGCTGTCTTCTGCTTGGCTTCCTACAAGGGCACAGAGTGAAGGGGGAAGGATATCTCTATCCTGTTTCCTGTAGCTTTAATCTGTGGTTCTTATTTCCCATGAGAAGCTCCAGGGCTTCATGCTCATCACTTTCTTAAGCAGTCAGTGCATAAAAAGTAGGCTCTGGCTAGTGTCACTGTAGCCCATAGGCTATAAGTAATGTCTCTGAAGCTGAGCTGAGTTTTTTGCCTATTGCAGTTAGCAAGTTTTTTGTTTTTTGGAAAAACAGTGCTCAAAATGCACAGTACTTTTTGGGGCAGCTAACCGATACTGCTTGTGCAAAACCCAAGTCACTCTCAGAGAGTCTTAACTGACTTTTGGGTTTGCTATCAGCACTTTCTTATGCCTGCTTGCCTTAAAATCAAGTGCTCGAGGAAGCTCAGGGTGATTAGAGAAGTCCTGGTGCCATTTGTTTGCCGATAACTGGAGGTGGGGCTGCAGAAAGTCACTCCAGAGGGTTTTCTTTGCAGCCATAATTGCAGGAAGCATCTCTCTTTATACGTAAAGCTAAAAATAATAAATATCCTTTAAAAAGACTGATGGCAGGGGTCAAATACAGCTCCATATACAAGGTTCTTTATTTACAAAAATAGCAAAGAAGAGCACGCGATAAAAAGTGACAGAGACCAGGGACACTTTTTTTTTGTCTATTATCTAAAATAAAATAAAGTAGGATATAAGAATTCTTGGTGAATAAAGGAAAAGCCACATAGCAAATAGCATTGATGTTGAGGAAGTAATGTTTTCCTCCTCAGAAACAAACAATAAAGACCAGGCAAAAGCACTATTACTGTCCAGTTTGACTTTTTTTGGATAACTGTGGTCAGAAGACTTGTGTGAATTGGCTCCTGTTGTAACAGGTGTATCTTTCAGTAAAACGCCTGATTCTTTCTTCAAAATTTCCAATTTTTTACAAGCCACTGTAAATTGTGCCAGTGGTTTAGTTGTCTCAGTGGTATTTAAATGCATCTTATTTCTAATCTTAGTTTGTCAAACTTCAACTTCTTGCAGTTAGATCGTGTCACATCTCCGGTTGCTGGAACAGAGAGCTGTCTAATGACATTTCTGCTTTTTGTATAAGTATTTATAGACTGTTACCAAGTCACCCTGGTCACCTCTATTGAAGGTAGACAAATAGGGCTTTTTAAATCTCTCCTGTAAGGCATGTTTTCCAGTTGCTTCATGATTTGTGTGGCTTCTTCAGTGGCCTTCTGAAATTGTTGACACTGGGACTAGACACAGTTTTCCACAAGCAGTAGCATGTGCTAAACAAAGTAGTAAATAGATCCTTTCTGCTCCAACTCCAGATTCCTTGCTTTTAGCCACAGTATGTCACGGGGAGCTCAACTTCAACTGATTGCACGTCGTGGACCTCCAAGTCGTTCTTGCAGATGCTGCTTCCTAGGATACGGTTCCTGGTCCTGTTAGTACAGCCCAGGTTCTTGGTTCTGAGACGTCTGTTTTTTAGCTTTGCTTGTATTCAGCTTCCGAAGTGACTGAGCTTGGTCTGCACCCATGATTTATCCTCTCTTTTATTTGCACCTCCCAATCTTTGCATGATCTGCAGAACTTTCACGGCTTTTGCATCCCTTTTTTCTGGGCCACTGCTAAAAATGTTGAATGGCAGAGGGCCAAGAAGTGACCCCTGCAGGACTGCATTAGAAATATACCTGCTCAGTGATGATTACCTCTTTTTAACTATATTTTAAGGCTTATCAGTTAATTAGTTCTTAATCCATTTAATGTGTGTCATTGATTTTGTAGCCCTCGCATTTTAAACCAAAATGCTGTGCAGTACAAATTCTAAATGCCTTGTAGAAACCTGTTCCATACTCACTATTACCTTTCTCAGCCACACTTGCAGTGCCATCCAAAAAAGATAAAAGGTTGGGTGGCTGATGAGCAGTTTCCCATGGATCTGCATTGATTGGCTTTAATTGTATTATCCTCATTTTAATGCTTTATTGTGCCAGTCCTCTGTCATCCGTTATTTTGCTGAGGGGTGATATCTGGCAAACAGGTCCCAGATTAAGCAAATTTTCCTGTTTTGGTTGTTTTTTGTTTTTGTTATTTTAATAATGACATAACATTGGCTTTTCCTCCTTCATCTCTGGAACTTCCCTAGTCGTCGTCTTCAGCAATCCATCTCGGTCGAGGATTATTGTTTTACATGATTGTCTTATCTTCATGTTTGAAGATGGCTGATGAAACCTATTTGGGATCAGCAGACACTGCTGCAGCTTGGACATGTGTTTCTGTGTGGAGTGGGTAGTGCTGGATTCTTGATCTGGTCTGTGACATGCTGTTTCTGCTGCTCCCAATTCTTCCTTTCCTGTTGTTGTGAGGTTTCAAAGTACTGAGATCCTTGCAGCAGACTCTTACTCTGTTTGGGGTGGTCCTGGGAGCTGATGTCATTTTTTTCATTTTTTTAAGTTGGCCTTGAGGATGTACCCAAAGTGCTTTTTCTGCCCTCTTTTTGAGTGTATGCCTTGGCTAAGCTGGGAGAATAAAACTTGCTCTGGGATTCTGAAGACAGACATCTGGATGACATAGCCACCCCAACTAAGTTGATGTCAAATGATCATCCCTTCATTACTCATGGTGTTTGCTTGCAGGAGGGTGTTAACGTTGGTGCATCTGTCTTCCTACTGGATTTGGAGGATCTTCTGCAGACAGGCTGTGTTGATGGTATTTCTCCAACAGTTTTAGGTGTCTCCTGTACATTGTCCGTATCTTAGCTCTGTACAGCAAAGTGGGGATCGTAATGTCTTGATAAACCATGAGCTTTGTTTTGGATCTGATGTTGCAATCTTCAAATATGCATTTCTTTGGGCATCCAAAGGCTGCACTTACATATTTGAGGCGATGTTGGATTTCTTCACCAATGTCAGTCTTCTGTGAAAGATGGCTTCTGAGATACGTGAAATACTCGGTGTTTTCCAGAGTCTCACCATGGATCTGGATTACTGGAAGTAGGGACTGTTCACTAGGACCTTGTTGGTGGAGGACCTTAGTCTTCTGAATGTTAAGCGTCAGTTCCATTTTCTTGTATGCCTTGGTACAAATGATTGTCTGAAGGACTGCTTCCGAGTTAGCACACACTACACCATCATCAGCGTACTGGCGATCAATGATTGAGGTTAGAGTGGTTTTGGTTTTGGCTCAGAATCTGCTGAGGTTAAACAGTTTACCATCCATTTGGTAGTTTAGCTGGAAACTTGTTGCTGGTCAGATGTAGCATCGCAGCAAGGAATATTGAGAATAGTGTTGGAGTGACGGTGCAGCCTTGGTTAACTCCCATTTTAACTTCAAAAGGATTTGTGATGGATCCGTTACTGAGAATCGCCACTTGCATGCTGTCATGGAGCAGGCAGAGAATAGTGACAAATTTCACTGGGCATCGGTATTTTAGAAGGATCCTCCATACTTCTTGCCTGACAGAGTTAAAAGCTTTCATGGGGTCAAAGAAGGCCATATAGAGAGACTTGTGTTGTTCCCAGCATTTCTTCTGCAGCTGGCGAGCTGTGAAGATCATGTCAGTTATGCCTCTTGATGCTCTAAACCCATACTGAGATTTTGGGAAGCTCTTCAGCAAATGGAAAGAGATGGTTCAGGAGTTTCCTGTGGTGGACAGTAAGGTGACCCCTCTAGTTTCGTCCTACCCCATGCAGATCTGGGGGGCACACACTCCCATCCCCTCCTGAAGTGCATGCAGCAGTGGGAGACACCCCCCCCGATGAGCCACAGCTCTGTCCTGTGCCCTGCCCCAGCTGGGCAGCACCTGCCCCAACCCCTGTCCCAGCCTCACTCCCTCCTTCACTGTCGGGGCTTTGATCTTCCCCCCACGCCCCTTCCCTTCCCTTCTCCCATCCCTTCCACCACAACAAACTTACTTGCCAGAGACTGTTTTTTCAAGCTGTTGGGCTGATATTGGAAATTGGATTGGTATTGGCCAATATGCCTCCTTAAATTGGCTATCGGTATTGGCACCAAAAATCTCTGTTGGTGCACCGCTAGTGCTTATGACCATCTTCACCTCACTAATTCAGACTGGTGCTTTAACCACTGCGCCTTCTTTCTTGATTGTGGGAGTCTGGCTCTTTTGGCATCTAGTAAGGTGTTCTTAAACTGTTCCCAGTTCTCATTCTTACCTTCCTATCTAAAGCCTTTATCCCAACTGATTTGGCTTCTAATTGTTTTTGCTTGTATGAAATAGGTCCTTTTCCCCAAGTTGCCCTGATTTTTAATTATTAGATTTTTTATTTTATTTTTTTTTTACCTGTTAAGATGAGAACTAATGCGGAATATCTCTGTGTTGATTGCAGTGCTTCTGGATTTGGAAATTGTCCTCTATAATATTTAAAGATACCAAGGATGTTTCGTTTTCAGCAGCATGAGATCTCCAGCCCACATTGCTCAGATTGGACCCTTTCATAACACAGTCTTCTCTGTATGTTAAAGATGCATCATTTCAGAGAATCATAGAAATAAATGTAGGGCTAGAAGAAACCTCTGGATTGTTTTGTCCATCCCTCTGCACTAAGGCAGGCTGAGACCATTTGCTAGTGTGACTTGCCAGCCTGTAGCAGGCACCAGCTGGGACCCTGGCTGGTTTAGATGTTAGAATACCAATCCATAAACCTTCAAGATTATTTGCTTGCCATTTGTCAGAGACTTGGAAATGGCTGGTGCCATTTTTGACGAAGTGCCACTTTCCTCCCTTTGTGCCCACACAATCCAGTCTAACTGGCTCTAACTCATGATTTTTAACATTGCTGTCGTGCAGCTCATTCCACCAGGTTTCAGTAACACCAGGGAAGCCAGCTGTATCCTCCTTTATGAGTAACTCTTCTCTCTGATGTTTAATACCTTGGCTTCTAGCATTGATGTACAGTCGGTTACAGAAGTTCTTCTCTTCCCACCTTTGCCTCGATTCATTTAGTTTTTGCCTTCCTTGCTGTTTCCTCTTTTTACCTTCTCTGCATGGTGTTAGTTTAGTGCTTTTCTAGTTGGTGTAGCTAGTTTGTTCCCTTTTTAATGAGATGATGGAGGCCATTCAAACAGTACAGTCCTTATTACGACAGAAAAAGATCCTGGAGATAGCAGCTTTGGAGCAGGGTGGAACAGATGCGTCTGTGCTCCGAAGAAACAGCAGTTGAGAGAGGGGGCTCACCCAACTTGGCATTTTCAAAGTCCTCTTTTATAGGGATTGGCATCCTTTGTTTCAGTGCTTTGGGGTTTTTCCATACCCAACTTCTGTTTTTGCAGTTGTTCTGCATCTATCTTCAGCTTGTCTCACCCTGAGGTCAGTTTGGTCATAAAAGTTGGCATCTCAGCCTTGGAGTGTCCTTGCTGCCCATCTGGCAGGATGTGTGCATTCTGACTCCTCGTTATCTCCTGTGTGCCCTAGGTCTCAAAAGGATTCTTTAGCCATCCATTAATTAGTTTACTGACTGGTAACTTGCATTTGGCGCCTTGTTGCTTACATAAACAGTTAAGTCTTTTTCTCCCGTCTCTATGCCATCTCTTACCATTCAACCTTTCACATATACTCATTTGAAAAAAGGGCATACAGAGTTCATTCACTTAGGTCAAGCAAAAGAATACAAAATAGAGTTTTCATGTCGCTTACAGGACAAAACTAACATGGTTACATTTGACTACTATTACACTCTATGGTAACATCAGCCACATCAGTTCAATTCCTGTTACACCTACGCACCCAGTTTGGCCCATTTTAGAAAATGAGATTAAGCCAAAACAATAAAAAAGATCAAGCATTGGCTTGTTCACAAAAAATGCATGACTTTTTACCTTATTAGTTGAAGCTTGGTAGGAAATGCTGTTTGGAAATTGGGAGGAAGGAATTTAGAGCATGGGGGTGGGGGTGGGGTATGTCATTCATTCTAGTAATAGGAAGGGACAAAAGATTTTAGGTTTTACTAAACCTCAGCTTGCCTTTCTGTTTCTTCTCCCCCTGTCTTTCCCACAACCCCAGCTTTTTCTAATGAAGGCTGAGATTCTGCAGAAACTTGCTGGCTTCACTAGGGAATTTTTTTGCATCTAACTGTGGGCGAGCAGATATTTAATTTTAATATTCTGTGCTGCTTGCCCTCCTTCATAAGAGCTGAAGTGCAAAAAAGACTGTTAAAAATGGTGCACTGTTACTCATCTTGCCTGCTCTTATCACTGCCAGAATGAAACTGTGCCTCGTTTGGCTTTGCCTGAATAAAACCCGTAAGTTGGACATTGTTCTTTTCATTAACAGCATTGTCAGCAAAGTTTTGACTGCAGAATCTTTCATTAGCAGTGGTGACATAAGGGGTAGGGGTAAAAGAGCAAAAGGGGCCGTGAGCACAGCTAGGTTCCCAGTTAACATAGGGAATCTTTTTAACATGTAAACTGTGCTGTACTGGGGGACATCCTCCCCTCCAGTATTTGGCATACTCAAACCACCTTCCTCAGGGGAAGGTATGGGCTGACCACCCTTTGCCAGCTGAGCAGAGATGAAAGGAGCTGCAGTCCATAGGGAGAGGAGGTGAGCCTGTATCAGAAGGGAGCTGCCCTGCCTCTTTCCCAGTTGAGTGGGCTGGGTGGTGGTGGATCCCATTTCATCCTTCAGTGTGATTAAAGAGCTGAATTGTCTTCCCAGGAGGCCATTCTCTTCTAGGCATGCAGAAGATTCCCCAGGGTTGTCAGTGGGCCAAGCTGCCTGGCTGATGCATCTCATCCCTCGCTATGGAATAAAACAGCTTCAGAAGAGGGAGTCACTTGTATATTAAGCTGATGGGCACTGTAATTGCTTAGAAGTCTCTGCAGACCATGTATGAGCTAAAGGCTATCAATTTTGTCTGCCCCCTGATATGTGTGTCCCTCAACATGAAAAATGCCTCTCTTTGTTCCCTCCACTCACACCAAATACCTTATGAATTCCTGGGATGGGTGAAGGATGGTTTACGCACAACAAGACTCTGTTGCACAGTGCTGGGTAGAGGATGTGCCAGTTATTGAACTGTGAAATAAAATCTGCTTTCTGAGCCTTCATTCCGCAATGGGTAACGTGATACGGTCTATTAAACACCTAGGAATAGTCAACCAGTTGGATCATCGCGTTGGCCAAGTGCTTGCTTTTAGGAAGGGAAGAGCTGAAGCAGCCTCTCTCAGCTGGCAGGTTGTCATCCCCAGGGTAACTACAAAAGGGGGTTGGGAGGGGAGGAGCTGGGCATAAGACACTGAACATTTTATTGCAGCCTAGAACAAATTTAATCTTGCTCTGCCAGTGCCTGTACTCCCTTAGGCTTCACAGTCACACGTTCTGTTGATGTCTTGAAACCTACACATTATGTGGGCCTGTCATTGAAGAGTTCTTTTCACTCCTATAATAGAAGTTGCGGCAGGCATCCCCAAGAGAGACTGAGGAATATGATGCTGGACTGATGTCTTGGTAACAGAGTGCTTTGTTACAAAATACTCCATTTATCAACAAGAGCACGTTAAGTGTTTGAAAGATGTTGTGATGTCTTCCAGGGGTATAGGTTGTAGCCATGTTGGTCTAAGGACACAGGCAGACAAGATTCTTTGGGTAAATCTGATATCTTTTATTAGACCAACTCAAATAGTTGGAAACAAATTTTCTTTGCAAGCTTTAGGGCACAAACACCCATACATATTGGGCATTTGTACACGCAACATTTTTTGCCCTTTCTTGTGCTGCAATGGCATGATTTTTTGCATGAGTTTGTTTTCCAGACTCTTTAAAAGTTTTTCTGGTACATTTAAAGTAAAACTACTCAGGCGTAGTTTAGTTTGGCTTGCCACAAATTGAAGTGTTGTGTCCGTGGATTTGTTGCATGCAAACACGAAAGCACTCAAATGTGTAATGAGCCTCTTTTCCCACCAGATGGCGCTGCAACTTTTTGGTAGTTCACCCCTTTGAATCGCTTCTGGTTTTTTTTTTTCCCCTTGTGCAGTTTGCCAGCTCCCTGCTTCCACAGCTGTGTGGCAGGGCACAGGTGGGGAACCCTGGCCTGGGGGGCCAGTGCTGGACTATCCCACTCTCCTGTGGCGCCAGCTGGGAACCAGGCTTAATTCTTTCAAAAACCTAGGGCATGCAAACACTGATGTGACGCCCCAAAATAAACGAGCATAAATTTTGTAAACCTATTTAATTTAATGAGGATTAAACCTGGTGGTGTGTACAGGCGCCCATACAAAGTACCTCTGTGATGTTCCTTCACCTATGCTGTTTAGGTGAGACAACTTGATTTTACTTTGCTATTCTTGGATGCACTTATGCTGCATGTGTGATTAACACTTCCAGTAGCATGAGAGGGACAGTTTGTGAAGCTCTTATTGATAGGTTTAGTTAGACAGACATTTGGCTGGGATGGTTTAGTCAGGGATGACTCTGCCTTGGGCAGGGGGCTGGACTCGATGACCCTGTGAGGTCTCTTCCAGCTCCGATTCTGTAATACACACCATGCACTGATCAGATTTCCCACACTTCCTACCTGTGGGGGGGCGGGGTATCAAAATATGTAACGCTTTCCATTCCCCTGTCAGAGCAATTATCTCAGTGCTGAGATGTAATATTAGAAAACATAACTCCACAACCTTTCTGAATTTTGTAGCACCCCAAGGTGAAAGTTACTGAGATGGATCTAAATTCAGAAAAGTTTTGGAGGGGGACCTCGAGTCTAAAAATGGAGAATCGCTGATCTATCTGATGCCACTTAAGGACGGTGGGGGCAGGACTTCACCCTTCTGTGCCCTCCTCTTTCAACTCTCTGCCCCTTCCTGGCCACTGGTCTGCATCTTGGGGGACAAGGGCAGGCCCCACTGTTGAGGCGCCTCCTGCAGGGTCTCTCGCTCCAGTGAGCACCCATGTGGCTCCTCCTGTCAGCCCGGGAGAATGGCAGGAGCGAAGGGGATGAGCTGGGCTGCAAACTGAGGTTGTGTCTGTGCATCTGCCTGCTTCCAGTAGAGCACATTGTTGGGGTTATGAACTGGGAGGGGGGGGTGGCTTAGGGGCTGCCTGGGTGCAGGGGAAGGCGGGGGCAGCAGCAGTGGCGGCCAGCAACCCTGGAGTATCTGAGGCAGGCTCAGGGAGGAGCCAGACAGAGGGAGGAGAGCACTTACCCCTCCCTCACACAGGGTTCTCGCAGCATGCTTCCGTCACACTCATGTCACAGCCTTTGGGACTCCCTGCCTTTGCAGCACCCTACTGCACCCAGCATTTGTATGCAAGGTCTGTTTGCACGCACATCCAAGTGTTTTTTTTTCAGTTCTTGCAGTGGGTTCCAGGAAACCTGTGTTTTAATAAAAAACAACAAAAAAAAACAAAAACCTTTCTGTAAAGTACCCTCCTGGGGATTTAACTGTTCTGTTCCCCGTCATGCTAATAGGTAGGTGAGTCCCTGCAAGCCTCACTATATTTAGCTTTCTCTCTCTAGTTTCTGCACTCACTGCTCAGCCACAATGAAACTTGTGTTCTGCTTTTAGATAATCCTCTCTGGGACTAACTGCACAATAAAACAGGAGGAGCTGGTTGTTAGCTCTGCTCTTAGCTGTTGATTTTTTTTTATTAGATACTGAATCTCTTCATGCACAAACCATGCTAGATTACTGACCTTGCTGAGTAGTTGCAACTTTGCCATTCAGGGTAGCAGCATCAAGTTGATGTTCTGTTCCACCTTTTAATCATGGCATAAAATTAGGCCCGCATATTACTGTGTGTGAGCAGTGGAGCTTCAACTGATGTTGGTGGCAAACTTAAAAGCAAGATCAAGGCTAGAGTATGACCTCTCTGTAGTAACTAAAGTCTTTGGCTTTATCAAGTGCTGTTCAATGTTGCTTATTGGGAAAATTATTCTCATAGTTGCAGCCTCTACACTTTCTTCTCTGTTTCCTTGTTGTTTGCTCAAAAATTTGAAGGGAGGGGGAAAAAAAGGATCAGCTAATAACTATGGACCTGTAAAAGCTGTGGCTATGGGGGAAT
Organism: Alligator mississippiensis; assembly: GCF_030867095.1. NCBI lineage: Eukaryota > Metazoa > Chordata > Crocodylia > Alligatoridae > Alligator > Alligator mississippiensis. The sequence goes on along the minus strand of NC_081824.1, from coordinate 466,833,418 downwards.
TAGTTATAAAGTATACTTCGCTTTCTGTCTTAAACTGCTTGGTAGTATAACTGTGCCTTATTAAATGTGTGTAGCCATGACCTTTTGAGGCTTTCAAAGAAACATTTTAAAATGCCTGCTCTAATTAAAAAAAAAAAAAAAAAAAATGTTATTTTTCAGCCCTGGAAGGAAGCGAGACTTTTCCCCAGTGCCGTGGAGCCAGTACTTTGAATCTATGGAAGACGTGGTGGTTGAAAATGAAACTGGCAAGGATATATCCTTTTTCAGGCTGAGTGCTTTTCAGTGTCCATGTCTAGTGGTATTATATATGCTGGAGCTTATCAAAGAGGGTGCTTTTAAAAAAAAAAAACAAATAAAACCCCCATTGATTGTTCCCCCTCTCCTTCTGCTTCTTATTTGCATTGATCATTTTCATCGTCTGAGGTAACAGCTAATGTGCCAGCTCTCGGTATATCTAGTAAGGCTGCCCTCTTGCTGCTGGTTTCTTATTTTGGTAGAGGATATAAAACAGTGTCTGCAGAGCCTGGGTAATACAGTACCTGAATGCACTAGGTTTTCACCTCTTGAAGCTCTGGAGTCGAATCCCAATATGCAAAAACAAGTTAATGATCAGTTCAGTTCTTGGTGATGAGGTGACCGTTCCTAATGCGGGTAGGTCCACATCAGCCTAGTTCACCACCTCTTACTATGGTTAATACTGTTCAGCCCAGGCTGTGATGAGATCAAAGAGGAGTTGCAGCAGAGCTGCATGAGAGAAGTGTATTCAGCATGTTTCTGGTCTAGGACAATAGATGCTATGCATGTGAGGCTCTCCATTTCATTAGCTCAAAATGTCCCTGGGCAAATCATTTCCCTGTCATGAAGGGAAACTGTACTCTTCTTGCCCTCTGGCACAATCACTTTATAGGCAAGTGATTCCTCTGCATGATTTGGGAACAAGAGAGAGAGTGCTGTTTCTAGAAAGAGAAGGAATTCAGGTATGGATTGAGAGGTTCTTGATCTTCCTCTGCACACTCCTGGAATAATGATCCTCTCTGGGTCTCCAGATATCTAAAGGCCTCTTGAGATGCTTGGGTTACTGTATTCTTGGAGCCCCTTGCCCTATTCTGCTGCCTACTCTGTACAGAACTGGCTGGCTCGAGGCTCTCCAATGAAAGCCAAGAAGTTAATTGGGCCAACTCTCAAAGAAATCCCTTGAACCATTCAGCTTCTGTGGAAACCTTCCAAAAGGAAGAGTATAAAAACATGGCTAGTTTTTTGGCCTAGAAACAAGGACCCCTGAGTTCTTTTTATCTGTTCTGGGGATAATATCCATCTCTCATGGACTCTAGTAAGCAACTAGATCATGAAGATTGGTAAAGATCTTCAAGGGCCTAGAGTGAGAGATGCTGTTGACATACAAAGTAGTGTTTCTCCCAATTGGACTTTAAAAATTAGCTTCATTTAAATGTTTCTCAAGATAAGGATTTAAATTACATAGCCATGTCCTTTAAACAGCTGCATATTTTTATGTATATATACATTAGCTGCGAAGTGAGAAAGAGAAGCAAATCCTTTCCAAACTGATTCAAAGCCAAATTTTAATTCAGAGCCTTCATGAATTCGTTCTGTAGTGCCAGAAATGTGCACGGTGCTTTAGAGTAATAAAAAGTATCATTCTGAAATCCACTCACCTAATTTGTTCATGGGCAGATCTAGGTTTTTGAAAAAAAGGAGGTGTAGATTGTATGGTGCCTCATCACATATAACACAACACACATTTTTTTTCTCCAGCTAAAAAGAAACTAGAAACTTTGCCAATAAGCCAGGGTCCCAAGGCTATATTATTCAGTTTAAGGATGAAGCAAAAACAAATGTAACTTTATTGGAATGTGCGTTATCTATGTGGCTATTTCATAAGTCCTGCATAAAATAAAGGTAAAAAGTAATCAAAAGCTGTTGTTTCATTAGTCTTGCAGTCATTAGCATTAAATGTACATGTCTCTTTCAGGTTCATAAAAAAAAATTTAGCCTTCTTGAGCATTTTAGCAGTGCATCCAGTGTTTCACTGGATGTTATTTCCACACCTGAGCTGATATTCACCTGAGTTAAGATTTCCATGCATGAATTAATGCTTTTAGCTAGAATTTAAAAACAGTCTGCAGAGCTTTGAAATGAGCTACTTTACCAGGAGGAGCTAACAGACAGCAGAATTACGGAAGAAAGGATAGCTTGATTAGTGGAACATCCAGACTCTTAAAAAAGGAGGCAAGGTCATTAACACTTATGGAATGAATAGTTTTGGAGACTGTGCAAACTCCTGGATACCAGCTAATCTTATTGCCTTGAAAGGGTTTGTCTGCTCTGGCTTGTGATATCTAGTAATGGCAAAATGTGTTCAATGAAAGAAAAGTTGGTCCCAGCAGTGCCCTGAGCATTCCCAGGTTCTACCTTCAGTGTTTCTTCTTATGAACATGATTTCTTTGATATGCAATTATTGTTTCTGTGGGAAGGATGACATTTAATCAGGATACAAGGAATACCATCATTTCTTACATAAACGCACACCTTTTCCTGAAATTCAGCCCCTCTCAAATTAAGGTACGTGTATTGGACAGGGAAAGTGATGTTCTGCCCAGGATAGAAGCACCCTGCTCTGATTCTTTCTCCACAGTGCAGCAAGTGTTGCATTACTATAGAGGCAGCTGAGGGAGTCCTTTGATTTAATGGCTCATTGTTCTTTATTCCACATATATTAACAATCATCTCTTCTGTTAATAGTCTGGATGTTCCACTAATCTAGCTAACCTTTCTTAGGGCATTTTTACGGTCTGCTCCTGGTCTCCCTCCTCCTATTTCACAGGCCTGGAAACGCTATAATTCTATGTTGAAAAAAGGTAAATTCATAAAAAAAATTACAGTTTGAAGAGTCCTCAGGAGGCCACATCTAGTCCAACCCCCTGCACAAAGCAGGACTATCTGCAACTATCTCATCCCAGCCAAGGCTTTGTCTACCTGGGTCTTAAAACCTTCCAAGGATGGAGATTCTGCAATCTCTCTGGGGAGCCTGTTCCAGTGCTTTACTACCCTCCTCATGAGAGTTTTTCCTAACATCCAACCTCAACTTCCCTTGCTGCAGCTTGAGCCCATTGCTCCTTGTCCTGTCATCTGCCACCACTGAGAACAGTCCAGCTCCATCCTCTTTCAAACCCCACTTCATTCCCCCCTCAGTCTTTTCTTCTGCAGACTAAATAAGCCCAGTTCCCTCAGCCTCTCCTCGCAGGTCATGTGCCCCAGCCCCCAAACCATTTATGTTGCCCTCCACTGGACTCTCTCCAATTTCTCTGCATCCTTTTGGGGATTGGGAAAGGGGGCGCAAACTGGACACAGTACTCCAGGTGTAGCCTCACCAGTGCCAAATAGAGGGGAAGAATCGCTTCCCTTGATCTGCTGGCATCGCTCCTACTAATGCAGCCCAGTATGCTGCTAGCCTTCTTGGCAACAAACACTGTTGGCCCCTATTTATTTTATTATTCACTGTAACCCCCTCTTCTACAGGGCTGCTGCTTAGCCAGTTGGTCCATCCTGTACAGGTGCATGGGATTGTTTTGTTCTAAGTGCAGGAATTTGCACTTGTCCTTATTGAACCTCATGAGATTTTTCTTTTGATCCAATTCTCCAATTTGTCAACGTCTTTTTGAATCCTAGCCCTACCTGTAGATCATAGATCAGTCCATAGAAACCAGTCTCCAGCAGCAGGTAGGGTTTCAGCTTTAGTTAAGTGGGGAAGGGAGGGTCAGTCAACTGAAGATTAGGCTTTGTCTCTGCCCTATGCAGCCATAACTCTGGAAGAATATTTTTTGTTTTTTACTCTGCCTCTCAAAAACCATGTGTGTTATATTCATGTTGTACATGAGAGTGTACAATATAATAGATTCTGAAGTGGGGAGATGGGTGATGAAGGAGAAGCAATTTTACAATGATGAATGATACAGTGTGAAGTGGGTTAAACTTTATTTTCAGTGGGTTTTCACAGACATGACTAAAGCTGAGCAAAAGGCAGAGTTGGGGGTCTTTGTCCACAGGTGGTAATGAAGTGCTGCCATTCATTGTTTCAAGTAATTTTGTTACAGACTACGGTCCTTAACTGTTCATACACTTTTCGAATTTACAAAAGTGGATTGGAGGGCCCGGTCTTGCTCCTGTTGCATGGAGGAGGCCATTCTGCACTCTCCTGGGCTGTGTTTACAGTAAGTCGCTGAACGTAGAAATGTAATGTACCAATGCTCTGTCTCTATCCAGGAAGGACCAAAAAAGATGAAGCCCTGTTCAGCAGAACAAACCTAATTCATAAAGATCTCTCTTTATCCTGTTATCTGCTGCTGTGCTTGACTTAAAGGGCTGGGAATCCTTATCACCATTAGCAAGTATTAGGTGAGAACTGAGCCAGCGATCTCCAGCAGTTATGACTGGAACTTACTCAACACCCATCACACTTCTGACCTGGGGTATCAGGATCTTGCTGGTCATCATCTAGCCAATTTATTGTGGCCTTTCCACAAGCAATGAGAAGACATGACCAAATGTAATCCCTGTCTGTGAAGTTTTAAGTTTCCTTTTTTTTTTTTTCTCCATCTTGAAACTTTCTTTGATGACCAGTTATGACCAGGCTGGAATGTGACCCAGAAGGACATTAAGAAACCCTGCAAGAAAGGACTTGGGGTTGTTGGTCAGAGCAGGTTTTGTGGCCTAACTTCATGCTCCTTTTCTTTTATATGGTTTCACACCAGGGTTCCAGGCTGATCTCAAATCATAGAAAATGAGGGTTAGAAGGGACCTCAGGAGGTCACATTTAGTCTAACCCCTGCTCAAAGCAGGACTAGCCTCAATTAGATCATCCCAGCCAAGACTTTGTCAACCTGGGCCTTAAAAACCTCCAAGGATGGAGAGTCCACCACCTCTAGGTAACTTGATCCAGTGCTCCACCGGGTTTTTTTTTTCCTAATCTCCAACCTAAATCTCCCTTGCTGCAACTTGAATGATCTAAATCATTGGCTTTTGGCTCCGGCAATTCTTTAGACAGTGGTACTTGTGGTCACTTTTAATATCAAGTGGGCCAGAGAAAAGGAAACAAGATTCCTTAATCAGAAGGAGCTCATTTCCAAGAGCAGTCTCACGGCCTGCTAGGACCTATCTATCTACATCGGAGAGAGGGTGGGATTCTCCTCTTCAAGTCTTACAAAGCAGCACTCTCTAACCTTTTCAGGCTGCAGGTTGGCATAGTCCAGCTCAGGTCAGAGGAAGCCTGGTGCTAGGATCTGGCCACCGCTGTGGCATTTTCCTATGGCTGCATGGGGAGAGTGGTTGCGGAACCCAGCCCATTACCAAACACTGCCAACACCCCACATCCACGAGCTAGTTCACAGGATACCAATTCCTAAGACTGACTGCCATAAGGTCTGAAGCAGTAAATCCATGCAACTCACAGTTCCTCCCATCGGTTCAGAGGCTCTTTCGCTGTCCTTTCTGCTAAGAATTTTTCAGCGAATGTTACCAGTCAATCAGTAATTGATTTTTCCAACACAAATGCTTTCTTTTCAGCACAGAACGCTGCTTAATCACCATGATGCCTGAAATAACTTATGTAAATATAGACGTCAGGAACAAGTAATGAGACATAATCTTATTGCAGTCTGGAGTTGCTTTAAAAAGCATCATTGTTTGTTACTATTCGAAAAGGGAGGGGTGAGGGGGGACATAATTTTGTGGATTTCAGCATTACTGTAAAATTCCATTCTTTTAAAGTGAAGTGACTCTGCTGCAAAGCAGCTGTTACATCTTTTTACCTACTGTGAAGCTGAAGCTAATTTTGGAACCAGTAGTGGTTTTGCAAGGAGAAGGGTGTGCCTCATGCTATTATTGTGTTTTAAGCTCTTGTTACGGATCTGAAAACAAGGTCTACTGGGAGACATGATTTCTTGTTTGTCCAGTTTGCAGTGTAGTGCTGCTGTCGATGATCTATTGAGTGATGTTAAAAAAAGAAAAAACCCCCCCTCAAACTGGTAGTTTTGCTAACATCGGAAGCGCTTCTACCAAATATTGGTGCTTCATTTTTCCCCTCCATTGTCTCGCTGTAGCTTGTCCAAGCCTGTTTCAGGAATTTTACTGACACTGAATTTTTTTTATCACCCCATCTTTGCTTCTCTTGTGTTTAAATTATTTAATGTTTTTGAAGATTTTGTTTCTCAATGAGGTGTCACTTATAATCTTTGTCCCAGTTATAATCTTGCAATTTATAATCTTTGTCCCTTCTTGCAGTCTGCGATCATTAACAGGATTCAGTGTAGGATTGTGGCTTTAGATCTCAGAGGTCATGGTAAGTTAGTTCAAAATAAAAATCAAATTTGTGTTCCAGTATGTTTTTATTTATTTTGTTTTTATATTTGCATTTACATTAAAACAGATTAATTTCCTCTCCTCCATCTCTGTCAAATTAATGGTTGCTTGAAAAATCATCATGCAAACATGGCTAGGGCAGATTGGGGGGGGGGGACTGACTGGACCCCAAAAACAGGTTCAGTAAGAAATCTAGGAACTGATGTCATGCCTCATGTAGGCATGGAGATGCCATGGCCCTGCAAGCAGTGCTCTTGTCTGATTCTTTGTGCACACTGTGATCATCAGGGTCTGATATTTCCTGGTGGGGTGGGAGATGTTTGTGAACAATTCACAGCATATGGAACTAGAGTGTTTCCACAGTCGTAAAATCAGTTGCTAATAGATGGCCTTCACATGGGTAAAAGTTGCTATTTCCCTAACTTAAAGTATTAGGGTTCATGGAACTATCCACGTTGACTCTGAAGAGGTAATATAAAATGCTATTAGTTTACCTGGCTAATATATACAGAAAAGCTTTAAACTTTACCCTGCTGTTTCAGTAAGTTCTGAGGAGGCTGAAGGTTGGCTGGTTGGTTTGTAAATCACATCTCTTTATCTTTTTGTTGGTTTTGTTTTGCAGGCGAAACCAAAGTCCGGAATCCTGAAGACCTGTCTGCAGAAACAATGGCAAAGTATGGAAAATCACATATTTATTGTAGCCTTTTGCTTATTGGCTTCTCCCAAATCTTTGCTTTCCTCTTTTTTTGCTCTGTCTCATCTAGTTTTTATCCACCTTTGATTTCTCTTTTATGAAGAGCTGTTTTGCTGCAGTCGCATAAGGAAGGCCTAGAATTTAAATGCAGTTTTGCATTGCATTCTAATTTATCCCTCTTTTAGATGTTTCTACCTCTTCCGTTTTAGAAGGTTTAAGTAAAAACAGTTTGGCCAGACATTGTATTCATAACTCCAGCAGTTGACAATGGATACTTCAGATTTGATGTGTTTTATAGATCTTGCGGCTCTGAAAAGTCCTTGGGTGGCTTAAAAGTTATTAATGTGTAAGATTTGCAGTGCAATAGGCTTATATTAGCAGTTGTCTAATTAGTTTACAGGCTCCCTCAGTTAAAGCTAATCAGCAATTTGGTATTGTTGTTTACTTATTAACATTTTTTCCATCTCTTTCCATTAAAAACACACAAAATGCTGAGTTATATCAGCTAAAGATCTTGCTTTTATATTGCCCTACTTTATATACTGTCTGGGTGTACTGTGCATAACTTAAACTAAAGAGAAAAACACTTGTCACTTTGAATAACGCTTTTTGATTCATCGTAATGCGGGTTGGTTTTCTTTCCCTTGGGTGAAGGTTGAGTGTGACTCATGGCCTATCCAGAACCATTGCATCAAGAAAATATAAAATACAGAAAATGATACTTACAGGCACAGAGAAAGCTGCTTAATCAAACTGTAGTGACTTGCTTTTGAATGCAAACCCATCTTTGGATAAGCTATAAGAAAAGCAATTTCCTACCCCTTAAAATACTGTATAATACCCACGTTTAGTGGGGAGAGATTCTCCTAACTACTGCTGAAGGACATTGTAACTGTCTGTCTTGTCTCTCACGGTTTGTTCTAAGGAGGCCATCTGTGAAATATGTGTTGACTTATTGTTCACCTTATTGCTGCTGCTTATAACTCATCAGCTCCTGAGGTGTGTGCTAGTGTCCTGAGGAGATGCCATATGTAGTGATCATTTTTCAGATCTGGAGCAGCGCTTACATAGAAACAAATAGGCTTCTCCTTTAGTTTTAAACATGCCTCGTCTCCTAGAAATGGATTGGAAAGCTATCTGCATTCACCTTTTAAATTTCAGTGCCAGCTTTTCTGTTTCATAATCCTTAAATAACTTTTTGTTCATACCTTAAATCAGCATCAGTGGTGGACATGGAGAGAAGACTAATAAATCAGTCTTGCTTGTTGGTATTTTATGCATTAGATGCAACTGGACTTCCAGATCCTCTGGCAAATACTTTCAGCCAAGATGGCCACTTTTCACTGCTTTTATTTGAATTGTAGTGTCCAAGAAATTCTTTGCTGTTCTTGTGAACAATAATTTATTATTGATTGAATAATAAATAATAATATTATAATATACAGTAATATTATTGTATTGCACTTGCAGGGACTCGCATAACTACAGTGACAAGTACAGTGTAAGAATGTTGATAAAGGGCCTTTGCAGATGTCACATTTATAGCACCATTAATGTGTTAATTAAGCCATGCATTGCAACAGGACATGCATTCAGAGAATTTTTGACCCAATAAAATCACAAACCACCCACATTTCAAGAAGAATGTAGACAGTTTGGAAAAAGTCCGGCACAGAGCAGTACAAATGTCTTGGGGGCTTGGAAGGCAAGACTTACGAAGAAAGTTTGAAAGAACTTGGATTACTTCGTTTGTAGAGGAGAAGAATGAGAGGGAATTTGATCACAGTTTTCAGATACCTGAAGGGTGATGACAGAGAGGTTGGGGATGGGTTTTTCTCCGTAGCATAAGGGACAGGACTAGGGAGTAGTGGTTTCCAGATGTAGCAGGGGAAATGAAGATTGGAAATTAGGAGGAACTTTCTGACTTTGAGGGTAGTGAAGTATTGGAGCAGGTTGACTAGAGGAGCTGTGGAATCTCCATCCTTGGAAACTTTCTAGACCAAGTTGGACAGACACTTGCCTGGGGTGGTTTAGTCAAAGAAGGCTGATCCTACCTTGAGCAGGGGGTTGGGCTAGATGACCTGGTGAGGTATCTTTCAGCCCTACTTTCCTATGATCCGAAGATGTTCCACATTAAAATGTAGAACATATTTGTGGATGGCTTGTATGGTGCCTTTAATTGAATACATGGTACGTGGTGTCCTAGATGTGGGCTACCTTAGCCAATGCTGACAATCAACTGATTGTTCACGCTGGGTCAGGACAACCTCAGGTCTAGAACCGGACCTAAGGCTGTTCAATGCTGATGCTGACAATCGGCCAGCTGTCAGCATCAGGCCAAGACAGCCCTGGGTCATGGGACTGTTGCCAGCCTGATCTCTGGGGAGTGGGTGCTCTGTGCCTGATCTTGCTGCCCAGCTGAGCTTCAGGATTGGGCACGAGCTAGCCCCAGGGTCTGGATCACAGTTGCCCCTGGCCTGATCCATGGGATTAGGCCAGAGGCAGCCCAAGGTCCCAGTCTGACCCTGGCAGTCGCACCATTGGGATCTGAAGCATTTTATGCCCCATCCCAAACATTTGCATGTCTTGCCATACTTATGTGGCATGTCAGGACATGCAGTTTTAGGGATGGGGCATAAAAGTCTTCTGATCCCAATTGCATCATTATTTTAATGTCTGCCAGGGGCCTAAGACAGTGTACTAGGTATTTTCTGGGAGTGGTATAAAGCCAGTGTGCCTGTCCCAAACAGCCTACACTCCAGAAAGAAATAATTTTTTGCCTGTTTCCTGCATTCCCAATCTGTCGGCCCTGAGGTCAGGGTTAGATTGTCTCATTGATTGAGGTTCTGAGCAGAGTGCCCTCTTTCTGACCCTGTTTTATTCTTTTATGCAGGAAAATGCATCATGTTTCCCTTGCTGGGTCCTTTTGTGTTTCAAACCCTTGGAACTGAATGGTTTAGTCTACTGTCACCTGTCAGGGCATTTAGGCAGGCCCTTGGTTATTAAGGAAAACAGTGAGTTCACTCTTAAGCTTGTGCTTGAGTGATTGCCCCCCCTCCCATACGGTGTCTGAATCGAAAGCGTGCATGATAAGATAGCAGGCTTCTGTCTCAATTAACGTTGGATTAGACGATCAAACCAAAAAGTAAAAGAGTAGCGTACAAAGAATATCACCGAGGGGAAAAAAACAGACTATGAAAACAGGGTTCAGAGTAAGGGTTTTTAGGTGGCATTTTTCCGTTCCATTCCTGTACTTCTGCTACAAATCTGCCTCAGAAATGTATCAGAGGAAAAAAAAAAGCGATGTTCTTTTTCTCTTATTTTTCTAGAGATATTGGAAATGTGGTGGAAGCTATGTATGGAGATCTGCCTCCTCCAGTCATGCTAATTGGGCACAGCATGGGCGGAGCCATTGCCGTTCACACAGCAGCATCCAATTTGGTGCCAAGTTTATTGGGCCTTTGCATGATTGATGTAGTGGAAGGTAAGTTTGCATACCCTTAGGCAGTGTCTTCTGCAGTGGTCTGTCTTCTTTCCTTAACTGCATCAGTGAGTGTAAAAAACCTTGTCTTGTTAAGGATATGAAGGGTTTTTCTTCTCTCCAGTGGCTATCCATCTTAAGTTTTAAATAATTACTATAGCCTACTCCTCTCTTTTTAGTTTTTATAGGTGGAATTTTTCCATTTGATTTTATTTGTTGTGATTGCATTGTAACATCCATTCTTGAAGCTGGATCATGGGTAGGTAGAAATCAGAATACCCTGTCATTGCATTATCATTACTGTTCAGGGCCTGGGATATTAGACCCAGTCAGTATGACATGTTAACCTCCTAATGGCAGCAGCTAAAGACATGAACTGATGCTTTTAAAGCTAACAGAGATTCTGCTTCTAGAGTTATTATGTATGTGGCCTATTAAGAATGGGGATGAGGGAAACCAACTAAGAAGTTTCCTGAACTGGAAACTAGATATGTGAAAGATGGTGTAGAGCAGTTGTGCATAGCCTGGAAATGCAAGATGAATGGTCTTAAGTTATCATAAATCCTCACATTTGTCACAGCACCCTCCTACCCACAATTGACTCTGTGTCATAAAAGGGCTTTTGAGAACCCTTGAAAGGATGTTCTCAAACAGTCTGTTTACTTGAAATGAAGATGTACTTGTTTTTAGGCACAGCCATGGACGCGCTGAACAGCATGCAGAATTTCTTGAGGAGTCGTCCCAAAACATTCAAGTCGCTTGAGAACGCAATTGAATGGAGGTAATGTGCCTGGTTGTGTTCAGACCTCCTCTTTATTCTGCTGTCAGTTCTGCAGCTGCTCTTGAAGGGAAGGGGTGGTCTTCTAAGCTCCAATCCAATGTCTTCTCACTCAGGAGACCTGGGTTTTCTGCCCGACTACCAGCACAGTACGCCCCTCTATAAAGTGGGTATAATAATATTTCCCTACCTTCTGAGACAATGTGTGAAGGTGAATTAATTTATGTTTGTGAGGTGCTTCTATCACAGTGATATGTGAATTGTAAAAGTAGATAGCTGATTTTATGCCTTAACTCTAGCCCCATGGGCAACATTCAAAAGGATTGCTGGTGGGGTGAACTGGAGAAATTATCTGGGCTGTTTCTTGTATTACTGGGTGTGGTGATAGACTGATGCATAATAATGTTACACCACATTTAGCACCTGATGCATGGTAACTTTTTTCGCTTCTTTTTCTTAGTGTGAAAAGTGGACAGATCAGAAATCTCGAATCTGCTAGAGTTTCTATGGTTGGCCAAGTCAAACAGTAGGTTCTGCCTTAAGAAAACCTGAAGGATTGTTTTTCTTTTTTTGTTATGATCTCAACTTTATAACAGGCTATAAATATGCTGAAAAATGACTTATCTTTATTTTAGTAAATGCCAGCTTCTCCTTTTGACACAGCAGGCTCTAGTTAGTAGTGATAGGAACACTAAACAATTCACAGCCATCAAAGATCCCACGACAGTTTAGTAGAGTTCTAGCCAGAAATCCATTCTGATAAAATGTTATTACCCATCGAGAATATTTAAAAAAATTATTCTAGCTACTGTTTGTGCTTGTGGCATATTTGCTTTTGGCATGTTACCAGGGCAGAGCCATTTACTCATGCAAAGCTATGTTTAAACAAACACTGTTATTTGGACACCCCTTCAGAAATTTAACCTCTGAATTCTTTCTGCCAATTCAAATAAGTGTAGCCTTTTTACTTCCCATTTTACTGCTGGTCTGTACTGTGAAATGCTTGTCTGTTGCTTTCTGGATATGGGGGGGGGGGGTTGGTAGCGATTAATCTGTTTTCTGCGTTGTAACCAATGATGCTTACAAAAGGAATTAGATGTGTCCAGTGTTTTTTGTTTTTTTTTATCCCACTGTGTTATAAGGAAGCTGATTTTGCTTGCATGACTTGACCCCTACCCCCATCTTTACCTGACTGATTCTCAGGTCAGCCATGTCCCCTGGAGCTCTCAGTGGTGTATTTTCTGTATCTTACTGGTGTGGCTCATTTCTCTTAAAATCCTTAGTCTTTTTCAAAACAGAAAAATGCTCAGTTTCTGCTCCTGTTTTACCAGGTGTGAAGGGGCTGCCAGTCCCGAGGGCCCCAAAACCATAGTGGAGGGGATAATAGAGGAGGAGGAAGAGGAAGATGAGGAAGGAGGAGGATCTGTTAATAAACGGAAGAAGGAAGATGACACAGAGGTAGGCATTTCTCTCTTTATACTTGAATATAATTCACATCTTTGTTTGTCTCCATCTTAAGGATATCTGGAGACTATAGGGAGCAAGAAGACAGCCATGGGGGTCAGCCAAGAGCGTGCCCTCCAGGGGGACATATAGAAGTTATCCCCAAAAGAGTAACTAGCCTTACTGTAAACAGAAGCAACTGCAGTGACATTTTGGCTTGTACCAGGGCTTTTACTTTGTCTTGCTCTTGTGCAGTTGATTACACCTTGAGTTATCCCTTGATGGTATTTCCAGATATTCATGGGCTTGGTCCAGAAGAGGACTTCTCTCCTGAAGGAGGAAGGTTCCTAACAACCTGTTTTAAAGAGTTGCTCATGCTTTGTCTCAACTGTGTTTCTGCATCTTATAAAGGCCTCGCTGTTCCTCACAGGGGAATTTGGACCACCATGATCTAATCATCCTAGTCCATTGGGTGAAACCATTTTACAGCGTATTACAGCTTTGCACCAGGTGCCCGTATCTCGCCCAGGCTTTGTTGAGGGACAGGTCCCAGAGTTCTGCGTGTGTATCTCTTTTCTAGGACAAAACAGCCCTGGAAGCTCCAGGCTCCCCTTGCTTTCTGCGTTAGAGGCAACATGCACGGACTTCTTGCTCGTTTCCCCAGTTAACATGCTGCAGCTGTGTTGTGGAGGAAGCATGCTTAGGAATGAGAGAGGCCAGTTGGTGATGCTGTCCCATTAGCCTCACTTGTGGTGGACAAGCCAATGTTAGCTGTCAGCATTTGTCTCAGTGCTCACTTTTTTTTTTCCCTAGAGGGCACTCAGCTACATTTATTCTGCACAGGTTGCTGTCAGTGGAATGCTAACACTGAGCTCTTTGCGTTTCCCCTGCAGACTAAGAAGGAGCACCCGTACACATGGCGAATTGAACTGTCGAAAACAGAAAAGTACTGGGATGGGTGGTTTAGGGGATTATCTAACCTCTTCCTCGGTTGTCCTACTCCAAAGCTGTTGCTTTTAGCAGGTAGGTGCCTCCCTCTTTCAAGTGAGTGAGAGCTGCTTTATTTGAAATGTGGTTTAAAACAGGGCTGTCCTGCTGGCATGCAGCCTGTGAGGTGTTAACTTGCAGCCTCTGGGCTCCTGGTGTGGGGAGGGGATTTGGGTCCCCAGCCCCTCTGGAAGTATGGACAGCCGTGGTTTGAAGTAATCATTCCCTGTGGCTGCGTTCAGCTGTTTAGAGGAGAGGAGGGTGAACCTGTAGGTAAAACTCTGGCCTGGGGTAGTTGGCCTAGCTTCTATTCTTGCCTCTACATTCCTGGAGAGACCTTGGAAAAGTCCATTGAGACCTTTTGTTTCTCTTTTTACAACGTACAAGGGGAGACTTATTTATACCAGATGCTCTGGCCTCCAGGAAGGTGGTTTGGTTGTATGTTTAAGGTAATGTTTCAGAACAGGACTGAAGCACAGCTTGTTGCCCAGGGCCCAGTACTAGTATCTTTTTTTACTGTAGATCAGGGCTGGATTCAAACTTGTGACCCAAAAGTGAAAGAGTCCACACTCAGTGGCCTGGGATAGGGAAGACTGAATCCAACCATGTTAGGTGCCCTTTTTAGAGGTACGGCTGGAAGGGTGAATGAATGATCCCTCAGTCTCCAGCATGGATCCTCTCCTGTCCCTTTACTATCTATCCTACTAAGCAGTAAAGTGTTCCAGTGGGTGCCAGCATGCTGTTTCCATCCCATTTTTCACACCAAACACCCTTTGCAAAACCTTAGAGCCTGACTAGACATGCTTTCCCTGGCTTCTGCCCAAAGCATTTGTTTGTTTTATTCCAGGCGTTGACAGGCTGGATAAAGACCTAACAATTGGACAGATGCAAGGTAAATACTGAGCAGTGCTGTAATGCTTTTTTGGATGATTGCTTGTTGCTGTGGCTGAAAACGTTAGGGAGGGTGTCTGGAACGATCCTCAACGGGAGCAGTCTGTATTGAGACAAATGAGTATTAACGAACTTAATTAACCCCCAGAGTACCAGTGCAGTCCCTAGTGATTGCATGCTAATGGGAGACAAAGGAGCTGAGATCTCTCTGGTTCTCTGGCAGGGCTGTCTCTTTTGCTCAGCTTTTAAATGTTTCAAATGATGAGGTTTCATCCCCAGTCTTAGATCACAAAATGAGTGCTACATCCTGCCATTAGGAAGCTTTTGCTGATTCTTATGTGTCATCCCATTGCTCCTACTTGATACCAATTGAAACTAATCCTCTCCTTCTCTGGTGCTGACGAAATGTCAAGTCATGGTTGACTGTCAGCTCAAGTCCCCAATCACTGGCTTCTTTGGAACTCTGGTACTGGAAGATCATGGCATGGTAGGTCTGACGGTCGCCTTCCTCCTAGGAAGGTGGAACCACCTTCAATTCAAAGTGCTCAGAGATGATTAGTTACCTTCCTGCTCCCTGGAGAGCGTTTTAGTTTGATCATGCAGGATCCATGAATGAAGAAGCCAGTTCTTGCCCCATGGTGAAACTGCCCACTCTGTACATCTTGCTGTTCGACATCTGATGTCAAATGCAACTTCCCCCAGCAGCTAGATGCACACAGCGAGGCTTAGTTATAAAGTATTTAACTATATAGATGGAACATTCATAAAAACATAGAGTGTTTTCATTCCCAGCATGGGATTTATATGGGCTTCTGTATTCCCATGTAGCATCTACCCCAGTTGCTGCTAGTGAGGAATGAGTCTAGTTAAAAGCAGCTCCCCTGACTTTCTTTGTTCTGTAGGAAAGTTTCAGATGCAAGTTCTCCCCCAGTGTGGCCATGCAGTCCATGAGGATGCTCCGGACAAGGTGAGCTCCAAAGCCCTGCAAGCCATCTGGGCTCTGGCACGTTCTAGTTTGGTGCAAAAGGGGTCTGTTGCTTTTATGCAGCTGACTTCCTGTTACTTGGATCATTGCTCCTCAGCCTCTAGGCACTCTCCACAACTCTTCTGAATTTAGCAGTGCTATGGTTGAGAATCACTGCACTGGAATCTGAATTCAGAAAATTTATGGGAGCAACTTTGAGGCTAAAAATGTTGAGAACTACTGATCTGGCTGATGTCAGGTGAAGGTGGTGGGGCAGTACCTCACTCTGCTTTGCCCCACTCTCTCCACCCTGTGCCTTCCCCTGGCCTGAGGGCACAAAGGTGGCACCTGCTACTGAAGTTGCTCCTCTGGATATTGTCAGCTGGTATGTGGAGCCATCTACCTCTGTGTCCCTTTCCTCTGGCCCCAGGAGCATGGGATGAGCCAGGCTGAAAGACATGGCCCTGTCTGCCCCCACCCACGGCTGAACATGCAGTTAGGAGTCCTAGGAGGGTGAGTCCCCAGAGGAGTAGCCATGGGTGCCTCTGGTTTGCAGGAGGCTGGGGCAGGTGCGCAGCGCTGGATACAGGAAGGAGGGGGCTTACCTCACACATGGGCCAGACACTGCGGCACCCTTACAGGGATCTTGAGAAACACCAGTTGAGAATCACTTGCATAGATTTTCAAGGCTACACCATAACTGCCAGGGAGCCTGCTTATTCACGTGGCACTTTTGGCTGCTTTTCAGAGATGAGATGGTCAAAGACACTTTTTCTTAGAGACCCAGGTCCCACCTACACTACAGCTGTAGCTGTGTCAAGGCCAAAGGGTGGCGGGACTGACTACAGTATATAGTAGCTAGGGTGTGACATGATCATAGGCTTTTCCCCTCCCTTGGCTCTTTTATCTTCCCCCGCCCCAGCCCTCACCGCCTCCAGTGCAGGCTTCTGCTCTTAGCATTGGTTGTCAGGTGATCAAAGCTGGGTGGTTCGTGTTTTTGGAGAAGCTGATATAAATAGTATCAGCAGTTGTGGGTTTTTTTTATACTGCCAAAGCACAGTGGCTCTTTGGTATCCTGCTTACATGGTGCTGAGGGGTAGTGGCCAGAGCACACAGTTCCCAGCTCCCCTCTACCACTGCCTTCCCACATGGCCTTGATTCATTTAACTTCTGTGCACCCCAGTCTGCCCCGTTCCCACTCACAATGAGATGTTTGGAAGAAACATCATTATTAAAGTGCAAACTAAAGGCCATGTATTATTACTGCCATCAATCTGATGCCCTCAGTTGCTGCTTAAAGGCATGCTGATTTAACTAACAGTTCTGCCTGACTCTGTACCTGCTGGAGAGAGAAATCATGCCATAGGATTACTGACACCAAAGGAGATGGTGAAAACTGTTCTGTTTTCCTTTGTATTTGACCGCATAGGGCTGTATAGTCAGTGCCTCTGTCTTTGTGGTCTAATACAGTAATTTCCCTTCTCTTCTGTGTGGCAGTTCTGTACAGAAATGTTGGAAAAACTGTTTATAGAAAGAAGCCTGATTTGGCAGGTGACTTGTGTGTGGAACAGCTAGAGCTTCAAGTTGACTGAATTGTGACTTCTTTCCCCCACCTTCAGGTTGCTGAAGCTGTCGCAACTTTCTTGATCCGGCACAGGTTTACAGAACCAATTGGTGGATTCCAGTGGTAAGGATCTATGGGGGTTAGGGCTGTGCAGTCTTCTTCCTTTCCCCTACTGGAAGTCTTGCTTTTTCTGTGTACACTTTGGCACAGCAGAGGACTGAGATCGAGGTGATGGGAAGTAAGAGTTGGCCAAGAGCTTTTATGTAACGCTGCAAGCAGTATGTAAACCTACAGCCTACAGCTTAAACCACAGGTGGTGCTGTATGGATGTGAAAATTCCTTTGTCTCAACTTTTCATCTACTAAATTATTAATTGGACTAACAGAGCATTTAATTTTGGAGGTGAGGGAAGCTACAAGCCTGACCAAGTCTTGCGTAGTGAGGAAGCATATCCCCATCACTGTATCTGGGCCCCATCATTTGCCTCCTTTCAAGGTACTTGATCCGAGAATGCCTCCAAAATGCCACTCTGGTGTTTGCTCTTAATCACGGCAGGACATGATTTGCTGCGTGTGTCCTCTGGTAGGCAACCCTAGCAAAAACACCTCATTAAGAGTCTAAGAAGCAAAATAAGCAGCTTTAACTTATGCTCTGTTCCTTATAGTAATCTCATTTCCTTCTCCCCGCCATGAATTGCAAGAAAGCAAGGCAATTTTTTTTTTTTGCCAGGGTGATGGATGTGAGAAATGGGTAAATTGCTACACTTACAGCAGTTCATAGCTGCCAGCTATATAGAGCAGGGTAAAACCAGTGACAGAGCACTGCATATCAGAGCGATGTTTCCTGTGTAGATCCAGTGTACATGATAGATCCTTTGTGTTCATTTTACACTCACTTGTGAGTGATTTTGGTGGGGTGGATCTTGAGGTCTGGGATTTAATGCTTTACTGTTCTTCTCTCCTTTCCCTCCCAGTGTGTTTCCTGCCTGTTAATACCCTGACATTCTCCAGCACTGAGCTCCGTTGTAAATAAACTGCACCAGAGGCCACTGTGACGTATCCATACCCTTTCCATCCACCCAGTTCAGCAATGATGAGAAATTGGTGTGAGATTCATTCTGTAGAACTAGTTTCTCCGAAGCGTGTCAATGGCTAGGAGTGTCCTTGCCAGGAGGCAGCTCATACCCAAGACCTTGCGAGGCGTGTTCTGTCTCTGGGAAGTGGGCTGCGCTCTGCTGCTGCAAGGAAAGGTGACCTGACATCCCAATTGGTACAGCATCTCTCTTCTCTCCATGAACTCTCAGGCTTTGTTGAACAGTCATGTTGAAATGCCCCCTGGGATGGCTTTGGTTTTATGTGGACAGACCTTGAAGGGCGTCACATCAAATCCAAAGGCTTCCCACATTCCTCTGGAGCCATCACTGAAATGCCCCCTTGGATGGCTTTGGTTTTTTGTTTCCTTTTTAAGCATGTAAAGAGCCAGCTTCTTCAAGAGCTGAGGGTTTCCTTTTACCAAGGCCAGTCTTAAGATAAAGATGGGGGTGGGGGTGTCTTTTGGACTGAGTTTCCCTTCCTTTTGAGTTCTGCTGCAGGCAGCACTGTGGATGTGGGACCTTGACGACCCCGCCTCCCTCTGCACTTTCATTTCACTCCTAGGTTCTCTGGGGAAGGAAATGGCCTCTGTAACTCATTCTCTGACAGACACTCATGGAGCAGTGGCTGTGGGCTGCTTTATATATAGGGGAAGGCAAAACAGGACCAGTAATTTGTGATCTGCCACGGACAGACTAAAACCCGTTTTCTGCCTGAGGAGTTTCTGCTTTGTTATTGCATGTAACTGAGTAGAGGCTGGGGCCCTAGGCACCTTTTGGAGGAGAAGATGCAGAGGGGGCAGTGGATGGGCTGCTGAGCTGGGGCTGGGGGTTAAATCACACTGCCACTCTGCTGCTGGGGCCTGAGCAGCTGTTTGCCATGTGTGCGTGCATGTGTGGCCCTGCAGAGCGTGTTGTGGGGGAATTGCTCTTTGCTGGATGTTCGTTAGCACCATCAATCCGCTTCTGTGTTTCCTTTGTAAATGCAGTAGCTGAACAGAGCACTTGTCTTCCAGGTGCAGAGCGGCCTGGATTGGCTTGAATTCTTCTCTTCTCGGAAATCCCTTGGAAGCAATAGACATGGGGTACCAGGAGCCTTTTGTCACATGGGCATCCTTGGGCTAATAAGAGAGGTCATTGATCCTTAACCCTTTCATGCTGGGGGGGGCAAACACTCTTCCAGTGACACTGCACAGCAGTGTAAATCTATTGATGCCCTCTGTGATAGCTGGCTGCCAATGTTTCCTGGGATGAGAACCATAATAAACCCTTTTGCATTTGTAAGATGCTGGTCAGGGCAAGGGCAGGTGGCTCGAAGAGCAGGTAGCACTCAGTGGCACGTGGGAGGACTTCTGCTCCCTTCCTCCCACTGGCTGTGTGAGCACTGGACTCATTAGCTGTGCCCTCACTGGGCCCCCTGCACACATCTGAGCACAAAATCTCTGGACTTGAAGCTGGGCTGTCCCGTTCCAGCTGGGCTCTGCATTTTCTGCATACTTCAGCTGCTTAGGCTCAGGTACTAAAAAGCAATTTTGAATTCCCTGTCTTGGCATCCCTCCCCCCCAGTGCTGGCTACACAGTTCTGCTTCTCGGTTAGTAACACCCCCCAGCCTGGTCCATTCTGACTTTGGCTCCTCGGGAGTATCATGGTTACCCATCACTTGGAATCTGTTTCAGCTAAAAAGCAAGCTTTCCTTTCACCCATGCCTGTAGCTCAGTCTTGCAAGATTCTCTTCAGAGGGCTATAGTTGCCTGGTCCTTGGCAAGGGCAGGAAGTAAAGCCATTGCCATGGGGTGCTGACCAGAGGTCTTGACTCATGAAGCCTGTGCCTGATTGCAAGCTTGCAAACAGTCTGGTTCATGCATGTGCCCAGATACCTTGTGGAATCTGGTCCTGGGTGATTACAGCAGCCACAGTCAGGGAACCCCACATTCACCTCTAGTGCTGGCCTCTCCACTCAAGCTTTTGAGAAGACAAAATCCTTTCCATTTAGCCCTTCCCTTAGGCACCACATGAGAAGCGAGTGACTTTGTCTCCAAGCACTGTGCCATTGACTCCCAGAAGTATTGTTTGTTGTTGCATCCTGACCGTAGTGATGAAAAATAAATACTTCCCAGCCTCTTGTGGAGCTCTCCAAGCTCTGACTTGCGGCAGTGCACGTCCTCGCTGGCATCTGAACCAAGCTGATGAAAAACAGACTCCTGCCTTCATCACTGTGGCATGGGGGTGGATTATTTTTTGAAGATTTGGGAGAACTCAATGAATTCTTGTGAGCCTGCTGTGGCACGAAGAAACCTTGCTGCGATTTTCTTAGCGACATTCTGCAATAAGCCGTAAACGCGTCACTACTACAAATGGAGGTGTATTGTGATCAGATAAAAATGCAAACTGCAGGGAAAGATACTGCACAGTGACAAAAGGAAAATAGCTCTCTCAGCTGGGAAGCTGATTAAACGGGGAGGGGGATCAGGGAAATCTCTCTCACCTGCAGTCTTGTACTCTCACAACAAAGATTCCAATTCCTGTATTAACAGCAGGTATCAGAGGATGGGTATGCTGATGAAAAGTACCATTTTTATATTGCATTTTTTCTTAAGCAATCTCCCTTGTCTCTCCAACTAGTGTTAGATAAAACATCAATAAAACATTTAACAAAGGAAAAATTGGCTTGTGGGAAGCAAAAGATAGGGGGTCTGGTTAATTTAATATTTTTTTTCCAAAGTCAAACTTTAATAAATCAAGACCAATTTTGCCAACTCCCAGGTTCCTTGAACCAAATTGAAGAGGCTAAGTGACATGTTGGTCCCCGTATCACTGGACCGATTAAACAAGTCATCCTGCTCTTGCAGCAAGGTGCAGTTTTGTTTTGTTCCTGAGAATACAGAGCTCGATGGAGCTCACTTGTACAATGTGCAGCAGTCACTTTAATCTGGCGTTTGGAAATACTGGTGTTTTATGAAAGCTGAACCTCCCATTGATGTTGTTTGTTGCTTGTTGAATTGCGTTGCCGTATGACGCTTGCTGTTCTGTTCAAGGCTTGTCTCTGCCTTTTCCACTCAACCTGGCCTGGTCACCCACTTCGACACCATGGAAGGGGATCAGACCTGAGCCAGCTCAAATGTTCCTGTCCATTGTACTGTTCTGGGCGGCTTTTATAAGAATCAAGTGCTACAGTGCAGATCTAGAGCACAGTGGCATGCAGTGACCATGGAAACTGCTAGCAGGAGGACCAGCAAAGCAGGTCAGACTTGCTTTAAGTATGGCCTGTTTGGGGAATATTGGCAGTGGTAATTGCCATGGCTCCAGAAGCAGCAGCAATTAACACTGCTACTGATTTTCTGGACCCGTAGCAAGCTCCACATGCCGTACTGGGCACATGCACCCAGATGAGCTCTAGCCACAGCAGGTTTGCATTTGCTTTTGCTTTGCAAAGCTGAGCTCAACTCAGAAAGCTAAGGGGTTGGCTCGGGGGTGCCAACCCTGCCAACCCCCTGGTTTTGCCAATGATGCTTGTGTTAGCGGGAGTGAAATTGCTGCTGTCTGCTCTCTGTTTGGCCCCTGGGAACTGACCCAGTTCTTTGTCCCTCTCCTGCATCAAGTTGAGAACCTCAGTAGTTGGGCTAAAAGTTGAACTGGGGCATTACAGAATAATCTGCCCCCTCACCTCCTTCTGGGTCACCCCAGGGTGGCATTGGAGCACAGTATCCTGGCAGGATGGGGAATGCTTGTCCCTGTGCTAGTCTGCATGCTTTTGACACCCCCCGAGCAGAGCAGCAGGATCAGGAATTGCCATTTGAGGCTGTTCTGGTTCATTGGAGCATGCAGTGAGCACGTCCTCTGGTGACATCACCGCTCCTGTGGCTTTAAATAGATGCTTTTAGAGATCAGAGGAAAGCACCAAGTGAATTCAGGGGTGGGAAAGAATTGAACCAATGCACGTGCTGAATCCTGCCCACAGACTGACTGGGCGGGGGGAGGGGGGCGATCAGCACGTTGCTTCTTGCTCTGGTCCACTGTCGCCTTACACTGTTTCTAATGCAAATCAAAAAGCTCTGGGGGAGAGGGCTGCAGATTCTCAAAAGCATCGAACCCTAAACACCCTCCCCATTGTGTTCAGGTGGCTCTGAGCACTCCTGATGATCTGGCACTTTGGTGTTTTATTCACATAAGGCCAAAATGAGCATAGGTTTGTCAGGGATGATTGTGACCTTGGGCTTGCCATGGCCTACCCCATCCATCTCCCTGAGCCGGGTGCCCCACTGTTGAGCCACAGCTATCCCTCTTCTGCACACCAAGCTGCCTCTCTCGGTGGGATCTCCCACCTGGTCTGAGCTGTTCGCCATTCCCCAGCACGGTTTACACTGCCTGTGTAGCCCCCCAGCCTGCGGGACACTTAGCTCGTGGCTATTCTGATGAACCCGAGTGTCAAGTGCATGCGGTTGAGAGTAGGAGTAGATCTCTGCCCTCTTATCACGTACTGTAATTTGAAAAGGAAACTGTGTGTATATATATCTACTGATTTCCCCTGAGGCTGTGCTCAGCGCCCTCTTTGTCCCTGTACCAGCTTCGTTCTGTTAGGATCTTGTTCGGTGTCCATTCCTCCGGCGTACCAACAATAAAGCATTTGTGAAAAGCCCTCAGGCACCACCTCCTCCTTTCCCTCGAGCCGTCGGATTTTCGTCTCTGTGTCCACGGCCGAAGAGGCGGCAGACATGCCCCTGTGCGCAGCCTCTCGTGGCTTGTAACCAACCTGCTGGATCTTTTCTTCGTGACCCCTGGGCGTCTCTTGTGTTCTCCGATGTTCTGAGTTTCCTTCTCTCTCCAGGATCCAGTGGGGGCAGGGATGCGTCTGGGAGGGAAATCGATTTTTCTGCATAATTTGTGCTTCCCTTCCCCTCCCCCCGATTGTTCATGCCACCTGTATAGAAACATCTGAAAGTAATAAACATGGCTCTCTGGCTGTTAATAACCTGGGCTGCGATATGTTGACTGGTCTGTCTCCCGCCTCCAGTCCAAGCGATCATGAGCGGTGCTGAGCTTAAGTGATTACCCATTTCACAGGTAAGGGCAAGGTACTGAGAGCCCAATTGCGGCAGGGGAGCAAAGAACAGCCCTGAATTCTGCCACTTACTGTTGTGGGTGCACAAGGATGAAGTCTGGACTCGTGGAAGGTGAAACGTGCTTGCTGGAGCTAGCAGCGAACGCTAAGATTTATACACAACGAAGAGAGGCCAGAGTTAGTAGTGCTCGGCTACCAGGAGAACCCGGCTGGACCCCGTGCGAAAGACTTCTGCGGTTCCTGGCATGTCCTCCTTTCAGAATGAGCGGCTCCTAGGAGCGCTTGTATGCCGTGTCGTCACTCGGGATGCTCGTTGCTAAGACAGCTGGAGCCACATCCCTTGTGCTGCCGTAAGGTGAGCTGCCTCCATCCTTTCACAGTAAACAAGAGATTGTCCCAGGGGATTGTGGGAAGGGACTGGAGGACCGACACCACCCCTGATTTAGCTTGCATCCTTTCTGGCAAGTGACTCAAAAGAGCCAGGTTCATGTGGACTGACAGTACCATTAGACTCGGCTGATAGTAGGTATGGGTGTAGGACGAGCACCCTTTTAAGACTCCCCTATCCGGCGTCCGGCTCATATAAATTCACCTGCCACCCAGGGCAACGTGCAGCCATGCTCTTTGCTTGTGGCGTTGCTCTGATACCTGTTTGAATAGAAATATGTAGTAGGCCAGCTTGGAATTGCCCTTCCACCTTGAGGCCGCATCACCGTTCCCATAGCCACTATTAGCCAAGATGCACAGAAATCCTGGCAACATCCAGTGTTTCACTCTCCAGGGCTGTAGCTGTGGCACTTTAGGGTCCGGACTGATCTGTAGGGAGAGTTCAGCCCTTGCTGGAGCTCCCTAAGGTCACAGCCTGCCTTCAGGGCACTTGACTGAGGGCAAGGGCAGTATTTGGCCCCACCAGCTCCTGTCTCTAGGCCCTGTCTAGCTAGTCAGGTGCAGCTGCTACCCCCATGGCTTTTGGGACAAACCTGGGCTGCCTGGAGAGACTTTCATGTTCTCATGGCCATCTCCATCTGCTGGAAGGGGGCAGGTTATTGCTGCATTTGGGTCTTTGTAGGTCATATGGCTGCTGCCTGGGGTCTGTGGATGACCGTGTCTCCAGGTTGCTCCAGCGTGTGACCCCGTCCTGAGTGATCAAAGGCCTGGGAAGCATTAGAGCCATCTGCACCCAGCAGGAGAAGCTGTCAGCCAGAGCATGCAAGGAGGACAGGGAGCTTGCCCAGGGCTGCCCTGGGAGTGGTGAGGATGACTCTGGAGCGGCAGCCCCATCTGACTAAACCCCAGAGCTTAGGAGACGGCAGGGGGAGCGTTATGCTGCTGTCTTTTCAGGGCAAACACCCAACATCTCTCGCAACAGTGTCCAGGTATCAAAAGCAATATTATCCCAGCTCCACCATGCTGCTGCCCAGTCCCCTGGGAGAAGGGAGCTCCCGACTGCACAGATCCAGCCTGCAACCTCGCTGCAGCATCCATGGGGAAGCTGACCTGGCCTGGGCTGTACTTGGACAACAGGCCAGGGGAGCCCTTTGCCACTGCCAGCCCAGCACATAAAGCAAGATGCGGCACAGCTTTCCCAGCAGCTAGTTAGGGGACCCTTCTGCAGGGGACAGGCAGAACAAGCAGCCCCCTTTTCTCCAGTCCTGATCCGAGGTCTCCACGAGGTGGTGCTGCCTCCCCTGCTTGTTGGCGCACTCGGGATGGATGTGGTAGGGCGTTGCAGGCTAGGAGCCCGGCCACCTCGCACTGCAGGGGCTTGGCTAAAAACCCTGAGATTTGAATCTGGGAAGCATTTAAAATAGCCATTGATTCCCTGCGGGCTCCTGGACCTTTGCTCAGGAGCAAGGGTGGTGACGCTCAGAAAAGACTGGAAGCAGCTCTTGTGTGCTGGAGCAAAGCGTCCCGTTAACGCAGAGCGGCTGCTCCCTGGGTCCTACCCTCAGTTCATCAAGCCTTGTATCCAGTCCGGACGCTGAGTGGGAGGGTAAACCCGCTGCTTGGCCTTTTGGCTCAGATCTCTGTGTTTCCCACGTCGCCTTGTGATTTCTGTTCTATGATTCTTAACATTTTCTAATAAACTTAATCCTGTTACTGACCTGGCAGGAGAAATACCAAATACTTACCAGGCCGAAATAACTTTGAATAGTGTTGTGTAGTTGAGGGGGGAGACTTGTCCATCGCACTTCCAGTGAGACGTGGTGGCATCTGAACCCCCAAGACTTCTGGGCTTGGGGCCTGCTCGTAGGATGCCCGCCGTGGATTTGGGAGCATCTGAGGCCCTAGGCTGAAGAGTTTGGGAGGGAGGAGACTTGCCGGTGGTAGCACCGCACAGACTTGAATGATTGAGCTCTACTCAGTCAAACGAATTCGGAACTGATTGGGCTGATTTGGCCTGAAACACCATTTTTTTTAAAATTGGGAGAGTAACGGGGCATGTCCAAAACCTCCCACCCCCTGCTCCTGTCCCCTTCCGGCCGGCCGAGACTGAGGAAGGTCTGACTCGGATGCTGCCCCCCTTATTGGCCATGTTCAGCATCTAGCGATGGGCTTTTCCTCCAAGAATTGGTCCGAACCCCACTTTGACCTGTGTTAAGGTTTCAAGTTGCAGCAAGAAAAGTAGTAGGTTAGAGATTAGGAAAAGCTTTCTTCAAAGAGGCTGGTGAAGCACTGGGCCAGGTTTCCCAGAGAGGTGGTAGAGTCTCCATTCTTGGAAATTTTTAAAACCCAGGCAGACGAAGCCTTGGCTGGGATGATGTAGGTGGGGATGGTATAAGTAGGGGTTTGGACTAGATGGGACATCCTGAGGTCCCTTCCAACCCCCATTTTCTGATTTTTAAGGCATCGGCCTCCACAACATCCTGTGGTGATGAGTCCCCCAGGTTAACGATGTACGAGAAGGAGCTGCCTCTGCTTCCACGTGTTGCTGACTCCTCCTCACACTTGTGCCCATGCTAATCTCTCTGAAGGGCCAGGCCCAGCCTCACCATGTCTCCCCTGCAGAGAAGGACAGGACAGGAGGTTCCTTGATCTCCAGGAGACCACGCTGAAGCTGGTCATTACCTTCTGCCATCAATCGACCTCTGCTTTGGTCCCAGGCCATACTGTATGGCCTCTTCTCATTTAAGGCTCTTGCTTCAGTGATCCAAGGGGGTTGGAGACAGCCCATTCATTGCATGTTCACGTGGTGCCTAGCATGACCATCCTTATCAATTAAGGAAGGTGGCCTCAATTCTGCTTAATGAGCCGGCTAGCTAGGGTGTACCCCCTCCTATCATTGCACGCCTGCTGAGATCTGGCTCCTTGCAAAGGCCTTGGTGCAGCCCTGGGTTGGCGAGTGGCAGAGGCTGGTCCCCTCAGGCTCTCCAGCCACATCAGAGCTGCAAGAATGAGCCCAGAACAGCTCCTGCCTCTTTGGATGGGAAGTGGCTGCTTCCAGGTGAGCCCAGAGCAGCGTGGGGGGTTGGCACATCTCAGCTGCGATGGGCAGGTGAAACGAGGAAGGAAAGGTCTCTCTGTGCTGGCACTGGTGATGACATATGGCAGGAGAGGGGGGACAGGAGACAGCCTAGTGCTGAGATCTGCCTTTTGAACTGGTGGCTGAAGTGACATGACCAAGGGCAGGCAGGGAGTGGGGAGCAGAGCCCATCTCCACGCTCACAATGGCGCATCCCTGGGCTCTGGCTCAAGCTTGGAGAGGGCAGGGGTGGCTGCTTCCTCCAAGGTGTCCCCTTGTGATGGTTTGGGCAAGCGGAGCAGGACCCGGCATGGGTGCATCTCCGTTCCCTGGGCTGCGTGGAGCAGGGCTGCAGGCTGCTGTCCTCCCTGCGGTCCCTCTGGCCTTGCCCTGTCCGAGTCTGAGCCTGGATCTGGTGCTGGGGATGCTTCTCCTCAACAACTTCAATTTTTTTCCTCCATGTGGGGACAAAGCCAGGCCTGCTGGCACAGGGCTTTCATGCTGGTCTCCCTCTCTCGTCCTGCAAGAGGCCAGCACGTCCACCCTGGCCCCTGGAAACCTCCTTGCCAAAGTCCCGGCTGCGGCCATGAAACGTTTCATCTCTGACAGAGGTGCGGGCAGCAGGGAGGTTTCAAGGACAAGATGCTCTGTGGGGCTTTGGCCGCCAAGCTCCAAACCAGCACCTAGTAGCTCTTGGAGCGGCTCATGCATTTTGCTCTTGAGACCTCCACATCAGCCGCAGTTTGTCCATGAGACTGCACCTGGCACAGGAAGTGTGGGAGAGCTGCAGCATCCACGATCCAGGCTGGGCATGATAATGCCACGTGTTGTGCAAACTGGCCCCTCCAAGCACACCAACCTTCCCCAGAGGCTTTACACCCCGCTAGCTCACTTCTCCGACCACTAATGTTTGCAGGAGACCCTCGGGCAGCTGTGCACAGTCAGCACCTGGCAGCTCGGCTTTCACAGAGCGGATGCAAAAGGGGAGAGGGTCTTTACGCGTGGGCTGTCCCGGCTCCGTTCCTCTTACAGCATTCGGGGGCTTCGGCAGGCCTATCTTGAAGGGTGCCCCCCAAACTGCCATTTTTAACACCAATGCAGGGACCTGTCCCCTTTGCAACCAGCCTCCCCCACAAGTGACTAGAAAAGAGCCTCCTTGGGCGTGTTTTGATCATCATCCCTTTACGTGTGTCCCCTGCTTTGGCCGCGTGAGCGTCAGCGGCGAATCCCTGCTTCCTCTTGCCACACAGTCAGGATTTCCCAGGCCTTGGTTCAAGCAGGATCTCATCCGAGCTGCTCGGAGGGGCTCAGCACCCGCAGATCCCATGGGAGCCTGCTGCAGCTGGGGTTGCTCTGTGTATCTGTGGGAACAGGGACGCGAGTGCAAGACACCCCTGGTGCCCACAGCCTGGATACACCTGCCAACCTCGGCCCCTGCGTGCTAGAGCGGGGCTGTGCGAGCCAGGCCGGAGAGGACGTGAGGAGCCTCCGTGCCCGGTCACCACATGCTGCTGGGGATCCAGCCGCTGGCTGGCGGCTCCTTTACCTTCCAGCCCCCTGGCCGCAGGTGCCTCGGCACTGGCCAGAGAAAGGGACCTTGTCTGTGATGCCCGGTGGGAGCTCGGTGCACACAGGAGCCTCTGAGCTGCTCTGCAGGTGGGCGCGGGGCCAGGGAGAGAAGCGTCACAGAGCGTTTCTATCCCCTGTCTCGCTGCTCGCTCCAGGCTGCCTCCTTGCTGCTCCCCTTCCCCATGGGGCCCCTTTTTAGCTCGCCCGTGAAAAGCTGTTTTGTGCCGGCTGCCTGGCAAAGGCTGAGCCTGGTCACAGCTCAGGTGAGGGGCTGAGCCAGGACACTGTCCCTTCTTCTCCCCCCCGCATACTACACAGCTCCTGCCCCAGCCCTCTGGGTGAGATGGGAGCTCTGCCACTGTCCTCCTGCTTGCCCTTGGTCAAGTCCCCTATTTCCAGCGCCTCTCCCACTCTCTCGGCCTGAACTATCGGTGCTTTAAGGCAGGCCCTGTCACTCCCTGTGTGCAGGTACAGCACCCGGCACAGCAGGGCGCTGATCATAGCTGGGCCCTCAAGCTGCTACTGCTGCTGATGTTAATGGTGCCGAGACTGGACACTGTGCTGGTCGATGCCCAGGCAGGAGCTAAGCCCCCCTCCACTGCTTGCTCCAGAGCTATCACTGGTTGCAGCAATGCCCAGGGGCCGTGTCCAGCCTCATCTCTCTGCTGGGCGGTGGTTTTTACTAAGGGGCCGTGAAGCCACGTGCTCATTCAAAGCTCTTGCTCTGTGTCATTGTAGCACTGAGTTCTGTCCAGTCTCAGAGCCAGCCCAGCAGCGATGCCAAGGCAGACACCAGCCAGCATAACTCTTTGGTGAGCACCAGTTACGGGCTCCCCCAAGCTGTGCCAACCTGCAAGCCTTCACCCGTGAGCTCTGATTGAAACGGCTTGGGCCTTTAGCTCTGGAGGCCTCCAGATCAGTCCCCCATTGGCCTGAGAGACGGCATCTGTCCCTGCAGCGCTGGCACAGAGGAGAGCAGGCAGATCCAGGGGGGCAGTGATCTCACATGGGGTGCATTAGTGGGACCTCCTATAGCAGCCCTGCCCCAGCTCCCATCACGTGGCACCAGGCCCATGGTGTCCAGGTGCTCGGGTAGAGGAGACAGCCGGGTCCAATGGTTTGAAAGTAGGACTCTGCTGCTGGAGATGCCCCAGCTGGGAGACGGGGTGATGTCAACGCCCAAAAGCTGCAAGGTCTCAGGGCAGGGGGAGCACAGGGAGGAAGGGAGTCGGAAAGCCCAGTGTGTATGTGTGGCATGTACTAATGCAAGTGTCACGGTGTGACGGCACAGGGCGAGTTTGGGCCAGCTGCATGTGACCCTTTTATTTTTTTAAGCAGAATTTTTCGTGTCAAATCAGCTAAATCAGTTCCAAATCCATGAGTCATTCAAGAGCCATGTGTGGCCCTGCTACCAGCAAGCATCCTCCACCTCTGCCTGGGGCTACAGATGCTCCCAAATCCTTCCGTGGGCATCGTACATGCAGGCCCAAACCCGACGCTGTTTGCTGCTCCAGCTGGGCTTGGCGGCACCCGGTGCCCAGCTCACCGGCACTTCCCTGTGTCCGGCCAACAGGACACGTCGACTGAAACAGGTGGAGGGAACTCTGTGCTCTCATTTTGCTGGAGGAAGAAAATGGTGTATACACAGGGAGGTGGACAGGGTCTGGGGTAGCAGGTAGAGAAACGTGCAGCCTACCTCATTTTTGGCCCGGTCTGAGCTGTGCTGAATGCTCCCTTGCCCGGGCTGGGCAGAAGCAGCTGCTGACCTGTGCAAGGGTGCCAGGCCAGACCTGGACGCAGGCATGGGCAAACCGGGCGGCTGGGCAGAAAGGGGGCCCAAAAAATAGTAATTTTTTTCACATTGTTCGATTATTATTATTGTGATCTCTGGCCCAATAGTAAAAGTTCGCCCAGGGCTGTCAGGTGTCTGGGTATGTCACTGTGTCAGGCTTCCTGGGGCTGATGCTGAACCCTGCCCCCATAATAGCACTGCTGCACCCGCTGGCTCTCCCCACGGGGGACCAGGGGCTGGCTGTTGGCTTCTCCTTTGCTGGCCTGGCTGGCAGCATGCGCAGATCAGGAGGAGTCAGGCTTAGCCCAGCGCAGGCGGGAGAAAGAACAAGCTTGGCAGGCAGCTGGGCTGCAGACGCTGCTGGCATTAGCTAAGGCGGGGGCATGTGCCCGTAGCTGGGGTGGGGCTGTTTAAGGCCAGGGTAACGATTAGGAGCGGTGGCATGAGACCAGACAGAGACGTCTTAACGATCTCCTACCCAGCCCATCCCTGGGGGCACCAGGCTCGCAGGGAAAGCTGCCTACTGGTGCCCACAACAGGCTGCATCGTGGCCTCCCACAGCTCCAGGCAGGAGCCCAGGCACATGAGGAGTAGACAGAAAGTGTGTGTGTGTGGGGGGGATTATAGCCCTGAGGGGGGTCCCCTATTAGCCCCAGAGAGGAGCAGCCGGATGGACAGTGACCCTCGATTTTGTTCTTCTCCCTGCCAAGCACACACGCTCGGTGCTGTGCACCGGTGGATGGATGCTTCAGCTGGTACCGTCCATCAGCAGGGACCGAATGCAAAACCCCAATACTCAAGGTGAAGGCAAAGCCGGCCCCACACCCAGCTCCCAGAAGAGTGCTGATCGGTGACCAGGTCGGCCACAGCCACCGTAAGATGGGTCTCCCCACAAAGGGAGCCTGCAGGACCGATGTGTGGGGGATGAGGAAGAGGCAAAGGGACCTGGACCTGGGTAGCAGGAGCCGGACGGGCCCTTCACAGCATTCCCGGGGCCTGCTGATTCCAGCTGTCACCTGGAGGAGCCACGTGCAGTGCAGAAACTGAAACGGGGTTGAGTTATGAAGGTTGGGGTTTTGCCTGGATCTGTGTAGGGGGTGGGGGATCTTGGACCCTGCCTAGAAAGCTGTCTCCTTTGGAGAACATCGCCTGCCTGCTGTGTTCCTTGCTCCAAAATCCCCAACGCCTCCTTTTCTTCCAGCCCCATTTTTGGTGGAAACCCCAGCACAACCATCTGCTCATCCCAAATCCCAGGCTGTCTTTTAACTGCAATGTGCCAGGAAGGTTTGCTGTAAAAGGTTTGATGAAAAATGCTGGGGGGGGTGGGAAGGCTCCAGAGCAAAAAACTAGCAGCAAGAGGCAGCCAGCATCCCAAATGCGGCTGCATTGCTGCTGTCAGCCTAAGGCAAGGCGGCCTCTTTAAGGCAGGCAGCTCAGGACCAGCCGGTTCTGCTGGTACGCTGAGTCCCGCACAGCCTGGTCCACACCAAGCCCCTGCGGGATGAACTCTTTTCTGCCCTCCCCCTCTGCAGTTGCATTGTAGACGGAGCGGTGCGGCAAGGAGCCTGCTGCCTTTCTTGGCACCTGGAGCCAGCCCCGTGCCAGCTGCCAGGCTGCTTGAAGCTGAAGGGATGAATCAGCACCATTCAGCCTTCCAGCCCAGCAGCCTTGCTGCACTTCCAGAGACATTGCTAATGGGAATAGGATACCGCTGTATTGCAGCAATGCCTAGGGGACATGTCCTTGTGCTAGGTGCTGTACATACACAGACAGCTCCAGGCCTGAAGAGTTTGCAAGCGATAAGATGAAAGGTTGGAAGGGAGGCAGGGGGCTAATGTGATCTGCCCAAGCTCACAGAGCAGGTCCAGGAAGATGTCCAAACACAGAGGCGTGTGGCCTACCTGTTAGACATCACTGCCTTCGACAGGTGAAGCTTTCAACATTGCTGCTCTGCCCAACCCTTCCTGACCCCCTGCCGGCTGCAAGCATTTGATGCAGAAAGGCTACATCGGCGCCCACTGAACCGCGCTGGCGCAGAGTCTGTTTTGTCTGCATTTGTGCGGCTCTGAGCACAGACAGACCTTGATCTCTGGGACCCCCAAAAAAGCCATCACAATTAAAAGCAGCATCACCTTCTCATTTCTGTCAAACCCCTTCCTTCCATTTGCACGGCAAGATCCTGGGGATGATACCACGTGGGGCTTTCCAAGTCCCTCTGCTCCCCCCTGCCGTGACACCTCTTTTGTTTCCCATTCCCTTCTTCATGGTGCCCAACCTTGTACTGGCTTTTTTGGTCGCTTGGTGTTTTTGGCTGAACCGACGTTTTTAGAGAACTACTCAACAATGACGCCAAGGGCTCTTTGGAGCAGTTAGGGTCAATTAACCGTCTCTGAGTGAGGCAACACGTGGTTGTAACAACCTCAGATTAGCCAGACCCTTTGTGCCAGCCCTGCTAAACTCCCTCCCACGGCTAGCTGGACAATCTTCAGGCAACATCATAACACACCACCCCCATGCACTCAACTTCCCTGGGCCAGGACTGGCTCCGACACAGTCCTCGGCCTCTCTGGGCAAGCACGCTCTGCCTGCTACCCCTTGCAAATGGGACCAGGGTCAGTGCAACCCCCCAGGCAGTCCAGTCCTGGAGGCAGACCCCTCCTCAGCCCCCCAGCCAAGCAGGCACTTGGGGTTTTTCAGAGACACAGGATAGGTGATCCATGTAACACGGGCATTGCAAAGGGGTCAGAGGCTGACTGCTCTCTGCCTTAGCTCAGGAACTACATGGATCCAGGCAAAACCCTACATTTCACGACTCAGTTCCCTGTTTCAGCTTCTTCACTGTGTTTGGGTCTTCTTTGGGCTCAGATCAGAGCCTAGGAGCCCCTGGCCTCTTGGAGATGTCTTCTCTGAGCAAGGCGCTTCTGGTCCCCTGTTCCTAAGATGGCTAGTGAGACCATCTGCCCCTTATAACCTCTAGGTCCCTTTGCCCTGTCTGGCTTCATCAGAGGATCAGTGTTCTCTGCCGGGAGCCCTGGGCAGACTGGGCAGACTGGTTCTCTAGGGGGCACCCAATGCTTTGTTCAGTAGCTTCCCTGTGAACTGAGGACCATCCAGATGTAACAGGTGAACCTCCCCTGGACTTTCACATGGAGGTAAAAGGGCAAGGGCAGGTGAACGGATCCTGCGTTCATGCCAGAGCTGACAGACAGACACAGAGACACACCCAGGGATGCACAGACTTAGTGAGTCTACGTCCTTCTTGATGCGCGGGGCCCAAAACTGGGCACAGGACTCCAGGTGAGGCTTCACCTGCACTCTCTGCAGGATGACTCTGCCTTGACCTGCCCTGCACCCTCTGCAGGGTTCAGATCTGGCACAGCACATCATACAGGGCAGGGAGACTTCCTGGGTGCTATTTCACTGGCTGGATGCGCCATCTTTGCCCCTGCAGCGAATGCTTTCTTGGGCAGACATGCACGTGAACGTTGCCAGGGGAGGCTGGCCACTGCTTCACTCCACAGCCCCTCCAAGGGACCCATATTCTCCACCAAAGTGCGTTGCTGCCACTTCCAGCACCCACCAGACGAGGCTGCTTGTAAGCAGCCCTCAGTCTCCTGTCCAGGGCTCCCTGCGTTGCCCCGTCCTCTTGATGTGAGGGACCGAGCACCGAGAGATGGACACGATCCCCAGTCTGGCATCAGGGCTGGATTCTCTAGGAGAGCTGGTACCTATGGCTGCTCCGCGGGGATCCTTCCTAACACCCCTTAGCAGAGAGAAGAGGCAAAGGGTGAATCAGAAAATATAATCACACAGTGCTGGAAGAGCACTAGAGCGGGCTGAGCTGAAAGTCCCCCCCCCGGCCCTGGCACACACACATACACACACACGCTCTAAGCACAAACACACAACAGCCCTGCGTGCAGCCTGTGGAGGTAGCACAAGGCGCTCGAAGGTGCTAGCGCAAGGGGTCTAAGGAGGGGAGCTCTGCTTCTGCTGAAGCAGCTCAAGCACAAAGCATCAGGGCTCCCAAGCTCTGCTGAGATGAGCAGAAAATGCCTCCTTTTTGGCTGGTTCCTGTCCCCTCCGGTCCCCACCAGCCAAGAATGGGTTGGAGGCAGAAGCACGCCAGCGCACCGCTGCTCCCCCAGCACGCGTTTCCTCGGACAGCCGTGGCTTCGTCAGGAACCCTGGTCCCTCCATGCTAGTTCCCTGCTATAGTGTTTCAATCTCCTTTGCTTTATTTCCAACTCATAAGCCATACACTGCTTTGAATAGCACCCGGAGTAACTCGGGCGGTGAAAACACCGTCAGGGAACTGGTGTAACCGAGATCAGGATTTGGCCCTCGTGGCCTGGTTTGGCCCTGCCAGAATCTGCCCCTGGCTACTCCTCTCTGCGCTGAGCGGAGCGGAGCGGAGCTGTCAGCTCCTGCCAGCCGAGTGACTCTGCCCGCCTGGCTTTCCAGGAATAGCTCGGGGGGACTGCCGACAAGACACCCTCCGTGCTCTCCTCCCAAGCACTCCCTCCTTTTGTCCATTCCCTCTCCCCTCCATCCTCAGACTCAATCTGGGTGGAGGAAGCCCTGCTGAGACGTGCCGTGGCAGCAGGCTATGTGGCCTTGCTGGGTCTCTGCTCCAGGACCGGGTGGCGTGACTCCCCCCCTGCATCCCCGGGTCTCCAGTGCCCACGATGGAGCATGGCCGAACTCTCAGTCTTCGGGGTGGGCGCTGCACGGCCGCCGAAACTCCTGCCCATGTTCGTGAATCCACTTGTTGGCCACTGGAAGACACAAGGTGACATGCCGGGCATCGGGCTGCGTAAACACAACACGGCCGCTGAGGTGGACAGGTGCCACGTCATGCCACCCTGCTCCCTGAGCCAGGGAACAGCTGGCCCAGGCACGGACTATGCATGCAACAGCCTTGGGCAAAACGCTCTCATGGAAAGCACAGCTCAGCACCAAGGCGTCACTGGGCGCTCCCACCAGCAAGCTAGGCAGACCCGGCTCAGAAAAGGGGTGAGGCCTGGCTGCTCCAGCCTGGAGGACAGATGAGAGCAGCCCTCCCATGGGGTTGCATGCTCAAGGGTGCTGCACCCGCTAAGCTGAGCCAGTCTGGGGATGTGGCTGTTTATCTCAGCCTCTCCCTAGAGTCTTTGGTTCTGGTCCTAATTCCCTGCCTCGGTTTCCCCATCTCGAAAATGAAGTTGATAGAGGAAGGAGGTGGAGGGGGTTTGCTGCCACCCTGGACTGAACACTCCTGTCTGCTTGATCCCAGAAGCTAAGTAGTCGTAGACCTGGCTTGAATTTGATGGGAGACCACCACGGCATCCTGGGGGCTATGGGCACACACCTGGGGGTGACCACCCGGTTGATAAGAGACTATAGAAATCAAATGAGCAGAAGGGAGTCACCCAGCCCCAGCCACCCTGCCGATGGACAGGAATGAGGTCAGGTGACATTAAAGGACAAGAAGGGGTGCAAACCCTCTTAGCCCTCACGAAGGGTGTCGAGGAGGGAGACTCCTGCACTGGCAGGTTGTGCCACAATTATGCACCGGGAGCAAGTCCATGCTACAGCCCCAAGGGATGGAGAGCGGGCAATGAACCTCGTTGCTAGCACTCTCCCCTCGCTGTGGCTGTCCTCCCTTGGAAGGGAAACAGTAAGGGATGTCAACATTTCCGTTGCTGCACCATCAGCACAGGCGGACTCTCAAACCCACTGTGTCGCAGCCTGGTGTTCACAGCTGGGGAAACTGAGGCACAGCAGAGCGGTGAAGTGGCCTGCCCAAGGTCTCACAATAATAGGTGCATAGGCAGAAGGGGATCGAATCCTGGCTCCTTTTTCCCTCTGCTCTCATGGGTAGCTCTTGTTCCCCGGGGACAAGGAAGCTCGCTTATGCAGCTCTTGACAGGCTGCGTGTGCAGGGCCTATGACTTCTCCCATGTTTGTACAGCACCGAGCGCAGCGAGCTCCTGGCCTAACCCTAGGGCCCCTCGGCACGGCATTGGGGGTGACGTGGCATCTGCAGCCTCTGCCTCTTGGTCTTGATGCTGCCGTCCAGCACAACTCGGCTTCTGTTCCCAGCAGGGCAGGAAGGCAGCGGGGAAGGTGTCCGGGGCTTATGAACAAGCCCATGTTGTGCGCACTGGTTTTGGGGGCAGCTGCAGCCTCTCCCAGTAACCTGCCTGGCCTGTCCTGGGCTTGTGGCATAGCAAACGTTTCCTGTGGCAGCTGGGCTTGGCCGGAGGCCCAGCATGCACACTAACCAGCGGCTTGTCTGGGGTGAATGAAGCCGGAGCAGCGTGGCTTGCGCCCAGCCCTCGGGACTCCCGGCTCCGCAGCTTGCACCCAGCAAACAGGCCTCGTCTTGTCCGGAGGCAGTGGCTGCCGCGGCCAAACTGGCCCATCTGTTCTGTGCATCAATGGGAGTCCCTCAGGCTGCCCCAGAGCTCAGCACTGCAGCCCAGAGACAGGAGGAGGTGCAAAGCATGGGGGGCACCCTCATATTAAGTCAGCTTTGCTGCTGGAGATAAAGGGACTGTGTTGCCTGGTGTTTGTACAGCACCTGGCTCCCACCGGGGCCTCTGCATGCTGGTGAAAGGTAGGAGATGAATAATAAGACCCCCTCTCCCTGCATCTCACAAAGCTCCTGTGCATATTTTCCCCTGGAAAAATGACCCCCCCCGCATGAGAGCATCCAGATCAGTCAGGGCTCGAACCCCCGTTAGCCACAGCCTGCACAGATGCTCCCTCCCTATCTCCGCATTGTCCGGCTCAATGCCCGTTTCCTGCCTCTGACACATGACTGTGCAACTGCCAAAAGCTTTGCGGTTCATGAGCCAGCTCTGGGAAACCATCCTGGCTCGGGCCAAGTGCCTGTGGTTAGGCTGGCGGGGCCGTGGTTCAGGGGCACGACAGCCCTGGAGCATCGGGCCTCGGAGGGGAGGAAGATGAGCTAGTGTCATACAGCAGCCCCGCGTGCTAGACACCCACGCACCGGCCCCTTGCAGCTGAAGTCATGTCGCAGCATGAGCCCACATGGTTCAGGAGCCTGGGTGTTTGGGACCACTGCTGTGGGGCTTTTCTCTAAGGCAGTGATTCTTGCCATCGGTCCCATGCACTGATACAGGCATGGCTAAGCGGCAGCTCTGCAAAAAAGGACCTGGGGGGACAGTGGACAAGAAGCTGAATAGGGGCCAGCAGTGTGCCCTTGTTGCCAAGAAGGCTAATGGCATCCTGGGCTGCATTGGTAGGAGTGTTGTCAGCAGATCAAGGGAAGTGATTCTTCCCCTCTATTCAGCACCGGGGAGGCCACATCTGGAGTCCTGTGTTCAATTTTGGGCCCCCCAGTGCAGAAAAGATGTGGACAAGTTGGAGAGAGTCCAGCGGAGGGCAATGGCAATAGTTTGGGGGCTGGGGGACATGACTGATGAAGACAGGCTGAGGGAAGTGGGCTGATTTAGTCTAGAAAAGAGGGGATTGAATAGCAGCCTTCAACTCCTTGCAGGGGGTTGCAAAGAGGATGGAGCTGGGCTGGTCTCAGTGGGGGCAGATGACAGAACAAGGAGCAATGGGCTCAAGTTGCAGCAAGGGAAGTTTAGGTGAGATACTGATTAGGAAACACTTTCTCGCTAGGAGGGTGGTAAAGGCACTGGAACAGGTTACCCAGAGAGGCGGTGGACTCTCCATCCTTGGAGGTTTTGAAGTCCTGGGTAGACAAAGCCTTGGCTGGGATGACCTAGTTGGGGCTGGTCCTGCTTGGAGCATGGAATTGTACTAGATGTGACCTCCTGAGGTCCCTTCCACCCCTCATTGTCTATGATTCAACCAGGGTGACACCGCACCCTGGGGTGCTGCAAGATCCTTGTAGGGGTGCCACACAACATTAGCACTGTGGGGTGGGCACACGCGTGCGAGTCACAAGAGAGACACAGAGACTGCAAACAGGAATCCACAGCGCCCAAGCCATCCTGATCTGTTGTGGGCTCTCTCAGCTCTCTGCAGCAGGAGAATGGCTCTATTGGTCTCCATAGTCAAGACACAAGTGAAAGCAATGAGCCGGTCTTGTCATGCATCTAACGTGAGGAGCCAAGGTGGAGATCAGTGGGGGTGGGCTGTTGCGACTCTGAGCCAGTCTGTATTGACCCCCGCACCATTCACCCACAGCCAGAAGCCTTGTTCAAATGTAGTGACATGCACAATTGTTCGTCGGTCTGTACAGCAGGGCTTCTAATAACGCCCACCCCCAGAGACCGGCAAAGGACAGGCGCCTTCCAGAGCACCCAGGCTGCCCTCTTCAACCTGCTTGACCACCAGGGTCCTGCCCTGTCATGGGGGAGCTGGAACCGGGGGGAGCTCCTGACCCTCAGTCCAGCGTTGGGACCAACTTCCAACTGCCCTAATGGCCATAGCAGGAGCGCACAGGTCACGAACCTGTCCGACTCGGATGAACCTGCAAATTCTGCTAAATTCCTCTCATCAGCACTCAGGCAGGACATGGGAAGAGAAGAGAAGAGAAGAGAAGAGAAGAGAAGAGAAGAGAAGAGGAGGAGAAGGAGAGGTAGTGTTGGGACCAACCATGTCCTGTAGAGACTGCATAAGGAGATGCCTCTTTTCCCATCCGCCCCACAGGACCCAACTAAACTCCCGTTCTTGCATTTTCCTCTGTGGTTTCCGCCGTCTCTGCACAGCCGATGAACACTGGCCGTGCAGCTCGCTGCTCTGCTGGGATCTGTGGGTTTCCATTCAGCGAGCAGAGCCCCGGTGGAGAGCAGGGCCACCCCCTGGTGCCGGGGGCTCTGGGAGGAGATGCCTCCTGGCTCTCTAAGCCATTACCGCTGTCCCACAGGCTCCTGGCCATCCCCTCCATAGCCACAAGCCCTAAAGGAAGCCTGCCGAGGCAGTGGGTGGGGGAGAGCACATCTGGAACATGTGGATCATCTGGATTTAGGTAGTGCCAAACTGTCTGGGCTCGGGGCAGCCTGTTTCCTCCGGGTGTGGAGTTTAAAGCTGCCTGTAGAAAATATTAGACGAAGCCAGGCAGCCCCTCTGGGCACTGGTCAGTGCAGTGTCCAGTCGCTTCTCGGCGCTGGCGGTCAGGGCACGAGAGCAAGGCGCTGCCAACTCAGGTGCCTGGCAGTCCGCACCTGCAGCGTGGCCCTCTGCTCAGGGCTTGTGTGGCCTCTGCTGCTGAGACAAGGGTGACTTCCCCCACGCCCCATCACCTGTCAGTACGCGGGCTTCTCCCTGCACCTCCTTTGGGAAGGGCTTTGAAGCCCTGAGGTCCCCTCATCTCATTTAACACAGCATGGCCTCATGTCATAGTCCCATCTGCTCTCACCAGCCAGGAAGGGCTCTGCTAGCGTCGTGCTGGCATGGGAGACCCCCGTGAGATGCGTGGGTGATCCATCGGGCAGCAATCCTCCCCCTAAGTCCTGCTGGGCTGCCAGGGGTGCCCTGTCCCACCGGAGGTTTGGGCTCCTGGGTGTGATGTACGACAAAGGCCCTGACCATGGAGGCTCTGGGACCCTTTCCATAATGAGGTCCTGGCCAGACTCGACCTCCGGGAGCTACACTGCCCTCTCCTAAATGTTCCCAATTGCTCCAGTTGGCTGCAACAGCCTCCTTCATTCCCCGTTGTAAACCCCAAAAGAAACAGCAGCTGCGCTCCACCCTAGAGGTGGCCGCATTTCAGAGCTGGGCAAAATGAGACCTAGCTATCCCCTGCCTATGTTCTGCTGGGAGCTCCTGGCACGGCAGGCACTATAAGGGTGCAGGGTGTTATCCGTGATCCAGAGTCCTTATTCGCCTGCATTCGCGCTTCCTGCCCATAGTTACACCCCCAGGCAGACAGGCCAGGTGGCCCGGTGCTCTCTGGCAATGATTTTGCTCCCCGTGGGGAACGATGCCAGGGTACCAACGACCCCCAAGGCCAGCGGGCAGTGTGCAGCGAGTCTCTTACCCCACTTGTCACCGGCGAGGACGGGGCAGCCGGCATGCAGCGTGTCTCCGTCGCCATCTCCGTTCCTGTGCAGGTTCCACCAAAAAAGAGCGGCATTCTGGAATGAGACGGGGCTGGATGAGCGGGGAGGGCTCTGGCATGGCTCCTTCTCGGGCCTGACCGCATCAGCGGCTGCAGCCCACCTCGTTGGCAGTGCCACCCAGCCGCTCTCTCTCCGTCCTCCGGGGAAACCCACCCAGTCCCTTCAGAGAACAGCCCGGGAATGAGCCTCCTGGGATACCCAGAGCCACCGACTTCACACAGCCAACGCTGCAACGGCTCCTTGCAACTCATCCGCTCCCTCTGCTGCCCTCTCCTCTGCCTTCAGGCTGGTCTTATTCATTTGCCTCATCAGGTTTGACAATAGCAGCTGCTTTATAACAACCCCCCTTGGCTCCATGGGGTCCCTGCCCACTTCTCCTTTTAAGCAAGCGCTTTCATTAGCATAACGGGGTGAAACCTGAATTAGGTCCTTTCCCAGACCTCAGGAAGGGCACCATGGGGCTGCAAGCTTGTCTGGCATCTCTCCCCAGATGATCCAGCTGGCCAGATCGAAGATATCACTGCACCTCCCCTCCCCTGCTCCTTTCAGCCAGCCCCTATTTAGGCAGCTTTTGCTCGAGTTGCAGGAGCTCGTCATGGACCCTGCCTCCAGGTTGGTGGCTGTCACACATGCAAAGAGATGCTACGGATGTCCCTGTTGCCCAGAGGACGTGCTTGTTATGTGAATCAGCAAAGGAGGCACATGCTCCTGGTTCAGGCAGCTCCTGGGAGTTAGCACCCTGGACCATGGGGATGGGGATGGGGACCCGAGGTCTAGTCTGGGCCCTGACTTGCGTGACAACCCCAACAATGTCAGACTGCCTGGCCCGGATCTTGCCCCATGTTTGGCTCCCACCACTGCCTCCCTAGACACAGCAGAAACTTTCTCCGGGACAATGATGGGGAGGGAGATGACCATTTTTTGCACAAGCGTCATTAGACCCACGCAGAGTGATCTCCAGGGGCTGGAGTCTCATGAGAACCGAGGTCCCTGCGGGCCCCTCTCTGTGCTCGGAGGGGCACAAGGGGCTGAGCAGGGTCCAGGCTGCAGCCCGAGCTGGGATGCCGGCATGTGCAGACTGACCAGGGAGCCATCTGACCCTTCCCTCCGCACTGTGGTGACACCCGCCCTACCTAGCGCCTTCCTGACACATTGTCTAATCCATTCCCCAACCCCTCCAAGTGCTGAGACTGCGCGGCCCCCCAGACAGCCTGCTCCAGGGCTCTGCCCCCTGTGCAGCCAGAGAGCTGTTCCCGCACTGTCAACCCTCAGCACATTCCTTCTCAGCCTGTCCCCTGTGGACACGGAGGACAATCGATGACCTTCCCCATTGCAGCAGCCTTCTGCTTATTTGGGAGCCAGTTAGCACGCTCCCCCCTCCACCTCTATTCCAGACTAAATAAGCCCAGGTCTTTCAGCTGCTCCTCCCAGGTCACACATATAGACAGAGCAAGTCAGTACCCAGAGCAGTGGGGTGGTGACGGCACCTGGTACAGGTCCCAAGGTCCCGTGTGGGCCCGGGCAGCCCTCACTAAGAGCCGCACTGCGCCGGAGCTGTCGTGGCTACATCGACATGTGTGGTAATGGCCCCCTTGAGCACGGGGTAGACACGACTATAGTGCAGGGGTTTTCAACCTTTCTGGACTTGCCAAAATTTTGCATTTAAAAAATGAATAGAAATAGACTAGGAATATTATCATATGAACATAACTGCACTGTTAATTATTCATTTGTGATTCACTGATTAGAGCCTTATATATTATGCTTGCCTTGTAGGCCTGGTTGAAACACTTGTCAATCTATCTATATCGATAGATAGATAGATAGATAGATAGATAGATAGATAGATAGATAGATAGATAGATAGATAGATAGATATAGAGAGAAATATCTAACTCTCTCTCTCTCTCTCTATATATATATATATAAATATGTATTACTCATACAAAGGCTTTGATGAAGCACTGGTCAGAGGGGGCCTGATCATTGAACCTGACCGCTGCATGAACTGCTTCTGTAAGCAAAACGTGGCCTGCAGGCCAGATGGGCACTCCTGGCAGAAACTGGGCGCGGGTGATGGCTGTACCAGGTGTAGAATAGTCCAGGAGCAGGACGATAAGGCTGGAGCAGGAACACCCAGAGCAGGATACAGAACAAGCCCAGGGTAGAAGGACGGCTCAAGGTATTCGAGATGCAGGTACAAGTGATTTGTTTTGATCACCGTATAGAAGGAGAATCAGAAATTACGGGAATTTTGCATTGGCCTAGGGGGCCTAGGGGACAATAGCCTGTCATGGGTATGCGTGCGTTAATGCCTTGTCTATCAGATCACAAGTGTGCTAGGGCCACGTCTTGTATGTAGACACTGCACCTGGCTGAGCCTTTGCCACCAAATGGAGCCTGTGGTCATTCTTTAAGATGAGACTGGTGTTGGCATCTCCTGGCTGTGACTTGTCCTTCCCCATTCGGCTCCACATGCCTTCTGAAAACCAAGGTGCACGGGACAATTTCACCCCACAGCGGTGGTGTCAGTGCCATGCCCCCCAGCAGTTTCCACAGCACCCCAGGGTGCCAGACAGCCATGGCTGTAGTGCATGCCAGACTCAGTGGCTGGCTGCTCACTTGGTCTGCCTCTTCTTTACTGGCGCTGCTTGGGATCCAGCAAACCGCATTCAGATTGCTAGCTCAAGCCAGCCCCTGTCGTCCCCTCTGTCCCGGTCGAGTTCAGATTTGGTTGCGTATCACCATATCACAGGTTGGGAAGAAATTTTACCCCATGGTCACATTGGTATGGACTGAAGGTTTTTGCCTTCCTCTGTAATGGGGCCACGGCCTCTGCCTGGGGTCTCGAATGTATTACCAACCTTTTTGCAGCAGCAGGACGCTGGCTGCCATGGTCCCCTTGCTTTCCCTGTGCCAGGTTCGGGTGTGATGTCTGTGTTGTGCCAGGCTTGACAAGGATTAGAC
Source organism: Alligator mississippiensis (assembly GCF_030867095.1). Lineage (NCBI taxonomy): Eukaryota > Metazoa > Chordata > Crocodylia > Alligatoridae > Alligator > Alligator mississippiensis. The sequence goes on along the minus strand of NC_081824.1, from coordinate 466,790,257 downwards.
AATGGCTTTGTGTGGGCTGGTTTGGACGGGGCTGATCCTGCCTGGGGCAGGGGGTCGGACTAGATGTGACCTCTGGAGGCCCCTTCCAGCCCTATGATTCCCAGCTCTGGCCCATCTCTGCTCTGATCTGGAATAAGGAGGCTCTTTGGGGGCTCAAACTCATTGGGTACAAAATACTTGCCGCAGCTTAGGCCTGCCTGGTGCACACCCTGTGCTTCTAACCCATGCAGCCCAGCCCTGGGACAGGCCAGTTCTTCCTGGTCTCCAGCCCTGCAGAGCTGCAGCCAAAGGGATGCACCAAAATGCAATGGCCACAGGCAAGTGATTCACCAGGACCTCAGCCGTGGAAACCAGAGACGAGGAAGATCCCATTAGGGCAGGTGGTCCAGCGAGCCAGAGCAGCATCACGCCCTGCTGGGCACTTACCTGCATGCCATGGGGTCGAATATGAACCATGCCAAGATGGGGCTCTTGCCACTTCCCCAGGAGAGGTTTTGGGATGGGACGGGTTGGGGTAAGAAGGGACAGTCAGACTGGAAGTGACTGGACAGCAGAGCAAGAGATGAAAGCCCCACTCACCTTGATGACGGGCACGCTGAAGTTGGCGTAGATGAAGGCTGTGGCTCCCCCAGCTTCCACGGAGCTGAGCTGTAAGGCAAGGGCAGTGTTCAGGGCAGCACTCCAGGTTTCCCTGCTCTTTTGCAAAGGGAGACATGAGTCGCACCCTTCAAGGGAAAGTTGAGGGCACTTGGAGAAACCGAGCCATGGACTGGCTCTCTGATGTGCTCCCATGGCTTCAAAGCCACGGCGGGCGCCACCCTGCCGGCCTGCTCTTGGCTGTTAGCGTGCAGCTCCCTGCCCCACCGATGATGCTACCCGTTAAGGCCGAGCTATCGGCTTCTCTCCGAGATGCCCCTGTGTTTCCCCCAGCGCAGCTGCAGAGTTCCTCCTCTCCGCAGCGACTCGTCCCGCATGGCAAGCTGCCGAAGGACAGAGCTTGTGCCCACAAGGGTGAAGGAGCTTTGCAACCTGCGCTTCCATTCAAAAGACGAGGAAACTCTTCTGAGTCATATCTCTAGGCCAAGTGAGGTTAATTCACCAATATGGGGTGATCACTCTGAACCCTAACGATAACAGCCATTTCAATGGAGCTATTATTGGCTAATCACTGCCGATTATCAGACACATCCATCTGTTCTGCAATTATGGGCATCTTCTCTTCTCCTAACCCATCCAGCTGAGAGCAGTACCCAGGAGTCCTGCTGTACCCACCCACCCCCTCCTCACACCCCCCACCCCAGCTCTCCCAGCCTGATGCAACACAGGGGGCATTCCCACTGAGTGTCTCGTGGCCGCCGTGACCCCGGGGAGGGAATACTCACGTAGATCATGGCCGTGGCTATTCTGTTCCCCGATTTCATCCTGTACAGGGGGCTCTTCCTTGACTGCATCAAAAGAGAACAGTGGTTCATTCATGGAGCCAGACTGCTGCATTATTCATCACTGGGTTTAATATTAACAGTGTGGCAGGATGGGGCTCTGAACTCAGCAGCCACCGTTTCGAAGCAGCCCAGGCCAAAAGCACCCTATACCGCAACGAGGGCTGCAGCGTGGCTTTCCTGCAATGTTGAGACAGGACCCATTTAGACAGGACTAAGCCACACAACCCCCCAACCCCCTGGGAAACAAGCAAATACCACATTCCTGCAAATAAAAGACACCTTATAGAGCAAGATTTTCCTTCTAAAAACAGCCTGTGTCTTAAATCTGAGTAAAAAGAGAGCAAAAAACCCCGCAACCCTTGTAGGCACTCTAATGGTTGCAACCTTGCAAACGTGTCTGTATGGGCTGTTTTATTTATGGGGGGGTTTTTTGTAAATTAAGGATCATAAAATGTGGGTGCATCTTAAATTCAAGGGCAGCTTATACATACAAGAATATAGTAACCCTGCCTTGGCCTAGCAGGTTCCCATCCCAGCTCTGGCTGCAATTGGGTTTTGACATATTTACCTCCCCCGCATCAAACCCTGTATGTCTGTGCTGTGCTGGGAATGAGCAGCACCGGGCTGGGCTCTGATCTGCCAGCCTGGAATAAACCAGAGGTTCCCCACGAACGCCAACAGTCACCAGACATAACACAGGTGTGAGTGGGCTCGGCCGTGGGACCGGCCTCGCTGCGTGAGGAGCTGGTTAAAGCATTTTTTTGGTGGAAATCTTTACAGCGTTCTTAGCATTGAAATGTCATGTTCAAAATGCGTTGGTTGGGCAAACATCAACCAACATGCATTTCTGGGTAAAACGGTTCAGTTCTGGAAAAAACACTGATTTTTTATATATACTAAATTCAAAGCCACATGTTTTTCCCCCCAAATAAATTTCTGTTTCCAGAAATATCAGTCTTTCAATGCAAATCCCTGTGACTACACGAAATCCGAGGGATGCCGAGTGGAAGGAAGGAATTCACAGGATAAGGTAATAAGGTTGATAGGTTAGTTAAGTTGACATCACACATGTGTCTAAGGTTTTTTATTCTAGTTAAAAGCAAAGGGGTTACAGATGCACTGCCTACTTTCTCCTTTAACTGGCCTAATGGAATTAGGAGAATCATCATTTGTGGAGGACAGTGGGATTTGAAGGGGGAAGGAAGAAGTGAGGCGCGCAGGACAAGGGCTTTCCAGGTGTGGGGAATAGCAATGCTTGTGGGTGGTAGGAACACGAGGTTTTGGGAGAAGGCAAAGCAGCGAGGATAAGGAGGCAATATGTCTCGCTCACAGCTTGGGGAAAGGAAGTTCTCCTGACACAACCTAAAATGCACCTCTCTCAAATCTCCAGAGATCCAGCTGCGTGCCCCAAAAGTCATCAGAGCCAGGTCCAAAGTGATGCTAGGTGGGAAACCTATGGGCTCCAGGATAGAAAGGCACCTAGCACCTTGCAGAGTTGGGACCTGTAGCTGCAAGGACAGACAGCGCATTATTGCACGAGGATCCTCAGCTGTGGATCCCTAAAATAGCCTTGCAGACCTATGTGGTGCGTATATCTGGTTATGCAGTGACCCGGCTGGCTCCAGCGCACATCATCAGGGGGTGTTTGGAAAGTCTTTGTTCACCCCCAAAATGCTTTCAATTAAACAAATTCACCTGGATCTCCCTATGCCAGTGCTGGGGCTGGCAGGTTCATTCACAAGGTTAATGAGTTCATAGGTAGAAGTCCTGTCTCAAGCCACCCTGACTGAACTTGGGTTGGAGCGGAGGGACCACAGCTCGTCTCGTCCTTTGTCACACAGAGGCGTGACGGACCCTGGACTCCGAGTAAAGCACTTTTCAAATCAAGTGGGAAGGAAAAGGCACCTGCATCCTGCAGCATAAGCAGTAAACACCCCTAGACCTGTGTTGGCTCCTAGGACCTTGTGACACGGTGCTAGAGGCCCAATCTGATGCCAACCAAAGCCAAAGGAAAGGCTCCTGCTGAGGTCCCAGGACCCTGCAAGAAGCCCACACGGAGGCTGTGCTCCGTGGTCAGTGGTGCTGTTACTTACAGTGGCGTGGTCGAAGTGCGGCTCATATTGTCCGCCGATCCCGTAGTTCACCACCTGGAGGTACTCGGCGTATGGGGGCCGAATGTCCAAGCCGGTCACGGCCGCGATCCTCCGGTCCAAGGACACGATCACCGGATCAACAGTCCCCTTCAGCCAGGCGCTGCAAGCACAGAGTATCTGGCATCAAGCATCTGAGTCCCGTGGGGCAAGGATCTGCCCACATGTTTGGAAAGCGTGGGGAGGTCTGGGCTATTACCCTCAATAGTGCATGGTTAGGGAAACTGAGGCTCATATCTTTAAAACCCTACCTGCCTCCCAAACTCCATCCGGGAAAGCTGGACCACAGGCAGAAAGCCTCGGGCTGAGCCAAGAGCAGAGCCCAGGCTCCTGGCCCCTGAAATACTTTTCTCCCTGACTCTAACAGAGAGCTGTGGGCTGAGCACCAGCCACACCTAAGCCAGTTTTGTTGGTGGCAATTTCGTGCCTGGGGCCAAATCGGTTCCAAATTCTAGTGACTGAGCAGAGCTCAATCGTTCCAGTCTGTGCGGTGCTACCACCGACACGTCTCCCCCCCCCAGACTCTTCAGCCTGGGGCTTCAGGTACTCCCAGATCCGTGGCAGGCATCCTACGTACAGGCGCCACGCCTGGAGGTCTTGCGGTTCAGAGGCCCCTCATCTTGCTTGCCCCTAGCTGTGAAGTCAAAGGAGTAAGCTAGAGGGAAAGCCCAAGAGCAGTCCCCCATCACCATAAATCATGTAGCCGAGCTCCTTGCATTTGGAGGCATCTGTTGATTCTCAGAGGGGTCAGCCTGCCCACAGTGCCAGGGACAGGGGTCAGCCTGCCCGCACTGCCAGGGACAGGGGTCAGCCTGCTTGCAGTGCTAGGGACAAGGGTCAGCCTGCCCGCAGTGCCAGGGACAGGGGTCAGCCTGCCCGCAGTGCCAGGGACAGGCTTTCATCCTCTAACCACACGGAGTCATTCAAGGCCAAGAAGAAGGGGATCTCCCTTTCCCAGTAAGTAAAACCACGTGGGCAAAAAACCACCCTGCAAAGAACTGCTGAATGTCAGAGCACAGCTGGTAGGACATGTGCGGGGGCAGCTCTTTGGTTCCCCTCAAGCTGTTTCCCCTGGATGCTTCTAGCTATATTGGATTACTTCTACAAAACTTCCTGGTCCTGGTGGCAGCATGGTTTGGATCGTGGCATGGAAAACTTCTTCTACTACCCCTGGTTGCTTATGTTGGCCCCCATGCCATCCAGCCTGGCAAAACATTCCCGAATCGGATTCCCTGCCATCTCTGACTCCTTCCTACAATGAGGAACGGGGCTGAGACAGAGGCCTTGATACAAACCCTAGGGGCAGGTGGGGGTGGATATGGAAATTTGCCCCCGGCCCAAATTCTGCCAGTGGCTCCTGTATCACACCAGTGCCCCAAGGCCTCACAGATGACCAGGACCCCACCGTGCCTGGCACTGCACATCCCTACAGGTCCAGATCTGCACTTAATTCAGATGAATCGTTTTTATCACAACATGGGACTTAGGAGCCTAAATATCATCTCTGAGGGTCTGGGCCATGGTCTGTCTCCAATGAGACACAGAGAAAGCAGGGTATGGGCACCTCCATTTTACAGACAAGACTCAGCTCATGACCACAGCTGGAGGGCAAAGAAGACCTGAGCATCGAACCCTCCTGAGCCCTGGGAAGACCCCTTGTGTTCTGGCATTTTGGGCTGCTCAAAACCTAAACCAAACCTCTAGAGCTGAGGCCCAGCAGCTGGAACGACCCTGCCGGGCCAGGCACGAGCACTACAAGGTGGTGAAGTTTCCTGCTCCCCGATGCCAGCAGGGAAGAAAGATGGTAGCGAGAGCCCTGAATGGCATTGACTGGGCTCACTCCATCCTGGCACCAGCAGTCCTCGACTGCAATACCCGAGCCCCACAACCCCGGTCTTGCTAGGCCCTGCAGCCCCACAGCTCAGCGTGGAGGGCAGGAGTGCCATGCGCTGACCGGCAGAGGAGAAACTGAGCCCTCCTGCCCTCCCGCCTGCCTTGTGCCAACCCACAGCCCACCCACCGGCGCCCCAGCATGGAGCCCAGCTGCCCCACTGCGTCCCTCCCTGACACCTCCGGGTCGGCTTCTTGACGTGATTACTGATGGGCGGCACTGTCTCAGGGCTTCTTATAGAAACCAAGCTGGTGTGGGTAATTAAAACAGGCAATTTGAGTTTTCCCAACTATTTGGGTGGGTCTAATAAAAGACATCAGATTCACCCAAAGAATCTTGTCTGCCTGTGTCCTTAGACCAGTGCGGCTACAACCTACGCTCCAGTGAACCTGATGCATTTTGCTGGCTGGAGCATGGGTCCTCTCTGCCCCTGATCCACTGCGATGCCCAGGGCATATGTCTGTGCCTCAGTTTACCTTGAGACAGCCAAATTTTGCAGAGGCAGCAGCTGGATTTCAATCCATGGGAGCGGTCAGATGGGAAATGCTGTGTATTGGCGATTATTCATTGCCTGTCTCAGTGATACGGGGCATAGCAGAGGGAAGCAGCTTTGGCAGGGGGTGGGGGGCTTTAGGGCAGTCCATATCCACACGGGCATTCCCTTTCCTGGGGTTTTAGTTGCCCACCTTCCCTTCTGGGTGCTGCTTTGAGGAACACCTGCGATGAGGCAATCGCTGTCTTTCCCAGCTAATGCCCTTTCTTCTTTCGTTGGAGCAGTGAGGGTTAAAAGCTCCCCCCACCCCGGCTCACTCTGGGGCCGGGAATGGAAATCTCTCCTTCAAGGGGGTGTCTGGGGATGAGGTGCTGAGACACAGCCTGGAAATATTTGCTGAGCCTGCAAACATAATACTCCACATCCAGAAGCTGGTTGTAACCCTTTCCTGCCCTGCGGAGAGCCTTCAGGGGACTGAACTAAATGACTGTGCAGTAACTGTGCAGTCAGTGTCTCATGCAGACGCAGCCACCAACTCCGAAGTCAAGCAGAAGCAAGACCTGGACTGAGGGCCGGGCCACACGGCGTCTTTAGGTCAGCACAGTTGGACTCTACACAGGTGCAAATAGGAGGTGGACACACGACACACAGCCTTATACCAGCGTAACGTACACGGACCTGGTGCAGAATTGCCCTGGGAAAAAATCAGGGGTTAAAGCACCCCGGGGTATGTTACATTGCTGTGTGTCTGCAGCTATCCCAGGATAGCCAGTTGCTACCCTGGAACAAGCTGGAATTGCAGCTACCCTGGAATAAGCTGCTTGCCTCTTTAGCAGATGAAGTTGGTATCAATCATCCTATTATGACTGTGTCATACGTCCAGGCCCTGAAGCAAATGGAGTTACACAAATGAGATCTAAACTGGGCTTCCTTGGGTAGGACCTGAAACCCTGGTCTATAGTACACCACGGAGACCATCATCCTGCCCTCCAGGGGTGCTCGTCTGCTCTGTGTTTGTACAGCACCTTGCACCAGAGGAGCTTGGACTCCAGGGCTTTGTGATCACACCTGTCACAGGCAGCAGTGCAATTGCTTCACTTAGGAACCCCTGGCAAGTCAGGGCAGCAAGGCTTACAATTCCTGCTCCGGTCCCTGAATGACAGACAGGGCTAATTACCTCTTACTGATCCGGTATTCGGCTTTCTGCTGCTTCTCTCCCGAGGCGACCACCGACCTCTGCAGCTGATGGGCAGACAAAGGGAGAGCATGTAAGAGGTCCGGGACCTGCATGTGGGTTCTGCAGCGGGGGGATCTCCCAGTGCAGCAGCAGCTATGGATGGACGTATGGATCCAGGCTCTGCAGAGCCAGTGAGAGCCAGACCTGAGCGGTGCCAGGGGTCCAGAAGGAAAGGGCTGCTGCAACCCTCCCTCCATGGCAGCTCTCACAGGGTCTGGACTTGGTGGGAGGAAGGGCTGGACGGGAGCTGCAATGTGAATCATCCTCCCTGGATAAGGGCCAGTCCGTCCAGCACCGTCCTCATGACTCAGCCGCGCTGAGCTGGTTCCCGCATACCAGACGCGGAGTGAGGGGGAAGCCGGCCCCAGCGACGTGAGCAATCGCCGCAGGCTGAGCCACCGAACCCCGGCTTGGACAGCCTCTCTGCTGAGGACTGCATTCATATTGTGCACATGGGCTAGTCTGCCTCATGACTGCGGCAACGGGTCATCTTCCCTGGAGCGGGTATAGGAAGTATGTGCGTCACTGCAGCGCGCACGGCTGGACCATGGGGTCAGGCAGACCTGCTCCTCTCTCCTCCCTGCTAGCCCAGGGGAGAGCGGGTTCACGCTCTGATCTCAGGCAGGGGCATCATGGGAGGCTAACGCCTGGCACCTGCTGTAAGATGCCCTCAAAAAATCCTTTAGGATCCTTAGTGGTTTTGCCATCGCTGCGAGCGCTTGGGCGCAACATGCACCCGCCACGTGGGGCTCGCTCAGCGGTGGCCCGGCTTTGTGCCACCCGTTAAGCCCTGCTCCCTCCCACCAGTGCTGCTCTGATCTTGCCCCCCAGCCACATACCCGAGTTGGCCCCTGGGGCACCAGAACGGGCTCCAGGTGCGAGAGGAGGTGTCATGGCCAAAAGCCAGGCTAACCCTTCCCTGGCCCTGCCGTCATACAGGACGGGTGAGGATCCAGAGCCCTGGAATTGGTGGTGGCTGCAGGGCTGGGGAAAGGTTAATTTGGCTCTTGGCAGCAAACGCTTGACACCTCACCCCTTCATTTCAGTGCCCCGCTTTCCTGAGCCCCCAAAGCTCCTGCCACATGTGGATCACTTGTGCCACGCGTGCCATGGGGCATGGGTTACAGCCACTCCTGGGCTAGACATATTGCTCTGGTTTGGAAAATAGCTGCCACGTGCGGCTCAGACCCTCTTGCTGGGTGCCGGGATCAAGGGCTGGAGTCCTAAAGCCTGGACTGATTGCTCAGCTCGCTTGCGGGTTTCTTTGGCTCTTAGGTTCTGGCCTGGGCCTGTCCGCGGCTGCATGGATATTCCTGTTGCCAGGTCATAAATATTCCTACCAGGCAGCTCCCCAGGCTGGTCGGCCACTGCTGGGCCATTCTAGCCCTTTCCTCCAGGACCATATGAATGTGTGCACTGGAGCCTGTAGGTTTCTTGTTAGATGAACTCACCCAAGGAGCTGCCAGGTCCTTGATCTTCTCCGCCTCGTCGTCACTGATGAAGCCGTGATACAGGGCGACATAAGGCTGCAGCTGGACAATCTCCCTCTTCGCCGGCTGGAAGATCAGGTACGGGTTGTCATTCGTCTCGTAAGAGCAATAGAGGCTTGGGTTTCGATGCTGAGATGGCTGAAAGGAAAGCAGGCAAGGGGGTGCATGAGGAGACCCCGGCATGCAGGGCTCTGAGCCTCACCTTATGCATGAGAAAGGGTCCAGACCAGAAGCCAGACATTGTCCGAGTCCCAAAACCGATGGTGTTTTGTTTGTATGGATGTCTCGGGAGTGGGGGGCTTCTCCAACAGCACTGGTGGACCAAAAGGCAACATCCCAGGGGATTAGGCATGGGCCATAGGGCTGCTCACCCCTAGGGCACTGGCTTGAACCTGACCAAGGCTTACAGTGACCTCCAGTTGCTACCACAGAATGGCTACTGGTTGACCTGAGCCTCCATCCATCTGAAACCCATCACTGGCGAGAGACCTAGGAGCCTCCAGCATGGAGCACATGACAGGCTACAGCTGAACCTAGACATCAGGCTCCATAAACGGACCCCAGTCCTCTATAGAGAGGGCATAGACGATGACGGCCAACAGAGGTTACTTAAACACGTCACAAAACCCACGGCCACAGGCAGTCCACCTATGCAGATGGGCTATGGAGGGTCAATCTAGCCATTCGGTCCTAGCCCATGGCTATCCCTTGGCCTCTTGAATCCTTGATTGCTTCCCATCTCTAACTGCCCCCACCTGAAGGCCGGAGCTCCCTACCTGCGACCCCAGGGTTTGGCACAGCTCTTCGTAGGTGTCTCTGGTCTGTAGGTGGGTCACGTTGGGCCTTTGCAAGACCACCTCTGCCTCAGCCCCGCTGGGATTCTCCACCAGGAGCTTCTCGTACTTCAGGACATTTCTTGCAACCCGCTTGTTGCTGGGATCTGTTGGGAACAGCCCAGGCACGTTACTCCCTTCCCTTGCGGGTGGGACTTTCTGCCCTGCTGGGACCGGCACGCTTTACCAAAACAGGATCCCTTCACTGTGTTGGTCTCTCAGCCTTCTTACAGAGTGCCCTGCACCTCCGGTCCTGGGAATAACTTCCCGCAGGACACAGTAGAGTCTCCATAATGACTGAAGACCATCTCTAAAAGCTGTAGTAGGGTTGGAGTGATAGAGCCAGGATGGCCCAGGAAATATATCTGTAAGAGGCCTGAGGAAGGGACAGCCTGTGCCTGAAAGCTTGTCTACCATCTCTCCCAACCCTACAGTTTTTGGGGTTTTTTATAACGTATTTCATGTTCCAGGTCTAATTAGCCAAATCATTTCCAATTCAGAGCGACTGAGCAGAACTCAATCGTTCCAAAAACCGTATCGATTGAGCAGGCAGAAACTCAATCGTTGCAAACACCGTGTATGGCACTACGACCGGCGAGCATCCTTCATCCCAGACCTATCACCCTGGGACTTCAGATACTCCCAAATCCATTAGTAGGCGTCCTACTTGTAAGCCCAGACCTGGAGGTCTTGGGGTTCAGTTGCGCCCAGATAGTACAGGCAAGCATCCTCCATCCCAGACTCTTTAGTCCAGGACTTCAGATACTCCCTACACTTGATCTTAGTCTGTCTTTTTTTTTAATGGAAAATTTTTTGAGTTCCAAGTCAAATCAGCCAAATCACTTCCAAATCCATGAGTCATTCAAGAACCAAATATGGCCCTACTACTGGCAAACATCTTCCCCCCCCGCCTGGGACTTCAGATGTTTCCAAATCCTTTCACAGGCAGCCTATGCGCAGGTTCAAGCCTGGAGGGTTGGGGTTTGGATGCCCCCGAGTTTTGCTTGCCCTCAGCTGTAGGGCTGCAGAAGCAAGCGAGAGAGGAGTCTCCCATTTCCTTGATCTTAGCCCACTTTTTGTGTGTGCAAATTTTATTTATTTATATATATATATATGTACACACACACATATGTATATATAAGTGTATGTATGTGTATATATATGTATGTATGTATGTATGTATGTATGTATGTATACACACACACACATATACATATATAACTCCAAAGATCATACAAAACACACTTTCTAAAAGGGCATCATAGATGCGGGTATACATTTTCCAGGTGCTTGGAAATGCATTCGGGTAGCAACTAGAACCAGATCTGCAAACGCTTGGGGCTGAGTCCCCAGACCTGCTTATGATTTCTCCATGCCCTGAGAATGAATGCTGCCTCCATCAGGCAGCTCGGGGGTCTCCGGCAACTGCAAACATGTGGACAGGAGACGCTCTCCTGCCAGCTAGAAGTGCTTTCAGCCTGTATTGCTCTAACTTCTACCGGGGACTGGTTCACCTCCGGCTGCCCTTAGGCTTAGGGGACAGATAGACCCACCGTTGTCTCCCCACACTCCTTATGCTGAGCTTAGGTGTGAGACAGGTGGGGATCCAGGGGCAACCTGGAGGCTGCTGATTAGGAAAGAATCACTCTCCTGGACCCGTGCTCTCCGCCCCCTGCACTTGCTTGTCAAACTGGTTTAGTGTGTACAGGAAGAACTCCATGGGCCATTGGTTACCCATGGCCCGGAGCAGAAGCAGCCTGGGATGAGATGAACAGGCGCTTTTCATGCAGACTTCAGCAGTGAATCAATAAACAGAATATGAATCAACAGGGTGCAACAGCTGCAGGAGCAGGTCAAGGGGAGAGATTCTTCTACCCCATCCAGGCTGGAGAGCTCGGACCAGTTTGCGGCCCCTGCACTTCAAGAAAGATGTGGACGGGTTCGAAAGGCCTGAGCAGAGAGTGACAAAAGTGATTCAAAGTCTGGGAAACAAGACTTAAGAGGAAAGGAGGGAAGATCTGGGAATATTTAGTCCGGGACTGAGGGGGGATTTGCTAACGTACAAAAATGTGGACGTCTCTCTTGCTGGGATCCTTTGACCCCAGCTGACTTCCTGCCCCCGGGGCAGGGGGCTGGACCCGATGGTCTTACGAGGTCCCTTCCAGCCCTAACGTCTATGAAACCTATGAAAATGATTGCTATAAAGGGACGATGGTGATCAACTGCTCTCGGTGCCCCCAGCGGACAGGACAAGGGGTCAGGGCCAGAAGGGAAATGGAGGCTGGATACTGGGAAGTTATAATGCCTCAAAGGGTGATTTCATGCTGGACCAGGTTGCCTAGGGAAGCTACGGGAGCTCCCTCTTTGGCAGCTGTTTTGCGCAGATGAGGCAGGCGCTTGTCTGGGATGGTTCAGACAGGGCTGATCCTGCCGTGCCGGACACGTACCGTAGTGCAGGAATTCTCTGGAGAGGCTCAAGGCATAAGAGACATTTCCTGCCTAGGAGAAAGAGAGAGATACTGTGAGAGTCCCTGCCAGGGGACTGGGCTGTGCTGGAGACAGGACCTGTGTTTTCCCTGTTCCCACCAGGAATAAGCAAAATAACCCTTGTGTAGCCAACCAGCCCCCACGGCAGCAGGGCCAGGGAAGCTGCAGGGATCCCCCACGACCCCCAGTGACTCTCTCAGGCCCCGCTTGCTCACACTAGGGTCATTCAGAGTCAGGTCCAAACTTGGTGCAGGCTTATTCTGAGTCTTCGGAGCCATGACCCTAGCCCAAAGCCCCCCTGGGTCAAGGGGAATGGGCTGACACCATTTGTGGCTCAGCCGGCCACAAAATCCCTCCCCCCCGATGGGAGTATGACCCCACATGGGGTCACAGGCCTCAGGGAAATGCTACTGGAAAGGTTGAAGTGGGGTGGTTTGCCCAGAAAGACTGGGTAAGGACCCCTCTACTACCACCTCTCCTGTGGGGAAAGGGAATTAGCTGGCTTGGGCACCGGGGAACGCACAAGGGAGTTCACAACTCTGCCCGGCTCGAACTGTGCATTTCCCAGCCGACGGCCAAGCGCCAGACTGAGATGTTCAGCCCCAAGGTTCGGCGTTCACGTGACTCCGCATGGAAGAGGGCAGCAGACTCTGCGTGGGGAACTGCACCTTGCAGCGGCTCGGGCAGGGGCCAGCTGGAGCTGGCTGTTCAGGAGTGTGGGGGCCTTGCTAATCAGCGAGGTCTCCGAGGGGCCCCGGGGTGGGCAGCTGCGTCCAGGCTTCCAGCTCGGCCCGACCTGAGGAGCTGGGGCAGGTGGCACTTGGGGCTTACCATGAAATAGGAAAAAGCCAGGTGGTCCAGCGCATCCTCGAGGCTCCCTTCGTCCTCCGTGTTCCAGCTGCCGTAGGAGACGCGGAAGAGGCTGACGGCTTCCTCCAGCCACGTGATCGAGTGGTAGTAATCGCCCATGTCGTAGGCAACCTGCGGGGGCCAAAGGAGGCATCGTGTCTGCCCCGAGCTGCTGAGTGATGGGGCTGGGGCAGCACCCAGGGCTGTGTCGACACCAGAAAAGCACCACTTTGTGAGGGCCGGGGCCACGTTCACCCTGTGTCTGACTTCACCCTCTCTATCTCGCGTGTGTGCCAGGAGCCACAACTGCGGTCAGCAGCCCCTTGGACGGGGCCTACCAGGACACACAGCAAGGGCTGGTGCCTGCCTGGGGAGCTCATGATCTAATAGGTTAGTTCCTCCCGAGAGGCCATGTTGCCTAGTGGGTACAGCACCAGACAGAGGAGATTCGGGGTCTATTCTCAGCTCTGCGGTAACCTGCTGGGGGACTGTGGGCAGTCACTTCCCCTCCCCATGCCTCAGTTTTCTCCATCTGTAAAATGGGGGTGGTGACATCGGTCACCTGTGCTGGGGAGTGCTGTAGCAGAACGAGGCACTGGATTGCCATGAGATTGCTATAGCTTAAGGACAGGGGAACAGGGAGGTTAAAGGCTGGCTCCGCAGTGGGATTAGCATGGCGGTGTTACAGCATTTACACTGAAGTTGTAAGCAGAAGGCGCAGTGGTGCCTGGAGAAAGGGCCCGAGCCCAGGCCTCCCTTGTGCCAGCTCTGCACCCTCAACCCTGGCTACGTGCACAGGCTCCCTCCAAATCTTCACTCCTTCCTGCCCAGCTTCAGCAGGAGGGCACCCTTGGCCCAGCCTGGCTTACACCTGGGCTCTCAGAGCACTCTCCAGGGAGCTCTGGATCCCTGCTGGCTAACAGAGAACTACAACCCAGGCCTCTCACACAGCGAGTGGGGTGGTATCACCTTTGCTGGCCGTGTTTCTGAATTCAAATGGAGACAGCTGCTTTTTTTGGTGGGGAGGGGTGGCAGTCTGCATGTGCTGGGTGTGCTCAGAGCTACAGGACTGGGGCCAGCAGGCGATGCATGAGCAGAAAGATCCCAGCAGGCTTGAACACGAGCGAGGTTCTGCACAGGTGGAGGCGGTTCGGGGCACGTGAAACAGCGGGGCTTCGGGCCCCTGCGGGACACTTAGGCACCTTCAGAGCTAGGCTTGAGGACTGCACTCTTGAACATGCGTCCTTTTGTGGACCTAGGAGTAAGCATAACTGTCTTCGTTCTACAGACAGGGAAACTGAGGCATCAGACTGCCCCCATTCTACAGAAGGGGAAACTGAGGCGCCCGAGGGGATGTTTCTCGCTCAAGTTCACAGAGCAGGGCTGGAAACAAAGCCTGGGTCCCCTGCAGCCACATGGGAAATTCAGGATCCCGAGTGTCTCCAAAGAGCCTTTCAGCTGGGTTGAGCTCCCAGCTCCACTGCAGACACCCTAACATAGGGCAGGGAGCCCTAAGGTGTGGGACCTGGGACTGGCCTCTCCTCCTCGGATCCTCCTCTCAGCAAGAAGGCCCACAAATGTGGCATGCGCTGACTATGCCAGGCCCTGTCATCAACCCACAGGAGAAGCAGGAACGCTGCAGGGCCCCAACACCACCTCCATCCTGGCCCATGCAGAAGGGAAAGCGATAGGGACTTAACCCTATGGGGGCAGCATTACGATTTGGGTGCCAGCCCCATCTGAGTGGCTCATCTCAGGCTGCCTTCTGCTACCAATGCACCCTCCAGGACCAACCTCACCATCGCTGTGCCATGCCCTACCCGGTGCCCTGCAGAGTCACAGCTGCAATGAGCCCTTTAGCACTGACGAAGATGGTTGTGAGTTCGGGCCCTGCTCTCCCTACAACTCCAGGACCCTGCTACACTGGATAGAAACCAGCTGTAGAGTGGATGCACATGTTCACGTGCTCATTTTATAACTGGCTGGCTCTTTTGATAGCTGGAGAGGCATTTTTATCATGTGACAATTGCTTTGCACGTGTGGCCGGCCTCAATTTATTGCGCAACTCACTAGTTAATTGTGTAATGTGTGTCACATGCATCGGGGGCATCAAAATTAGAGCCACCACTGAATATTTGTCCAGGAAACAAACCGTCCACTGAGCAGGAAGGGAGGGAGTTTCACGCGGATTTGGGCAGGTCCTGTCCCATACATCTCCCTCTAGTAGACCATGTTTGCTCCATCCCAGGCGCTGCTGTAGCCAGGTTGGGTGACAACCACCCCAGGGCCAAAGCGCTGGTCCTCACCTTGCCGATGTGGAAGCAGTCATCAGCAGAGAGCGAGAATTGCTGCCCAGGGTGGTAGAGGTCAGCAAGCCCGGAGGCGCCGTCTCTCCGAAACACACCCTTCACCAGCCCCTTGACGCTCAGCGCGTAGACGTCCTGCAGCCTCATGAGGGCCCGCGCCGCCCCCTCCAGGTCCTCGAATACGGGCAGGTCCTTCTCCACTTGCCGGTAGTCCTTCTTGAGCTCTGCGGGGTCAAGGACGGGGTTGGAGGAGTCAGTGATGGCTGGTGAGAACAGGAAACCACCGCCGGGAGGAAGGCTCATACTGGCCTGAGCTGGCGAGGGAGCCACGATCCTCCCAGAGGAAAGGAGTCAAATGATATTGCAGTATCAAAAGAAGAGGCAGGGCTTTCCCCTGGTTTGCCCACCTGTAAGACACCCCCCTAGTTACATGGGCAGGTGTCCCCTGCTCTCCCTCCTCTCCACCCCCACAGCCTCTCCCTCTGCTGACTTCCCTTTTCTTCTTATGTTTTTCCTTTCTTTGCCCTCAACTTCAGGAGTATGTTGAGGGAGTAAGCATGACTGTCCCCATTCTACAGAAGGGGAAACTGAGGCACCAGACTGTCCCCATTCTACCGAAGGGGAAACAGGCATCGGACCATCCCCATTCTACAGAATGGGAAACTGAGGCACCTGAGGGGATGTCTCTCGTTCAAGTTCACAGACCAGGGCTGGGAACAGAGCCTGGGTCCCCTGCAGCCACGTGGAAAATTCAGGATCCTGAGCAGTCATGGACAAGGGTGGGCAGGGACCTCAGGAGGTCACTTCTAGTCCAACCCCCTGCTCCAATTACATCCTCCCCTCAGCCTGCAGCATCCCCTCTCCTTCCCCTCCCCTGTTCAGCCCTTCCCTCCCTTCTCATCTCTACATCTTGACACCTGCTGTGGCCTTGGCCCCAAACCTCAGGGCACCCGGTACTCATGTGTGGAGCTAGCTGCGAGCTAGACACGGTCACCTCAGCAAACCACCACCCTCCTCGGCCCCGGTCCTTGCCTTGGATATTCTCACTGGCCTCCATGCTGTTCACCACGTTCAGCCAGTCCGACTGCAGCCTCTTGATCAGCGCGTAGGCTAGCAGAGGGTTGACCACGGAGGCCCCGGCTTCTTGGTGCAGTGCTTGAACCTTGTTGTAAAATCTGGGAGGCAGGAACAGGGCACACCTTTCAGCATGGATGCTTGGCGTGGCAATGGGATGGGGGTACAGGGTTGAGGAACCTTTCTGGCAGCATCATCTAGACATGCCAGGGTGCAATCGCTTCAGCGAAGCATGGGGAGCTCCAGCCCAGACTGGACAAGGCTCTGGGGACACAGAGGGACAGTGCTGTATCAAGCTGAGGGGCAAACTCACTTCCCTGAGGACCTTCACTCCCTTGCCTGAGCCGTGATCACCAACCTCTGGCTTCTTTACTATTCTTTCCATCCAGGAACAGCAGACACACCAACTGCAGATGCTTCCTCAGCCTGACGAAGGGTTTTTAAACCCAAAAGCTTGCTAAGAAATGTTTTTCCAACTATTTGAGATGGTCTAATAAAAGATATGAGATTCACCCAAAGAACCTCGTCTGCCTGTGTCCTTAGGCCAACATGGCTACAATCTGCACCCCTGGATCTCCATAATATTCATTCTCTCCAGAAACAAAAGAGACGTTTGGAAGGTATAAAGCTTGTGCTTGAAGAGAGGAGGGTGCTCAGGATAATCCCTAGGGAAGAGGGATATTTTTTTGGCTTCAGCTTCCAAGCTAGGAAAAAAAAATACTAACTGCTGAACTTAGAGGATCCATCTAGGGAGAGCGGAGGGGCTCTGTGAGCTGGCAGGGTGCTAGCTGACAAAAGCCATCTCCAGGGAAATAGCTGGTGACAAGGGATAACTCTGGAGATATTTGTATCTGGAGAAGCAGGGTGAGATCTTGTATTTTTGGCTTTTTGTTTTTCGCACATCTGCCTCTCAAATGATAGTTGCTTTTGCCTGTATGATTTTGCTCTGCTGGAATAAAACCTTTGTCCTGTTTTGCTTTCCCGACCGTCTGAGGCCAGCATGATTTCAAGGCGCTTGGTGCTTCAGGCCCTCCTCTTCTTCAGAAGGGGGGACCTTGTTTCCGGTTTTGAAGACCCCGGGTGATAACCCAAAAAGTGGCAGAGCTGCCTCCTTTGGAGCTGCGGAGGTCTGGACTGGGCTGAGGGAGACCAAGATTGGCTAGAGGTGAGGAGCCACCCCAGGAGCAAGAGCTAGTGTATCTCCTGGACACGCAGCAGAACAGAGGGGAGAAGTCTGGCCTTTTGTAGTTGCAAGGGCTGGCGCTAGTGCCGGCCTCGCACACCCACGCCAGCCCTGCCACGGCGTGGCTGCTGCATGAGTTTCTCTTCAGATTCTCCCTCCTGCTCAGGTCCTTGGCTGCTGAGCAAGGAAGAAAAGCAATAAAACACTAAGCGGAGCCAAACTCGTCTGAATCATTCCAGATGTTGGCCATGCATAGGGAAGTATTTTCCAATGAGCTCATGATTAGACTCCTAAACACAATTCCAGCTCCCAAGGTTACGTTGCTGTGCAGTAAATGCCTCTGTACCAGGAGCCACAAGTTCAACCTCCAGCCTGCCCCCTCTGCGAGCAGTGACAGCTGGGGAGGGTGATACAGCCCACCAGACAGGCCAAAACTCTTCCCCCAACTCTTCCCACACCCTCAAACTCTGGGCTGGTACCAAATCTGCCCACGGAGCTGGGTACGTGGCTCATGTAATGGAGCTGGGTACATGGGTCTTTGCAGCGGGAGGAACTGAGGCTCCAGCTCTGAATTCTGCTTTCCAAAACTCTGCATGGGTGGATCCAATTTGGGTGGCTCGAGTCCCTCTCTAATCAAATGCCGTTGAGCCACATGTAGTTCATTTACTGAGCTCTCCCTCTTGCTTTTGTTATGGCAAGCGTGTCTGAGCAGCTCTGTCCCCTTTTGAGCAGGCTTTGTACATATACTGCAGACAATAAGAGTTTCCATGCCATGTTATCCCCCTGCGCACCAATGAGCAACCGAGGCACGGAGGCCAAGGCTGCATAGAGAAGTTGGAAGCTGAACCCACATGTGCTCGTATCCCAACCTGCACCTTGGCCACGGGAACATCCTGCCTTGATGAGAACATGGGTAAGCTCTCCCAGCAGAGATCCCTTGCTGCGACACACCACGAGAGAGATGCCAGGTATGTGCTGCACAGAAGGAGTCACGGTGCCAGATGTCACTAAGTAACCCACTCCCCGTGTCGTGGTCAGATACGCCACTGGAGAGTCACGCCGTGTTGGTGAGTGACCTAAGTATCCCAAACAGAGCATGGGGACGGCTGGACCCACGCAGAGGCATAGCACCATACTTAGCTGAACAAAACGGGCTGCAATCAATCGACATAAGAGACATGCTACCCCTGCTCTTTGCAAATCCATTCGCAGCATCCGATGGGGTCAGCTGTCGCCCACAAAACTGGTTAGTCTCTACCCTGCCACCTTGCCCTGCCTCCCGCCTGCTCTTCTGGTGTGAGCCATACACGTCGAGCAGGCGGGGAGATAGTAGACTGAGCCTGTCCTGCTCAAACCGTGCTTTTTTTTTAAAGGAAATTTTTGTTGCGTTCCAAGCCAAATCTATTCCAAATCCATGAGTTATTCAAGAACCAAAAGTGGTCCTACTACTGGCAAACATCCTCCACCCCTGCCTGGGGCTTCAGCTGTTTCCAAATCATTTGGCAGGCATCCTATATGCAAGCCCAAGCCTGGAGGCTTGGGGTTCAGATGCCCCCAGATTTTGCTTGCCCTCGGCCATACGGCAGCAGGAACAAACTAGGGAGGAGTCCCCCAGTTCCATAAAGTGGGCGTAAAGCCAAAATCTTCCCACTGGAAATGAAAGAGGAAGGGTAACTATACATTACCTCTGCCCGGGTACTAACCTACACCAAAACAGTGGTTATCCCTTGCCAGTAGGAAAAGCACGGTGGTGATCGTGGTATTTCCCCTGCCAGGAATAAATACTCGCTGTGCTTCTTCCAGTGGTGCTCATTGCTCTCCTGGATGGAGGCACCTACTTTCCACCTACCTTGTACTTTAGGTGCCCAAGATCGGCGTTTGAGTTCCTGAGGATGTGTGGTCTTAGAGCATCCTCAATGCCAGGGAATCACCTCTCCATCCAGAGGCAAATCTGTTCCCAGCAGTTGCAGGCCACTCGCTTACAAGTGACTGCCTGAGACCCTCGCTCAGGACAGCTCCTGCTGGAGAAGAGTCCTGACCTCTCTGCTCCGTTATTACAGGTGCTAACGCAGTGACAGCAGCCAACAGCCCCATCGCAAACCAGACCACTCAATACCCCTGCACTGATTTGCACCAGCTGAGGGTGTGAATGCCTTTGGAAAGAGCCACCAGCTCACAGGAATCCAGCACGAGTTTCACAGTGTTTTCCTCAAAGCTCCAGCGCCCCGAGTCAGAGGATCATGAGGTTTTGCAAGCATCACTTCTCAGCCTCCCTGGCTGCAGAGAAAATCTGAAGAATGCGTCCCCCTGGCACTTCTGGTACAAAGAGCCCAACCGCGTGGTCTTTAACACAGCCTTGGGGTTTCTGAGCCCCTGTCCCTCGGGGAGAAGATCCAGGGGCCCCAGGGAGGTAGTGGTGGGGAGTTTTGCCCTCAACATCAGCTCCTGCCCTGATCTGTAATGGACTTGGGGTTCACTTTCCCTTCCTGTTGAGACTGATGCTTCTCACACCAACTATGCTTGCTATCAGATGCTCGCATACCTCTGCCCGCAGAGCTGGCCCGGCTGCCAGCCCGACCGCTACATGCTTTGCTATTTCACACCCCAGCTCTGCTCCGTGAGGCCTGAGTGCATTTCCCAGAGGCCCAAGCTTGCCCCACAGCCCCGCAAAGCCCAACACCATTGCCACCAAGCGCGGAGAACTCATCCCTTAACAAAATGCATTTTCCGCCAGATCTGCTTTTGTTTCCAGCTGCGTCCAACAGTTCCCCTCCCAGCACAGGAAACCACTGTGAAGCAGAAATGCTGCGTTGCTGGAATCTGTTGAGGCTTTAAAACACGTCGGCTCCAGCTCACGGCAGGGTCTACCTCTGGGGGCCCTGAATAGAGCATCGCTATGAAGCAGCCGCAGCCTCTAACCTGCCCGGGGTGGTGTGTAGTTTGCTAATGCTGTCTCAGCTAACACGGGGCATGGAGTCCTCCACGCTCAGGAAGGGGGTGGCAGGTTGATTCACGATCTCAGGCTCCAGGCTTCAGCAGCAGAGGTTTCTGCTGCACTAGGGAAGACCTGGGACATTTCTGGGGAGGAGTCTCCTCTCCCTTAGCACCAGTTCTGTATTGGTGCAGCTCCAGGGACTTCACCCAAGTCCCCGTAGCATGAAGGAGACTGAAGTCACCCTCTGGGACAGATTCCTCCCCTGTTTCCTGCATTCACGAGATTGGGCCTTTGCCTACGACAAAGTCATGCCTCTTGCCAGCACAATTATGTTGCTGCTGCCTCCTGGATCCACTCGGTGCCCTGTAACGCGCCAAACATGACATTGGTGCCATTGGGCTGGCTGTATAGTTCACGCTCCACGGGCACACCCCAGTGCCTCAGCACACATCCAGGCTCACACGCCCTGTGCAGCCCAGCCTGTATCCACCCTGCAATACGCATCTGTGCACTCGCTCCCACACTCACGTATGTTCAGGGTATGGCTTTGCACACGTTTGCACACTCAAGCTTGCATGTACACATGCTGAGTACGCTAAGAGCGAGCCCCAGACTCTGCTGGAGGTCAACGAGGGGCTCCAGCGCTATGGCAGAGATGAGGAGGCCAGCCCCGAGCTCTCTGAGCATCCTGGCTAGAGCCCAGCGTGCAAACACACCCCTCGCCCCACCTTGGTCACCTCATCTGAATCCCCTGCACCCTCTACGTGCACGTGCCTAACACTGCTGCCTGCATACAGTTCACAGCCGGGCACTTGCCCCCACGCTGTGATGGCACCCAGCATCCTGGCTGTGGATCCGGTGCACACCTGCCCGTACCCATCCCCATCTACGTATGCACCAGCTGTAGAAACCATGGGCCAGATCTCCCCCTGCCCCACTCCCCACTTTGCCGTCTGTTTAGTATTTCAGCAATGGATTTGGAAGGCACTTTGGGAGCTAACACACGCACACACAGATGCTCATAAAAATGCCCCCTAACACCCCAGGGCATCTGCCCTCTTCCAGCTTTAGGGAGCGCATGGGAAGGCTGCACAGCCCAAGGGAGACAGGCACCTGCCTTCAGTGGAAGATCCTAGCCCAGTGGGATGATCCTTGCCTCTCCTCTGGGTGTTTGTACCACGCGTGGCGCCCTCAAGCCCTGATCCCCGGAGCCAGTTCTTACATGCCCTCGCAGCAGGGATCCCAGACTCACGGCGACTCCTAGAGAAGCAAGATCAGTCTCGCCCAAACCATCCCAGACCATCCATTGCCTAAACTACACAAGAGACCGTCCACCCTGACACAGCACAGACCTCCTGGGGGGGAAGGGGCACCTCCTGCTGCTAGGAAAGGCTGTCAATACCCGCTCCGGAGATGCCAGGCTGTGCCCCTCAATGTGATCCCTTCCTGACCCCGAATGCAGCGGGGGTCTGAGCCTGAGCGGAGGGGCCGGTCCCTCTGGAGCACCGGCACAGCCCCGTGCCTCCGGAGCAGGGCGGGGGTAGGGGTAGGGGCAGGGGAGCCGCACGGGGCCAGGGTTACCTGCGGAGGTCCTGCAGGCGCCGGCTCTCCCGCTGCAGGTAGGCGGCCAGCCCGGCCAGCAGCGCCCGCTCCGTGCCCAGCGCCCCCCGCACGCTCTGCAGCGCCGTGTAGGTCTCGCCCCGCGCCCCGGGCAGGGCGCCCAGCACCAGCGCCAGCGCCAGCCCCAGCCCCAGCATCGCTGCCCCTGTCCCGGGCACAGCCCCAGGCACCGGCGTCCCGGCTCCGCCCGCTGCTGCCGCCGTGCTCGGCGCTGCGCACCCGCGAGCACCGCCCCGGCCCGGCTCCTCCCCAGAGGTGGCTGCATTGCAGCGGGGCGCTGGCGTAGGGCTCTGCAGCCCGGGGTCCTGCAGCAGGCTGTGTCCCTCCCCGTGACTGCTTCGGGGCTTTGCTGCCTGCCCCTCCCCACGTTGCTGCAGGTGTCCGGGGCGGGGGAGGGCAAGCCTCCCCCAGAGGTACCGGGGCTGGGGCCAGATCCGGAGGGTCCTGCCTGGAGGGTCTTGCCCCTCCGCTCAGGGTCAGACGGATGCTGCATTTGGGGTCAGGAAGGGATTTCCCACCATGGTGAGACTGGTACAGACTGGTGTGTGTGTGTGTGGGCGGGGGGTCTGGTACAGACTGGTGTGTGTGTGGGGGGGTGTCTGGTGAGACTGGTACAGATTGGTGTGTGTGTGGGGGGGGGTCTGGTGAGACTGGTACAAACTGGTGTGTGTGTGTGGAGGTCTGGTGGGACTGGTACAGACTGGTTGTGTGTGTGTGTGGGGTCTGGTGAGACTGGTACAGACTGGTGTGTGTGTGTGGGGTCTGGTGAGACTGGTACAGACTGGTTGTGTGTGGGGGGGGTCTAGTGAGACTGGTATAGACTGGTTGTGTGTGTGCGGGGTCTGGTGGGACTGATATAGACTGGTTGTGTGGGGGGGGGGTCTGGTGAGACTGGTACAGACTGGTGTGTGTGGGGGGGGGTTGGTGAGACTGGTACAGACTGGTGTGTGTGGGGGGGGTCTAGTGAGACTGGTATAGACTGGTTGTGTGTGTGCGGGGTCTGGTGGGACTGATATAGACTGGTTGTGTGGGGGGGGGTCTGGTGAGACTGGTACAGACTGGTGTGTGTGGGGGGGGGGTTGGTGAGACTGGTATAGACTGGTGTGTGTTTGTGTGGAGGTCTGGTGAGACGTACAGACTGGTGTGTGTGGGGGGGGTCTGGTGAGACTGGTACAGACTGGTGTGTGTGTGTGTGTGTGGAGGTCTGGTGAAACTGGTACAGGCTGGTGTGTGTGTGTGGGGGGTCTGGTGAGATTGGTACAAACTGGTGTGTGTGCAGGGGGGGTGTCTGGTGAGACTGGTACAGACTGGTGTGTGTGGGGGGGGTCTGGTGAGACTGGTACAGACTGGTGTGTGTGGGGGGGGTCTGGTGAGACTGGTACAGACTGGTGTGTGTGTGGGGGGGGTCTGGTGAGATTGGTACAAACTGGTGTGTGTGCGGAGGGGTGTCTGGTGAGACTGGTACAGACTGGTGTGTGTGGGGGGGCCTGGTGAGATTGGTACAAACTGGTGTGTGTGTGTGTGGAGGTCTGGTGAAACTGGTACAGGCTGGTGTGTGTGTGGGGGGGGTCTGGTGAGATTGGTACAAACTGGTGTGTGTGCGGGGGGAGGGGTCTGGTGAGACTGGTACAGACTGGTGTGTGTGTGTGTGGGGAGTCTGGTGAGACTGGTACAGGCGCGCGCGTGTGTGTGTGTGTGTGTGTGTGTGAGGGAGGGAGGGAGGTTGGGGGAGAGGGAGGTTGCCTTCCTCTGTAGTGGGGGGCGCAAGCTCTGCCCAGGACCTCTTGACAACTTGTCCTAAAAGCAAAACCCGTGGATGGGGTGGTTTGGACATGTAACGAGAAGGCCGGGCACCCTTACCGACACCATCCTGCCCGGGGGCCGCGGACGGATGAAGAAGGAGACCTAGGACAAGCAGAACGGCCCACAGCAGAGACTGGACGGGATTAAAACTGGCGGATTGTACAAGGCTTGCAAAAGACCAGGAAGAATTATTGCAAGGATTATTGGAAGAATAATTGCACGAGGATTGCAAAAGACCTGGAAAGTTATTGCTACATCAGAGGTGCCCCAATGGTCTTCAGGACTGATTTCACTCGACTTCATAGAAGCAGGATGTTGGCTGCCATGGGCCTCCTGCTTTACCTGTGGCAGGCATGGGTGCGAGGTCTGTCGTGTCAGGGTTGACAGCATCATATGTAGGTCTGTAGGATCCCAGGATGAAATTCTTTGTCCCAGGCCAAACTGATCATCAGTTTTCCACCTTAGTGGTAGGAAAGGTGGGAGATCCTTAGAGGATCCCAGCCCAGTAGGACAGTTGTGGCCTCTCTGCTGGGCATTTGTACAGTGCCTGGCACCCTTGGGCCCCGATCCTGGAGCCAGATACCCTTGCAGCATGAATCTTAGACTCGTGGAGTATTTATTATATGGGCTGGGTTGTGTTTCCCTGGCAGGAGGAAGGAGCAGTGAAAGCAGCATCTGGGGCTGTGTTGGTTCAGGAGAGAACAACTACAGAGCTCGGGAGACAGGCCAGGTGCTTTTGGATGTCTGGGGCCCCCTCAAGGAGATCGCGGGGGGGTGTATCCACGTGCTGTCTCCTTTCACCCAGCGGCCCTAATAAAACCCAGCCAGCACAGGCGTGCTTGAGATCAGGTGAGTGCCCAAGGAGCTGGGTGCAGCCCACCCCAGTCCCCATCTGCTCCAAACCACCCTCAGGAGCCCAGCAGTGAATTGGGTCCCTTTCCCTGCCATTAGGACCTCATCAGGGTTAATTAACAGAGAGGTGCAGTAGCAGCCCAGTCTGCATTTGTGGAAAGGGCCTCACAGAGCCATCAGCAAGGGGTGCTTATAAAGATGCCATAAGGATGTGAGTAGTGAGCATGTTATCTGTATTGCTGCAGAGTCCCAGAGCCCCTGTTGGCATGCTAGGCGCTGTACACATCCCGAACAAATAGCCACAGCCTCTTCCTTGGTGTTGGACAAGAGCAGGAGGCAGCCAAGGAGATGCAAGAGAAGAACCGAATGCTGTGGGCCCTATCAGATGAGCAGTGATGCTAGACAGGCCCCTGCTTCTGGTCCTAAGAGGGTGTCTTAAGCAGAAGGGGCCTGTTTGCAAATATAACCTGGGATCAGCAGCTATGCAGCAGCAAGAAAGGAGGTCTTGAAAATGAAAAGCATGCAGTGGGTGTCAGATGTGATAGAGAAAGGGGAGTGGAGAGGCATGGAGAGGGTGACAAGGCCAGAGCAAGGGGCCGGGGGATGATTTTTGCCGAAGGGGTGCTGCAGAACTGGGATAAAAGGAGCGCCTGCATGAGAAGAGGGTGGACAGGAAAGGCCGTAGCATTGAGACACACACAGAGGCACCCGCAAGCTTCAGACAGCCAGTGTGGGAGGACCTAGAGGCAGGTCAGAGTCCCAAATGACACCCAGGCCTCCATGACAGAAGGGTTGGGGAAGTGGGGTCACCGCAACTGGACAGGGACGGGTTGGGGGGTGAAGCCCTCCGCTGTCCAGAGAAGGTTGTTTGTACCGCTTCCCCGCACCTTTCCCTCAAGGGCCAGCTCCCTTCCCCTGTCTCTCCTGCTGGGTCCCCACTATTCTCCCTGCCCTGGAGGCTCATTTTTTTGCCCAGGCTGAAATGAAACAGCAGAGCAGTCTCCCCAGGGAACCGGAGGGCTCTGTCATTGGGGACATGAAAACAAGCCAAAGAGGGACAGGCTGGATGTCTCCGAGGGTCTTTTCCATCTCTGCCTTCTGCCATTGCTGATCGCACCAGCATACGCTCATCAGCTTGTTGTGTCTGTCAGAATGACCATCTGCAAAATAGTATTTAATTGCCATCATTAGGTTTCAGAGTCAACACGCCAAGCAGTGGAGGAGCATAGCCTACTCTTGAGAGTGTTTCAGGCTGTTTCTGGACTCAAACAACAGCAATGACTCTACACTCAGTTCTCACTTGTGGGTTTATTTTAGGGCTAGAGGTGTGCCTGCATTTTGTAATGCAATTTTAGGCTACAGAGTTCAACCCCTTTGCATGTCGTGGATTCCAGGACCTCTATGAATCTATCTATGAAAAGTGGGGCAGCCTGTGGGGCTCTGCTCCTGGACGTCAGCTGGTTTGATTAACCCCCCTCTGAGGCTGGAGAGGAGGAAGACTGAAGAAGAATCACCTTAGCAGCCTTGTCAGACTTGTCCCAGCCCATCTAGGACTGTTCTTTTCCTTGCTTTTTTATTTGCTACATCTCTTCCTAATTATATGCCAAGCTTTATCCCCTCCAGTGATTCTTTTTAATTGAGCTTTAGAGATACAGCACTCAGTTAACAATAAACTGATTCATGTGAGCGCAACAATTGCCCTCCAAAGCCTCTGCTGTCACCAGGACAAACTTGTCAATTCAAAGCAGAAAACAGAAAGTGGTTGGCTGTTCATCAGGAACCATCCATCTTCTCAAACAGTGGTCATTTATTAAAGGCGAAAAAACCCTAGAGATAACAGACAGGGATGAGGAGACCTCCACACGGCTTGAAATCCACCTTGGTCTCTTTTGTTTACCAGGAAATGGGAATTGGCCCCAAATCCTGAGACCATCACTGGTTGATTTACGGTAGCCCTCAATGGGAACACACTATATTGCACACGGAGACATTTAATGGCCCAATAACATTGCAGATAAACACATCACAGCAGTAATATATAGCATACCAGTTGACATCATGCTTTGTTAAGCCACCTTCTTCTGCTTTGAAATGCATAGGATCACAGGAAAATTGAGCTGGAAGGGACCACATGAGGTCATCTAGTCCAGTCCCCTGCTCCAGGCAGGCTCATTTCCCATCTCCCTCTCCCCTCTCTTAGTTTAACACAGTTATTGTCTATTTATGTCCACAAAACTTCCAGGAGAGAAAGCCTGTCCACCTCCTCACCCCTCTCTAATGGTCTGATGCCAAATGGTGAATGGTACTAGCTTCTTCTAGACAAGGATGCTGACCCAGGGGAGCACGTGGCCCCAAGAACGCAGCAGAGGGGGAGACCAGCTATGGGAGAAGAAACTGAATCATGGAGCAGTGGTGAATGAGGGAGAACACAGGCAGGAAGAGAAGATGGGATGGCAAGGATGAGGAAGCAAGCAGTTAGGCTTGCAAGAGGGGATGAGATGATGGCAAGAGCCAAGGGCTGGAGCCCAAGAAGGAAGGAGGAGGATACACAGAAGACTGTAAGAGAGAGCAGAAGGGCAGTCTGCCGGCAGAAGGAAGAGTGGAAGGGGAGGACCAGAGATGCATGCCAGCCCCTGAAGGTGGCTTGGGGTGACTTTATAGATTCATAGATGCTAGAGGCTGGAAGGGACCTCTTGAGATCATCAGGGCCATCCCCCCTGTGCTTGAGCAGGAAAGACTGCAGGGGTCAGATGAGCCCAGCAAGGTGAGTGTCCTTGCTGGGGAGAATTAACTGGCTTACGACCAGGGTGGATTCAGGAAAGAGATGGGTGTGCTTCCTGCCAGGGGGGCTGAAGTGAAGTGTGGGCTGTGGTTGGAAAAGATCCTCCTAGGATCATGGAAGAACCTGCTGACTGTCCTCATGGTGGGACAGAGGATGCCACCAGATCCTGATGGAAGTGTGGGAGTGAGGGGGAGATGCTCAAGGGAAGGCAGGCTCAGGTGACCCTCCGAGGTATTCTTCCAGTTATAGGATCACAGAAAAGTGGGGCTGGAAGGAGCTTTCAGAGGTCACATCTAGTCCAACCCCCTGCCCGAGCCAGCACCACCCTTGTCCAAACCATCCCAGACAAACTCATTGTCCAGCCTCTTGGTAAAACTACCATCAACCGTGACACAACAGAAGATATAACACCCAAACCCGCCACAGGGGATCACAGCAGCCAATGTCCTGCTGCTATGAAAGATTGTGAATATATAGGCTCAAGAGATCCCAGGCAGATGGTCACACTCCCCACTCCAGAGAAAGACAACACCCCCCCCCAGTGCAATCCTTCCTGACCCCCAAATACGGTGTTGGTCTGACCCTGAGCAGAGGAGCAAGACCCTCTAACCAGGAGTCTCCCCAACTTTAAGTCCCAGCAGGAGCATTGGCACAGCCCAGTCCCCATCCCATCTTGGCTGCAGCCAGCAGTCCCTGGAAGAGGAGGGGAAGGCAGAAGATGGTAACAGAAATGAGCACTGGGCTCCAGCATCAGTGCGAGATGGAAAGTCTAGGGATGCTCAACCCCTGGGATTCCCAGAAAGAGGACTTGTCTTGATGGGGAGACTCCACCCCAGTGCCTGGGGTACCAGCCTTCTGGGATTGTGCCTAGCCCAACTGGTAGGAGCTAAGGAACGAGGGGAGAAGGCTGAGGAAAAGCAGGGGAGTGAGGACAGCCATGAATGAAAGGATCGCTAGGGTCTGAGGGTGGATAGCCTGCTTTACAAGATTTCCCTACACCTCAGGGCTTTGCATTTGCTCTCAAGAAGCCTGTGAGCCCATCTAGTGGACAGCAAATAAACAGCACCCAATGGAGCAACAGTAGAGCCTCGGTCCACACTGCACTGCTTGGGAGCATGACAAGGGGCTTGTCCCAGGGGGTGGCCTCAACGTCCCCAGGTAGCTGTTCAGCCCCAGCTCGGCCCATCGCCTTTCTCTCCTGCCACGACTTGATGTTATGTTTTCTATCTGGGGGAGGCTGTCCCAGGGCTTTCCAAGCTAAGCCTCAGCCCCTGGTTTGTGGGCTTGGGGTGCCCGTATGTGCTTGTCATGCTTGGTCCTTCTGGCTTCAGCCCCTTTTCCTCTTGCCTGGGTCCTGCCACCTGGGCCCATTGCACCAGACCTGGCTTCTGGGTCCTCACCTTGAA
The DNA here is from genome assembly GCF_030867095.1 of Alligator mississippiensis. NCBI lineage: Eukaryota > Metazoa > Chordata > Crocodylia > Alligatoridae > Alligator > Alligator mississippiensis. The sequence goes on along the minus strand of NC_081824.1, from coordinate 466,761,424 downwards.
TGCCCTACTCTGGGCCCACTGGCCCCCATGCTTGCCCTGCTCTGGGCTTGTTCCTTCCTCCAAATGCCTTGAGCTCCCCCCCAAACCCCATGGGCCTTTCTTTATATGGCTCCCTGGCCCTGTCTGCTGCTGGTCACCTGATTTGGCTTGCTACAGGCAGCCTCAAGGTGGTCTCTTGCTGCTGGACCTGCGGGGTTTCTGTGTAAGCCCCCCGGCTCCTGCTATTGCTCTCCCTGCTGGCTCCAGGGTGAGTGTTTGCTCAGGTCTTTTCCTCTCCTAGTCTGCATCTGGGTTTATCTGGCTGGCAGACCTCAGGGTTTGCTCCCCCCTCTCAGTAATGGGGTAGGCGCCCCATTACAGGGAGCATTTCAGGGTACCTTCCTATCCATCTCATCTTGTAGAAGTTTCCCAATCACTCTCCAGCAACTGCAGGGCCCTCGTCAGTTCCTCTTGGACAAGAACATTTGGCCCATTTATTAATATTTGGCATTTTAATGGCTTTCTAGATTCCAGTTGAAATTTTGTCATTGCACAAGACAAGATGTGCAGCTTCCTGTCCCAGAAGAAGTCATAACACTCAATGGTAAGAAAATGGCAGAAAACAATCCTTGAAAACATGCTTCAAGTCCAGAAAGCAAGTAAACAGACATTAGTGTTTGTGATTTGTTAGTTGATCTCATGATTTTGGGGCCCGACTCGGAGATTGTTCAATCCGCGGGGAGGCTAATATTGCACCTGTGTATTTTATGGTTTAGTGTGGGCTTTGACTGTCAGAGTGTGGAATGGTTAACAAAGACAGCTCTTCTCCCAGGTGTTTTTTGAGCATTTGAGTTAAATTGGCATCAGTACAAATGAAAGCCTATTAAGTGTTTGGTTTCTGCAGTTCCGCTTTGGAAGAAAACACAGAGGTGTCCCAATGCAAAAGACTTGACCAAACAAGCAAAAGGGCTTCAGCAGTTAAATCCACCTGAAGGAAACTCACTTCCCTTCCTTTATGCTTAATCAGCTTTTGCTCACTGGATGGCCTGATGTTCTTCCCCTGCAGAGGGAAATCTCTTGTCATCCATCCAGTAACCAGGGGACACAAAGGAGAGAGACAGTTGGGTTTTCTAATGTGAAGAATCATAGACAATGATGGTGGGAAGGGACCTCAGGAAGTCACATCTAGTCCAACCTCCTGCTCAAACCAGGACCAGCCCCAACTGCATCATCCCAGCCAAGGCTTTGTCTAGCCAGGTCTTCAAAACCTCCAAGGATGGAGAGTCCACAACCTCTCTGGGTAACCTGTTCCAGGGCTTCACCAGCCTCCTTGTGAGAGTTTTTCTTAATATCCAACGTAGACTTCCCTTGCTGCAACTTGAGCCCATTGGTCCTTGTCCTGTCATCTGCCCCCACTGGGAACAGTGCAGCTCCATCCTCTTTTTACCCCCCTGCAGGGAGTTGAAGGCTGCTATTCAATCCCCTCAGTCTTCTCTTCTCTAGACTAAATCAATCCAGTTCCCTCAGCCTCTCCTCACCAGTCATGTCCCCCAGCCTCCCAACCATTGTTCTTGCCCTCCGCTGGACTCTCTCCAATTTGTCCACATCCTTTCTGTAGTGGGGGACTCAAAACAGGACTCCAGATGTAGCTTCACCAGTACTGAATAGAGGGGAAGAATCACTGCCCTCCATCTGCTGGCAAAGCTTCTACCAATGCAGCTCAGGATGCCGTTAGCCTCCTTGGCACCAAGGGCACACTGCTGGCTCCTGTTCAGCTTCTTGTCCCCTGTCACCCCCAGGTCCTTTTCTGCCGAGCTGCTGCCCAACCAGCCACCCCCCAGCCTGCACTGGTGCATGGGATCATAGGCAACTGGAAGGGACGCCACTGTTGGTGGCTTCTATGTGTGCCCCCCCAGATTCAGGAGGCACTAGTCACTTATGCATGGGACTGTTCTGCCCTAAGTGCAGGACTTTGCACTTGTCCTTATTGACCTCATGAGATTTCTTTTTGTTCAATCCTCCAATTTGTCTAGGACACAAATGAAAACCTTTGGGAAAGAGGGAACGAAGGGTGAAAACTCCCTTTCCCCCTCAGCTGTGCAGGTCACACATGAGGGTGAAAATCCATAGGCATCCTACAGCCAGACTCATTTGTCTGATCCAGGGGTGACCAAAATGCAGCATGCAGAGCCATATCTTCTGGTCTGTGGGGTTCCCTGCAGTCTAGAAATCTGGCAGTGTGGCAAGCTGTGGCAGCATTAATCGCCATGGCTCCAGGTGGGAGCATGGACCCAAACCAGTGTCACCAGCCAAGAGGGCTGGAGTAGGCAGCTCTAGCTGTATGGGACCAGGAAGTGGGCAATCATCTAACCAAGTTACAAGCCAGGACCCAGCTGTCAGAGGACAGGGATCTGCAGTGCCAAGGGGTCAAGAAGCTAGCAAGGCAGTCTTCAAGCCCTGGAGTTTGAAAGCAGGAAGAGATGGGCAGGAACCAGGATGAAGTCAGGAAGCAGGGTCCAGATGCAGGAAGCCAGGAGGGAACAGGTAGGATGGAGGAAACAAGGAGAGACAGGCAATCAGCAGCTGGGAGCTGGGCAGGGAGGTATCTATCTTGCTGAGTAGCCTTGGGGGCTACTTCTCAAAAGCAGGCAGCTAAACCCCGCAGGGAAAGGCCACTGGCTAGCAAGTCAGCTCAGGCAACCAGGCCAGCAGGTGACAATTTGGCTTGGCTTCTGCCCTGACACAGGACTGGGGCAGGAGCTGATGAGTTAATTTAACAAAAAATATTTTGGAAAACTTTTCATATTCTGGGTAAAATGAGCCAAATCACTTCTGAATCCTTTTGTTTGAGCAAAACTCAATCATTCAAACACCATATGTGGCACTGCAGCTGGCAAGTATCCTTCACCCCAGACTTTTCAGCCTGGGACTTCAGATGCTCCCAAATCCATTGGCTGGTATCCTACGTGCAGGCCCAAGCCCAGAGGCTTGGGGTCCAGATGCCCCTGAGTCTCACTTGCCACTGGCCAATGGCCACAGTGTTACACAAATTGCCAATTGCTCAAATCATGAGCAAGACCTTATAAGGGAGGATAAGGCAAGATGCCTCATTTATTGATTAAGTGCTTAATACACACACACATGCACACCCCCCACATGCATACCCCAATTTCTGTTCTGCACGGGTATACCTTACCAGTCTTATCAGTGCTCAGATCAACTTAGTGGCCAGTCAAGTTGATCATGAGTGGGAGCCGGGATCCTGCCGGTCCATAGATTCATAGATTCATAGATGTTAGGGTCGGAAGGGACCTCAATAGATCATCAAGTCCGACCCCCTGCATAAGCAGGAAAGAGTGCTGGGTCTAGATGACCCCAGCTAGATACTCCATCTCGTCAGACGAACCGATGCTCCAGGGTGGCACGCAGAACAAGACCCAAAATCGATATGTCTTACCCCATCTTTTATAGCCTTGTCAATTCACGTAGTCCTCTGGGCTTTTGCTGGGCTATCACTGTGTTCTTCCTTGAAAGTTGATTGCTGTTGTTCTCTTGCTGTTCTGGGGCGGATTCTTCTTGTTTAGTCTTTTATCTCTCTGCGTTCTTCAGCCAGTCGCCAGCTGATGTTTTCCTTTTCCATAGACACACTCTCACCCATTCTCTCACACATAGAGCATACAAAAGAGTAAAAGGAAGCACTTATGCCAAGCTACAGAGCAATACAAAATGGAGTTTCTTAAGGCAATGCAAAACTCAAGAAAATATGTATGATTAAAGGCAATAGGCAAACGTCATTTCCATGTTATTCACCTAACATCAAGCTGATATTTATGCGACTTGTATAACAGCAGGAGCAAGCTAGGGAGGAGCCCTCCATTTCCATAAAGTAGGTGTGCAGCCTATTGGACGCTCCCACTGGAAGCTCTTGTAGGGTATCCTGGCTGCAGTGCATTTGGACCGGGGTGCTCCCTCCACTACACAATGCCATTTAAATCCATCTCAATCTGGGTAACAGACCAGTGCAATGACTACACTTGATCTTAGCTCACGAGAGGCTGAGAAGCAATGAGTTATTTACACAGCAGCTGCTTTCTTGGTGGTCACAAGACAGTCCTGTGCTGATGTTCCCATGCATTCCTGTCTCTGGCTGGGCATGCTCTAAGCTTCGCTGTGACAAACAGCCTGGTCATGTCCTGGCTGAGGCTGAAATCAGCGTCCAGCACAAAAAAAACAGACGCTGTGGGGTTTTCCAGCAAGCCGTGATCTCTGCTGCAGGGGCTGTGAGCCAGGTCTTCCTTTCTAGACCAGCCTGGCTCAGCCCAGGGGGGGCAGGGAGGCTGTGGTGGTGCAGAGCTCCCTTTGCTTCTTCTCCCAGGCTGGGCCCAACCCCTGGAGTGGATTAGGGAAGCCTCAAGGCTGATAAAATTTATGCCCACTTTCACTAGCCCCCGGGAAGCAAGAGTGCACTGGTGAGCTGGGAACAGCCCATTCCTAACATGCCCCCATCTTGGACCCCAGGTCGGGGGGGAGCATACAGCCATTTCAGCAATGCCCAGGGTCTGCCCAGTTGTACCAGCTGGTTTGTGGCACTTAATAAGAGATGCTAAAATGCATCGTGTGTGAGATTCCCATGCAAGAGTTGCAGTGAAGAGATCGGCAGTCACATCCGTGCCTGCACTGGCACAGCCGCTACATTTAGAAATCTGGGCTCTTGTGCTACAACCCACATAATGCTACATCCACAGGTGGTCACTGCAGCTAGGAAATAACATCAGTGAACTGGGCAGGTGAGGCTGAGAGTCAGGGCTGGGAACCTTGTCTCAGGGTGGGAAATGCAAGAGCTAATACGTGTCTGCAGCACAGCCATAAAGATGCTGCATATGCAAGCAGCTCCTACACCTGGCTCAAACAGACAGACCTCCTTTCCCAGAGAAGGAAGCAGGCACAGGCAGACTGAGCAATTTGCTGAAGGCCACATGGGAAGTCTGTGGCAGAACCGGGCATAGCACCCAGCCCTTCTGACCATCCCATGCCTCACTCACAAGTCCCTCTACCCTCCGGCGGAAGCATCTGTGCTCTCCACAGTGTGTCTAATGCCGGTTGTGAGAAACTCTTCTGGCTTGTGATGGTTGGTGAATGCCTTCTTTTTACTGAAATCCAGATTAGTGACATCCCTGGGTGGAAGGAATAACATGGCCATGAATACGTGGTGCTGCAGTGTCTGATGTTGGCAGCACAACAGCTGGTGCACGTGTGTTTGTGCGTGTGCGTACCACACAGCTGGAGCCCCCAGACCTGGAGAGCTGCTTGCCTCTGGGGCCCCACATCACCCACCACCAAGCAGCTGCTCAGCAGAAGGCAGGTGACCCAGAAGGGGCATTGTCGCAGCTGGCACCCTTCCTCCTCTGCTGTTTCCTCCTCCGTCTTACCAGGCACCCAGGATGAGCCAGCATAGGGGCAGAGCAGAGGGACACAGTGCGTGCGTCTACACATTCGTTAATGCTCAGTAGTTACTGGGATGTATGTTATAGCCGACCACGTTCTTAGACCCACACGGCTATAACTTATCCCTGAAACATGGACAATCTCGTATTTAGCCATTTGGAAATGTAAACTTCAGTGCTAACCAAGAAAGAAGAAGTTTTCACCTCCCTGCCTGACATCGGACACCTCCAGGGAAGAAGCCTGCTTAATCTGCCCAGCACAGAGCCACTTTCTCACAAAAAAACCTTCCACCTTCTACCTCCCCTGTGCAAAACGAAGTTTCTTTCCTACCTAGGAGAACTTCTACAATCTTTGAATTCTCCTCAGCCTGAAGAAGGGTGTTTGGACCCGAACGCTTGCAAAGAAATGATTTTTTTTTTTGCTACTATTTAGTTGCTCTAATAAAAGATATCGTCTCTGACCCAGTACTTACCGCATATTTCATTTAGTGCTTGCTTAATGAAGTATTAACTAAATGCGCAGTAACTACAGTTACTGCGCAGTAGCGTCAGTGCACAGGTTTTTAGTCACACTTACTGCGCAGTAGCCTAATACTACTGCGCAGTAGTGTATTAGCGTGGTTTTTGCCCAGCACAGTGTTACTTGACTACTGCAAATTAAGCGTCTTGTATAGACATGCCCACTGTGGCTGGGATGGCATTTGGTCCCCCCGTGAACAGAGGGAGGCTGGCATATGGATGGGGGTTAGAGACACCCATGGCACAGGGGTGCCTGTGTACTCAGTCCCTGCCCATGCTCAGGCACCAGTTGATCTCACACAGCTTCTCCTCTCACATCCACACCAGCTTCTCCCCTCGTGCCCACCTGCTTCAGGAAGGAGCAGGAGCAAAGCTGGGACAGGGGAGGGGAGTTTCCAGCTACAAGTCTGGTGAGAGCCCTGGTAACTTCCCTGCCTCTATTAGAGGGTTTCCATCCACCCAATATCCACATGGAAGGAGCTGGGGTGGGGTGTCCAACCTGCAAACCCAGGCCTGAATCCCATAGATGCATCCTCTGCTCTCCAACAGCACAGCAGTACCAAACTCCACCCCTGTTGCTCAGCTGATAAATACAAGCCAGTTGGGGAGGATCAGCATCCAGAAACCATCATGAATGTCCTGGGGCTGGGCTTTCTACTGCTGCTGGCACTGACAGGAGCCATCAGTAAGTACTCTGGAAATGCAAAGCTTCCCCTGGGCTCCCGGTCCAGAGCTGTAGCTACGCTGGCCCCTAGATCATCTTCCTGCCTTGCAAGGGGATGAGTTAGGGGCTCACGGGTGGCAGAGCGTGGGCACCAGGGAGCTCGGGGATGATGTGGAGTTGCTCTTGGTTGGGTTGTGTGCCAGCCCTGCCTCCGTGAGTGCCATCTTGGGGCTTTGGGAGGCTCACTCGAGCTTGCTCCAGTTTTCATGCCGCAGGAAGATTGCAGGAGCCCCCTGAGCTAGGAGACTGTCCATCTGGGTCAGGTTCTCCTTCTTTCCACCAGGAAACCCACCGGCGTCCGCGGAGTTTCTTGGCAGCTGCAACCCCAGCCCGTCCTTTCTTGTGTCATGGGGATCTCCTCAGTCCTCAACCCACGAGGGCCTAAATTCCCCCTCCTGCCAATCCAGCCAGACCCGTGGGGTGATTGTGCAGGGGAGGCTGGTGAGTCCATCTCACCTGCTTTTAGGAACGTCCAAGGGTGGAGACGACACTGCCTGTCCAGGGCATCTCTTCCAGGGCTGAACCCCCCTGTGTGAGAAAGCTCTTCCCAATATCCAACTGAGATCTCCCTTGTGGCAACTGAAGGCTGCTCCTTCTTCCCCTGTGCCCTTTCTGTGTGAAGCCTGGTAGCAAATCCCCCGTCAGGCATCTGTCTTCCAGGCTCACTCCACTTCTGAAACTCCCTTGCAAACTCCCGGAGGAGTCCAGCCACCTGCCTGGGCCTAGACAGATAAAATGGCCAGTCACCCTTTGTGAAGGAGGGGATTTGGGCTGGCCCCGGCCCCTGCAGGGGAGCAAAACATGGGCATTGTGTGCTAATCTCCGGCATTGCAGCTCCCAGCTGCCTGAGCTGGCCTCCATCCAGGCTGGCTCTCGGGGAAGCGTCAACAGACATCGGTCTGGGCAGAGCGATTTGCTGCTCTCGGGGTAGGGTCGGTGGTTTGAATGCGTCTCTCCCTTGTGCTGGAGGGCCCCAAACAGGTTAGGAAACTAGGAAGAGGGCAACCTTGGTGTTTTGGATTTTCCAGGCTCACAAACAGCTTGTCCTGGGTGCTTCAGGCTCCTCGGAGTACCCTCCCCTGTCATAAATCCAGCCCGTGACATTTCAGCCAAATTGGGGTTAGTCGTCATAAAATCAGAGATTTAGACATGAAAGTGCTAAAATCGGATCTATGGTCGTGGCCGGTTTAAGGCAGAGACACTGCAGTCTCCGTCTCCTGGTTTCTAGCTCCCAGAAGCAGAATCTCAGCAGTCTTTTTAACTAGGATCCCCGATGTTTTTTCATATATGGTTTTGGGTTGACATTGTGAGGTAGGTGGAGCTGGCATCTTCCTGAGTCTGCAGGCAGCCTGAACCAAGAGTTTGAAGAGAGGCGAACAGCGCCATTCATCTCATTCCTGAACTCCTCTGTATCGTCCATGGAGGTCTCTAATGGAAGGGTTTGCTAGGGCCTGGCATTGCCTTAATTCAGCCTGATTCAGTTATTATGGAAGGAAAGATACAATGCGGGTGTCACTACAACTGTGTTTCTTTATATGAGTATCGCAGCTATGAGTCCTCTTGGCTCATCACATAGCTCCTAAAGGAGAAGATTATGGATGAAATGATGGGTTTAGATAATAGGAAGGTAGCAAGCTCTTGCTTACTTGAAAAGCTAATGTCTCAACTTAGTGCAGGATGTTAGATCTCAAAGCACCGTGCTGCAGAGCATCATCCTCTCCATGTGTTATGTGGGAGAAACTGAGGGCCAGAGATGTGGAGGGATTTGCTCAAGGTCACACAGTGATGTGGTGGGACCGAGAAGCTGGGCAGGAGTTGGAGCAGGAGGCTGATTTTGGGGTCAAGGCACTGATGTGGCACCTTAACCCTAGCCCTCTGTGACCTTGGGGTCATCTCTGCACGTAGCTACTCTGGATTAGCTCCCTGATTGCCAAACACAAGTGCCCTATTCTGGGTTAGCTTCATCCAAACTTGACTGCAAAAAAAAGCACTCTTATTCTGCAATAAGTATGTCCTCACATGGCATTACCCAAGGGAGAGGTAACAGCTTCTGCTTGAAGCCCTAGGCTACCTCAGTCTTTGGTAAGATCAGACCCAAAGCCTCTGGGAGATCCTCAAGCCCATCCCAGCTCCTCGTCTGGAGGACCCTTCATGTGTTGGGGCAGCCAGGGAGTGCAGCCTCTCTGCAGATCCTAGTGATATGGGTCTGCTTGTATGAATGGTACATGCAAACATATGTCTCTGTATCTCGTAATCAGTAAATGTGGCATCTTGCCTTATCCCTCTTTATAAGGTCTCGCTCTTGATCCGATTAATTGGCAATTTGTATAACACTAGCCCGCCCTGACTGTGTTCGCTGTATCCCTGCCCCAGGTGCCCAGGAAGGCGCGCTGGTGGCTGCCAAGAGCTGCGCGAGCCGGAGAGGACGCTGCCGCCGGTTCTGCTTCTCTCACGAGGTCCCCATGGGCCACTACGGCTGCCCTCGTCGGTACAGGTAAGGATGCACCGTGAGGGCTGAAGCCCACCATCGTGAAAGCTGGGCTTCCCCAGGAAACCATCCTCAGGGTGATGGACTGAAGCGAAGAGGTGAATGGGAAAATTAAGGGGGGGAAATGGCATTTCAAAAGGGTGTGGAGCTGCTTCTCATCATCCAGGGCTCCACGGGGGCCTCATGTCCTCTAAAGGCATGCAATGATTGCTGTTTTGGCCGGCACTGAGATCCAACCGAGGGCCGCCAGAGCCAAACTACAGCTTGAGTTCATGGGCAAACCTCATTAACATGGGAGGCACACACTCATTTCCTCCTTGGAACAGGACAGGGAGGGGATTTGCTCATGTCCTCCCCACCAACACGAAGCCTATGCTTTGTTTCCAGGTGCTGCGTGCCAAAGAAGTACCTCCTGGAGTAGCCCGAGACAAATGTACCATCTTGCAGCAGAGCCAGCTCCATCCCACCGGTCCCGTAGGCACGTGCCGTGCTTTGCTGACACTTTCTGATGTGACGTCTGTCTCAAGCATCTGGCCGGCGCTGAAGGGTGATGAAGGGAGCTGGGCTCTTTTGCCATGTGTCAGTGGTTGATGCAGGCCTGACCCCTCTCCCATAGCAGCCAGGTCTCTCATCAATGGGAGCTGGATCATGGTCCCAGTGAGAGCTCATTTCTGCCATCTGCGCTGTCCTGGAGCGGTCTCAGTCATGCATAAGGACTAGCTCAGCTGAGCCACATGGACAGGATCCTAGCTGGGATCGTCTGACCCCAGCGCTCTTCCCTGCCCAGGGCAGGGGGTCGGACTCGATGACCTACTGAGGTCCCTTTCGACCTTAATATCTATGAATCTATGAACCTAGGATCCCAGCCTCGGTGCCTGCGGGCCATATTGTGACTTCCAAGTTTGATTGAAGGCTCCTTGTTGATTCCAACGGGGACCATTATTATTGCTCTAAGTGGGGTCGAGTGGTCATAGCATCTTTATAGCACCTCCAGGAGCGAGTTCAAATCCTGATCTGGCTGTGCACCAAAGGCCACCCCAGTCCACACAGCTGTAGACAGATACCTGGCTCTTCAGGGGAGTCAAAAATGGTCAGAAGTGATGCTGGCCACGTTGCTCTTTTGCGTGCTGGCTTCTCTTAACAGTTCTAGTGCTGTGGGCCATCGGGCTAAGGCAGACCTTTGACCTTGGCCACCGAGAGGCCCCAGTGTCTTGGATGCAGTATAGATGTATAATCTAATAACAGATGGTTTTTGCTCCAAGGAATTTAGAGGCCTTTCCTTAGTAACTGGTAATAGAAGAAGGTCCCGTTTTACTGGTTAGCTGGAGATGTTTCACTCATGTAGAGGGCTCACGAGACAGAAGCATTGCACTTTTTCTCCAATCTCTCGGACAGTGGTCAGGAAGAGTGTGTGTGTGATATACATTTGAGGCTGGCTTTTGATTTCAGATACGCAAGAGTAACTCCACTGAAGGCTTCAGAAGAGTTACTCTGGATTTGTCGGACTATGCATGGGATCAGTATAGACAAGCCGGAGCTGGAAACACGGTAGAAGAACGTGACCTGTATGAGGGGTAGAATGGCTCAAAGGTAACTCTTATCCCAGAGTGGTATAACTGTAAGACGCTTAGAGGGTACTTAGCACAGTTTATCACCCTTTAATGTGTGGCTGATCCCATTTTAAATGCCTTGAGAGCCGTTTAAAGGTAACCTGTAACAACACTCTTCAGCTTGATCCTGCTTTTGCTAATCTCCAGTGCAACCCCGAATCAGTAGGACGGTGCTGGTGGGAAGGTACAATCCATGCCTACGCAGCCTTGCTGTGGCTGCTCTTATTGTCAGTTTGGTGTCCATTTGAAGCAACTCCCTTGACATCAGTGGACTCACAGCAGGGTAAAGAATAAATGTGGGCAACACCCAGCTCCTTATTTTAGGCTTCGCAGGCTGGGCCCTGTTGCCATTGACTCCAATAAGAGCAGATTTGTTCCCCTGCCTCTGATGGTTTTGCTTCCCTGGTGCTCCTTTCTTCTGTCCCCTTGCTTAGCTTGTAGCCAGAAAGCTGATGCAGTCTGGAGGCTATTGGCCACTCAATGCACGTTTGACCTGGGCGAGGGTCTTTCACAGTGAGCTGTTGTCCTTGAGATGGCTGCACTGTCCCAGGGCAGCGTGAAGCACCCAGGTTGGATCAGGGTTGAACTTAAGCGAGGCCCTAAATGAACAAATAAAAGCTAGTTGAGGGTGATTCGGGCTTCGCTGGTCTCAGAAATGTTGGAGTTCAGTGTGATTCCCACTTTAAGGGACAACAAAGGCATGGCCACGAGCTCCCAAACCCAGCGCTGAAGTAGTTTTAGAAACAGAGGTAAAGACTTAAGAGGAGTTGGAGGGAAGGTCAAGGAGAATGAGGTAGGGGCTGGACCGCAGAGCATCACATTCAGAGAGCTCCTTATCCTGCTTCCTGAGGGAACAGAGACTCTCTGAGGGCAATACAGGGGCCATGACACACAGCTCTTCCACCCAAGAGGCAACATCATCATGCCAGCTACATCTGTGATGATACCAGCACCTTGCCTTTAAACAGGACCTCCCCAGCTGCGGAGCTGCTAGCAATTTAAAAGCTTTTAATGAATTCACTCTCACCGCTGTTTTCCCCACTCCTTGCCCCCCTAAATAGAAATCTTACTATCCCATATTATCCCATGCAAAATCTCATGGATGGCCTTTCTCATGCATGTGAAGATTTCAGTTGAACCATTGGCCTAAAGAAGACCGCAGTCATGGGTCAACAAGTTGCCCGCCCTCCCGAAGTGAGAATAAATGATGCAAGCCTGGAAGTGGTTGGAAAGTTCATTTACGTCCGTCTCACAAAATCTTGCCTTGGAAGCTGAAATTAATGCTTGCGCTGGAAAGGCAAGCAACGCCATGGCTAAACTTTAAAAGAGAGCTTGGAAAAACAGAGCGCTCACTCTGGACAAAGATGTCCATCTACAGCACTTGCGTACTTAGCTCTCTATTGCACGGCAGAGAAACACGGAGTCCGTTTGCTAAGGAAGAAAGAAAACTGAACAGTTTCCATCTTCAATGTCTGTGCTGTAACCTGGGCATGACAAAATATTCAACTTCACTCTTCTGGAAAGAGTCAAGACACACAGTATGTTTGTGCTTCTGAGACAGAAAAGTCTGTTGGCTAGGACATGTGAACCATATGAGCGACGGCTGAATCCCCAAGGACATAATATACAGTAAACCGGCTACCGGCAGACGTCAATGTGGACGGCCCAAACTCCGGTTTTTTGATGTCTGCAAGAAAAACCTTCATGACCTGCGCATCGACGGCCAATGCTGGGAATCAATCGCTTTGGACCACTGTGAGTGGAAAGCCACCACGAAGCAGGGCCTTGAGATGGAGGGGGTCAATGATAAGCTAGAGAAGAGGCATCGGGGCAGGCAACACAAAACGGTACTCAGCATGCCAATGCAAACTCAACCGAGTTTGAATGTGCAACTTGGCGGAGGGTCTGTCTGCCCCTCATCGGACTCCTCAGCCACTCGAGGCGCTGTGCTGGTACCCGGTAACCTACCAAAGGCGCAATCCCCACGGTCTCCCGAGACCGATGGCTGCCAAAGTGTATGCATATCCCATTTTATAGATAAGGGTGCTAAGGCAGAAGGAGAGAGAAATAAGCTGACGAAGATTATGCATCACAGAACAGGATTTCCCGCAGCCCTAAAGTCCCATTGACTCTAGGAAGTTTTTGTGCGGGTGCTGCCATCTCACAGAGTGCTTGCACACTCACCTGCCTTTGCTGGTGGTGCATGTCCTGATGGCGTGAGTCTGTAGTGGCTGAAGCCCCCCTGCCCCGGGGTGATGAGCTTGGGGCTTGCAGCTGCCAATCCTGCCACGCCAAGGGAGCATGTCTATGTTGGCATTTGGCTGGTGCCAGTGTACTAGCAGAGGGCTTGTGATATTCTGGGAGATGATTTTATACTGCTGACGGGAAGGCTGGGTTTTGCCACTTCCATTAAAATTTGCAGGCAAACCAGTGACCAGAAAAGGGAGCTTCTGTTGACCAAAGCAATGGGGGGGGGGGGGGGGGAGGTGCACAGGCCCAGGAGACTGGTCTCCAAAATGCACCATAAGGGATTGTGGCAAGGCAAAGGAAACTGAACTCTCTGTCCTTGAATTGCCTTATACTCCTGTCTTGCTTCTTTATGAAGAAAACCTGACTGGTTTGTATACCTTTTCAATCCACCCAAAACCTGTCCTTTTAAAACATAACATTAGCAATATCAGGCGTGCTCAAGAACTCACTGGAAGCATCGGGGTGGACTGGGAGCTTTCAGAGGCCACATTTAAACAGGCAGCATGTGGGATCTTTAACAAGGAGAGCTTTCCTCTTTAGTGTATCTCAGACATTGGAGCAACATGGTTTTCACTGACCTAGAAGCATTTGAGAAACCATGCGTACAAATCGGCGCTCCTCTCAGCCCATGTCATGTTATGAGACCTATTAGACCTTGTCCATCGCTCTCGGGATATTATCAGTGCTACTGACCACAGCTCGGAGGGCGCGGGAGGATGGGATGGGAGAAATGGGGGAGAGAGAAAGCTTGTTCACAGACTCTCTGCTCTTCCAAGGGGTTGCCTGACTGGCTCAGTAAGGCTCACCAGCTTTGGTTGATCCAGCCCTGCAAGCACAATCCTGAAGTGCTTCCTTGGTCCTTCCTCTTCCACTGCTGGATGACTTGCGTGTAAACTGCAACGTGCCCAGGCTGATTCTGGTGGAAGGCATCTGACACCTTCCCCAGAGGTTGGCACTTGGGTGACTCTGCCGAGACCCCAGCTCCTCTCTCTGCCACGCTGCAGACCGCAGATGTGAGTGGAAGGATCGAGGAGACATTTTTATTTCGAGGTGGCTCAGGAATTAGGACCCTGCCCAGGAATTAGGACCCAGGTGCCACTGTCTGGCAAGAAGGAGGCAAACACCGCACGATTGATTCAGTTATCAGAAACAAGTTTTATTCATACCTATTTCTGTGCAGCCTGGCACCGCAAGGACAATTTTGTACCGTACAGCAGGCTTGTTGTTTCTCCCTGTATAACAATCCCAAGCAGTCTTTTTGTGTGTGTGTGTGCAGGAAGATGCATTCAAACTGATACAGAGCCTTCCTTCTGAAGCAAGTTGTCCTGAGACTGCAAAGCCCCGTGGGTCACATCCACAGCCCATCCATGCCGGGGGAGTCTTCTCCAAAAGGCTTTGCATGGGGCCTCCTTTATGGGAAAGACGTGAAAAAAATCTCTAGCTGTGCTCCTTTTTGAGGTTGCAGTGAACAGGACGCTTATCTTAGGGAAGGAGACAGACATGAACCGCAGCACGGTCCATACAGAGCCATGCACAGGGCACCCCTAGCTGGGGTCAACCCTGGATACAAAGAGGCCTCATGGAGTAGCAGTATGGAGAAAAACTTGATACCAAACCTGTATTCCCTGTCTTGTCCCTAAATAAAGGTGACAGCTGCTGTGATCCACCACGGAGGCATCCAGGACAGCATCTGTGAACCCAGTGTAGGCCATGTCGCTGGCAGAAGTGTTTCGTATACAACAGTCTATGCAAGCAGGTGATGTACAGAGCTGCAATTCAAGAGTGACTGAGAACCAGGAGGGAACGCAGCTCCCTCTCCTCTGGGCAGCATGGGCTGTGCCATACGGGAAGGAGACACTCTCCTGCTGCTTAAACTACCATAATATTGCACATACTACACACCCTCCAATAAGCCAGGCGCTGCATTTTTGGAAGGCAGCATGGAGACCAAAAGCTTTTTCTAGATTCACAGTCAACCGCGTGGCATAGGGTAAGTCCTCCTGGAAACACAGCCTCGAGGAAGCGTGGCATCCCAGGGGACAGCCTGGGGGAGGCAGCAGGAACTTCCTAAAACAGCAAAAAAGCAAGGCCTCCGACCCTTGCAATGCAATAGCAAGACTGTTATTTCTTTACTGGAAATTGTTTGAGAAGTCCCTGTAAATAATAGTGTTGCTTCCACTCCTCAAGCCTCATCAGGATACTACAGACTGCCCGCAGAAGCTCTCACCCTCTGCCTGAGATCAGTGACCCTTCAGCCAAGTGCTAGAGCCTCACCAGTGGCTGCTAGAGGGTTAACAGTGGCCACTGGCTTCAGCACTTCCAGGGATAAGTGGAAGCTATGTTAGCACAGTGTCTGCTTGCTTCTTTTCTTCCCTGCTTCTATTCCAGCAAAGAAAAACCGGCTTCCCCACTTAAGACACAACCCTTCATTTTCACAGAAAACTAGGGTTGGAAGGGACCTTGGCGTGCAGGTCATTTTGGACGGTGGAGCTAGTCCAGGTCATTTTGGAGGGTTGATTTTTTCGGGGGGAAGGTGCATCGAGTATGCAAGTGTGGTATGTGATCATGGGTCCAGGGGTCAGGACTGTGTGGGTAAATGATACTACAAACAACAAGCTAAAAGCCTGTGAAACAAAGGCCGGTGATATTCGAGTTAGTCTGCAGAGCTAAGAATGCTTCAGTGCTTAAAAAGAAAAAAAACTTTAAGCTATTTAACCAGGATTCTGGCGTCCTGGGCTCTTGAAGTGTGCACCAGAGGAAATGTTACAGACTAAAGAACATTTGAAACAATTACTGCTTTGTGTAGTGTTTCCAGAGGTTTGGGGATTGAAGGGCCACTCTTAGCAAAACCAGGCATCGTCATCAGCCAACTTCTAACTCAAAACACTATGAAAGCATATGTGGCCTGGTGCTAGGCAGACCACTTCCCATGGCCCAGGGATCCCAACCCCTATCAAGGCCTCATTGTGCTATGTGCTGTGTATACATTCACACGGAAAATGGTCCCTGGGCTTGCGAGTCTTGGCCAAGGAAGGGTGAAAAGGGGATGAATCGCTACATTGCAAAGATGAGGCTCAGAGGCAGAGAAGTGCGGCAGTTTGGCCCTCATCGTTATGCATCCTCCATCTCCAGAGCACTTGCCAAATACTGGAGAGGGACTGCAGGAAAGCAGGCCCGAGCAAAGTGGTGGGAGATGCTAGCAAGCCCCCCCACTGCAGACAGCAGGTGCCTTGGATCATATACGGTGCTGCTTTTCTGCAGATACTCCTTTTCGTTGCCTTTCTTCCCTTCTCCAAGCAAGCTCTCTTTGGACACAGCATGGTTCTTAATGGATGGGGGTGTCCCAGGGTGACAGGCCACACCATCCGGGCTGCCAGTCCCAGCACGCAGATCAAGGGTTGACTCTGGACTGTGGACTGGGCAACCCAGGCCCTGATCCTGGACGGCTGTAAACCAGCCCCATTAAAGGTGACGGGGCTATGCACTTTACACCCGCTGAGAATCTGGTGCTTTCAGTGGATTTTCAAACCAAACGGTCTACACATAACCTGGCACCCGGAGAACAGCCCTGTGAGGGTCCAAAATGAACCACCTTGCAAAGAAAGCTGGTCTGGAGGCTCCCGGCAGTGGTATCGGTAGCAAATCAGGCTGGGATCGGTGGGAACCTAACTGGTCACCTCCAGGGGCGGAAGGGCTGAGCACCCATAGGTGCATGTGAAGTGCGGAGGCTCAGTTCCCCTGAAACCTGTCCCTAGGTGCTCCAGGAGATCGATTCTGGACGAGCAGGCTTCATAGTTTCAATGCCCTCCCATGGCACCGAGATGAAGAGCTTTAGGTGATCCTTCCTGCCTGGGATACTGCCCCATCTGCTCAACATCCATCTTTGTCTGTGGCTGCTGCTCGGAGGAAGAAGAGCCCCCGTGGCTCTCCAGCTCCTGTTGGGTGAAGAGCTGAAACACAATCTGCTCACACGGGAAGTCCACCCCACACTCGAACAAGCAGCCGAACAGAGGTGGTGACTCCTCGCACACGGCCAGGTCCGAGTAACCACACGGCCCTTGGTAGAGGACCCAAGGCCTTTCCCAGCTTCTCGTCTCCAAAGGAGTCTTGTTGAGGTAGATGCCCAAGTTGACCCTCCTGTGTCTGCTGGTGGGGTGGGAGTAGACAAGCCATGAGGTGGCACCATGGCAGGTGGTGGAAGAGGTGTTCTTGCAGCGTGCCAAGCAAGTCTTCTCACCCACATCGGGGCCTGTCCCTTCCACACCATCCACCACAGCAGGCTCTTCCATTGGGAAGAAGCTCACCACACTGCCCTGGCACCCATTAGGTGGCTCGCACAGCTCCTTACACCATGAAGGTCTTTCAAAAACCACCCCACGGTCTCTGCTGAACGCAATCGCCCGGCACTTGCCCGGGGTGCGGGCATTGCAGTGCAGTGTGGGGCCTCTGTCTTTGTCTCTCACCTCGGCCACTTCACACTCCACTGTGCTCTTGCCCTTGAGGAGCTTGCCTTTATGCCACTTTTGGCCGCGGTCATCACTGTAGAAGATCAAGGAGTGGGGCTTGGTGAAGCAGGACACGGGAATGCCGCAGAAGCGGGTGTGAATGTAGTAGGTGTAAGCTGGGATCACCAGCCGCCCAGAGCTGAGCTGCACCCCGTGGCCTGGCCCCACTGCAAAGGTGGCCCACTTCTTCAGGTCCTCCCCGATCACTTGCTCTGTCAGATCCATCAACGGGCTCCAGGTCCGGCCGCTGTCCCTGCTAGCGACGTTGCACAGCCTAGCAGCGTTCCTCCCGGTGCAGATCTGGTGCCGCTCTGTCACGTGCTGCCTCACGCAGATGAAGAACAGGAAGACCGTCCCGCTGTCCTCCTCGTACACCGGGCAAGGGTTCATGGTGCGGTGGTTTGGTAGCATGGCTGCCGTCAGGGTTTCGATGGGTCCCCACTGCGGCAAGAAGGAGAGAGGGGAAGACCCGGGAGGTTAGCAAGCTTGGCCCATTCCTCAGGGCATCTCCAAGACCCTGCAAGAAGGCTAGCTCTCTAGCTATCATGAAGGCTGGGGTGTACAGCTGGAGAGCTCATGGAGACCAAACTTCCCTCCCACCTCTGGAACGAGTTGTTGGATAACCAACACTGCTGAAAACCTGAAATAGAGGCCTGTGAGGCTCCTGCCCTACATGGTTATGGTGTGTGCTATCCCACATCTCCCAGTTACAGTGACTTTGCCTTTGGGAACTGCCTCTGGTCCCATCGGCATTTGCTTTTCCTCCCCACGTGGCTCCCAGCGAGATGGAGGCACAGGCCAGCTCCTATTAGAGACACAGCACATGTGAACTACATAGTTGTCCGTGTGACGAGAAGGGACTCTAGTAGCCCCATCATCTGCAATCAGCTGTCTTGGCCCAGCCCCGGCTGGAGCCCATGGGAGGGGTGGTGGTGAGGATGAGCCACGCCGCTGGTATTTTTAACTTGGAGGTGATGCGTCATGAATGAGATCAAGGCCTATTTTTGTGGGAGGCTCGATTTCCCACCCTGCCCTGCTGTGGCTATCGTCCGAGTGAACAGAGGACCCTTATCCCATATGCCCCGGAGGGCGACGGCATTCAGAAACTGGGAGATCGGCTGGGAGAAAGCAGACTCCAGCGCCGAGGGATGCTCCACCTGCCCCGGGACATGGTGGGGTCGTCTGAGAGCATCAGCTCTGCCTCGCCTGCTGCTTGTTGCTTGTCCCCGGTGGGTGCGGAGAAGGGGGCATGTGATCAGTGCTTAAAGAGATTACCAGCAGCTTGCCCTAAACAGAGAGAAATCAGGCTCCTTTAGCCACTGGCGTTACCTCCGGCATGCTGTGAAGGGCTGCCTGTACAGCGCATACACAGCACAGGGGAGGGTGATGACAGGAGGCTGAGGGGCCCAGGCTCTGTGGACCTTGTAGGCAGCAGGAGCATGTACTGCTTCTGTTGCAAGATGCAGAGATGATCAGCTGCTCCAGGCCTCAGGGGTCAATTTGGAAAAATGGTGCTTGATTCCTGCTAGCTTTCAACAGCAGGGAAAGGCATGGAGCACCTCGAAGGAGTGCACAGCACCTCATAGGCAGCCAGCCTGGCATGAGAGGTGTCTGGAGTGCACCACAAGTCACACGCGGGGGCTCTGGAGCCTGCGTATTCAGGATCCTGGGATGTGCTAAGGCTGAGAGCAGAGAGAGATGGGTCTGTTGGGCACCGGGCCGCCAGCTGGCACCCGGTGCACGAGGAATTACCTTCACCGAGGCACCGTGCTTCCAGCCCCTTCGCAGCACCAGGCATTTGGCGTCCTCATCCCTGATGGAGCAGCGCTGCTCAGCAAAGGCCAGGAAGGTGTGGGTGCGGGGGAGGTAGAGCAGCGCCGGGATCCGGTAGGTCACCCCGCCCTGCGCCTCCTGCCAGAAAAGCGTCTGTCTCCTGGTGTTGGCTGGAGCCCAGGGCATTGCTTCTCAAGGCACTGCAACAGCTGCGGGGAGAGAGGGGGAGATCACACCGAGCCTCGAGGGGGCTAAACCTTTGCTGTGCCTTCCTGCCCAGGGGGTGGGTGGGGAAGAGCTAGGCATGGGCCAGAGCCTGGGAGCCGAGGAGGAGGGTGTTGCCCTTCTGCGTTTTCTGCTACAGCGGGGTTTAAGTCTCTCTCAGAGGCGCTGGGTGCTGCTGCAGCCCAGGCTGGGATGGGGACTGGGTTGTGCCAATGCTCCTGCTGGGACCAGAGCTGGAGGGTCCTGGCTGGAGGGTCTTACCCCTCCGCTCAGGGTCAGACCGATGCCACATTTAGGGTCAGGAAGGAGTTTCCCCCCATGGTCAGATTGATGAGGGAGGGAGGTTTGCCCGGCCTCTGCCTGGGATCACCTGAGCGTACATTAACAACTTTTACAGAAGCAAGATGTTAGCTGTCGTGGCCCCCCTGCTTTCCCCGTGGCAGGTTTGGGTGTGATGTCTGCATCCTGCCAGGGTTGAGGCTAGTTTTGCTAAGCTTTTAGACGGTGGCTTTGTCTGGGCTGCTTTGGATGGGGCTGATGCTGCCTTAGGCAGGGGTTGGACTAGATGTGACCTCTGGGGGTCTCTCCCAGCCCCACTTCTCTAGGATTTCTTTGATTTCTATGACCCCACGTGCTGCAGAGTTGGGCACAGGTGCCCCTCTCCCTTCTCTGCTGACCCTCTCCTGCTTTTGGCTTCCTTCTGATGGGAGTTAGTCCCGGTCCCTTCACCCCAAAGTGGGCGTCTGGGCAGGCTCAGACCCCAAAAGCCCCCACTATGGAGAGAAACACGACCATAGCATTTCCAGACTGCCCCAGTGCCGGTCCAGTGCCCCAAAGCTGGATGGAAGCGGGAGCATGATGAGGAGAGAAGGAAACAGCTGCATTACAGACGGCGAGAAGGGGAAGGGGGATCCTAGACCCGAAACGCAGCCTCGCTCGTTCTCTGACAAGCCTCGGAGGGGGCAGAAGGCGCCGTGGTCTCGGCAAGGGGGGGCAGAGGTGCTGGGCGCTCGCTCCAGCTCTACCGTCCTCTCCTGCAGAACCACAGCCCCGGGGCCCCACTGGGCAGGTGCTCAGCGCAGCCCATGCATGCACAGCACCCCCCAGGGATTGCAGCCGGGCGTCACGACCAGGGCGCTGGGCCTGAGGTCCGCACAGCCCTGAGCTGTCAGCACCTGTGCAGGGCCCAATGCAGCTCCCACCAGCCCAGGACAAGCCGGGTGTGATCTCCTGCATGCCGTGGCCTGGATCCGAGCTCACACCAGCCTTTTAGCTTTCGCGTCTCTGCATGCTCAGCCATCCCCCCAGCCCCAGCCCCAGGCTGCAGTCACCGGCTCCCCAGCTCCTGGAGGGGGAGAGGGACCCGGACCCGCCATGCAAGCAGGAGAGGGGGCACCCATAGAGGACGGGTGGGGGTCTCTCTCCAGCCCCCCTCTCTCTCCATCAACTCCCCTGCAGCAGCACGGGGTTGGGAGGGGACCGCCTGCTCCCCCATCCCATCCCCTCTGCCCAGCCAGGCGGCTGCAGCCCCCCCAGCCCATGCATTGCAGCCTGCGCTCACCCTCCGCTCTGCTTGGCCCAGGCGCTGCTGCTGCCTGCCGGGAAAGCAAGCTCCTCCCCTGGCTGCAGAGGCTGAGCCCGCCCTCCCTGCGCCTCCACCCACAGCTGAGCCAACCCCTGGCCCTGCTCCTCTCCCTGCCCCTGCCCTGCCCTCCCAGGTGGGGAAGGGGCCTGCAGGGCCAGGCTGCTCCTCACCTGCACCTGTGCAGCCTCTGCTTGCAAACCGCATTGCAATCTTCCTGGGGCATCTGGAAGGCTGAGGCGAGCGAGCCGTCTTCGGGATCCCAGACAGGGTTGCCATTGCCGACCCTCCAGGAGTTTTCCACGAATGAGATATACATCCCCAGGAGACTGCCGAGAGTCACCTGGGAGATAAATGATAGAGCATCGATTAAAATAAGTATGAAACGTTGAATCCGATTTATGCAGTTGTCTAGTGTGTTTTTGAAACGTCACAGTCATGTGTATTTGCCTTCCTGACGTAAAGTCTGTGTGCCGTAATCATAACTGATGTACACAAGCACGTGGGCACGTTTGGGTTATGTGTTGCGGGCATGTTGGCATTGGGTGTCGTGGGCACGTTCACATTGTGTGTCGCGGGTACATCGGTGGTGTGTGTCACCGGCACATCAGCACTGTCTCTTGTGGGCATGTTGGCGCTGTGCGTCATGGGCACGTTGGCGTTGTCTTGTGGGCACTTTGGCATTGTCTCTTGCAGGCACGATGGCATTGTGTGTCACAGGTACGTTGGTGTTGTGTGTTGCAGGCATGTTGGCATTGTCTCTCGCGAGCACGATGGCATTGTGTGTCACGGGTATGTTGGTGTTGTGTGTTGCAGGCATGTTGGCATTGTCTCTCGTGGGCATGATGGCATTGTGTGTCACGGGTACGTTGGTGTTGTGTGTCGCAGGCATGTTGGCATTGTCTCCCGTGGGCATGATGGCATTGTGTGTCACGGGTACGTTGGTGTTGTGTGTCGCAGGCATGTTGGCATTGTCTCCCGTGGGCACGATGGCGTTGTGTGTTGCAGGTACGTTGGTGCTGTGTGTTGCAGGCATGCTGGCATTGTCTCTTGCGGGCATGATGGTGTTGTGTGTCGCAGGCATGTTGGCATTCTCTTCCATGGGCAAGTTTGCATGATGTGTCATGGGCACATTGGTGTTGTCTCTCCTGGGCAGGCTGGCGTTGTGTCACGGGCGTGCTGGCGTTGTCTCTTTAGTCTACTAACTTCGCTACACTGCAACTGCCTCGCACTTTCAAAAGAAAACCGCCCCCGAAATGGCTGATGGTGAGGGCCCTTCAAAACAAAGCAGCTCCGAAGATACTGGAAAATGAGATTTTAAGGTTAATGAATGAGCTTTTGCTGTATCAGTCATTTTACTAATGGTATTAGAACATTATTTAATTTTCTGTATTTTTAAATTAACGTATACATGCATGCAGACCCACGAACATTTAAACGTGCACTTACAAGCAAAATATCCCTAACCAGATCTCATTTTTTTAACAATAAGATTCCCATTACAACATGGGATTTTGCAGTGCTGTTTAATTATGCAATAGGCTTCAAATGTGAAATCATGATTCCTTCGATGCTCCTTATTTCCACCAAAGGCAAAACAATGGCTCTGTAGTGAATGAGTTTTAGAGTACAGTTGATCAGTCATTAATGTCATTATGTCGTGTGATGAAACCTCCTGGAATAGATGCAAATGGAGTTGGCAACCCTTATTCTGAAGGCGATGCAGAAAACACAGTTTGGATCCGTGTCTGGCAGCCAGAGCTCAGAAAAATTTGTTGTCATCCGACTTCCATGACTTGTGTTCATGATATGAAATGAGTAAGCAGTAAGTCTAAAGCTAACAAAGGTTGTTCTTTTACACCCAGTGTGTCATTAAAGTGTGGATCTCATTGCCACCTGATGTTGCAGAATCTCGTACTTTGGCTCGGTTCAGCAAGGGATTGGACACATTCTTGGAGGAAAGGGGCATCAGTAGCTATGGGTGTTCATGGCTGAGTTATCATATGGAGCAGCGCTGGGGCCAGAAGAGATGCACATGGGACCCCAGCCAAGACCTTCTGCCACTGGACATTGATCTAGAATTACTGCTTGCTTTTGGGCATTCAGACAGCATCCATGTAAGGGTAAATTGATTTTGCCCACATTTCTCCAGCTTGCTTATGAGAATAGCATGTGGAGCTGTGTCAAAAGCCCTACTAAGAATAAACTCCAGGTATATGATATCCACTGGGTTCCCTTCATCTACCACCCCTATTACCCTGTCAAAGGAGGAAATTAAGTTAGCGTGATAGGATTTGTTCTAAACCAACCCATGTTAACAGCTTCTGATCATCTCCTCCCAGCGTGGGTGTTTATAAATTGACTGTTGGGGGATGCAGGGCTTTGTTCACATGTTGGCTACACCAATGCATCTTCTGCTCCCAAGCCAGGAAGTTGATGGGTCCTGGATTGGTGAAGGACACGATGGTAGAGCAGTTAAGATGGTTTGCTACAGAGCCCTAGAGTCTTGCTTTGGACTAGACAAAAGCCACCCCCAGTGGATGGTCCCTGGGAAGTCAGAGATGGCTTCACTCTGCCTGGGCCATTGGCTATGGACGTTGGATGCTAACCATACTAGGCCAATGGGTCATTAGGTTTGGGCTGACCTTTGACTTTGGCCAGGATGGAAAGAGGTCTCTTCTTCAGAGGGAGTTTGGTGTGCTCAACGTCTGGTGTGCTTGGCTCAGTGTCCCCCCTCGGTGCACTCGTTACAAACCTACGACCCTCACTCCTTTCCCTGCTTTTTTGATTTGTTTCCCAAGGAAACAATTGTTATGTCCTCCGTGGCTGCCTTCTTGAGGAAGGCTTATAGTTTTACTCAGTGGGCCTAGGCCCATGCTTCCTCAAGTGTGTAAATAGGCCTGGCTCAACAGGTTCCACAGCTTGCTGTCTGCAAGTTCAGACACATGAAGTACAAGTCATGAGTTTGTTATTGGAGTAACCTTTAATTGCTGTTGGATAGCTGATCTGGCTGCTGGCAGTAGGGGAATAACACGACATACATCAATCCCTGACTTGCTTTTTTCCCCCCCCTATACAAATGATGTATCTATATCTTCTATGGTTGTTTGACGCACATGATCCACTCATATGAAAACCACCCATGTGGAACTGAACGTGGATCATGTGTGTACCTGTACCTTCACTTTACATAAAGGCATCCCAGTGGGTGCGTCTACACAAGGCATTTACTGTGGAGTAGACTAATTAGCTCCTCAGCAAATGTCTCGCGTGTACATGTGCAGGGCTACTAGGCTGGAGTAAACTAATCAACTCTGCAGGAGGGTAGTACTCGTAAACACAAGTACCAACTTGCTGCAGCTTTTTTTACTCTGCAGCAGCACATGCGTAGATGCTGACAGGGCTTGCTGGGGCAAGAGGGGGCTTCAGTGCAGGGGCTGCCTGCCATCTAGTCCTGCACTGAATTATCCTCGTGCCCCAACCAGCCACTCCACAGCACATTGTTTCAGGTCGAAGCAGCTCTGGGCTGGCAGGCTGACCCCAAGCTCCCGGCTCAACACACTGCAGTCCCAAGTGCCCAGTCAAGCGGTGTGCCTGGGAGTAATACGCATTGGAGTTTATTGCTGCATGCTAATTGCACATGTAGACACATCCAGTGTCACCTTTCTTTGTCTCAAATGCAAAGTCTCCAGTTTTAGAAGTCCATTCCAAAACTAGCTTGTTTTCCACCAACTGCAAGGCCTCTGTTCTGTTTACTTGGGCCACTCAGTAAGTTTTGATTCTTTGGGAAGTTTTAGCAGTTAACCCTTTTCAGACATTTTAACAAGACTTGGCCAACAAAGGCTACAGTGTGGTTTCATAGTAGCTAGGGTCAGGAGGGACATGAACAGATCATCTAGCCTGACCACCTGCCAGGCAGGAATGAATGTTGAGTTCACAAGACCCCAGAGGGGTGATCGTTCAACCTCCTCTTGAATTTGCCCAAGGTAGGGGCAAGGACCACTTCCCTCAGAAGTCGGTTCCAGATTTTGGCCACCCTAACTGTAAAATATTGCCTTCTGATCTCTAACCTACACCTATTTTCCATCAGCTTATGACCATTGTTCCTTGTCACCCCACATGATGCTGGGGAGAAAAGGGCTCTGCCTATTTGCTGTTGATTCCCTGCAATGAGCTTGTAGGCAGCCACCAGGTCTCCCCGCAGCCTCCTCTTGCTGAGGCTGAACAGGTTCAGGTCCCTCAGTCTCTCCTCGTAGGACCTGTCTTGCTGTCCTCTCACCAAGTGGGTGGCTCTCCTCTGAACCCTCTCCAGGCTGGCCACATCCCTTTTGAAGTGCGGTGCCCAGTACTGGACGCAGTACTCCAACTGCAGCCTGACCAAAGTTGCATAGAGGGGGAGGATCACCTCTCCGGACCGGCTTGAGATGCACCTTTGGATGCATGACAAGGTCTGGCTGGCCTTGCTGGCTGCGGTCTGGCATCGTCAGCCCATGTTCATCTTGGAGTCAATAATGACTCCAAGATCCCTTTCCGTCTCTGTGCTTTCAAGAAGGGAACTCCCCGGCCTGTATGTATGCTGTGGATGCCTTCTCCCAAGGAGCAGCACCCTGCATTTGTCTACGTTGAACCCCATCCTATTCTCATCTGCCCACTTTTGTAGCCTGCCTAAATCTAGTTGCAGCCTCTCTCTCCCTTCAAGTGTGCCCACCTCGCCCCACATCTTAGCGTCATCAGCAAACTTGGACAGCGTGCTTTCCACCCCCTTGTCCAAGTTGCTGATGAAGATGTTAAACAGTGCGGGCCCGAGGACCGAGCCCTGGGGGACCCCACTGCTCACATCTCGCCAGGTTGAGTATGACCCGTCCACCGCTACTCTCTGGGTGCGCCCCATCAGCCAATTCTTTATCCATCCAATTGTGCAGGCATCAATGCCACAGTCACTTAATGTATTGATGAGGATGGGGTGAGAGACAGTGTCAAAGGCCTTAAAATCTAGAAAGACTACGTCCACAGCGACACCATCATCCAAAGATTTAGTTACTTGGTCAAAGAGCCAAGCTGAAATAGCTTCCACCCCCCGCAAAGACCTCTCCAGTGTTAGTTATCTCGGGGGTTACTTGTAACTTGTGTTAGGTGCTCAGCTTTTTCAGACAAGTGTCCTCTTCAAGGTGATGGTGCACGTGTAAGTTCTCCCCTCATGAAGAGTGCCACACAGTTTTCACATCTGTTCTCTCCTTTTATTGAAAAAAAAAATCATTTAGAAAATGACATTTTATATAAGGGACACACTGAACAGGATCTTGGCAAAAACAGCCAGCAGGACACAAACATGGAGGACATTCACAGCTCTACAAATTCCAGCACTTGTCATTTTTTCACCTTGTGGAGAAGCTTCGTGCTGTACCATACAGAAAAGATAATCTGTCGCCTTGGTTTAAGTTTCTCTCTTTCGACACAGAAAAGGCTTTCCTATAAAAACAATGCCCCCCCAATTAGATAAATATAAAGAAAACTTGCTTTGCTCGGACAGAATTGTCTTACAGAAGGATTCTGTCCTGAATTCCTAATAAAAAAAAAAGCCCACAGAAGAAAGGAAGTTGGTGAAATGTGAATGGTGAAAATCCCAAACACTGCATGGCACAGAGCTCTGCTTTGTAAAGCACTGTCAGGTGAAAGGGAGGGAGGCAGCACAGCACTGAGAAAAACACTCCCTCCTGAAGGACTGATAGGTAAAATGTCATCCATCATCTGTCTCCAAGGTGACAGAGCCACTACAAAGGCAGGTCAACCACTGCACCTAGACCTTTGGCTCTAAAAATCCTGGATCCAAAATTAAAAATCTTGCTTATCCAGAGCTGAATAGGATTTCAGGACAAAAACAGAGGCAATTAACATGTGTTGTGATGTGAATTTATTGGTAGTAATTGAGCCTGACCCCGGTAATTGAGTCTGACCCTGGCAGGAAGGGAAGGGCTGGCATCACTTTATTTTCCTTTCTGTGGCCAACCCGTCGTGAAGCTTGGAGACTTCTGGCTCATAGGCTTCCATGACTAATGTTCCATTGTTGTCAAAGAACTTTGCGATGGACTTGGTGAACTCTGCTTCCCGCTGCTGTTTGGTTTTTCCACTGATGAAGGTCAATTTTAGGGTGTATTTATCATCAAACCTGGAGGGACAAAAAAACAGGGGCCTGAGGTCTAGTTTAGAATGAGACTGGCCGAACTGGGCAGAGCTGGCAGGTGATGATGACCCTGGTGGGAACCCAAGGACCACAGTTACCATGCACAAGTGGAAAAAATTTCATTCTCCCTCATCCTCACTATAGGGGCACAGCTTCCAGAAGCTGCAGGTCCCAGCATGCAATGCTCCACCTTTTTGTCCATACAGGTGGTGCTCTACATGCCCCAACACATACATCGGTTACACAGTAAAAGCTTTGTTATCTGGCACCCATGGGGAATGGAGGGTGCCGGATAACAAAATATGCCGGATAACTGAGCGGCCCAAACAGGCGTCTTTGCCTGTTCGGGCTGCTGCCTGGTCCATTGTGTCTGGGGTGTTGCTGCCCCTCCCGCTGCATTGCTGCCCCTCCCACGGGCCCCATGGGCCCCAAGGAACAGGGAGGAGGGACCCACGCAGCCTGCTATGCCCTGGGCCGTGGAGGCTTCGCAGCACAGGCTGCTTTCCCCCAAGCCATGGGGGCTCTGTGAAACCGGAAGTGCCATGGTGGGCACTTCTGGTTTCACTTTTCCCTTGCAAGCTGGCAAGCCAGTTAACACAGCATGCCAGCTTGTAAGGTGCCGGTTAACACAGCTTTTGCTGTAGTAAAATAACAGAACAATTCTTGTGTTGCAAAGAACTCAGCATGCCCACAACCGGGCAGAATATTTTTAACACCATGGACTCGTACCTGGAATCTCTGGGTTTATCTTGTGAACCACATTTGCACACCTAACGGTGCTGACATTATAGGACAACCCACAGCACCCTTGAAATGATCTCAAGGCAGCTTGGCTGAGAAAGGAAGACTTCCGCTGCTTAGCAGCAGGTGATTGCTCTGACCTAATTGTTATTTTCAGCTAGTTAGTTTTAACAAGGCACAACTGACTCAAGAGGATATAAAATACTAAGGAGGAATTACCTAGAGCATTTGTACATAGGCAGTCATGACAGTAGAGCACTGGTAAAAGGCAGGTGCAAAGGGTGCGGACTGGAGAACATTTAGGGGGTTTGATTAATAACTAACAAAGAATATGGCTTAGAAGCCACCTGTCAAGGACTGCAGTGCATGAAACAGTGACCAGATGGCTCCTTCCACAGGGCTCGTCCAACATAGCCAATAGGCAGAGGCAGCCCAGCCACTTACTTGGGGGTCACTCTGAGTTAGTCCGTATAGAGGAAGGAGACGGATCCCACACCAGGTACCCCACAAAGGAACACACATGGGCAGGGCAGAGGCCTTGGCAAGGCTTGGCTGTTCCACTGCTCTGCACCTGGCTGGCCCTCACAGCTGCAGAACCCACCGCACCTTTTTAGACTGGAAGAAAGTTGCCAGATGTCATCCGGATCCATCCCTGTGGGATCTCTCCTATGAGCTACAAGGAAAATACTCTTCTCTTTGTACGAGGTGTAGATGGTTAGGATCCCCATCATCACAAAATAAGTGCGGGCCAGTTAAGGAAAGGAATATGAGGGACACATGACGACAACAACGTAACAAAGGCAAATGTACAAGTAAATCCTTCGCCTCCACTGAAAATCTATTGTTTAATCTTTTATCATCTTACTGTACTGTTTACAACTTGGTTCTTGGTTGACATTTTATCAGCATGAACAAGGTAAGTGCAAATAGGTGATATCTGCTCACTCTGAAATGTCTTCCTAGTGCCTCGAGACTACAGCTCCATGAGAAAGGAGGGCTGTTTCACTACAGCTGAAAACTGATTTATGAAACTTCCTTGATCCCCTATCTTTAAAACCGCTCTCTAGATTTAACCGTGGCTCATGCTTCTCTACTCCTCCCATGTTTATGCTGCCTTTCCTTCCTCAAAGGCAGCCTTGTACACCAATTGCTCCTGCTACCACTGCACTCTCAGCACCTGAACTATAGTAAACAGCTGCACTATGGTGCTCTTAGTCAAGAGCACACTGCAGCTGCAAGCAGGCAGGACATGTGGATTGTCATGTTAACTGAAAATAGAAAGCTAAAAAGAAACCTGCCAAAGTCTGTCAAATTCTGACAAGAAAAACTGATATATCCTGAGCAGTTCCTGAAAGGAGGAACGCAATGAGGGGTGTTTCATTTGTTCGTGAGAAGAGGCGAGTGTCGCCAAGTGCAGCACAGTGTGAAGGATATGACACCACACAGACGGCTAGGACGGGTTTGGACTCAGGAAAGGGATGCAGATAATCCCAAATCAAAGCCACAATGGCAAAGAGGCAGGAGATTGTGCAGATGAGGAGACGGCCATCGATCAAATGGAAATTCTCCACGTACTTGTACTTTTCCAGGAGAACCTGATGAGAAAGCAAAGAGCCCCAGTTACTGTGTGCTGTGACTACCTTCAGGCACTAACTTCAGATGATGCCTGAAAGCAGGTGAAATTCTTTTAGGACAAGAAAGTTAATTGTATGATTTCCCCATTATTGAACTGGGTCTCAGAAAGGAATAAAGCACTGGAGGGGAATAACCGAGCCATTTACTCTAGTCCCCTGTACTGACAGGTAACCATTTGTCCAAAAACGGTCCTGAGGATCATCCCCTCTTGCCCAACGGTGCAACTAGTAAGAGCCAAGCCTACACTATACTACAGGAAGAGAGTAGGAGGGATCAGGTCACCAACACACAGACCACTACAATGACAGGAAATTACAGCAAAGGGTTATTAGTTCCTGTCATTTTGGACGCAAACTTGCTTTGTCCAGTTCAAATCCATGAGACTCATGAAAATGGCAACAGAGGTGGCAAGAACGTTCCCACCTGAGAACCTAGAGTTAAAAACATGTTCTATAAAACTCAGGGGAAAAAGTCCTGATGCTGAATAGTCTGATTTTATTGCTGCAAGAAAGTATGCTGGAATTACAGCTTAATTACATGGAAGCATTTAAGGAAGGCAGTGAACTACAGGGCTAGTTACAGCTCTAAACAGAAATAGTCCCTGGGAACCTGATGCTGGACATTCAGCACTGGCACTGGCTTTCAATGAGACTTCAGGACACAAGAAGAGATCTCAACGTTTCAAGAGGAACCGAGTCAGAGAGAACGTACCTTTTTGGCAGAATCATCCAGAGAATTTTTCACAGCTGATCCATCCCACTTGTCAATTTTTACTGGTTTGTCATCAATCTTCCACTGCAACACAAAGCAAAACAGTCAGTGACACCAGAGAAGTTGGCATGTGCTAATACATCACTGAAGAAAAATGCCTGTTCTTATACTGAACACAAAGATACCAAGCAAAGTGATCACTGAGATCCATACCTAAAAGAAATTCTCCCGGAGGAACTGTCTGTAATGAACACAGATAAGACACCTACTGCCTTTTATAACTGCAGTGCAATTCCGACTGTTGCTGCAACATCCAGCCAGGCTTTTTCTTTTTGTGAAAACGATTTCTAGATTTACTATATTTTCCAGCTGTGGGCAGGACATGTCACATTTTTAAAGCCCTATCCGCTCAGGTTTAACCCTGATTTGTCTCATAAGTAGTGCTGAAGAAATGGTTTCGCAAAGTGGTTTCACTACAAATATTTCTTTTCCTTACCTTGGGTCCTTACCTTGGGCAAATACTGTTATGCACTGAAGTACTGCCTTCAGCCCCCTGCACTGCAAGCAGCCAGATAGTCTAATAAGTGACTTGCTCCATGACCTGGCCCTACACATTTCAGACCCGTGGGAGTGATTCTGAACTTTGCTTGTTTTATGGCAAAGTTTGAGATGGTTTACAGAGGTACTGCCAAGAGAACTTAGCTCCTTTTGTGGATAAAATAAACTTACACCTTAAAATAAGCCCTCATCTTTGATTTACACTTGTGACAAGCATTGGAAAGAAAATACATATGTGTTCAGAGGAAAGCAGATGGGAATTGCTGGGTGCTGGGGAAGTTTCAACCCTGTGCATTCATGGTCACTGGTTTTACCCAAGACAATGGAAACAACCCCTTAGGCTTTGTCTTAAGGGGTCAAACATGATCGTAGCCCTTATCTTGGTTTGCAGTTTTGAACTACAATTAGCTTATCTCCAGGCAGTGGGTGTTAAAGTGGACAGAACTGTGTTTCTTTGTAATAGTTGGACTGGTGGCCAGAAACCTCCAGGTAACCCACGCTACCACCAAAGCCCACTTCCCTGTTTCACTGGTAGAGGGGTGCCAGGAAAAAAAACGGAAGAAAAAGAAAGGCTTGAAGAAAATAACTGGAACCTGGCTGATTTCAGTCCAATCTAGTCTCTGTTTCTCAAGCCCAGATTCATAGATGTTAGGGGCTGGAAGGGACCTCAAGAGACCATCAGGTCCAGCCCCCCCTCCGCACTTGGACAGGAAAGACTGCTGGGGTCAGATGACCGCAGCAAGGTGAACGTCCAGACATGTTTTGTGGAAAAAGTACACTACCTGCCTACCCGTGATCCTGTTTTGAACACTGCATGTGTAACACTGTTCTGAAAAGGAGCTGTGTAAAAAATGGTGCCTGGCTTCGGCCCCTGCACCTTGAGACTGCAGGATTGTCTCTGCTCGCTTCGGTGACAAAAGGAAGTAGCTACTGGTAGATTTGCACAGGCAACATGACACAGCTGGATTCTTGTTTAGGGCTCGCCACTGAGCTGTGAACTGCTGTTAGCTACAGGAACAAGTTCTGTCCTTGATTATACTCATGCAACAGAAGTGAAAGTCTTGCATACCTGCAGCCTTCATTCCCGCTGATGAAGTGCAAAGAAGGGCTGAACTTTCATGGCTGATAAAACCCTGTCTTCTGCAAGCAGTATTGAGAAAATCTAATCTGAAGTTATCAATAAAACAGGAAGCCTCAAGACAGCATTTCAAAAGTCCCCTTAAGATTAGACCTGTACTTGGAGGTGCATTCTAGGGAAAAAAAATTAAAATCAACCAAGCAGGTAATTACTATATTGCCTTCTAAAAATTATCTGAACAATTATATTAACTACAGAATTTTTTTCACATTTTTGAAGCTACCGTAACTAGCTCTCCCCACAAAGCCATGGCAGTATTTTTGGCCTTGTTCTCATAGAAGGAGAAAAGTGATACCAGGAAAATATAAAGATGTTTAAAGGGAAATGGATCAATGTTTCATGATTAAACATTTAAAATCAGTATTTAAAGTGACTCCAAAAAACTGGAGTCACTGAACAAGTCGTGTTGTTATGAAGAAACTCTGAATTTAAATGTGCTCTTATGGGAAAAGAGCAATTAAGGATACAGGATAATAAAAACAGAGCTGAATACTGCTGAGCTTATAAGTCTGCCGCTATAATATTCACTTTTGTTTCTGGACTTCACAGCACCCTTCTTTGATAAGCAAATGCTAACTCCATTTGATTTGCACACAGTTCATCAATTCAGCTTCCCTCAGTTTAAAACCGCAAGGCAGACCGGGCTGCCCTGTCTCAGAACTGCATCACGAGCCTTGCATTATTCAGTTTTCTTGAAGTCCCTGATAACAAAAATAACGGGAATTTCAGTTTTTATTTAAAAAGAAACTTTCTAGTCCTTGTGAACGCAAATCTACTGCCTATGTCCCTGTCCGTGGAACCCTCCCATTGCAGGGGCATGTGGGCAGCAGATCGCGGCTCTGCCCTGCCCTTAACCCCATGCTGTCTCCATTGCAAGATCCCAGGGTCTCCCTGGCTCTGCCCACCCGTCTCTCTCCCAGCTGTGGCCCCATCCCAGGTGCCCGAGTACATGCCCTGCCCATGCTGGTCCTGCTCCTGGCAGTGGGTGTGGCGTGGATGGGTCTGGGTGCCTGGGCAGTGGAGCTGGGTCTGGTGGCAGCAGCCAGGCGCTGCCAGCGCAGAGGCTGCTGAGAAATGGAGTCTGCTGCGGGCCCAAACAGGCCCGCAGGCCGGACTTTGCCTACCCCTGTCCTATCACCATTTCATCTTCTTGCCTTACTTCTTCCATTGCTATAGTCACCCTCATTTATATATTGTCTAAGATAAGACCATCAACCCTTTAGCGCAGCAACCTTCTCTTTTCATATAGTGTATTCCACTTACAGGCATACTGGAGAAGTACATAATTAGCTTAACTGCACAACACAGTGGTTTTCAAACTTTTTTCAGTTGTGGACTGCCAAAAAGTTTTGAGTGGAGGCACAGACCCCTTTGAATTGTAAGTGTGGGTATTCACATCCTTTTGACTGATGATACTCCTCTTTCATGGACCCCTTAGACATAGCCTGCAGACCGCTGGTGATCCACGGCCCCCAGGTTGAAAACCACTGGCATAACACACGATTTGCTGCCTACCACCCCCATCATAACACATCTTGGTTAGCTAAATATCAGGTGATCGAATACATTGCTTAAGTGCGTGGGATCTCTCAGCCCTGTGGTCTACTTTACCAATTGTACTTCAGTTATGTAGTAGTAACTGCAGCTATGTCTGCCCCTACTTTGTAATTAATAGTACCCCTATTTAACTCAGTGGTTCTCAAACTCTTTGGACTCGGGGCCTACCTTGTTAGACTTGAGGCACCCACTGGAAAATGCCAGCTCTTAGCTTTCCCTCATTTTTTGACTACAGAAACATAACAGAGAAATTACTCTTGCAAAAAACTCAGAAAGCCCACAACAGGACAGAAGGTTTTTGACACTGAATTCCTATTTGAAATCTCTGGGTTTGTCTTGTGAATCGTGCAAGAGTTTGCACATCTAGCAGGGCTAATATTGCGTGGCACTGTATCACCCTTGAAAGGATCTTATAGCACCCCAGATGAGAATCACTAACTGTACCACCAAAAGTGAAGGCAGAACATCTGTCAAAGCGGTGCTATTAGAAGCCTTGAAGATGAGGGGGCCCAATCAGTGCACCGACAGTGCCGTAAGCAATGCTCTCAAAGTTTCCTAGAGAGTCAATTAACCAGAAAATCAATTAACCAGAGGTTTTGTATCAACAAAATCACCAGGCTGCAGCTGGGTTTTGCTTGTTGGTGAGACAGCTGTGTGTTATTTACTAGTCCTTTGAGATTTTAAAACGTTACACAGTGCTATACATTTATGGCTTGCTGTCTTTCTAATATTTATAGTTTTTATAGTCAGTAATTATAGTTTTCAGCACTTCGTACTGTGGCGTTTGATTACCTGGAAAGAATGATTATCCAGAAGGATGGTGACGCTAATTATTCTGGATAGCAGATGTTCTGTTGTACGTGGCACTATCACTATAGTGGTATTAGCAGCCCTGAAGGTGACGAGTTTTTGAGGTTTCTGACTGTTAGTTTCTGAGTCGCTATTAGAAGCCTTAAAAATTAGGAGAGAGGATGCTGCTAATACCACAGCACCACCACCAGTATGTACTTCATAAGCACTGTCTACACTGAGTTTGGCACAGCCTTTTTTCAGAGACGTCGCATACAGGCTAGCCAACCCAGTGAGAAGGGCTTTAGACTAGGTTCACCAGGAGATGGAGACAAAAGCACAGAGGGTAAATAAAGAGCTTGGAGACCTGCACAAAAACTTAGTAAGGGGAAGCAATAATAGACACCTTCACGTTATGAATGCTCAGACACCCAAAATTGTTTATACGCTAATGAGAGAAGCGTGGGGAACAAACAGGAAGAACTGGCTGGGCTGGTTTAGTCGGGGATGATCCTGCCTTGAGCAGGGGGCTGGACTAGATGACTATATGAGGTCCCTTCCAGCCCTACTTTCCTATGAATTTCTATGCAGTACACAATGCCCTCTGGAGTGCTACAGCCATTAATAATACGTTTAATAATAATAAGACGTTTGCTCCTGCTGCAAGGTCACCACAGGACAAGTGAAAACGCGGTCTGTACCAGCTGTCTGAGTAAAACCCACTTCCATGCTGCACATTTGGCTCTGGAAAGGACTGAATGAAAGTGACAGTCCCTAACTCGCTTCCCTGCTTTGGAAAGCAGAGGCCGAGACGAGATGTGTCTTATGATCTATCTTTGAGCTGGGTGTGGTATCATCAACCGATGCAGGACACATTAAGGCAAGCAGGTTACACATGCAGCCTGCGGGGCTGCTTCATCTGATGGGTTTTGCCAGGGAAAGTGGCTTGCTGCACAACCCAGGACCGGCCACAGCAATCAGTGTGCTTGGCCCACCACCACTGGTTCCACCTACAAAGAGCTCCCATATCCAGATCTGGCCTGGAGCAGAAGGTGAGTTTGACACCCCTAAACTAGGCAATGCAGGAGCACAGATCAGCCTTCAACAGGTAACATCTGTCAAAACCCTGCGGGTTACCTTCTTCCTGGTACAACTGGACTCACTCAAGTCCAGTTTTAAATACACCCTGCTATCTCTCAGCCACCAACTGCATCTAAATACTGAGCTGTTTGATCAAAATGCCGTCTCTAAAATTAACATAGATTCATTCATGGCTCTGTTTAGCCTAGACCCTACCAGCAAGAATGGCTGGAATAAGCCCTTCTCCCCTGCAAAACAGAGCATACTCAAAATATCAAGTGTCCAACTAAACTAAAAAGGGAGAAGGCAGCTGCTAGTCAATTGTCTTGCTCAAAAAGGGAGGCTCGAGACCGAGCAAACACTGATGTGAGAGGCAACACCAACGCTGGAACTTCTGCACATCTAAGTATGATTGGAGGCCTTCTGCCAGCTAAACAAATTTAATAACGACACCACGACACTCAGTTTGGTAACTAAGAGAATAAGGCAGCTTCGCAGCATCTCAAAGAACCCTGAGGGGCCATGATCAATCATACACCATCAGATGGCTAGGGTCTTAAGGAAAAGGCTGATCTTATGTTCAAAGAATGCTGAAAGAACCACTAAGGCAGAATAAAGTAACCTGCACAAATCCCATGGAGAAAATTTCAACCTGGTTAGCATATTTGTTACATAATAGCACAAAAATGCTGCATAATTGCCTTTGGTCATGACACACTGCCGTTGAGAGGCCTCCCACAGTGCTTGGGTTTGTCTGACTAAACCTACACTTGCAAATGTGTTCAAAATCCAGTTCTTCAGATAATGTTTTAATGCTACGCACCCCAAAGGCTCTGCTTCTGGAGGTTATTATCAGGCTTCCTTAAAGCCATCCCACGGAGCAGATAAAAGCATTCTAAAATGGATCAACATACATGGGGGATGAAAGCAGGAGAAAGAAAAGTTCTCAAGTTTGTGTGCAAGTAATAGATGATGACGTGGCCACCCACAGAAACCTTGAAGAGACTATCCCAGATTATAATTAGCAGTACCAACAGCTTTAGCGCATGGTTACCAAATGCTGCAGTGTCCTCTGAACACATTTGCTTTGATCACTTAAATAAATGACTGCAATTAAACAGTTACAAAAGATATTGGCAGTAACAATGATACTTCTAGAAGGCCTCCAAGGAAGCCAGCGCGTGAAACTTAACCACAAACACTGCAGCCCTTTGAAAACAGAAAACTCAACAGCTGCCTGCAAGCAAACGTTTCCGGAAGTACCAAATTAAAAAAAACCCAACACTGTCCATATCAACGGTTAATTCAGCTCTCTGCAGGTTTTCAAACCCCAAAAGCCACAATAATGTGCATCTTCATCTCAAGCAGGGGGCCACAGCAGAAGCATTCACGTTGCAACCCCGTCAGATACCAGTGAATTCTGCTAACGCTCCAAACCATGATTCTGATTTTCGATTTCAAGCTTAAAGTGCTCCATTCCAAGCTAAATTCAGAGTGGGCGGAAAGGACCCGAAGAAGATGCATCTAATAAAGATCATGAATAACCATACAATTAAAGAAGAGGGAAAGGAGGATACTATTAAAAAAAATCAACTCAAGCATTTCCTTTTAGGCACAATGGCACGTACTATATTATTAACCTTGAAGGTTGCTTGATGTGCAAAGATATATATACAACAGCACAACAGGCCTACCCTGCACCACCAACTCACACCTTGGATTGTAAGAACTGGCCCCAAGCATGATGGTAAGTTGAGTCTATGATGACTGTGATGAGGAGTTTCTTTTCTATTGGCTTCTAATGTAGTAGCCAAAAGCCTGCTGGCTGCTACAGTATCTGCAGCAATGGGTTGTACCATGCAAATACTCTGGGTCCCCTGAAACTTAGGTGAGAGCCAACTCTTCCATGTATAAAATCATTTAACTCACTGGTGCTCAATCTTTTGGCCCCATCAGGCAGGTGAGTGGAGCAAGGCTGGTCTGTGGGCTGGATCAAGCTCTGCATGCCAGGATCTGGCCTTGCACCACCCCCTCCCTGCTCTGAGTGCTGGGAGCAGGCTCCAAGGCCTGGCACTGTCCCCTCATGTCAGGATTGGTCTTTGGGGGCCCGATACTGCCCCTTCCCACACCAGTGCACCAAGATTGGGTCCTGGGGGCCTGGCATTGAGATTGATCCTAGGGTGCCTGGCTCTGCTCCCTTCTGCCCCAGCACACTAGGTTTGGGTTGTGGGGGCACAGCACTGCCCCCTCCCAGCCCACCACACTGGGATTGGGCCCTGGAGATCAGTGCTGCTTCTGCCTGGCCCTGCATGCTGGGATGGGATGCCAGATCCAGCGTGCAGGACCGGGGGCTCCCCGTAAGTCTGAAAATTTGACAGTGGGGGAGCAGTGCCATTGTTCTGCCACCAGCAAATTTCCACACCCACTGGGAGCCTTGGGGGCCGAGCACTCTTGGTTTCACTAACACAGCACAAGATTAAGACAGGTCTACCTCGGCAACTTCTGCCAGCACCGCTAGCTGCTCAGCAGGGATGCCATCTCCAACCAACACAGCTGTGCTGGTACAAAATTGGAGAGCGTTAGTTAGCTGTGTTAGTTTGAAGTCAAAGTGGAAGGCAGAGTAGATTTGCACCTTATACACTAACCAAAGTGTGCGTAGGGTAGATGTGCACCTTATACACTAACCAAAGTGTGCATGTGTGCACATGCAGGGTAGATTTGCACCTTATACTTATACACTAACCAAAGTGTGTGTGTGTAGGGTATGTGCACCTTATACACTAACCAAAGTGTGTGTGTAGGGTAGATTTGCACCTTATACACTAACAAAAGTGTGCGTGTGTCGGGTAGATGTGCATCTTATACACTAACCAAAATGTATGTGTGCGCACGTGCAGGGTAGATGTGCACCTTATACTTACACACTAACCAAAGTGTGCGTGTGTCGGGTAGATGTGCACCTTATACACTAACCAAAGTGTGTGTGTCGGGTAGATGTGCACCTTATACACTAACCAAAGTGTGCATGTGTGCACATGCAGGGTAGATTTGCACCTTATACTTATACACTAACCAAAGTGTGCGTGTGTAGGGTATGTGCACCTTATACACTAACCAAAGTGTGTGTGTAGGGTAGATTTGCACCTTATACACTAACAAAAGTGTGTGTGTGTCGGGTAGATGTGCATCTTATACACTAACCAAAATGTATGTGTGCGCATGTGCAGGGTAGATGTGCACCTTATACTTACACACTAACCAAAGTGTGCGTGTGTAGGGTAGATGTGCACCTTATACACTATCCAAAGTGTGTGTAGGTGTGCATGTGTGCACGCGTGCATGTGCGTGCAGGGTAGATGTGCACCTTATACACTATCCAAAGAGTGCGTGTATGTGTGTATCTGTGCGTGTCTACGGACGCAGGCGGGGGAGGGTCTCTGGGTCAATCCGGCGTCTTTCACCAGACTAGCGAAATCCTTGTCACAAAGATGTCTGCACGTTTCCCGGCACGGAGGCCCTTCCTCGGGCCGGGGGAGTCTCTGCCTGACCAAGGGTGCTTGTACCCAAAAGCTTGCAAACATCTTTTCCCCCCAACTGTTTCGTACAAGACACTGGACTGACGCCGAGTCGCTGGCCTACCCCTGTATTACACCTCCCCGCCCCCTCCACCAGCATCTCCTGCCGGGCCCACGAAGCTCGCGCTGTCTCTATCGGCTCTGCCAGTCCGCAGCCCCGCGCACTGGCTCTGCCACACCCGACCCGACCCGCTTCCCACAGCCCCGCGCCGGGAGATCCCCTCGGGGCGCCTGGGGGGAGAAGGCGAGTGAGGGCCGGGATGTCTCGAGGGATCATTGCGCCCTCCCGCCCAGCCTGGGCCGCGCCCGACGCCTCCGGGGAGGCCGGAGCCCCCCACACAGAGCGGGGGAAGGGAGGGGGAAAAGGGGGAGCCGGTCCGCGCCGCACCTTATCCAGCAGCCCGTTGCGGCCTCCCCTCGCCGCCATCTTGTCTCCTCCCCCCGCCCCGCGCCGGCCCGGCCGACCTGTCGGGCGCCGATTGGCTCTCGCCCTCACCACTTCCGGCACGGGACCGGAAGCCGCCTCTCTGCCCGTCCCCCCCTCCTCGCAGGGCATGCCGGGAGCCGGCGTTCGGAGCGCGGCGGTTGCTATGGAGACGGCGCGAGCGCAGGTGAGAGCCGCAGGCCCCTTCCCTCCCCTCCCCCGCGGGGGCCTCGTGGGTCGTGCCCCCCCCCCCCGTGACATCATGCAGTATCCCCCCCGTGCCATTGGCGTCATCATTTCATCATGCAATATCCCCCCGTGCCATTGGCGTCATCATGTCGTCATGCAGTATCCCCCTGTGTCATTGACGTCATCATTTCGTCACTCAGTGCCCCATCCCGTGCCATTGGCATCATCACCCTGTCATGCATTATCCCCCCCATGCCGTTGGCGTCATCATTTCGTCATGCAGTGCCCCCCACCCCGTGCCACTGATGTCATCACCCCCTCATGCAGTGCCCCCCCCCCCGTGACATTGGTCCCTCGTGGCCATGGCTGGCGGCTCCGTCGTGTCTCGTTCTGTCCCCGCCTTCGCCCCGCGCTGCCTCGGTCACCCAGCGTCCCCTCCCCTGCTGACAAGGGGCCCCCCCGAGTCCACCACTTGCAGTTTGGGGGATGGTTTTGTTCAATGTCTTCATCAGCGAGCTGGGAGATGGGATGCGGTGCGCCATCGGCACGTTTGCAGGCGACACCAGGCCGGGGGGGAGTAGTGGAGATGCTGGAGGGCAGGGCTGGGATTCAGAGAGACCTGGACAAATCGGGGGATTGGGCCAGAAGGAGTCTCATGAGGTTCAACAAGGACACGTGCAAAGTCCTGCACTTCAGACGGAGCAATCCCCTGCACCGGTGCAGGCTGGGGGTGACGGGCTGGGCAGCAGCTCGGCAGAAAAGGACCTGGGGGGACAGGGGACAAGAAGCTGAACAGGAGCCAGCAGTGTGTCCTAGCTGCCA
Source organism: Alligator mississippiensis (assembly GCF_030867095.1). Lineage (NCBI taxonomy): Eukaryota > Metazoa > Chordata > Crocodylia > Alligatoridae > Alligator > Alligator mississippiensis. Next base: position 466,720,925 of record NC_081824.1, on the reverse strand, counting down.
AGGAGGCTAATGGCACCCTGGGCTGCAATGATAGGTGTGTTGCCAGCAGATGGAGGGAAGTGATTCTTCTGTTCAGCGCTGGGGAGGCCACATCTGGAGTCCTGTGTCCAGCTGTGCACCCCCCACTACAGAAAGGATGTGGACACATTGGAGAGAGTCCAGTGGAGGGCGACAGAAATGGTTGAGGGGCTGGGGGACAGGACTGGTGAGGAGAGGCTGAGGGAACTGGGCTTGTTTAGTCTGGAGAAGAGAAGACCGAGGGGGATTTGATAGCAGCCTTCAACTCCCTGCAGGGGGTTGCAAAGAGGATGGAGCTGGACTGGTCTCAGTGGGGGCAGGTGACAGGACAAGGAGCAATGGGCTCAAGCTGCAGCAAGGGAAGTTGAGGTTGGATATTAGGAAGAACTTTCTCGCTAGGATAGTAAAACACTGGAACAGGTTACCTAGAGAGGTGCTGGACTCTCCATCCTTGGAGGCTTTGAAGACCTGCCTCAACAAAGCCCTGGCTGGGATGATGTATTTGGGGCTGGCCCTGATTTGAGCAGGGGTTGGAGTGGATGTGACCTCTTGTGGTCCCTTCCAACCCTCCTTTTCTGTGAGTCTATCTAAGGCCAGCAGCACCAGAGTCTGCCCTCACACATATCCTATGGCATTGGTATTATGTATCCTTAGCATTATTGCATGCTTATGACATGCCCAGTCTTTTGCATTGGTATCCTGCAGCAATGATGCACTGCTTCTTCACGCTGCTTCCCATCCGTCAGCATACGAGCGATGTCAGATTGCTCCAGACTCACCTCAGAGTCTCATGGCACTGCTCTGTCAAATGCAATATGCAGCTCTCCTCGAGAGCCCCCACCCCTCTAGGCAATGTCCTGTATGGATGCTGTGCCAGTTTCCATGGTCTCACATTACCTCCGTCAAGGTGTGACTGAGATGACATGACTTCCCCCAGTATTGCAAGCTGCTGCTACAGCAAAGGCTGCTTCTCAACAGATGACCCATTCTGTGCTTTTCACACCTTAGTATCAGCTGCACAGAGCATGTAGCTTTTCATTGACTTGCATTGGCATCAAGCTATCAGCGACAGTATGGCACATGTATCCCTCACAGGCATCCTGACCCTGTCGTTGCACCACCCTACTTCCCTGGTATATTTAGGAAGGCATTGTGCATTCTTCATTTTGCATAGCCCAGCCACCTCTGTCATCGCTCTTCAATTTCTGAAGCTATTGAGCTTTCTTCTGTAGGTCTTCTTCTGTATGGGATTCTCATCATTCTCTGCAGTGACTTCTGAAGCATTTCAGAGCAACTGTTTTATGTCATTGCTGAGCCACATCACTGACATCAGCGGGATCCTCCTCATAGATGTACCTAAAAGCATTGTCACATCATGCCCTGATAATGTTATGTGAAATGGTGCTGGGCCACATCATGGGCTTGACACATGCCTCTGCTGTTGAATGGAGGCATTCTTAAGTAACTCAGAGCAATGTCTGGCAGCTCTGGTCTTTTGCTGAATATCACTGAACAGCGGCAAAGCAGCTGCTTGCTGAGGCTGCACCAGCACAGAATTCAAAGTCCTTGTGCTGTGTGAAAACAGCTTCTTCATGCACCGTGGCAGACTTGCATGGAAACGTCGACCTGTTTTAAAGCACGTAGAAGTGGCATGGAGATGAGGTTACACTGCATTGGAGAATTCAGGACGGAGTGGTTGTTGCAGTGACAAGCCACCCCAAGTACAGGTAGCCTACCTGATCCTTCCATTTAAACAGCATCATGTTGTGTCAAAGCACCAACATATTTTGATTTCATTGAAGGAGGCCAACTGCGGACTTCAAATCACACCCTGTCCTACACCACAGTCCCCTTGTTAAAGTATAGTGACCTGGAGTCATTTATGGGGAGAGGAATGAAAATGGCTTTGTTTTCGGAGCTTAGAATACATACAGCTTCTGTTCAGTCTATGAAGGTTTTGCACCTCGGCAACTGGAATCACTTATTCAGTGCCTTACTGTTGGTTTAAGAAGTCAGTTTGAAAATGGTGGTACTATGTGGCTTGATCAGACCTCAGAGGAAGGGGGTAGGGAATAAAAGGGACATGAATTAAAAGACAGGAACAATGTGAGTCATATTCTGCATTGAGTGAATCATGAACATTCTGTTATTTTGAAGGCAGATTTGCTGTCTGAATCTTGGCACCCCCATTTGAACATGTTGGCCCCATTCTCTCTATCACAGTTTACACAGCATCATTCAACGTCTGTTCAGTGATCTGGTCCAGTAGTATTGGCTGCCAGGGAAAGTTTTAATTGTAGGTGTAACTTATTTGTACCCTGCAGATGACTACAAGATGATGGCAACAGGACTGTGCAAATTGGACAATGGAAGCAGTTACGCAACCAACTGCTTCCCCGCCAGGAGCATCTTGCGGACAAACAATGAAGGTAACATTGCTTTGACAGCAGCTAACTTGAAGCCATGCAGCAGAAGGAAGGCCTGTTGGATTCCAGGCTTGTGATTGTTAAAAGCTTGGGGCTGGATCCTGAGCTTGTATAAATCAGCAGAGTACCATTATTTTCACTGAAGTCCTATTGATTTACACTAGCAAAGGGTTTGATCCTTTAGCTTTTCCTTTTGGTGTCTTTTCATCACCCATTTGATTGATATATGCTTCAAGAGCTGAACAGCATTCAAGCTAGGAACTCCAGATGGCTGTTTCAGTTTGTATGCAAGAATTCTTGCTTTTGCATTAGTATATGTTCTGCCGAAGTAAATACAATATTGGAAAAGTCACTGGCTCAAGTTCAGCCTTGCTTTAAGTTGTTGCAGTTCCCATTGACTTCTGTGGGAACTGTCTCTCTCTATTCGTAGGGCTGAATTTGATTCAGTGTGATAAAATCAAAACAAAGGAACAGAGGGTGACTCCAGTTTAAGTGTCACTGTGTAAAAGCATTATTTTTCACTGGCTTGTTTTATACAGGGCCACACAGTGCTGTACAAGTAACATCTTTCAGTATTTGAACCCAGCTCTTGAGAATTGGTCTAGGATTGTGTGAGCACAGCTAATTAAGACTGTGTCTAAACTAGAGAACTGAACTACCAGTAACTGAACAGATGGGAAGTACCTGCGGTGCACTGCGGCCACACTGATCATGCACTTCTCCTTTATGTTTTGGCTTGTATCTGCGTTTGTTCTAGAGTGCCATCTCAGCAGCATTTTCCTTTGCTTGGCTCTAATACATTTCCCAGCACAGCTTCATGAAGTAGTGGCCCACCGATTTCAAAAGGCCTTTTAGCAACCCATAGGAAATTGAGGAAAAATCAGGTTATGTTCTGGTGAGATGCCTTAAGTTTCTGGAAAGTGGTGCTATTCCCAAGTCTTTTTCTCCAGCTGGAGGCCAGGAAGATCATGCAGCTTTTGTTTTCTGCTTAGCCGGAAGGGTTTCTGCTGCCTCTCTGGAAGAGTAGTTATGAGACAGCTATGTGGAAATAGTATGGATTTCTGGAAGCATGGTGGAATTTCTCAGGAACCTATTTGACTTTTTTTTTCTCCTCCCAAAAAGCCTTTTGAAATTTTCTGTGGGCTGTTGCTTCAGGAAACTGTGCTTATCATTGTCCGTTATCAAATGAGCAATTTGGCCACAGTGATAATGCACAGTGCCAGTTTATACGCAGGGCAAAACTGCTGGAAGCAGGGCAGTTTGTTACCACATCGTACCACTGGTACTTATTTGAATGCTAGGTTGCATGTTCACTTGCTAATGGCTCAGTTCTGCGCATACATACAATCGCAGAGTCAAAATTCCTACTCAACCTGGATCTGTGCCTCTCATTGCAAGGCTGTATTTTAGGGGTACCTATTAGCTCATAGCTTGTAAATTCTTTGGGGTTGGGACCTTGTCTTCATTTCTGTCTAGAAAGGGTGAATTTTGTTTTACAAACAGAACAGAAAACTGCATTGTTTTCACTATAGCTTAGGTGTGTGGCTTTCAACGATTTTAGACTCAAGGCATCCCTTGTTAGACTTGAAGCACACCTTGGAAAATGCCAGCTCTTATGTTTCACTCGTTTTTTGACTGTAACAAAACAATACAATAGTTCTTCTACTGCAAAGAACTCATAAATTCCACAGCGAGTCAGAATGGTTTTGACAATGTGGATTCCTGTTTGAAATCTCTGGGTTTATTTTGTGAATCGTGTGAAGTGGTTTGTACACCTAACACTGCTAATTTTGAGTGGCACCCTTAAAAGGATCTCACAGCATCCTAGGGTGCAGCAGTTGGGACCAGGAACAAGACAGAGCAAGACAGGAACAAGACAGAAAGTAAACTCTCTTGTTCCGTGTATAGACAGAACCAACCACAATAAGGTTCTGGTCCATGGCTAGCACCTTTAAAAGTTCTTCGTATGCCAACGAGCATTATCAGAATCTGTAAAGCAAAGGAGCACATTCTGAAACCCTGTTTAAATGTCTCTGAAAATGTTCCAGTGCTTCCCTGGATACACTGTGAATAGTTGTATAATCCACCATTTTAATGCTCATTCCAGCAGGAGTCACAGCATGATGAGAGAGTGGGAAAGGAGCTTTAGAACAGCAGCCAGGGAACAGCGTGTGTTCCTTACAATTGCTTTTTGCTTTGTTTTATGTTCTTTTTTCCCTGGGATTGATTTGCATGAGAGTCAACACTTATGAAATACTTAGAAATCATTAAAAAAAATCCAGGATCGACATTTAAAAAGTAGTAGAATTATGCCGCTTCACATCTCCAGTCACAGCCTGGCTATTCTGTCTTTAGTGATATGGTCGCTAATTATTTTCTTTGTAGGGCATTTATAAATGAGTACTTTGACCGTGTTTACATCAGAGCAATTGATGAAGTGCTGAATGGGCAGTCGGTGCTCTATAAAAGGCATATTCTGAAGTTTCTTGGCCACATTGAGCTCTGTTCTAATTGCGTACGTTCTTAACTCAGGGGCTGGTCACTGGCTGGTGGCACATAAATCTAGTCAGGAGAAAAGAGTGGTAAAAGTGGCTTCACTGTATATATCAGCGCTCCAACCCTGTATAGCTGTAGAAGAGGTCGTTGAGGAGAATGTCCTGGATGGGCCATTTCTGGTGAGTGTAAACCATTTCTGTCGAGTCGTGCCTCAGTGACTCAAGATATGATTAGGTTTGCAGGTAAAAATAATATATTTGACTGGCACTTCTGAAATCTGGTATTTGCTATTACAGTTGCCCTCACTTCACCCTCTCCACTCTGTTATTATGAGTCACTTGTGCTACAGAGAGGATAACATCTACTAGTTCTAAAATCTTGAAGGATGTTGTGATCAGAAAGCTTCAGTAACTCAACTCAGTGGAACAGCTTATGTCTGCTTGTGACCTTGCACTGGTTTTATTGATGTTACAAGTATTACATGAGGCCAGAAGCATCTGTCTTGCTATTAAGTCGTAATTTAGGCATTAAAACCATTTCATCCTTCATCCTCATTTTCCCTGAGCTTTGCTTGTCGTGTTGGTGAACTGCCAACTATCACATTGCTTCTCTAGGCTGGATAGTGTTACCCCTTTGGTTTGTTCTCCCAGATGAAGCTTCATGGTGTGAAGACACCTTCAGATCTGTGTTCTGTGAATATAAGCAACAAAAACCTGGCATTGGTGAGTATGAGATGCTCTCTGAAAGGAACATAGAAAACCACCTGAAATCTTGAGAGAGATTCACTAAGCTGGCCTTTGCAGGTTGGTGTTATAGGCAAAAAATGTGTGAGAACATGGACCCTTCTTCCCCTGCAACCATTCACTGGCTTGGTGAGATGTGTACTATCACTACGGACTTAGTTGATCTCTTGCCTATTAACACATATGACCCTCTCACCCAAGCTTAGTGGTGCTTTCAACTTGTCAACTGTCCTAGCTAACGGGGAAAGGTTAAGATCCAGGTACAGCTTTCCTGTGGGATGGTAACTGGTCCACTTGACGGGGAGAAGGCTCACAGAAGTGCTGATTGTCCTCCAGTGCCTTCCTATAATTCTCCCTGCATGCACAGAAGGGTAGGCAAGTATTCTTGCAATTCACTGGGAAAGAATCATAGAGTGGCACAAGAAATCATGGGATATGGCCCCTAGTGAGAACATGCAGGAGTGCAACACCAGGAAGGAAACACTAAGCAGGATAAGGATTTGCAGCATGGTTGCTCACAGCTGAGCTAGGCAAGTACACATGCTCAGACATAGATATAAATCACTCACAGTGAAGATGCACATGAAGGAGCTTGTTTTCCATTTCTGTAACACAGCAGAGTGGGGTATGACTTTTGGAAGACACTGCAATAGAGATGTTGTGAGAGTTAAAAAAAGACTCATTGATTTCAAACCAGGCTGGTTGTTTTCCTTTGTATTTTCTCAGGTCAAAGACAACGATTTTGAGCAGTTCGACTCTGTTGCTTATGTCAACGCTACAGAAAACCTCTTGACATTAGGTAAGGAATAATGTTGTTGGAATGGAGATGTGTCCCAGAAACATGGGAGCAGAGATAAGCTTGTCTCAGTGTGTGACTAGAGCCTTAATTAGGCTTAAAAAAAACCCCTGTACATGTAGCACTTCTGTGCAAAATAACTTCTCCCCACCCATTCTAGTAGATTCCCTTGCAGCAGTTCTTATAATGATACCACTTAGCTCTTATATGAGTGTTTTCATCAGTAAATCTCAAAACCTTTTCCAAAGGAAATTGGTATCATTATCCCATATAACAGGAGGGGAAACGGAGGCACAGAGCAGTGAAGTGACTTGTCATGTAACAAGTCAGTGGGGGAGCTAGGAACAGGACTGAGTCTCCTGAGTACAACTCCAGTGCACTCTGCTCCGTTAATAAGTAGAAACCTAAAAAATAGTTCAGCAGAGATCAAGGCATTTTAATGGGTCCTTCTGAAGAGAAATTATATTTGGCTCTGCTATAGTGTAGAGATTGTGTTAAGGTTCAGCTTGTATTTTCCTACAAACACATCCAGGAATAATATCAAGAGTATCCAGGGTGATTAAGGTCAGCACATTTTTGAGGGGGAGATGCTTCAAGCTTCAGGGCTTCAGCCAATCACTAGTTCTTGCTAATCAAAATGAGAGCTACAATGGGAGGCAAATTACCACAGCTGCTTATCCAGGTCTTACTTCTTCCTCTGAAGCAGTGGTTACTGACCACTACCAGAGAAATCCTACCAGAGACGCTGGGCAAGACACGGGGCACTGAGTTATGTGGAGTGTGGGTTTGATTGACTTTGCCAAGTTCTATATTATATTGTACCTGTCTGAGGCTTTCTACCTTTACAGTGAAACATGCATAAGAGAGCATGCTCTGCTCCCATGTATCCCACTTGTTTCTAAAAGAAAAGCCTGTGACACTGGAATTGAATGGTTAGACAAGGCAAACTTAATGAAACCCTTTCCAAGTTGCTTTGCTGGAGACAGGATATTCCATCTCAGTCTCTTATCCTTGTTTCTATTTCTTTGTGCCTTTTTAACATGAATGTCCTGATGTGTCTGTCATGGAAATTAACAGGCCAAGGTCTCTGCATGTAGAATGATGCCAAGCTTGATTTAACTGCTTCATGTTGCATCTCAGTGGGATTATTTTAATAGTTGGACTCTCTAGGCCACTCCTTCCTTCAAAATTGACACAACAGCACCTCCCTCTAGAAAGCCACTGTTTGTTTTTAAAAGTTGGCATTTTCAAAGGAAAAGCTTTACCCCTCAACCAAGCATTGGAAATAATTGCCTTATTTCTTCCCCTCCCAGGGAAACATGGTCCCACTCTTGGTACTTTGCCCTCATGTACTGTCACAGCCAGCTGTGAGTTACTCTTTTAAAGTTACTGATTTCTCATGTAAATATTGTCTCTTTTATCAATATAGAGGCATTCCGTAAATTTCCAGGATTACGGGAGCTGGAACTTTCCTTGAATGGACTGAGGCATCTGAAAATCCAGGCTGGGGAATTTCTGACCTTGGAGGTAAGATTGGGAGAAGGGGGGATCTCTGACTTTCTAGCCCCACATTCAGGGTACAGTTTGGGGTGGTTACAGCAATGTGTATCTATGTGCCATTTGCTGTGCACATTATTTAATGAAGAATGTAGAGGGGTTGGAGCGGATGACCCTTGAAATCTCTTCCAACTCTGCACTGTGCAGTCACTTACAAACAGGCTGTGGGGTCCTTGGTTTTAAACACATGGCGACAGCGTGACCCAGCCCACCTGCAGTGGCACAACTGATTAGGGCATGGTGCACAGAGTCAGGACACCTGGCCAAGCAGCCCACTTGCTGCATGATGTTGCTTGATGTTCTCCCCTCTAGGTCTCAACTATCCCGTGTGTAAAATGGGGTTGACTCTAATGCCTCACGCACTTCCCCAGAGACATGCTTTGAGGCACTCCTCAGGCAAAGGCGCAGCTATTGTGGCTCCAGGTGTTGGCCATTCTCAGTCCTTGTGCCCCCTGCAGCCCTGCCAGAGAGAGAGAGGTGTCTTTTCAGACCCTATGAGGCGCATTACAGCCCCAGCAGCATTGCCCCTGGGTTCAATCACTGACTATGTTTTGGGAAACAAAATACCCATTTGGACTGGAAGACCGAGAGGCAGAAAACAAGCCCAAGAACTTCACCTCAGCAGGGTCAGCATTGAGCCCATCACACTCATGGCTGGGCAAGAGCAAAGCCCTTACAGACATAGAGGATCCTGTTTTAAAGACCCCAAGTGACCAAGAATCCAGCATGTCACCCGGATATGGGAAATTTCAGCTTTCTCTCTCTTCCCTCCACAGCTGCCATCTCTGGGCTCTGCTGGGTGAAGCAATCTCTTTACCTCCTGTACCTCTTCCCACTTTAGTGTAGGAGGTTGTTTGGGGAAGTTGGGTCTGAGGTCCTCTTTACACCAGCTAACTCAACAGCCTTAGAGCTTTGCACTTTCACTTGCCCATCCAGGGGGTGAGTTGCTCAGCTGGGCCAGACAGGGTGATGGGCCAAGCTTAAGTGAAATGCATTTTGGACAACAGAATTTTCAAGGCCCTTTTGGCCAGAACTGTGCCCCATCGTTCCATCTGCTACACCCTTGCTAGCAGAAATACGATTTTAGATCAGTGGCTCAGTGTGATCTTGGACCATAAGGTTCTTTGTGTAGATGGGGCCCGTCATTGCCAAGTATCCCCCCATTAAAACTCCATTCTCCCCAGTGCCCTGTTCTGGCTCTATCACACTCCATGGTACACCTTCCACGAATGAACAACAAGAATACTATGTTGTCATAGCTGCTGGATATTTTATTGCTGAAAAATGAAGTTCCATTCCACAATCAATATTTTTTTAGGAAAAGTATAATTTTCAATGTTATAGACATATTTTGTTTTTTAAATCAAATCACATATCTTCCAGACCAAGTGCGCTGATTATGATGACGGAAAGAAACAACTCTCTTCACAGGGCTTAGCAATAAAGGATATCAGCAGAGTCCAAACTAAGTATTTGTTCTGCATTAAATCAGGACTTTCTCTTTCTCGTGGTCCCTAGTTCCTGGACCTGTCTTACAATAATTTGTCTCCTGAGGATGTTCGAGCATTGGGAGTTTTGTCTCAACTCAAGGTTCTTCACCTGACAGCCAATGGACTTCAATCTCTCCCTCCCGACTTGGTAATCTCAGAGGAGTAAGTCCTGAAAGCAAGACAAGCTTTAAGCATTAGTGGCTTGACCTGAGTAAAGTCAGGCCATTATATGAACTAACACTACTGTCCTATGTGAGAGACATGCTGCTGGGGTTAAGGGGATGATTGTGTGGCAGGTAATGTTGTTAAGTTGATACAGAGCCATTGTCATGGCTGGGTGGCAGGGGATTTAACCTCTCTTGACAGCAATTACCTCTTGAAAATGGCAATCCTTTATTTTTTTTTATCAGTGAATAGCCTCACAGTAGCTGATACCTAGCAGAGGGAGTGAGACCCATGGAGAGGGAATGGCCAGTTTGTTAGCTCCACAAACACACAGGTTGGCTGTGGCAACTGTAGTGCAAGGAGAGCTGTGAAGATTGCAGACTGTGTCAGCTCCAAGATCTGCTGGGAGTTGTGGAGAGCCTGGTCAGACCAGAGATCCTCCTTCTCATCCTGTGGGTCATCTGAGGGGGAGATGACATAGCCCTCCTACCTAGACAAGGTGCTGAGTATGGAAAAGCCCCCCAGCTGTTGTCACATGAGGCATCCCCATTAACTCCAGTCTCATCCCTTTCACCCCAGGGGCGTCTGAGTTCAGGGAATGTGTGCAAACTTGTGGGTAGCTTGAACAGAGGCTGTGCAGGCCCCACTGGCTCATTGGCACCATAGCATCTTCAGTGTCTGAAGCCCAAGTAATCAGAGAATAAATCTGCAGAACCAAGGGGTTGGGCTGAAGGAGCCAACGCAGGGGAGTGCTTTCCTGTAACTGGTGGTGATGATCTAGAGTCTGTCTTGCAAACCCATTGCTCACACGAGTACACTTCCGTCATGTCAGTACTACCCTTGAAATCAGTGGGGTTCCCACCTGAGGGACGGGGACTTGCATCAACTTGGCCAGACTGGATCCTTTCTAGGCCCAACCCCAAAGGCTTGACTGTCAGGAGTATTGAGTGCCCTTAGCTCCCATTGATCCTGGTGGCATCCTGGAAGTGAAGGGTGATCAGGATTGGGCCTTTGATGCTTGCTCAGACAAAACTCCCCCTGAAATCAGTTAACCTGACTGCCTCATATGGGGCTTTTGCTAGAGCAAGGACTTCATGCTCAGCCCTGCTTCCTGTGAAATTGGTGGCAAAACCCCTTTTGTCATCTCAAGGAACAGGATCTGCTCCTTCAGGACTGGTGCCTGCTGTCAGAGGGCTTCCAGAATGGCTGGCAGGTGCCATGGCTTTAGTCTGTCACTGTCATAAGTGCCACAATAAAAACAGCATAACACATTGCGTCATGGCTACAGTATATAGTATGGTTCTGCTTATTGATTGTTAATAAAGACTTGGTTCAGTGGTGCTCAACCTTTTTGCCTGGTGTCTGGTCTGTCCATGGGCCAGACCTGGCTGGTGTTTTGGCACCTGGGGCAGGCATGGCGGAGCCACTTCAGCTGGGTGGGGGTGGGGGGTGGGGGGTGGGCAGCAGTCCAGCCTCAATCTGGCACCATTGGAGAAGGGGGCTTGTCCTTGCCCCAACCCAACCCTATAGAGTGGGAGGGGGCATGGCTTGGCCCCAGCCCAGCCATGTGGAGACAAGGGGACATGTCTAGTTGTGACCTACCATGCAGGGCTTGGGGTTTGAGCATTTGGCAGAGGGGAGGGTAGCTGTGTTAATTGCTACTGCTCCCCTGCCACGAAATTTCCTGATCTGTGGGGATGCCATGGCTGGAGGTTGAGCACCCCTGGCTTAGGTGATAGTAAATAAGGGATTAATAGTTAAGAAATGTCATTCAAGGGATAATTGTTACACATTTTTATAAGTCACAACTGGTCATCCACCAAGAGCACGTGTGAGGTAGTTACTTGTTTATAACATGTATTAATCATTTGTTAACTCTCCACATGCCATTTATAAATAGGTTGTTAATACAACACATCACCTCAAGTGCACTGTCAGATTTTTGTATGCAAATGGGAACAGATCAGGGCTTGTATCACTGGTTCAATTGTATTTTCCCCTTGCGTGACAGCTAGTGGGGTGTTTTCTGCTGGTCTTTGTCAGCGTGAGTTATTAATGAGAGTCCCTTTATATCTGCAGGGGTGGTTCTGCTCCACCAAGGTTCCCATCTCTAGAAATCTTGTTGCTGGATGACAATGATCTTTCTCACCCGAGTGTCTTTTTGAGCCTGGCTAATCTTCGCAGGTAAAGATCCTTCTGCCCACTGCAGACATGTGTGATCGCTCTTGGCATGCCCCCATCTCTGTCTGCTGTGCCCCACTGAAAACTGTACAGAGAGTCAGGGTAACTGCTTGAGGGGATTTTCCTTTCTACTTTGCCCAGTCTTGGGATCTGGGAATCAAAGGGAACCAACAGCACAGTGAAAACCACCAGCTGCCCTAAGACAGACGGGTGTATTTGCTGGTACCCAAGGCTCTGCATGACCTTTGGGGAGTAACTGAGGCCGTGAGTGAGCTTCCCTGTTATTTGCAGGGGTTTACCTGCCTCCAAAGGCCCAGCACTTTATTTTAGTCTAGCCAGGTCAGGGAAGCTGATGCGTAGACTCCATTTGATGAAGCATTTGTATTTGTTATTTCTGTGTCCCTTGTAGTGGGCACTGCATTTCACAGGCAGTTGTGCTGAAGAGGGTACAGCACAGCCCCACCCTAGGAGATTCCTGGTGGGGGGTTGTATTGCGAAGGTGCCAGCTGGTATTATGTTTTATGGACCCAACGGGATTTCGGAGGACACCCTCGGTAGAATCCTAGTGGGAGCTAGTTGTGGGTGCACTGTATAGCTAGGGAAAGGCCAGGCATGAAAATGCCAAAGGGAGTGGTGAGGAGAACCTGGCTGAATACCATTCTGTGCTTTTGATGCTCTTTAAACCACCAGCCCCTGCACAGACACTGATCTGCTCAACATCCTCTGCCATGGGTTGGTATTATCTGTTCCTGCACACAGCTCCCAGTGCCAACATTAGCTGCTGGATCATGTTTCCTCCCAGCAGATTGGGTGCTAGGAAGGTGCCGGGTCTGGCATTTTGTCCTTCCTCAGCTTTCATGGAGCAGAGCTTCCAATGGCCTGTGAGGATGAGGTGGGGAGGAACTACACTGAAGCAGGTAGCAGCAGGCAGGAACCCTGGATTTTATACCTGGCTCTTTAGCAAACTTTCTATGTAACCTTAGTCCAGCCACCCAGCCTCTGTGGGCTTCAGTTTGCCATCTGTAAAATGGGAATAATAACACTTCTCTTCCTCACAGCATGGCTGCGAGGGTAAAACAGGCAATGGGTTGCGTGTTGCTGTGGAAGGACAGCAAGTGAAAAATCCTTGTACAGCCCCTTTTAGGCAAAGCTGAAGAGCATCAAGCCCACTGCCAGCAGGCCTGGTCTGCTAACTCCTGAGCATTGCAGTACCCAAGCTGGTCTGAGGGATGCTGGGCTTTCCTGACTGGTGCTAAACATCTTCTACTTCTCTTCCTCAGCGGGGGAGAAGGGTCCTGTGCATCTCCCAGGATTGTGATCTGTATTTCAGGGATAGACAGCAGCTGCCTGGGTGCTAGGGGAGCTCACAGCTCCATGTGCCTATGACAGCGCTTAAAAGAGGGCGATACTGGTGCATGTGCAATGATGAGGTCTCAGGCCTGCCTGTCATTTCTGCCTTTGCTTAGCCTGAAGCAGCTGAATCTGGACAAGAACGGGATTTCGAAGGTCCCGTACCTGCATCAGAAGGAGAATTCCCGGTTCTTCCTCTCCCCTGATGTGGCCAAGATGGGTACCAGAGCAGAGGCAGGGAGCAGGCTCCGGCAGTGGCACAAGCGTAGACAGCGAGGTGGGGCAGATGGACACAAGGAGCCAAAGGAGAAGGGAGGACAACAGGAATACTTCATCTTACAGAACAGCAAGGATCTAGACAGGACAGGTGAACAGCTCTGCTTTGCCTTTGCCCCCTCAGGGCCTTCTCCCAGCTCCTGCAGAAATCATTGGCAGGTTTCGTGGGGTGGAAAGATCAGACCTTTTCACCCGCTGCTGGGCCTCTCCGGAGCTCCTCACTGTGCATCAGTGGGTACAGCTACATGCGGCAGGATTCAGACCGCATATGCTCAGCAGCATTGGAGTAAATTAGGGTTAGGAATTCCCTGGGGGAAGGGTGGGCAAGACCAGCCAAGATGAAAAAAAATAGCAGGAAAATAGAGCTCCTCCATAGAGAGTGCTGCGGTGGGACATCAGATGAGATGGTTATAAGAAGTACGCCCCCTCCCTCCCCCAACCTTACAACGAATGCGGGTAAAATCCTGACCCAAGGGACACAGGTATTCAATACCAAAGTTCCATTGACTTCCTCTTCCTCCAAAGAATGCAATGCATTCAGCAAGCCCGCTAAATCAACTCCTGCTCCTAGCCTCAGTGGATGTGTTGCCATTGAGCCAGGCTTTAGCTGGTACTAACTGGTGTTCTTGTGGGCAGCCTCTGACAAAAGACATCACCTGGAGATTGTCTCTTCGGGGATGCCTACACCACAACAATGCTCCAAATCCAGACATGTGCCAATGAGGGGAGGCCATTCCAGAGGGTCCTGCCGTGGCTACTGTCCAGACTTCAGTCTCTAGCCTGGCTGAGAGCAGCTGCTGGGGATGTCCTTTGGGGCTTCACTGATGCAGTTCCAGGCTGGGAGTGTGCAGATGAAAGTGGGTGGGTGGGGTGTGCTTGGGAGTGGCTATGCTGTCCCTGTGCAGCCACTGCAGGTGACTCCACCATGGCCTGTATCCTTCAGATTCCCCTGCGTGTGGTAGCAGATAAGACAAGTCAGCTCCATGCAGTTGTACATAGAACCTGTTTGTTTGTGCTTTGTTGCAGAGGTCATCTTCACTTCAGCCTCTCGAGAGCCACCATCTCTGGTAAGAGCTCCCCTGCTGGTGTACGGCTCAGGGCAGTGATTCTCAACATGGGGCATTAGGGAGCCTTGTAAGAGTGCCACAGGGTTCCACAACATATTAGCACTGTTAGATGTGCAAGCACTTCGACAGGCTCCATAGCCCACAGATTTCAAATAGGAATCCATAGTGTCAACACCTGTCTGCCCTGCTGTTGGCTTTTGGAGCTCTTTGCCATGGAAGAATAGCTTTGTTATTTTTCCATAGTCAAAAAACAAGTGAAAGCCGAGAGCTGCCATTTTCGGAGGGGAACCTTGAGTCTAACGAGCTTGGGGAGCACTGGCTTGGCATGTGTATTGCAGTTTCCTCTTCCACAGGTTTGTCTCTCTGTCAATGTTAGTCTCTTTCTGAATTATTTTTTGCAAGCCCATCAGATAATGCTGAACCTGATCAGCTTGAATGATTTATGACTAGGACCCACCACTGTCAGAAAGGAGCCTTCTCAAAGGACTTCTCACTAAACAGTGAACATTTCACCTACATCTGCTGTGGCTTCTTTAAAGGGAGAGCTGTGCAAAATACTGCTCACCCAGGCTTGGAGTCAAAGACAGATGCAAGCTTGCTACCAGCTTTTTCAGCAGAAGTGATGTGTCTGCTGTCTAATAGGTTGCTCAGCCAAGTCCCAGCTACATGGTTACATGCAGGGGAAGTCTGGGGTGTTTCAGCCCATGCTTCTGCTTTCTTGCCCTAGGGCCAGAATGTAGCTAGTTGTAGGAGAAGTTGGGTCTTGTTTCATTCCTGGTACATCTGTCATTTTGGATGGAATATGCACATTGGTGTCTGACCCCCGCTGCATACCGCTTGGCTTTTCATAAACTAGCTGCCGCCCTTGCAGCGAGGCCCAGTGGAGGAAGAGGAGACCCCTGGACACCTTTTGCTCCATAGTCCAGTAGTTAGGACACTGACCCAGGGAGCTGGAGACCTGGGTTCTAGGTCACACTCAGCTAGAGGGCATTTGAACCTATCTCCCCAATTACTAAGAAAGAACAGTGCCCCCCCAGGCTGGGCTTGGCTGAGGGAACCCTTCATGGCCTCCCTTGAAGCTGACCTACTGGGCAGTCAAGTCACGTGGCCAGGTGGTGAGCAAGCAGGAGAGAGTTTGGCTGCAGCCTAGTCAGGTAGGTAGTTGCCAGGGAGGGATGCCTGGGCTCCGTCCTTGAGCCTTTTATATTGTTGAATAAAAAGCATAAACAGTCAGATCCTAGGGGCAGAGGTGGGCTTGAACCTCTGTAGCAGCATAGGTCCTGGAACCCAGGTTTCCAAATCGTGGACAAGCTCCCAAACCTCTAAGCCATCCTTTAGTTAGATAGAGGCTCCCCTGCTCTACAAGTCCATAAGGCTGTGCCCTTGGATGATTAGGAGGCTCTGACTATGATTCCACGTGGTCAGAAACACCCAATTCACGGCTGCAGGGAGAAGTGCAAATGCTGCTTAACACCAGGAGTGGGGTGGGATTTCAGATCCCCATCCTGCAATTCCCGTTGACCACCCAATGCATCCCCTGGAATATACGTGGGTGGGTGGGATGCCCAACTAGAAGAGATCCCAAAACATTTAACAACTCAGAATTATACTTCAGGGCCTGAAATTTAGGTGAGGCTGTGCACACGCGCCTTTCTGACTCCCTGTAACACTTCTTACCCGGTTGTAAGCATGTTCTAGTGCTCCTGGCTGGGCCCGGTTGTCAGTCAGGATCCAGGGTTGCCATTCCCTTGCTGTATGACCCTGCATGCATTTTTTGCCTAATATGTTAGACCTGAGGGCCTCAACTTAGGCACCAAGATCCATTTAGGCACTAAAGCAGCACATTTTTTCAGAGGTGTTAACACACAACTCTTTAGTATCACAGGTGCAACACCCCCCCCCCAGCCCACCACTATGCATGCATGTGTGCGTGCTCATGTGTGAATATGCATGTGTGTGTATACACATACGTATAATAAGAGTAGTTCTGATTCCATCCAGGAGAGGGGAGTGTAACCCACATCTCAAATATTATACAACCAAGTTGGATGTATTTCAAACTGCAAGGCAGTTCCCCGTCCATCGTCATGCGACATGTGAAAGGCTCTCACAAGGTGCCCCAGAACTTGGTCCTGCAATGGCACAGTCTTCAAAGAACACTGTTTTAAAGTGCATTTTGGTTGCTTTTTAAGTAACAAGGAGGAACTGTATCAGCTGCTACTGAATATCCAGATAGGAAGGGCCAAGCTATATTTCCATGAAGAGCTTTATACAAAGGTCTCTAAATGTTTTACAAATGTACAGCAATTCTCAGAAAAGAAGTAAGTATAAGCAGTCCCTCCTCTTCTGCTTGCTGTGTCATCAAAGTTGCTGGACCACCCCAGAGGTCACAGTTTTCCCCAACATGACAGTTCCACATCTGCCTTGCCAACTCTCAGCACCACGGGAAAAGTGAGTTACACAGATATCAAACGGTCAGATTCAGTGCCCCATTTACATTGATAAGGGCAGTGCTGCTCTCTTAGTTGCTATTGAGATGTGTCCGACCAATTCATGATGTCTGCCTGTGTCCAGTTTGTACAAGAAGGTGTTCATTGCATGCATAAGCGTTTCAAATGAAAACTTTGAATCCTGGAGCCCAAGAGGTAGTCATCAGAGAAAATTATCCACTGGTAGGCTGGTACCCATTTATCCCATCTCATCTTTTAAAGGTAGAGCGGTTAAGTGGCTTGTCCAAGGTCTCACAGTCAGTCAGTGGCAGAGATGGGAATGGAAGCCGGGCATCCTGGTCCCTGTTCCTATGTTTTGATCATCACGCTCCATCTACTAACGTTGTACATTTTTCTGTACACTTAACGCCTTGCTGGTGGCTGTTAGGGCATGTGGGCACTGGAGTGGATTAGATGTTGCCATGTCCCTATTACATCCTGGTATGACATCGGATCTCCTTTTCTCCTGTTCCCCTCTTTCGGGTAGGATGTTTCCAACAAAGGGAATGACCAGTCATGCCCCGCTGACTCTGAGGCTCTTCCGGCAGCTTCCGTGAACACAATGAACCAAGACTTCATGCCGCCCTTTCCAGAACTGAGGTCTCTCAGCCTGGCCAACAACAAGGTGGTTCAGTCCCTGGGGTGAAAGATTTACCTTGGTCTGCCTTGGTGTAAGGATAAATCTGGCAGGTTGAGGGGACTTTGTGAGAGCACAGGAAGTGGGAGCTGCCATTTCTCTCCCGTGTGCAAGCCCTAGGCTTCCTGGGGAAGCTCTTTGAGAAAATTATCCAGGAGCATATCTGCAAGGGACCAGCAGGGGAGATCATGCTTAGGGGCAACCAACATGGGTTCATTCGAGGCAGGTCCTGTCAGACCAACCTGGTGGCCTTCTATGACCAGGTCACAAAATCCGTGGACGCAGGTGACACGGTGGACATAGTCTTTCTGGACTTTAGGAAGGTCTTCAACACTGTCTCTCACCCCATTCTCATTAAGAAATTAGGTGACTGGCGTTGATGCCTACACAGTCAGATGGGTCACAAATTGGCTGGAGGGCTGCACCCAGAGAGTGGTGGTGGACGGGTCGTTTTTGACCTGGAGGGATGTGGGCAGTGGGGTCCCCCAGAGCTCGGTCCTCGGACCCGCACTGTTCAACATCTTCAGTGACTTGGACAAGGGGGTGAAAAGCACCTTGTTCAAATTTGCGGATGATACTAAGATGTGGGGAGAAGTGGGCATGCTAGAAGGGAGGAATAGGCTGCAATTAGATCTGGACAGGTTACAAGGGTGGGCAGATGAGAACAGGATGGGATTCAATACTGACAAGTGCAAGGTACTGCACCTGGGGAGGAAGAACCAGCAGCAGACCTACAGGCTGGGGAACTCCCTTCTCATCAGTGCAGAGGCAGAAAAGGATCTTGGAGTCATTATTGATGCCAAAATGAACATGGGCCGCCAGTGTGGGGACGCAGTCAGGAAGGCTAACCGCACCTTGTCGTGCATCCACAGATGCATTGCGAGCAGGTCCAAGGAGGTGATTCTCCCCCTCTATGCGGCACTGGTCAGACCGCAGTTGGAGTACTGCGTCCAGTTCTGGGCGCCGCACTTCAGGAGGGATGTGGACAACATGGAGAGGGTCCAGAGGAGGGCCGCTCGCGTGATCAGGGGGCAGCAAGGCAGGCCCTATGAGGGGAGGCTATGAGACCTGAACCTGTTCAGCCTCCACAAGAGAAGGCTGAGAGGGGACCTGATGGCCATCTATAAACTGGCCAAGGGAGACCAGCAGGCATTGGGGGAGTCCCTGTTCCCCCAAGCACTACCGGGAGTTACAAGGAATAACGGCTGTAAGTTGACTGAGAGTAGATTCAAACTAGATATCGGGAGGCACTACTTCACAGTCAGGGTGGCTAGGAGCTGGAACCAACTTCCAAGGGAAGTGGTGCTTGCCCCTACCCTGGGGGTTTTCAAAAGGAGGTGAGATAATCACCTAGCCGGGGTCGTTTGACCCCAGTACTCTTTCCTGCCATGGCAGGGGGTCGGACTTGATGACCTACTTAGGTCCCTTCTGACCCTACCAACTATGAAACTATAGGCATGATTTCTTGGTGGAGATAGCTGGTCCTGGCGGAGGTTCTTGATGGGACCTCTCACCCACCCCAAGGGTATGTTCTTTACCCTGTGATGCTGATGGGCTTGGAAATCTCAAGTCCCTCGTATCAGACTTGCCTTGTTTCACCTGTGGTCTCTGGTGAATCAGTGACTTCCCTCCTGGCCTATGCCATATGGTTCTTAGAAGCCCCTGTGACATTGCACTGGTAGTAGCAGGATCAGGCTGCCTGCCTGCCTCTGCCCCAGAAATCCAGGGTGCTGGCCTGGAAACTGCTGCCCCTGCTGCATTCATGTGGCCTGCATATATGCCTGCTCCAGTTGTCAGCTGCCAGCAGGTGCAGGACAGTGTCCAGCACTGCCCTGCCCAACCCATGCAGCTCAGAAAGCAACGGGAGGTTTGGCTGTGAGTGCACTGGTATAGAGCAGGCACCTTCTCCCTCCTCCCTGGCCTTGTGCCCACACACGCAGCTGGGACGGCTGCAGTGCTTGAGGGGTCAGGCTGGCTCGCTCCTGGTCCTCTTTCACCTTCAGGCCCAACCGTTGTTGTCTTGTGTTATGTCCTGTGATTCCTCCTTTCAGATAAGGAGATGCGACTCATGGAGGCTGCACCTCCCAGTATGTGCCGCTCCACATTGCCCTGAGCAGCCAGGCTGCAAGAGGGGAGGGTGCCTGCACCCTCTTGTGCTGCCAGAGCTTGTTTGGGTGTGGCACATGATCTCAGTGCCTTGGGGATGCAGCTTATCTCTGGATCCTCTGCATCCTCAGTTGCTGCCTGGGGCGTTCGCACCATCCCATGCCCCAGTCTCTGAGGTTGTCCCCTATCCAGCACAGCCACTTGGGAGGGAACCAGAGGCAGTTCTGCTGGACAGTGTTTTATCTTGCAGATTGAAAGCGAGGAGGACCTGCTTCCTGCCGTTCTCTTTCCGTCTCTGCTGGAGTTGAGCTACTACGGGAATCCCCTCAGCACTTCCAGGAGCGGTACAGTGTCAGCCGTGCACCCTACAGGGAACTCTCCCATCTCCTTGTATCATCCACTGTCCCGTGTCTTAGACTGTATGTCCTCCCTTGTTCTGCACTGATATGGCACCCGGCCCTAAAGGGTCCTGGATGATGGCACTGGAGCAGCAGTGCCCAGCCTTTTCACCCCATGGGCTGGATTGGGGGTGCTGGGTTGGTTCATGGGTTGGATCCCATCCATGGGCCTGATCCACCACATCATGCTGGCCTGGCCAGGGTCTGATCCATCTGCACAGGGCTTAAAAATTTGACAGTGGGAGAGCAGTGGCAACATTAATTGCCACCGCTCCCCTACTACCAAATGCCTGAACCCATGGAGAGCTGTGTGGGCCAGGTGACGTGGTTCCTCAGGCCAGATTTGGCCTTCAGGCTGGGGGTTGAGCTTCTCTGTGTTAGGGTGGTGCAAAGAATAACAGGGCTTGATGTTTTGTGAGGAGGGAACCCATGCAGGGGAGATGCACTCAATGCACAAAAGGGTCTGCCCCACACAAATACTCAGTTCCTCACTAGGGCACCAGGGCTTACATTGTGGGTGGCCGTAGGGAAAGGGTGGAGTGCGCGCTGCTCCTCATAGACTAGTTGCCATCTGATGGTTCTTCTGCTTTCCCAGACACAGAGACTCTGCCTGTAGCTGCGAGCTGGTGCAAAGGCTGCTGGGATAAGGGAAGGTGACAACCCCATCCCTAAAACCACCAGCAGAGCTAGTTGCCCTGGTGGGGAGCGTGCCTCACCTCTCCTAATGAGCATGGGCTACTTGGGCATTTTCACTTCCAGCTCCCCCTGGAGATGGGGCCACTTTTATGTAGGAATCTAAGGCCTTGACTTTCTGGAGAGGAAGCCTGTATAGGGTGTTGAGCCTTTGTTATGGCTCTGGGGCTGGGGTCTTCTGGGTTGTCTAAGAGATTCAGGTGCATGACTCTTGATTTTAGAGGCTAATTCCTTTAGGTTCCTGCATCTGAAAGCTTGATCCTCTGGGGTCCTGTGCCCTCTTGTCAGCCCTCTTGAGAAATGGGGGCAGACCCTTCACTGTCCCCAGTCACCGTAGCTCTGTTGAGAACTGTGGAGTGATGGCAGCTGAGAGTCTCCATGGATGTCAACGGAGCTGGGCCCCAAGGCTTTTCGTAGTCATAAAGAAGTGGGGCTGGAACGGAGCTCCAGAGGTCACATCTAGTCCAACTCCCTGCCTGAGCCAGGATCAGCCCTATCCAAACCATCCTATACAAATCCATAATCTAACCTCTTAGTAAAACTACACAGTTAACTCTGATGCCACACAAGACCTCACACTTGAACCTGCCACAGGTAAAGCTGGGGGACCACGGTGCCCAACATGCTGTTGATGTTAATATATGCTTAAGAGATCCCAGGAAAGGCCATGCTGCTTGCTACAGAGGAAGGCAAAACCCTGCACAACCTGGCTGCAAATATAGCATCAGTGTGATCCTGAGTGGTGGGGCAAGACCCTCTAGCCAGGAACATCCAGGTTTTAATCTCAGCAGGAGCATCAGCACAGGCCAGTCACAATCTCCAGCCTTGGCTGCAGTCAACACCCAAAGCCCCGTGGAAGGCTTCAAACCACTCACATGTAGCAGAAAATGTGGGGGGAACAGGGTTCCCTCCCAGCCTCATAGGGCAACCAGCAAAGCTCAGAAACCCGGGAAGTCCCCGTAGTAGCACACAGGCACAGGGACACTTAGATCACCCCCAATAAGAAAGCTTTAACTCTTTCCGCCCCTAGTGGGACCCAGAAGAAAGTGCTGGCCTCTGCTTGTACTTCCAGCAGAGTCCTTCCAGCTGGCCTCCACGGAGCCAAGCAGAATGCTGCCTTGCTGTGAGAGCTCTGTGGTGGAGAGACCTTGCTTGGGACAATCACTGGGACTGCGATTGCATTGATTAAAGCAACCCGCGTGTTTTTGCAGGTGATCCACCTCTGCTGACCAGTTTCCTGCAGTGCAAACTGGGGATAAAACTGATCCGGAGAAAGATTTCCAAACTGGAGAAGCTGCACATCTGTATTCCTCTCAAGGCCAACAGAAAGGTAGGCAGGGCCAAGGCTCTGAGATGCTGTCAGCTCCCATTCAAGGGGATGCGAAAAATTGCAGCCACATGGGTACAGGGTTTTGCGTGCCCTGTGCTAACTTGCACTTGGCTCATCCTGCTGACCAGTCAGCTTGCACATCCCCCAGCTTGCAGGGCATCCCTGCTAGTTCATGCTAATAAACTCAGCTGCAGCTGAGTCAAATTGTGGCACAGGTCAGTCCAACCTCTAGGCATGGGGCAAGCTGCATCTTGACCTGTAAGCTCAGACCATTGTGCAATCTGATGTTGATGTTGGCTCTGTGCGTTGCTTGTGTGCTCAGCACTAGCACTGATTCCTGTCCCAGCAGGGCAGAGCAGTCCTGGGAGCCTGCCCAGTGTGTGCCATGGCTTTACAGGTTTCCTCTCCTTCTGTTCCAGATAACATCTCACCTCCCAAAGGTGCCAAAGCAGCCGCTGATGCTAGAAGCCCCGCAAGAATCCTCCTGGAAACTGTGCTTGGATACCAAGGGAGCACAACCAGAAAAGTCCAAAGAAGGATTACATAGTCTGAGCCTGCCTGACCCCCTTCCACCAATTGAACCATCTGTGGAGCAGAACAAGATGCTTCCCTATGGAGCCAAAGTGGAGGAGCCTGAAGGTTTCCCCAGCCTGAGCCTGGCAGAGAAGGACTCTGTGATCAGATTGTCTTCTGCAGAGGAGAATGAGGCTTCCCACAGTGCCGAAACCTTTGGTAGTAACCGGGAGACAGAGGACTGGGACTTTGAGGTTGGAGCTGATGGAGCTGAAGAGGATGTTGAGTCATTTTTCATGACTCAGGTGTGTGAGTTTGGGCAGCCAACACCCAGTGCCTTTGAGAAACCTTAAGCCCCCCCTGACACATGTAGCAAACAGGGGTGGGGGACAGCAATCAGCAAATCCCAGAAGCCTGGAAAATGCCTATGGTAGAACACAGGGATGGCTATGCCTGTATCATCCCTGACCAGTGGTTGGGGTGTGCTGTGGGGTCAGGGTCCTGTATTAGATGATCAAGTTGTGGTATCATAGTACACACCAACAGGGTAGCTGCTTGGACATCTAGGTGTACTTAATTTTAACACTTCCTGAGGTGATGAGTGCCTTTCGTTAAAGCTGTGGAGCCCCAGTTGATGGAGCTGTAGTTGGTGCAGTAGTTGCTAGGCTTTGGCCTGGGCATCCCAGAGGATGGAAGCGATCACAGACAGGGCTCAGATGAATGAAAGAGGAGATCTGCTCCCTTTCTAGAGTTCCTCTTGGCCTGAGACCATGACCAGAGCCACAGTGAAAAACTCCTGTAAATATTTGCTCTTGCTGTCACAAGGTGGACGATGCATCTGGTCCTCTTTGGCGACCTGAAACAGAGGAAAGACATGCGAAGAGGAGCAAGCAGGGGAAAGGGAGCAGAGACCAGCACATTCCAGCGAAATACAAAGGCTATGAAGAACTGCTCGACGCCAAAACTGACCCTGGTTTCCTTGAACCAGTCGGTGAGTGAGTAAAGCAGGTGTCTTGCTCTCTCTTGGCCGGGGAGAGCACTCACCACTCTCTCAGAAAGGCTTGGGTCAGGTGGGTCAGATCGGATGGTCACAGCTGTCCCTTCTGACCTCAGTGCCTACGGATTGCTCCAACCTGCCTTCAAGCTTTCCAGCAGCCTAGATAGCACATCAGGGCATCTCACTGTATGGGGGGTGGGAGCAAGGAGGGGTGCTGCATTCCTATGTAGTCCCCCGTGCAGAGGATCTGAACAAAGTTGTGTCAGTGATGCTCCCCTGAAGCCTTAAGAGACTTTGCCCTTGCTCAGTTACCCATATCCCAGGTGAGTGGAGCAGACCCTATTGCCCCACGGCCTGGAGCTCTTGTTCTTACCTATGCTCCTCAACACAATGCTCTTTGGAAACTGCCAGGTCCTGCCACCCTGAAGTGTGCAGAAGCAGCCAGAGAAACCAGCAGGATGTTGTTGGCACATCAGTGCTTGGTCCTTACAGTCACCAAAACTTCCACCATTGCTTCTGCAAGCTTAGCCTTGGTGACCTGCCTATGTTTCAGCTGTCTGGTCCCATGCACGGTCTGCTAGAGATAGTGCCTTTCACTGGGTGAGGATGACCACTCCCTGATCTGTAGAAGTGAGGTTCTGCTGTCCAGTGGACAATGCTGCTGCTGATCCAGGTGCCCGACTGCCCCATCCAAGATGAAACTCCTGTCCCGGCTGCTGTGTTACATCCCAGGGGAAAGCAGAAAAAAACAGTGGGCTATCCCAGCCCTGCCAAATTATCAGATGTCACCAGGGGCTGTTTGGAGCCCATTACCAGGCTAAACAATTAGAGCAACCATATTTCCTCATCAAGTAGCCAGATGTAAGATCTAGCTGTGCCGGGGAAAGGTGGCAGTGATGGAAGAAGCATTTCTTAGCCTTTACTCTAACCTGTTGTGCGGTGAGGCTGTGAAATAGGTGCCAGGTCCTCCACCAGGAGTGGTTACCAGGATACAGTCATGCACCACATTCATCGTTCCCTCTGCCAATCAGAGCATGATGCTTTGGGATAAAGGGAGCTGGGGTCTCTCTTTATCAGACTAGTTCATGTGGCAAAGCATTGTGTAGCGCGGGGACACAGCGACAGTGGTGACTTCTGGCTGCCGTGTGTTCACAACTGCAATCATGGCAGCAGCTGCTTTTCTTTGTCTCCCCCAGCATCAGCCCCCCTGGGACAGCTCCCCTGTTCACCCCACCCTAATGATGCCTCTGGTGCAGCCTGACTGTCATTGCTGGTGGCAGCAGGGAAGTGAGCAAACGAATTTATCAAATGCTTCCACTTTCTTTCTGGCCCCAGGAATCCAGCAGAACGTCCAGGCTCTGCAGCATGCTCTCAGGCACCCCCTCGTGTACCGTGACTCGAGGCCAAGGCTGGACAGCCTGCAGAAACCCTATGTGCCCAGGAGAAAGGTAAGGAGGTTGGACCCTGAGGGCAGAAACATTGTGTGCATCTGCACAGCTAGAACAGCTCCAAATCAAAACTCTGGATCCAAGTATGGGGATAAATCCAGATCAGAACTTGGTAATGGGCTTGAGCTGAAACCTTGGGCCCAAATGCCCCAGCCAGGTCTGGGTCAGAACTTGGACTCTCGTCTTTTCTCGCTACATCAGTGGTCTAATCCATAGTCTAGCAGGTGCCTCCTCATCTAGGCATGTATGTAGTAACTATAGGCTGCGTCAGACTTCAGAGCCTGGTTAACAGGTGCTAGCAAGTGCTTTTACCAGAACAGCAGGGGCCAACTTTGTTGGCACGAGTGTCACAAATTGATCCCGCGCCCTCCCTGGGTGACACTCTGATCCCCTTCCCCTGCTGCTCTTTCTGCTCTGTGCCCTGGCAGCAGCTGTGCCACCTGTCCCCTCCCTGATCTGCTGGGTGCCACACGCACAGGCTGCCCCTGGCACTTGTGGCACCCACGCCGCTGGTCGGCCACCCCTGGATTTGAACTTTGTAAAGGACGTCAAGGTATTGCCAGAAGATTGTCTTCATCCAGTTGTGTGGACTTGATCTCCACCCTGGACCATGGTGGGCTCCAAGACATGCCATGTTCCAAGCTTTGTGGTGGCTTGTAGTGTTAAGTTTGAAACAAGGATGGGATGGGTGTGGGCCAGCACAACTCTGGTGAATGGACTTAGGAGTCCAATATGTTTGATAGCCCCTCAGCTAGGGCTTAATGAGATCAGAATGGCATTTAGAAAAGTCCATCTGAATAGCTATTTATGGAGTAAACTCTTACCTGGCAGCAGAACACCTCGAGGCCTATACAGCAGGCTTTTTTGTGGCACCGGGCAGCTGAAAGAGATGGCCAAGTCTAGCATAGTAAAACAAGGATGCATGGCCCTGGGATGCTTCCTTGGGCTTGAGCGAAAGCTCCAGCAGCTTTGCCCGGTGCTGCAGCTCAGCAGTTAAGATGGACAGGTCTTGTTTCCAGCAAGAGAACGTTTTGCCTACCTGCGAGATCGGGCGGGAGGGAACCGGGCCGGACTCTCAGCATGCTCACAGGAACGAGGGGACTCGCTCTGAGGCAGAGTCACCCCTCCTTATTCTTGCTTGCTTTCCCACAGGTTGGGAAGCCGCCTGGCCCTGCCCCTCGACGGACGAAGGCAGAGGTGATGGAAGACCTCCTGGTGGCCATGAGATGGCCTGTGAACATCACAGAAGTACCGCTAGGTGTGTTCCCCCCTGCCCATGACTCGTCTCAGGGCTTTAATCCTGTGCAGAGATTGTGCTAGAACTGAGCGTAGAGGCGCTGGACACACCTGCCTTATAAGCATTAGATTAGTGATGGTAACTTAGGTGGCCCACTGGTTGAGACAGCAGACTTAGGATGGGATGTCTGGGCTCTGTCCCAATTTTCCCCGTGGCCCAGGGATGCCAATGGCTGTTCCACTCGATGTCGAGGTCTCTGCCCCTTGGTTTCCCCATCTCTTCAAGGTAATGATCCTCCTCCAGGAGGTGCTGAGGGTTTTAGAAGCTGGGAGGACTCAGCCTGTTGCAGAATCAGGCCCTCCAGAGCCAGACCTGTGTGTGTTTCCTTGACAGCTCAGATGCAGGTAAATGAGGAAGTAAAGGTAGTGTGGACCCTGCTGCTTCTGTTTCTGACAGCAGGAAATAATTGCTTTCAAATCTGAGAAAGCACCACGCAAGCCTCAGCAGGAGGGTGAGGAGGACAGTCAGGCATCTCAGCTCTGGAGGGAAAGAGAGAGCTCACAGGGAGTGCTGGCTTGGCTCTTGAATCCTCTGCAGCAGTGCTTCGGGTTGAAAGGCCATGTTTCAGGTGCCGTGATCACTCTGCACTGGGGCTGTGGACTCAACCCCTAGCACTGGCCTGCACACATCCTGCTGCTTTACAGATGAGGGAAACTGAGGCAGGGAGGTTAAGTGATTTGCTACAGTGGAGTCAGAATCAGAGAGAGGTGGGACTGGAAGAGACCTCCAGAGGTCACATCTCGTCCAGCCCCTGCTTGAGGCAGGATCATCTGTATTCAAACCAGCCTGTACAACTCCACAGTTTAACTTCTTAGCAAAGCTACTGTCAACCCTGACACAACACAAGGCCTAACTCCTGCACCTGCCACAGGTAAAGCAGGGGGACCACAGCAGCCAACATCCTGCTGCTGTAAAAGGTGGTTAATATGCACACAAGAGATCCGAGGCAGAGGCCGTGCCCCCACTGCAGAGGAAGGCAAACCCCCCCAGTCCATATCAGCCTGACCAAGGGCAACATGCCTTCCTGGCCTCAAATGCAGCAGGAGTCTGAACAGAAGCAAAGCCCTCTAGCTAGAAACCTCCAGCTTTAAGTCCCAGCAGGAGCACTGGCACAGCCCAGTCTCCGTCCCCAGCCTGGGCCTACAGCCAGCACCCAGCACCTCTAGGGGAGGCTTAAAAAGACCCTGACACATGTAGACAGGGGCTGGGGGTGGAATGTCTTGCACAGCCCCTGCAGCAACTAGCAAAGCCCAGAAGCCTGAAAAATCCCCATACTAACAGAACAGGCATCACTACACCTAGATCATCCCCCAACCAGTGCCTGTGCAACCTCTTCTTGAACCCCTCCAGTGATGGAGTCCACTGCCTCCCTGCTCTAGCTGTTCTCACCGCTTTCCGAGTCAGCCTCAGAAAGCCTGGGGACGAATCATTTACTCAGGCCGCTGAATCAGCTTCTCTCCTTGCAGAGCAGAAGCTGTTTCAGGCACAGCCGCAGCCTCATTGTTTTTGGGACTAAGCTGCTTTGTGCTGCCACCGTATTGTAACAGTCACAGTGGAGGCTCATGTGTTGCAGTGAGGCGCTTGATGCCTGGGTGCTTCTGGAAAAAAAACAGTCTTATGCTACGGGGCCAGCCTTTCCAGTGCTGATCCTCACTGACTCAGCGGGAGCACTGGTGAAGCAAAGGGTGCAGGGTGGGGTGGCCATTGGTTTCCCCAGTGGAGTTGGGAGGGAAGCAACAGGAGAATAAAATTCAGCATGACCCCAAGGAGAGAACTGAGTCCAGGGGACAGCCAGCAAGATCGTGACTCTGATTTTCCCTAGTGTCAGTGTTGAAGAAGAAGACGTCCAACCCGAAGGAGTACCAGGAGGCCCTGCGGCTGGTGAGGGAGTTCCAGAAGACGTACAAGGCCGTGATCGCCAGCTCCAGCAAGACCCTTCCCAAGGAGTGCAGGAGTGCAGAAGGGTTGGGTCAGAGCCCAGCTGCAGGAGCTTTTGCCGAGGTCCAGGAAAGCAAATGGCAGCCGTGGGCTGTACCATCAGCTATGGCCAAGATCCAGAGCCTCAAACATTGTCCTCTGGTGAAGGGAAGTCCATCTGTGGGGCCAGCCAGAGTGAAGTTTGCTACATAGACACATTTCTGGGAAACTGGAGCTTCTGTTTGCGTTGCTGGAAGATGACGCGAGTTTTAGAACCAGTCTATTGCAGTGGTTTGGAAACGCAGGGCAGCAAAAGGACACGTGCAACTCGGCCGGCCTCAGACAGTGACATCCATGTTTGCTGGAGCAGCGCAGTCATGTTTGCTGCTGTCCGCAACATCACAGCTCCAAGCATGGAAATAAAGAGCGTACAAACCTCCTGCAGTTCAGCCCTTGTTCTGGTGCTGTAGACCATGGGGCATCCTGTGTCTTCAGGCACTTGGGAGATTTGCAGGCCAGCTGTGCAAGGAAGCACCGAGTGCTCTTACATGGGAGAAGACCCAGAGGGGTGGCCACACCCCTTTTATCCCCCCTTCAGCAGGTGCAGGGAGGAGGAATATGCC
Organism: Alligator mississippiensis; assembly: GCF_030867095.1. Taxonomy (NCBI): domain Eukaryota; kingdom Metazoa; phylum Chordata; order Crocodylia; family Alligatoridae; genus Alligator; species Alligator mississippiensis. Next base: position 466,691,912 of record NC_081824.1, on the reverse strand, counting down.
CCCAGGCCTCTGCTGCTGCCGCCACAGTTCCCAGTAACTGCAACCCAGCTGGAGTGGGCAGGCACTTGTCTTGCTCCCAGGACCGCACCCAGCAGTGGCAGGCAGGAGAGGGGAGCGAAGGGAAGGTGGGGAATGCTTACCTGCCTTGGGACCGAGCCCTGGCTGCAGTGCTGTCTGCCTGCCCTGGTGTAGGGGAGCAGGGGTGGGGGGCAGGCTGGGAGCAAGGGGTGATGCAGCCCTTCCCTTCCCTTACTAGGCCTACCATTCTTCAGCGCCAGAAGTAAACCCTCACCCCTTTTAGAGATGGCCCCAGTTCCCCTCTCAGGAGCTTGGGGAGAGGATTGGTAAGGGTGCAGCTGAAATCTATGGGCTCACATGCCCCAATCATGGGGCTGGGAGAAGTCCTTTCCCTGCCTTGGGATTAGGCAGCCCCATTTCAGGCATTAATCACTCTTCTGGGGCTGGGAAGGAATTTCTCCCTTGCTGCCTAATTGGCCTCTGCGCAGGGGTGGGGGGGGTGTCATCTTCCATTCAGCAGTTGAAGCCTGGGGTGGGTGGGGGTGACATAGTCCAGTGCACGCTGCTACCATTTGGCCTGGGCCTAGTACTGGCAATGGTTCAACATAGGCTTGTGTGTCCCGATAAATCAACTGGAATTGGATATGGCAGCAGGGAACGGGGTGGGAGGAGACAGCCCTCTCCTCACCACCCCTTGGCTTTCATGCAAGAAGTGGGTACAAGGACATAGCTTATAGGGTGTGGGGAGATGGCAGCAGCCCTCCATCAGGTGGGAGAGATGGCAAAGGAAGGATGACTTATACAGGACTGGAATGACCGCTGCCTTCAAGGCAAGACTGGACTTTTGTCTGGAAGAGACACTGAAGCCCAGGCGTGCAACAGGGCGCACAGCAAAGGCAGCTGGATGCGAGTCCATCACACAAGGAGTCACACTACTAGTCCTCTAGCACCTTCCCAAATCCATCCATCTGTAACATAGTGCAGGAGGTGTTCCCACACCCTGACTCGAGACCCCTCCTCACCCCATCATTTCTGCATGGGCTGGGTGGCTTCCCCAGGGTGACTGCTGCTAAACATTACTGGAGCTCACTCCAAGTCCTGTGTTGGTGCCTTATAGCATCTACGAAGGTCTCTGCTTATATAGCAACTCTCCTTTCCCAATGGCTTGTTCTGATCTACAATGCTCCAACATATATCTTAACCCTAATTCTGCTCCCTGATTGCATTTGAATCAGCAAGGCCCCTGCTGGGCTCTTCTGAAAATCCCACCCTAGGCGATAGAAGCCGTGTCTATGCTAGAGAAATGGTGCAATTCTCTCTCATTTTGGCCAATATCAGTTCAACTCAACAGGAGCAGAAGACAGAGATTAGAGTTCAGACTTATGCTATCATTGTGTCAGTCCAGTACTCGCTGCCAACTCATTCTCAGCCTCAACTTACCATAGTCCAGGACTTAGGAGCATTTCTTTGCAGGACTGGCTAGCTAACACCTTGGTGGACTGGACACAGCAGTCGTGGGTTCCTTGCATTCACCAACAGACTTTAGTAGCCAGCGGCAGCTGTGACACACGTGTGAACAGACCCTGGCAGAATCAAGTTAATGTGTGTAGTGACTTCAGAAATAAAAAAAAAAATACTGGTCATTCACCTTAAGAACCTGGTTTTTATTCTATGTTAACCTCTGCCTTTATCCTGTGGTTAGAGCCCTCTTTTCTGCTGTTAAAATGCACAAGGTATTTGTACGATTGGCACATTTCTATGTTGTGACAGTTTTTCACGACCATGGTATAACTCTGCTTGGAATAACAAGCCACAATACGAAAGAACCCCGCATGTTATCGTACCCGCGTATTATACACATGCAAGTAAATGATCTTTCAGTAACCGCTGATTTACTTTATAATGTTGAGACCCAGAATGACCACAGTCTTTTGTTGCACTGCTGTTTGAGTTGTAAGGTGAGGACACACCAAAGCACAACAATTTAAAGCATAGTGGAAAAAAGGTAGCAACATCTAGATTTGTTTTCAACAGTTTGACAGGAAACACCAGAAAACCAGGCATACACAAAAGCCCATTATTTGTAATCAGTTAAAGACTTTTTTTTTCTTTGCATAGTGAAGAGCTAATTCTATATCTGTTTGATCCTTTGCGGTGGGTGAAAGATACAGGGAAGAAACAGGTTTGCATCAAACAGCACATAGAGCGATCGTTCCTGCTTCTGAGCTACCGTCCCAGTAACGGATGCATCCCAGTTTTCGCCTAATTGCGAAGATCTACAAAAGATCCCATAGATCTACATCACAGTGATCTTCTGGGCCTTCCTGTCCACCTCCAAGAGTTGTACAAGGAATGGTCTTCCGCTTTCTCTCTCGAAAAATCAGAGAGGATGGGTTTGGATGAGATGCTTCCCAAGTGCACAGGACAAGCTCCTTGTCAGCCTTTCACTGAATAACTACAAGATGGCAAAGAGATCCCGGAAGTCCAGCTGAGAGCCCAGGAGGGCTATCCTTGAAGCATTGCTAAAGGCCTGTTTTTAAGATCAGTTATAGTCTTTAAGGCTTCTACCTCCCCCTTGCTTTCAATGATAAAATACAAAGCACTTGTTCAAGCTCTACGTCATTGACTACTGCATACTGCATGTACAATATCATTTGAAGAAAAGAAATACTGACAATATAGGACAGCGTTATACAATCATCTTGCGCAATCCATTCTTTTGGCACTTTTCCTTCATTTGCTTACTGACTGACATCTGTCATCGCTGACCCCAGGAAAGCATGGCGATACTTATTCCCCCTCTGACGGAGGGAATGCCATAGATTCAGAGCAACTTTTCAGTCACGTGGCATCTTTGGCAGATTCAGTCATTCAGCTACGACACAAAATCCCAAGCCCCTTCTGGTCACATGGAAGTGCTACGAGCCAGGGCAACTGCTTGCTAGTTAGTCTTCCAGGAAGGCAGTAAGGTGGGGGAAGGTGTCCAAGATCTCAGACACGTGCCTGCGCCTTCTGGCAGACCAGAGGGATTGTGCTGCATCCCTCAGAGAACTTGGTATCAGAAAAGGAGGAAGATTAACGATGATTTCCAAATATATCCATTTTAAATAAATACTTGGTTTTGCTCTAGTGCCTCCGCAAAATGCGGAGATCCTGAACAGCATCCACAGTTCTGGTGTCTCAGTGCGAGCTGTTATTTGACCGGTATTTCTCCTTGCAACAAAGGAAGTGTGCATTTGACTGTTAGCGTGCGAGAGGGGCTGGGAACTTCTCTTCTTTTAAGTGAGGTTACATAAAGTACGTCTTTTTAAACACAAGCTTTTTAGTAATAAAAGCCTTGTTCACCTTCAGGACAGTGTTAAATGAATAAATACATTCCCTTAGGTCGTATCTTAAAATCGCCTCTTCAGTCTTCAGCCTCTCCTCCTGCAATCTGCACCAGCACATCAGTGGAAAGATGCCCAGCACCTTCGCAGGACGCAGGGGCAGGCTGCAGGGGTCCGGTCATGCTCTCGCTAACTTTGAAGGGAGCAGGATTTGGGCTGCGCTCTGGAACTGGAGGGTGACTGACTGGGGCCCGTCTTCATGAAGCAATGAGATGGCGAGGATAATTTTAAGGACTGCACTTGTGTTTCACAGAAAGGTTGCATTACTGGACTGCAAAACTAGCGCAATGCTTTGTGAATAAGCACCCCCTCGAACCAGCCCCACCACCACATTGGAAGATGCTGCTGCATCCGGGTAGTGACCAGCTTTTCAAAGAGGAACAAGGTCTTTTCAGACCTGCAATTATTCTATACGTGCACACAGAAACCAAAGGCCCCCTTAAATAAATATGGATGCAATGGACCAACACCGTCAGAAGGGCCTAGCAGGGTCCAGAGCTGTATCTACTGAATCAGTGGCAGCTTTGCTATCGAGACAGACCTTTTGTGTGAGCAACCCATAGAGAACAGAGCACATAACAGACATTCAAGCATTATTTTCTTCCACAGAGCTTTGGCTCAAGGAACTTTTTTTGCCCTAGACAGTGCCTCTTACAAATCCACTGAGACTCAGATTTTGTACAAAAAGAGATTAAACACACAATACCCTCCCCCTCCCTCCCCACCCCCATATTTAAAAAAAGTGTTCAAAAACAATCCAAAAAAAGGACACTGGCCTGGTGGGCAGGACCCCCAAAATCTCATTCCCAGAAGACACGCACTCGATTTGTAAAACCCACGCCAGGCTCTCTCAGCAAAGCCAGCGCTAGAAGACACCATCATGAGCACGTTGAGAAAGGATGGGGACTGACTGAGGAAGCCGGGTTCAAGTTTCAAGGCATTAACTGGGGGTAAGAAAACCAAAATAAAATAAACTCAGAATGTCTGGATAGTACAAAAAGTTTTAGCTCTTAGAACAAGGGAATGAAGGGTACATAAAAAAAAGAAGCAACTCTGTCCTTAAATTATCCTGCCGTTCTTAAGCACTAGAAGGGGCCAAATTCAACCCTCAGTTATTCACATCCACCCCACCTGACTGACTTCGACTAAGTCAATGACAGCCAACAGTGGATGTCAAGGACGTTGGCTATCAGCACGCTCAACTCCCTTTGAGTGAATGAATTTGTGCCTACTTCAGTCAGCAGTGCGCTTGGCCCGGTGAGGTTGCAAGCACGTAACTGAGGGCAGAATTCTCTCTCCAAAGAGGGTCAGACCGTACCGAACCCGTGTGCCGCAGCCATCCGGGTATAGTCGCGTGCGGAGACCCAGCACCCTTTTCCTGACTTCGCATACCATTTGAACATCCAGCAGTTGTTGTGTTAATGCGATAATATATTATGTCATCATTGCTACAAGATTTCTCAAAACGAAAAAGTGTCGATCTGTTGAAATATAGTATTTAAAATATATAAATTTCATCCATTAAAATATAAGATTTCTTATTTCTTTTTCTTCTCTTTTTAAAAAACAAAAACAAAACCAAAACATCTGGTTCAAAGTAGCATGGAGCTTCAGGGTCCTTGTAGTTACACTGCGGAAAGGGGAAAATAAAACCAATTTCTTTGATCCCAGGAAGGCAAGCCATTCATTACCACACAAGGAGAGAAGCTGCCAAGGTACAGGAAGTGAAGAGATGTATCTGAGAGGGAAGAGAACAATTGAACTCTTCTACAATCAACCCCACCGGTATGCCACGCAACCAGAACTTCCCCAGACCCCATCCATCCACCCAGCAGCCTGCCACACTATCCCTTAGGCATCTGTTACTATCTGTCACCTGGTGCCAGGGCCCGCAAGACATTCGCTGGCAGATTCGCACCACGAAGAGAAAGGTCGTATTTAAAGCAGAGAGACCCGTGTACTAGCAGGCCTGGACTCACAGTGAATACACTGAAAGGCAGTACTTGAGCAGGGAGCAGGCTTGACATTTCTGAGCCCGCTGCTGGTGGGAATTGAGGGAATTTCAGTTGTTTTAACAGCGATGATAATTACAGGTGGGAGGAAAAGGAAGAATGAATTATAGTCCTCTCCTAAGTAAATGCACCTGATACTGGCTTTGGGCACGAACACTTAATATACCCAGTGATGCCAATCCTGTCCTGTAACCAGTCCAAGACAGAGGAAAACCAGCACCCGTTGGACATGCTGCACTGGCACCATGCAGAGCTGGGGGAAGCTCGCCTGGGTTATAAAAACAATTCTGCTGAATCTACCCAGGTGACGTAGCTTGCTTTTCAGAGTACGGCACTGAGAGGCCTATGCTGTTTCCTATACCTGAGCTAGCCACACACGGCCCGTCGTGCCTTGTGGACAGATAGGTTGTCTTCTCGAATACCAAGCAGGCTGTCTGGGACATCGGTTATTTGGGCCATGCTGTGACACCAAACTAACGGTGAGAGAGAGCCCTGCAGGAACTGACTGGACTGACCACCACGTCTGGGGTGCACAACGTGCTCTCCCATGGAGAGGGCCCTGGGCCGAGAGTCAAGCCACTTAGGCCCGGAATGTCACTGGGTGTTGAGCACCCAACGTGAAACGGCAAGAGCCAAGATACTGAAAGCTGCTGGATACCCGCACCTCTCAAGACTCCAATGGGAGCTTTGCATTACCCAAAGTTGGTGACTGTATTGGGATGTTGCCACAGCTTACACATTCACGAAGCCATGGCAGCAGATACTTAGAGATATGAGATGCTTTGAACAGGAGTGGGAGAGAAGCGCCAAAGGCATTGTTATGACTGCAGGACTCTGGTTCCCCAGCATCTTTAAAGATGCTTATGGGGGAGTCACAAGGAAATGAAATCAGTTCCTTACCAGGGTGCAGGGGGAAGAGGGCAAGAAAGGAAAGTCTCTCTGCTCGTAGATGCCAGGGCAGGGGCGGGCAATTATTTTGGGCAGAGGGCTGCTTACTGAATTTTGGTAAGCCATCGAGGGCCACATGATAGGCAGCCAGGGCCAGATAAATATTAATTTTCAAAATTATTTAGGGACCCCATGGGCCGGATAGAATGGCCTGGCGGGCCGCATCCAGCCCCCAGGCCACATTTTGCCCACCCCTGCACCAGAGGAACCCAAGCAGAGCAGGGTGGAAGTCTCCACTTTCCCCGACAGCATACAGCTCATTTTCAGGAACACATTCTCAGTAACGTCCTTGTTTTCCACATTTCCTACTTTGTGTCTGGCTTCATGCACTGTGTAAATAACCTGTGCTCCTGACTGCGGGATGGATTTCCCTTTGTGTGCCCTTGAAGGAGTGTTACAAAACTGCATCCTACTCTTAGCTCTCATTAACTGGAAAGAAAGCATGAAGCAGAACCACATTCCTGTCCTACTGCTATAAATTTATGAAAAATTCGATGATTATACACTGTGATAAGGATCCATGCACCATTTCTAGCAGCAAGAGTGGAAAAGGACATAGGATTGGAGGCCTTAACACTGGCCTAGCTATGTGACTAGGTCTTTTCAATTTCTGTCTCTGCTGGGAGGGCAATACAGCAACGCGCAGGCAATCCAGGACCTTTTTGGAGAGTGCTGGGGACAACTCCTGGTGCAAGTGTTGGAGAGGCCAGGTAGGGGCCATGCTCTTGTTGACCTGCTGCTGACAAACAAGGATGGCTTGGTGGGGAATGTAGTAGTAGATGGCAATTTGGGCAGCAGCAACCATGAGATGATTGAGTTCAGGATCCTGAGGAAAGAAAGGACGAAGAGCAGCAGAGTAAAGACCCTAGACTTCAGAAAAGCAGACACTGATGCACTCAGGGAACTGATAAGCAGGGTCCCCTGGGAGGCCTGTCTGAAAGGGAAAGGAGTCCAGGAGAGCTGGCTGTATTTTAAAGAAACCTCACTGAGGGCAGGAACAAAGTATTCAGATGTGCAGGAAGACTAGCAAGTATGGCAGAAGACCAACTTGGCTTAGCAGGGAACTCTTCAGTGAGCTAAAGCACAAAAAGATAGTGTACAAGAAGTGTAAACTTGGACAAATGACTACAGAGGAGTATAAGGTATAAGAGTATTGCTTGGGCATGAAGGGCTGAAGTCAGGAAGGCCAAAGCACAACTGGAGTTGCAGCTAGCAAGGGATGTAAAGGGTAACAAGAGCTTCTACAAGTGTCAGCAACAAGAGGAAGGTCAGGGAAAGTGTGGGTCCCTTGCTGAATGGAAGAGGAAACCTACTCAGAGATGATGAAAAAAGGCTGAAGTATTCAATGCATTTAAACCTCAGTCTTCCTGGCAAGGTCAGCTCCCAGATTACTGCCCCTGGCAGCACAGTTTAGGGAGGAGATGAGCAGCCAGCAGTGAAAGAACAGGTTAGGGACTATTTAGAAAAGTTGGATGTGTACAAGTCCATGGGGCTGGACATGATGCATCCAAGGGTGCTGAGGGAGTGGGCTGATGCGATTGCAGAGCTGCTGGCAATCATCTCTGAAAACTCATGGCAATTGGGGGAGGTCCCAGATGATTCGAAAAGGGTGAATATAGTGCCCATCTTTAAGAAAGGGAAGAAGGAAGATCCAGGGAACTACAGACTGGTCAGCCTCATCTCAGTCCCTGGAAAGATCATGGAGCAGGTCCTCCAGGGATCCATTTCTAAGTACCTGGGGAACAAAGTGATTAAGCAACAGTCAGCATGGATTCACAAGGGGCAAGTTATGCCCGACTAACCTGATTGCCTTCTGTGATGAGATGACTGGCTCTCTGGATGCAAGAAGAGCAGTGGATGTGATGTACCTTGACTTTAGCAAGGATTTTGATATGGTCTCCCACAACATGCTTGCAAACAAGCTCAGGAAGTACAGGTTGGATGGAGTGGACTGTAGGGTGGATAGAAAACTGGCTGGATGGTCAGGCTCAAAAGGTAGCAATCAGTGGCTCAATACTTAGTTGACAGCCGGTACCAGGTGGAGAGCTCCAGGGGTCAGTTCTGGGGCCAGTTTTGTGCAATATCTCCATAAACGACCTGGAACATGGGATGGAGTGCGAACTCGGCAAGTTTGGGGAGTAGTAGATACGCAGGAGGGTAGGGCTAGTAGCATTCAGAGAAACAGCCAGACTGGAGGATTGGAACAAAAGAAATCTCACAAGGTTCAACAAGGAAAAATGCAAAGTCCTGCACTTAGGAGGGAACAATCCCATGCACCAGTACAGGCTGGGGGCTGACTGGCTTGGCAGCAGCTCTGCAGAAAAGGACCTGGGGGTGACAGTGGACAAGAAGATGAATAGGAGCCAGCAGCGTGCCCTCGTGAGTAGCATGCTGGGCTGCATTGGTAGGAGCGGTGCCAGCAGCTGGAGGGCAGTGATTCTTCCCCTCTATTCAGCACTGGGAGGTCACATCTGGAGTACTGTGTCCAGCTTTGAGGCCCCCCCCCTTACAGATAGCATGTGGACAAATTGGAGAGAGTCCAGTGGAGGGCAATGAAAGTGGTTCCAGGACTGGAGCCCACGACTTGTGAGGAAAGGCTGAGGGAACTGTGCTTACTGGAGAAGAAGACTGAGAGGGGATTTAATAGCAGCCTGCAGGGGGTTGCAAAGAGGATGGAGCTGGACCATTCTCAGTGCAGGAGATGACAAAACAAAGAGAAATGGTTTCCAGTTGCAGCAAGGGAAGTTTAAGTTGTATTTTAGGAAACACCTTCTCATGAGGAGGGTAGTAAAACACTTTAACAGGTTACCTAGAGAGGTGGTGGCATCTCCATCCTTGGAGGCTTTCAAAACCCAGGTAGACAAAGCCTTGGCTGGGATGATGTAGTTGGGGCTGGTCCTGCTTTGAGCAGGGGTTGGACTAGATCTATGAATCTAGATGTGACCTCCTGAGGTCTCTTTCACCTTATTTTCTATGTTCTTACCGCTGGCTCAGAAACTGCTGGTGTCATGGCTTTAGTAAAAAAATGCCCGCTTTTAGTCTTAACTTAGAAATGTCAGCGACCACATTTAAGTGCATTTCAGTGTATGCATGGTGAGATCAAGACTTCCCTTCTAGACTGAGGGAATATACAAGGCAGATGAGTGTGTGTGCGTGTAACCTGCAAGGACCCCAGCTTCTACTTGAACTGGACCTCAAGTGTTTTACCATTAAAAATGAGAAACAATTTTGCAGGTGGAAGTATGACAAGAAAATAGTTTTTTCCCTATAGGCTTTTTCAAAACCTCATGTCCTCTAGAAAAGGCAACATCGTCCGCTAAGTGCTACTTCGCACCCGTAGTGCTCTTTGACCGCAAGAGATACTGATCCACTCTTCCTTTCCTCCTATCCACTGTCCTGTTCTCGCTGTCAAAAATTTGCTGCAGCTGCAAAGCCAGCCGCCGGTCCTCCTCCTCCTGTTGCAATTTTTGCTCCATCTCCCTCACCAGGGGATCGTCGACGGCCAAGCCCATCTCGCCAGCTGTCTGCCTCAGTCTTTTAACAGACCCATTCTGTTCCAAGTGCTTTGTTTTACAACATCTCTTCCGGCCCCGGCGCAGCGAAGGGGGCTGTTCACTGCTGACATTTTCAACAGAGTTGCAGGTACCATTCTGCACATTAATTAATTCACTATTGTTCAGGTATTTCAGCTGCTTTTTCCCTGCCGTCTTGACCAGAACTCCCCCTGGGCTACTGTCTGGTGGTGCTGGGTTGGCTCCAATGATTCTTCTGGTCATTATTTTTGTGCCAACACTAAGACAAGATTTGTCCACGTAGGAATTTGCTTTGACATCGACCGTGTCTTGAGCATTCAGAGAGGCTCTGTTTGTTCTTGTGTTAGGTTCACAGGAACTGTTGTCTACTGTTAAGGTCTGTGAACCTCTTTTCTTGTCACTAGCCCCTTCTGGCTTGCCTTTGCTGATAGAGGGGGAATAATCTATCTCCATGTTACTGTCTGTGGCAGTGTCAGGGGGGACTTGATCATTTAACATTCGTGGGTGCTCTTTGCTGGAATGAAGGGAGTGTGCAATGTCAGGGACCAGGAAGTCCTCCCCGGTCTCTGAAGCCAGAGATGTCAGGGTGGCTTTAGAGAGAGTCTTTTTGATCTGGCGCTCCTGAAAGATCTGCTCCCATTTTTTCAGGATCCTGGGGCTTGCTTCATAGGTGGTTGGTTTCTGCAGGCTCCGGCTGAGGTTCCTTGGAGTTGACTTAATGATCAAAGGACTCAGGACGCGGCCATCAGGAAGTCGCTTTGGAGGGGTGCACGGCGAGCAGACGATGGGTTTGAAATGATTGAGCTCCTCCGAGATGCTGTCGTTGCTCTCGGGGCTGATGGAGCGCTCCGGTTTGTGCAGTGTGGACAGCGAGGAAGCCGAGTTGAAAGTCAGACGTTTCTCTGCAGTCAGATCGGGAGCGGAGAGGCAGCGATTGTTTTGGGTGGATAACAGTACTCCGATAGGCGTGGATGTACTGGTTGCCGACATGACCTGCAGGACAAGTCATCGAGGTTAGAAAGCTCATGGTTGCAGAGGGGTGGAAAGAGAGGGACTGGAGTAAAAACACAAGCACAGTAACCACTGCACCCGTGTATCAGATCAAGATACCTGTTGTACCAGCCAGCTTCAAACACCTTGTTTGGCTCTGGCCAGCAACTTTCTTCCCCCCACACTTTAACAATGGGCACAAAATCTAGCCTCTCTCCTAGCCCCCGAGATCCTGCCTGCCAGCCTCTCAGCTGCGCGCACACTAATCTGGAAGGCAGTTTATGACACTGCAACAAGTCCAGCTCTGGTAGTCTGAAGCAGACTTGGCAACCAGAGCAGGCTGGAGCACATTAAAGGGCTGATCATGATGCACTAAACCCCACATTCATCTACAGCATTAGGATATGCTTGTTTCTCCCCAAGTAGGGGAAGCTGGCTGGCTGTACTAGTGGTGAAATGCTTGAAGCAATGGAACAAATAAGGGCCCAAGAATCACTGGCATACACCAACCAGCAGCAGGATTGTTCGGCAAGGGGCCGCTGCTGAAAGCAGATAAACAGAAAGGTTTTCTTTCCATCAGCTGACTGACAGGGGTGGAAAAGAATAAGTATTAAACCCAGGCTTTAACTCCTCAATTGCAAAAAGTGGAAAGGTTGTCTGAAGGACACAGAGCAGGACCAGTAAAATAATCAATCCCCTGTGCATTATCTGAACACAAAGCCATTTCAGCTGATGGCATTCAAAGCAATAGAGGAGTCTGCAATGGATCCCGTCAACCTCAATGGGACCTGGCTTGGGCCCTTTGAGATGGACCTTTTCCCAGACCAGGGGCCATGACTGCAACCTCAGAAAAGCTGGCAGTCCTTTGAATCTCGTCACCCACACCATTTGGGTCACCCAAGTATGGCTGAGTGAGGACCGTCCTCATCGCCTTCTGCTTCCCAACCATGCTGGCACTCCAAGGGACTCCTCGGGCTTCTTACACTGACTGGATGTTTTGCATGGTTGGATATCACTTGCAGGGGATGAAGTAGAGGCTGAAGAAGAGGGATTTAACTGCACCAAGTGGAAGGTCCCAGTAAGGGAGGGAGCTGATGTGGGGAGGACAGGGACATTGCCCTGATCCAAGATGAGTTGTGAAGGTTGCATGGAGACTGATTTAGTGAGGATCGCTGGCTGGGCAGGGAGGTATGGAGGGAAGTTGAGGTACCGCTTCAATCAGTGGAGGTCAAGACCCTGACGTGCAGTTGGAGGAAGGAAGGCTCTGGAACAAAGGGCTCGGTCCACGGCTGCAGAGGACACCCCACCCCCATGCAGGAAGGCTCAGCAGAGAGCAGGGGGAGGGAAGGAGAAGAGATGAAGGGCTGCAGATCTGCTAGGCAGGCCCTGACACTGAAGCATGCCACATCCCCCACATCTCCTACCTTGGTTGGGCTGGGCCTTTGCATGTGGACACAAGGCACCAGGTACTGGGTGCGAGTGGGCTAAGCAGCACGGACTGAATCGGCAGGGATCACACCTGCTGCGGGAGAGCCAACGCCGGGCAGCACAGACCAGACCACACCGTATGCACGTGGGAAAGCTGCTGCTGTCGTTGCAAACCACTGGGATCCCGCTGGCCAGAGGCATGATTAGGAGGAGGCAGAAATGGCCCCATAGATGAAGATTAGTAAAGGAGTCAGAAACAGAGAACGAATGACTGACTAGCATGGCTTCTGTCAGAGAGGGCAAGTACTGGAGTTGATGGTGCTGACAAAGGTTTTAGGGATTAAGAAACCCCTGTTTCTTAAGGGAAACACTTCCACAAACTGCTTCCAGAAACAGCAGGAGCAACTCCCTACATGGGCTGGAACAGCAGCCAGACATTACCTGAAAACCCTCCAGATGTGCTTAGGAACCACGACTCCTACCAAAGCCTGTATGCACTGTGGGTACACAGTGTCCCTGCAAAGCAGGCCAGTCACTTCCTTTCAATTAAACACTGGGCCCCATGGTTTTTCCAAAAAGCCAGACTGGACATGCTCTTCGTAGACCTGTGCTACCAGCGCACAGGCAGAGAAGCAAAGGCCAGGACAACAGTGATCATTTTTGCTTTGTTTGAAAAACAACTTGACAGGGACTGGTGTGTCTAGGGGGGAAGTAATTATTTTCCAAAACGCAGACAGAAAAAAAGTTTGGGTGGGGCTGGAAGATTTCTTTCAAGGCTCTGAGGGGGTCCATTGGTTTAAACAGTCAAGGAATCAGCTTGGAAAAAAAAATTCACAAAAAAGGAGCCTTTTGACTCAGTTACCATAGGATGCAAGGCTAAAAAAGGAAAAAGCCTAAGCATTGTCTGTTTTTTCCAATATCAGCTCCTCTGGCAGGGTCTGATCAGTCACCCAGAGCTAACACCTCCATTGACAGAACTCGGTAGTTTCTGTTTCTAAATGACCAGCGTGGTGGTGTCTTTACCAGCCGCCCTACATGTGAACATCTCCCCCAGGGAACGTGACACGCTTCCAGATTCAGCCGGTACCTTTGTTTTGCTGGCTGGAGCTGCCCGCTGCCTGCTCTTTGATCGATCTTGGAGGGTGTCGCTGCAGCTCTGACTTCTCTCCACCTTGGAGGTGAGGCTCCTAGAAAGCAGGGATCAGTAACACATTCAACTTGGGTATTCACTTAAAAGCAACACAATAGTGACACCAGCAACAGTCACTCGCACTGTGTGGGGTGGAGGTCCCTGCCTTGGCAGAACTGAGCTGGCCCAGGAGACCCCCCCCATGTTTGGGGTAAGGAGATTTGGGAGGCAGACTGACTGGGCGCTCTAGCACATAAAAGACGTAGGTGTCTAACTTAAGCGGCCTCAAGAACAGGACCCAGAACCCACTGTTAGGCACCTGGGCTCCCCATACAGAGCAAGGGGGGACAAAGGTGCTGCAGAAGGGTGATCCCAAAGCACCCACACACTGAGCAATGCCAGCCAAACTAAGCACTGGGGTGCATCTGGGGCTTGTATCAGGGCTGCAGGCTGGCACTTCCGTGCTTCTCATTTGGAGGAACTGAGCGGGACACACTGTTGCCTTTTGAAACGTGGCTGGAGGAAGCAGAAGAGGAACTGGTGGTGGTAGCCCCACCTTTTAAGAGCCTCGTGGTCAGAGCACGGAGAGCCAGCTACAGTCCTTTCTGCACAACGGCACAGCTTCAATAGGAAGGATGGCATCCAAAGCTCAGGCTTCAGGCTGGTGGTTAGTGCAGTGTCTGGTGGATTGGGAGATCTAGCTTTGAACTAGGGTCCCCATTTCCCAGGCAAACGCTCTAATCACCAGGCTCTTAATTTATTTTATTTAGCGAATGCAAATCCGTGAAGCCAAGCAATAGCCTTGGCACTGCTCACTGCCTTTAGAAAGAAAGCAGCTAGGCGTCTGCTTTGAGAGGGTACATTAGACATGGTCTGTGTACGCATGCTGGACCAGATCCCTGTGGGGATGGATCTGCCTAATTTCTGGAGCCCACTGGGGCCGAGGCAGGAACTGGGTATCTAACTGCTTGGGCTGGGGCACAGGAACAACTGCGGGCAACTGGGGGCACTCCCTGTCAAGCAGGAAGGACTCTAACAAGGTTAGGTACATCCAGGGATGGTTGTAAGCCGAGCAGGTTTGTTCTCAGCTATAATTTCAGTCCTTGTGTCTTGTTTCAGGTGCTTTCTTTGGGCCTGGCACTACACATCAGTCTGCTTCTTGGGGCACTACACCTTGCCCCACACCCAGGGCTTGTGGCACATTACCCCTCAGTAACTGCATGACATTATGAAAGCCCCTAGTGCTCCTTAACTTAGTTTTACACTGTGATGCAAGGAGTAAAGAGAAACAAGTTATGAGGCAGAGGACATAAGGGGGTGTTTGTGAGGGTGGTTTAAAGAATAGTGTTATGGATGAAGCTACCACATAGGTCATCACGAAGTGCGAACAATAAAGATGACAAGTTTAACAAGCTCTAGAATAAATCCTGCAGAGGATTAACCCCCTGAGAATTGTGTGGCAGCTACAAGACAAACAGAGCTTATTTTTCCCCCATAATTCCAGTCTCATGGTCTCCAACTTGAAAATAGCCACAGCTAATTTTGGGTTATGACAGCTGTTTGAGTGAGATTTTCAGCACCTCCAGGATGTTCACAACAACGAAATGATCACGAACAATATTTAGGTTTGTCATGGACATTAATCAATTTGTACCGAGCCCCCAACTTCTTACCCTGAAAAGAAAGGAAAGGAATAAGCGCTGCCCTTGGACACAAAAGCTGACCGATGCATTTGTTTGCCCTGGAAAGGTTCCTCATTCTCCGAGTCCGAGAGTCGTTCAGGAAACTGAAGTTAATCAAGGAAGAATTAGCTGACACGCACACAAAATGAGTCACTTGGGAAACAAACTTTTTTAATTACATTTCAAAACCCCCAGAAGTCCATGCAGCGGTTACAAGTGACATGCAGAGAACAGAATGATTTTCCAGCTGGCGTTAATGGTCACAGATCCACTATTACTGGAGCTACAAGAGTAGCTAAGTGAGAAGCTGGTCCAATATTTTCACCTGTATTCATTATATGTTGCTAGGATTACAGAAAATGCTACTTTAGAAATGTTTTTAAAAGGCATTATTTCTTGCATTCCTTTAGCTACTATGAAGTTCAAAGGGCCAAGGCTCAGAGGAATCATATATACCTGAGGTAGGTAGAGAAATAGAGAATTGTATTTACAGAAATACATATGAGGGGGAAAAAAGATAGGATGGTATGGTTTACAGAATGTATTTCTATTCTGTAGTATCATAGCTGAACTCAGGTTACTGTCTCCAGTCCCTTCAGGGGTAGAAAGAAGTAAGGCAATTCTGCTATGAAGTTCTCTTTTCTAAGGGTATAGAAGTCCAAGTGTCAGCAGTGTAGGAGTGGCAAATACTGGACTTTAAAGTAAGCAACTTCTGTGCCTAGAAAAAAGTTACTGCCCCAGGACTGGGTCCTGACAATGCAGAGCTATATTTGGGTACTTACGCATTCCTGATTCATTTTAAGCATCAGTGGTTCCTCTTTTTTTTGCTCTTCCATTTTTCTTTTTCCTACTTCCATGTCTTCCAGAATTAGCTTGTGGATCAGATCCTCTGAAGTTTTCTCCTCTTGTAATTTTTCTTCTCTCAACTGTGCAAATGGCAAAAGAGAAAACATGAGAACATAAGAGCTGCCATTTACCGGGTCAAATCGTAGGTGCATCTTGTCCAGTCACTGTGCCACGCACTAGCAGAGAATAGATGCTGAAAGGGAGAGAGAACAGGGTGGGGTGACCAGGGTTTTTCCACTGTTCCTCTCCCACTTGCAGCCACAGCATTTAGGGTCTAGGAAGTTACCATACTTGAAACAGGCTGTTCATAGAGGCTGTGTGTTTCCTGAATTAAACATGGACCTCGAGAGTCTGAAAATCCTATGTTCTAATCCTAGCGCTGGACAATGACTTGCTGTATGATTTCAGTTGAGTTGCTTTACACCTCGCTGTGCGTGTTGGTTCCCACATCCATAAAACAGGATCGTTATCTGGAATGACGAGCAGCCATTTCTGCAAGGTCACACACGCACTTTGTGAGTACCACAGCTATTACTGCCTTCACACATCTTGAAATACCAATGGCCTTGTTCTTAGGCCCACCATTTGATATAGCCTTTCCCTTGTATTTCTTTTGAAAATATAAAGAGACAAAACACTTTCACCTATTTTAAAGAATCGGGTGACTGATCTTGTAACAAAGGTGCAGGAAGGAACTGTAGGATACATACCCATAACACTTCCTGTCCAGACAAAGACAGATGGCAGGTTTAACCTTCAAATGGATTATTTATTCAGACGTGCCAGTGGTGTTGATTTAATTAAAAATCTGCATAAGTTATGCCGTTACCTATATTAAAATCCACTAAAGTACAAGTTGTTTGGAGGCAAGTGTCTGCAGGACCTTATACTCTGGCTGTATTTCAAGACCATATTATTATTTCACAAAATCAAAGAACTGGAAGGGACATCAAGAGACCATCTAGCTCCGGCCCTTGCACTGAGGCAGGACCATCTAGACTATCCTAGACAGACCTATTTCTAACCTGTGCTTTAAAACCGTTTTTTCTGCAGAAAAAGCTGATTTCTTCTTGTCCTTCCCCCAATGGATGTGGTCACCACCTCTTTGTAACAACCTTTTCAATACTGCATGACTTATGTTTCATCTTAGTCCTTTGTTCTCTAGAGACGCAGTGCTCAAGCTCTGGACCGTGCAGCTGTGTCAACCGGCCCATGGTGCTTTCTACAGGTCTGGAAATTTGGTGGCAGGAGAGCGGAGGAAGTGTTAACTGCCGCTCCCCTGCTGCCAAATTTCTGGGCCTGTGGGGAGCCCTGTGGGCTGGATGATGTGATCCTGTGTACTAAATCATGCTGGTGCTCCATAAGGCCGGTGTGCGGGGCTACACCAGCACGCAGATGGATCCAGGTACATGGGTTTGGACTACCATGCAGCCAGATCCAGGCATGCAGTGATTGGGCCTGCATGTGACAAGATCCAGCAGCACAGGGTCAGCCCCAGATCCTACCCGCAGACCTACCCTGTGCTGGATCTGGCTGGCAGACTGACCCTGTGCCACTCATCAGCCTGTGGGACTGGCAGGTTGAGTGCCACCGCTCTAGACTAAATAAACCCAATTCCTTCAAGCCGTTCATTCCCTAGAAGTTGTCCAAAACTTTTGCCTTCCCTCAGGACTCTCTCCAATTTGTTTACATTGCGCTTAAAGTGCACTGCCCAAAACTGAAGTTGATCACAAGGGATCCTGGTTTTCTCTATGTAAAAATCACAAATACTCTGATTTGACCCCCTGCCCAATTCCATGTTTGTGTGCGATTAAAATGAAATACCATTATATGTGTATATATCAGCTGAACACTATGTTTTATTTGCAACTTTTAAACAATTTGGAAGCTTAAATCATTATAATAAGTTCTAAATACCTATATATTTTGGCATTTGATTTTGGTTTTGTTTTTTATCATGGGCCACCGCCGCCTCCTCATGGGAGTGGGCTGCAGGGTAGGTGCCCCGGTCGACACTGCCAGCATGCAGGCAAAGGACCCTGCTTACCTGTCCATCTCTACCCCCATCAGGACATGGTGCACCTGGGTCCTGGAGTAGTGATGCTGCCTGGGTTCCCCCTGTGGGCCTCAGCGCCTACAGACTGCCCCCCACCCTGCTACTCCAGCCCCCACCCACACAGCCCTGCCTTGCCCCTGCCAGCCCTGCTGCCTGTCTCTGCAGCCCCCACTCCACTCCCCAAGCCCTGACAGTGTCATCCACACCTGACCCCCAGCCTCCCTCGACCCCCCAGCCATACTGGTGCCCCCTGTTCTCAACCCACAGCAGCCCTACCCCTGTCCCCAGCAAGCTTTACTTACTCCAAAGGCTTCAGGAGGGAAAATGACCCTGAGCCAAACCCTGGCTGACTCAGATTCTCAGGCCTTGCTCCCTCCCCTCTCCGGGCAGGGCTTAGGGTTTCCTGCCCTTTTTGCAAGAAGCTCTTGCAGGCTGGGACTTTGCCAGTTTGCAGAGAGGTCTTTGCACAACCCACAGATCCCTCCACTCCAAACAGGGAAAAACCACATTCTTTTCCTTTAAATGGGAAAAATGCACGTTTTTCTGCAGGAAACAGAAAACCTGGATTCCTGTTGATCACTAAGGGTTCGGGAAAGCGAACTTCATCAGGCCCGACCAGTCCGAATACACCTAGCTTATCTAAATAGTGGGACCACATTGCCACGAACATCGCCAGCTCCAAAACTGCAGAGACGTAGCCTTTGGCATGTGACAGCAGCGGTACCAAGCTTATCCTTCCCCTCCAGTGTCCCAGCGAAAGAATGAGACCAGCTCCATGTGTCGAGAGAGGGTGGTGATTGCACTGTGGTGGGTAGTTACCACTCTATGAAAAACCAGCTTGGGGGGCAGGATCCACAGTTGTGACCAGTGTCACCAAGCTGTGCAGAGGCATCTTCCTGAGAAGGGCTCTCCCTGAGCTATGCTGAGACAATACATGAAGGGTTCGAGGGAGTCAGGGGAAGCAACAGGCAAGATGCTTATTCCTATTCTGCCCTGCACTCTCTTTCCTCTGGCCTCCAAATGCATCAGAAAAAGGACCAAGTCTCCAGTGACACGGAAACCGGTCATTCGTGGGAGCGGGGCTGGTTCGGAAAACTGATGCTTGCAAATTCGGGCACTAGGGCCTGTCCAAGAAGCTGAGTGGATGCAGGCTGACAGTCGAGTGTGCTTCTGGGCACAAGATGGGGCATGGGAAGTATCTCCTGGCAAGGCCTGACCTCAGCAAGCCACAGATCTTCATCATTCAGCAAGCAGCAGCAGTATTTCAAAGGCTAGCGGGGAACCCCTGCTCGTAAGGCGACAGGTGGAAGTGGACAGGCTGCCTGCTGATTCTGAGCAGCCAGATGTAAAGGGCAAGGGAGTAAGTAGAGCCTACTGTGATGGTGTTTGCTTGAGGGAAGCCTTAAGGGAGCATTTTGGTGCTGTGCCATGAATGGTAACAACATTTGCTTTTAAAGGCAGCACCCCAGTCCTGTGTGGGGAGGAGAGGTCACACGCTTGGGCGTGCTGGTGGCCATCAATGCTTTAATGCACGTGACGAAACCCAGCGCGAAAGAGGAAAGGCTTTATTTTAGGTAACAACACTCAGTGATGAAACACAGAGGGAATGGGCACAGCGAGCCACCTTGTACGCAACAAAACCCCCCGAAAACACCAGCTTACAGACAACCGACCCCTAAGCAGTCAGCAGGCAGAGTCTGGAGCGAGGAGAAAGGACTAAGGACTCGTCAGCATGCTGCCTAAAGTCTGGGGTAGGTAAAGCCAGAGTTTCCTTTCCCATCTGCAGCTTTCCGTGATGCAGCCCAGTGGGGGAGATGGTGCTTGTGCCTAGGCTGAGCTGGGGTGTAAAGCTTCTTATCACAGGTGTTTTCCATGCGATGATGTGATCATGGGGCATTAGGCCTGCTGGTCAACTAGTTTCTGCTGTACCACCATCACTGCTTCAGTAGATTCGTTACATACCCGTATCATGGATCATGCCGGTTCGAGAAGACGCTCTGCTTTGGGATTCACCAAGAAGAAGCTTTATCTAGTCTCCCTCCTTCAGGGTCCTCGAAGCCAGCCCTGGCCTGACTTCTCAAGGGGCAAGCCTCTGGCTCGAGACCCTGCCTCCTCTCTCTCCCTGGCTTCCTTGGCAATCTGCAACACCTCTGCCTCCAAGAGCTCCTTCTAACTGGTCAGCTTATTGGAAACAGTGCCAATATCCCAAACAGCACAGACTGCCCAGCTCCAAACAGAAGTCTTTACTGTACACTGCAGCCCTTTGTCCTCACTTGGACCCCTGCTTACCCCTCTGTGGGACTACACTCTTTACACCATCCTTCCTGGGACTTTTCTCCTCTCACCCCAGATCCCTCCAAACCTCTCGCTCTCTTCAGACACAGGCCACCCACCTGATGGGATGGGGCCTCTGGAGGCACTGCTGGTGATACCTCTCTAAGCTCTTGAGATGATGACAGTAGGTCACCCATGTTTCACATCCATAAAGGAGAGTGGAGATGATGACTGCATCGCACACCTGGATCCTGGTGTCCTTCTATGATCAGTAAAATCAAACCAAAGCAATTTCCTGATGGAGATGCTTGTGCACCAGATCCTGTGCTGGATCTCCTCCTCATTTGTTCTGTGAGAGAGGTGGCTACCGAGGTAAGAGAAGTGCTCGATGGCCTCCAAGGTCTTTGAGGAGGGAGGAGGTGTCACCATTCATGGCCTGGAGCAGGCTGATAGAGCACTTTAGCCTCCTCAGTGTTGAGAGAGGACCAAAGTTCAGTAGGCTTCTGCTAAGAGATTCAGTGCAGTCTCGAGAGTTTTTCCAGCGTGCACACTGATGGCACGGTTAAAAGGACAAGGATGGCCGTCATGAATATTCTGGTCTTTGAGAGAAAGTGTCCTAGACTGAAAAGCCCTCCATTCATTCACTATTCAAATATCAATTCCAGAAGGATGGCAGTCCTTAACGAGAACCAAGATGACACACACACACAAAAAAAAATGAAGACTAGAATTGGGGCAATGATGCATCTTTGTATAACCTCAGTATGGGTCCATCTCCAATCCATTACAAAGAACAGTCGCAGTTATTTGGTTGTGGAAAAGCCTCAAGACTTTGATGTATTTTTCAGGGCATCTAAATCTAGCCAGTACTTTCTACAATGCGGCATGACTGATGTGTCAAAGGCCTTAGCAAGGTCAACGAAGACCATATACAGGTCCTGATGTTGTTCCCGACACTTTTCTCGGACCCGGTACATAGCAAAGACCATGCAACTTGCCCCACAGGATGATGTGAACCACAATGAGATTTCAGAAGGGCTTGCTCAGCAAGAAGTAGAAGATGGTTCATGAAGATGAGGATTTTCCCTCGAGGCTATACCTCGACAGTTCCCGCACACAAACATATCTCCTTTATTGAAGATAGTCATGCTATTAGCATTCCTCAGGTCCTCCGGGATCTCTCTGAGTTGTTCCAAATTTGCAAAATAAATTCATGGGTCACAGTATCAGTTCCTCGCCACCTGCCTTGAAGATTACAGCAGGTATGCCGTCTGGTCCAGTAGCCTTGTTCTTCGTTTTCTTGCTAGCATGCCAGCTTGCTAGAATAGGAAGGCTGGCGAGGGATCCCCCCTCAGGCTGCTAGGTGACAGACTTGATAGTGGCATCCGTCACAGTTGACTCATGGGTCAGGAGTGCTGCAAAGTGCTCTTTCCTTTTAGCCTGGATAGATTCGTTGTCTCTGATGAGCACTGAGCCATCATGCAATCAGCTTGTCCCTGTCCCTGGAGCTGAATCTCCTTCGCTTTATCTTGCCACCACTGATTTTTGAAGATCCTCCTTTGAGCTTTGGGTTTGAGGAGCTGGTATGTCTCTTCTATTGGTAGGAGATGTGAAGGGCTCTTTCTGCTTGGCAAGATGACTTCTAGTTGAGGAGGGCTTGGATGTCAGTGTTGTTCTCTCATCAAACCAGTTTTGGTGTTGATAGGTGGTACAGCCAATGGTTTCAGCACAGGCCATATGGACGGCAGTTTTAAACTCCTTCCAGAAATCCTCAGTGTTACCTTACCTTCAAGTTGTGGGCAGGAGCAGAGAGCTTTTCATGGAGACACTGTTGGAGATCCTTGTGGACCTCCTGGCCTTGAAGAGATTTGGTGTTGAGAGTCCTTTGCATTGCTTTTGGCTGTTTTCAGTGTCTCAGAGCAAGATGGATATTCATAATGGATCTGATGAGATGATCTGTTCAGCAATCACCAGTTGCTCACATGGCTTGTGATACAGACGTCCATTTGATCACGGACTCTAACAGTAATAATAAAGGAGGTCCTGGTGCTTAGAGCAAGGGTGTCTCCAGGCAGTTTTGTATTTGTCACTCTGTCTGAACATGGTGTTCCTAATGACCAAGGATCCTGGTTGTCTCTGATGAAAAAATTTAAATCCCCAATTTTCAGATTTAAAAAAGTAACCCAAAATCCACATTTTTGTGATCAAAATGAAACACCACTAATATATAGATATATATCTACAGTGGTGCTTCATTTTGATCACAGAAAAATGTGGATTTTGGGTTACTTTTTTAAATCTGAAAACTGGGGATTTTTTTTTAAATCAGAGAAAACCAGGATCCCTGCTAATGACAAGACTGGGAAGGATGGAGAAGGACGCCACTGGAGCCAGTTTTCCCTACTCCCTCCTTCCCAGTGGTGCCACTCCAGTTCCAGGTCATGCCCAACTCTGGCACTGAAGTCACCAGGGAGAATGATCTGGTCTTCCTTGGGTGCATTAGTCAGAACATGGTCAAGGTCAAAGTAGAATTGTTCTCTGATATCATTGTCAGCCTCAGTAACCGGTTGTTACAGATGAGATGGAGGGTCACAAGATGTTCGTTGATGTCCATGGGGAACTCCGTAAGTTGACTAACGAGCTGATTCTTGAAGACAAAATGGGTGATGTGGGTGCATTTGTCCTGGGCCAGTTTCCCCTTCCAGAGGAAGGTGTAGCCTCCACCGTCTTCCCTCAGCCCTCATCTTGTCTCACTCAGACCTGCAATGTCGATGGTGTAACTTACTTCCCTGGAGATGATGGCAGTCCTTTTTTTTCTGGCAGATCACTGTCTTGGTCAGCAGTCTGGTTCCAGCAACTCTGTGCATAGCAACTTCATAGCTAGTTGCTGTAAACAGTTTCCCAAGTAGGAGGTCTTGATGCCCCTTTTGCCCCAGGAGAGGATGACAGTCTGGGCCTGACAGCAGGCTGCAGTGACTGCTCCCTGGTTGATTCTCCCTGACGAGATAATTTTTTCCCCCCTTCTCTGTAGATTGAGACCCTGTAGTGGTAGAGAGGCTTGTGTGTCCCAATAATCCTCAGAGTGATGCCACCTGGAGTCTCACACTCCTAGCAGGCTCACCCATTGGGGAACAGGTCTGAGGGGAGGTTTCAGACAAACTGTGGTCCAGCTGTAAGTCCTCAGAGGTGGGTCAGGCAGATGATGTCAGGATCTCAATAGTTGTAACAATGAAAGAAGGCTTCAGCAAGAAGGAAGTCTCCTGTTGTCTAGGGTTCTCCCTTGCCACTGGATCCAGATTTCCATCTTGTCAAGGCTGTGTGGTTGTTGTTTTCATGCACCAGCTTCCTCACGTTGAAGTCACATGCACGTTTCTAACACGGGAAACACCACATTCTTCAAAAACCCTGTGGCGATGGATCAGTGGAGATGGAGATAAGACCAGTGAATCTGGTAGTCTCCAGCCATGAATCTGCAGGCAGCAGTAGCCTGATGGTCTTGCACCTGGGTTGAGACAGAGGTGCAATTTGACAACTGTTACCATGACTATGCAAGTCCTCTTCAGGATCCCTGCTCATTCTGCACAGGGCTAGAAAAAGTGCCCTAACCCTAGGCTGCCTTATCTGCTTTTGCCTGGGGAACCACATCCAGTGGCATCACTCTCTCTGCAGTCAAAAACATCATAAGATGACAATGTTTTTGCAACATGGAGTGTTTTATCAAAGTATCTGTAATTTACTAAACAAATGAAATTAATAAACCTCCTAAAATACACTGTAAAGTATCCCAAAACACACTTGGAGTAGAAGCTGTTTGTGCATTTGTATGTAGTAGTATGGCACCACAAAACATTTTGTATAACAAAAAAGCATGCTAGATGCTTTGGAGAAAGGCAAAAGACCTAGCGGCAAAGAGCTTACAACCTAATGCCCACTTTTGTATCTGTGTACACAGAAGCCAACTGAGATCAGTCAAGTTCTCCTAGGCAAGTTCTCTCTTCAAGACTCCTAGGCAAAATCTTTGAAAAAATTATCAAGGCTCACATATGCGAGAGCCCGGCAGGACAAATTATGCTGAGGGGAAACAAGCACGGGTTCGTGGCGGGCAGATCGTGCCTGACCAATCTAGTCTCTTTTTATGACCAGGTTATGAAACACCTGGACACAGGAGGAGGGGTAGATGTCATATACTTAGACTTCAGGAAGGCCTTCGATACGGTATCCCACCCCATACTGGTGAACAAGTTAAGAGGCTGTGACTTGGATGACTACACAGTCCGGTGGGTGGCGAATTGGCTGGAAGGTCGCACCCAGAGAGCCGTGGTGGATGGGTCGGCTTCGACCTGGAAGGGTGTGGGCAGTGGGGTCCCGCAGGGCTCGGTCCTTGGACCGATACTCTTTAACGTCTTCATCAGCGACTTGGACGAGGGAGTGAAGTGTACTCTGTCCAAGTTTGCAGATGACACAAAGCTATGGGGAGAGGTGGACACACCGGAGGGCAGGGAACAGCTGCAAGCAGACCTGGACAGGTTGGACAAGTGGGCAGAAAACAACAGAATGCAGTTCAACAAGGAGAAATGCAAAGTGCTGCACCTAGGGAGGAAAAATGTCCAGCACACCTACAGCCTAGGGAATGACCTGCTGGGTGGCACGGAAGTGGAGAGGGATCTTGGAGTCCT
This sequence comes from Alligator mississippiensis, assembly GCF_030867095.1. Taxonomy (NCBI): domain Eukaryota; kingdom Metazoa; phylum Chordata; order Crocodylia; family Alligatoridae; genus Alligator; species Alligator mississippiensis. The sequence goes on along the minus strand of NC_081824.1, from coordinate 466,666,934 downwards.
AGTGGACTCCAAGATGAACATGAGTTGGCAGTGTGACGAAGCCATCAGAAAAGCCAATGGCACTTTATCGTGCATCAGCAGATGCATGACGAATAGGTCCAAGGAGGTGATACTTCCCCTCTATCGGGCGCTGGTCAGACCGCAGTTAGAGTACTGCGTGCAATTCTGGGCGCAGCACTTCAAGACGGATGCAGATAACCTGGAGAGGGTCCAGAGAAGGGCAACTTGTATGGTTAAGGGCTTGCAGACCAAGCCCTACGAGGAGAGACTAGAGAACCTGGACCTTTTCAGCCTCCGCAAGAGAAGGTTGAGAGGCGACCTTGTGGCTGCCTATAAGTTCATCACGGGGGCACAGAAGGGAATTGGTGAGTATTTATTCACCAAGGCGCCCCTGGGGGTTACAAGAAATAATGGCCACAAGCTAGCAGAGAGCAGATTTAGACTGGACATTAGGAAGAACTTCTTCACAGTTCGAGTGGCCAAGGTCTGGAACGGGCTCCCAAGGGAGGTGGTGCTCTCCCCTACCGTGGGGGTCTTCAAGAGGAGGTTAGATGAGCATCTAGCTGGGGTCATCTAGACCCAGCACTCTTTCCTGCCTATGCAGGGGGTTGGACTCGATGATCTATTGAGGTCCCTTCCGACCCTAACATCTATGAATCTATAAGTTGCACACAGAATCCAAAAGAAATCAGTCGAGTCGGACACAAAGTTCTTGCAGCCGAAGCAGAGTCAAAAAGATGCAACATACGGAGGGAAAAAACCATGCCCAAAAATTGTGCGCCTCAATGCTGGAGTTCAGCAAACATTTTGATAGATCCAGGCTTTCTAGGTTGGATGAGGGTTTTTACATTAGACTGATAAACAAGGCATCTAAAAACATATCTGAAGACAGAGCCACAATATTTAGTTTAAAAAATACACAAACCTCACTACATGACACCATTATAAAGATTTGTTTGGTAACGGGAAACTGAAGAGCAACTGCTACATTTACTCCACTACATGGTAAAATCATCTCTCAGGCTGCGTCCAGATGAATGGGAACGTGCGTTTCCCCAGGGACAAGCAGCAGTGGCACATCTTGTGCCGCTGCTACTTGTCCCCGGGGAATGCCCGTGGTGGGACATGCCCAGATGGAGTAGGGGAGGCTAGGGCCAGCAACTGTGCTGGCCCCAGCAACCTTACCTGGAGTCCTGGGGGCCTTGGAGAACTGCAGCTGCCGTGCTCCCGCAGCAGGGAGCCTGGCCAGCGGCTGGAGAGTGGCTCCAGCTGGCTAGGCTCCAGTTTTGGTTGGCGTGCACTGCCGCCAACGTATGCTGCCTTGTTTTTTTTTCCACGTAGGTTTTTTTGACCCCAGGATTTCCCAGGGTCAAGAAACACCGCTGCACTGCAAAGTAGCAGCTGGGGAACACCTGCATGTGCAGTGTGCGGTGCTGCAGATGGGTCTGCAGCGCCACATACCACACATCTGTGCTCATCTGGATGCAGCCTCAGAGGCTAGTCTTGTACAAAGGACTGGATGAGGGATAACAAGCCTTTAAGGTTCCAGTAAGGTTCTTTTGAGCTGTCTGAAATGCTCCCAAAACTCTTCCTTCCCTTCTCTTGTCCCCCCACCAGAACCTGTCAAAATCCACACAGTTCTCCATTTGTTCTCCGGTCCATGTTTGTATTTAATTCAGCTTCATGTACAGACAGACACATGCACACAAATAAAAACATAGAAAATTTTTTATCAGCTTGCTGAAACAGACAGCAAGAGATGCAGACAGAAAACACTGACGGAGCCAAAAAACACATCTCTTTTGAAAAAATACTTTTTATGCTCTGTTTTAGAAGCCTTATATACCTCCTTCAAGCCAGCTGGTTAATGTTGGCACCTAGGCAAATATTTGTGTAAAGATATCTTGGAAAGTTTTGTTTCCATCTGTAATGTAAGTAAAGTTTGCTAGCCAGTGTTACTAAATTTGGCTTGTTAGTTTAATGTTCCCCGATGTGGGTCTTCCATCCCTCTCCAGATATACCTGGATTAGATGTATAGGCTTCCACAAATTAAAATGTCATTAATATGCAAGAAGAATCATGCCACAGAAACAATCCTAATAATAATCCTATTAATAATAATGGGATGTTGCTGGGAAATTCGGGTGTACAATTTAGTGGCAAACAAAACTTCCCATTGACAATATTTACATTAGGTTATACAAAACTGTAAAGTTAAATTATTTTCCCCAAATGCAAACAACACCTTGCAGAGTTTCCAACAAAACACTGCAATACTGTACCAGTTCAAGAGGAATAGGTAAAAAAAGGCTACCTTATTATAGATTTCATAGACATTAGGGCTGGAAGGGACCTCGCAAGACAATCGGGTCCAGCCCCGATTATACATCTCTGATTTAGTTAGTCTGTAATGTGGAACTCTAACCTGCCTTCTGCCGAGCTTATCTAAAGAAACCAACTTGTTAAAAGGTAAAAAAAAAAAAGTATAAAGATCAGGAGTAGATTCTTAGAGGTTTCACTTCTAATAAGCTTGGATGTTAATTAGTGGTACACGAAAAAAAAATAATTTTAACCAAACCTTGCAAGAGCCCAAGAAACTGTTATGCTGGCAGCCTGAGAATAATCCTTCCCATGCAACTGAAGGGAAAAAAAGTTCTCTCGTTTCATGGGCAAATTAGGAATAGTATTCTTGACATCAACATATACACCCAAAATCTGGTAAAACTCACATTTGACATCTTCTCTTCATTCCACGAACTCTCCAGGTTTACGTGGTGTTTAAAGGTGCGCTACAGTGAAGGAGACTGCTCTGTCTATCACTGCTGCTGAGAAGGTACATGTCTGCACATGCCACAGGTAGGAGTTTCCCTACTGATTACACAAGATTACAAGCAAAAGACTGTTTGTTGTGTGAAGGAAACTCAAAACCCTGAGATTTTACTAAGTATTACAAATTTTTACCCCTTGGCAATATAAAAAAGAAAACAAAACCCCAAAGCAAGCGTTCCTTAAAAACAAAATAACCATAAAATCCCCTTTATTTTGCGTAGTTGGATGGATGCTAAATAATTAACCTTATTCTAAGTACTGGTACATCTAGAAGCAAGCTTGTCCACTGTGTCAGGAATAGCCTTTTACAGAATTATCTGAATCTGGTCAATGGTCTTCAATGCAGTAAGTGCCTATAGACAGCAAAGAAGCGCTATGTTGTATTCAACTACAAAAGGGTTAAAACTAGGGTCAATATTTAGATTTTTAAAGCACCTGACCTTTTCAACGAGATGGAGATACTTTAAAGAACTGCCCCTCAAACACAGGAAGATGTTAAGCAAACTGGGGAGACTCTGATAAAGTTCGGTGATTGTCCCCAAGTCACAAAAGCGGAGTTAGGTATGGGATTTAGCACTCAAGACTATGGGATTATGACTTCAGGAGCGTAGCCAATCATGACAAAGAGCTCATTTACGAATCTAGCCAATAATGACAGTTACCATGAAAGGCTGATTATTTTAGTTAAAAATGGAGTATTTGACCCTCAAAATTTCACCTATCATTTTTAAAGCTGCATATTAAAGTAGCTAAGTTTCCATGATGAATGAAAAGTCAGCAGGCAAGTTGTCAGAAGTTGTAGTCTTGGACTTTACTTGCTCACTCATATTTGGGGAGGAAAAGGAACTCTCAGCTGTTGGCGAGTAAAGATTTAAAAAGAGAAGCTCAGTGGACCAGCAGACCAAGAGGCATTAGACAAAAAAAAATCCATTTCCAGAATGTGTGGGGCATAATTAAAATGCCAGCAGTATTTCATTTTGTGTGAAGTGTTCCGCTGAACTGTGTATATAATATCAACCGTTTCAGGTGGGCAATAGATGAAAACAAAGATCTCATGATGATCTAGAGCTGTTGCAGCCTTACTGCAGGTAAAAATGATTGCAGCAAACTTTAAAAAATAGTCAGTGCGGTACAACCTCCGGCCTTCAATCGGCCACAGCAGTCAGATTTGATCCGTGGTGCTCAAACTTTTGGTCCGGTGGGTCAGATGAACAGCGCGGGGCTGGTCCGTGGGCCAGAATGGGCCCCACACTCCCATGCTGCTCCTGGTCCACCATGCAGGACCACTCTATCCAGCTTCCAGGCCCCCCAAGGGTCTAGAAATTTGAAGTAGAGGAGCGGTGCCACTGCTTCCCAGCCATCAAATTTTCAGATCTGCGGGGAGCCCTGCAAGATGGAAGACATGATGCCAGGGGATAGATCTGGCTCTTGGCTGGGTCTGAGCACCCCTGAATTAAGATCTTTCATACAGTTAGTAACTGAGTGACCAGAGAAGTAGATAAGAATGGCCATTTACTGGGTCAGACCACAGGTCCATCTTGCCGAGTATCCTGTGTCATGCAGTGGCAGAGGGTAGATGCTGAAAGGGAGAATGAACAGGGGACAACCAGGGTTTTTTCCACTGTTCCTCTCCCACTTGCAGCCTCCAGCATTTAGGGTCTAGGAATTCCTGATTCAGAGGCCGTGCCCCTTACTCCTTGCGCTCAATAGCTACTGATTACTCTTTTCCTCCAAGGATGTGTTCAGTCCCTTTTTGAATCTGGCTGAACTGTCAGCTTCCACAACATCTTGTGGCAATGAGTTCCACACTTTATGCAGTTTGTGGTGTTAGTTTGAAGTCAGGCTGAAGGCAGGGTAGAAATACACCTTAAAGACTACCTGAATCAGAGATGCATAAGCTTTGTGAGCAAGAGCTCACTTCATCAAAGAGTTTTAATTCCTAGCTACAGAGATTCCCATTTGAGTTAAAGAATACATCAGACATCTAAGTAACATTCCTAACCTTTCACTGGTGTCTATAATAAGGAATTTAGTAACAAAACATTCCCAACACTGTAAAAATGCCCAAAGCCACAACATTTTAATCTGCACAGCAGGCTTGGCTACGTAGGAGAAAAGAAAACGGAAAGCAGTCTGACTGCAATATCCCGCAGGACAGAGATGTTGCATTCCCTTCCAAAAGTGCTTTAATCAACTGAAGTTACTCTATAAACTGCAGGGACAAGCTGTGGACTCTCCATTATTGGAGGTGTTCAAGAAGAGGGACAGCTGAGGGTCAGGGATAGGCACAGCTATGCCTATGTTTTGCTATGGGTATTTTCCATGCTTCTGGGCTTTGCTGAGGGTTGCATGGGGCTGGGAGGAAATTCCTCTTCCTCCCCTCCCTGCTTTTTAAGTGCTTTTTAAGCCTTCCTCAGAGGCACTAGGGATTGGCTACAGCCCTGGCTGGGGGTTTGGGCTGGGCTGTGCCAATGCTCCTGCTGGGACTTAAACCCAGGTGTTCCTGGCTGGATGGTTTTGCACTTCTGCACAGGGTCAGGCTGATCACCAAATGTGGGGTCAGGAATTTTACCCCATGGCAAGATTGGTACAGACAGTGGGGATTTTTGCCTTCCTCCCTAGCAGGGGGCATGGCCCTCTACCTGGGATCTCCTGAACGCATGTTAACAATCTTTACAGAAGCAGGACATTGGCTGCTGTGGTCCCACTGCTTTATCTATGGCAGGTTAGGGTGTTACATCTTGCATTGTGTCAGGATTGACTGTGTAGCTTTGCCAAGAGGTTAGACAATGCGTTGGGTTTGGATAGGAATAACCGTGCCTAAGGGAATGGGGGATTGGATTAAGTGCCCTATCCAGGTCCTTTCCAGCCCTGCTTCTCTATGATTTTATGACCTGGCCAGCACAGGGAACTCTTTCAGCTGTCACCATGAATGATGCTATCAAGACTGCAAGAATGCTTTCAGAATGAGAAAAGTGCACGTCTTCGCTGTATGGCTACACACATATACTCTCCTTGGTTTCAAAGGTGCACATGCCACTCCTGACCAAGCCTTCAACCAAAAAAACCCCCACTTTCATGGAGAAAAAGGCCCTGACCCAGCAGAGTCGACATGGGCTTGTACTGGGCTTTGCATGGCTCCCTGGGAGCAGCTGCAATAGTCAGATCAGGGTTTATATCAGGAAAAACGAGCGAGCAATTCAGAACATAGGGGCAGAATGGACACTGCTCTCCACCTTCACCCAGAGCAGCTACTGCTACACCTACTGCATTTCTAACTCACCAGGCAAGCAGACTTCACAAGTGGCTCGCCACAGGAGACGTTCTACTGTAAAAACTTGACTCACTTCAATGATTGATTTTCAAAACATGCTCCTTTTTAATGTACAAAACAATTCTCCCACACAGAGCCTATTTAATTCCCAAAGGTCTGAAAAGGCTTTTTCTTACCCTTTATTTTTCCCCCCTTTTATTTTCCTTCATCCTTTGCATTAGACCAAGTCTTGAAAGCCTGGCTTTGAAAGATTTGATTTCTGAGACAGTTGCAAATGAGTGAACCGTGGTGGGGGCAGATCAGGACTGTAAAAGGCTTTGCAAAATAATAGTTTGCAACAGCAAACGTACTAATAAACCCTGTATATCTTACAGTTGGTTAAGTAACGCCGAGGAAGGTACGTTTTCATCTCTTGGAAGCCAGCCTAAGATAGCAGTATCTGGCTGCTATGCTTTTAGCTACTGTCAATGTTTCCTGAACTGGCTGGGTGGTATGAAAGGAAAAATGACCTTTGTTGTAGAAGACAGAAAAAGCCTCTGAATGCTCCACATAGGTAAGAAGGTATATTTGTAAAGACTCCCAGTTACTCTGGAAGCAAAGTCATTATTAAGCAGAGTACTATACCTTCTTCAGCTGGCTTTCATATTCCTCACGCAGTTCCCCTGGTTTGCTTAATTTGATGGGTGCTCTGAATATAAAGTCTGGAGAGAAAAGGGGGGGGGGAAAAAGGAGGAACATACTTTAAAAGGTACAATACTTGGAGATATTTTCCTTTATTCTTAAAAATGGCTAGCTATACTGTTATTTTCCATTTCAGTAACTGAAGTTTGACTCTATTTAGACATATAAGGTTCTACGGCATTTCCTTGACCGCATACATTTATATTACAACCCTGCTACCAGAGCTGTGTGCTAATACACAAGGTATTCAAGCTGCCTTCGTTACAGTGCTCTGCTCCCGCAATAGCATGCACAAAACATTTAAGGGACAGTGCCGATTAATAACTTCCATGGTTTCACCCCGCCTTACTTTCTGCCCGTCTTCAGACTAACATGGCTAATCACCTCTTTGCACGATTCTTACCGTGATTCTCCGAGTTGCTTACTAACGATTAACCACCACAACATCCCATGGAGGACTTATTTCCATGTTACAAGCAAAGAGGGTAAGCAGCTTGCCCGAGACGTCACAATGATTCAGTAGCGGAGCCAGAAATAGCACCAACAATAAAATGTGCATTTTATTACACTAACTCTAGTAAGGCCATCTACACCAGCAGCATGATATTCTCATTCCTGGACCCCTTTCTTCCACTTAATTTAAATGCTTGTTTAAGCAATGTTATATTTATCATATAAAAATCTACCTACCATCCACCTAGCCATTTTACACTATCAGCTTCTCACAAAGCAACTTTTTCAACTATAATTAGCAAACAAAGGTTTTCTTTTCCTTGCGCTGTGCTGGGTAACTTTAGCATTAAGTTGAACAAACAGTTTACTTTTAATCTAGACCAGAAAGGAGAAAAAAAAAACCCAAGACAAGAAATAGAAAGTAAACATATTTAGGATACTGGTAAACAGTTACTTTCTGGCTTCCTTTCCAATGTTTTGCTACGGGCCAGCTTCCTTCATGCAGCTCCTAATGTCATCTTGAGAAGTTTCCACCCATTTTTGCACAGCACAAGTCTGAACATGTCATACTCTACAGTTAGAGAGCACGGCAGTCATCCCAGAAAGGAAGCAACCTGACAAAGCTTGCATCCTGCAACCTCAATTCACCTACTTGTTATTATGAATTCAACAACGATCCATCATATTAGTATAGGCAAGCTCTAAATACAGGTGATGGGGAGAGATGAAAAAAATGATGCAACAGAAATGTGCTTTCCTTCAGTCATCATCTCCCAGCCCCAGCAGGAAGGAAAAAAAAAAAAAAGTTTATGACTTGAAAGAAATCATACACTATAAAATTAACTGAGCTGGCATGTTTAACCCTCAAAGATAAAAGGGTACATACTGTCCAAAGGGCACATGCTTGTCTAAAACGGAAAGTTCCTTAAATAGGGTTACCATATGCCTGGGTTTTCCTGGACACGTCCTCTTTTTTGGCCCCCTGTCCGGGAGGGCATTTAAGATGTGAGCGTGTGTGGGTGTGCGCACGTGAGTGCATATGTACGGGAGCTGCGTGGGCAGCAGGGCTGGGGGGGCAGGGGGCTGTGAACTGGGAATGAGGGGCACTGGCAGCTCAGGGGGGCAGAGGCAAGGCATAGGCTTATCACTGCCCCCCCCCCCCCATCAGATACCCCCCATAGGTGTTCTCTTTTTTGATACTGGAAATATGGTAACCTTACAACATAAGTAAATTAAAACACAACAGTCTATAGCCGTTTGCAACCAAATCTTTTGCTTCTGATCTTGCCTATCCATAGAGTTATACAACTTCCTTGTTTGTGCATTACAAAGTTTTAGTTAGGCTTAAAAAACAAAGACTCCTCCCCCCCCCCATGATTCAGAGCTGGCAGGACAAGATCCAGTCATTTAAAAACTGATGAAACGCTGGACTTCCCCATTCCTGCCCTCCCTGCTTTTGCTTTCAAGTTTTCCTGCATTTTGCTGCAAAAGGTGACCTCATCTCCGCACAGAAATGAACCTGGGGCATCTGAAGCTCTGAGGAAGGGCCGTGTATGGCCCGTATCAAAGGTTCGAAAGCAATGAGTCGGGGAGCCAAAAATAAGCAGGAGATGAGATTTTCAGAAGTGGTGAACTTTGGGAGATTTGCTTCCTGGTATTTTATATATTCAGGAATATACTTTCAAGATGTTCTTGTCAACTGCAAAGTCTACAGACTTCTTTGTTTTTTAACCAAACGCTGAAATTCCTCTTTGAATCATGTAACTTTGGATTTGTGATAAAGATCAGGACTGGCAATGCTGTGAAATGAAACCCTGCATTCCCTCACCCGGTTTCAGCCTCCTCTTCCTGGCCAGGAGTCACCTAACAGTTTCGGATTCAGAACCGGCGAGGCGAGGTTGGAAAAGTCACGGCAAAATGTCATAGCTTCTCCACCCTGTTTTCCATTCGTGTCCTCCAGCAGTTCCCGTTCCTCGCAAATTATCAGGCCGGATTTCCACTGAGACCGTGCCAACGGGTCATCAACTTGTAACATGCTTCAGGGACTTTTAAACATTTGGAGTTTGTCTAAGGTCTTATCTTCACTACTAAAAAAAAAAAAAAAAGTATGCAACTCCACTCAGTGTAACTAATATGCACATATCAGGAGGCAAAAAACCCAGCAAGGAAAAGGCATAGCTTTTGCTTAGGTTGGTTTAGCAGCCCAACACAAGTTAACTTGGAATAGATGCAAGGGTGCCCATATACAAAGTTGCATGGATTTAATTAAACAGGTTTAACATCAATACTTTGTATACAGCTTGGGCTTCATTATCTTGCTTTGAAAACCTTAGGGTATCTACACATGCTATTAGTATGCAGCAGTCAACTCCAGCCCACATTGAGCCATAGTTTATTGCTCCTGGGTGCACCATTTGAACGTGCACCCAGAACCGCAGCACACTGATCCAGGTCAGAGCAGCCCCAGCTGGCAGGAGAACTAGGGGGTTGGCTTGCCAGCCCCAGGGCTGCTCTGACTTGGCTCAATGAGCTGTGGATGGGTTGGATGGGGCACGAGGGTGCTCCAGTATGGAGCCAGCCGGCAGGCAGCACCCCCACTGTAGCACCCTCATGACCCAGCCATTTGGGTCAGCATTTACACCTGTGCAGCTGTGCACAAAAAAACCCGAACTCTGCAGCACGATAGTACTTGTATTTAAAAGTACTACCCTACTGCGGAGTTTATTAGTTTCTTGCTGCCTAACAGCACTGCACACGTAGACGTGAGATGTTTACTGTGGAGCCAATTGGTTTACTCTGCAGTAAAGGTCTCAATGTGCTCTTAGAGTGTAAACTAAATCATGAGCCATTTCTCAGGTGCACCCAGTATCCAGGTGGTAGCCGTATGGGTCTAGAGGCAAAAGGAATCCAAACTCGTGGCGGACGTGATATCTTTTATTAGACCAACTAGATATTTGCAAAAAAACCCCAAACAAACGTTCTTTATTTGGAAGCTTTCAGGCACAGGCACCCTTCATCTGGCATGGGGGACTGCAGACTGTAAACGTTCTTTTTCATTTCTACCTAGGAGAACTTTTACAGTCTTTGCAATCTCCTGCGCCTGATGAAGGGTGCCTGTGCTCGAAAGCTTGCAAATAAAGTTTTTTGCAAATATCTAGTTGGTTTAATAAAAAAAGATCACCTCTGCCACGAGTTTGGATTCCTTTTGCCTCTAGACCAATATGGCTACAAACTGGATACCCAGTACTTCAGCACATTTAATGAGAAAACCCCCCTCAAAAAACAGAAATAAGTTCCATGCCCCCAAAAAGACAAAGGGGTCATAAAGTCAGTTCAAATGACCATCCAAGAATCTCTCTGGCACTGTGGCTCCTGAGGATTTCAGCGTAAAGGTTCAGGTGGGATGATGCTGTACTCTGGTTAGCTTGAGATGCTAGCAGCTGGGGTGTACATATCGGCAGTTTAGAGTCACGATAAATTATGCCAGGGCTGAACTGGCTCCCAGACAAGCCTAAGGGGCCTGGTTTAGGGAGACATAATATTGATGTAAAATAATTATGCTCTCCCCAGTCGGATCTCAGACAGTCACCAACGATCACGCCTATGGTCTCACTGAATATCATTGGAAGTTGGACAATTTTTTTTTTTTTTTAAAGGAAATTGATTGTGGTCCTGGAGGAGTTGTGATAACTTTCTGGACATGCTTTTCAACTGTTTTAGACACCACTCTTTTTTTTTTTTCCATATGTGCTGAACCTCCATACATCAGAGGTGCAAGATGAGTTTTTCTTCTTTTTCCCCCCATTTTACTTCTGTTGCCTAAAAAAGAACGGCACGGCTGCTTTGTCATATTGTTCACAGCTCCTGAATAACATCTTCAGCCACTGGACCACTCCTCTCCAGCCTCCTTTTCAGGTGCAGAATCAAAGTTAAGAAACTTTTTCCCCTGCTATATGGACCTCTGTATTCATCCTCACACCACTGATCATTGACCAATAATTTTTCCCTTTGTTCCCTTATTTGCTGCATTCTAGTAGCGGCCACATAAATTTAAATCTACCCACATATCCCGAGATCCTTCAATATTTTGTTTAAATTGCTCACTTTGGAGTGCCTAGAAGGCAATATATTTGGCTTAAAAGAATGGTGTAACTGGAACAAAGCTTAAGCGATGGCTTTGTAGGTGTTCTAATCATCGAATTACTGCCTGATTTTTGTCAGTTTGGAGGAAAGAGGTAAAAGTCAACAGAAATTGCGTTTTGAATGAAGCTGAAATTGAAGCAGTAAGTAGTGAAAGGGTTGGCTCAGAGACCACGATTGCTGTGGTGACATTCGAATGTCTCTGACAGCAAACTCAATGCTCTACTCCGCTACTTCAATAAGCAGGTTTCATCCGGTAGCATATTTGATGGTGAAGAAGCCAAAGCAGATGCTTTCTGTACCATCCAAGATGTCAACAGATATTGGCCACGTCTCCATGAGATGCCGGCTGCGCAGTAGCATCACGTGGCATGAAGAGTGACATGACACGACTGCGCAGTAGTAACGAGCTACTGCACAGCGAGCATCACCACAAAGCTGTTTGGGGATGTTACTGCGCAGTGTAGACGCAGCCATTTTCTAGTTTGTTACTTAACAACATCTACATTTTACTTTGGGAGAACTGTCTGCTTGTGTTACTTCAATTCATGCAGTTGCTCCTTTCCTATAATTTCTTTCAACTATGCTGAACCAGATAAATTCATTAATGACAAAAAAAAATTAGTATATCAATAGCCTACAGTATTGATCACCAGTTTTCATACTGAAGATGGAATGAATTTGCTATGCGAGTGTTTTTGATTAACATGAAGACGGAAAAATGAAGATGAACTCGTTAGCTTTATAAAAACCATGATCTGGAAGCACTGCTCAACTTCCAGAAGCATCAACCTTGGGTCAAATCCATTTTAAGGTTCAGTTCATTATTCTATCCAACCACAATAATTAATCCTACCACTAACCAAACCCCCCTCATCCTCTAAATTTAGAAGGCTCTGTAACATTTTCCATGGCTGGCATTACCAAAAACTACTTGAGGTCATCATTGCTTCTCTTTTAACTTGAAGTAGTCAAATCAAAGATCAGAAGTAGTACTTTAAATAAGGAAATGAGAAGGACACACAAGTATCAGAGCAGTGGAGCTCTGGAACAAAATTTGCAAAAGAATAAAGTGCATTAAAAATTACAATTTTTTAGATGAAGCTTAAGAAGTTTATGAAAGGGCCTACAGGATATTGTGCCTCTGACAGCAAGGGCTGATGCAACAGGTGCCTTCCAGTGCTGTGTGCCTAAGTTATGCTCATGTAAATATTTTAGGATGAAACACAAAAATGGAAACAAAATCCCTTGGGGGTAAAGTCCTTGATAAAGTCTCTTTTTTTCATCTACTTTCTCAGAAAACAGGTTTTCGACAGCTCTGCCAGACTTAATGAAGAATGAAGGATGTAGACATCAAGGAAGGAAAGGTACTCTACAGCAGAGGTTTCCAACCCCTGGGCCATGGCCCAGTACCGGACTGCGAAGTGTTGGCTGCTGGTCGGCAGGAGGGTTGGCTGCTGGACCGGAAGTCCGGAAGTGACCGGCATACTGCGGATCGGCAGCCAATCCCTTTTTTTATACTCGGTATTAAAAGGTTGGCTGCCAGTCCGCAGTATGCCGGTCACTTCTGGACTGCAGTATGCTGGTCTGCAGTTCGCCAGTCCGCAGTCTAAAAAGGTTGGGAACCACTGCTCTACAGGACTATGCAAAAAGGGCAGTAAGAATACTAGATACAAACAGACACTGCCAAAAGAAGCAGACCAGTTGTGCCAGGATGTGCAATCCTAAGGGACAACTGGCACTGTGTTCCCTGCTACCAGGGGCTTGCCCAGAAATGCCCTGGGACATGCCTCTAAGTGGAGAAAGCTGGGTTCTCCATTTGCAGAGACCCACCCCAGGGAAACTCCTGGATAACCTCCCTGTAAGCTGGGAAGGCCAGGCAGGCGCTCTCGAAGCTTGAGGGGCCTAATCCTGTATAGGAATTCTCAAGGCATACAGGATCAGGCCCTTCAGGCCCTGGAAGCACCTGCTCAGGATGAATGAAGAGCGTGGGCAGCTCCATGCTGCCTGTGCTCTCCCACCAAAAAGTTAACAGACACCTGCCACAGTAAAGTGGCAGACACTATTACTGCCTTTTGTCAGGGCCACCAACATGGCTATTTGTAGTGCAACAAATGGTGCTGCTGTAAAAACTGTTCTGGTGGCACAAAGGCTATGTCTGTTTGCGCTCTATGAGCTGAGGACTGGAATTTAGAAAGTTTAAAGCTCAGTGGGCAGGTCGAGGCAGTCGAGCTAGGTTTCAAGCTACTTATTTCATTACTCTACAGGAGAGCTCAAAGGGTAAATTGTGCCCAAAAGCTTGCAAAGAAAGATTTTTTTTTGTGTGTGATTTCTTAGCTGGTCTAATAAAAGGTATCATCTCTGAACCGGGAGTTTGAGAATTTTGCATTTCTTTTTGTCTCGGACCACGACGGCTACCAAATATATCCCTGAAACAAGGGGTAAAATGGCATTTACTATCTTTAACAGGATGGATTTTCCTTGTATAAACAAAACCTCTCTCTCTTTCCCTCCACAGACAGAATCAGGATAATTTATTTCTCTGCTTTACACAATTATCCCCTACAATGCTTTGAAAGAAGCCACAGAAAAAAAAAATGAAGTGGACACAATCCTTAGACATTTCAGTCTGCAGATGGCTCAGTCTAGCTTTTTTTTGTTGGCTGCTGGCCTTATTTTATGCTCTGTCATAGCCTTTCCCAGACAATTGCAGCAGACCTACATCACAAGCTTACTGTGCCAGGCAGCAGTGCCCCCACAAATGCCAGCCCAGTGGAAGCAGCGTATCTCCTGAACCTTAAGCAACCTAATTGCATGCATAAGATGCTGCAGGCAGGCTGCTGTGTGGCTATGTAATGAACCGGCCCACTGATGCACACACACGACCATGCAGCTTCAGCCCAGAAGGCAGCCCCTGCAAGCAGCGCAGTGTGTTCGAGGGGGCTGCTGACTGGCTTGTAAGCTGGACACATAGACATTCCCTTACGACAACGATAAAAGCTCTATTTTGTGTTTTTAAACACACTCCCCCAAAATATAGGTTTGGTTAAAAATCATTTTAAAGCACTTGGTTTTGGTTCCAATAATTCGACTTAGGTGCAAGCACTGGACAAATGCTGCAGCATTTAGACGTAAAGCTTGTAGCTGTGTTGGTCTCAGGACAAAGGCAAGCAAGGGTCTTTGGGGAAATCTGCTGTCTTTTATTAAACCAACTAAAACAGTAGGAAAAATTATTCTTTGCAGGGTTTCCGGTACAAACACCCTTTGTCAGGCTGACCAACTGCAGACACTTCCTTAGCCTGACGAAGGGAAGGGTGTTTGCACCTGAAAGCTTGCAAATCTTGTAAGGTCCCGTCCAGCCCCTAGCATCTATGAAAGAAGAATTTTTCCAGATATTTTAGTTGGTTTAATAAAATATATCGGATTTACCTGATCTGCAGCATTTAGATCGCAGGCAGCAAAAGAAAGACCTTGCATTTACAAGAATTTACTACTCCATGCTGAGCAAAGGACACAAAGTACACAAAAGCAGCACCAGCCGTGAATATTGAGGGTTTTTAAAAGTAGTCGGTTTTAAAATACGGTTTTAAGAGAATGTACCGTTTTACTGCAGATTTCCTAGATTCAGGGATTATAAGCCTGAGGGAACCACTGTGATCACCTGCTAGGACCTCCTGTATAATACAGACCTTAACATTTCCTTATATTCCTCTTTGAACAAGAGCATCTTTTCCCCATAAAGAATCCAATCTTGATTTTAAAGCTCCCAATAATGGAGAAAACACCAAATTCTCGATGGGTTGTTCCAATGGTTAACTACAATTAAGAAAAGAAATTAACATTATTTTTAGTCTACAATTTTCTAGCTTTAACATCCAACCACTAGACCTTGTTGAATCTTGGCCTCCTAACTAGGTTAAAGGGCCCTTGATTATCCAGTTGGTATTTATTACCTAATTGTCATGTCACCCTTACCTCCTTCACCCAACCTTTTGGTTAAGCTATGCAGATCAGACTCTTCTACTCTTTCATTATAAAACAAAGCGTAAGCCCATTACCCGCCCTCACCTGAGCACAGGTGTGCATGAGCAGCCCCAATACAGCAGCTCAGGGTGGCCCCATGCTGCCGGGTTCCTCTGCCCCACGGCCACGCTCTACAAGGGCTGCCTGTGCGTGCCTGTGCTGGGGTGGGGGAAGCAGGGGCCAGGTCACAGTCCACCATGTAGAGAGCGGATTGTGGCTCTGCCCTGGGCCCAGCCCCATGCTGTCACAGTCCTGGCTCTCGCTGCCTGTCCCACTCCTGGATGCCACTTCCTGCCTGCCTGCAGCTCTATCCCATCTGCCCAGCCAAGTGCACCCTGCCTGCAGGGACCACTTTGGGAGTTTTGGTGAGTTGTTGTAAGGGGGGAGGGTGCAGAGTTGATGACCCAACTCACCAAAACTCCCCAAGCTGTCCTCCAACCCAAATAACTATCCACCTCTGGCACAAGCAGAGAGACTACATTGTTTCCCCCATTCATAAAGTCAAGGATCTCATGAGCCTTTTTGGCCGACGCCTCACACTGGAGCTAGTGTTCAAATGATTGTTCACCCTGAACCCCCTCAAATCCTTCTTAAGAGTTCCCCATTCTGTAAGCGTGGCCTACATGCTTGGTTTTCAGATGTCTGCCTTTACATTTCACTGGGCGTGTCTACACGTTGATTAACGCGCCTTGAACACCATGCATTTACTTTAGTATTTGCTTAATAAAGTACTATCTAAATGCGCCAGCACACGGTTATTCTGTGACGCTTACTGTGCATTAGCCTAATTCTTAACTGCTACACCACTGTGCAGTGCTATTAGGCTAATGCGCAGTAAGCGTCTCGTGTAGAAGTGCCCACTATGTTAGAAAATCTATTCTTTGTTTGCACACAGTTTATCATGTCAGCCAAAATCATCTGTACCGCTAACTTAATCTCTTGCTTTTGGGATGTCAGCAAACTGTCATTAATTACTTTGCATTCTTTCAGGCCACTGACATGTTAGATCCGGAAGGGCTGAGAACAATGTGGCCTACCAATGAGCCAGCTTTATATCCATTTAACGCGTTTGGCATTAATTCTGTATCGTTGTGGTTTCTTAAATCAACACACTTTAAAATATAGGGAAGGAAACAAACAGCCCAGAGTAGTAGAAGAACAGATTAAGGATTACTTAAAAAAAAAAAACTAGATGTGTTCAAGTCAACAGGGTTGGATAAGGTGCACCCCAGGGTACTAAAGAAATTGGCTGGAGTAATTTCAGAGCTATTGGCTATCCTTTTTGAGAATGCATAGAGGTCAGATGATGACCTACACAACTCAAGAAGGGCAAATATAGGGCCCAACTTTAAGAAAGGGAAAAAGGAGGATCCAGGGAATTATAGACCTGTCAATCTGATCCTGACACCTGGAAAGATCATGGAGCAGGTTCTCAAGGAATCTACTGTGAAGCACCTCGAGGAGAGCAAGGTGATCACAAACAGCCAAGCATGGATTCACTGAGGGCAAGCCATGCCTGACCTACCTGATTTCTTTTTATGATAAGGCTCTGTGGGTGGGGGAGAGAAGTTCATGCGATTTATCTAGACTTTAGCAAGGCTTTTGACACAGTCTGCCATTATATTTTCATTAACAAGCTACAGAAACACACACTAGATGAAAGCACTGTAAGGTGGACATAACTGGTTGGATCATCACACTCAGTGAAAGTCCCTCAATGGCTCAATGTCTATTTGGGAGGAGGTATCAAGTGGGGTTCCCTACTGGTCTGTTTAACATCTTCATTAATGATTTGGATGAGGGGACTGAGTGTGTGTGTAGCAAACTTGCAGACAACACCAAGTTGGGTGGAGTTGCATATGCCCTAGAGCAGAGGTTCTCAAACCCTGGGCCGTGGTCGGCAAACCGCAGCCCTCCAGAACTGGTTAGAAAGGCCGCGGCTCCTTTTGCAGGGCCCACGGTAGCGCAGGGTTTGGCCCACTCCTCCGCCCGGGTATTCTTACCCGTCTTCCAGCTGGAAATTCTGGCTGCGGTTGGCTGCGACTGCTGGCCCACGGTTTGCCAGGCTGTGGCCACTTCTGGGACGCAGTTTGCCAGGCCATGGCATAAAAACTTTGGGAACCCTTGCCCTAGAGAGTAGGGCTAGGATCCACAGTGACCTAGATAGATTAGAGAAGTGGTCTGTAATCAATCAGATGAGATTCAACAAGGATAAGTGCAAAGTCTTGCACTTGGGACTGAGTAACTGCAAGCAAAAAATACGGACTGGGGAATGACTGGCTAGGTGGCAGTACTGCAGAGAAAGTAGACCATAAGCTGACTATAAGCCACGAGCATGCTCTTGTTGCAAAAAAAGATGCCAACAGCATCCTGGGTTGTATTAACAGGAGTGTCACTTGCAAATCAAAGGAAGAGATTCTTCTGCTTTATTCAGCACTGGTGAGGCCTTGTCTGGAGTCCTGTGTCCAATTTTAGACCTCACACTTCAATAAGGATGTGGACAGATTGGAAAAGGTCCAGAACAAAGCAACAAAAATGATTACAGGCCTCGGAGTCACGAGTTAAGGGGAAGGGCTCAAAGAACTAGGGTTATTTAGCCTGGAGAAGAGAAGACTGAGAGGGGATTTGATAACAATTTTCAAATATCTGAAGGATGATTACAGAAGTGATGGAAATGGACTTTGCTACTAGTCCTGTCCCCTATGGCTACAGAGAAAGGGCCTCAAGCTTCAGCAGGGAAAATGTAGTTTGTAATTAATTTAGGAGGAATCTTTTGAATATGAAGGTGGTCAAAAAGATCAGAACAGACTGCCCGCAGGAGTTGTGGAATCTCCATCCTTGGAAATTTTCAAGAGCAATTTGGACAGACACTTGGCTGGGATGGTTTAGTCGGGGAGGATCCTACCTTGAGCAGGGGACTGGACTACATGGCCTCATGTGGTCCCTTCCAGCCCTACTTTCCTATGATCCTATGGTACAATATTAAATCAAATACCTTATACAAGTGCAAGAATATTAAAAACCTGTTACCTTTATCAACCAGGCAAGCGATATCACGAAAAAGAAAGTTAGGTTGGTAGATCTATTTTTCATAAATCCATGTTGATTTTGCTTCTTCTGTTTTTATTAATTGCTTACAAAATCAGCAATTATTGTGCCTGAGATTTACATCAGGCAGGCAAGCTTGCAATTCTCTCTGTTGTCCCATTTACCTTTTGAACATATTAGTACAACATTCATTTTTTTTTCCCCTCCCAGTCCTCTGGAACTCACCCAGTATTCAAATATTTTTTAACACATGCTCACTCTCTCTCTCACTCCCACCCCCTTAATGGTGCAGCGAGCTTCTCAGCCCACTCTTTTAGAACTCTTTGATGCAAGCTCACCAGAGCAAGTGATTTCATAGGTGCTCTTAACTTCTGCTTAACTCTGCCAGTCATAAGTTTTTCCTTGTGCCTTTGCTTAACTCAGTGACTAGGAACTGCAGAAAAAATGAGGGATCTTCATTACTGACCTCTAACACACATGGAAGATTAGACAACTTCTCTATAACAGGTTCTTTTTTAACAAAACCTCAGCTGGGAAGTTTTGGCTTTTGGGGCATCTAGTAAATTGTCCTTAAACGGCTTCTAATGATCATTCGTATTTTTCTGTTTAAGTTCTTTTTCCCCCACCCCAACTGATTTGGTTCCTATTTGCTTTCAACTTTTGAGTCTTGTCCTTTTACAAGTACATACCAGAAATATATTACTAGCTTGGGGTTGATTACCTGTGTTACATGCAAATAGAATAAAGTCATGATCACTTGTACTTAGGCTGCTTTAAGTTTGTAATCAACTCCTCCCTCTCTCAAAAAGTCTAATACAGATTTTATTCAACCTGGATACCACACTTTGTGCTCAGAACTGTCCTCTATATTTAGAACATCTTAGGACATTTTAAACCTGGCAGCATGAGATCTCCAAGATGTCACTCACAGCATGATGAGAGGCAATGCTGACACAGGTATAATCATGTTACAGTGGAATACAAATAAAAAAAAGCAGAGAGACAACACAAATTCCTAATCTGGGGTAGAGAACTACCCCAGAAAGAATGAGGGGTAAAGCTGCTGGTCGATGATACCAAGTACCACTTTAGATTTTGTTCGTGCTGGAGTAATCAGTGTAAATCATAAGGGGGTACATGCTTTGTCTCTGCCCCTCTAATGCCATTTTTTGCACACCTTGCAACCTATCATAGATGGGTACATAAAGACTTATTCTCCTTGTTCTCAAATGATCTGTTAGTTGGGTCTGACAGAGACTGGGGCCAAGTAGCACATCTGTTTTTTTTGTCCGTTGAAAAACTGACCAGTGATGCATGCATGACAATCCTGAGTTCATAGGGACTCAAATGGGTGCTCCCACAGACAGAGTCCCATCCGCATTTCCTTTCCAACTACTGGGTCATTCCTAAATACCGGCAGATTATATCCAGTGTTTTTAAACTCTGCAACCACCACAAGTTTTCCCATCAGGTTTCAGTCAAATTGTATTGTTTATTTAGGAGCATAATCTCCTCTTGTATTATCCAGGCTCTCTGTATTAGCATATTTTTAATTAGAGACTTTTTCCTCCCCCCTCATCATATCCTTTAGTGTCTTTAATTTGGTTGCAAGCATCTTCATTCTCTGTAAATCAGTTCCTTTTTAGTATTTGTTTAACAGCCTCCAGACTAGCCTAGCCAACTTGTCCTCAAAGGCTGGTTCCCCCTATAAGAGGCTGCTCAGACAGTGCAGCCCACCCTATCCACAAGGTGGATCCATGCTGCACTACAGCAAACTCCTCCACATTACACCACTTATCCATAGCCAACAGCTTATTTCAAGAATCTGTTATCTTGCATCTCCTTTGTTTGTGGAGCCAGACTGACCTCAGTCATCACTTTGCCCTATTCTCCATTGGCATCTTTCCCTGAAGTCATCAACACATTGTAAAGGTAACCTGGAAAGTAGTGTTGATTAGTGGTGATCTTTAACAACACCAGTGGATTTTTACCAATCAGCTTCAAAGATTAGTTTTATCATGCCTGCCCACCCTTCACTCCTTTCATTCTTAGCATAGTCTCTGCAGAGATATACCATCTTCTTTGACAGCTGGGTGTCTCTTTGCGGGCTGATCAGCCCACCCCACCTGTACACATCTCTGATCTATAAGACCTGCTTGCTCTCCAGAGATCTTCAGTTGTTCTGCAGTTTCCATTCTGAGGACCTGGTAATGACTGAAACATCTAACTGGCTGCATCTACGTGTGCTATTAAGGTGACAAAATAAACTCCGGTGCAGTTTGCACGAGAGTTAACTGCTCCCACGCACACAGTATCAACACATGGGCCTGGGACTGCAGCAATTAAGAGCTGGGGCAGAGCAGCCCCAGGCAGGCAAGAGGTATGGGGGTGGAGGGGTCAGCTCCAGACTCTCAGCAGTAGCATCAGGCAGCAGAGGGGCTGAGTGGGCTAACCAGGAGCAATTTGCTCCTGGCGGTAACCATCTACACAAGCATTTGACTGCAGTTAATTACTCCACTGTATGATAGTACTGTCACAGAATCCTAGGAGTAAGGTCGGAAGGGACCTTGTAGATCTTCAAGTCCAACCCCCTGCCTGGGCAGAAGGAAAACTGGGCTCAAATGACCCCAGCCAGGTAGGCATCAAGCCACTTCTTAAAGACCCCCAGGGTAGGAGCCAGCACCACTTCCCTTGGAAGTCGGTTCCCGATCCTAGCCGCCCTGACTGTGAAGTAGTTCTTACGGATGTCTAATCTAAACCTACTCTCCAGCAACTTGTGGCTGTTATTTCTTGTTATCCCAGGGGGCACTAGGGGAAACAAGGTCTCCCCCAAACTCTTCTGGTCCCCCCTAGTGAGTTTATAAATGGTCACCAGGTCCCCCCTCAGCCTTCTCTTGTGAAGGCTGAACAGGTTCAGGTCCCGTAGCCTCTCGTTGTAGTGTCTGCCCTGCTGTCCCCGGATCATGCGGGTGGGCCCTCCTCTGGACCCTCTCAACATTGTCCAAATCCCTCTTGAAGTGGGGTGCCCAGAATTGGACACAGTACTGCAGCTGTGGCCTGACCAGTGTCATGTAGAGGGGGAGGATCACCTCCTTGGCCCTACCTGAGATGCACCTGTGGATGCACGATAAGGTCCAGTTAGCCCTGCCGACCGTGACCTCGCACTGTCAGCCCATGTTCATCTTGGAGTCAATAATGACTCCAAGATCCCTTTCTGCCTCTGTGCTCTCAAGAAGGGAGTTTCCCATCTTATAAGTGTGCTGCTGGTGACTACTGCCCAAGTGCAGCACCCTGCACTTGTCCGTATTGAAACGCATCCTGTTTTTGTTAGCCCACCCTTGCAACCAGGTCTTGCTGCAGTCTTTCCCTCCCTCCTAGCATGCCCATCTCACCCCAAATTTTGGTATCATCAGCAAATTTAAATCATCAGCAAATTTTGTCAGTACAGTCCTTGACAGTACTATCTTATGGTGGAGTTAATTAATTTACTGCACCCTAATACCAGCACACATGTGGATGGTGACACTTTACTGAGAATCTAATTAGTCAACTCTGCAGTAAAGCACGTGTAGATGCACCCACTGTGTGGAATACCTCCTGGTCTACTCTCTGCTCGCTCATCTTCACCTGCATCCAGCCTATACCTCTTCCTTCTGATGATAACAAACTACAGCTGTCTTCTCTGATTTCCTTGGTGGCTGGAGTAGTAGCATTCCTTGAATCTGGAGTAGCGTTCCCTTCCAAATCTAGTTGGCCAAGGTCTCTTCAACTGCTTCAGTATTCTGCAGTATTTGTACTTGCATCACAGTGCCGAATTGCACTTCCTACAATGAAGGACCATTCTGGCATTGGGCAGGAAAAGACACAGCACAACTGCCGCAGGTCACCAGCAGCAATCTATGGTTGGCTACTATAATTTAAGTACATGGACATACAGATGAGAGGCTTACTGTCTATAAGTCCCATGTGCTGCTCCTGTTCTCACCCGCTTAGATTTCCTCTGGCAACTAGTTCATCAGATGCCAAGCCTTGCCACTCGGTGCAGCATCTCTGGAGATGCTGTTCCCAGAACCAGGAACATGGTTTTTACAGGCAACCCCCCGCTTGGCACTCTTAATTGGTTCTGGAAAAACTGAGCGCTAAGTGAAACAGCGTTAAGTGAAACCTGTTTTCCCATAGTTTCATAGTTTCTCGGATTGGAAGGGACCTGAACAGATCATTGAGTATGACCCCCTGCCCTGGGCAGAAACGAGTGCTGGGATCATAATACCCCAGTCAGATATCTATCCAACTATCTCTTGAAGACCCCCAAGGTAGGGGAGAGCACCACCTCCATTGGGAGCCCGTTCCAGAGCCTGGCAGCCCTAACCATAAAGTAATGCCTCCTGATATCAAGCCTGAACCTGCTCCCAGGTTGGGGTGTTGCATCTTGTGTTGTGTCAGGATTGACTGTGTAGTTTAATGTAAATAAGTGTAATTGGTTCTGCACTACCTGCTGGCCCTGGCCCCGCTGCCCCCGCCCGGCAAGGCACTGTGCGGGCTCTGCCAGGGAGGCCGGGAGGAGCCAATGCCTTCATTGTTCTGCTGCCATGATGGCCCCGGCTGGCCTGTACCCGCTAGCCACCAGTGCACCTGTGCACGGCCCCAGCTACCCCAGGATTAACGGCGAGAAGGCAGCGGGGCTGCGGCCAGTGTGGGGGAAGCTCAGGATGGTGTCCACACCCCATGGGCGAGCGCATGACTGGAGTGGAACGGGTCATGGGCTGCAGCCCGGGGACGGGGGCTCCACAGCCTTGGCCCCACTGTGGCCTGGAGCAGGGGACACTGTGCACATGTCCTTGAACGCTGGCTCGTACTGGCCCAGGCCCTGCACTCCTGCCGGCCCTGGCCTCGGGCCTCATGTTCTTGCCGCTGTAGGCCCTGTGCTCACACCTCCCACCCCTTCTCACTGCTGCCACCGCTCCTCCCCACACACTCCAGCAGCACGTGCCAGAGTGGACCCTGGGCTCCTGCCACCCCACCCTGGGCCCTGCTCGCTGCCACTCACTGCTTCACTCAAAGCCACTGTCACCACTGCTTCCCCCCCCCCCCCCCCCCGTGCTGAGCTTTATAATGAAACACACTGAGTGCCAAATGAAACCAGGCAGGTATTTTAAATGAGTCCTATAGTGAAACCATGGTAAGTAAAACCATGTTAAATGGGGGTTGCCCGTATTGGTCATTTTTTCTTTGGAGACAACTGTAATATTTAGCTGTCTGACAGGTGCAACACCGCTTGGGACAGCACCACTTTCAAGTCAGCATTTTATCTCTGGGTGCATCAAAACCACAAAAATATGAAGATGCTGCATATAGGCAAACAAGAAAGCTGGTAGCAACACAACAAACATTCAAAGTATTATTTTAATGCTTGCTCCCAGTGCTCGAGACACCACATAAATACATTTATTGTCTTTCCTTGTTTTCACCAAGTTTAGAGTACTCTGCTTTTTGTACATATTTGTGTGGCACTTAGCACAATAGATTCCTGAATCCCCAGTTATGGTTGTGGGCTCTGCAATTTGGATATTTCATAATAATCCCAAAGTACATATTAAAAAACCAGGATAAAGACAAATCTTAGATAAATATTTCTGTTAGGTGGAAAGTTATTTTAGTGGAAGACATGGCATCTTTCCTGTGTCATTTCAGAAATAAAAGCTATAAATATTCCTAATTGATAGTTTTATAAATAACTTAGTCCAACTTCCCATTTTAAAGTATTTTTTAAGCATATATGCTGTCTAACTTGGCCTTTTGCTAAAATCCTGCAGGCTCTAGTTGAATTACTAGTAGTGGAACAGCTACCTCTGCTTTCTGAACTATCTGTTTAATTTACAATGTAAGCAGGCAATTACTTTTACAACCCGAAGTTAGGTCCAAGCCTATAGGGCTGATGAAGGCCATGCTGAAAGTTGCTGACTCTTAGCATAGTAATGCAGAGGCCATGCATCTATAAGCAACAGCTCAAGTTAGCGTAACTGTCCTACAGTTCAATCACCCTGTCATCCAGATGTTACTTTGAAGCACCTGAGTTACATGGGCATCCTCAGTGCTGAGATCATCCTCAATTTCTGTACTTGCTCCTTGCATCGTCCCAGGGCCCACTCTACGGGGACACTTCAGGATTCTTTCCCAGAAAGAACATGTCTGTCTTCCAGATGAACCATTTGGAAGCACAAAAGGACTGAATTTTTTGTTGCTGCAAAAATCTAATTGGTCTAATAAAAGATTTAACTTCTAGCATGAGTCCTGAATGCTTTTTCCTCTACCAATACGGCTACAACCTGGATATTGGCATATGGGTAATTTAGGGCAGTGGTTCTCAACCTTTTTTTGTACCAGGACCCATTTGTAAACATCGATAGCCAGTCCCGACCCAGCGCACCTGACTCTTAACCCACTGCCCCCAATGTATGGGGCAGGAGGGGTGTGTGGGGAATGGGGGGCCCCCAAGTTGCCCCTTGCAGGCTGGACCTCTGCCAGCTTGCACGGGAGAAGCCACAGTTTCCCACGTTTTTCTCCTTTAAAGAAAAATCCATTTTTTAAGGTTTATTGATCCATTTTTAAAGTCTGCTTGTGACCCTTAGATATATTCTTGCAACCCACGGGTTGAAAAATGCTAATTTGGGGCATGCGAAAAAAAAATTACTGAGAAGCAAGGAAGAAAGGGGCTTTGCTACACATCAGGTGCTCTGCAGCAACTGCCCACATACCCCCTTTAACTAGGCAATACATGGCAGCTGATCTGTAGTAATTTACCTGGCTTTCACTTACCACTAAGTAAAGAGTGTGCAAAGGTAGCTACCACAGACCAGCTGACAAGTGGCAAAACTCTGCCTCTCCTCTCCTTGCCATCACTTGTGCCTGTGCCCCTACCCTGCAAAGCTTGCAAGCAGGGTCCTAAGCTGAGCTTTCCATCCAGGTAAGCTAGCCCTCCTCATGCAGGCTGGAGCTTATTTTGTGTGAACAATGGGGTGGGGATGGGTTAAAACTCAAGTAAGATCCCAATCTAACTATACAGCATTGACATCCGCACGGCATGGTCAGCCATCCATGAAGCAGTGGCTTTAATTTGCAGCAAAGTAGATTTATATGGGAGCATGGGGGCAATTCTTCCTTACTACTAGACAAGCAAGCAATGGGAGAAAGTGCCCAGGGATGCTGTGAAATCTCCTTCACCAGAGATGCTCAAGAGGAGGCTGGATAAGTATTGGACAGGGATGATTTAAGTGTGCCAGTCCTGCTTTCATGCAGGGGGCTGGACCAGACGACCCTTGACCCACGCTAGGAAGTCTGGTGGTTGCACCAGACGTCAAAGCTAACTTATTTAACAACTTCTTTGCCTCCGTTTTTCTGAGCAGGGACCAAGTCATCCCCCCCATCATGATCCCTGACGGTCCCAGGGGAGGCGCAGCCAGGCCCAGGGTCAGAGTGGACATAGTAAGGGACCTCCGGGTGGGACTGGACATGTCCAAATCAGCAAGTCCTGACGATCTCCACCCCAGAATACTAAGAGAATTGGCAGAGGTCATTGCGGGTCCCCTGGCACAGCTTTACAAGCAAGGTGCCAGGGGACTGGAAAAGGGCCAATGTGGTCCCCATTTTCAAAAAAAAGGAAGGAAGGAGGACCCAGGAAATTATAGGCCTGTCAGTCTTACCTTGGGCCTGGGAAAGCTCTTTGAGAAAATTATCCAGGAGCACATCTGCGAGGGACCAGCAGGGGAGTGTATGCTTAGGGGCAACCAACATGGGTTCATTCGAGGCAGGTCCTATGAGACCAACCTGGTGGCCTTCTATGATCAGGTCACTAAATCCTTGGACGCAAGTGATGTGATGGCCATAGTCTTTCTGGACTTTAGAAAAGCCTTCGACACTGTCTCTCACCCCATTCTCGTTAAAAAATTAGGCGACTGTGGTGTCGATCCCTACACAGTCAGATGGGTCGCCAATTGGTTAGAGGGCCGCACCCAGAGAGTGGTGGTGGACAGGTCTTTTCCGACCTGGAGGGGTGTGGGCAGTGGGGTCCCCCAGGCCTTGGTCCTGCACTGTTCAACATCTTCATCAGCGACTTGGACGAGGGGGTGAATATCACCTTATTCAAATTCGCAAATTACACTAAGATGTGGAGGGAGGTGGGCATGCTAGAGGGGAGGGACAAGCTGCAATCAGATCTGGACAGGTTACAGAGGTGGGTGGATGAGAACAGGATGGGTTTCAACATTGACAAGCGCAGGGTGCTGCACCTGGGGAGGAAGAACCAGCAGCACACCTACAGGCTGGGGAACTCCCTTCTCGTCGGCACAGCAGCAGAAAAGGATCTTGGAGTCATGATTGATTCCAAAATGAACATGAGTTGACAGTGTGATGATGCGGTCAGTAGGGCTAACCGTACCTTGTCATGCATCCACAGATGCATCTCAAGCAAGTCCAAGGAGGTGACCCTCCCCCTTTATGTGACCTTGGTCAGGCCCCAGTTGGAGTACTGCATCCAGTTCTGGGTGCCACACTTCAGGAGGGATGTGAACAACATCGAGAGGGTCCAGAGGAGGGCCACTCGCATGATCAGGGGGCAGCAGGGCAGGCCCTACGAGGAGAGGCTACGGGACCTGAACCTGTTCAGCCTCCACAAGAGAAGGCTGAGGGGGGAATCTGGTGGCCTTCTATAAACTGGCCAAGGGAGACCAGCAGGCAGAGTCCCTGTTCCCCCAAGCACTACTGGGAGTAACAAGAAACAATGGCCATAAGCTGACAGAGAGTAGATTCAAACTGGACATCAGGAGGCGCTACTTCACAGTCAGGGCGGCTAGGATCTGGAACCAACTTCCAAGGGAAGTGGTGCTGGCTCCTTCCCTGGGGGTCTTTAACAGGAGGCTGGATGAACACTAAGCCGGAGTCGTTTGACCCCAGTACTCTTTCCTGCCACGGCATGGGGTTGGATTTGATCTGCCCCTTCCGACCCTACTAACAATGAAACTATGAGGTCCCTTCCACCCTGTGCGAATGAGTTTTGCTGAAGTGATGGACACTTCAGTTGTTGAGGATGGCTAACCCAGGCCAACTATGGAAATGAAAATAAGACTTAAATCAGCATTTAAGAATCTGGAAGTGAAAAATAACAAGTCTGTTTATCTTGTCTAATCTCTGAAGCATGAGCATCACTGGTGCATCACTAGTCAAAAAGCACCAGTGGTTTCTCTTATTTTTTTTTAAATGACAATCTTAGTTTTAGGCATGAAACCTTTTTCAAAAAATTCTCTCCAGCTTGTGTCCATTTAGCTGTGTGGCTTTATAGACGGACAGGGAATTCGCTACAGGAAATGGCGAATTCAGCGTTATTGAAGGTTTCGCCAAGAAGAGACTCCCTTTGGCACTAAACTTGTGTCGGTTCCTAATACTACAGAGATTAACTCCACTTACTGCTATCAGCTGACCAAACCGAGCCCAAGGACAGTACTTCAGTAACCATTAACTTCTGAGCGATATATTTTGCCAGCGACAAAGTAATTAGTAATCAGCCATCTCTGTGTGTGTAAGACTGTGGAAGGGTTTTTCTGAAGCATGTATTTTTCAACTTTGAAATCACAACTATGGGAGCGAGCTGAAGACGTTATACAACTGCTTGATAGGAAGCCAAGCACATACAGAAACTATGATCGCATGTATCCATCTCCTGAAAGCCTGCTCTTCACTGGCTTTTTTAACCAAGGTTCGTATTGATGGAAAAAAAAAAAAAAAAAAAAAAAAAATCAGGGACACTATCTACTGCCTAAAAACAGGCAAAAGGGGTTTTAGTGGGAACTATTTCTGCTTATCCATCCTTCCCTAAAACACACATAACACAATTTGTCTGCCTACCTCCTTAGACCAACACAGCTACAGCTTACACCCCCTAGCACAACTCTTACTTGTTAAAAATAGGTTCAGCAACACTGGTTTAAGGAAATGCCACATCCTTCTCAGCTTAGTCCTCAAGTATTTTATCCTGAGGTATCCCAAGGACTCAGATCTTCATGTAAATGCTGTACAGCCAAGATTTAACCTGTGGCTTCTCTCTACAGAGAAAGCTAACTCATGGGTCTTAAAAACCAACTCAGTGTCCGCCCCCTACTTCTCTGGCTTTGGCTCTTCTCAGCCCATATGCTGTCTAATAAAAGTTTAGGGGGCTGCAGCTAGAGAACAACATAAAGGGAACTCAGAGCACCATAAAAAAAACAAAAACGCAGCATGCAACTGCCTTCAGCCTGGATAAACATATATTACACACACACAAAACACCACCACCAATCACCTGGAGCCCAGTTAATGTCAGCGATCAATTTAATGTCATCCTGGGTATTAGAGAGGAACCAGAGTCCACCTGCCGATGTTTGCGGTATTTGAATCACACTTGCCACTTCATGGTTTCTCTTCCCTGTTGCCATGTGAAAAGGCTTGCATTAAAAAAAAAGGAAAATAATTACCAATTTAGAAAAAAAAAAAGAGTCCAACTGATTCCCTATAGCTAGACTGTTATCAAATACAGGAGCCAGAGATTGAAAGATTAGAGGGAAGAAAGTTCCTGCCAATTTGCTATTTTCTAACATTAGCAGATTCAATTCTCAGGAAGGACAAGGTATTTCTAAGTTGACCTGGACTCCTGAATGGAGCAGTATTGCCTGCCAAGATAACCTGACAGGCCAACTGCTTCTGTAAAAGGTGGGAGTTCATATGTAAAACCCTCCATCCACAACAGATCGCAACTCTATGCAAGGAAAAAAACAAAGCAGCTGCAATCTGTGCTTTATTAAAAGTGTGTGCAGCCCCGAGACAAACAATTAATTACTGCGGCAACTCCGGGTTTACTAAGCCTTGTTAACATCCTCCCTCCTTTATGAAATTCAGCCCAAGGAGACGACCGCTGGAAATTTATATCAAGAAGCAACCACAGAGGCAAGGCTATCACTGTAAAATGTAATCACACCACATGCTAGGACAGCGGTTCTCCGCCTTTTTGAGACTCAAGGGCCCCCTCGTTAGACTGAGGCTCCCGCAGAAAATGCCAGCTCTTAGCTTCCACTCATTTCTTGACTATGGAAAAGTAAGAGCGATTCTTTAGCAAACAACTCCAAAAAGCCCGCAACAGGTCAAAACAGTTTTGAGAGTGTGGGGTCCTATTTGAAATCTCTAGGTTTCCCCTTGTGCACGACGTGTTGGGGTTTAACGCTGCTCATACTGTGCGTTGCCAGTAAAGGGCTCTTGCCACACGGCGGTTGGGCCGAGACAGCGGATCCGACTGAAAAAGAAAGCCCCGAAGTGCCCCAACCCCATCACCAGCCTACAACGTTTAGCTCTCCGAAATGTTTCATGAACCCGACACCCAGAAACCGGTGGTTCTTGCAGCCCTCCCGTGCCTGGTGCGGCGTGGCCTGCTGCATCGGTGACCCTGAGGGACCTCGCCTCAGCACACTCGGTTC
This sequence comes from Alligator mississippiensis, assembly GCF_030867095.1. Taxonomy (NCBI): domain Eukaryota; kingdom Metazoa; phylum Chordata; order Crocodylia; family Alligatoridae; genus Alligator; species Alligator mississippiensis. The sequence continues at coordinate 466,636,991 of NC_081824.1, read as the reverse complement.
ACGTGACACCCTCAACTCAGCCCCTTTGCGGACTCCTGCCTGGCCCCAAGAGCTGAGGCCCTGCACGATCAGTGCATGCAACACCCCAGCCTGATGCTATTCGACAGGCAGGTCCGTAACCCAGTGCCCTGCCTGCCACTGGCCCCAGAGCACCCCTGCCCCACCATGCTATTGCCACTGGACACTGGCACTGCTGCCACTGGGAGAGGGGCTCCTTTATAGCCCACACTGCCCGCTGCCCTCCCCCACGTGCTGAGCTCCAGCACCCTCACTGCACGTACGCATGCACCACCCCTACTACCCTTCACTCTGCACGTACTGAGACTTGACACACTCAGTGCATACAACACCCTCGCTCGACTGTAACCACCGCGGTCATGGCCGGCACCTTGTTCACAGCCCAACTCCGCGGGGGCCGAGTCCAGGTGCGCTCCAGCCATGGGACACCTTTCCTTCCTCCCTGCATGTGCACAAAACCGGGGACCCGCCACACGCACACGCGCACACGGCCTGTGCACAGCTATGGACTCGCCATGCATGCCTGCACCCACGCAGAATCACGCATCCTTCACGCACATGTACACACACCGCACAAAATCATGGACCCTCCACACACACACACATAGACAAGTGTGCGCGCATGCACGTGGACAAGTGTGCGCGCGCAATCAGGGCCCCTATACACCCCCCCCCACACACACACACGCACACACAGGGACCCTCCACTCCCCCCCTTCCCCCCACATAGACACACGCAAAATCATGGACCCTCCACACATACCCACATGTGTGCACACACGATCAGGGACACGCACACACGTGTGCATGCACACACACACACACACAATAATCAAGGAGCCTCCAAATACCCCTGTGTGCACACACAATCATGGACCCTACACACCCACCCACACATGTACACACACACAAGCAAAAATCACACTACACATCCACCCACACACGTACACACACGCAAAATCACCCCCTCCCCACCCCCCCAGGGGCCCCCACCCCCGAGTCAGGCCCCCCGGATGCCGTTGGGGGGGGGGGAGGGGGCGCTGAGGCCGGACCCACTCAGGACACCTCCCCCGCACGACGTGTCCCGAGCCCACGTGGGGGGCGCCGCCGCGCCTCCCCCCCACCCCCGCGGGCTGGGCCCGGCCGCGCTCGTCGCCCCGCGCGGGGCCGCACCTGGCTCCGGCGCCCGTTGCTCCCCGGCGCCTCCCGCCGGCTCGGGGCAGCGGCGGCGGCGGCGGCCCGGGCCAGGCACGCACCGCGCGTGCGCCGCCGCCTCGCCCGCCGGGCCCGGCCCCGCCTCCTCGTCCGCTGCCGCCGCCGCCGCCGCCCGCCCGCGCCGCCGCCCCCGCCGCGCCCGGCTGCCGGGGCCCGCCGCCGCCGTCGCCGCCGCCATCTTCTCGCCCGCCGCGGGGCCCCGCCCCCTCGTGCATAGCCACAGCTCCGCCCCTGCTTCCTTATTCATGAGGCGGCACCGCCCTCTCTATTCATATTCATGAGGCGCTCGGCCAATAGGGTGTGGCGGAGCGCACCTGGCCACGCCCCTTTATTTATAAGATGCTGCCCCGCCCTCCCCTCAGCCACAGGCGCCCTGAGGGGCGAGGGGGAGGGCCTGCGTAGTCCTCTCCTCTGGCACCTTCCAGTGTGGGCGCCATGAGGCAGGAAACAGCCCCTTGGGCACGACCCATGCTCTGTCCCGAGACCCTCGAAGACCTCCTCCAGGCACCGCATGTGTCAAAGAGCTCAGACGTCCCCCGCGCCAATCCCACCTGCCGGGGCTTCCCTCTCCCAGGAACCAACAAAAGGAAAAAATCATCTTCCGAATAACAAAGCTTTCCTTTTTTGTGTTAAGGGCACGGTGCCTCTCTTTTGGGGATCCTGGCTTCGTTTCCAACCCTTCGCCCGCTAGGAGCCAATACCAGGCTGACTGGAACGATGCCGGCCGCCGACCGGAAAGACCCGGGCCAGGAGCCGTTCTGCTGACGCGGACGTTCGGGTCGAAACGAATGACAAATATCGCAAAAAGCATCTGGGCGTCGAGAGGGGAACGTGACATCGAGGGGAAAGCGATGTGCCGAGAAGTTGCCGAGCCAGCGGATGATGCGGGAGAGGCGTGCGCGAGCCCCGCGCTGGGCCATGTGTGCTCCACGTGTGAGCACCAGCTGGGCAGGGACGAACAAGTGTGCAACCAATGCTCGAGCAGCCGGGCTTTGAAAGTAAACAGCTTCAGCCTCAGCAGTTAGGAGTGGGTGTGTGTGCTAGGCATGGGCTGCTGACGGAGAGAGGACGCGTGTGTCTGCTCGCCTGCCATGCCTGTGCAGCAATCGTGGCACTGCCTGGATCTTGCTGGTTTGGAGGCTGCGTAGCAAGAACCTTTCCTGGCCGGGCAGGGTTTGCGGCGAGGTGGATTTCAACGGGAGACAGCTATTGGAGAGATTTGCATGGGTTTCCTACACGTAAAAAGAATGCAGGCCTCTGTTTCATCTCATTGGACAGATAGAGACGAGTTGGTTATTGTAGCCTGGAGCTGTCTGGAGTTTCCGATCCACGTGGTCTTAAGCACAAGCAGTGTGCAAAGGGGTGTTGCTCAGACACACACTGCATGTGCTTGCAGCTCTTGGAAAGAGCACGGGGCTATGGATTGCCATCCCACTGCTGCAAAGGTCCAGGAGGAAGGAAATGCTTCCTGCTGTCGCTGCTCCAACAAGGGACGGAGATAAGTAGGCATGATGTGAAGAGTCAGCTTTGAGCAGCTGCTGCTTCCCATTGGGGTTGGGCCCAATCCCCTTGCAAGTGGGACGCATTGCAAGTTGCAGTCTGATGTCTCTGCCTCCCATGCTCTGCAAAAGGACCTGGGGTGGATGGGTGAAGAGAAGGGGGTTTGTACGACAGCTGGCGTCCTGGTTTCCTCTTCGCCCAAGGAGCTGTGGGAGACAACTTTTCCTGGTACTGTAGGACCCTACTTAGGTCTGCCCTGACCAGTTTGCTACTGCTTCTTTAATCCCAGTCTATGGGGGGGCTTTGGGGCACATGGCTGTCTCAGCTGCCTGGTCAGAACAGCTGGATCCATGCAATCTGCTGTGGGAACCTTCTGTTGCAGAGGACTTGAAGGGAGTGGTTTGGGATGAAAGAAAGTCCAGACCCATGTGCCTTTCCGCAAGGGGGTGATGTTGATGCTCCCGCAAGCAAGCACCACAGGCATCGAGGTCATTCGACATCTACTTTCCTGGGCCGGATGTCCGACTCCAGACTCCTGAAGCAAGTTTTATTCTCCCAGCTCAGTCAAGGCGTATGTTCAAGAGGAGGGCAGACTAGTGCTTCAAGGACGTCCTCAAGGCCAATTTGAAAATATGCAACATCGACATCAACATACGGGAGTTTATCACCCAGGACCACCCCAAATGGAGGAAGGGTTTGCTGCAAGAATCTCAGTACTTTGAAACTTTATGACAACAGGAGACAGAAAAATGGGAGCAGAAGATGCAGCACGTCGTTGACCAAACCAAGAACCCAGAGCCACTCACCCGCATGGAAACATGTGCCTAAGCTGCAGCAGAGTCTGTTGATCCCAGATAGGGCTCATCAGGCATCTTCAGACCCAAAAATAAAGCAATCATAGAAGACAATTATCCTCAAGTGTGAGGGATTGCCGATGATGATGATGTTGAGGGCCAGGCTTTTGAAGACATTTAGACACCTGAAGATGCAGATAGGCCTCAGGGGGATTTCCCAAAGCAGTGAGGCATCTCATTCTCATCAGCTTCACACCTAGGTGCTTGTAAAAACCCGCAGGATGCCTTTCTATAAGGTTAGACACATAATATTCTTTAAAAATCTGGCCTTTAATGACTAGCCTGTGAGGGGCATTCCTTTCCCAGCCTGCTTCAATACAGAAAGACCCCAGAGCTGTTCCTAGTGAAGGAGGAGGGTTAGTTTTGTGGCTGACACATGGATTTGTGACTTCTGTCCTGACTCTGCCTTGGTTGTCCACTGTAACGTGTCGCGTGGCTGCTTCACAGCACCTGGTATGAAAGGTGTATTGACTCTAGACCATGCAGAGAGGGAAAGGAGGAGACGGTGAGGTTAAGAAGCAAAAAGATTGATACAAGAAAGCCATGGAGATGCAGTAGTAGGACCAAGAGTCCTCTAGAGCCCAAGCTAATGCTATGGACAGAAAACCAGCCACTTGCTTTCTCTTGTTTTGTGTAGACAATACAGCTCGATACAAGTTTCAGGATCATGCTTCAACCCTTTGGCCAGCAGGGGCCAGAACTGCTCCATGCAACAGGAGCCCTTGCTCTGCCTTCTGGATCCCATGCAGGAAGCATCGGTTTCTAGTAAGGGATAAGCACAGGATCTGCCTTATCTCCCATTCCTGCTGATTTTAGACTATTGACCCTCATTCCTGTAGGGGCCCTGTATTGTCACTGATGTGGTCCTTTATGCAGATCATTAGTTATCGTATGCACCAAACAACAAGGGCCTCTATATTTCTCCCTCTGGCTGACTTGGTATTTGCTGCTTGTATAAGGAGTTGCCTCTGGAGCTTGCCTTACCCCAACTAGTTGCTCTGTCTCAGCTTCAGGCTTTATTAATGGGCAGTGAGAACTGAGTTGGTGCTCTGATACCCTTTTCTAATATAAGCTTCAATTTGATTGTAACCCAGAGCCAGAACTGTGTCTTCTCCCTGTGTTTTTACAGCACTGAGAATGCTGTGTGCTGGAGAGTATACTAAGGGCTAGATTTTAATCTACCTATTAGACGCATAAGTGGACTTAGGCACTTAAGTGTGGGTTTATTCTATCCTACTTGAGTCCCTGGAAAACAGCTGGTGCAAAAAGGGAGTGGGTCTCCTCACTGCTTTCTGCCGAGTCAGTCTTAAAGGTAAGCTGACGGCATGTTGCAGAAGTAGATGCATTCATGTTTTTCCAGGGGTGAAGGGTGGAATAGAATTGCACATAGGTATCTGCATCTACTTAGACAGCCATTAAGATCTGGCCCCTATAGCGTAACAGATTTTCAATTGCTATGAAAGGGTAGTCCGGAAAAACATAGGGTGAAGTTGCACATTGTACTTAGACCATACTCACGGCACTTAAAACACCAGCGTCCTCATGTTAAAGCTTGTTGACTCATGCTAAGTGCCCTCTGAGCCTCTCAACATTTAGCCACTTCAGGCAAGGGTTAGAGCAGAGGTGTCCTGGCTCTTAGCCACATCTCTGCTCACCAGCCCTCTGCTGGCAAGTCCAAGCTGTGCAGGTAAGAAATCATCTTAACCCTTAACGTGCACATAATCACAGCACCTTCTAACTTAAACAGTGCTCAACATTGCACAGGTTTAATACAGGCTAAGTGTAATGTGTAACTTTAGAGTGATTGGTGTATTGCAAGGATAAAAGCTGCAAGAAAGATGTGTAGTGTGGTGGCCGGCATACGGGCACCTGGTGTTGACAGGGAAGACTAGAAGGGCTCGCTTTGAGGAGGAAGGAGGAGACAGAGGTACTGCCTCACATTGCCACAAGGACTCTGCCCCCATGGAGGTCAGTCTCACATAGATGTCATGGGTGCATAAACCTCCAGAAAGGATTCAAGGGAGAACTGTTTGCAAAAACTCCAGTGGGGCTCAGAGGGGCAGGGCTGTCGTTGCTTGTTTATTGAGAGACATAGCAGAACGGTCCCTGACAGCTGGAAATTGTGTTGTGGGAGCTGGACCAAGAGAAGAGAGAAAACCTGGCCACTTCTGGGCCTACATGCTAGTCTAGTCTAAATAATCAGTCCAGGCTTTCCCTGTGTATCTGAGTCTGCCTGTGCCATGGTCTCCCCTCTTCCTAGAGAGTAGGGGACAAGGAATACAGCAGGGTTAGCTACAAGACCTTGGGGATACAGCAAAGGTGTAACAAGCCTAGGCCCAACTGAGGAAGAGCCAGCCCGAGGCCACAGCTGGGAGAAGTCAGGAATTAGGTAAGCTGAGTCATTCACCAGAGCTACAGAAACATGGTCCTTCCCAAACAAGCCTTTATAAACCCAGAGCAGACAGCAGCAAACTTCTTGGGCAGTGGACTGTTGTGTTCCTGGCTGCTTGGACTGCCTTGCCTAGTCCTGACAGTCCCTTCTGATCTTGACTCTGCAGCTCTGACCTTGGCTCTGCGCTCATGACTTGGCTTTCTCCTGGACTCTGCTTGCCTCTTGATACTTTAATCCCTGACCTCAGTTTCTGGATTCTGCCCTCTTCACACAGGTGACCTACCCTACCTATGCCCTGGTCCCTTACGAATAAGAGTCCCTAGGAATGTCTTCTATACTCACCAGGAACTGATTGTAATCACCATGGCAGCTTCTTTGTGTGTCAAATGGTTTGATTGGCCTTATTGCCTGTTCAGACACCTTTATCTTGACAAATTGCAGGATTCATTTTAATTAGACATCCCTGTTGTGTATTCTCTCCCCCCCTGGGGCTGGATTATATCCCACCTCTTAAGTACGTAAGTGGACTTGGGTGCCCAGGTATTATTCTACTCTGCGTTGCTTGAGTCCCTGAAGCATGCTTAATACAAAAGGAGCTTGCTTCCTTCTCCTTATTGCCTTTGTGACTCCTCCTTAAAGGAAGGGTGGTGATATGTTTAACAATTAGATGCATTCACCGATTTTTCAGGTCTTGAACAGGGTGGATTAGAATTGCATTTAGGTTCCTAAATCCACTTAGGTGCCTGATAGATGGAACAGAACCTGGCCCTGGTGTCTGAGGACTGTGCAAAGTTAAATGAAATATTTCTCCCAGAGCTAGTCTCATCTTAGTGAACAGCCTTTCTATGAAAATTCCCACCATTTAATTGCCACATTCAAGAACCTGCAAACTTCTTTACTTTGGTATAAAGAATAATAGAAACGTACAAAATATATCTATGAAGTGGTGAGCTCTTAGAAAATGGATTTGTCTTCCTTTTGGTGCCTAATGGAAGGGGGTCATAGTTTGATTCCCTTTGAGGGCACTGCAATACATCATAATCATCATCATCATTTAACCCATCAAAAACTGTCCTTACAGAACACAAAGAGTTTCATGATTCTCATACTCTTGCAGACCAGCCAACCCTAAAATAAGGATGGCACTTATCCCTACACATAATATAGCTGAGTTCTGTTACAGTTAATGTTGTTTATATATATTTATAATATGTTAAATTATATACCCCTAGATCTACAAATGCAATGGTTTTATTATTTGGTGAAGGACTGGGTGGGCTGTACAAAAAGATTAGAACTTTGTCTTTTTTACAACCCTCCCCCCAAAAAACCCCAAACCAAAAACAAACAAACCCCAAGATGTCTTGTGTGTTTACAGGTATTAATGGCAGTTTTTGCTAGAGATTGCAAGGATCTAATTTCTTTTATAAAATGCCTGCTTATCTGTGGGTGAACCTCATTTTCCTCGTGATTGTTCTTAAACGCAAATGGGGATTTCCATTTCAGCCTGGATGACACAAGAAGATGAGACAGGCAAAAAATTGTCCTGAGACATTGTGATGGAATTAAGTGGCAGATCTACCATTTAGCTGAACTGGATCCTAAAACTTGCTTTAAAAAGCACGGCTGCCTTGTTCAAAAGCTTATGTTTTACTGGCGCAAACTCTGTCACTGTCACACACAGCTATTTTAGCCCAAAGCATTATGCACTTTCTCACAGAGCTTTTAAACAGCACTTGGCCCAACAAATAGCTGTTTTTCTCCTGTTCAAGAATAGCAAGCTACTTGTGATCTTTGCCATGAAAAAGGTACTTAAAGATGAAAAATGTAATAATTAAAGAAATGCTGATTTTTTTCCCTCTTCCCCTTGAGAAATCAATATATTTAAGGGGAGCTGCCAGCAGAGTTGGCCAAAAAGATACCTTCAAATAAGCAACAAATGTAGATTGAGGAGTCAATGGGTGAGAGACAGTAAAGAGACGGGTTGGATTTATGACACATTATAACCTGCCTGACATCTGACTCCCCAGGTATCACTCCACTTTCATACCCCTTCTATCCCCCCCCCCCCCCCGCCTGTCTCTCACCCATTGACTCCTCAATCTACATTTTCACTGACTACCTGTCTTGTATGCATACCAGCCCAGCCACTGGCTTCTTTACATTTCATTATGTCCAGGAAGAGCACACACCAACTGCTGAAACTTCCTTAGCCTGACAAAGGGTTTTTGAACCCAAAAGCTTGCTTAATAATTATTTTCCAACTATTTGCGTTGGTCTAATAAAAGATATCAGATTCACCCAAGGAACCTTGTCTGCCTATGTCCTTAGACCAACAAGGCTACAACCTACACGCCTTAAAGCACTCAAAGCATGCTGGGAATCATCAGCCATGATCTGGAATGAAAATGTCTTCTCCATTCAAGTGGAATGAGAAGGGAAGAATCTGAGCTCTTCAGCTCACCCCATCCTGTCTTTCCTGAAGGTAAAATATGGGATCGTTTGATAGCTCCATAGCTTTGCAGTGCCTGCCAGTAGCTAAAGTGTCTAATCTTTGGTGCTGAGACTTAAGCAGTATTTATGTTGTTTCTATAAGAATGAACCTAATCACAGATCTGTATCTTACCAGCCAGAGGAAGCCAGAATAGCCTGACAAAGTCTATCCTGCTGGTGCAAAGAGACTTGGTTGGGAATATCATAATGTGTATCCCTGTCAATTGATTTTGCAGCGGCTTCCCAGAAGGTGGACTGGTTGGGGAGGTGTGAACGGGCCAGAAGGTTATGGGAGGGAAGGCAGTGGAGACAAAGTCCAACAGAACAAGGCGGAAGAAGTAGCTATGGAGCAACATAGATACCAGAAAAGCTGCCACTATTTTATGCCAGCTTTGATCACCACAGGCTTTTCCTCTTCTGCGTTCATGGCACTCACCATGGCTGCCATGATGATCTCTATGGCTCAACTCAATTTGTTTTCCATGTATTCTGTCTTTTCACCTACAATAACATTTTTCTTCTTGGCTTCCGCAACTTCTAATGTTGCCATGGTGACTTTGTACTTTTAGGAAGAAACGTAGACAGGCCTACTAAATCAACATATGTCTTGAACTCCCAATCATAAGGAACTTAAACCCATCAGTTAATGCATCATACTTAAAACTTCACTTAGATGATGACACTGGGCCTGTTGTCAATGGCCTGTGGTCTTGCCATGTTAATGTTGGGGTTCTGGAAAAGTAAGAAGAGTTGTTGAGTTTCTACATCCAGGTTGTTGAATTTTAGAAAATGTTCACCTCTTAGTTTTATACTTTCCGACATATTTCTGAGTCTCAGAGTCTGGGCAGAAAGGATCTTGCATGTTCTTGTTGCAGAAATACAAATGACATAGAGGATTTAAATGCATCCAGAGTTGTCACTTTATCTATGGACAAGTGCAGCATCTTCCGGACCAACTCTGTCTAAGGCAGGCTTATAGTAACTCATATCCTACCACAGCCAGATGGCCAGGACATCTCTGCAGGGATGACAGACATCGGGAGAAATAAGACAAAGCTGATCCTATGCGGTAGCATAGGTCCTCTTTGTTTCTCCCCTGGTTCTCTTCTTCCTTTTGCGGTGTTAGAATAATCTCCCTCCCTATCATGTTTTGACTTGGATAGCAAGTGCCCTGTAACTAAGATTCAGCATAATGGAATCGCTGATGTTAAAAACATACTTTTGTACATTTTAGGTATTTTGATTATGGATACTAGCTTCTGGTTAATGTGCTTTGTTAACTATGTACAATATACTTCATCACTGCAATGCACCCACCTCTGGGGTGGAAGATGTCAGCCCACCGTAGCATATGGAATACTCTAACAGGTGTCCGCTCTGGGCCGATCCAAACGTGGCCCGCACACCTGTCCCTGGGGCAACCGTCTGCCTTCTTGTCTGCCATGCCTTGTTGTTAATTAGTTAATTGATGTTAATTAGTGGGAGGCTGCCCTTTTATTGCCCTGATGCCAGGGGGCGCTATCTGCAGCTCCGTTTCCTCCCCTACACCGCAGCCCATGCCTTGCCGATGGAATAGACGTTGTCAGGTCTCAGCCTTACTGTAATCTGTCCCCACCTCTTTCGATCTGCGCCCTCTCCGGTGCTAGGGCTCTCCACAGCCCCTCTCTGGGCCTTCTCCCGATGTTGCCCCTTCTCTGGGCCTTCTCCCGATGCTGCCCCTTCCTCTGGGGCTTCCCCACAATGCTGCCCTCTCTCTGGGGCTAGGGTCAGTGCACCCCGGATGCTACACCCTCATTGGCACTGGGGTCCCCACACTGCTGTGGGTCCCCTATGAGGCCTCCTCCAACCCCTAGTAGCCTCACCCAAACCCTCGGTATTTAAATAACAACCAAACACAAGCCCCTGGGCTGTAACATAAAGCCACCAGGCTAAAACATCATTCAAGCCTGCCGGGGAATACTCCATCCCTCAGCAGTGTCAAACGCTGCTCCTGCAGTCAGGCCTCCCCTCTCTTCCCTGAGAGAGCTCTTTCCCCTTTGGCCGCTGGCAGGGAACTGCTCCTCTGGCCTCAGCCCCTGGACTTTATATGGGAGCCAGGCCCTGCCCCTTCTGGTCAGCTGACCTCCTCTGGTTGCCCCGGCAACCAGCAGGTGGACTCATTACTCAGTGCTAGGGCTCTTCCCCTAGCAGTTTTCTCCTTTCTTAGGAGCGGGGCACCTAAGTGCTCTGTGACAAATACCCAGGAAAGGAAATTTTGGCCAAAACTTCCTTGATAAATTTCTTTTCCAATGGAAATTGCTCCCATAGTCTTGTCCCTACTTCTCCCCCACCTCTAGCTCTCCTGTTTGCATCCTCTATTATTATTGAGCTATTGTAATTTATATTGCTGCATTGATTTTGAAAAATCAATCATTCAGATTTTCTAACAAATAATATTTACTAAAAAAAAAAAAGGAGAATGGTAATCATGACTTTACCCTGCAGATTGGTAAAAGTAGAAGGTATCTTTAGACTTGTCCTTGGAATGTGCTTGATCCCAAAGCCAAAGCATGCACTCAAAGACAGTGCCCAGTAGATGTCTCTGTTACCTAGCACCAGGCCTTACATTAAGTATTACTGCAGATGTTAATGTGCTCCTAAAAAAAGCAAAACTTGTTTGTAAAGCAGCAGGTCAGATTTGGATCTCTTGCACCAGTGGGAATTTGGAGTCATTCCATCAGTCTCAGAAAAAACCTGATCCATAGCATTCTCCATTCCAGAATTACACAGAACATGACTAGGATTAAACTGAAGGCCATAGTTTCGATGCCTTTCTCCTGCTTTTTCTCTTTTCTTTCATTCCCAGATTCCTCTCCTTTTAAACATAAGATAGCTTTGCCCTTGGATCTGAGAGACTAGGGCAGTAGGGAGAGTGCATTACTTATAGGAAAAAGATAGCGATTCAATTGGTGCAATCCAGCCTGTCTACACATAGGAAGCAAACGTACATATAGAACGTCACTGCTCCAAGATTAGGATCCTTGCATAGCACAGTGCTGGCCTATAGGCAGAGCGAGAGGGGGCTCCAGTCAGTCCCACTTACCCAAGGAAGTCCATCCCAAAGGACCTGGCAAGCAATAGCATTGGTTGGATCCCAAAGGAAAAAGGCCAGTGTAGAAAGCCTTCCCCACTTCTTGCATATATTCTCAATCCACTGAAGAGTGCTGTCCTTGGCTAAGAGGCACATGGCAGAGGTGGTACAGTCACCTACCCTGGCGATCTTCAAAAAGCATCTTGATGCCCTTCTTCCTGGGGTTGTCTGACCCCAGCAGTCTTTTCTACCCATATGCAGGAGGACTGGGCCCCTAAAAAGCTATGAAACTATGACATGCTTAGTTTGCCATCTTCCTCTCCAATGTACAGAGGAAGCAGGTGCCATGATCTATTTTCCATAGGAGTTGGATATGTGAATGGACAAAGATGCCTCAGTCCTGGGATCACTGAAGTCCCAGACTTACCACCTTATTACCTTAGGGTAGCAGAGAACAAAGCCCATCAGCCAACTCATAGATTCATAGATGTTTGTGTTGGAAGGGACCTTAGCAGGTCATCGAATCCGACCCCCTGCCCTGGGCAGGAAAGAGCATTGGGGTCAGCCAACCCCAGCCAGGTGCATGTCCAGCCTCCTCTTAAAGACCCTCAAGGTAGGGGAGAGTACTACCTCCCTTGGAAGCTCATTCCAGATTTTGGCAACCCTTACCATAAAGAAGTTCATCCTGATGTCCAATCTAAATCTGCTCACTGTCAGTATGTGGCCATTGTTCCTAGTTACTTCAAGGGGTGCCCTGGTAAACAGAGCATCTTCTATTCCTTGCTGTCACCCTGATGAATATGTAGGTGGCCACAAGATCACCTCTCAGCCTTCTCTTGTGGAGGCTGAAGAGATCCAGGGCCCTCAATCTCTCCTTGTAGGGCTTTGCCTGCAGGCCCCTAACCATATGAGTGGCCCTCCTTTGAACCCTCTCGCAGTTGTCCACATCCCTCTTGAAGTGCGGCCCAAAACTGGACACAGTACTCCAGCTGCAGCCTGACCAATGCCGCATAGAGGAGAAGTATCACCTTGGATCAGTTTGTCATGCACCTGCTAATGCATGATAAAGTCCAGTTAGCTTTACTGATCACTTTGTCACATTGAAAACTCATACTCATCTTGGTGTCAACAGTGACTCCAAGATCCCTTTCTGCTGCTGTGCTGCTGAGAAGGTCCTCCCCCAGCCTGTAAGCGTGCTGGTGATTCCTTCTCCTCAGGTGCAGCACCTTGCATTTGTCCTTATTGAACTGCATCCTGTTCTGTTCTGCCCATTTTTCCAACCTGTCCAGATCCACCTGGATTCATTCCCTACTCTCTGGTGTGTTAACTTTACCCCACCATTTGGTATCATCTGTGATTTTGGACACAGTGCTTTCCATGTCCTCATTCAAGTCACTGATGAAGACATTGAACAGCACAGGGCCAAGGACCAAGCCTTGTGGGACCCCACTGCCTACATCTTTCCAGATCGATACCAACCCATCCACCACCACTCTCTGGGTGCGACCCCTAAGCCAATTTGCCACCCACCTGACCATGTAATCATCTACATCACAGTTGCTCAGTTTATCTATGAGAATATAATGAGATACCATATTGAAGGCCTTCTTAAAATCCAAGTAGACAACATTCACCTCGATTCCTGCATTTAAGCATTTTGTGACCTGGTCATAAAAAAACAAAGTTAGTCAGGCAGGATCTGCCTGTTATGAATCCATGCTGGTTGCCCTTTAGCATTGCTTTCCCCACTGGACTTCCACAAATGTGATCCTTAATAATTTTTCCAAAGGTTTTTCTGAGGATAGAGGTGAGACTAACCGGCCTATAGTTACCTGGATCCTCCTTCCTCCCCTTCTTGAAAAGGCCTACATTGGCCCTTTTCCAGGACCTGACCGGAGCACTATGAGTGCTCAAATGACCGTGCTAGCAGCTCTGCTATGACACTGGCTGATTCTTACAGTACCCTTGGATGAAGTTCATCCGGGCCTGCAGACTTAAACAGATGCAGCCCCTCCAAGTGTCCCTTTACTAAGTCTGTGCTAGTAATTGAGATATAGCTTTATGATTTTATTAGCTAGACCAAAAAAGGAAAATCTCTTAGTCAACTCCACACACCTAGATCTACAGTTCCCCATAATGTCTGCACCCCAGAGGTTTTGACCTCCTGGTGCTCTCTGAGTGAGGATGAATAGCTTATCGTTCAGGACTTCTCCACCCTCCCCTATTCCTCCTGGGACCTTGCCTGTTACATTCCTTTGGTTTTTTTTTTCTTCACCATTGCCTTATACCATGTATAAATAGGTCTGCCTGTGTTTTATTCCAGTTTGTAAAAGCTGGATACAAGTTGGGTGTCTCTGAGTCATGTCTAGGAAGGCAGCATTCATATAAACTAAATTGTCTTGATACTGTACACAAGGAAAAAATCAGGAGGCCAACCCTACCTTAAAATTAGTGGGTTTCTTGTTTCAACTTGGCTGCAAATATCCTTTACTATTAGTTTCTCCTTCTATTTCTCACTGGTCTCCCATGTACTATGCTTTCTCTTGTGGGAATATTCTTTTTCTCTCTTCTAGTGTCACAGAGGGAGAATACACAAGCAAAGCCACAAGCCCATCAGACATGTCTGTTTCCCCCTGAAAAATAAATCCAGCCTGTCAGGGTGGTGGCTTGGGTTTCATATTGAATACCCTGACTCCCATCTATCCCAGAACTGCACTTCTGGCTGTTCAATCAACACATCCAGAGAGCTGGGCTGTTCTAATCTTGAACAAAATACACACCATACCAGAAGGCCAAAGGGGAATTTTCCTTCCTTTCTAGTGTGATGCAGTTTGGTGTAAAGAGCCATGTGGGTAACAAATATTTGACAGGTTCCCAGGCTAAAAGAATAGCTGGAGCCCACTTCTTGCATCTTCAAGAATGCATTCAGTTGTCCACATCTTTCCATAGATCAGAGACACACTTAGGGACTACCATCCATCCCATGTCAGCCATATGCAATATAAAAACACCTGTTGCAACAATAATTTTAAGCAACAACTTATCCTAATACCAGGTGTTCAGCTTGAGCATATTTGAGTGCCATGGTGCCTGTGCTTGTGGCATGTGCTCCCATGCTCTATTTGCTTTACAGGCAGGGGGACTCTGGCCTCCCATTCCTGCCCAGGGAATTTTTTTATTGAAATTCAACTCTGCTCTTGTCTGAGTCTGACCCAAATTCTCAGCCACCAAATGCTGCACCTCTTGTATTCAGGCCAGCAGGTGAGTCAGCTGCTGCTTGGTCAGCGCCTTGGGTTCCCTTTTGTCTGGTCCTTCCAAAACCAAGGCATACCTCTGTCAACCTCAGAACCCTCCTGCTCATGAACCTGCATAGATCAAAATCTGTTGCTGCTTTAGCTGTGACCCTAATGGCCAGTTATATCAACAGAAGTTTCTTCTCCCCATCTTTTCCTGGTTCCTTCACCATTTTCCAAAGCAGAGTTTCAAGGGTCCCTATGGAAGAGGATGTTTCCTTCAGACTCCAAATACTGTCATGTCTTTGTACACTTTTCCCCATAAGTGATCCCCCTCCTTCATTGCAGCCCATAACATTAGAGATTCCTCCCTAAAAGATACCTGTTTCGCTAAGTTTTTAGTAGTTGTGCTAGAGCATAGTTTCTCAACCTGTGGTATGCATACTTGTGGGGTACATGAGACACAGGCAGGGGGTACGCGGGTACCCCAACACTCTCTCTTTCTCACCCTCTTTTCCTCTCTCTCTCGCCCCTTCCTCCTCTCAAAACTATGGCAAAAAATTTGGTGCTGTGCGCATTGCACAGTGCTTTAAATTCCCCATTAATAATTTGATGTGCCATGCTTTGCACAGCACTGGGTTCAGCCCTCCTAGCTTTGGCCAACATCACCTCTAGCCCAGGTACATATTTGTGTTGTGCACCCCTGGTTCAAAAGGTGGCAACCCTACCCACACCAGATCAGACATCTGTCATATCATGGCCTTATATACCCAGCCCTTCTCCCAACATACAGCACACATTAGTCTGTAAATATAAAATCCCCTGGAAAATTGAGTGTTGGGGTACTTATTAAAATTTTCAGAAGTTAGGGGGTACTTGCTACTTAAAAGGTTGAGAAACACTGTGTTAGAGGACAGGTTTCTTACAGGAGTTACCCCCATCCTCTTTGTACATGAGTGCATGATATTTAATATATGTACAGTGTGTGGCATCTGCATGTGTGACCCAATCCCTCTTATTCTTTGGTTTAGATATGCTCTCCTTGCTCTCACCTCTATATTCACCACTGCTTGCTCCTGACAGCCTTTCACATATCATCTTTTCTTCCTATGACCGCCACCAGTCTACCACTTCTCTGTGACTACGCTTGCCACGGGTCAGATTTAACATTTCATTCCTTAAAACCTCCAGGGCTATGGATGCTGCACCTTTTGTGATCATGAAACTATCTGGGAACCTTTCAGTTTTTATTCCTTTAGTTTTTATTCACCTAGACTTGGGGCAAGTAGTGTGTGAATCTTCATATTTGTCTTCTGGGCCTAATAGCTCTAACTCTGTGTGCTTCTCTACTTTGGCAACATGCTATTCTTTTATTAAAAGATACCCAGTTCTTTCCTTTCAGGTCCAATGCTTTGCTGTCTGATTCATCATTCTGTTTAAAGCTGTTTCTGAAGCCCCTTGCACACAATTTTAAAAGGGATATTTCACTGTTGAGCTAATCAGATCACATATGCCAGTAATACATAAGCAGCGGGGTTTCCCCCTGAGTCAGTCATGTCTTGCTCTTCCCACTCATTAAACCACAGTATAGGTGCATTGTATACCTGCTTCTTTCATGGGTCATGTTGATCCTCTGGTGCAGTAAAGTCCTTTGCAAGCAAACGGGAATTCTCACAAACTGCAGGGGAAGCTTCACACAAGTCTATTATACACATTTGAAAAAGACAACAGAAAGGTTCCTTTAATTTCCTGGCAGCACCTAGAACTTTGCAGTGTCTGCTATCAATTGGGGTTTAAATGCAGACATTTCAGCTTTCACCAACTCGATATCTAATCTGAACACATTAGTCAAAGCATACGGTGAGTCCCGTTCAAGGAGTCTGGAGAGCTGGTGGGACAGATCGCGGAGAAGATTTTGTGTCTCTTAGAGGTCTTTGCAATTCATCATTGGTTTCATCAGTCAATTCATGGTGGATCTGGCACTACTGATACTCATGTACATTTTGGAATTTATGACATTTTGGAAGTTTGGGGGCAATACCTTGGCTCTTTTGGTGGCATATCTTTATATTGGTATTTCATCATGGGTAAATTTCAGCCCACGGCTCTTGAATGAAATCTCCGATGGAAAAGGCTTCAGGCTTCTCTCTCTTGTTGGAGTTCTTCCCAGGCCGCCGTCATCAATTCAAATCCTTTAGCCGGGTGAATTAGTTCCTTTGAAAGGTATTTGTTGGCAGGAGCAAAACCTTTAAAAAAATCATTCACATTCTTCTCTTCTATGACAAAAACGATGCCCGTGTCTTTATCTTTGTGCGCTTTGGCATTTTTGTCAGTTCGGGAGCTCTTGGCCAGAGAGACTTTGAAAGTGGCTCTTGTCGATCCCTATCGTTCACATAATGCCAGCAGATAACTAGAATTTAAATGATTCTGTAACTTCCAACAGCTTGCTTGCTTCAAGGGGCAGGTCACCGAGTCCATCCACAAAGTTTCATAGAATTATCATCCACATTATAAAGGAATTTTTCAAGGTTTTTAGATGATTTCATCTTGCTTTTGTGCATCTTGGCAGGTGCTGGTATTTGTAGCATAATCACTTCACACCTGCGAAAGTATTTATACAGAGAGATATAATTTGAGAACATATCCACCAACAAATTCACAAGCCGGTCACCATCCAAGTACAACTGGGAATGCAAGCAGTGTATGCAAAGTATTTATTTGCTTAATTTGCCATGTAAAAGCTTTTTGTATACCTCCTTTGAGCTGTGATACAGTTTTGGCAAAAGGACATCAAAGCGCAAGGACTAGGAGTACTGGCTTTAAGCTGCAGCAGAGGAAATTTAGGTTGGAAATTAGGAAGAACTTTCTGACTCTCAGGGTGGTCAAGCCCTGGAACAGGCTGTCTGGAGAAGTACTGGAATTTCCTTCCTTGGAAATTTTCAAGAGCAGTTTGGATGGACATTTGGCTGGGATGGTTTAATTAAGGATGATTCTGCCTTGAGCAGGGGGCTGGACTAGATGACCGTGAGATGTTTCTTCCAGCCCTATGATCAAGTGATCATCTTTTGAGCATCAAGACACAGTTTTTGAAGGTGTTTCAAAAGTGATCATGTATGAGAATAAGAAAGAAATGTCTCCTTGTTTTTGTCACCTAAGAAAGCCACTGGTGGCCAGTGAGAACATTTTTGTCCAGGCACCTGAACCTCTACTTGAAATGGAAATATCATATGTCAAGGGCCTGTCCTGAAGTGTTGCTTCTGCACAACAACACTGGCCCACATATAAGCTTACCCGCCACAGAGGCAGTCTTATTGTTTGGGTGGACTGTGCTGCCCCATCCTCTGTACAGCCCTCCAATGATCATCTTTTTGGTGCCTTGACAGATGTATTATGAGGGTGACAGCCTCAGGATAACAGCAACATGATGGAGACTGTGCAACAGTGGCTGCACAACAAGGACAAGGATTATTCAAATGTTGGGATACATGCCCTTGTTCACCAGTGAAAAAGGCCATTGATGGAGAAGGAGACTGTGATGGAAAATAGCTGTGTGTTAAGTGATGATGTACATATTTTCCAGACCAATTTAATGTTTCTTTAATAGTATTTGGCTCAGAAAAAAAATGAGAGGCAGTACTTTCTAATTGATCCTCGTAAAAAACTTCAGTCTTAAGGCTGTGAAGTAAGGCTATTCCACTGCATTTTTCTTGGTTTGACCATCAAAGAGGAGCATAAACCAATGGACAAATGTTCTACATTCACAGGATGGGGTACAGGCCTGCATTTCTGGCAGAAGACTTTGACATCACATTGGTCCCAGTATCAACAATACCTTTTAAAACCATCTTCTTCACACTGTCAGTTATTTCCTACTGAATTTCAGCATCCACGTACCTGCCATTTTTCAGAATGATTTTCAGAGCATCCATGAATTTAGCATCTTGTCCTGTAGGAAGCTTCAGCAGGTTGCAGAAACTTCCTGATGAATTGTTCCAAGTAAGGTCTAATAAATCTTTGATCTCCTCATAGAAGCAGTGGATTTATCATAGTAAACCGGATCATTTTTGCCAAGGTTTTTAAATAGTACCTGTCTTCCTCAAAGCCAAAGCATGCATAGTTGGTGTGTCTACATGAGATGCTAAATGTGCAGTAGACTAATTCTACTGCATGTTAGTGCATCACGGCAAAAAACATGCGATTGAGCTAATTTTCAGTAGAATTAGTCTACTGCGCATTAGCGTAATTAAAAAGCACTGGTTCATAGATTCATAGATGTAGGGTCAGAAGGGACCTAAGCAGATCATCAAGTCCGACCCCCTGCCCTGGGCAGCAGAGAATACTGGGCTCATGTGACCCCAGCTAGATAATTGTCAAGCCTCCTCTTAAACACCCCCAAGCTAGGAGCCAGCACCACTGCCCTTGGAAGTTGGTTCCAGATCCTTGCTGCTCTGACTGTGAAATGGTGTCTTCTAATGTCCAGCCTGAACCTACTCTCTAGCAACTTATGGTCGTTATTCCTTGTTACTCAGGGAAGTGCTCGGGTGAACAGGGTCTCTCCCATTCCTCGCTGGTCCCCCCTGGTAAATTTGTAGACAGCCACCAGGTCCCCTCTTAGCCTTCTCTTGTGGAGGCTAAACAGGCTCAGGTCCCTTAGCCTCTCCTCATAGGGTCTGCCCTGCTGTCCCCAGATCATGCGAGTGGCCCTCCTCTGGACCCTCTCGATGGTGACCACATCCCTCCTGAAGTGCATTGCCCAGAACTGGATGCAGTACTCCCGCTGCGGCCTGACCAGTGTCGCATAGAGGGGGAGGATCACCTCCTTGGCCCTGCTTGTGATGTATTTGTGGATGCAGGACAAGGTACGGTTGGCCTTACTGACCGCGTCCTTACACTGTTGGCCCATGTTCATTTTGGAATCGATAATGACTCCAAGATCTCTTTCTGCCACCATGCTTTCGAGAAGGGAGTTCCCCAGCTGGTAGGTCTGCTGCTGGTTCCTCCTGCCCAAGTGCAGCACCCTGCACTTGTCAGTATTGAATCCCATCCTATTTTCATTTGCCCACCCCTGTAACCTGTCCAGGTCCTGCTGTAACCTGTCCCTCCCTTCTAGCATGCCCACCTTGCCCCAGATCTTGGTGTCATCAGTGAATTTGAACAGGGTGCTTTTCACCCCCTCATCCAAGTTGCTAATAAAGAGATTAAACAGTGCGGGCCCAAGGACTGAGCCCTGGGGGACCCCACTGCCCACATCCCTCCAGGTCAAATGTGACCCATCCACCACCACTCTCTGGGTGCAGTACCTCAGCCAATTTGCAATCCATCTGACTGTGTAGGCATCAATTCCACAGTTGCCTATATTTTTAATGAGAATGGGGTGGGAGACAGTGTCAAAGGCCTTCCTGACATCCAGCAAGACTACACCCACTGCGACACCTGCGTCCAGTGATTTTGTGACCTGATCGTAGAAGGCAATCAGGTTGGTCTGACAGGACCTGCCCCTAATGAACCCATGCTGGTTGCCCCTGAGCATCGTCCCCCCTGCCTGTCCTTCCCAGATGTGCTCCTGGATAATCTTCTCAAAGTGCTTCCCCAGGATCGAAGTAAGACTAAAGGGTCTATAGTTGCCTGGGTCCTCCCTCCTCCCTTTTTTGAAAGTGGGGACCACATTGGCCCTCTTCCAGTCCGCTTGCACCTCACCAGAGCACCACGAGTGCTCATAAAGTCGTGCTGGGGCCCCTCGATAACCTCTGCCAATTCCCTCAGCACCCTGGGGTGGAGAGCATCTGGACCTGCTGACTTGAACATGTGCAGCCCCTCCAGAAGTTCCCTAACTCAGTTCTCCCCAACCCTGGGTCTGTCAGAGTCTCTCCTGAGTCCATCCTGAATCTCAGTGGGGGAGTCCTGGTCCCTGCACGGAAAAATGGAGGCAAAGAAATTGTTAAAAAGTTGCCTTTTCCTCTGGTGCAACCACCAGATTGCCTAGTGTATTCTGCAGGGGCCCCATGTTACCCGGTGCTTTCTTCATACTCCCTATGTATTTAAAAAAGGACTTTTTGTTGTCCTTGATGCTAACCCTAGTTCTGTATCTGCCTTAGCTCTCCTAACAGCCCCCCTACAAGCCCGAGCAACGGAGGTATACTCCTCATTGGCAATAACCCCTCCCTTCCACTGGGTGTACGCCTCTTTTTTGGCTTTCAGGCATTCCTGAACGCCTTTGGTGAGCCAGGGGGGCTTTTGAGCACTCTTGCCTCTGTCACCCCTTGGGCATGGAGGATCGTCTCCTTAAGGAATGACTACTCATCTTGGACACCCAGTTCCCCAACTCTCCAGGACCCCAGTGCCTCTTCTACCAATCTCCTCAACTCGTTGAAGTCGGCCCTCTTGAAGTCAAGGGCTGCTGCTTTACTGCAGGCCTTTGACACCCTGCGCTGGATGGTGAATTCCAGCAGGCGATGATCGCTGTCACCCAGGTGGTCGAGGACCTGAAGTCCCTTCACCAGGTCATCGCCTGTGGCCAGGACCAGGTCCAGCAGGGCGTTCCCGCTGGTGGGACTGTGCACCTCCTGGGTTAAGTGGAGGTCCTGTATCTCAGCCAGGAACCTCCTGGAACAGTCCGACCTAGCTGACTACTCCTCCCAGCAAATGTCCGGGTAATTTAGATCACCCATGATGACTACATCCCTTGCCTTAAGTGCCTCCGCAAGCTGGCCCGAGAATTTGCGGTCCAGCTCTTCCCCCTGGTTGGGCGGTCTGTAGTAGACCCCCACCATCAAGTCCCTTTCCCCACGACCCCCTTGTACGCTGATCTAGAGCACTTCAGCCTGCCCCTCCTCAGACCCCATCCTGTTAGTTGAGGACATGTATTGCTCTTTGACGTAAAGCACCACACCCCTGCCTTTCCTCCCCGCTCTATCCCACCTGTATAGTCTGTAGCCCCTAATGTTTATTGCCCAGTCATGGGATGAATCCCACCAGGTTTCTGTGAGCCCTACTTTGTACTAGCTATCCGGAGGGCGAGTTCCTCCTGCTTATGTGCTCCTGGTTACTGTGCATTCAGTTAGTACCTGCTATTACAGGTACTAAATTTAATGCGCCGTACCTATGGCACATTAATGTACATGTAGACGTGCCCAGCAGAACCTGGAAAAGGAAGTTGGTAAAGTGAACGTCATTGTAACATTAATGAATAACACATTTGATTGAGCAAGGAAATAAGCTGAAGTCAAAATGAACAAAATTTTTGGCGTGCTGGATCGAACACATCAAGCTCAAATGTTGAGGTTTTCTCAAGACGAGGGATTTAAAGTTTATGGGCACTGAGGAGTAAGATTTCAGGTAGGTCAAGGATGTGGACTTATATGTATGACTCTATGCCAGTTGAATGTCTGAAACTGCTTGTCATTCAAAGATGAATCTCAACAGAATGAGAGGAAAACATACATGTGAAATGGAAAAATAGGGGCAAAAAACCCCTGTGGCCTCCGTCTTCTTTGCTGCAGTCCAAGCAGCCCTTGCATGCATTGGACTTAAGCAGCTTTCATGTTTGAGAAAACCTTTGCCTTGACAAAGTGCATTCTTCCCATTGCAGATTTCCTAAAGAACCACATCAGCTCCTGTTCCTATGCAGATGTTTGACAAGAAAAGCAAAAAGCCTCATCAGCATAGAGTGTTTTGTGCCTGGTTCATGTAGTACTTTTTACTCAAATAACCCAGAATGCCTCCAGCGTTTCTTTAGGAAAGTTAGCTTTTGGTTGGGCTGGTTTGTGAGTTCCCAGGTCTGTTGGCATGGATCTGTCCTGTATATCAGCACCTCAGAAATACTCCAAAGAGGGTTTATTGGGGTGAAAGGAAAGCAGCACCAGACAGAAACAGATCTTAACAAATCACTACTGTCTCTGGGGATGCTCATAACCCTGTTGCCAGTCACTCAAGGGATTTCCCTCCACCGCTGCTGTGTCAGACCCTGGGCAGCCCGTCTCGGATGCTTTCTCGGCTCCGCAGGACCATTCTAGTTTTGGTCAACTTCTCCGTGCCGCCCATGTGCTCCAGAAGGAGCTTTCTCCTCTCTCTGTTTGAAAGGGAGCTCTTCCCTCTTTTCTTCCTTCTTTTCCAATCGGGTTGTGGTCCTATAAACCCCGTGCCTCTATTTTGCATGGTGGATATTGTGAGCCTCTATGCAGAGGCCCTCTCTGGAGGCACCTAAGAGCATTGCGCAGCTTCTGTTCGAGAGGTAACGTAACAGAGTCATTCTACTACATTTAGCAAAAACACTGTCTTTATGTTGGTCCCAGCCACCAGAACACCAGTGCTATTAGTCTGTGGGCTTAGGATGAAAATCACTCTTCTGAGGAAACTCAGGCAAAGAAACTAGAAAAGAAAACCTGGAACACGTCGTAATGAGGCCGATCAGAGCTCAGGGCCCTGCCAGCCCCAGACAGAAGATCAGAACAGTTTGCCCATCAGTTTGGAGGTGGTAGGTGGATGAAAAACGCTGCTGTACTGCCAAAAGCTGGAGGAATTCCTGCCAGAAGTGAGACATAGGCTGGGATCCCCGGTCCAACGTGATGCTAACGGGCATCCCCTAGAGCTGAAAACTGCTCTCCAGGAACAACTGGGCCATTTTGTGGGCTGTGGGAAGATTATTTTTGAGCCAATCTCAGGATCTCGAATCCAATATCATGATTTCAGAGCCTAACTCAGGATTTTGGAATGCTTGCTGTTGTCAATACCAAGCTGTCTTCCAGCTTGAGTTATTTTTAAGTGGCTTCTTTTTTTGCCAAAGTTGGAGTTTACTTCTTATAATGTGTAATAGATGTGTGACACATGCATGACATCAGTAAGGTTTATGACAGGTTATACCTTTGTCCGAAAGCAAGAGTCGATATTCCCTCTTTCCAATGGCTGCTGTTGTCATGGAGACCTAGAATAACTTTCCTGATTGAGGCTTTGCACATGGAAAATTCCCTTCTAAGATAAGTATTTGCATAATTATGCCAGAAAAAATCTGTTCTAAACGTTCTTTTCAAACACAGACCTTCTTTAGGAAAACAGTGCAGAGGATAAAGCATGTGGCGTTTCAAGTGGGATCCTGCAGGAATGTCTTCCTTATCTGATGCAATTCATTATCTTTTTCCATGTTCAGGAAGAAAGTATAAAGTCGTTGCTGCTGAAGTCTCCGGAGGCACAAGAACCAGTTGGGCAAAAAATCATAATGAGAATTCACTTCCACAAAGCAATCCGGATTGCTGGTAAAGCTGGGCTCATTTGAGCAGTCCTTAATACAGCTAGTTGCGAGGTCATAGCCACAATTACAGAATGACAAATTGTCTTCCAGGGACAGCCTGGGAGCTCATAGTGGAAGAGCAGCGGAGAGTGAGCTCCCAGCACGATGTGGTGTCTGGGAGGGCTCATATGATCTCAGGATATTTCAGCGAGGGGATATTGGTTAGCCTTATGGTGGTGCTATTACCTCTCTGTACATGGCATTAATTAGACCAGTGGTTATTAACCTTTTTAGACTCGAGGCACCCCTCAATAGACCCAAGCCTCCCTTGGAAAGTGCCAGCTCTTACTTCGCACTCCTTTTTTGGACTACAGAAAAATAACAGAGCAATTGTTCAATTGCAAAGAACCCAGCCCACAACGGGTCAGAATGGTTTGAATGCTGTGAATTCCTATTTGAAATCCTTGGTTTTATCTTGTGACTCATGTTCGCACACCTACCAGTGCTAACACTGTGTACCCCCCCACCCCCCACCCCAGCACCCTTGAAAAGAGTGGCTCCCTAGTTAGGAATCACTGAATTAGACCATTCATGGATTGTAGGGTCTGGTCCTGGTGCTCACACTGCAAAACAGACTCTAACCAGTTGGAAAGTGTTTGGGAAAGAGCTACTTAAATGACCTGTGGTCTTGTAAACCGGCTTCAGGGGGTGACTTACTGTGCTCAGCAGAGCTGGATGCAGTGATTTGGGAATTGGGCTGCATGCAAGCTTGCGCAATTCCCCCTCTCCTAGGCCCAGAAGCAAAGTGATGTGACTGCTAGTCCGAGCATGGCCAAATGCACTAGCGCACCTTGAAATCTTAGATCGGGCAGAGGAAGGATGAGGCAATCAATGGTCTGAAGTACGTAGGAAGTCAGAGCGGAGGATCACAACTGCCCCTTCTGGTATTTCAATCTATGATCCTCGGATTGTAAATTCTTTAGGACAAGGGCACCAGGGCAGATCCCCTGGTGAGGATGAGGGCAGGAATGAAATACTGGAGATTGGGAGGAGGGTGGTTGCTTATGACAGCTTTATACTCCCCTGCTCCTGGGGAGGGCTAGGTACTGAGCTGGTTTGCTGCATAAGTAAGAGTAGCCTTTGGGTTGCTGTAATTTGTGTCTGGCTTGTTCCTTGTCTCCTGTAGCCAATCCAGCAACTGAGACTAGTGGAGGTAGAGGGATGCCCCAGCCAAGCTCCCTTTTCCCTGGCCTTGTTCCACATACTGGAAGCAGGGATGGCGGGAGGAGGGGGTCTGCATTGTGGCTCTGTGCCAGGCAGGGATTCCAGTAGGCAGGGGGATATAGTGGTCATTTAAGATGGCTTTACACAGCAGCAGGAATGCAGAGCAGCTGGGGTGGAGACCACACTCTCACCCTCTGTCTGGCCCTGTGCACGCTGAGCACGCTGCAGACTAGCAGGATTCGCATCCAGGCATTAATGAACTGAACCTCCCCAATTCCCCTGGGAGACTGTTTTATAGGAGGGGAAACTGAGGCCTATGCAGGATAAGTAATTGAGACTCAGCCTGGATGGACACCCACAGCTTCAGGCTCCCCGTGCAGCACTACAACCACTAGACCCATCCTGCTGTTTTGGTGTATAAAACAATCAGCAGCAAAAGTCCTAACCGTGGCCTCATTCTCCTCTACCTTGCCCAGTCCAGAGCCACCAGAGCTGGAAGGCTTTCATTGCCTGCAAAGTGGACTTCTGCAGAAGACCAAGGAAAGATGGATGAGTTTTCCCATGAAGAAGCAACTGATACAACGGCAGAGTTTAATGCAACGCTGGGTTATTGCAACACCTCTCTAGAGTTTGTGCAGTGCTAGTGTGAATGCAGTTGAAAGGGCTTGATGTTAGTGTGGATGTTCAAACCGTGGCTTGGATAACCTAGGATTGGGGACCTGGGAGAGCTGGCAGAAGATCAGGATACATCCTCTGCGAGTGGGGATACATGGGATGCGAAGCTGATGCTACAGACTCATGATGGAGCCGTAGGGTGGGAAGAGACCTCAAGGCTCGAGTCCAATCCCCTGCCTAGATGCAGGTTTTGCTGTTCCTAAAGTGAATTGTCCAATCCTTTGCTAAGTTAAGGGGTACTTTTTCCTACGAAAGGGGAAAGGTACTTGGGGGGAAGGGAAAATCCACAGCCTGGGTGCGAGGAAACAATCCCAAGAATGTTATACAGCATGACGATGGGAAAAAAATATATCCCTGGGAAGCCTGCAGAAAGGGAGGGGTTAACGTGTTTCAACGCCCTGGAAAGCCTCCTCCTGTCCCTCCCCCATCTCTCCCCAAATCGCCAAGGAATTGCACAAAAGTGGGAAAATAAAAAAAAAAGTGCTGATTTTTTTTTTTTTAATATACTTTGGGTAATCGGAACAAACAAAGTTCTTTGCTCTCCCCTAAAGGAGGCGCCTTTGATGAGAGTAAAATAAACTGCAGCTGGGACCTCTGTGTGAAGCAGGAATTAGCTGGGCTGTGCGCGTCTGTCTCGCGTGCTGCCTCTGTGGTGCTTGGCTGCTGCTTTTTTGGATACCCGGTCCTTTTGACACTTTCTCAAAGGAAAGCATTTGGTGGCCTTTCCCCACCCCCCCGCCCCTTCCCTGCTCTCCCTCTTGAGTGGAAGAATGATTCCTGAAATCCAAGACGTTTGCTCTTTCCTGGGATTTTTGCTCCTTTTTATTGCCTCTGAGGTTGAAGCCAGAGCTCGTAAGTAAAGAGTGATTTAAAAAAAAAAAAAAAAAAAAAGGCTAAAAGGGTTATTATTAAGGATGAGACAGAAGGGAAGGGATGAAAGTTAGCCATGGGGGAGCAGGATTTGTGTGATGGGGACTTCTTCCTCCAGGTATGCCGTGGCTGGGAGGAGTGATCATAAGGGATGATCAGTGGCAGAAAAAAAACAAAGATGTGACAAGTGCTACATGTGGCGGATGTCGGGAATCGGTGCGGAGGTTTGTGCGTCCTCTCTCAAACTGACAGCAGCGGGGTCAGGTACGAGAGCACGGGGTCAGCGTTACACCTACGCGTGTTCCCTTCCTTGGCTTTGCAGCTAGTCGGTGTAGCTGACAGCAGAGGCTGGGTCCCCCAGTGTTGGGTTCAGCACTGTCCTATATGCGTATATCCTGGTGATGGATGCTCAGGACTCTACGAATGGGATACCTGTGCCCAGGGGGTGGTTGGAGACGGCGCCAGTACCGTACCAGTGAATCTCTTGCTCTAGGAAGCACTTGGACATCATTTCTTCAAACAGGAGTCAGTCTCCTGGAGGGGGGCAGCTGTGCTTGTGTAGCCCTCTGCTTTGGCACAGGTGGCATGGCAAAGAGAGCAATGGGATGGTGGCCGTGCTGCTGGGAATTGTGTAGTAAGGAGCTTGGAGTGCAGTGTTTGTATGGTGCTGGAGCCACTTATCTTGTCCTTACAAATAGGTCTCTCCAGGTAAAGCCCTCTAGGGTGATTGAGACTCCTGCTCAGTGGTGGTGAGGGCTGCTCCATCCCCACTGCATGCCAGTCAACAGCAGGGACGCGGCAAGGATCTTTTAAGTACAGGTTTTTACCTGGTGGGGATGTTTCCCTGAGTATAGATCTGAGAGGGCTGGCAGATCTGTGTTGCATTTCATATGCACTCTCTGCATCCCAGATGATACGGATGCACCTCTTCAGAGACAGCTGGGAATAACCAGCTTGGGAGACTCTGAGCCTTAAACTGCACGACTGAGCCTCAGCTCAGCCAGAAGCCTAAGATAGGAAAGTCAATGCACCTCTCTGTGTCTCAGTTTCCCTAGCTATGAAATGGGGATGATGAGTCCAGCATGTCAGCAAAATACATAAAGGTACTTTCCTTGGGGATGCAGTCTTTGTGCCTGCCTGTATAGCATCTTGCACACTGCCGGGACATCAGGATGGTGCCAGAAGAGGGAACAAAGTGCAGAGTGTGGTTAATAAATGTGCAGGGCTACTTTCACTCAATACCAGCGGGGAGCCTCACTTGCAATGGAGTTGTCCCCATGTACCTTTGCTATCGCTCCCATCCAAAGTGATTGCAGCATCGCTTTCACGGAGCACAGCCAGGTGCTCTCCCTGCTTGCTGGCTAGGACCCCGTGCTTCTGGTCCGCTTGCAAACATCTCGGAGATCTTCCCTGGTGGCATCGTCACCCTAGCCCTGGCTGTCGATGCTGAAGGTTATGCCCTTCTTGCAGCAGGCTCAGGGCTAAGAGAGAATGAGCAAACACAGGTAATGGGGAACCCATCTGTTGCTGGACAGAGCTAGCCCACAAAGAGAAGGGATTCCTAGAGTGATGATAGAAAATGCTACCCCGGGAGGTCTGGAAGGGATGCCAAGCCTCAGGCTTCAGGGCTCCAGACAGTCCCTAACTCTTGGAGATTAAACCAAGATTTTTGTGGAGAGCAGTTCATTTTGCCTCTGCCTGCTGGGAGGTCTCACACTTCCCTCTGCAGCCTCTGATGCTAGCCACAACCAGCGATGGCAGACCAGATGCACTGTGGCTCTGGTCCAGGCTGGCGACTCCTCTTGCCTCTGAGAGGCAGGTACGAGGAGGGGGAGATTTCCACTGATTGCTCGCCAGTTGTAGAAAAAATGGGCCAGATTTCCCCCTGGGGCAACTCTGCACAAATCAAGCATTACGGTGGGGCTCACTTCGGTGCACAGCACACATGAGGTCTGCTGTTGGGCTGGCAGAATTTCCCATTCCCACCTCTTCCCCAAGGAGAGAGTTTCTCCGAGGGATAGCTCTGATGGGAAGGATGTATATCCCAGTGACCGGTTACCCTGGTGCTCCTGAGTACGGGCCCTGGACCATTTGTGAGCAAGGGCATTGGGGATTTTGATTTCTAGCCTGCCTGCCTTTCTCCTTGCTGCTTGGTCCTGTTGTAAGAAGCCTAACTTGTGTCTTTGCCATAAACCCATCAGGAGAGCTGTTGAGCTGTATTTCTTGGCTGTGATGTGGGGAGAGTCCTTTCTTTGTCAGCTCACAGCTTGGAGATCTCCTCTGACACGTGAATCCTCCCTGCTCCAAACCCAGCAGACCCGTCCTTCCCATCTGAGGTTAAACGGGGCAGTTTGCACAGAGCGTTTCTCATGGGAGGACTTTGGGGGAGCTGGTTCTTTCACTGTTATGTAAGAACGTGCACTGCTAGCAAATGTCTTATAACGTAGCACAGAAGGCACTGAAATCCAGCAGGGCATTTGGAAACCCTTTCATCCTGGACGTGCCATTTATCCAACAGAAACAGGTGTCTGATCTACAGCAAAGGGGCTGGGCTGAGTCCTGATCTGAGGGTCACGTTGCTCTAGGCTCTCGGTCAGGCTGTGCTCTCGGTTGCATCTCTGGGCTGGCTGGCTGCACACAAGCCTTGCTGTGGAGGAAGCACGTGGCAGTTTGATAGGTTTCATAGTTTTGGGGGACTGGAAGGGACTTTACAGATCATTGGGTCCAGCCCCCAAAGCACAGTCCAAAGCACGGCGAGATCAGCGGTGCGTGGGGTCTCTGCAGTGGTACTGCTATAACAGCACTGTCCATCGCCAGAGAAGATGGGGTGCGGGATGCCGTAGGGGCATCTTTCGAGAGTCTCTAGATGAGCAGAGGAAGGCAGAGAGCCACGGTCCTGGCAGTGGGCTGCCCTCTTTAGCCAGCAGAGGTCTCTGCCATACGCACAAGAGGCAGCTGCTTCCACCGCTGCACCTGTTCCCGCAGCTGCTTTCCACCCTCAGCGGGGAGCGAGGCTCTGGCCGTGCTTCTGGCTTGATTGCTGCTGGCATGGACCGTGCTGTGACTGCAGACATGCCGCGTATCCAGGCTGCATCCCCTCTGCTGCTGGGTGCTGGGCTTCCTTGCACGGGTCCAGAGTCTGGCTGGCCCCGGGGGCAGGCACTGCCCTCTGGCCACCCACTGCCAAGGCTGGTAATTAGGCTGTGTTGCTAGCTAAGCATGCCCCGTGTTGTTCTCCAGCCTGTTTTGGGGTGCAACTGCCTGATTTCTAAGCTTCAGCAGCTGGGCAGGGTATGTTACTCAGGGGCCCTCAGCAGTATCCAAGAGAAAGACACAAGGGCCTGGAGCATGGACCATATGTTTCCCCTGCATCCTGTCCTCAGCCTTCCCTGGCTCCATCCCATCCCCTGCACAGAGCACCCCCTCTATGATTGGGGTGTAGCTCCCAAGTCCCTCTTCTGAGAGGAAGTATGGTCCAGTTGCCCAGGCATTAACTAACAATTCAGGAGACTCTTCTGTCTCTTCCACAGATGGCCTTGAGCCTGGGCAAGCCATTTATTCTCCATCCTTCTGCTCCACCTGTGCAGAACAGGGAAAACAGAATATCCTTCCTGCAGAGGGAAGCATGCAACCGCTATGCTCTGCCATCATGGGGACTATGATAAAAGCCCCCTTTAGCTGGAGAGGTTTCATACAGAGGATGAGAGGTATTCATCAGCTGAGATCTGCACCCTTTCTCTGCCACTAAATGTGGAAAGTGAGGGGCATGGGATGAGGCATTTGCTGTTAGAGCTATGCCCTGGCAGTAAAATAAGGGCACCCTTACAGCCTTTAAAAGCACTAAAGCACAACAATAAAACCAGTCAGGGTCCTCTCTTAATCATCTCTCTAATCTGCAAAGACCTGGGCAGAAGCTGGCTGGGCAGCACATGGTGATGATTTATCGCTTGCATGGTGCCCACAATGGGTTAGGTGCTAAGTGAGTCCTGAATCCAAAACCTGGCCTAGCCAGTGGGCTGGAACAGGTTTAGGTGCAAAACAATAGCTTTTGAGAGGAGGAAAAATGAGCTGGCAATAGAATATGTCAAAGATGTGTGTAAGCAGAGGAGAAATGGGGGTCCAGGGGCTAAGCACTAGCAGCGCCCACTCAGAAGACCCCATTCAAGTCCCCATGTTATCAGCAGTAGGTTATGTAGGATGTACGCTGCAATATGTCCTGACCAGGAAGGGTTGCAGGTGCTTTGCTCATGCACTTCAAAGCCCAGATTACACCAGTAGGAATCCTCTGGGCTCCTCATCCCCAGTGGCTGCTCTTACCAGAAAAAAGATTTGCAGAGGTCCCTCCGCATAAACCATCCCCAGTGGACTTCTGGGTTTGCAGTGCCCCTTTCTGGGGGTGGGGGAGATGAACACTTCATTTCCCCATGTCTTGGTTGCAACTAGGGGACCTCTGTTTTGTTCTTTGCCGTGTTGTGGGGGTGGAGCTGAGAGCTGTGCAGAAAGGGTTGCTCTGCTCTGCAGAGAATTTACATTTTTGCTTTGGTTCCAGTTTGCAGCCAGTGTCCCCAAATGTAGAAAATCTCTGCAAAGCAGAGTCTGAGAACGACTTGTGCAAACGGCAGTGATTCACTTCCAGGATTTCAGGTGAAATCCCATCCAGCACAGGCCCAGCGCAAAGCTGAGCCTTCTGGACACTGCCTTGTAAAATAATGTACGGTGGAGAGGGTGTCCATTGGGGCACCCATTTCCCTGTCCTGGACACATAAGAACAAGCGGATGCCCGATGAAAAGAAAAGTCAATTCATGTGAATCTGACAAAGTGGTGTACTTTTCTGCCGCTGATGCAGTCGTCCTGTGGAACTCACTGCCCCTCGATATTATTTGGCACTGAGAAATTAGCAAAAAAGATTGGATCATCTTAGATGTTCATAGGGTTGTTTAAACAGAGAGGATCCTGCCTCAAGGGGTGGGGGTTGGACCAGATGACGTTTCTCCCAACCCAATTTTTCTGTGATTCTATAAGTTGTAATCAACTACAGCTTGGCTAAAAATGCATAAGTGGTATGCTTCAAGACATAAGCCAGTTTGGAAGAAATTTCTCTCATTGGGTAGGATATTTTTAGAGTTTTATCCACATCTGAACCATCCAACACTGGCCTAACACAGGGCTCAGGACTAAATGTATCATAGCTTGCTGATTATAGCAATCCCAATATGATGCTGGCCATATAGTTCCCTTGGGTGCCATTGGCTCCAGAAACTGGTATGTTTGAGTGTTTCCCAAACATTTGCATAGCCAGGGGACAGTTTTTTTCTGGATTAAAATAGGTGGCACACTTCACTCTTACACTCAAAATGGTGTATCTGTCTGGGTTTTTTCTGTTTCAAAACACATAACATCTTCCATTGCCTGGCCAAAGGAGATCATACCAGTGCTGAAATGCGCCATTAAAAAAGGACACTAAATCCATCTTGCTTTAAGCAAAGGATTGGTCTCTATATGGGGGGCAGTTCTCAACCTTTCTAGCCTCAAGGTCCTGCAGCACCTTTCTGAATTCATGGAGATAAATCTATATTCAAAAAGGATATGCAGGAGGCCTTGAGGCTAAAGAAGTTGGGAATCACCAATGTAGCTGGTGCCCTTAAGGGTGGTGGAGGCAGGACCTCACCCTGGCGTGCCCAGCTCTCTCTACTGTCTGCTCCCTCCGGACCCCTGGTCTGCACCTCCAAGGTCAAGGGCAGCCCACACTGCTGAGGCTGATCCTGCAGGGTCTCACAGGTTGGCAACCACCCCATGGGCCCTCCTGCCAGCCCGGGGACAGGGGACGAGTGGGGTTGCGGTGGGATGAGAAAAGTGGAGCTGTGTCTGTGCATCCATCTTTGTGGAAGAGCCAAGGGAAGAGATTTCTGTAGCCACAATCCCCAAACAGCCTGAAGAGGCATTTAGCTTGAGGAGCAAGTGCTGACTTCCACACATGTGCGCTGATAAAGGAGCGGTTAGGATGCAATGTGCCAAGAACCCAGCGTGTTTTAACGAGTCCCTTCGCTACCCTCTCCCTCCACCATAACCGGTGTTTTAAAACTTCCCTAAATACGTGGCTGTTATATCAGCTCTGGGATTTTTTAGCTGCTGGCTTGCTTCTTCCTCTGTTGATGACAGCCCGCAAACAGTCGTGCACCCAAAACACACCCAGAATAACATTTGCTGTGAGAGCATGACTCTGATTAAAGCCAATGATGGCTAGCAACCCTGTTTAGTTAGCTATGCCAAGCTTTGATAAGCTGGGGAGAGAGCTCTGGCAGGACTCTACAATCCATGTGAGAACAAGAGTT
Organism: Alligator mississippiensis; assembly: GCF_030867095.1. Lineage (NCBI taxonomy): Eukaryota > Metazoa > Chordata > Crocodylia > Alligatoridae > Alligator > Alligator mississippiensis. The sequence goes on along the minus strand of NC_081824.1, from coordinate 466,603,891 downwards.
TACACAAAAGGTTGCAGAAGGAGAGAATGAGGCTTTGTGACTATTGAAATAGGTGCGACTATACGGCCCAGCTCACTGGAGTCAGTGGAAATCTGGGCACTGATCTTAGAGAGCTTGGTCGTGGTCCCTACGCATCAGGCATCCAGGATTACACTCTCTTCCCAGGTAAGTTGAAGTCACTTCACTGATTGCAGGTGACACATGAATCTCGTGGCCTCGAAGGAATCCATTTCTTATTACTCCCACCCTCCCTGGGCTAGTTACAACACCTACAATTTTCCTTCTTGTTCCCATTGGAGGTGGCGTTCTTGCGTGAGTCCACATCGACATCTTCCTGCTAGGCTGCTGTTCAGCAGCTGCTGTGATTCTCCCCACAAGTGCCCATCGGTGTGGGCAAAATGAACCTTGCCTTCGCAGACAAAATCATAGAAAAAGGAATGGGAGGGACTTCAAGAGGTCATCTGGTCCACCCTCTGTCCCAAGGCAGGGTCAGCTACTTCAGCCATGCCTGATAGATCGGCACTTCTCAACCTGTTTAGACTCAAGGCCCCATCTCCGAAAATGCCAGCTTTTAGCTTTCACTTGTTTCTTGACTACAGGAAAAAGACTAGAGCAATTTTTCTGCTGTTGCAAAGAACTCAGAAAGCCCATTGCACGTCATTATGTCTTTGCCACGATGGAGTCTGGATTTCTCTTCTGAATCATGTGGACGTGTTTGCACACCTAGCGGTGTTCATATTGCAGCACCTTGCTTGAAAGTCACCCTGGCATCTGGGCTTCGAAACCTCTAGTGGTAGAGATCCCTCAGCCCCCCTAGGTAAGCTCTTCTAGCGCTTAATTATAAAGCGCTTCAGGGTAAAGAGGACTAGATCAATGTGACAGGTTATGATGCCCTTTTCCCTGAGATTTTCTGAGCAGGGGAGGATGGCTGCTGAATGCAGTCATGTCAATCATGTGAATGGAGCAGTTGATCTCCAGGTAGGATGTCGCCAAGGAGGACTTCCCCACCTGATGCATCTAATCCCTTTGCAAGAATAGGCAATAACTGAAGAGCTGTACAGAAGGTGCGTTTCATGGGGCTCCCAAATTATCAGGGATAATCCTCCAGCGTCATGTCATTGTGATCCCTCAGGGAGCGAGGCATCAGGTTGATTTTCTGTGATTAAGGGTGGAAATTCCCCACAAGACGGAGATAGAAGAGACGGCGAGTGCAGATCTCAGCAGCCCAGCCAATTCTTGTCGGTAAGGGCTGGGGAAACAAGTCTGGGGCTGGGGGTGTCTTGTGCACACGTGTACATGCGTGCGTGATCCCGGGTGTGTGATTTGGACGCTCAATGTGTTTAATCCTTGATCCTTTAATACGGCCAGACAGAAGTAAAATAAAAACACAGCCGACACCGAGTGAGGTGACTCTTTTTATAGCCACCACGTTAGGTTTCAATAACAGCTACACACGCTTTTTTGTTAATTATCTGGCATATGGGCTTGGGACTCCGGCCAGCTGGGCTCTCCCTACGCCTGGCTGTGACTAAGGACTTTCAGTCCAAGCGTGCCACTGTCAACTCAGCACTCGTGGCAGTGACTGACAGGCATGCGAGCTGACCAAGAAATGCACGTTCTTAGACAGTCTTTCATTCAGCTGGCCCACACCACAGCTCGCTGGATTCAGCCAAGCGGAGCAGCCCTGGCAGCAGATGTGCCCCACGGTACCTACGCTGCATAGACGTGAGTGGAGATAGGTCAGTGTAGCCTGGGGAAAGATCTGGCCCATTGTATGGAGCTGCGTCCTGACAGGACCAAACGTTTGGGATCTGACTTGTGGACCATTGTGTGCCCTCGTGGGGAAGCAAACTTTGCAGAGAGTCCTGAGTCCTGTGTGAGCTTGTAAGCCAGGGGTGTTCAACATCTGGTTTGCTGGCCAGATCTGGCCCAGGGTGCTGTGTCATCTGGCCCACGGGGCTCCCCAAAGAGCTGGGGATTTGGTGGTGGGAGAACAGCGGCACCACTCCCCTGCAGCCCAATCTCCAGACCCAGGGGGAGCCCTGAGGGCTGGATCCCAGTGTGTGGGGACCCAGTCCTGGTGCCTGGGCAGTGGGGTGGGACAGTGCCAGGCTCCGAGGGCCCAGTTGTGGTGTAGAGGGAAGGGTGGGTCAGTGCCAGGGCCCAAGCTAGCCCACAGTCTTGCCCCATGGCATTCATCTGGCCCACGGGGCCAACAGGCAGAACACTGCTGCTCTAGGCTGTCAGTGCCTTAGATGACTCTAATCCAGATTTATTTTGCACCGTAAGCTTTATTCAGAGGCAAGAGTGACTCACGCCTAGATTTACCATCATAAACCTCAAGTAAGGATCTAGAGCAGGGATCAGCAACCTTTTAGGAGCAGGGGGCCAAATTAGCTCAGCTCCCTCTGAAAGTGCTCACCACCCCGTTAGCCCGCTCTGTGCTCCCAACCCAGCTGCCGCTCCTACCCTGGCGCTGACGGCCCGGCTTCATGGGCCAGATGGTATCACTTGACGGGCCATATCCGTAGGTTGCTGGCCCCTGATCTGGGGGAAGGAACGAGGAGGTGTGTTTGCTTTGTTCATCCAGATCAGATCAGCAATAGATCCTCTTTCTTTCGGGAGAAACTATGGGTAGGGCTAGAGCTTCAGCTGGTCTAACTAGTACACCTCCAATGAAGCCATTTTGCATCCATTGAGGACCTGGTGCATGTACATCCCATGGCAACCCGTATCATGCAGGGTAGGTTTGATCCAGGGTCAGCACTTTGCAGAGCTGAGAAAAGAAAGCCAGATTCAGCCTCTTTCAGCATGTCTCCAGGGCTCCCAAACAACATAAGGCAAATTAGCGCTCTTTTCCAGGCCTACATTCAAAGGGAGAACAACCTTTGCTAAAATGCAGCAATTTTCCCCAACATCCCTTGTGGGGTGGGGGGCAAGCAGGGAGCGGGGTTGACAAGCTGGGCCAAGACAGCGAGTGTTAACTAGGTCCTTTGATTCGAACATGCACGTTGTGGCTTCTTCTTTGATGCCTGTGCTGGCTTCTGCTTGCTGGAGCTGTCCGTCACAGGAGTGGAAAGCAGCAGGAGGCACTTCCTCCGGTGTGAAATGGGTGTTTCTGTGAGCTGGCGGCATTGCCTGTTGCTGCATTCACTAATCAAGGCTGAAGGAGTAGGTGTATTTTCCTGACAACTTTTCCCGGGGGAGACCGGTGTTTGCTCTGCAGTTCTTGAATGCCTTCCCTTTGATGGTCACAAATGCTTTGCCAACAGCACAGTATGTGTATATAGCTATATGTATGTGTGTATATGTATATGTATGTATGTATGTATGTGTGTGTATATGTATGTACGTAGACGTACTTGGGGAGGCTGTGATTCCCTTGAGGTCATGCAGAAAACCTGGCTTTACAACCCATTCACTTTTCAGTCCTAGGCTTCTGTTTTTCCTATGTGACCAATCTTTTCTCTCTGTGCAAACAGAAACAATGTCTTCTGTTAAACAGTACAGCCCGATTCTGTATTGGGATTTGTTCTGTCAGAGGGAAATCTGTCCGAGAAACATGGGTCCAAAATCAGAGTCCCTATACTGACTTCCCTCCTCCCGCAGCCAGCTCTCCTTCCTTAGAGGGCACAAGGACAAGTACAGGTGGGACTGAGAGGTGAAACGGCATGTGGGATGTTTGAAAAATGGGAATGTGCTGGCCTGCTTAGTTCAAGGAGGCTTGGGTGGCATTTCTCCAGGTCTGAGAAAGGTTTCATTGAATGAAACTGGGTGGTATGCACATTTGTGCATCTATATACATAGGGCTGGAAAGGACCTTAGAAGATCTTAAGTCAAGGCATGAGCATGTCTATCTCAACCCCGGACAGGCTTTGCTTTAGTGTGTTAAAAACCTTCAGTGAAGTAGACTCCACCATCTCTACCCAGCCGGCTCTAGTACTTCACAACCCTTACAGATAGGAAGCTTTCTTGATACTTAACTTAAATCTTCTTTGTTGCACACGTTATTCCAACTACTTCTTGTCCTTTCTCCGCCAGACTTAGAGAACAGCGGGTCACCATCCTCTTCATCATAATCCTTTAGATATCAGAAGTTTGCTAAAGTGGCCCCTGTACTCTTAGTTTCCATTGGTGAAAATTAATAGAAGCAAGCTTCTTCCCAATTACCTGCACAAGAGGAGATCAATGAATATTCATTCCCGATGCTGTTTTTGCAGCAGATGGAGCTCCAGTTCAAGAGTTTTCTCTAGACTCAGAGAAGCCATCGCTGCATGATTCAAATCAAGGTAACCTCCGTTCATCAGGGGATAGCCATCTCTGGGAGCCCTTGCCTGCTGCCATTGATATCAGTGACAAAACGTGGACTGAGCTACTTCAGCAGTGGACGCTGGAGGGTCAGTCTCATGAAGGCACTCAAGCAGGTTACAAACCTGGGCGAAGAAGCAACTGGTATGAGCAAAACTTTACCTCCTTTGCTACATTTCCACTACCTACAACAAAGAAGCCAGAGATGGGACTCTGTGAGGTAACCTGACCATTAAGTAGACAAACCAGATCTTCTTGAAGGCCCTTAGCTCCTTGTGCATAGAGTATTTCACTCCCTGCAGTATATACAACCATTATCTGGATTGTCTTCTACTTCTTCACACTGCTGGGGATGGCTGGTACCCAGCTACCTTGCAGGGTATGCATGTAATTTATTTTGCAAGAATACGGGAGAATGCCCATGAATACAGGGACACATCCTCTACAGATCACCCCAGCAATAATCAAGGATATTGGACCGGAAGGGTCACTGAATCCAGGCCCTCATGTCAGATAATCCTGAAGCACCAAAGCATCCATGTCCCATATAGCTCAATCCTTCATTAAATACATAGCTTGCATCCCTTGACTAGGGAAAGAAGTTACTCGTAAACCAGTTCAAGTGATCAGCAGCTGATTTAAACCTGGAAATGGATAGAAGTTCAAAAACCAGTTTCGAAATGGCCAAAACTGATTTATGATAAACCTGGCTGAATGTAGTATCAGACTTAACTGATTTAGGTTAAACTGGTTTATGTAACTTCTGTCCCAGACCCCTGAGTCTGCAATCCAGCAGTGAAGAAGCCATAACCAGTCTGGACAACGTGAGCAGAAGGCCAACACAGGTCCCTCTCCGCGAAGATCTCCTGCAGAAGCCAATGAGGGCAGCTGTAGAGAGGGGACCTGATGAAAATGAGTTTGGAAATGTCTAGGTGCTCAGGGCCTCATTTTCCTCATGCCTTGGCTGAATGACTTGGCTGAATGATAGACAGCAGGGGCAGGTGAGGTAGATGAAAGCAGAATAAGGGTTACTGCTCTCACGGCCTGCAAGGGTGAAGAAGTTTGATTCTCCTCCACCGAATGGTTTGAGAAGGGGGTAGGATATATGCTTGTTATCATGCCCTCAGTGCATGGCCATATTGAACTACCCACCTCTCCCTTTTCTCCGTGATGAGCACAGGAGGGAGATGCTGCTCTGCCAAGGGGTGTTTGCTCTGGCTACCTCTGTGCCCTCAGCTCCTGACCTTGAACTGCCACCCCAAACCCAGGGGTCATCAGATAGAGAGAAACCCTGGTGGTGCTCCTTCTGGTGGAGTCCTATGGGGTTAAGGCTGCCTTATTTTAGAGGGACAAATGCGACCTTCTGCAAGGGAACGCAACTCTGGAATAGTAAACGAGGCGGTGGTTGTAAATGTAATGTCCCCCTTCGTATTTGAAAGTCTTCTCTGGTGTGAAAATCTTCCTTAAAAAAAATAAAACAACACAACTTTTGTGAGCGTGTGATGCTGAAGATGGCTGTAAATAAGGAGACTGAAACACAAATGGCAATTTATGGCCACAAATAGCTTTTCAGTCCGAGCAAATTGGGAAGCTATCCAGCTCTTGGCCTATGAAAATGAAATGATTATACTGGCATGGGAAAAAATGATCTGACATCTCAAGCGTTTTGAGCCTCCTCCTTCAATACATCCCTGGATCACCTCGAACTGAACGCCTGCGCACTTGGTGCCAAGCGTGCAGCATAGCACTTCTGAGATGCAGACAAGTGTCTACTGGTGCCCAGGACTGCCAGGCCTTCTTAATTTTAACTGCTGGCCCCTTGCAGACGTTAATCAAGCTTGCTCTCTAGGTCTGGATTCCAACCAGGGTTCCCCTTCTGAAAAGCGAGTGATTAAACATTTGAACCGTGTAGCCAACTGGCATGGAGCGCCTGCTCACTTAGCAAAACTATGTCATATTAGGGTAACTATATTTCTTCACCTTCAGCATAATTCATTAAGATGCTGCAAGCATGGAAAAATGAAGTCATTATTCATCACTTCGAAAATTATTTTTTACTAGTTCTTGCAGTTTCCAACCTGGTGTAGATAAACACGGTGCCTTGCAAAGCCGGTCATTTGCTCTATGGTCACGTCATTCCTATCGGCCAGGGTGGAGAAAGATGAGTTTGTTGATTCTTCGGTGCTTTGGTGCGAGTTAGGTGGGTGTCTTTGGAAATGGATTGGCCGCACACTTGGAGAGACTGGAGACCTTCACGGCCCTACTTAGCATGCAATGCAAACTCCTGCAGCAACACTAAACACCATCCTGTTTGCACTGGAATTTTCTTCTGGAATGGACAATGGGGGCATTGTATCACACTGTGTTTTGTACAGTTACTCAAGGGATTAATAAAAGGTGGTCTGAGCAAAGAGGTGGGTTTAATCCTCAGGATGTACTAAAGTTCTGTATGGCATGGATGGAGACACGTTCGGGTAGAAACAGAGACAGAGGGTGGGTTTTGGTAATAGAGAGTGTGTCTACACGTGCTTTTACATGCTCCTAAACTTAATGCATATTACCTAATGTGCAGTAAGGCAATTCAGGTGTGCATCTACACATGCACACGCTAAGGCACATTAATGCAGTGTGTAGACCGACTTGGGACTAAAGTTAGTCCCAAGTCATTCAATACACACAGCATTAATACACCTTAGTGTGTCTACATGTGCATTAAGGTGTTTTAGCTATCCGTGCCTAATTTGATACTTGCTTTTGCAGGTATCAAATTTAGGTGTGAATAGCCTAAAGTTGCCATTTTTAAGGTGCATTAAGGGTGTGCATATGTAGACTCATGCCCTTAGTGCACTTTAAAAATGGCTAATGCGCCTTAAATTGGCATGTCTAATTCATGACACACCTGGGGTGAGGCATTTAAAATAGAGCTACCAACACAGAATAAACCTCATGCCCCAGTGAGTTGCTACTCTAGTTTATCCCTGGACTGTGTAATTTAAATGCTTTCATGTGGTCATATCAGGTGCTTCTAGGTCACATCTCCATATTTGAAGGATTCAAAGGCAACGAGATCTTGGTATCTGCCTGTATATTTAAGGCATGGTGCTGTGGATGGAAGCCATGTGTTTCTACCCATCATTTTAGTAAGGGATGCCAAAGGCTTCAGTTAGAAGATCAAAATCCTCCTCCCAATCTCTCTATGAACTGCATTTGACTCCTACTTTGCAGTGGTTGTAACAGTACCTTCAGAGTTTCATAATGATGTCCCTTGTTAAAGATAGCCTGAGGGTCAGTTAACCCAAGAAGAGGCTACAACCTAAAGAGACCAGGCAAAGCATGTGTCTACACAGGGGGAACAGTGCAACTATGGCACATGATAATCAGTGCTAGCTTAAACCAGCTTGTATGTGTAGTAGTTGCACTGAAGGCATATTAGACACCATGGTATGGACACAGGGTTCCTCGAAACTTTTTGCTAGCATGTGTCAAACCCAGTGGCACTGTGTCTTCACTGCTACTGCTACCCAAGCTAGCAAGGGTATGAAACAACACAGGAGTAAAACTGAGCTGCTCTGCTCTCCTAACCATCATCCTACCCACCACATCACCCTGCCTACTGGGGGTCGAAGTACCGTTCTTCTTTGCCTGAGCTCTCCAGTCCTAAGGAAGGTGGGGTAAAGACCTGAGTGAAGATGAGATGCCTTGAGCTTATCTTTGCCTCTGGTGATGGAGAGACGTGGTTGTGAGTGCTGGTGAGTCCCTCTCTGGAGAGGGTCCTTATACCACATTTGCTCCCTGGGTTGCAGAGTGGAGGTTTGTTCCTCAGAGAAGCACTTGTTGCGTCACACCAACATGAGCATCTGGTGCTTGTGGAAGAAAAGGGCGTGGAGGAACGCACGCTTGGGCATCTGAGCTGAAAAAGAAGCCTGAGAATTCCCTTGCGCTTGCAGGAAGGGAGGTTTGGGGACCTGCTCATTCCACAAGCGCAGCGTAATCCATGGCACGTTAATGCCAAATCTCTCGCTGACTTCCATGGACTCAGATTTCACCCCAAGCACTGAAGGGGCAGATTTTCCAAGGACACTTGGGCACCCAGGCAGGGGGAGCTGGGTTCCATGTCTCTGAAAATAAAGATCTCCCTCCCCCCTGCAGCCCTGGAAGTCCCCCCCAGCAGCGGGAGGTGGAATTTAAGGCCCTGTAAATTCATAAGGTAGCATAAATACCTCAGCTGCCTTATGGCAACATAATCACCTGAGCCACTCAAATCCTCTCGATGACATAACCTTTTAAATCCCCTTAAATATTTAGTGTGGCTTTAAGCACTTAAACCACTAATGACATACACTGACAAGCAAAGACTTATTCACGAAAGAGCACAAACCACTCTCAGTCTCGGGGCTGACTGGTGCCGGGTGATACATGCTGATGTGAGCAAACAGGGCCATGTGCTTGTCTCCATTACAGAGGTGCTAGTTGCACCTTGGACAGCGGCGGTGGCCAGGGCAGGGGTGGTGTCGGCTTGGGCTGGTGATGGCAACGAGGCTGGGGCCATGCTCACCCAGCCCTAGTCAGGGCCACTGCTCAGTTACCCCGCTATAGAGCTGGAGCCACCCCATTAGCATTGGCGGGGTGTGCTCCAGTTTTGCATGGGCGTAGCGAGACCAGAGTGATTGCATGCGATACGTTTTACTATCAGGAGGAAGAGCAATTGGATCACGTTTTCTTTTGGGCATGTGCACCAGCTGGTTTTTCAGTTGTTCATAAGCTGGGTGGAGTGGCGGGCACTTTGGAGGATAGGACTGGGATGCAGAAGGCCTCAATATGCTGGGAAAATGGTCCAAGGTCCATTGAATGAAATTCAATAAGGACAAGTGTAAAGTCCTGCACTTGGGATGGCACAATAATGCCAAATAAACCCATGCTAGGTTGTATTAAAGGAAATGCTGCTTGCAAGTCATGAAAAGTGACTGCTACTCAGTTCAGCCCTCATGAGGCCTCACTTGTTGCCCTGTGTCTAGTATTAGGCACGGCACTTCAGGATGGGGACAAATTGGAAAGAGTCTAGCAGACAGCAACAAAAATGGTTGGAGGTCTTGGAAACATAAGTTACAAGGAAAAGCTGAAAGTCCTGGGGTCGTATAGCCTGGAGAAGAGAAAACTGAGGGGGGGGATAACAGCCTTCAGATACTTTTAGGGCAGTTTTAGAGAGAATGGTGATAGAGTATTCTTGGTGGTGACAGAAGACCTGACAAGAAACAGGGTCTTAAATTGCAAGAAGGGAAAGTTAGGGTGGATCTTAGAAAAAATTTCTCATTATGAGGGTGGGTAAGCATTGGAACAGACCACCTAGAGCAGTTGTGGTTAATAACCCTCTTCGGTGGTTATTAAGACCAAGTTAGACTTGGCTGAGATGGTTTAGATAGGGATTGGAGTAGATGGCCTCCTGAGGTCCCTTGTAGCCCTGCTTGTCTATGATCCTACGATAATTATCCAACCTGTATTAACCTCCTTGGTCAATTTTCCCATTCAAGTCAAGCAGAGGTTTGGTGTAGAGATCTAGGGAAGCAGAGCTGGGTTCATAGCTTTCAGGTTTCTGCAACATAGAATAGCTTTCTCCCTGTGGAAAATTTCAATTGATCACAAATACAATTGTTATGCTTGCTTATTTCCAGGCACGAGCATCGAGTTTCCATTAGTTCTTGGCTGACCATTTTCAACTGAAAAAGGTTTGCTTGGAAGAACAAGTTTCAGTCAGAAATGTTGGGCCAGCTCTTCTGCAGTCATTAACATTTTGGGGCAGGGGAAAGCGTTGGTTTCACACCTTGGTATGATAATGGGACATTCCTATTTTCTGTACTGAGAACTCAGATTAAACAGATTCAAGTCCATGCTGCAGCAGAGCAACAGAGCCACGACCCTGCCATGCGAAGGAAGCTAAGGATTCTCCCCAGGTGTGAGGATCCTCGGCAGGGATCATGTTGTCACTATCTAATAGATGAGATGGAATTGCTTTCCTCATTTTTGCAAACATGGAACTGAGGCTAACGACTTGTCTACGTCGGTATTTAGGGTTGACCCTGAGGACTCAGTCTGAACTACCCCTCCCATGTATCTCTTAACCTTGCATCGTCTACTTATTGTGCTGTTTTCGAGCCCTTCTAGGAATCAGTCTGCAAGCAACTTGGCTCTGCTTCTGTGCCTGTCTCCAATTATAGGCAGTAGAGATAGGGGGTAGGGTACAGAAGATCTCGATGCCAAGGACAGGGAATTGTGGGATTGCTGCTGGCTGACTTCCTGTGTGCTAGGCCCAAAGTACCCAGGTCAATGCCAAACAGATTGCAGTGTGGTGTGGGGACAAGAAGGGAAGAGCAAACCTCAGCCTTGAAGCTGACGGTAGCACCTGGGGTTGCTCTGGTGGTCAAGCTGAAGGGTTTTCATTATAGATGGTCAGCAGATATGGGCTTGATGGTGGCTTGAGGTCAATCAACCCTACACAGCAGCATAGACAGAGTGTGCATGACTGAACCAAGGTCCTTCAGGAAGCATTCAAAAAAGCTGGAGATTGCACCTGGGGCCTCCTGAGTCCCAGGCAGGTGCTCTAACCCTACGGTCATCCTTGACACTTGTGCGCTGTCTGCTATTATGTCAGCGCCGTCTCCTTGGGAATGCATTAATCAGCCTGAGGCCTGCTGCAGAAGTTGTTGGCACCAAGATGCTCTATCAACCAAAGGGAGCAACTCTTGATTCACAGTGACGGCAGGCCTTAAACAGGTCTGTTTGTTTTTCCCTCCTGGCCCATGACCTTTTGCATTCACCCACTGCTTCCAGATCTGCTGTTACAACTCAGCTTCCTCCTGCAGGCCTTGATCCTGCAAGGTGCCAGGTGTCTTCTGCATGGGGTTGAACCATCCTCCACTTTACCTGAGGTTGGTGGGGGCATAGGCCACTAAGCATGTGGCAGGATCAGACCAAGGTGGACCAAGAGGTCACTTCCCTGGCACTGCCTCTTGCTCCCCTCCCATCCTGTTTCTTGCTTTCCTTCCTGTTGTCAGTCTTCATCTTTCACCACACTCAACATGGCCCATAGAGAGGGTCTTCCCCACAAACTTGCTTGCACTTATGCTGCAAACCCTCATCAGTCTTGCTAAAGTCTTTTGTGTGTGGATCTCAGGCCTTCTACCAGCTGTACTGAGCTGGCAGAGCAGCTAAAGCATCCTGCTAGGCTTTCAGAGATGGGAATTCAAGCCCTGACAATGCTGGATTGGTGTCAAAGGCTGCCCCCAGGTGACCCAGTGGTTAATGGTATTTGATCACTTGAGTTGAGGTATCAAATGCAGCTGGATTTGATGCTAATGAGCTCTCTCTCTCTCTGGTGTGCTGTTTTGGTGTCCCTTACCCAGACTAGCTTGATAGGCCAACTAAGCTTAGAAGAGGTCTTTGTCCTTTCTTGTCTCTAACAAGGCAGCTGCCAAGGGCACAAGACATCCCATTCAAGGTGGTGGAATATCCAAATGAAACCCTTGCTGATCCTTTCCCAGATGCCAGTCAGGGCTGGGCTCAGGCCTGAGGTGCATCTACCAGCTTCAGCCCCTGCCAGGTGGATGGAAAGTCTGATGGGGAGGAGGTCTGTGGTTGCGGCCTGCTTTCTACTGCATTGGGAAGCATGCTCGGAGGCAGGATTGCTCCACAGCAAGTTGTGCTGGCAGGGTAAGGGCTCATAGCCTGCCCTGCACTTGGGCATGGCCTCTGGGAAGCCTGTAGACCTGATGACATGGCCTTGTGTGCTGGATCCAGCTGGCCCCACTTGCCGACTTTGCACATCCCAGTTCCAGGAGCACCCAGACTCTTTTTACCACCCCGGCAGCACAGACATCCTCAATGCTGGGCCACGTTCCTCGGTGGTGCCTAGAACTCAGTGGGGCGACACCAGTATGAGCTGGGTCTACTCCAGCGTGATAGAGCAGGGATGAATCTGGCCTGCTGTGTTTAAATCTCCAGCGATTCCCCAGCTTGTTATAATGCAGTGGGGAAGAGCAGTTTCCTGCTTATAGAGTTGGGCTTCCCCAAGTGGACACCCACCAGGCACGGAGTAGAGGCCAGACGGCTCTGTTGGAAGATGCTTGAGGGATGGAACGGGTCTATTGTGCCTAGGAAGAGTCAGTCTGTTTCCTCTGAAGGCACGTCTCTGCTGGGGGCACCCTAGTCTGTGAAGTGACAACGGTGATACAAATCATCTTGTCTGCAATCTGTGCACTGAGAAGGTTTAACACTGATGGAGGCAGAGGGGATGAGAGAGCTATCTTGTGTATGCAGCAAGGTGCTCCAGGCCAGGACTCTTCTGTTCCACGTGCTGAGTGACACAGCTTCTCTAAGTACCTGTTTGAAGACATTTTTGCCAAGACACTAGCTCATATTAGGCAATCAGGACTCCTAGTAGAGATGGTATCTTTTATTAGACCAACAAGATTTTTGCAAAAAAAAAATATATATATTTTTTTTTTGCAAAAATCTTGTTGGTCTAATAAAAGATATCATCTCTACTAGGAGTCCTGGTTGCCTTTTTCTTTAGACCAATACAGCTACAACCTGGATACCTAGTTCATATTAGTGCATCGGGCAGGTGAAACATTCATTTTGAAAAGGTGCTTTTGGGGATTTTTTGAGTCAATTTTTTTATACCAATTTTTGTGGAAAACGCTTCATACTTTCTGGGTGTTTGCCCTCCCCTGTATGTTTGCAAACCAATAAAAACAATTTGCTGGAGGGTAGGGCTAGGATTCAGAGTGACCTGGACAAATTGGAGGATTGGGCCAAAAGGAATTTCATGAGGTTCAATAAGGACAAGTGCAAAATCCTGCACTTTGGCAATCCCATGCAACGGTGCAGGCTGGAGGTGACTGGCTGGGCAGCAGTTCTGCGGACAAGGACCTGGGGGTGACAGGGGACAAGAAGCTGAATAGGAGCCAGCAGTGACCCCTCGTTGCCAAGAAGGCTAACGGCATCCTGGGCTGCAATGGGAGGAGCATTGCCAGCAGATTAAAGGAAGTGATTATTCCTTCTATGCAGCACTGGGGAGGCCACATCTGGAGTCCTGTGTCCAGACATGGACACATTGGAGAGAGTCCATCAGAGGGCAATGAAATTGGTTGGGGGGCTGTGGGACATGACTGGTGAGGGAAGGCTGAGGGAACTGGGCTGATTGAGCCTGCAGAAGAGAAGACCGAGGGGGATTGAATAGCAGCCTTCAACTGCGTGAAGTGGGGTTTGAAAGAGGATGGGGCTGGACTGTTCTCAGTGGGGGCAGATCACAGAACAAGGAGCAATGGGCTGAAGTTGCAACAAAGGAAGTTGAGGTTGGATGTTAGGAAAAAAATTCTCACTAGGAGGGTAGTTGAGCACTGAAACACATTACCCAAAGAGGTGGTGGCATCTCCATCCTTGGAGGTCTTTAAGGCCCAGCTGGACAAAGCCTTGGCTGGGATGATGGGGCTGGTCCTGCCTTGAGTAGGGGGTTGGACTAGATATGACCTCCTGAGGTCCAACCCTCATTTCCCACGATCCTTTGATTCTGTGTGTGAAGTCTTAAAGATGTGATTCTCCATTGCATCCACTTTCCAAATGTACCACACCAAAGCAGACCAGGAGCCTATGTAGTCGGCTCTAGGAGAATTACTGTAGTGTGGTCTTCACAAAGCAAAGCATAGAATGGATGTGCCAGAATTACCTTTGGGCAATCCAGGAACAGAAACAATGCTAGGTGATTTTTATGACCAATCATCATTTTTATGACCAAGGGTGAAGTAGTGCAATACTCTCTTGGAATGACAAGCCGACAGGGTAAAACACAATTTGTGAAAAATGTTGTGGAATAACCTTGGATAATGAATAAAGCCCAAAGAGTCATCACCTGCCAGCAGGAAAGATGAAATCCATTGAGTTTAAGGATCTTCGAAGAAGCCAGTGGGAGTTAGGATCTGAGCATGACTCTCCTGGGTGCTCTTGAAAGTCCCACTATCAAGTCCCACTGTTCATTAGGAAGTATGCACTCAGCTCTGCTGATCTCCTGGGGAGGAAAGGATGCTTCTCTAAGGGAAGCCTCTTCTCTGACATGGTGTCCACTTCTTGACTTACAGGTCCAGGTATGTTCTGTGACTTTAGCGGCAAGAAGTACAGTCCAGGAGAGAGCTGGCATCCTTACCTGGAGCCTCAAGGGCTGATGTACTGCATCCGATGCACCTGCTCGGAGGTGAGTTTGGCACAAGAATGGGCATCTAGGACACTGCATGCTAGCTTTGCCACTGCTGCCTGTGATCGGCTGCCTCTGATCGGTCCAGATCCAGCAGCAAACCCCTTTCAGGGAGGTGGGTCCTGTGATTGTGATAACGGTCCTCAAGTTTTGGAGTAGCTTAATCTGTTCAGAAAACTTCCACAGCTGAACTCTCTTAGACCACTTCAGCTCTCGCCTGCCTTGTCTCCTGCCTCACTGGTGACTTGTGGGTGGAGATGTGGCTGCTGATGAAGGGCAACCCTGACCCTTGAATGGCAGTGGTGTTGGGAGACAAGATGCTGCACCAGGAGTGGAGGCAGGGATGGGATGGGAGCAGAGGGGCAATATCTGGGTCTTAGTCCATCTTGCAGAAGAGACTTGCATCTCCGTGCTGTACTAGCTGGAGCTTCTGCATTCCCCCCATGTAGACCCTGTGAGCTACATCTACACAGCCCAGAGTGGCAAAGACACGGAGCAAAGAGCCCCGTTCCTCTCAGAATGAAGGAAAGACATGTCTTGATGAGGATGTTTGCACCCTTCCTAACAGGGGCCTCCAAGGAGATGGAGGAAATGCTGTTAGGCACTGTACAAACACACGACAACAATAGAGAATGCCTGCCCCCAAAACACAGACTAAATGGGCAACACCAATAAAGGGGGAGGGAAAACCAAGCTAAAGCCACATCATAGCAGAGACACAAGAGAAGCTAGATTGGAAAATCTGTTTACAATGCACAATGCAGTGAAGTGTAGAGACACCGGAGGTAGCTTGGGGACCAGAAGCAGGTCCCTTGCATTCAGAGGTACGCTGCCCTGCATAGAGAATTCGCTAACACAGCTGCTGGCGCCTGAGCTAGCACCATGTGAGCTAGCTCGGGTATCCCTTGTCACCACTGAGACCTACCCAGGGCAAGACCTAATCAGAGTCCCAAACTAAGCCACTGCTCCTAGGAGACCTGATAAATGTAGAGAAGAGTGTGCCCAACGGTGAGACGTGGCACTATTGGGAGGAGCTGGGATCTGAGCACAGGGGAGGACGTTTTCAGGATGCAGCTACCAAGCAGCCTGGCAGTGACGGGGTTTCTTGAGGATCTTACCTGGGTGCCAATGTAGGTTCTCCCCAACAATTTAAATATCACAAACCTTCCACTGGGGTCACTTGGCTTAGCTTCTTGCACCATTGGAGCGCCTTTCCTGCAGCAGCTCCCGGGGAGATGTCACCTCAGGTTTTGCAGCTGGAAGCTGGTGTTGAAATGGCTGCTCTGAGGCCAAAAACATAGGAAGGGACATCATCCCCAGCAGCAGTGAACATCCCCCTCTACCTCTGCTCTGTCCTCTTCAGTGCTGAAGGTGTAGGGTGCGGGGCAAAGGGTGGGGGGATGGAGGTCATAGATGTCCTGGTCACTGTACTGGCCAGTTGCACCTCTGGCTTGGTACAAAAGGCCAAATGAGGTGGCATCTTCAGAGAAATCATAGAGAAGTGGGGTTGCAAGGGACCTCCGTAGGTCACCTAGTCCAGCCCCCTGCCTGAGGCAGGATCAGCCCTGTCCAAACTATCTCAGACAAATCCATTATCTAACCTCTGAGTAAAACTGCCTGATACTGCACAAGACATCAGGCTGGGGGAGGCAGTCTTAACTTTTTGGCTGACGCGGCCCCATTCTCTCTCTGTGCCAACAGAGCATAAGCGTGAGCTGCTACCGGATCCAGTGCCCGGCCGTGCATTGCGTCAACCCCGTCACCGAGCCCCAGCAGTGCTGCCCACGCTGCGCCGGTAAGTGCCGTTCTGGCCCGGGCTCTCTCTTTCTGTTGGCCCAGGAGCAGGTTTTCCTTTCAACATGATCCTTTAGCTCTTGGACAGGCTGAGACAAAAGAAAAATGGGATGCATGGAGCCCTGGAGGCAGCAAACTCCCTCTTAAAGGGCTAGGCTGTGACTTACACAAGGTGGGTGTCTGGAGGGTGAGTAGCCTGCCTTCCTGCGCTGCTGGGCTGGGCTCCAGAGCAGACGGTGAATGATGAACTGGTGGGGCAGGATCAATGCCCACCTACTCCCTGGCTTGCCCCAAGCTGGGGTGTTGGTGCTAGTGGAGGACAGCGGGCACTGGGACCCATGGGGGAAAAAGAAGGAGATGGGTCTGCCTGATCTACGTGTCCTCTCCTGGAACAGTCTGGCTACGGCTGTGTCCTTAGTGATGCAGCTCTCATTTCAAGATAAATTATGCTCAGAGAGGTGGGTTGAACTGTGTTTATGGGTTTCATTCCAGCTATTGATGGTGCAGGCGAGCCTGGATCCAGTTTTAGGGATCTGATAAATACACGCTATGTTTATGTTTCCCCTGGAAGGTGGTCCCGGCTTCCCATTATTCAGAGCCGTGTCAGCGCCGGGAATCTGTTTAGCGTCAGCATTTCACCTCCTGCGGGCTGGGCCTGGGAAGCCGTGGAGCTCAGCAGTCTTGTTTCTGTCCGTCCTCTCCCCTGCAGAGCCGCACACGCCGTCTGGCCTCCGAGCGCCTGTGAAGTCTTGCCAATACAACGGGACGACCTACCAACAAGGGGAGATGTTTACCACCAGTGAACTCTTCCCTTCTCGGCAGCCCCATCAGTGCGTCCAGTGCAGCTGCTCCGTAAGCTATTTTTGAATCCGAGGGGGTCTGAGTCCAGCGTGGAGGGCCGGCGTGGGGAGGATATGGCCAGGGAGTGAGCATCCAAGCCTGTGTCATCTCTCCCTGCCCCTATGAATGCAGTGTCACACAATGCTGCAGGTAATCTGAGGAGCTCAGCTACCCATGGCCATCAGCATAGGGGCATTACAGCTCTTGCGGCTGTGGTCCTACCAGGGGCACGACTGCAGCAGCTTTCCCTGTATGGAGCAGTGACTCTCTCCATGAAGGAGTCCTTTTCCCTTCCATGGTATTAGTCCATAGGACACGGAGCTGCTCCATGTGTGCATATTGGGTCTGTCCCTCTGGGTAGGATTCTGCTCTTGCACGCGTGTAAACGGAAAGTAATTTCACTGCAGTTAATGGATTTATATTGGAGGGAAACCTGAATAAGGGAGGGGAGAATCAGCTCCTTGCCCAGCAGTCAGGGCAGTTTCATCTGACTGGTACCTATGGCTGGCTTCCGATCTCCACTTCCGGTGTAGAAGTTATTCTTCCCGTGGGCTTTCCAGTGCTTGGTCCAACCTCGTGTTACATATTCAAAGGGAAGACCCGTTGTCCCTGACAGAGGGATGCTACAAACATCTACTGGAGCTTCTCGCAGACATCTTGCTGTGGATGGGACCCACGAGGATGGGATTCTGGGCTGCATGGACCTGGGTACTGACCATCTGGGTTTTCTTATGAAGCAGCACTACCGCCTGCATGACAACACCTGGTCCCCTTCACTTCTAGATCCAAGACGGGAGGCCAGTCCCATCACCATGTTGCAATGCTGCCCCTGTACACTTAGACATCCATTGCTGCCTTGCGTCCCAGGATGTCTCATACAGCAGCCTCATGGCAAAAGACCCTTGTGTGCATTCGCAGCATAAAATCATGGACAGAATCAGAGAGGATGTGGGTTGGAAGGGAGCTCCAGAGGTCATCTAGACCAACCCTCCACCTGAGGCCGGATCATCCCTATCCAAACCATCCTAGATGAATCCACAATCTACCCTCTTCATAAAACTACCCTCACACCTGACACAACACAAGACATCATACCCTAACCTGCCACAGGTAAAGCAGAGGGACCACAGCAGCCAATGCCTTGCTCCTATAAAAGGTTATTAATGTGACACGGAGCCTGCAACAGCAGGGCACAGGACTTGATGAACCAGGCAGTCCCTTCCAGTTCCTGTGTTTTGTAGGAAGCTCCTACAATATTCCTTAGTTAGCAGCCCCGAAATTGTAGGTTTATACCAGGGAGATCAAATTCAAATGAGTTGGTGGGTCACATCTGGACCAGGGGGCTTCTCATGGCCTGGACAACCCACTTCTGTATCCAGCTCACAGAGCTTTTCGCCACAGCTGCCAGAGCTGCTGGGTGGATGTAAAGCACATGGGGCTGCCATTGCTCATCCACTTGCTCCTGATCTGTATGCTGAATAGCAACAGGAAACCAGAAATTCGGTGGCAGGCAAGGGGTGGGTGGGGGTGCTGGCCTGCAGACACAGAGAAAAGCGCCACAGGCCTGGCAGCCCACCTCTGTGGGCCATATGTGGCCCGTGGGCCATGTGTTTGACTGTGTGCAGTCTTTCTATAGTCTCCAAGGCCTAAGCAGATCACTAGCAGGGGCATCTCTTGTCTCCCTTCTGTTAGCCAGCACCGCCAGTGGGCATTTAATAAATGTCTCTCTTCTCAGAAAGCCTGCGGATCCAGCAACAGGCTCAGGCATAGGCCTGGCTTAGATCTGTCAGCCTTCTGCATCTGCATTTTACCCTGCCTGCACAATTGGATCACATTAACAGCCTGCTGAAAACATGTCCCAACTCCTGTTTACTTTTCAAACTCTTTACTACGCTGGCAGGAACACAGCTCATCCATTGTGTGGGCCAAAGATGGATGTCTTATGCAGGATGACTCCAGGCCTGAGTGTCTGAGGATAGATTGAGTGTCCTCTTCTACTCCAGGAGTAATAGGAAAGAGGAGAGCATAAAACTAAGAGCAATGACCACTCTAAGCTTGGAAGCCATATGGTAACTTTCCAATGCTCTGCATGTCCCGGGGCCATAAAAAAGAGAGTTTTGTACAGAGATTGCTTCATTCCAGGTATTGTATGAAGATACTGAGGGAGAGCAGACAGCTAAGGTCAGGGGGGTGGGATCTGGAGCCAGTCAACTCTACATGGCTGTTTCAGATCAAGTCTCACAGCTAAGTGTCCAGCTGTCATTAGTACCTGCAGACTCTTGGAAGGTCCATGTGGAACGAGGTTTTGGTCTCTGACCAATTCCTAATGGTCAAGTGTCCTCATAACAGTGGACAGTACCTCCCTTGTTGAAAACCTCAGGAGAGAAGCCAAGGAGCCAGCGAGCCATGGAAAGCAAACTACTTTCGTTGCAAGAGGTGGCCCTGGCATGCTGAGTGGTGTTGGTGTTGGCACCGGGGTTGCCTCCGTTGTTGTTCCCGCTAGGTAAAGAACAGATGCTGCAGTCTGCCTGTGTCAACCCCTTTCATCACCTCTTACAAAGTCACTCAAAACATCATCTGAAAGACACGGCAGGACCTGATGCTCTACCATACGCTATCAATTATATTTGCACCGTGGTTCTTTGTAAGGTGCCTTATACTGTAATGGCCTCACCATGATGAAGGATGGCCGAATATGATGCGCAGAGCCGGACTCAGAGATAGACAGGAGTGTGGGGCAGCCAAGAGAGAAATATTAGATAGGTATAAGCACCAATCCTCCCAACTATACCAGTTTGACACAAGTATACTGCTAATGAACATCTGTATTGGTAGGGTAGAACCAGACCCAGAGACTGCATGTGAGTGGACATATGGATCTGCAGGTTTTTGTGTATGAAATATTTCCACAATGGGAAGGATACTTCTGTCCATACTTGGGCACCTCCAGTGTCTGGCTTAAATTCATCTGCTTTATGAGACGTGGCCGGTCAAGGACCTGCGTCATCCACTCTCATTAGATGTGTTGGATTGCTTTCCTTCCCCTCTGGTTCCCTGTTTATTCGGCAGGACTACGTCTCGGCTGCTAAGAGGAAAATATAAGGATCACAATGAAGACATGCACCAGTCGGTCTTTGATTGCTTGTGTCTGATGCTGCCAGCTGCCAAAACAGCTGCACGAACAGCTGGGCTGACTATCCTCTTTGAAAACTGCAGTGAGTCCATGGCCTTTGGCATCAGCTCTGTTATTTATGACATTTGCCTCTCGTCCACTGGAGGCATTTACATCCACCGCTCTTAGCGGTGACCTGACATTCTCAGCCATGACCTAAAAGAAACAGGAACCAAATTTCACCCTCCGTGCATTGAAGGCAGCGGTGATAAGTCTGGATTTACATACCTGGAGCTAGAGCAGCAATCACCGTGGGGCTCTCGACACAGAGTGGCTCCATGAAGCATCATTTCTTTGCAAGATCTGTTTCCTTCTTATCTTCGTTTGTCAGTGCCGGTGATTGTCACGTAGGGTGCGGCAGCATCCTGTCAAGGGTGCTGTGGGGTGCTGGCCAGTTTTTGCCCTGCTAGGAATTTATAAGATAAATCCAGAGATGTCAAACAGGAATACATAGTCTCAAAAGCATTCTGCCCTCTTGGATCTTTTTGAGTTCTTTGCAACAGGAGATTTGCTGTAGTATTTTTCCATAGTCATAAAACAAGTGAAAGCTGAGAGCTGGCAGTTTCCAAGGGTTGCCTTGAGCCTAACAAGATGGAGAACCACTGACCCCCATGGATTTGCTTTCCTTTGTCTCCGGTTCTCTGTTTATTCAGTGGAATGATGTCTCGGATGCTAAGAAGAAAATAAAAGGATCACAAACACGCTCTTGCTTAGTCTGGTCTGCCGTAAACTGAGGTTGCTGAAATATCTTGTGGGCTTTCCTCAACTAGAGATATTCATAGGTCATCTCTCGAGACTACCCTTGAAGGAGACATTACAGATGTAATGAAAAATAACCCTGGTGCTTGCAAGGGGGAGAAGGTGCCATTCAGCACTGATGTCTGAGCTCTGGATAAGACATGGGCTGCAGTGCATAACTTTCCTTCTGGAAGTAGTTTTACTTCATGGGTCAAAGCCTGTCCTGGGGTAAGCACATGCAAATCCGTCAGCTGCAGTGAAGCTGTGTTGGCTTCTACCATGTTCACTACCACGGTAGAATGGCATCTATTATTTTTCAGATTTAATTTGCACAACTCTGGCATTTTCCAGGCCTTTTCCCAACCGGTAATCAACAGGGGTGTGCCGAAACCACAAAATGCATCTCTGGCTCCAGATTATGAACTGAACTGCTGGAGGGGCTTGGTTCTGGGGGATTAGGATTGCTTTGGTGGAGGGCAGAGTCACGAAATCTGGAGCCAGCTCCAGGCTCGCATTCATAGCTCTGCCTGTGCAGCGAATGGAGCTGGAGTGTGAGCAGGGCTAGCCATGCTGGTCCTTAGCAGGATCCTGGCATGGTTTTGCTAGTCAGAACTTAATTTCCTCTGAGAATGTGATTAATCAAAATAATTTCTTCCCTTCATAGTCTGTAAAGGACTTTTCCTAGCAGAGCTCACAGACCCACAACCTGAACATGCCCCTCAACCAACTTGTGCTAGAAGCCCACTGGAAAGGTTTAGGGTGAAACCTCGTGATAGCCATGATGGTGATGGCGGTTAGCATTTATGTGATGGTTGCACTAGGTGCTGTACATGGATCGGAGAATATCAGCACAGTCCCCACCCTGGACCGCTTACGGCCTCAGGCTGGGCAGGTCCTTACCCTTGCCTGTCTGAGCATGTGATGCATAGCACGGCATTGTTTGACTCTAATCCGCATGGTCTGGCCACTGTTTCTCATCCTAATGGACTGCAGGGGATGCTGAGCCTCCTCTTCAACCCCTGTCAAGCAGACTAGCTCTCCTGAAGTCAAGGGGGTGCATTTGATTTACAGTCAATAAGGACCTGGGCCATCAGGAGTGCTTTATACTTAGCAGTTAGCCTTGATCAAGAGGGGAAGGCTGCTTCAGGATCTGTGATGGGCGGCGTTGAGACAGGCAGATCAGTGCTGCAAATTATGCAAGAGCTGCCATCCTTGCTATAGCAAACTGGGGGTCCTGTTATGCCATCCCAATAAGAAATCAACTGAAGAGAGTCTGCTGCAAAGTTACCGTACTACAGTTCAGCCCCTGGCTATTAGAGAACAGCGACAAAAAAGGCTTTCTCTCTTTTTGTGCTTGCTAGGAAGGCCAGATTTACTGCGGCTTGGTGACATGCCCTGAGCTGCTGTGCTCCTCTCCCCTCGCCGTGCCAGACTCCTGCTGCCAAGTCTGCAAAGGTAATATGGGAACGTGTTACTGCAGTAAAGCAAGGCCTGAGAGGAGGGCAGCGAACGGGAATCACAGCCCTCTCCGTTCGCCAGCAGCAAGAATTTCAAGCTTGTTAAATATGACTGTGCTGGAAATCGCACACAGCTCTGCCTCCCTGTCGCTGAAAAGAGTGAAGCGTAAAGGCCTCCCAGGCTCAGTTCTGCTCTCGTGTCTCACACCAGCTCCCTGGCGTATTTGTGGGTGGTGTGAGCATGATAGCAGCTGTGGCCTGCATTATTTTATTGACATTATAGCACATCACCGATGGGAGCTGCATCAGGCATGCAATCCTCAGCCATGATTTATCTCGTGGTCCCCTGACAAGACAAGAGAGGCAGCGTTGCATCTGTAGGCCTGGAGCTTGTGTTAAGGCCAGTACTGCAGTATGGTGATGATCAGGGATCCTGGTTTTCTCTGATAAAAAAATCCAATATAAAAAAGTAACCCAAAATCCACCTTTTTTGTGAGTACAGTGAAACACCACTATATACATATATATCTATATATTAGTGGTGTTTCATTATAATCATGGCAAAATGTGAATTTTGGGTTACTTTTTTACATCTGAAAAATTGAGATTTTTTTTTTTATCAGATAAAACCAGGATCCCTGGTGATGACAGTGTCTGGCTGTCATGGGCAGACTCAGGGGAAAAACCCACTCTGATATAATTAAGGGCCTCTAGCATTTTATGCAACACAGGCTTGATTTTCCTCTCACTTACAGAAGAAGTGTGAATCTATCAGCTTTGCGGTTATCCATCTTGATGTACAACAGGGGAAGTGGTAGGAAAATCAAACCCAATGTTGTTAGGTGAGGCTTAGGCCTGGGCGCTATACCAGCCTGTCTCACTATAGCTTTGGGGCACATGCAGATGTTACACTTAGAGCATCCTAATGAGGGTTAGGTCAATCGACGTGCTGATCTGTACATATATCTGGGGAGGTTAGATTGGGGAAAAAATGACTGGTGTGGCTCCCGGCACCAGTGAATACATGCACTGGTGAGGCCCGGTTTATGATCATGCCACTTAAAGTAAGGCGGGTCCCAAGAATATGTGCACATGCCCTAACACTTGGCCATATGATACAACAACATGCAGGTAAGGACACCGTTTTTGCTCTCTTATACTAGGCCACAGGGCTGTTCATTTTCTGGGCAGCCGGCGGTCACATGCAGTATGGGGTGCAGATGGGGGCTGCATGCTTTGTGAGCAGCCTCCTCCCCACCACATGCACAGCTGCTCATGGTGCATGGCAGCCCAGGCAGCCCAGCACCCTTCCTCCCTCCCTCCCGTTGCCCTGCACTGTCCCCAGAAGCAGGGGGAGAAGCCAGAGGAGGAAGAGGGAGCCAGAGACCCCAGCAGCTAGCCCAACTCCCTGCTTGAGGCAGCATCATCCCTGTCCAAACCATCCTATACAACTCCATTGTCTAACCTATTAGTAAAACTATGCAGTCGCCCTTAACACAAGACATCACACCTGAACCTGGCAAGGGTTGGGCAGGGGGACAATAGCAGCCAACATCCTGCTGCTGCAAAGGGTGTTAATGTACACTTGAGAGAGCACAGGAAGGGCCATGTCCCCTGCTACAGAGGAAGGCAAACCCCCTAGTCTGCACTAATCTTAGCATGGGCAAAATTCCTTCCTGACCCCAAATGTGGTGTCGGTCTGACCCTGAGTGCAGGGCCAAGACTGTCTAGCCAGGAACCTCGGGCTAAAGTCCCAGCAGGAGCATTGGCACGGCCCAGTCAAAACCCCCAGCTTGGGCTGCAGCCAACACCTAAAGCTGCTGAGGAAGGAAAAAAAAACCCTCTGACACTCATAGCAGCCTAAAACTCCTTCCTGGCCCCATGTGGCAACCAGCAATGCCCAGAAGCCTGGGACATCTCCATAGGAGAACATAGGCATTGCTACACCTAGATCATCCCTGACCAGTGCATGTCCAACCTGTTGAACACCTCCAGTGATGGAGAGTCCACATCTTCCCTGGGCATCTATCCCACTGCCTCCCTGCTCCCACAGTGAAGAAGTTTTTGCTGAGATCCAATCTGAACGTACTTTGCTGCAACTTGGTCCATGTCCTCGTCTCTGCAGCAAGAGAGAAAAGGTGCTTTCCCTTTTCTTTATGGCAGCCCTTCAAGTATTTGAAGACTGCTGTCTTGTGCCTTCTTAAGTGCTTATCTACAAGCTGAATGTGGCAATTTCCTTCAACCTCTCCTGTGACTTGCCTTGGAAGCTTTTTATCATTTTTGTCGCCCACCTCTGAACCCTCTTTAACTTCTCCATGTCCTTTTTAAAATGTGGAGTCCAGGACTGCATGCAGCGCTCCAGGTGAGGCCTCACCAGCGCTGAGTAGAGAGGCATCATCACCTCCTGTGTCTTGCACCTAATGCTTCCGTTGTTGAAACCCAAAACCATACTTGCCTTTGGTGCATCTATGGTAGTGGCTTTCAACCTTTTTTCATTTGTGGACCCCTAAAACCTTTCAAATGGAGGTGTGGACCCCTTTGAATTGTAAGTGTGGGTATTCACATATTTTTGATTGATCATAGTCATCTTTTGCAGACCCCTTAGACATAGTTTGTGGACCCCCAGGGGTCTGCAGGCCACAGGTTGAAAGCCACTGATCTGAAGTATATCACACTGCAAATTCATGCCGAGTCTGTGATCTACCATAACTCCTAGATCCTTCCTTGTATTGCTACCATCCAGCCAAGTGTCTCACATTTTGTATTTGGATTTGTGATTCTTCTTCCTCAGGAGCAGCACTTTGCATTTGTCTACACTGAACTTCACCCCATTAGCTCCAGCCCAACTTTCCAGTCTGTCAAGATCCTTCTGAATTGGGCTCCCATCCTCCAATGTGCTCACAAACCTTCTTAGTTATGTATCATTTACAAACTTGCTGAAGAAGCTTTCTATGCCGGCATCCAAGTCATTAATAATCACGTTGAACAGCATTAGGCCCAGGACAGACCCCTGTGGGACTCCACTTAAAACCTCCTGCTATTCTGACATGGATCCATTTGTAACTACTTTTTGTTTGCGGCTATTGAGCCAGCTGTCTTTCCATTTTATAGTAGTTTTGTCTAGCCCATATTTCTCCAATTTGTTTATGAGAAGGTCATGTGGGACCTTGCCAAAAGGCTTGATGAAGTCCAGATATTCTATATCCACAGTAGTTACTTGGTTGAAGGAGGAGATCAGATTTGTTTGGCACAATTTGTTCTTAGTAAATCCATGCTGGGTGCTTGTGATCAACCTTTCCTTATCCAGATGCTGGCAAATGGATTCCCTTATAATGCGCTCCAGTAACTTCCCAGGTTTTGAGTTGAGGCTAACAGGGCTGTAATTCTCCAGGTCCTCCTTTTTGCCTTTTTTAAAGAGGGGCACTATGTTGGCCTTTTTCTAGTCCTCTGGTACCTGGCCCAGCTCCCACAACTTCATGCATATCATTGCTAAGGGCTTGAAGATCTCTGCCAGTTCTTTCAGTACCCTGGGATGAAGTTCATCCAGCCCTGCTGATTCAAATTCATTCAGACCCATCAGAGGCTTGCTGACTGTTTCTTTTGCTGCCTCATCCCTCAGCTTGTCTCTTTCCTCATCCAAATAATCCTTATTAGGTATCTGGTTGCACCTTCATTTTGTTAGGAAGACTGAGGCAAAGTAGCTGTTGAGTATCTCTGCCTTATTGGCATCTTCTTATAAGAAGATGGGGGTTGGACTCAATGATCTTTCGAGGTCCCTTCCAGCCCTTAATTTCTATAATAAGAGTTCTTATTGCCCTTAACCTCCCTCGCCTAGGGCAGCTCATTTTATACCTTCACCTTCCTGGTTTTGTCCCTGCAGGTTCTTGCTATTTCCTGGTACGCTTCCTTGGTGACCTGCCTATTTTCCCATTGCCTCTATGCTTTCCTTTTGCATTTGAGGCATCCTTGAAGCTCCTTGTGCAGCCACATTGGTCTCTTCCCATTCCTCTTGTGCTTCCATCATGTTGGGACAATTTCTTCTTGGGTTTCCAATACTGTGCCCTTTAGAAACTCCCAGCCCTCCTGGGCACCTTTATCCTGCAGTCCAACTTCCTGTCTTCCTCCCCGTAAGATGCATACATGTGGCTAGCATTGCCAGAAGTCACCAAACCCTGAGGAAGCCAGCCAGGATGCTAAATACACAATACCACTATCCCCTTCCCACGCTTGACAGCCTGCACTTCTGTTGAAAAGAAGACGGCTATGTCTTCAAAATCCAAGCCTCCAGGACTTGCTAGTAACAGTGTTTTCTTAGGGTTGTAAAATACTCATGCAAAAGACAAAAGGAGCTTCTAAAGACATCCCTGATGATGTCTCCTCCGCCACTGTCAGTCTTGACTTAAGCACGTGCTGATTTATCAGTGAAGGATTCCCACCCCCGCCCTTTAGGACCCAATTTTCAAAAGAGCCAAGTTCTCATTCTGGTATTTAAAGAAAGGTTGGATGAGCAAAATGGTTTAGCACCCAGCATGCAATGACTGGTGAAATTTCAGCTTTTGAGCATGTCAGGGGTTGCACTGGGACCCATCCCCACTGTGTTAGAGACAAGCCTTTAACCAGGGGTGGGCAAAATGCGGCCCATGGGCCGGATGCAGCCTGCCAGGCCATTTTATCTGGCCTGTGGGGCCCCTAAAAAATTTAGAAAAGTAATATCTATCTGCCCCTGGCTGCCTGTCATGCAGCCCCCGATGCCTTGCCAAAACTCAGTAAGCGGCCCTCTGCCCAAAATAATTGCTGGCCCCTGCATTAATCACTTAAAGGTGTTTCCTCTGACTGTCATTTGAAAGGAGCCCATTCTTCCCAGAATAATCTCCAGCATGGCAGCCAGGGTCCAACGGAGAGCAACAAAAGTGATCAGAAGCATGATTTACGAGGGAAGGTAAGGGCTATATAGTCTGGAGAAGAGAATGAGGGGGGAATTTGATCACCATCTTCAGATACCTGAAGGGTGATTATAAAGAGGATGAAGACAGACTGCACTCTGCAGCTGGAGGGGATAGGATGAGGAGCAATGACCTCAAGCTCAGCAGAGGAAATTTAGGTTGGAGCTTAGGAAGAACTTTCCAACTCCGAGTGTGGTCAAGCCCTGGAACAGGTTGCTCAGAGAAGCTGTGCAATCTCCATCCTTAAAAAATGTCAAGAACAGGTTGGACAGACACTTGGCTGGGATGGTTTAGTCATGGGTGATCCTGCCTTGAGCAGGAGGCTGGACTTGATATGGCATCATGAGGTCCCTTTTAGTTGTACTTGCCTATGAAACCATTTCCCTATTGGCTCGCCTGTGCATGTGCAGTGCAGTGGAGGAAAACATGAGCTCTTTGGTCCTTTTGGTTTATTTATGGCTATGCTAAAGTTGCAAGCTCCACGCCAGACTTGTAGTCAGGCCCTGACCGTGCTGCCTGCTTTGCGTGGTTCTCCTTTGAGAAGATCCTGCACCAGAAGCCGCGGGCTGATCAAGAGACATTCCCACTCTGACCTGCTATGCCCCTAATCGTAACCTTTGGGGTTTTTTTGCAGATGGTTCCTATGAGAAATCCACCGAAGAGGAGCCCCTGCAATTAAACAGAGGTGTTGTACGTGATGTTTGCATTTTAAAACTCCACTCATACCTTTTAACCCAATTCTGATGACCAATCCATGGAAAGCCATGACTTTGCTATGCATGCCCTATCAGTCATTCTTTGATCAAAAAATCAGTCAAGCCAAAAATAATAAAGAAACGAATAAAAACCCAACGTTGACCAAAAAAACCAACCCCAAGCAGACTTGGTTGTTTCATAACTCAGCAGGCCCCAGCTGGAGTCTCTTCAACTTACAATTTATAGCAATAATGAAGTTGCTAATGGACTTCATGGAGTGGACCTCAGAGTCCCCAGCCGCTCATTAGCAACTTCATTATTGCTATGAATTGTATGTTGAAGAGACTCAGGTATTATGGTGGTGACCAAGCAGCAGGAGAAAATCCTGACACGTACAATGGGTTCCTCCTTTCAGAAATATTTTGAAGCCCTCTTTGAATGCAGAGCAGCACTGGGATCTCTGACCAGCTTCTGCTTTCCCCTACCCTCTGTTCAAGCTAACGGGGTCAGGATAAAGAGATGCGTGGTTGGTCCCCAGCAGTAAAACCCTGGTTTCCTGGCACTCATATTTGTGCTTTGACCTCTGAACTCTTCTGCTGACTCTATTAGGTAGCTTGAGCAATGGCAGTTCATGTGTTAAAGGCCACTCACAGCCCTAACCATAAGAGTGCTTCCTCCTGTCTCCTGCCATTGGAAGAGCTGCACTGGACTGGGCCACAATGGGACATTTCGGAAAGGAAGCCAATGCAAACACAACCTATTTCCCATGCCTGGGTAGCAAGTGCTGTCATTCAGGAGGCTGGCTTCCCTTCTTTTCCTCACGTGAAAGGAGTTCATTCCTCTGTACATAGCTCCAGCGTGGCAGCCAGAGCCTGGGCAGGGCTAGAGGGAGTTTTGTTACTGTGGTACTGCCTAGTCTCGGTCTTCACAATATTAGGGAGGAAAAAGTGAGCTCCTTGCTTCTTTAGCTTGATTCATAGCTGCGTTTAGAGTTGGAGGGCTCATGCCAGGTTTGTGGGATGAAGTCACTTACAGTGTCTTGCCCTTGCTCTTTTCATAGCTCAGCAGTTGCATTGCCAGCATCACACCTCCATAACTTATAAAACTACAAAAATAACTACAAGAGGATCCTTTGTGCTAACTACAAGACTAATCTACGGCACAGCAAAGCATCACCATCTATATGTGCAGGGACTTACTGCATACTAAATTAGTCTACTGCACAGTAAATTTAAACTGCATAGTAGTAGTAAACACAGGTAGTAAATTTAGTGCGCAGTAAAGCTAAATAGCATTAATTACACATGTAGACATGTTCAGGGAGTAGGAGAGCAGCAACGGGGCCCCCACGCTGGATACCATAATCTGATTGACTGGTGTTGGGTCTCTCAGAGTGGGAGCAAGTGGGCAGTGCTGTTTTCTCAGCGTGGTCCCTGGCTTGGCAGGGAGGTTGCATGGCTTTGCTGGCAGAGCTTGGAAGAGGACCCAGTTCTCTTGATTTCTTCCAGACTTGTGGTTAACCAAGTGGACCCTGTGGCTTCTCAAAGCCTTAAACATGTTCCCCATGCTGTGCTAGGGCAGCATGACTTTGCCTTAGCACTTCTCATGAAGTGTTAGAGACAGGGCAGCCAGACTGCTGGGGTCTGAGGATTATCTTTGTCTCCCTCCATTCACAGAGACATTCCCAAGAGCAGTGCTCCGGTGAAATGGCCAGCCGGAGGTCAGGTCACCGGGGGGTGACTCCATCCCCTATCATGAGTTCCTCGCTGGAGTTCATCCCCCGGGGCTTCAAGCCGAAAGGGGCAGGTGGCACCACAGTCCAAATCGTCTTGAAAGAAAAGCATAAGAAAGGTAATTCCTTTGGGAGGGGGCGGCCGGGTTTTGAGATATTCCCTGGAAAAAGGGTGCCCAGAGTGGGCCGGGAGTGCTAGGTCATTGCATCAGTGCAGGAGATGGTAACGTGGGCTTGTGGAAGGCTGGATGCCAGTGCCGGGATGGGGAGGGTGACTCGCATGAGCTATCACTGCTGGCAGCCATCCTGATACCCTAATCCATGTGTCCCTTGCATGTGTGGATCTGCTGCCTTCCAGGCTAAAGGGATGTGTTGGGTTGGGCTAGACTCCACGGCCTTCTGCTGGGCTGCTGGGATGCTGGTGAGAGAGGGAGCAGTTTGGGGTCCTTTCACGAATCCTGGAGGGTGAATGCAGCCAGGGGCAGGACTTTAGCAGTTGTTCTCAGGAGTCTCCCCTTATAATGCAGGCTGAGGGGTGGCAGTATCCCTACGTGGGGAGGATCCCGGGAGGTGGAGGGGAATTATCACTGCAGCCTGATGGGACCATCTGGGAAAACTTAGCCAACTTGACGGTCCTTACCCTTCCTCCCTGCAAGTGCCACCTTGTGGGTTTGTCCCCAGGAAGGAGGAAGAGAGGCCTCCAAAGACACATGAAGGTCTACAGTGGCTGAAACCGGTGGCCTAATAAATGTCACTGGTCCCCCCTGGTCCTGACCACTCATGCTCATTAAAGACACCGTGGCACTTCCTGCAGAAGCAGGACTGTCATTCCCATGGCCCTGTCCAAATTCCAGCTTTTAAAACTGCCTGTTTTGTTGTGCGGAGGAACTAGATTGGGGTTCTCAACCCCTGGCCTGTGGGCCAGATCCAGCTCCAGACACCATGTCATCTATCCCCGTGGGGCTCCTGTAACCCTGCACCCCAGTGTAAGGCCTGACCCTGGCATTTGGGGGCAGTGCAGGTTGTTCAGAGCCTGTTCCCAACCAGGCAGGAGTGGCATGGGTCCCCAAGGCCCAGTCCCAGGTGACCAGAGGTGGCCTGGGGACCTGGGGTGCAAACCTAGCTTGCAGGGGTGGTGCAGGGAATAGGTAAAGGTGGCACAGGGCCTCAGGACCTGATCCTGGTGCACAGGATGCATTCAGGTCCTGATTCAGCCTGCTGGCCTGAGGGGCCGAAACCGAGCACCACTGATCTAGGTGGTTTCCTGAGGTCCTCTCCACTTCTGGTTTCCATTATTCTGCTGTTTAAATCCCCCTTGTTGTTTCAGTTTGGACAATTTTCATTCTTACATTCTGTCCTACGGGACAGTGTCATGTTTCTGTGGCTCCTTTGCACCCAGAGGGGCTGGACTGCAGTGCCGGTAGATGATACCCCTTTTTTCTAGCTTGATAGATATGTTGAGTCCCATCAGCATAAGAAGCACCTTACTAACATACATCCCTGCTGTTACTACTATTGCTGGCACTACTAGGAACCCCCTTCTCTCCTTCTCTTCAGCTTGCGTTTACAACGGGAAGACCTACTCCCACGGAGAGGTGTGGCACCCTGTCTTCCGATTGTACGGCACCCTGCCATGCATCCTGTG
This sequence comes from Alligator mississippiensis, assembly GCF_030867095.1. Taxonomy (NCBI): domain Eukaryota; kingdom Metazoa; phylum Chordata; order Crocodylia; family Alligatoridae; genus Alligator; species Alligator mississippiensis. The sequence goes on along the minus strand of NC_081824.1, from coordinate 466,572,323 downwards.
CACATGCAAAGATGGGGTCCAGGACTGCCAGAAGATCACATGTCCCAAGGAATATCCCTGTGAATATCCAGAGAAAGTAGAAGGGAAGTGCTGCAAAGTATGCTCAGGTAAGAGACGGGACAGAGATCAGGCTTATCAGCACTACCTGCTCCTCCTGGTGTTTCTTTCTCTTTTACTACAGGCTACAAACAGGTGTTACATGTGTCCTGGGAGAAATCATTTTATCCCAGGATAAAGAGCAGTTATTCAGATGTCCATGTCTGTTATCCCAGGACAAATTCTAAAAAGATTCATGGGATATGAAGGGCTACCAATTTGTCCTGGGACATCAAAAAGTGAGTCTGAACGGCTGTCCAGGAATTATATCATGGAATCAATGACAGAAAAGTGTCTGTGCATTCAGCCACTCGCTAAACCCTGACTGGAAGGGCAATGGGTGTACGTGCCAATCCCGGGACATTTCTGTTCTTGGACAAACACAGGCACAGCTTGTCCCAGGACAAATTCATTGTTTGTTCCCAGCCACAGGCTTCTCTTTTGGTTTCTTTCAATTGCTTTGTTCTAAGGCCCTCATCTTACAAATACTTCTGCATATACTGGGTGCATTAACATATGCAATTAATGTGACTGAATAAATTCTGGGGCAATTTGAGCCAGAGTAAAGTAATCATGACATCACCATCCACATGTGCGTTTAAGCACAGTAATTTACTCTGCCATCGGATAGTACCTGTGTCTTATGGGATTATCCTATGATATTAAGGACAATATTAAGGATAATATTGTAGGATAATATATAGAGTGTATTACAGAATAAAGTAATTTAGTGCACCCTTATTGCGGTGCACATGTAGATGGTGATGCTTTACTGTGCAGTAAATGAGTCTACTGTGCAGTAACATGCATGTGTAGACGCACTCACTGAGAGCAAGAGGAGTCACATGACTGCAGCAGCAGAAGCATGTGTTGGCCCACTTAGAGCCTAACTTTGTACCTGACAACTGGAATTTGGTGTCTCTTTGTAGGATTCTGGTCTTTTCTGAAAGCTTTTGGGCTTGAATCATAGAAATCAGACCTGCTAAGCCTCAGAATTGATTATGGTCCCCCAGGGAAGGTTTGTTCCTTATGTCCCATCCCTCTGTGCTTAGCCTAGTCTTAGAAGTTTAGGTGACAGAGCTTCTACCACTTTCTTAGGTAAAGGAAAAAAGTCTTGGTCTGTGCAACACAGGAGGGTCTCCTCAGAGGTCCAGAAATGTAGAGGCAGGGGACAGGAATGGTCTAGCCTAGGTTAGCTACCTGAAGTGCAGGTATAGTCCAGGTGCTAGGTTCTGGAGAAGCTGGTGTCAGAACTGGACTTGGAAGCCGTAGCCACAGTCAGGACGATGAAGCTGGAGATGAGCCAAGCCAAGGGTTAACTAGGGTCAGAAGCCAAAAGCTGAAGGTCAAACCAGAATCAGGAGCAGGAAACTGGAATCAGGGAATGCCGAGGGTCTCACTGGAGTCGGGAGTCAGAGCCAGAAAGGGCAGGAGTGGGAATTTTCACCTTTGCCTGGACGAGGAGACTGTGGGCTAGGCCTGGCCTTTAAGGACTGGAGCAAAGGCATTTGTCTGTGTCTTCAGGGGACTGGCTGCCCTGATTGCCTCACTCAGCCCAGCCAGGACCAGGGCATGGCTCTGGGCTTGCTACAGGTGACGTGTCTTCAGGGGATGGCTTGCCCTGATCTCTTGATTGGAGCTGGCAAGTCCAGGGTTGTATCCTGGCCTCATTAAAGAGAAGTGGTGGCAGCATTAATTGCAGCTCCCCAGCTGCTAAATTTCCAGACCTGAGCCTGAGTGATTCCTCCTCTGTCCTTCCTTTGCATAACTTATTGCATCCCCATGCGTGGTCATGGCTTTGCTAAGTTTTGTCTTCTGCTATTAGCTTCCTTGGGATCAGGGCTGGAGCCACCTTCTTTTCCAAGTAGTTTTCAAGACTCTGTTCCTCTCGCTCTCATGCACCTAGCAGCCCAGGTGAAAGAGGTGCCTGTTTTTTATCTGCAGGAGTGGAGACCCATGGGGGGGAGGAAAAGAGGTCCTAGCAATGGGGGAGTGATTACAGACCACGTGTGCTGAGATAACATGTCTAAGAGCTCAGAGGCCATGCTGGCAACCAGGACTCCTGGGGTCTATTCCCAATTCTGCCCCGTGCTACCATAGGCAAGTTATTTAACTCTTGTGTGTTGTAAATCCCCTCAAAAGGTGGGTTGTGAGGTTTGCTCAGCTGTGGCTAAAATGCCCTGAAAGGTGTGTTAAGATTGCCAGAGATTATCCTTAGGATCAGTGCAGCATCAATGGCAGGAGTGTATCACTCTGCACTCCTTGAACAGGTCTAACAGGCTTGGGCTTCAGTGGAGGTTTTGTCTGTTTTAGGAGCAGGAGAAGCACTGGAGAAGGACAGGAGCATGGGTACATCCTGTTAATGTCGTGCTAAAGCCCTATGTCTGAACAGCTCACTGGACTATATTATGGCCACTGAAAAACACTACCCTGCTTTTATCCTTACGTATATCGGGATTCTGATCTCATTCACAACATGGTGAATCAGACATCACATAAATCCACTGCAGAGGGTGGAGATGCCCCAGTCTAATCAGACTCAGGCCTGAAAATAATCCTGCTCCTAAAATAGACCCCATCTATTTACACCAAACCCAACTCTTGCCTAAGGAGCTTAATGAGCTCCACATCCAACACGGCGAGAGAACAAGGCTAAATTCACTGGAGGGAGGGGACTCCGCCGAGTTCCAAGAACCTCAACCAAATGCAATAAACCGGCTTCCAAAACCTAACCGTTAATGACTCCAGAAACTGGGAATGAACGGCACACATTCACTGGCGGGGCTAAAAATCGCCTGCGGTTCTAGAGTTGCTTCCACTCCACCCTCCCCTCTGACAGGGCAGGCGAAATTCGGAGGTGACATGTACAGAGTAAGTGGCACCTCGACAGGCGGGCGTGAATGAGTGCAAGCAGGTGTGTGGGGCTGGATCCTGGCGCTGCACTCATCTGCTCTGTTTTGCCCTGCTGTCTCGTCCCACTGATGTAATGGAAGCAAGATCAATGCTAACTGAACTGAGGTCAGAATCAGGTCCAAACTGGGGTCATTTATATACCCACTGGGGTAAAAGAGAAGGATGCGGCTTGACAGGCAGCTACCAAGAGGGGGATGAGGAGAGAGTACCAGTTTGACTGATTCATCTCTCTGATCCACCGTAGTCACCACGTAGTTCCCAGGACCAGCATAATAATGGAGGCCAACAGCCCCACAGCTGCTTTACACCTTCCTTTCCTCCAGAGCTCAGGAGAGGAGGTTTTGCTTGGATGTCCTGGAGCCCACACCCCAAAAGCACGAGTGACCCTAATACTGATAATAAGGTTAGGCATAGCACTTACCTTTTAGATGCTGTGGAAACAGTCTCATCTCTACCCATCCCTGGGAAGCAGAGCAGGTTATTCCACCCATTCCACAGATGAAGACCAATCCCTCAGGCTAGGCCAACATATCAAGTAAGCTTCCAAATTTACGGACAATATCCAGAGCTAGTAAATCAGCATAGCTCTGCTGGCTTCCATGCAGCTGTGCTGTTGATACCAGTTAAAGCTTTGACTCTAAGATTGGTAAATGGGAGTCAAAACCAGATACAAGCATCCCCAACATTGAGGAGTGCCCAGGTCTAGGTATCTGGTATGAGCCCTCCTCTCCCCCCTTTGAAAGCAATGAGAAACCTGTGTGCCCAGAAGGAGCGTCTCATGGTCAAGATCCCCCAGTGGGGTCCAGGATGGGAATTTTGCCCTGCTTTGTTTGGTGGAAGTTTTTAGTTTGCTGCTGTTTGAGCTCTGTAATGCTCTGTATACAGGCCTTGGATTAGAAACCATATACATTGGAAAAGGCCCAGCAGAGAGCAACAAAAATCATTAGAGCTATTAGAAATGTGACATACAAAAACAAGCTGGAAGAACTGGGTTTATATAGTCTGGAGAAGAGACGCTTGAGCGGGGATTAGATAACAGTCCTTAAAGACCTAAAGGATGGTTATAAAGAAGATAGCAATAGATTACTGGTATTATCTGTCTTCAAAGGGATCAGGATAAGATATAACATCCTGAAATTGCAACAAGGGAGATCTGGATTGGAAGACTCTTCTAACTATGTTGGTTGTAGAAACTCTATCCTTGGAAACTTTTAAGAGCAACTTAAATACTTGAAAGAGATGATTTAGACAGGGGTGATCCTGCACTGAGCAGGGGATGGAGCTCCCTTTCTCCACTTGTTTTTCCGATTCTCTATGAAGCTTGTCATAAATAAGTCAGAGAGGTCCCTGCTGGCGAGACCTGCATGCAGTCCCCCCCAAAAAACTTGATTGTTGGAAGCCCCAAGAGGAAAACAATTTGGAGTTGCAACTAGAAAGCCCAGTCTTCCAGCCTTTGTACCAATCTTAATAGCTATACGTCTGAGCAACAGCTAACACTGACCTTATTTTTTGCCTAGAGGCCAGAGTCAAGCCCACTGATGAAATAAGCACCCCCAAATGTACCAAGCATCTGAACAGGGTTTTGGTCTACATGTTTGTGCCCCCCAGCTCGGAGAACCCCAAGGAGCTCCTGCGGAAGATTGCCATTGAGAAAGAAGCTTCCGATGAAGTGGAAATTTACAACTGGAAACTGGTAAAAGGTGAGCCTTGAAGAGGAAGCCAGCCAAGATTTGGGGAGGCCACTGCCTGTACCTGTTGAGTGTCCTGGTGTGGCTCCTTCCTTCCTCCAAGTTATGGCTGATGCCTATATATGTCTCCAGGGAGGCCCGTTCTCAAGTACACCTCGGTCACCTATAATGTGACCTTAATCCCAAAAATCATGCACCAAAATTGACCTCTCTATCTCTGATGGGCTTGAGAACAGCTGCATGTGGGAGCAGAGGGAGGTCTCTGGAGCGGCTTAGCCACCACACCTCCCAGTTCAGGGCATGTGAACACGGTAGGGGTATGCTCAGGAGTGGCTATCCCTGGGGACACCAGAGGCATTGGGTAGATCGGTGACTCTCCAAAGGGTGTTACAGTGCCTTGGTGCTGGGATACCCTTTCAAGGGCTCTGTGGTGTGCCACACAGGATGAGCACTATTAGGTGTGCAAACAGGTACACAAGATGCACAAGATAAACCCAGAGATTTCAAATAGGCATCCAAACCATCCTGACCTGCTGTGGTCTTTCTGAGTTCTTTGCAACAGAAGACTTTCTCTAGTATTTTTCCGTAGTCAAAACATGAGTGAAAGTATCGAACTGGCATTTCATTAGCTTTGAGTCTAATGAAGGGTGCCTCGAGTCTAACAAGTCTAAGAATCACTGGTGTAGGGATAGCCTCCATCTCCTGGTTTGGAGAGTTCAGAAAAAGTCGAAGCCACGTTGCTGTGCTAGGGTTGCCTGTAGAAATGTATCCAGTAATCCACTGTACTGCATAGGTGAGGCTCAATAGTTGGGCAAATCAATACTGATTTTCTTTTGGACTTTGCCTGGATATGCATCACACCTGAGCTGACCTCCTTCTGAAATTCAGGAAAGCTCTGTGAGTGTCTTCTCATTCCCCTCAGTCCATTTTCCAGTCCAAATGCAAAGAGCAAACATTGCAGTGCTGCAAAAGGGCTCTTCTCATGGCCTGCTGACCCAACAAGCAGCAGCAGGCACTGGAAAGCAAGTTATACAACACATCCAATTTTCCAGACTTGATGGACTTGGATTCAAACCTCTGATCTTTGGAGGCTGAAGCACAACTCACAAACACTGAGATGAGAAACCATCTCAAATTATATCCTCTACAGTTCCTCAGCTGGTGTAAATCGGGATCCCTCTATCAGCTTGGGCTGAGCTTTAAATTAGCTGAGGATCTGGCCACTGAAGCAATGATTAGTCAACTCTAACTCACACTCTTGATTTGGTACCATAATAAACTGGTATGAGCTAGAAAGCTCTGTGTGCCTGAAAGCAGGGGGGTATTACTATATGGGGAGATCTCTGTGTCAGCTGTTTCTTATGGTTCATAAGCTCATATTCTACCCAGATTATTGTGCTCCTTTCTTTACCAGGCCAGGTTGTCTTTCCTTAGACCATCTCTATTATATTTGCGTATCTATGATTTTATAGGGACACCTACACTAGGGTTGTCTTATCTCTTTTACTGGGACATCTGTCCCTTCTAGGTCTGGTTGTGCCAGGATTCAGAGGCTCTGTAGGGTCAGCACTGACACAGGTTAACATTGGGCCAAGTTCAGGAGCAGACACCGGTTGCTGATTTTCCATCCCTTTCATAGCCCACCTTGATGTCCTCCGAGCTAGGCTACATTACTGGTACCCAGTGCCTCCCACTTCCAATGCGTCTGCACCACCGCACCGCGTTGGAGCCGAGAGGACAGCTCTGATGCTTCATGTGGAGCCCACTTGTTCCACTCCTCATGGTTTGGCAGGGGTTGCTACCAAAACAGTGCCCGGTGTAGCCATGCCACCTACCACAGCCAAATGCCGCGTGCCTCTAGGAAGCTTTCAGCCAAGAGTGAAAGAGCCCTCCTCCAAGACTGCAGCTCTGCTCTTTTGCTTGGCAGCCCAGAGTGTTGCTACTGGGAGACTGCTTGAGCTCGGTCCTATGCAGCTTCCACCTCTGCACTGTAAATCACTGCAGTCTAGGACAAGAAGACAGGCTCTGAGCAGCATCCTGGAGCCCAGCCACCTCCCTCTTGCACTGGATTTATTTCCGACCCCTAAACAATATTGACTATTCCAGGCTCAGCGCGGTCTGCTCCACACATCACAGCAATCATCGGTGCTGTCTGTGCCTATAGGAAACAGTTGGAGCTTTGCTGTTGGTTTCAGAGGGACAGGATCAGGCCCTGGGTGCATTTCTTCTGAGGATGCTCTTTACAAATACAATGCCAGTTAAGCAAGTGGGGGGACTCCCCTGTGAGGCTGGCATGCAGTACGATCCCCGAGGCATTTTAAGGCATGGGTTGTTAAATTCTGTGTCTTTGTGCTGGGCACTGGGGCGTGGGTCCCGTGTAGGGAAAGGGTGTCCAAGAGGAAATGTTGGCAGGAACTTGCATGGAAGAGGGGCTCCATCTTTTGCTAATCCCTCCACCCCTGCTGCTCTCACTCCTAGCTGGATGCTGGGACAGTGGTTAGATCAGGTACGATCAGGTGACAGCACATTTGGTCTCAGGATGGGGCAAGGCTCCACTTCTCCCTGCCACTTTCTTTCCATGCTATGTTGTTTCAGGGACTTGAGCAGAGTGGCATTGGATCACAGGTAGGCACCTACTAGGTAGGACAGGGCTTACGCTACCCTAGCATTTCAGGCCAGAAGAGACCATTAGACCATCTCCAGTCTATCGCCAGTCATACAGGGTTACCCGGTGACCCCCTGGCTATAGTCACTTGCTCCGATTGACCCACATGCTCCAGAATGGCATCACACTGGATCTGGGGCATCAAGAAACAGAGAATTCACCCTTTCCCTTGGGAGTTTGTGCCAGTGACCGGTTCCCCTTGCTATTAAAAAATTTCTGCCTTGGTCCCAGGTTGATGTTATGCCTCTTCCCCTTGGCTTTAAAGAGTTCTCCCGTACCTAATGTTTGCTCCTGGGGCGGCACTTCTCACAACCCTTCGGTGAACTCTTCTTTGACAAGCTAGGTAGACCCAGCTCGTTCCTATTCTCACTCTAGGGGCATCTTCTTTCTGTCTCCTCTGCAATTTTTCAATTTCTTTTCGATGGTGCAGACACTCCAACCAGATGAAATGGTTCAATGTCCATCTCAGCAATGCCAAGGCCAGCGATAAAACCTTCTCCCTGCTCTTACTAGCAACTGCTCACATGCATTGCACTCACAATCCTTTGCCACGGTACAACGCAGGATGTTTGTACTGAGCTGCTTGTCGGCCAGTACTCCAAGATCCATTTCAGTTGTCGCTTTCCTGGTTATGGTCTCTACTTGGTTCAAGTGATCTGTATTCCTGGTTCCTAGATGTACAACATTGCACTTAGCAGCATTCAAACCTGCATTGTTGGACTGGACCTAGCTTACTAAGCAATCTGGAGAGCTGTGGGTAATAGCCCAGCCTCATCTTGACATTCATAATTTCACCCACAGGTGTTATCAGTGATACTTTTATGCTAATTGATGAGGATGTTGAATAGCATCAGGTCTATCTCCAGTCTCTTTGGACCTTGCTGGAAATCCCCACTATTGTTTGAGATGTCAGCTAGTTGCTAATCCATGTGACATTTTCTCTACTGATATTCTATACGGTTATTTTTTTTAAATTCACATATCATGTTTTGTTACACCAGGGTCTCAGTGTATTGCAATAATTCAGTTTCCTCTATCAACTACACTTGTAATCTTCTCAAAGAGTGAAATCAGCATTTTTTCATGAGATCTGCTTTCCAGAAAACCATGTCAAATGGCTTTAATGAGCTTCCTCTGCTTTAATTCTTTAAACATTGAGTGCCATATCAGCTTACTTCGCCCAAGGCTGATGTCTGGTGAAACAGCTTGTATTTACCTGGTTTGTCCTCTTTGCTCTCTTTGAATACTGGCACAACATTAGCACTCTTCCAGTCTTCTGTAATCTCCCCATTCTTCCAAGATTCATTAAAAATGGATATCAACAGGGCAGATATCTACCTTCCCTTCCAGTTCTTTTTTTCCCTTCTTCTTTTTTGTTGTTGTTGTAAATCTTCCAGGTCTTTAAGGACTTCTATATCTGGGCCTGTTTATATAAAAATACATCTCTCTAATAGAAGTTGTGTTACATCCTCCTGGGTTAAGAATGGATGTACTATATTGCATTTTGGGATACAATCACATTGCGGCACTTCCAAATACAGCACAAAAGTATTATATTGAACACTTCTGCCTTTTCTACATCATTAGTCACAACTTTACCACCTCCGTATAATCCTGAGTCTCTTTGTTGGGATTTCTTTTATTCCTAATATTCTTAAAAAGACTCCTTCCTTTAGCCTCAAGCCTTGTCAAGCATGGGGTTTTCCTAGATGTCCTTAGCTTCTGTTATCCATTTTGTACATGTCATAAATTTCAAGTTATATTAATTGCTGTCTTTTCTCCCATTTCCCTAAAAGTGTGGATCTCGTTGCCACCAGATGTGATGGCAGCTGACAGTTTAGCCAGATTCAAAAAGGGATTGGACACGTTTTTGGAGGAAAGGGGCCTCAGTAGCTATTGAACTGGTGCATTAAGGATACAGCCTCTGGATCAAATCTTCCTGGACCATAAAAATGCTGGTGGCTGCAAGTGAGAGAGAAGCAGTGGAAAAACCCCTGGCCATCCCCTGTTTGCTCTCCCTTTCAGCATCCGCTTTCTGCTGTGGTGCGACACGGGAGACTGGGCAAAATGACCCAGTAAATGGCAGTTCTTATGTTCTTGCTGCCTTCATTTGGCCAAGGGCATCTTTCACTAGACAACATTACAATATCCCAAATGAATTAAACATCAGGACCCATGGGGTGTTTGGGACAAAGGAGAGGTTGAAAAGTGTGGAGGGGAGGATATATTGGGCATACCTGGTAGGTTTGTCAGCACTTGCCTGTTTAATATGCACATTGTAATGCCTAATCCCTCGGAAAGGTCATTTCCATTGCTAAATATGCTTTCTGGTTTTCTTGCGTTAAACAGACTCAAACGCCCCCACAGGCACAATGACTGGTACGAAGGGATCATAAATCTATGTAGAAATCTTTTCATATTTCCTAGTCAAATGCATTTTTCAAAGCTGGAGGATTAAAACAAAATGTTGGCTGCCGCATTGGTCTCAAAATATGAAATATGAATCAGCATCATTGAGCCCTATGGACCGGAGGGAGAGAGACCTTCCAGAAGCAATGGGGAGTGGGGGGGTGGTCTTGTCTTGGAGAAAAAGGAGATGGTTGTCTGGAGGAAAAGGAGGCAAGCAAAGATGGGCACCCCAGGATCCAGCTGTTATTATTTAGCATCGATCTGATTTATGGTAGCAGCTAAAGGTCCCAGCTGGGCTCAAAGTCACATTGTAGTCGGTGCTGTACAACACAACAGGGTTTTGATTTTGGTTGGAGCTTCCTCGTGCTTCTGCATTAAGGATAAGGATGCTGAGCGAGCATTACCCAAACATTTGTTGCTCTGTGAACAAGCAGGCATGGCTTGGTCTGCCATGTTCTGTGCACATGCTAGTCCATCCTATAAACAGGGAATAAGAATGACAACTGCAAGAATCGGGGGTATTTTCTAAGAAATTGGATTTTGAAGTGAAACATTACTGTATTTTCTTGAATATAACACACCCAAGAATAGAAAATGCACCATGTTTTTCAAAAGCAGAATGCCAACACTGTTTCCCCCAGAGATATGTCGACAGAGAACAGAAAAAGACCCTCATTTCTAGCTGCATCACCCTCCTTTTCCTGCTTAGGTTAACAGAAACAGCTAGCAGACAGCAAAATTGCCCCACGACATGTTAATTAATGGAACATCAAGACCATTCAAACAGAGAGATGATAGTTAATCTACCCCAGTTTTCCTGATTAACACATGCATCCCAATTTGGGGGGGAAGGGGATTTTTTGGGGGAAAGTGTGTGTTGGATGTGAAAAAACATGGCATTTTGCACCTTTCTGTGAACCAACTAGGGTTGGCCATTTTCAGAGATGTGCTACTGGCCTAGATGAAGTTCAGCTCTGATCCAGACTGGTAATTCCTCTCTTTGCCTAAGTGAGAAATGAGTGTTTGAATGTAGAGCTGATCTTTAAGAAGGCACAACTGCAAGATAACCATGCCACTGGTTTCTGTTCTCAGGGATATTTCACTTGATACAGATCAAGAAGATTAGGAAACAGGAGTTCAAGCAAGAAGCAAAGAACTACAGGCTGATCACCAGAACGAATGAAGGTACAACTATTTCTTTTAGATAAGCACGTCCTACTGATTGTGATTTGGCATTAGCTATCTGGACTCTACTGGGTCATGTGCCATTCGGTAAAGCTGTCCTCCTCCCCTCTGAACAAATGAAATGAACTGTGAACCAAGTGATTAGTACAGCTTTAACCAGGGGCATAATTGAACTTGCTGTAAAGCTGCCTGCTGGGTGCTTTGCTAACAGTCAGACTTTCGCTTTATGACGTTTGAAAGGTCAGCCAACATTGCTAAAAGTGGACATGGGATTATGGAATCCAAAGACCGCATCTCTCTAACATCTGTAAAATGGTTTGATATTTATATCTAATCCATCTGGCATTACAGGAAAAATTATGCAACGGGCTTGAAAAATAAACCCTGAAACACTAAAAAAAAAAATCTTTCTTAACGTTCCTGGAAGTGTGTAAATGTCATCATAACCTGGAGCGGCGAGGCACAGGCTGACGGAGAGTGTCTGCGGAGGAGTTCAACTCTGTAGTCCTCCACACCAACTCACCTACTCTAGCTGATCCAGTGACAACACCAGTTGTCTGATTGTTGCTCAGCAGCTTACCTGGCAGATGTGAGGGTCTTCGTTCAGGGCAGCAGTGTTCACATCACCACTCTTGACTGTCACTGCTTTTGTCAATGGCCGGGGACTGAATAGGGCAGATGTAGTGTCCATTTTCAATCTTGAGATGGTCCACTCACAGGAGAGATGAAGTAAATGAATCATAAAGCATGAGGGTTGGAAGGGACCTCAGGAGATCACATCTAGTCCAACCTCTGCTCAAAGCAGGACCAGCTCCAAGTGCATCATCCCAGCCAAGGTTGTCTACCTGGGCCTTAAAAACCTCCAAGGATGGAGAGTCCACCACCTCTCTGGGTAGCTTGTTCCCGTGTTTTACTACCCTCCTAGTGAGAAAGTTCTTCCTCATATCCAACCTCAACTTCCCTTCCTGCAGCTCGAGACCATTGCTCTTTGCTCCTTGTTGTTCAGGAGCCTTAGCCAAAGCCCAGGAAACCACAGGAATGATCCTCATTGCGTTCAGAGGGTTTTGAATCAGGGGAGTTTGAAAATTTGTTTGCAAGTTCTCCTTTGGTGCGTGGATGGATGACTTGTGTTTCTGGGACTGTCTGCCGGGAAGATCCCTGGCCATTTCCATCAGCAGTTTCTTGGCAGATCAGTGGGATGGTCCAAACTTCTCTGCTTGCTTCCTCCCTTGGTCTGAACCTTTGTCTTCTCTCCCATCCCCGCTCCTGTCTCATGGCTTCTCCTTAGTATTTTGCTGCCTTCTGGGCAGCAAGGCTTTCCTGAAGTTGAGGGAGTCAGGTCTTTGGTGTTAGGCAGGCTTGGCTCTGCCTTTGAAACAGGTTAATAGACTTGCAAGTTTGGAAGGGGCGTCAAGGCTCATCTAGTCCAACCCTCTACACAGAGGCAGGAGTCACTGTTCCTAAAACATCACAGGCAGATGCCCATCCAGCCTCTGCTTGGAAACTTCCAGTGAAGGAGATCCCACTCCACACCAGGTCCATTGTCCTGATGTTTGTACAGGATGTGCTCTTAGTCTGCTTTGCTGTAGTTTCAGCCCATTGCCTCCTGCCCTGCCCTTTTGAGGCATCTTTATGGGTCTGTCCCTGGGTCATGTCACCTCTCTGGGCAGAGCTTCTTTGGGTAGCATCCATAGGCACCAACTTTTATTTTTGCCGGGGTGGGGAGGGCTACGGTGATGGCCATGTGGAAAATTTGATGCATTTCAGGTGACAGCCCTCTTCCTAAGAAGGGCCCTCAGGCCCCCATGTATATTTGGCACTCATGGTAGCATCTAGACTCATTTACTAGCTGAGCAGCAGACATTGTCCAGGGCTGTCTGTTTGGTACTTGGGTTTTAAACTCTTCACCCTCACTTCTACTCCTGTTTTTCATCCCCTTCCTCCCACCCAGAGTTACATTCTGGGTTCGGTAACCTCTCCCTGTGCTTTAAGTTTGCTCTGATTTTTCAGCCATGCCCAACTCAGCTTTGCTTGAGCCCTGCTAGCAGAGATTTCAGGAACAAAAATAAATTAGGCTGCAAACGTCACAGGCACCATTGCCTGAAAGAACTGTTTAAAATTCCCTTTTTGTTCATTCTTCATCCACATCCCTGGGGATTAATACCATGACCCTCTGATCCCGTTCCCTCCTGATGAAGCTTCCAGTGACCTAAGCACTTATCCTGCATGGTTTCATAAGAGCACCATTTTGAAAGGGGCTCATCGTGTGAAAAAATAGTTGTCTTGTGAAATCATTGGTTATGGCGATGACAATTCCAAGGAAACCTTTGGCCAGTGATTTCCTAATGTCAGAGACTAATGTCTAGAAGGTATTCTTTCCAGAGATGAGACGTTAGGTCGTCTCAGTCCTGCCTGGTGTTAAAGGGGCTGAGATCAGCTGCTGGGCAAACAGGGAAAGTTTCCAAGCCCTGTATAGAAAACTGGAACCTGAACTTCCAAGCAATATAAGCAAAGACCTCTCCAACATCTTTGTGGCTGACATTCACATGAAGGCAAAAATGAGTATTGGGATACTGTACGGTAAAAGAAACCAAAAGTCGTGTAGCATACAGTAGCACTTATTTGGTGGAGTGCTTCCCACATCTGTCAGAGGTGGAGAGATGACTCCCATTACTGTAGTGTCAGAGCACTTTGAAGTTTGCAATGTGTTTGCCCCAAAATATCCCTATGAGGTACCAGTGAAATGCAGGGCCAAAAGGGACTTTAAGCAATTGTCTTGTCCAACTCCCTGCAGTGAGGGAGCAATATCACTTGCACTTTCTAGCTAGAGAATGAAGGCACCAAAGTTGAGATTCAGAAAAGCACCTTAGATGCCTCCAACATAGGTATGGTCATCTGAGCTGGAGCTTGAGCTAGCCCCTAGGCCAGTGGTATTCAACCCGTGGCCTGCAGACCCATGGCGGTATGTGCAAGGGGTCAGAGAAAGAGGGCTATGATCAATCAAATGGCTGTGAATACCCACACTTACAATTCAAAGGGGGCTGCACCTCCATCTGAAATGTTTTAGGGGTGTGCAAATGAAAAAAAGTTGAAAACCACTGCTCTAGGAAATGCCAAGGACGGTGCTGTCTGGACTCTTTCCACTCTGCAGGGTTTAGATGCCTCGGTCCACTTGAGATCCAGACCCCAGATCCCTCTTTTGAGAGCAGATGGTGAATTGAGAAGAGCTTGTTCTCTTCAGAAATGCAGCTAGCTGGAGATGGACCCTTTGGATACTGCTAGGGATCTCAGCTGGGAGGAGGGTGCTGGCCTCTGCTTCCTGGTGTAATAAGGGATTTTGCATTCAACAGTCGCTGGAGAAAGAACCAGGGTTAATCAAGGGAGTAATTGGACTCAGGGCTGTTTCTGTGCATTAGGATGAAGACTGGAGATGCCCGGTTATGTTGCAGCCAGCAGCACAGGGGCTTTATGGACTTCAGCACCTGTCCTCCCAGGTCTCCCATAGGTTCAACAAGTGCCCTGGGGTTGTACCGTCCATCCCTTCTTAGCCCTCTTCTGCTCTATGAGAGTGTAATGATGACAAGAGTCCGGCAGATCATGCCACATATTTTCCCCTTGGATTTTAAATCTGTCCACAGAGGCACAGAGTTCAGGGCTAGAGAGGACTTTTGGACCATGTCATCCAACTGCCTGTGTAACATTTCACCCGTGAAATTGAGTCCAGCAGCTTGAGCTGAGCTAAAGCTTGTCCCCCAGTAATCAGAAGTCATGGCAGAGGTGGTATCTTTTACTAGATCAGCTAGATTTTTGCAAAAAAACCCCTTAAAAATAAAAAAAAAATTTTGTTGTTGCAAAAATCTAGTTGGTCTAATAAAAGATATCACCTCTGCCATGACTTCTGATTCCTTTTATCTCAAGACCAGAGGTGGGCAAAATGTGGCCTGGGGCCAAATGTGGCCCGCCAGGCCATTCTATCCGGCCCACGGAGCCCATAAAAAATTTAGAAAATTAATATTTATCTGCCCCTGGCTGCTTGTCATGTGGCCCTCGATGGCTTGCCAAATCTCAGTAAGCGGCCCTCTACCCAAAATAATTGCCCACCCCTGCTCTAGATCAATACGGTTACAACTTGGATACCTGCCCCCCAGTAATGCATCTAGTCCTGATCTGAAGATATTAAGGCATGGAGAATCCATCGCTTCTCATGTTCCAATGGTTCATGATCTTCGCTGATTAAAAATCACTACGCAGACAAAAATTGTACCTAATTTGCAGTGCCCTGAGCTCTGGAGCTTTTGCCTTACATCAAGCCTGCAATTTCATTGATTTAGGGCTAAAGGGCCTACAGGGCAAAGAACTCCATTTTGCAGTGGAAGGAATGATTTTTCTTGAATCTGTCATTTGCAAAAACTCTTCTCTTTAAAACCCTTCAAGATGGAAGGTGCTACATTCATATAGGATGCTATCACTTTTCTGCAAGTTTCAGAGAGCTCATAATAATAAATGTCCATCTATCTGCCTTCTCGATATAGGTCACTGGAACATCTTCAGAGCCCAAACATCAGAACTTAAGATGACAGAAAGTCCAGAGAAAGAAACAAAGAACTTGTGAAGAAAAAAATTATATAAATATATGAAAAAATGCATTATTAAATAAACTGGCACAGCAATAAAAGGAAAAAAAAAAAGACTAATGTAAATTAAAAACTCAAGCAACCAAACCAAACCAGCGACAACAGATCTGAGTGTGAAATACAGCTACAACCATGGAGGCGACAGCCTTGGGAGTGCTCCAACAGATGAGCAGGGGGTCAACCTACTTTCTTCTGCTTCTCCGAGATTTCAGGTGTGTGAAGAAAGGCAAAGTGGGCAGGAGAGATGCCTGGAAGGCCTGGTTCACTGCGAAGGAAGAAAACGCAACCCCCCGTCTCCAGCTGCTGGTACCTCTCGAGAGCGTCATGAGCTGATGATGAAACAGTATGGGAATCTCCTTCCTTCCACCATGACCAGCTTAGAGGGAACCTGCAAAGAAAGAAAATGCCCTGTTTTCTTCCTTGGCATTTTTGTGATGTACAACCTTCCCCTACCACCACTCCCACCTCATCAAACAATATTATTTAGGGCTATCAGGGCTTCATTTCTCTGTTGTAGCTGGAAGGTTTCCTGGAGGACTTGAGACCCAGTGTTGTTCTTATCCCATCAAACACCCAAGCCAAGGTTCAGCCTGGTTCTCAGCACACACAAAACGTGAGTCCTCTGAGGAGTGCTGCTACCTTTTCTGGACTGAACTATCTTTATTCTTGAAGTCAGGCGCGTGCTCTGGAACCTGGCCGAATCAGAGCCCTGAACAAGGCGCTAAAAGGAAAGAGGATGCTTAGTTCAATTATTTGCGATGACTTGTATTGGGTTTCTTTTACTTACGACCTGTTTAATCCAAACTCCTGACCAGCAGCAGGAAATAAGGTTCTCTTTGTGAAAGACTCAGATCTCCTTCTCACTCATTGGGCATGTCTACATATGCATTTATGCTGGCTTCAATTGGCTGCACAATAAGTTACTGCGCATTAAGTGGGAATAGGCTGGTGTCTACACGCACAGGCGTTAAAGTGCATTAATGCTGTGTGTGGACTGACCTGGGACTAAAGTTAGGCCCCAGTTAGTCCCAAGTCAGTCCCAGGTCCCAAGTCAGTCCACACACAGAGTGTTACTGCGCAGTAAGGTATTTATACATGCATTAGTGTGCAGTAACTAATTGAGCATAAACATGATACAGGTATCAAATTTACGCTCAAGTCGGCATAAGTTGCCATATTTACTGCACAGTACGGGCATGCACATGCAGATGTGCACCCATACTACACAGTAGTTTTGGTTACTGCGCAGTAAATGCGTACATATAGACATGCCCATTCAGACACAGGCCAGATCCATTCTGAGTGTTGTTCTCGATGGTCATAT
The DNA here is from genome assembly GCF_030867095.1 of Alligator mississippiensis. Lineage (NCBI taxonomy): Eukaryota > Metazoa > Chordata > Crocodylia > Alligatoridae > Alligator > Alligator mississippiensis. The sequence continues at coordinate 466,555,409 of NC_081824.1, read as the reverse complement.
CTACACGATAAACTCACTGTGATCCATTGTGCGACTCTAGGTAGGTAGTAGTCAACAGCCGTTGATCCCTGTGGATCATGGTGTATGTGTGAACGGTCACCAGGACCTTCAATGCAGATACCTAGGGAAGAGTACTGAGGAGTGGAGGCTGCCCATGAGGCTGCTAATTCATTAAGCATGCTAATTAACTTGACTGGTGCCCTTGTGTGGACACAGCTACATCCCTTCTGGCCTAGGAATCAAGCTGCCTATAGCAATGCCACTGCTGGGGCGCGTGGTGAGGTTTACCTTGCCGATCTAAATGGGCTTCCAGCAAAAACAGGGGAGACCAGGTTTGATATTCCAGATACTCTAAGACAGAAAAGGAGCAAAACAAAAAGATTTCTGTGAATTAAACAAGTGGGGGAACATGGTTACGTTTCCTCTGTGCCTTACACCCCATGGCTTCAAGAGCACAAATAGAGCAGAGCCAACAGGAGGAGTTGGGGGATGGATTTCCTCTTTGCAGATCATTTTAAATGAACTTTCCTATGAGGTGTGCTCATGGGCAGCTTCAGGCTCTAAAAATTGCCCGCTAAATCCAGAGCTGAGAGCGGTGAATGATGTAGAAGGGTCTAATTCTTCCCTGGTGTAATTCCATTGCCTTCAATGGACTTACCCAGGGTTGAATTTGATTTACTTTTTTAACCCCCAGTGTTTTTCTCTCTGCTAATTGTTCTTGCTTGCCCCCTGGGCTGGTGCGGCACTTCCTTTCAGCTTTAAGAAATCTAGGAAATACCCTGCCGCTTGCCTTCCCACATGGACTTCACCTAGGTGAAGCTCAGCTAGCAAATGGATGATGCCTCTTCCCTTACACACCTGCTGCTCCTATCATCAGACAAGAGTATTTCCCTACCCCAGGAACCTTGCCAAGCCTAGTAATCAATTATGATCATTCCTTCTATCCACAGTCTCACCATGCGTCCCCTTTCAGGATACCCGAAGCATGTGATGCACGGTGAGAGGCTTATATTCTGCTCTCAGTTGCTTTCATATAGATCCAGAAGGAACCTATTGAAGTCAATGGGCCCGGTGTATGCTTGAGAGGAGAATCAGGACCATAGACTGAGAAACACTTTTCTGTGGTGAGTCAAGAGGCAAAATGAATGTCATGCAAAATCCCATGGCATTGCAGAGCCAAGGGTAGCAGAAACTGCTCGCTGAGGGCCATACCCACTAGAGTGGACCTTAACCAGTGAGCAGCCAGATGGCCATATTAGTAAAGCTGGTACAAATCCAGAATGGTTATATTGGCAGCCTTGCAGGGATCTGGGCCTGGTCTATATAGAGTGAATTTGGCAGGGTACCAAAGCCCATTTGGATCCTGATCAGGCTGAAAAGATGCAGTGAGTCATGGGGGAGGCCACGTACCAAAGGTGGGACTCACTCTTGATAGACCTTACACAATAGCCTCCCCACTCTCTTGTCTCCCTTACAGGGATTAGTTTTCAGCTACTTGGGTTTTATGGAGGTTGAGTTTTCTGGAACCTCTTTAGTCCGCTTGACTTTCCAACCAGATGTTTAACAGAGGTTGCTGTCCTCCAAGCAAGACACCATTTTCAGACACAGGTGCTGAGCACTGGGCACTCAAGTCATAGTCATGTACCTGAAAAAGGGATCTGATTTTCAGGGGTCCCAAGGGCCTGTCGTCAGTGTTGGCAGGCAGGCACCTGGGTCAGTCGGTGGTGTCTGCAGATGGGTCTGCACTGCCTCTTAGAAATGCTGCTGGGAAATACTCCCCCAGCACCCTTCCACTCAGCACCCAGCAGCACCTGGAAATCAGGCAGGGTAGCTAGATGGGTATGGAGTGAGCCTGTCCTAGGCGTGCTTCTTGGAGTGTGCTGGGGGCCACACACACAGGCCTGCATCTCCACAGCACTCCTGGGCTCCCTGTCAAGCCAACATGTCTTTAGTCATCAAAGCCATGCTTGTGCAGTTCTGTTCCTCCCTTCAGATCCTGGGGGATCCACTTCAGAGGCTCCAAAGTGGATCATAAATCCCCTTGGGCTGTCTTGAGGTGTCACGCAATCAGAGTCTCCTCCTGATGATCCATCATGTGAAACACGGGGGAGTCCTGAGACGCATCTGACCCTTTGGTGCGGTAGCTGAGGGCTTTTGCTGGGAACCAGCATCCCCGCCTGAGTGTATTGCTTTACCTGGCACCCAGCCTCAGCAGTAGCCCCCAGGGATGACCCTCGGGACCACATGGGCGGCTGCTGGCAATGCCTCAGTCCTCTCCGTAATTGCATGGAGAGCCTGGGTGGTCCCAAGACTCCGGGCCTGAGGACGGTGGCCCACCATAATGCAATTATGCAGTTGTACTTTGGCTGCGGGATTTTACACCTGCACTTCCCACCCTCTCTGCTGCCCATCCCAAGGGGACAGAAACTCCCTGCTGCTCCATCTTCCTTCTGAGGACCAGCCAGGGAGCATTACAGGAGATAACTTGGCCCACGGGGAAATCTTTCAGAAGCAGGTGCCCCCAGCGTGCCCTGCCCGGCGGGTGTTACAGAAGGTGGACCCCATCCGCACCCTCCCCAGGTGCAGCAAAACCCTGCTGATGACCCCCCCCCCAAGAACAAGTCTCATTTGTTCCTTGATCCAGGGCGATCCAAGCCGATACTATGGTTGTACTTACTTTCACTTGAAACTTGATGTTAATTTATATGGCAATGAGGGGGCTGGTCCTGCTCCCAGTGAAACCAATGGCAAAGCTCCCATGGGTTTCAGTGGGGGTGGGACAGGGCCCTGCCAGTGGCACCGTGAAGCCTGGTGAAATGCCACAGCGGCTCTCGGTGCCACGAAGTTTGGACATTCCCCCTTGGCTTTTACTTTCAAGTCAACGACCTCTGCTTGGGAAGAAACATTTCCTTGCTAACATAGCCTGCAAAGATATAGCCTCTGGAGCTAGCAGCTCTCTGGCTCCGAGAGCCTAACCAGTGCACTAAAGGTAGCTATTTAGCACATTATTATCCTGCATTTATATATCTTACATAATATCAACGGTACTATATTCACAGGAGGGAGTATCTCCCAAAGGGAAAACAGAACCATTTCTTCTAAGTTCATAAGAGGAGGGTGTGCTGTAGCACCGGCATTTACACTGACTGGAAAGAGCTTTGGGGGATTTTCAGATTGTGCGGTATATGTATTTATCCCTGTTTTTGGTTTTGATAAATCTATTTATTTGGAGATTCATATCTGTCTGATTAAAGTGTTTTCTCAACCTGCCTGGCCCTTCCTGAGCTATGTTTTTGGGCTGTGATGGGATGTTTCTCCTCCGCGTCTCATAGACCTTGCACTAGTCTATCACAGGCCCCTGTGCATTTGAGCCTTGCACACTCGGGGATGTGTTTCTCCTCACAACACCTTGGCAGGGTGGAGCGGTAGTGGTGGTCCCATTTTACAAATGAGGCCCTGATGCACAAAAGGGCTAGGGGAAAATTTCTGTCTACCCCCAGATGTCTCATGCATGGCTGCTGGCAAAGCCCTGACTTACCTGACCCTCACCTGTGTAGACACGCTGGTCTCCTGTTCTTTCAAAGGGGACCTAGTAGAGGATCATAGGAAAGTAGGGCTGGAAGAGATCTCACAAGAGCTGTCATCTAGTCCAAACATCTTGAATCATCCCTGATTGTACAAACCATCCCAACCAAGTGTCTGTCCAACCTGCTTTTGAAAACTCCCAAGGATGGAGATGCCCCAGCTTCTCCAAGCAGCCTGTTCCAGTGCTTGAGTCCGTCCTCCTAATTTCCAATCTAAATTTCCCCTGCTGCAGCTTGAAGTCACTTCTCCTAGTCCTCTCCCCCACAGCCACAGAAAAAAAGTCTATCTCTATCCCCCCTTCAGGTATTTGAAGACAGTTATCAAGTGTCCGCCCACCCCAGACTAAAGAACCTGAGATCTCTCAGCCTTTCCCCATACATCTCGCCTCCCAGGCCCCTAATCATTGTTGTCTCTCTCTGCTGGGTTTTTTCTAATTTGTCCATGAGTGTGTAGCTTGTGCACCCCTGGAAGAATAGTCTGCTCTCGCTTGTTTTCATGGGCTGCATTTAGACACTTCAGGAGATGGGGCCTTGACTCAGGACGGGGCGTAGCTCCCCCTTCATCTCAATGGGGAATTTTAGCCTGTGCTAAAAGACCTCCCTCTGCTTGCAATTCGCCTTCCTCCTGCCTGCAAAAGGCAGGTACTTCTGACCAGAGCAGAGACACACGGACACAGGTGGCAGCATAAAGATCCTCCCCCATCAATAGGCCAGTGGGTAGGACACTTGTGCAGGCATGGGAGATCTGGGTTTGATGCCCCCTAAATTGCAGGGTAGTAATAGGGCCCAATGGAGCATAGGTGTTGACTTTTATTTTTGCTGCACCTAAAATGATGGACAGGTGCTCCCTGCCCCCAGTCCTCTAGGTTGTGGGGAAAGGGGATGGAGGGGGTGGGCGCAGGTGATGCGTGGGGGTAAGGAGGAGGCACGGGTGATGTGGTGCGAGCACTGCACCCCCTGCCTGCCCAGCAGCAGCAGGGGCCGTGGCAGCGCAGCGCTCCCTCCCATGCTGGCTCGCTGGTCTGGCCCTGCTGCAGCCCTGCACCCCACACCCCACTGTAGGCACAGACATCTCGGGGGGCATGTGCTGTCATGTGGCCTTGGCCCCCCTGCCCCTCTCTGCTGCATCATCTGTGCTCCCCTACCCCCTTGACACATCGCTTGTGCCCCCCACCTCCTGACGCATCGCCTGTGCCCCCTCTCCCCCCCAAATGCATCATCTGTGCCCCCCCCACCAGTCGCCCTGATGCATTGCCTGTGCCCCCTCAATCCGGCCCCCATAGACTTACCTGGAGGGAGCTGCAGGAGCTGCTCTCCATCGCTGCTTGGCTGTCACGTGCAAATTTGTGCATGCACGCACATGGTGCTGCTGCCTCCGATTGCCCTCCCCACTCCCCCCAGCCCCAAGCAGCCTGCCAGCCGGCAAGGGGAAACCCGCTGCTTCTTGCATTTTTGTCCTTTAAAAAAGAAAATCTGCATTTTCCTGCAGCAAACGGAAAACCCGGATCCATGGTAATAACTCAGGGCTGCAGTCATCATTTCTTACATCCAGCATGCTCAACGTAACCGAATCCATCTTTTACAATATAAAACAATATAGAAATATTATGTAATTTTCCTCAAATTTGGGTCCCGATGGATCTCTTGATTGGGGGGGGGGGGGGGGCGCGGCCAGAGCCCTCGGGCCCCCGTGTACTCGGCACCTATGCAATGGAGGTGCCTCAATGCAAGTCAGGGTCATCCCAGAGCAAAATGGTTGGTGATCCCTAGTATACCTGTTCCACCCTTCTGCGTCGGGCAGATGAGATGTGTGCTGAGAGGTGTCCCAGAGGAGCGGGATGGCAGGAGAGGTTTGCCAGTGGAGATAATCAGCTGGCATCCTCTCTGTACCCATGTCGACCCATGTCTGTATGCGTCGTATCCATGTCAGCTTTCTTTGGCTGAAAGAAAAGCCTGAGAAGTTTGTTCCAACCACTCTACCAGACTTCCTGTTTCTCTCTCCAAACACACGCCTTCTTCTTAGGGTTTCTGGATCTTGCAAAAGGTTTCTCCTGGACGACGTGGGATTGAAATTAGGACCTCCACTAGAAGTCTTTCCCAACTGTGCAGCCTGAGCCTCTCTTCCAGCCCCGCGAGGAGTGTCAAGCAGACATAAGAAGGAACCTGCTGTTTGTCCCACATTTATGTAGTTTTTTCCCCCGGTAACCCTGTAGTGCCAAATCCCCAATTAATATGAGAAGCAAGAAGGGTAAGGATTTGTAGCCATACCCTGTATTTACTAGTATACAACATGCTCCAGAAGACGCACCTTGATTTCGAAAGGCAGAGTGAATGAAGAAAGCTGCATAGAGCAAAGACAGCCTCATCTTCAGCTGAATCCTCCTTCTTTCTCTGTTTAGGCTAATAGGAGCAGATAGCCGACAGCAATGTTGCCCTAAGAAATATTAACTTAATTAGTGGAACATCAAGGCCATTAAAAAGGAGAGACGATCCTTAACACCTCTTTACACTTTACATTTACCCTTTACATTTACAATGGAGGGAAGAACAATGAGCCATTAAGTCAACTGAGTCCCTCTGCTGCTTAATATTGATGCTGCTGCCCTGTGAAGCAGGAATCAAAGCAGAGTGCTTCTATCTCAAGCAAAAAATCATTTTCCCTGCTGATCGTCATGCACCCAATTCTGGCGGGGGGTCTAGATTTTGGAAGGGGGTGGGGGGAGTGTGTGCTGGATGTGAGAAAACATGATATTTTGCACCTTTCCGTGCACCAACTAGTGCTGGCCGTTTTCAGAGACACGCTCCTGGTTTAGATGAATTTCAGCTCTGACCCAGACTGGTAATTCCTCTTCTTGCCTAAGAAAGAAATGAACGGTGGACCTACAATCTGGGTCTCCCATGTCCTGGGCAACTACCTTAATTTCTGTGCAAAAAGAGGGCACACCTGTCATTTGACTCTTCAGCATTGCCTAGTTGTGCGTTCTGGTTGTCTACGACATTACCCGGTATTGCTGGGCGTCTGCAGTGAAGGTGAACCTCAACAGAGCCTAACTGGAGTTAGACACCTCCAGGGCCGTCCTGAATCACTGCTGAACTCTCTCCACATTGGAAGTGTCCATAGCACTGATTGCCGCAGCGTCTATTCATTTAGGTTTAAACAAATCATTAGCAATGGGCATTAATGAGTGTGAATAAAGCAGCAACAAAAAATGGGGCCTTTTCAAGGGAAAGCTGCTCCAGATACTCTTGACCCTGACTGAGCTGCCCCAAAAGGGAGAAGTCGTGCCCTAGCCAAGACAGATGATAGCTAAGCAGCGTTCCAGATGGGGCTGCTCCCCCTGGGCAAGAGAGGCCTGTAGAGGCAATGGAGAAACGTATCTTCACATGACAGAGCAAACCAGGCTTTATAGATTTATTTTGCCCAGTCAGCTGGATTCAGCATTTCCCAGACTTTGGCCCCCTCATGTTTTGGGCTGCATCACGAAATGTTGCAGCATTAAATCAGGGAGGACCATCCCAAGGAGAGCGCGGCCACTTTTAATCGCTGTAAAAATACACTGCTGTTTGCTGAATACGCTCTTTTTTGTCTGTTTTTGTGCACATGGTCTCTACACACGGGCCAGGCAAGAGTTTTTTTATGTACTGGCGAAGATGGTTACCAGCCACATCTGGCCAGCGGTGATGGGCAGGTATTAGCAGGGCTGTGTCCAAGTGCTTAAGAGAAACAATTTATGGAGTAGTCGGGTTTGCTTTTTTTTCAGTCTGTGAAACAGGACTCACTGCTGGAAGTTGGCACGAGAGGTGCATGAGTGCGAAGGCGAATCCAAGCCAGGAAACTCAAGGTTCTGGCGTGCTGGAAAAACATGCCTGACACGCTTTTAATACTCCAATGTTTATCCAATTGGAGTGTCTTGCGCACACATGGGTGCTATAAAATACTACTGCTACTAATAATAAGAACAATAATGATGATAACAACAATAATAATAACAATACTAATTATAACGATAATGTCTTCCTCTCCACCTCCTGGGAGTTTCACAGCTTCCTATTACCTTTTATAGTGCTAGCAGTGTTGCTCACACTGTCCGCTGCTACTCGCGGTGTTGTCCATACATGCTGCATATGTATTCAAGCTAAATGTGAATTTGTCCTTTTTGTGGCCCCTAAACACTGAAGATTCAGCCTGTTTGTGCTTCTGGGAGATTAGAGAGACCTGCAGAGTTCGTGAAGGTATCTGGCACCTGAACCTAGGAACCGGCATGAGCTGAGCCTGGGTCTGAGCCACCAGGCTGCAATGCCCAACTCAAATGACTCTGTCCTCACTGGTACTGGACTTCTCTGTGTGCCATTTTGACTCCTGGGGCCGCGGCCCGGGGGTCTCTCCAGCTGCAGCAAGGCGAGCCACTCTGCGATCTAATCCTGGGAATTTTATCAAACGTGTCTGTCCTGCTGGACACCGGTGGGGTGTTGTGGGTGGGCCCTGGGGGGAACTATTAACACTCAAGCAATTGAATTTACACCTGCAGTGCCTGCGTGAAAGCAGAACCTGGATTCCAGCCAGTACCTCTAGCCCCGCACCGGATCAATACGCTGCTGTGCATCAGCCGATGCATCTCAAGCAAAACCAAGGAGGCGATTCCCCCTCTCTACTCGGCATTGGCGAGGCCGCTGCGGGAGTCCCACGTCCAGTTCTGGGCGCCGCACTTCAGGAAGGATGTGGAGAAGCTCGAGAGAAGAGCCACTCGTATGGTTAGAGGCTTGAAGAGCAAGCCATACGAGGACAGGCTGATGGACACGGGACTGTTCAGCCTAGAAAAAGAGATGACTTCAGGGGGATTTGATATATATTTGCAAACATATCAGGGGAGAACATCAGGGATTAGGTGAACAACTATCCAGGGGAAAACTGGGGGCAATGGTCATAAAGTCCTAGAAGAAGGTTTCAGACTGGATATAAGGAAAAACTTCATGGTGCATGTGGCCAGACTCTGGAATAGGCTCCCAGCAGGGGTGATGCAGGCATCTACCCTGGAGATCTTCAAAGGGAGACTGGGTGCACCCTTGCTGGGGTTATTTGACCCCCACAGTCTTCCTGCCCAGAGCAGGGGGGCTGGACCTGAGGATCTCACGAGGTTGCCTCCAGCCCTAAATGTCTATGAAGCTGTGAAGCCCAAATTAGCTCTGCCCTGGTGACATGCCCTCCATTACACCCGCTGAACTGCAGAGATGTTAAAGCCTGATGCTCCAGATGGCCCTGCTTCGTGCCACAGGCTGTTTCACCCAGCGATTCATGACCTAGGCTCAGGAACCTGTGGGTAAGCCAGAGCCAGTCTTTTGGGAAGACCTCCAAGCTTTGGTACAAGCCAAGCAGGGAGATCATAGATCCTGTGAGCTCGAAGCCTGTTTCTTTGTCTATCTCAAAAAGCGGGGGGCTGTCTCAAGGTCCTCTGGAAAGCACCGCCACTTCACTGCCACGCTGGGGTCCCAGGCGTGGAGGATTACATGCATTTCTGGTTTTGTAGCATGCCAGAAATGGAGGTTTCATGGGCAGCTATGAAGGATGGTCCCGGGATGGCTTTAGCTTACTGCCATGTTCCTGGGTTTGCAGCCCACAGGCCGTGCTCAAGAACACCTCTTCCCAGCTGCTGCCACTAAGTGGGGACCTCTCTTCACTCCAGGTTACAATAATCAGGCCCACAGGTCTATAGATCATTTTTTCCTCATCAGGGATTTTTTAGCTCTCACTAGCCAGTGGCTGGTTGATGCTCTGTTCCTGGCTGGTTTAAACATAATATGATGATATTTGTGTTGAAAAGCTCACACAAAAGGACTGTGCATAAGGGTCCAGGCTAGGCAGGTGCAGGGTTACCACAAACCCCTCCTGTGCAGCTGTGGTCTGGGGTACAGAGCACAGATGCAAGTCCTCTTGATAGACTTGGTAAATACTGGATGTGCCGAACAAGCACAAATTCATTATGTCTTCAAATGGCACTCAGCATATCCAAAAATAACAGCATGCTGGTCTCAAAGCCAGGATTTTCAAATATATATTCAATGTTTAAACACACTCTCCATGGCATGGAAATACAATGCCCCTACCGGGTATAGACAGACAAGATTCTTCGGGTGAATCTAATATCTTTTATTAGACCAACTTAAATATTTTAATCTTTTACCGCTATTAGACCAACTTAAATATTTTAATCTTTTACCCCTAACCCTAACATAGTTGATCTATTTTATTTTAAAATAAAAGATACCAGATTCGCCCAAAGAACCACGTTGGTTCCTTAGACTAACACAGCTACAACCTACACCCCTCCTATCTGATATAGGACACGGGGCTGGCAGGGATCTCCTGAGTCCCCAAATCCAGCTCTCTGCTATCACAGGCAACCGTCTCTTACAATCCCACTGATGAATGTATCAAGATCCAGCTGGCCTTATATCTTGGACAACGCATGGTACTGTCAGATCCAGAGAAAGCTGGAAGGAAGTAGCGAACAGTTTTAGATCAAGATGTCCATGGAGGAAATGCCTTCCTCATCTCCATCAGTCAGTGGTTAGTATATACCATAGCACAGTGCTAAATTCCTTCTTAACCCCCTCAACCTCCTCCCCCCGCATCGTGTCTGGTACGTGGAGTCTCATTATCCATGCAAATGTGGAGTCCTCTAGGAATCCCAATATGCTGTTGCCAGCATTGAGACTTGCAGCTTAATCCTGTGATGTGCAACAAGGAATGGCCTTTATCAGTATAAATTTCATGCCTTTCTGTTTCATTCGGCACCCCTTATCCCTTATGTCATGAGAAAGGCTTAACTAGGAGCCCGGGATCCACTTTCTTTTCCCCCATTCATGGTGTTTCCTTTCATTTAGCTCCTCTCAAAGCTAATCAGGCTCAGCCCCTTTGCAGATCCAAGGAGCCTGGGCAGAACGTCTCACAGGAATACAGTGCTGGTGCATGAAGAGATGAGTGACATCTACCACCCTGCAGAGAGGTGCCGTAGATATGCGCCGTATGGGGCTTTCCATGCTAATGCAATGCCGCTGGACGTAGGCTTCGGCACATTTCAAGAGCAGCTCGCTCTGTGGTGGGCCAGGGCTTCCAACCCAGCTGTCACCATTGTTGCTGCTGTTACTTTTCCTGGTTGCTACCATGTATATGAATCTCCCTGTCACTTCAGAAGCTGCCAAATTCATCACCAATACCTGGGCTCTCTGAACCAGATTAAAAAAAAATCACTGCATGGGCTGGATCCTGCTTGGGGCTCATGGGCTGCCAACTCCTGCTCTGTACCATGGAAGATTTTAGGAGTATTCATAGTAGTAATGCTACTAGTGCAATACTAATATTAGTAGAATCACAAATAGGGCTGGCAAGGCACTCAGGAGGTTATCTAATCCAATTCCCTGCTCAAGGCAGGATCAATCCTATCTAAATCACTCCAGATAAATGTTTGCATGACCTGTTCTTAAAAACTTCCAGCAATGGAGATCTGGTCACCTGTCCGGAGAATTTGATCCAAGGGTGAACCACCCTCAGAATTAGGAAGTTCTTCCTAATACCCAGTCTAAATCTCCCTCGTTGCAATTTAAACTGGTTACTTCTGGTCCTGTCCCCCATGGGCACAGAGGCCAGCTGATCACCAAGCTTTGCAGAAAGGCCCTTTTTGTATGTGAAGCTTTGTATCAAATACCCCCAAGACTAGATACTCTCAGTTCTTCCAGTTTTGTCTCATACATCATGTTTTCCAAACCTCTCATTATTTTTGTTGCTCTCTGCTGGATTCTTTCCGACTTGTCCATGTCTTTCTTGAAGTGCGGGGCCGGGACTGGACACAGGACTCAGGCCTTCCCAGTGCCGGAGAGAGCAGACAAATCACTTCCCATGAATTGCACACAACACCCCTTTAAATACACCCTAATGTGCTCTGAGCTGTTTTTGCAGCAAGAGCAAACTGTTGACTCATATTCAGCTTGTGGCCCACTATCCCCCCCAGATCCTTTTCTATTGTACCGTAGCCCAGCCAGTTATTCTCTCTCTTTTTTTGCTGGTGTATTTTGTATTTGATTTTCTCCTCCAGAGCAATTCTTTCCACTTGTCCTTGCTGAATTGCATCCTACTTAATGCAGACCATTTTTTCTAGTTTCTCAAGGGCATCTAATCCTCTGCAGCCCTGCCCAGCAGGGTGTTGTGCACAGGTTAACTAAGGATACACTCCGTTTCTAGCCTCCAAGCTAGAAGATATTGGACAGTGGAAGGTAGGGTTGATTTGCACTTTATAGACTAAAAAACATAGATACTGAACAGTACCAGGCTCAAGATGGACCCCTGAGGAACTCTACTTGAACCCTCCTTCCAGTCTGACATCAAGCCATGGATGACTACTTTTTGAGCATGAAGGTATGCACTCATTTGACAGTAGTTTCATTTAGACCTAGTTTGCATTGCTCATTTATGCAAATGTCCTGTGAAATTGTGTCAGGAGCCTTAGTGAAGTAGATGTATGGCTTAGCACTAATATTTCAGGAGTACTCACAAGTGCTAGGCTTGCCCCAGGGCACCATTGCATTGGGCTCTGCACAAATACTTCACAAGAAGGTGGTCCCTACAGACTCCAGAAGTGACATTTTTCCTGAGCAGATGATGTCTTCTCCTACGGGAGAAGCTTTCTTGATTTCCATGCTTCACTCCATAAAAACCATTTGCCAATGACCCCAAAAGCACTCGTGACTCCCCAGGTGCCTTCATGCCTCCATCCGCTTGCCCCATTAAAATCCCTTATCACAAGGGTCCCATTGGAAGGTGCTGCCCGCTGTGGAATCAGAAAAAATATATGCCTTAAACTTTGATTATTTTAGTTATAAGATGACATAACCGCTTTGTGTAGAATTGCTGGCTTGGTACAGTAGAACAGATAAGGGCAAGTGTTTGTTCTTTGTAACTCTTCTGCAAATGCTTCGCTCACCGCGGCCTTGAAGGTAGAAAAAAAAAAAAAAAAGTATGTACAAAGTAGATTTCCAGGTGCAAGAAGGAGGTTTGTGAACTAACCCTATCTCCCCCATAATTCCCATCCTGATAACAGCAAAGAAATAATGAAGTAATATTATAGCCGCTTTTCATGCTAATTTCACTATATGATCACGTGAGTTGTAAGCGACTGTTAAAAAGTATATAAGCCTCCTGATTTTGCTCTTGGGGGGGGACCCCTTCCAAGTGCTTGGGAAATCCATGTCACTTTAGAACTCCCCCTACAGCTGTAGTTTCTTTTAAATAAAAGCTTCTGCTGACCTGACCCAAAAGTACTCTGTGTGTGTTTCCACGACAATTCCTGGTGCCGTGACTCGGATCCAGAACACAGGCTGAGGAAGGAGGACCGCAGGCTACCCCCCCCCCCGAACCCTGAGGCGCCAAACTTGAGAGGTAAGAGACCTAATTCAAAATCTCTATTGGGGTTTCGGAGGAGGACTGCCTGTAGGCTCCCAACTTGGCCGTGGTAACTGGATCTGAACCTTGTTAAAACAGGTCAGTCTGAACCTTACTGCCGGCTAAAATTTTCTGTCTGGTAAAGGATCCCATTTTGTGTCTGGTAACGTACGTTTTAGGGAGAAACTGTTTGAGGCACCTTCATCCAACAGCACATCGGGCTTGTAGTTAATTAACTAAGGCGGTGTGGGTTAGGAGGTCTGGCTGACTGAATAAATGTGCATGTGTGTGTGTATTTAGAAATATGAGCCACTGACCAGGACTGAGACTACGGTTGGGCTCAGCCGCCCCAATTCTGCCTGACAGGGCAGTTTTGAAAGCAAGGGGGCCCAACTGGAACCTCGTGACCCAGTGGACAGGGCTTATTGAATGAATGTGTGTGTGTATTTAGAAATATGAGCCACTGACCAGGACTGAGACTACGGTTGGGTTCAGCCGCCCCAATTCTGCCTGACAGGGCAGTTTTGAAAGCAAGGGGACCCAACTGGAACCTCGTGACCCAGTGAACAGGGCGTCTGAGTGATTTTGTCTTTTCCAAACCCCTCGTCCCAGTAGCTTCTGCCGAAAGCAGGAGTGAAAGGATCCCTCTAGTGTTTCCCTCCCCATTTCCATTTTATGAGCCGGTGTCGGGTCAGAAGCCTTTTGTCTGGGCAGTGAAAAACTGCGGGGCAAGGCACTGAGCGGCCCGGACATCCTAAATAAGCCTCTCCTACGTCTCCCTGTGTGACTGAAAATGGGAACAAGTCAGTCTAAACAGGTTCCTGTCCCCCCTAAGGGGACTCCGGCGTACTTTATGTACACACACTATTCTCCCGAGACTTGCAAGTACCTGGATAAGTGGAACTGGTATAGTAGGGATGATCCTGTGAAACATTTTCCACAGGAAGGAACATTTGATCAGGATAAAATAGTGCACTTGAGAGGGGCGTTAGAGTCCCGTGGATCCAAAACACCACAAAACCAGTGGGACGCGTTCTTTTATTGGTATAATGAGATGTCCAAAAGGCGGACAGAATCTCAAACTAGGAGCCTAAAAGACTCTCAAGAAAAATTAAAACAGCAGTTAAAAGCTGTTCGGGAGAAATTGGCTGCTCCCCCAAATTACACGCTGGCCACCGCTCCAATGTATCCAGCATTGCCCGGGGCGCCCCCACCACCGGAGCCAGCAGAGGATATCCTTAACCTTTGTTCGAACCCCGCTCTCCTGGGACTCCCACATCAGCAACAACCGGTTCAACATCAGGCTGCAGCCCAGGCTAGTAACCCATTAGCTGAAGCTCCTTCAGTAAATCCATCCACGGAGCTTAATAGTCCGGACTCATCCACCATATCTGCCACTCAATCATCACCAGTGTGGCAATTTACTCCTGGGTCACAACCCACCACAGGTGTATTTAGAAGAATGGGAATAGGCATGGAAAGATCTCCCATCAATCTGAGATCCCGAACTGCACAAGTTTACCCCCTAAGACAAATGCCAGGCATTGGCACCGATGGACAAAATATAGTAACTGTGCATGCACCCTGGACTCCAGGTGATCTCTACAATTTAACTCAAAAGTTCCCAAAAATCAGGGAAAACCCAGAAAAATTTCAGGAAGAATTGCAGACTGTTATAAATTGTTATAATCCAACATGGGCTGACATTAATCAGCTCATGCAATCCATTTTGCCCAAGGAAACTATGCTACGTCTGTACGCTGCCTGTACTTGGCCAGATCAAAACCCAGGGATTGGCCAAAACTTTATTAACAAGAGAAATGCTTTGGTTCAGGCAGTTCTCACAATTTGCCCAAAAAAGGCAGACTGGACCAAAATAAATACCTGTAAACAAAACAAAAATGAACACCCCAGTGACTATTTAGAACGCCTCAAACAGGCATTTGAACGATACTCAGGAATGGATAACCCAGTCAGAAATGCTAAACAAGCAATAGTGGCAGCATTCGTCCAGGGACTTAACCCTAAAATTGCTGAGAAAATTCAAACAGTAATTATTGGCTGGGAAACTAAAGATTTGACCGAAGTCCTTGCTGCGGCTAACCATTTTCATAACAAATTGGAACAGTCTAAAGACAGTGCCGAGTTTAAGTTAATGGCCTTACAGATTTCTCAGTTGCAGGGTCCAGGTAGAGGAAGGGGACGAGGACGGGGAAGGGGAGGCCCGGGTAGATTCAGGGGAAGAGATAGATCCTTAAGCCCACAAAACCCAGGCTATGGGAACCAATGTCATTATTGCAAGCAAGAAGGACATTGGAAATCAGAATGCCCCAACCGCCCCGGCCAAGGACCCAGACCCCAGCCCCCACCTCCACTTCCTGTCAATTTTCCCAGTGTTGAATAGGACAGCCTGAGGAACAGTAACATCATTGCTCCTTTGCTTGCTACTGACCAATCTGGTCCGTTTGTTGAATGCCTTATTTCTGGTAAACCTGTCTCCTGTCTTGTCGACACCGGAGCGTCCCGCTCCACGCTAAAGGCTGCTGAGTTTCCTTTTCTACCTTATTCTCCTGAAACTGTAAATGCTGTCGGTATAGGCGGACAACCTATCCCACATCCCGTCTCTGAACCTGTCTCCATCTCTATTGGCCCTTTGTCTAAAAATCATGCCTTTCTTCTTAGCCCCTGTGCACCTGTCAACCTTCTTGGTAAGAACTTGCTGTGTAAACTGGGATGCGTGATTTATTGTAGCCCAGATGGTGTTTACCTTGAGGTACCGGAACATAGGGAAACCGAGCTTGTGGCTTTGCTAACCCAGGAGTACTCTGATTCTGACACTTCCTTCTTGCAAGAGGAACTGTTGGCACGAGTACCTCCACAGCTGTGGTCCACCCATGCAAATGAAGTGGGGCACATGCTGAGTGCTGAACCAGTGCGTATCATCCTAAACCCTGCCAAGCCACTTCCTCGTGTCCCACAGTACCCCATCTCAAAGGAAGCTGAGAAAGGGATCAAGCCTGTCGTTTCCTCACTCCTTAAGCAAGGGATTATTGTCCCAATACGCTCCCCTTGCAACACACCTATCCTACCTGTCAAAAAACCTGGTAAAGATACGTATTGCTTTGTGCAAGATCTTCAAGCTGTAAATGCCGCTGTGTTACCCGCTTTCCCCGTGGTCCCTAACCCTGCCACTATTCTTTCCTGTATCCCTTCAGATGCTACATATTTCACAGTAGTGGATCTTTGTTCTGCTTTTTTCTCTATCCCTGTTCATAAGGATAGCCAGTATCTGTTTGCATTTACTTATCAGGGATTTCAATATACCTGGACAAAACTCCCTCAGGGATATACAGAGTCCCCAACCCTGTTTTCCCAGATCCTAAAAAAAGATTTGGATCCTATCACGTTCAAAGGGGGGTCCACCCTTGTTCAGTGCGTTGATGATCTATTGTTAGCCTCACCCACTTTAAAGGCCTGTGAGCAAGATACTTTAACACTCCTCACAGCTTTAGCTCAGAAAGGCCACAAGGCCTCAAAATCTAAATTGCAGCTCTGCAAGTCTAAGGTACATTATTTAGGGCATGATATCTCAGCAGGAAAACAACACCTTTCCCCTAGTAGAGTTGAAGCTATCCTCAACATTCCCAAACCTATGACTAGAAAACAGATGAGGGGATTCTTAGGTGCAACGGGTTATTGTAGACAGTGGATCCTGGGTTATGCTGCTTTCGCAAAACCCTTGCAAGCATTCACTCATGATACCACCCCGGAACCCCTCCCTTGGACTCCTGAAGCCGAACAAGCATTTGTGGTCCTTAAGCAAGCCCTCACTCTTGCTCCTGCTCTTGAACTTCCTAATTATAAGAAACCCTTTACCTTGTTTTGTCATGAACGGGAAGAAATCGCTTTAGGAGTACTCACTCAGCTGCATGGTAAAAAGCATCGCCCAATTGCATATTACAGCTCTGCCCTTGATCCCGTAGCTGCGGAACTTCCTCCTTGCCTCCGTTCAGTTGCAGCTGCTGCCTTGTTGGTTGAAAAGGCAGATTCTCCAGTTTTGGAACACTCTTTAACCGTTGCAGTTCCACATGCTGTGATGGCCCTTCTGCTCAAGGGCAAAACTCAGCACATTTCCAATTCCCGTCTTACTAAATATGAGAAACTTCTACTGTCAGCTGCAAATGTAACCTTAAATCGCTGTTCAATTCTGAATCCTGCGTCACTTCTGCCTATTGCCTCTGATGGTGAGCCTCATGATTGCCTGTCTATCACAACTCAATTGTTAACCCCTCGAACTGACCTCAAGGACATTCCTATCCCAAACTCTGACCTTGTTTTGTTTGTTGATGGTTCCTGTCTTAGAAATGATGCAGGCAAATTAGTTGCGGGATATGCAGTATGCACTCAGTATGCTGTTTTGGAAGCCTATTCTTTACCCCAAGCTCGTTCTGCTCAAGTTGCTGAACTCATTGCTTTAACACGTGCTTGCATTCTTGCAAAAAATCAAACCACAACCATTTATACTGACTCTAAGTATGCTTTTGGTGTTGTTCATGATTTTGGACAAATCTGGAAACAAAGAGGGTTCCTCACTTCATCAAAAACCCAAATCAGTCATGGTTGTTATGTAAAAGCGCTCTTAGAAGCTGTTCAATTGCCTCTTGCTATTGCTATTGTTAAATGTAAAGCTCATAAGAAACCGTTTGATGATGTCACACGAGGAAATGATCTGGCAGACCGTTCTGCCAGAAATGCGGCCCTTTCTGGCCCACAGGCTCCTAACTCTGTTTTTGTGTGTTTTTCAGCAGACCAGTCTCCTTTGGCTAGCCTTTCAAGTCTGGCCCTTCTTCAAAATCAGGCCCCAAAAAAGGAAATAAATGACTGGCTGCGTGCAGGATGTTCACTGCACCCCGACTCTCTCTGGCGCTCCCCGGACGGCCGCCTGGTGGCGCCTAGAGAGCTTTTGCCACATCTTGCTCGTTTAACCCACTCTGTGGCCCATACGAGCAAGGGAGGAATGATTGCTACAGTACAAAGAAATTGGTTTGCCCCAAATTTTCCTTCCATGGCACAACAGTACTGTAGCTCCTGTCCCATCTGCTTAGCTCACAACATTGGGCAACGGGTAAAAACAACACCCGCAGCCCATCCCCCTCCATGGGGACCGTTTGTAAATCTGCAAATTGATTTTGTGCAGCTACCTAAGTGCTGTTCTTATGAATACATTCTTGTTATTATTGATGTGTTCTCTGGATGGGTGGAAGCCTACCCATGCGTACATGCTGATTCCATCACTGTAGCAAAGAAATTGCTCAAAGAATTCATCCCTAGATTTGGATTGCCTCTCACAATAGATAGTAAGCGTGGCACCCATTTCACAGGACAGATAGTAAAAAACATCTGCCAAGCACTCAACATACAGCAACACCTACACTGTAGTTATCATCCACAGTCAAGTGGTGCTGTAGAACGTAAAAACTCTGATTTAAAAACGCGCATTTTGAAGATTTGTGCTGAAACAGGCCTCAAATGGCCTGATGCACTGCCCATTGCTCTTATGCACATTAGAAACACTGTTAACAGAAAACATGGCCTAACCCCTTATGAAATACTCATGGCACAACCCATGAGGATGCCAGCTACACCACCTGTTGCCCCTCACCAAACAAACCTACAATTAACTAATGAAACTGTACTAAATTATTGCAAGGCATTAATAAAGTATGCCAGGTCTGTTCATTCACAGGTCCAAGAAGCCTTACCTCAACCACCGGATGTTCCCTGTCACAACCTCGAACCAGGGGATTGGATCTACGTAAAGGTCTATCAACGGAAAAACGCACTTCAACCCAGATGGAAAGAACCTTTCCAGGTACTTCTAACCACTAATTCTGCTGTTCGTTGCCAAGGTCACCAAACGTGAACTCACGCCTCGCACTGCAAGAAGGTATCACCTCCATTGAACCCCAAAGCAGCTGTATTCCAACCAAGGTTGGGATCTTTCCCTGAGGCCAAGAACAAAAACCCTCAGGACCTCACTCAGGCAAGTGAGGAGCATCAGGGTGCAAGTGCTAGTAACCTCTCCCCTGCACCCAACACCTCAGCCCAGCCGGATTCATCAGTTGAAGAACGAAGATATCATCTTCGGCCTCAAAGAAAGTGAATGCTCCCATTCGGAAGATCACCACCTCAATCAAGACCAAGAGCCGACATTATCAGTCCTTTAGGTAACTTAAGCCCAGAGAACAAAGAAAAACTTTGGCTGCCATCCTGGGTTTGGCTGGTAGTGTTCTTTTTCTTACTGGTGCTGGTTATGTTTGTTGTTAAGATTCTTTGTCCCTCCTGTATCTAAAAATGGCACTAATATCCTTATATATCACACTTGGGTATCTCAGTATCACCCAAGGGGGGTGGGAGAAAAATTTGTATTTGCAGATCTCCCATGCGGTGGCTCAAGCTGAAAATAAAAGTAACTGCTGGATATGCTCTCACAGCCCAGCACACCTACACCAAGGAATCCCAATGATCGGAGTACCAATATCCCTCCAGCAATGGGAAACAATAAACGGCGGCTTCGTTAAACACTACTCATTAGCTGCCCATCGGTCCGCTCCTAAAGAATGGAGGGCCGCCCCTGCTAACTGGATAATCTCCCCAAGAGTAGAGGCGCCTTTCTGTTACAGATCCAACAACACCGGAGCTTATAATAAAGCCACACCTGTAAAACACTACCCTCATTGCCTAACTACTCTAGATTATAGCCCTAGTAGCACCAGTGAAATCCTGTTGGGTAACGTACCCTCTCTCAATTGTGCAGGATTCATGGTCTACAACTTTTCTAAGGAACCTCATGTTGCTCTCATTGCAAACAGATCAGAATTTTACATTCACTCCAATTTTACTTCTTGTAATATATCTCGGTCCAGCAGAATAACAGCTGAACGTGAACTGTCCTATACGATGCATATCAATCAAAAGTGCCGGATAGGGCACAACAACTGCCGAGATTTGAGTACCCTTTCTGCCCCAGGCCTTTACTGGCTCTGCGGAAACAGGGCTCATAAAATCTTGCCCTGGAATTGGGTGGGGGCATGCACTCTTGAACGTGTTATCCCTGGTTTCGAAATGCATAGTGCAATATATCTGAAACAAGTAAAAAATTTCAACCATCACATGAAAAGGGCGGTTAACCCCTTAGCTACCAGAAACACAGGGTTCCATCGATTTGTGAGAACCTTCATACCGTGGCTTGGAGTAAGAGAATTGGAACTAGCCATAATTAACATTTCAGCCACAATGGAAGCTATGGAAAATGCCACTGCGGATGCAATTCAGGCTCTGCAAAAAGAGATCTCCCAGATCTCACAAGTAACTATACAACACCGCATAGCCCTAGATTACCTATTGGTATCCCAGGAAGGAGTATGTGCCTTAGTAAACTCCACCTGTTGTGTCTATGTCAATCAGAACATGCAAATCGAAACTGACATTCGCAAAATCCGAAATCAGTTAAGGGTCCTACATCAAGTGGCCTCAGAAAATACTAACTGGGGTCTAGAAGAAATGTGGTCTTGGCTAACCTCCTGGCTCCCAGATTTCGGGGCCCTTGGCAAAAAAATCCTGTATGGAATATTGTTTGTCTTAATAGTTCTGATAATGTTCTATGTCTTAATGCAACTGATCCTCTGCTGCGTGAAAGCCAGCAGGGGAAGCTTTAGCAAGGCAAGAAAACCCACAGCAGAGTCTAGAATAATGGTGTTACAAAAGTGTGAGCAAATTGAAAGAAAACATGAAAGGCTGCATGATGAAATAGAGGGGCTCATGAGAATGGAAATTTAAGGCTAAAGTGAGACTAAATAGTCTCAAAGGGGGGGGGCTGTGGAATCAGAAAAAATATATGCCTTAAACTTTGATTATTTTAGTTATAAGATGACATAACCGCTTTGTGTAGAATTGCTGGCTCGGTACAGTAGAACAGATAAGGGCAAGTGTTTGTTCTTTGTAACTCTTCTGCAAATGCTTCGCTCACCGCGGCCTTGAAGGTAGAAAAAAAAAAAAAAAAGTATGTACAAAGTAGATTTCCAGGTGCAAGAAGGAGGTTTGTGAACTAACCCTATCTCCCCCATAATTCCCATCCTGATAACAGCAAAGAAATAATGAAGTAATATTATAGCCGCTTTTCATGCTAATTTCACTATATGATCACGTGAGTTGTAAGCAACTGTTAAAAAGTATATAAGCCTCCTGATTTTGCTCTTGGGGGGGGACCCCTTCCAAGTGCTTGGGAAATCCATGTCACTTTAAAACTCCCCCTACAGCTGTAGTTTCTTTTAAATAAAAGCTTCTGCTAACCTAACCCAAAAGTACTCTGTGTGTGTTTCCACGACACCGCCTTCCATTGCCTTTAAACCAGAATAAAGTAAACCACTTTATTTATCCTTTTATTGCCGCTATACCTTGGGATGCCTTCATAAAAAACACCCTATAAATTTTATATTGAGTGGTAAAACACTCTCTTTGGCTGCTATTCTCCTCCTTCTGACACAGGAGCTTGGGCCAATGCGCCTGTATTGCGGAGCACACATTAATCACAGACCCGCGACCACTCTTGTAAAGAGCTACTCTCCCTCTGGCAGGTTATCTGATGCCTTTGCTCGGGCTGCCCTGACACAGCTGAAAGAAACCAATGGCAGCAATGCTGATGGCTTGACTGCTTGGCATGAGCAGCTCTAAAATGGAAACCCAGGACAAGCCGTTGCCTTGTCGCACCCGTAGACTGATGGGACCAGACGCAAGTCAGCTCTGTTTCTCCCAGCTTATCTCTCATGTACAGCCTGATCTCCCTGGAGTGAGGGTTTTGTTTAGTTTAAGGATGGTCAGGACAGAGCGACAGACAGTTCTTGGGTATTTTCATTCAGGATCAGGGGCTGGAGTTATGTGAAAGGGGGTATTTGATTTTCTTAATGAGAATTTACTAAATTAAACTGAAGGCTTTCGATGTGGGCAGTATAGGCCATGATGTCTCTAATGTGTGTAGTCATGTACGACTTCTGCAGAAGGTGGGTTAGGGCCTCTTCATAGCTCTGTCCCCTGGTGTCAGTACTGCACAGCTGCCGGGGCACATTTCATCAGCTATCAGCCCACCTCCAGCCCCTCTTCCATATTGCTAAAGCAGCCAAAGTCCTAAATTTTGCAGAACAGCCCCGACCTGCAGGACCGTGTTGCTCCAGGACTCCCAGAAACAGGAATGTAAGCCTGGTCTTGGCTTGACATCAGGCACTGCCCTGCTGCATCTGCGGAGAGGAGCCTATTAGCCTGCCCGCGGTGCCACATGATATCAGCTATGCTAACTGGAACTGTTATATAGGTAGCTTCTGGTCCCAGGGGGCTGAGGCATGCCCAGTGCTGGGCTTTCCACCCTGAAGACTGGTCATTAGCAGGGGACACTGAGGCCCCCCTCCATAACTTTCAGTATCCCACTGGAAAAAACATTTATTACAGTACATACTTCCTTGCAGAAGGGGCAGGCCCTGGGGGTAGGGGAACAACCAAGCCTGAACTGAACCCATGACTGAGCTTGTGCTTATCTGCTTATCTCTTTGCATCTTGATGCACCCTTCAAAGGATCTCATGGCACCCTGGCTGAGGATCACTGCCCTAAAGGGTCCCAAACCAGGGGATTGGGAGCTGGCGAGTCAGGAGCAAAGGGGGCCCAGCTGGAATCGAGGAATGAGGCACAAGGAGCCAGCAGTCAGGGAGCAGGGACACAGGAACTAGGGTGTGGGGACCAGGAAGAAGGATTGAGGCCCAAAGGCATCGGTTCGGGTGAGCAGCCTCAGCAGGCAGCTCGATCCGTGCAAGGCCACCTGGGTGTAGTTAGGCCAGACCCACTCAGGTAGTCAGGGTCAGCTCATCCTGATGACTGCCCTGCCTTCTGATGGTCATTTCATCCCCTAAGATGCCGTGTAGCACCACAATGCATCCATAAGATCTGGCAATACCGACACCAGAAGCAGTAGCCTGTGCAGACTATTGGGAACAGCCCATGTAGGAAGGTTGGACTGGAGACATGAGAGTGGGCAGCCTCTCCTCCTAGGAGCAAGGGAAAGGTGTGGAGGCTGCGACCCCCCAACACTCACTCTCAGCCCTCCCGTCGCACAACCCCACGGCTGGTGTTTGCTGACTCCAGGGGAGTTGAGGTAGAAGGGGGGAAAGGAGGGGCTTTGCTACAGGGTAACTCCAACTTGGATGGGGCCTTTCAAGCTCACAGGCAGAGTCACCCTGAATACCGGCTGCTCCCAGAGACCCTCCATTCCTCCCTTGGGTCAAAGAGTGACTTTAATCCCATTAAATGCCACACAAGCAGTCTGGTGACTCCAGGTCTCTAGCTAGTGACCCAGCAAGTGCGGCCATGTCAGCTGCAGAGCCCGTGTCCTGCGTGGCTCCCCTTTTAACACGCCTCTGATCTGGGCTAGGAAGACTCCTCTCCCTGTAGAATAAGCCCTTGGGAGCTGGTCCTGAATTGCAATAAAATGCAAACACAAGCACAGGTCCTTCGCCTCTCCTCTTCTGTCACAGCCTACCCTATACCGAAATGACTCGAGGGCAGGGCTGCCTTTTTATAGGGCTTTTATTTCTGGGGACTAGCCCCATGCATTTGGCTCAAAGCAGCAGGTACAGTTTTTTGGTATCCCTTTTTTATGTGGCTCTTTCTTTTTAGCTGGTGAGGATCCTTGTTCTGGACACATCTTCCACTTGTTGAGGCTAGGACCAGTATATCCTCATTAGGAGGAAGTGGTTTGTTCATTTTGTAATACTATTGGTAGCTGGTATTACAAAGTCCCTGGTCTACCTAGCTTGTGAACTCCTTGCAATAGGGGCTACCTTTTTTGCTCTGTGTTTGCAACGGTCTCCAACACAATTGAGCAGTGGCCTGAGGCAGGGTTCCTAGGGTTGCTACCACTTACAGGGGTGGGCAAAATGCGGCCTGGGGGCCAGATTTGGCCCGCCAGGCCATTCTATCCGGCCCGCTGGGCCCCTAAAAATATAGAAAATTAACATTTATCTGCTCCTGGCTATCATTCGGCCCTTGATGGCTTGCCAAAACTCAGTAAGCGGCCCTCTGCCAAAAATAATTGCCCGCCCCTGAAAACGATGTCCTTCCCAGTCACTGCATCAAACAGCAACTAAATGAGTCTTCAACCTGAGCTTTCTGTTCCCTTTCCCCCTCTCCTGCTAATTTGTCGTCAAGCTGTGTTGCTTTATTTTAGAGAAGAACTGTCTTTCCCCCCCTCAATCTTGGCTTGCATGCTTCTTACGTTCATATTTTAAGGTAAGCTTTCACTTGGAAAACTCATGTTGAATGATGCACTCAGCTCCACATGCTACCTACTGCCCGGTGCTGTAGGTAGGTTGATAGTTTTGCAGAACAACAAGGTGACTGTGGGCACATGTGTCTGCAGTAATGGCAATTTATCCGTCTATGGGAGTGTTTTGACCCCTAAACATGTTGCACAAGTGGCCAAAGCCCTGCTATCCCCCCTTTCTGTTTCCATAGATCCGAGACCTGAGGTGCAAAGAGTCTCTGATCTATGGAAAAAGAAAGGGGGGATAGCAGGGTTTTGCCCACTTGTGCAAAAGTTAACTTCTTCCTGAAATGCCTTTTGATGATCTGCCCAGGAGTTGAAGTGTCAGCTGAAGACACCTGGGGGATGCTTGCACCATCTCTGACCGTGCTAGGGAGCACAGCTGTGCAGATATGCCTTGCAGGTGTTCTTCCTTTTGGCAGAGCTGAATGCCAAACAGTAGCAGGTTGGTCCGTGCCAGGCATTGCTAGGAGCCTCAGGGGTGTTTGCAGGCCTGTGTACTGCTCACTTGCAGCAGGATCTGAGCTACCTTTCATCAGCAGGTGACAGGTGGGAGAGGTTCGACATAGTGTACATCCCACATGGCACGGTCACAGCCAGGTAGTCATGCCCTTAGGCTTTGGTTTGGTTTTTTTTTGTGGTGCTGAGCAGCAAAATTGCCCAGTGCCTCCAATCCAGATGATGTAAAAGCACAGGAGCAGAGGTGTCCTGATGGGAAAGAGCTGGCTGCTCTGTTCTTCCTGCATTCCCGATCATTTCTTGGCCCCAAATTCAAGCCTAGATGGCAATTTTCATCACCCAACAATCAAACAAGTGTTGGGCTTTTGATTCAGGCCTCTCTGTGCTGGACGGTGCAGTGCTGTGTAGACCAGCCTGAGACAGAGACCACTGAGCTCGGTACTCTCTGCCCAACGGGGTGGTGCTCCATGCTAGTACAGGCTGCTGTTGATACCCCAGCTGGGCCCACGAGATCCGCACAGGCGCTCCTCCCTGGTCCTGCATTGTGCAGTGCATGTGAGAACGAAGCCTGTGAATATAGATAGTTTTTAGTCCAGGTCTGCTCCAAGGAGAGTAGAGTGTGGAGAAGAAAGATGTTCTTGTGGTTGCAGTGTTGACCTGGTACTTGGACTTCTCGGCTCCCAATTCCTGGCTTTGCTCTCTATGCGGCTCTGGATCAGACACTTCTGTTTGGCTTCCATGTCCTACCTGTAAAATGGGAATAATGGCCCTTCTCTTTGTCATGTGCCATTAGCAGGTAGACTCTTTGAGGCAGAGACACTCAATATCTCCTGTGGTTTCCCTCTGGGGCCTAGCACAGTGGAGCCCCGACCTTACTTGGTGCCTAAGGGTATGTCTACACTGCATGCTCAGCATAGCCTAGGGGGATGCGTTGCCCCTGCGGCAATGCACCCAACCTGCAAATGCAGCCAGGATGCTCGCATTTTGAGCATCTCAAGCACATGGATGCTCACATTTTGAGCCCCATTGTGGCTGCAGTCTCCAAGATGGTGTGAGCAGCATTGGGTGGGAGAGGCATTCCCCAGACTGGGACCCCCAGGGATGTGTTGGAGACATGAGTTAGGGGCACTGCTGATTGAGCTGAGGGAACTTCAGGACTAATAGCACGAGCTGCCAGTGTTTGCTAGCTAGGGCGGGAACAGCTCTGGATCAGCACAGAGGGCAACCTGTAACACAAGCTCACCCGTGGGATACTACACGCAATATTATTTTTAACCACTGTAAAGCATCGTAATAAATCCAGCACCTCAGAGGAGCCTTAAAGCTGTCACTGTGGTGCATTGCGCTGTCAGTCAAGGTGTCCTGGCAGCAGCAAGGCTAGAACTCTGATCCTCCTGAATAAACACAACCTGCTACTGCTCGCGCAAAGCGGGGAGTCTCGGCTGGCTGTGTGGGGTCCGTCACGCAGCTCTGCAATTATCCTTCCCCCCAGGAGAGGGCAAGCACTAGCCAGCTGACCAGAACGATCCTGTGAAATTTTGAAGCAAAGTGAAAACTATGCGTCTGACTTGGAGGAAACCGTGTTTTCCAGGCGAAGGGATAAATGCATTTGATTGGGGTGTTGGCAAGCGCTCAGTGGGTGGAGTACCGGAAATGTCGGACTGAGAAGAGTCTGTCAGGGTCTCTCCCTATTGAGGAGTGGGCCCTGGCTTTCCAATGGCTTTAATGCAAGGATGGTATTCGTATCTGGCCTTATGCTTCTACCTTTTGGGGATCCTTCTGCAGAAGCATTTGGCACAGTCGAAAACAGACAGGGGCAGATCCAGGGGGGTGCAGTGGTGCAGTTGCACCCCGCTTTGATTCCTGTGCCATCCAAAGTTCAAAACAGTGACAGCAGCATTTCTACTCAGGCAGCAGGGAGGGAGTCAATGGGCTTCCCAGTTCATTAGCATCTGCCTGCTGCCTTCTAAACTTTTCATTCCACACACGTTAACGACCCTCTCCCCTTTTTAATGGCTTGATGATCCACTAATCAAGCTATGCTTCTGCGGTGCTGCTGTCTGTTAGCTGCTCCTGGTAATATAACTCCCACTTCACAGCCCTGAAGACTGGTTTTAACTCCAGCTAAAAACATGAACGCAGGTGTGGAAACATTAAGTCAGGTGAGCCTTAATAATTTTCAGGGAAGCACTGTCAAGCTGTTCAAGAAGGCTGGGTGGTGTCTTATGAAACTGAAAAGATGTATATTTAATCCTAATGACTACAGGACTAATGAGACAACATCTTTTGAGTATTTTGTTCAGTTAGAAGCATAAAGACATAGAAAGCGAGGGTTGAAGGGACCTCAGGAGGCCACATCTAGTCCAACCCCCTGCTCAAAGCAGGACCAGCCCCAACTAGATCATCCCAGTCAAGGCTCTGTCTAGCCAGTTTTTAAAAACCTCCAAGGATGGAGATTTTACACCCTTTCTGAGTAGCCTGTTCCAGTGCTTTACTACCCACCTAGTGAATTTTTTTCCTACTATCTAGCCTAAACTTCCTCTGCAGCAACGTGAGC
Organism: Alligator mississippiensis; assembly: GCF_030867095.1. Taxonomy (NCBI): domain Eukaryota; kingdom Metazoa; phylum Chordata; order Crocodylia; family Alligatoridae; genus Alligator; species Alligator mississippiensis. The sequence continues at coordinate 466,528,010 of NC_081824.1, read as the reverse complement.
CCATTGCTCCTTGTCCTGTCATCTGCCCCCACTGCAAACAGTCCAGTTCCATCCTCTTTGCATCCCTCTTCAGGGAGTTGAAAGCTATAAATCCCCCTTGGTCTTCTTTTCTGTAGACTAAATAAGGCCAGTTCCCTCAGCCTTTCCTCACCAGTTCTGTCCCCCAGCCCCCGAAACATTTTCATTGCCCTCCGCTGGTTTCTCTCCAATGTGTCTACATCCTTTCTGCAGTGGGGGGCCCACAACTGGACATAGGACTCCAGATGTGGCCTCCCCAGTGCTGAACAGAGGGGAAGAATCACTGCCCGTGATCTACTGGCAGTATTCCTACTAATGCAGCGCAGGATGGCATTATCTTCCTTCACAACAAGGGCACACTGCTGGCTCCTATTCATCTTCTTGTCCCCTGTCACCCCCAGGTCCTTTTCTGCAGAGCCAGTCACCCCCAGCCTGCACCGGTGCATGGGATTCTTCCTCCTAAGTGCAGGACTTTGCACTTGTCCTTGTTGAACCTCATGAGATTTATTTTGGTCCAATCCTCCAATTTGTCCAGGTCACTCTAAATCCTAGTCCTGACCTCCAGCATATCTACTAGTCCCCCCAGCTTGATGTCATCTGTGAACCTGCTGAGGGTGCACTCCATCCCATCTTCCAAGTCATTGATGAAGACATTGAACAAAACCAGCTCTAGGACTGACCCCTGGGGCACTCCACTTGATACCGGCTGCCAACTAAACATCAAACCATTGATGATTACTACCATTTGAGCCCGACAATCTTGCCAGTTTTCTATCCATTTTACAATCCCTTCATGCAACCTGTACTTTCTTAGCTTGCTTGTTGTGTTTATATATATAATGTATGATATAACAAATGAATGCACATTCCAAAAAGCTCTATTTGTTTTTGTTTCAATCTTAAAATGAATAATCCAGCGCTAGGTCCCTAGCATATTAGTAGAGCTTCTAGTTTCCTTTTAGTTGGAGAAAAATATGTCATGTCATATGTGATGATTCACTTCATCCTTTGTGACACTGGATTTATGACCCAGATACCTTGTTCCAGATGGACCCAAATCAGACCAACCATGACCTCTCCATTTGATAGCAGGTGACTTTCATTGATACACAGTGATAGCAGATAAAAATAATGCAAACAATTCTATATCTTCCAGTCCCAGGGCTGTCATCAGAGGGAAGGTAGGTCTGGCCAGTATGCAAAATTCACTCTGAGGTTCTCTTTTGAATGTCAGATGTCAGCAGCTTGGAGGTTGGAGGCCGAGACCCACCCTCTCGGTAGGATGGGTGAGATGGCCTGGTGGTGTGCCCTCTGTCCATGGTGGCCTTGGGTTCCCCTCTTGGGGATCCTTTGCTTCTTTTAAATCCCTCCTTTTGTATCTTTTCCCCTCTGTGATGATTCTTCATCTTTTGGCATCATCGATTGGCTATTATACTGTCTACATTCTGTCCTGTCAGCATATTCTTTTGTTTCACAAACCCATCACATGCACATATCCTAATTTGGGTTTTACTGTTCTTCTCCTCATTTGGTCTGTTCCCCAGAACTGGAAATCCCAAGGGCTCTGCAATTGGGCACTGTGACCTGGTGCCACCTTATCTCACTTTATAGAACAGTGTGGTACATGTCTTCAATTTCCCAGCCTGTGTGTCTGCTTGCTGCTTGCCTGTGGCAGACACAGTGGGCCTTGAAGGCACAAATAGGCTTTTAGAAATCAATTAACTCTTGCTGCTGCCCTGGACCATTGTTCTAATACATATTTATTTTACCTACAAGCCAATTCCCAAAAGCAAACCTCTAAATACCATTTTCTAGCCATCAGTCCTTACCACCCTTTTCAAAACCTGAGATCTGTCCATGGAAGTAGGTACCACTGAAATGCGGTCACCCTTGAGTTCTAAGGTGGCATCAGGTATGAAGCCAGAGCACAGCATAGTCACAGAAGGAGTGTCTGGGATGGGATGGTGAAGGGAAAACCTCTCTCTTAAGTATTTTTGGACCTTTTTCATGATACAATATGGCAGTTTCTGTAGCTCACAAGATCTTTTTAGAAAGATCTTGGCAACCATGCCTCAATAGTCAGCTATCTACATAGCCATGAAGATCTTTTTTAGTACCTTTTCTATGACTTGGACTTCTAGTTCTACAGACCATAGGTACCTCACTCTTGAGCATCACGGCACCACGCTGAGAGCAACCCTTCAGGCAACATGCTGAACCTGCAGAAGATATTGGTGTCTTGTGTTTGCCAGGTTCCCTAGCACGTGGTTAGAGAAGGGCTTTCATAAAGCAGTTGACTTGCTAGTAGGAAATGTATTAAACTGTTTTTGCAGTCTACCCTGGGCTCACTGCTGGAAATTTCTGCTTATATTTTATATCTGTGGTCAGCATCTTTGGGCAAATCAATAATAAAACCATCATAAAATGGTTTGCATTTTAAAAAGGCCAAACATCTTGGCAGTCTCTCTTGTCTAACTTTCAGTAGGTTTCTGCTTTACTTGTGCAATAGTCAAGCGGAGATCCAGAAACAAGACCAAAGCAGTAGTTGCTCACTGGAGTAAGGTAAATTTTTGTGAGAGTTACACGCACAGATGCTTGGCAGGACAGGTGCATTCATGGTGGCCATCGTCTTTGGCTGTCGCGGGTTCCGAACTTGCTGCTTTTCTAGTCTCAGTGCTCATGTCCCTTCTCCTCACACTTGTGCTGCTCAGCATAATTGCCTTTCCACCGTGGATATAAATTTGTCATTTGAGTTTGTTGGCCACTTCTGAGTTTTCTGTTAATTTGGTGTGTGTTCTTTGGAAACCTAAAAGCAGCAGCTCGGTAATAAAGGTGCCGTATTACATAGCTGGTACCAATCCCTATATTTATCCTGCCTCGCTCTTTCCATTCTAAAAGACGCCCTTTCAGCTCTTTGAGAGCTGCAGTACCTTCATTGTTCATTGCATTTCTATGAAATTCAGCAGGGAGAAGACTAGAGACGTGCCTTTTCTTTGTTCCATGAAATCCCAGTGGGGTTTCCCTGAAATATGAAGTGTTTAAAGAGAAAATCACTCTCTCTCCTTTTGCTTGTGTAGATGCTTTAATGGTGAGGTTGGTCAGGGAATGGAGGAGCCTGGCTGGGTTTCCCTGAGCCAGCTCTCATATTTTGGGTGACCTAACTTAGTTTAGACCCTCTTTCCCCTGCCCTTTTCAACTTGTGTGAGGAGTTCATAGTAAAACAACAGCCTTGCAGACTAGGGTGTGTTGACCTAGTGTGCAATAGCCAGCAGCATGTGGTTCCCCAATCCTGAAATGAAGCAACCACCTTGAGGATAAGAACACTGCTGAGACTTTAGACCAGTTCAGTCTTTGGTCTTGGTGGAGAGGCCATCAAAGGAACAAAGACCAAATGGTTTCATTGATCTGGGTGCCCTTCTACTGGAAGATGACCTTCTAACCACCCATCCTCTTCCACACAGGTCATAGGCATTATGATCTGGGGGCTCCTATTTGCACTGGATCAGAACCAGACCTAGGAACACAAGACTTCATCCTTTTAACAGTGCTCTGAGCCACTTGCTTAAGCTTTGGCATTATTTGGCTATGCTTTACTTTCCTCAAAGGACAGAAAAAAACAGCCAGTCATCGTTAGAAGGACAAATGCAACTAGAATTAAATGAGATTGTGCTAGGCTAAACCCCAGCAAGAAAAGTTCCAACAAGGGGTGGTTCAGGTTCTCTGAGATCATGAGGAGCAGCATTGAAGGAGAGATGTCATAAAAGGGGTGGGTGACTGGAACAGTCCAACCAACTCTCCTATTCTGCTTGTTTCCTAGCCTGGTGGACAGCCACCATCCTGCAACCATATGACACATCCTCATCTATTTCTTTCTCTTTTTTTAAGTCAGAGGCATGTTATCGCATGCTTTAATAGTCTTCACCAAGCAATCTTTATTTTAGATAATTGGCCAATTATGCCTTTTCCTTTGGCTCAGAGGCCCTGCCATGCTAAGCATCTAATCTATCTCCTCTGCATTGATTCCTCACTCCCTCAGGACTTCAGGAAGGAGTAAGTGGCCAACACTTCTGGGCTACATTCAGTTTGTTCTGATTTACCATACAGAATGTTAGGAAATATGTCTGTAAGCCAGTAACTTTTACAAAAAATCTAGATAGCCAAGGTGTGTTGACCCTCAAGGATCTAATCTGGTCAGGTCTTACAGACTCAGCAGGCTTGGAATACAACAATATTTGTTATAGGAGACAATGAATCAGAACCTAGATGGTGTTTGTGGTGGGCCAGTAGGGGGTGCTCCTGTGCTGAGCCACCCACCTCACTGTGCCTGACCACCTTCCAGGCTCCAAGTGCCTCCCTGGGGGTGCCTCACGTCTGGCCGACCCCTTCCTGGAGCACACCCGCTAGCCTGGGGGTAATGCCACCACCACCCAGGGTCTGGACTGATCTTGCCTCTGTGCCCCCTGAGAAACACAGGCCTAATAGCCCTTGAAGGTATTCAACCCACTTCAAGAACTTAGTCTGAAGCACAAATAGTAGTCTCCCTTAGTCAGCCAAACCAAGGGGACCCCAAGGCATAATCTAGCCCAGGGGTAGGCAACGTCTTTTGGCCAGAGTGCTGAAAAACGCCACAATGCCTACCTCGGAAGGTGCCCGAGTGCCGGCATGGCAGAAAAACAAAATGAGAGCAAGGGTTACATGGCAAGATTCCCTGCTTGTGCCCCTTGCCCCCCACCCAAAGCCCCTTGCCCCCCACCCAAAGCCCCTGTCCCCCAGACCTACTGCCCCTTGCCCCCCACCCAAAGCCCCTGCCTCACAGCCCGGGCTCTGTGGCTGCCGGCAGCTACCCCAGCTCTTGCAGCATCCCAGCTGCCTGCTGAGAGCAGCCTGGGATCCCGGCTGGCAGCAGCTCCCCAGAGCCGGGGCTGGCTGCAGCGGGGAGGCTCCAAACAGCTGTGTCGGGCTCCAGCATCATCTCCGCACTGGCGTGTGCAGGTGCACCTCAGAGCGGACAGTGGGGGAGAGGCCTGAGGCAGCGCAGCCCTGGTCTCTCCCCCGCTCCTGGCACAGAGGTGATGAGCCCAGCGCAGCTGTTTGTAGCCAGTCCGGGCTCTGGGCAGCTGCAGCAGAGTGCAAAAAGCTCTGCCAGGCTGCACAGCTCCAGCATCAGCTCCGTGCTGGCGGCGACTGCGTGTGCACCTCGGGGCGGACAGCGTGCAGCCTGTTCTAAGCAATCAGGTTGGCATTGCTTAGAACAATAGGGAGTGTAAGCCCCTCACCCAGCTATGTGATGTCAGTCACGTAAGCAGAGGGAGCAGGTTTCTCCCCCCCTCAGGAATGTATCCAGCTCGGGTCACATGAAGAGATGGGGCAGAGGAGTGACCGTGGTAACCAAATTGTCAGGTAGCAGAGTTTTGGAGAGAGACAGGGATGGTATTCTGCCACAGTGTCAATGTACCCAGGTAGGGCTGGAGCTATCATCACATCCAAAGAAGTATGGTTTGGGGCTCTAAGCGTAGGTACGAGCCCAGGAGATCAGGGTAGGTCCTATTCCAGTTTTGCTACAGCCTCTCATTGCCATAGAAGGCACTTGTATATTGAGTCCTAAATGAAATTCCTGGCCATACCACCTCAAGTAGGACTCATGATCAACGTACGCTCTTGTCCTGTTCTGCCAATGGCCAGTACCAGATCCTTCAGGCAAAAGAAATCTTGTAGGGGCCAATTATTGAGTAACTTGCCCAGATGCAGCATTTCTCCTTAACTTCCCTCATGATATGATTCGCTTCTACATGGGAAATGTGGGTGGGTATTCATGTTGCAGTTTGATGCGACCGTGGAGGATCTCATCTATATACGCACAGTTTAATCACAATATTGTCTTCATTTATATTTTGCGGTAATCTGCTCCACAGATTGTGTTGCACAAAGGTTTTCCTTTTATCCACTAAAAAGGTGTTGCATTTTAGTTCCATGTGGGCATGCAGAGACCATTTCAGCTTCTTGTCAAACTGGCAGTCCCAGAACAGATATTTTTCCTCACTGCTTTTGAACAACTGGAATGCCAAAAAAATTCAGCCCCAGATTACTGACAATCAAAACAATTTTGGTCTTCAGCTTTTTCAATGAGAAATTTGAAAGTAAATGCATGCCCTCCACGGAAGCTTTCATGTACCTAAAAATTCAACTTTCTTTTTTGGGGAGATTAATGGGCAGTTATTGAACACCACTGCAGTTATTGAATGCAGCTATTTAGCTAAAGCTTTGAGCAACACCCTTTGAGTGTGTCTTACTGTTATACAAATAGACTTTTTGCCCATTGCTTTTAATTTTATGTATTTTCTCGAGTTTTGCATTGCCTTAAGAAACTCCATTTTGTATTGCTTTGTAGCTTGACATAAGTACTCAACCATTGTATGCTGTATGTGTGAGAGAATGGATGAGACTGCCTGTGAAGAAGAAAAACATCAGCTGGTGACTGGCTGAAGAATGTGGAGAGATAAAAGACCAAAACACGAAGAATCTGCCCCAGAACAGTGAGAGAACAACAGCAACTGACCTTCAAGGAAGAATTTAGTGAGAACACAGCAAAAGCCCAAAGGACCGGGTGAATTGACAAGGCTATAAAAGATGGAGTGAGACATATTGATTTTGGGTCTTGTTCTGTATGCCATCCTGGAACATCGGTTTGTCAGACGAGATAGACCAGCAGGAGCCCAGCTCCTACTCCTGACCAACGTGGCTGGCCACTAAGTTGATCTGAGCACTAATAAGACCGGTAACATATTCTAGCACAGAACAGAAATTGGGGTATGAATGTGGTGTGTGTGTATTAAGCACTTAATCAATAAACACAGCATCTTGCCTTATCTTCCCTCATAAGGTCTCACTCATGATTTGAGCAATTGGCAATTTGTGTAACATTACCCCACAGTAGATTGTTACACAAGAGACCAAGAGGCCTTCTTGATGTTCTGTGTGCTCCTTTTTAATGTCAAGGATGTCTTGAGAAGATATACAATCCTCTTGATCTCATGCCACTGCACATCTGCCTACAGTAGTGGGGTTGGAGCTGGGGGTGGTTTCAGGAGGATGATTCATGGGCCAGCTGGGTAAGCTGAGGGTTTATTTCATGCCAGCTAACAAGGAGGTTGGTATCTTTATAAACATCATAAATGGGCTCTACAAAAATAATTTAAAAAGCATTATGTGGCATTCTAGCTTCTACATTACCTTTTGCCTCTTGGTTGTACTTCCAGGATTTTATTATACAGGTAAGTCCAGATCCCCAGTGGTTAATTTTAACTGGTGGGTTGGTGTAATTCATATCAGCAAAAGCCTTGACCTGATGTAGAATAACAAGGAGGAAGTTCTGGAGGAGGAGTTTATTGTAGCACTAACTACATCTTTTTCTCACCCTCTTCTGCGTGGCTTGCCCTGCAGCCTGGGTGCTGGTACAATCCCCCTGCCCCGGTGCTGAGAATCCCATCTGTGCATGCATGTACACTGGGTACATCCAAAAGAAGCTGTGTGAGTCCTTCTCACCACCCCTGCCAAAGACCATGATTCAGAATAGTTGGTAGAAATTCATTAGTTCAGGGCCATCATAATTATCAAACTCAGTGAGCCCAACAATAACCCACTGTGTAATGGTGGTTCATGCCCATTTAGCACCATCTGGGTTGTCTGATCTGTGGCTTTGAAACATTCAAAAGAGAAGTGAGAGAGATTGTTTGGCCTGTCCCCCCCCCCCACCTCCCAGCTGCAAGGATCGTGATGGTGATTCTGTTTCATAATGAATAAGGCTTCCTTATTCATCACCTTTATGTACAAATAGTAGCATGATTCATAGTGGGGTGGTGATGTGATGTGGCACAGGGTATGTTGATCCCGTCTGGTAATCCCGATGGAAGGAAACGGTAAACGCCACCCTGCAAAATCTCTTCCTTGAGAACAACACATAAAAGCTCGTAGTTAAAATAATCTTAAATTTGCAAATGTGCATGCTTTAAATTATCCCCACGTTTAGGCTATCTTGTTGCTAGCGTTGCATACTTGTTAATCAGCAGTTAAAGACGATTCCAGGATCAGGTTCGGTCTGAATTTGTGTCTAGCATATGAGAGGGTGGATCCATCGGGGGGTAGTTTAGTTAAGCTGAGATGCATAGCCCAGGGACCACACCATGCCTGATAAGATGACCCCGTGTACCGCCCATTGTCACGTCATGATTCAAGAATGTCACTGTTTCCTGCTGATTTGGCCAAAAGACGGTTATTTCAGGGAGCCAGTTGAGAATGAAGAAAAGTTTGAATTTGGAAATGTATAAAATGCCAAGATGTAGACATGCGTGGAGTCTGGAACTTGCCTTTACTATGAGGACAGATGTTGAGGTGCCTGAGAGAGAACCACTGGGTAGTGAGTATCACTGTATATTGTATGTACGTAGCCGCTATTGCATGTAGCACTCTTGGTAACTTTCCTGATTTCCTAATATCCCAATGAACTGGTTTATGGTTTGGAGGAATTTCCTTTGGCTTGTCTTGTACTTCTCCAGACCCAAAGACCTCCAGAGTAGTCCTAAGTGTGACAGGTGTTGGTTAGGCAGCTGTGATGTGATGTGATGACAGCATCAACCACAATCCTTTGTGTCTTTGTGCTCCACCTCCTTGTATCTTCTTGTTCTTTCTTCTTCATACTACATTGCGGGGCTGGAGCCATCTTCCTGGCATGCATGGGCAGTATCTAGCACGAGGGGGCTCTGATCCAGGACTGGGGCACTGAGGCATAACAGACTTCGTCATTCATCATTCAACCTTTGTAAATGGTCTGCTCCCAGTAGTCTGCACAGGCCCCTGCTTCTGGTGGTGGTGTTGCCAGATCTTGTCCTGTGATGGATATTAGCTTTAGCCTGAGAGTGTCCTTCTATGTTCATTGAAAGGATTGACAGTGCTGGCTCTAATAAGAACCCATATTTATGATGCTGTCCGCCCGTCTCTTGGGTAGACTTGGTTGTTGAAATTTGCTAGGTGTTTGGAGTGGTTGATAGATTTGGCCTTCTAGGAGATGACCGTCCAGAAGTTGCCCGCGATGCAGGGAGGTGCCTATGATGCACCCCATAACAGAGACAATAACAGCTCAATACACAGTCTTGTGTTCCCAACCAGTGTCTAAACACTTTCAGGGAGGATGTTGGTGACTTTGTTTGACAAATGCAGTTGCCTCCTTCTGTACCTTCTTATTGGAAACTCTTTCTTTTTCTTGGGGAAACTGCATGCCTGGTTGTTTTCTCCTGCTCTCTGTGCTCTCCCAAACCTGGGGTCTATAGGAGATCAGAAGATAAATGTTAATAATTCATGACTCCAAAGAACAGAGCTGTGGTTCTGCTGAGACTGGTCTGTATTGCGCTTTGGGATGGAGCAAATTCATACGTTGAGGTGGAAGGCCCAGGGGTACCAAGATGGGGCATATAGACCAGATATGAGAGGGATCCTGGAGGATCTTATGTATGACCCCAAACTGTGCGTATAAAAGGCTGCAGCCCAGGCAGCATGGGCACAGCAGGGGCATAGCTAGAGGCTGCCTTGGAGGGTTTCAGAAATACTGGTTGAGCAAGGGAAGGTAGGAAATGGCCGAGGGGCAGGCAGGGATGGCACTCTGCTACTGGATGTGGGTTGGAGCTTAGAGAAGCAGGTAGTCTGGGCTCCCCTGCCTGCACAAAAGGGAAATGATGGCCCTTCAAGGAGCAGGACCAGGGACTAGAGAAGCCCAAGGATGGGCAGATCACCCTTTTTACTGCATGGGGGAAAGTGGACTTTTCACTACCCTGAGAGGTGTGAGCCCATAAGCTACACAAAACAGGAAGGGTCCCAGGTAACAATAGGGCTGCCATGTCAAGCATGGTCATAAAGAGGTGCCCTGGACACTAGTAGAGACCTCCAACAGGTATGAACCACCCTGCAATAAAGGATGGAGACATTTCCCCGCAACTACAGTGGGCTTCAGCAGGGGGAAAAATGGGCCTGTGTTTCTAGCAGCCAAGGTGTTTGCAGGTGGTTTCCCCTGTCTGATCAGGACCCTGTGTGAACTGTAACCAGGGAGGCTCACAGATGTTCAAGAGGAGAGCATCTGCTTTCTGAGGAACACAGGGGCACACTGGTTAGACTGGCGCTTCCTAGGATCAGGGCAGCAAGCAGCATGCAGGTCCCTGGGGGCTGCATGCACGCAGCCTCGCATGGACTGGCTGCGTTCTGCACAGACCCGCCAAGACCCAAGCTCCTTTCTGTTACAAGTCGGAGTCCCATCACATACACCGATGAGGAAAGGACTCAAGATGCCTGACAAAGGGTTTTTGAACCCGAAAGCTTGCTTAATAACTATTCTCCAACTATTTGGGTTGGTCTAATAAAAGATATCAAATTCACCCAAGGAACGCTTTCAATATAGAGCACTTTAGGATTCCCGTGTAGGAGCGGCCTGCTTCGGGAATGGCGAGCAGCATTCAAGTTTCCACCGACGCAAAGTGGAGCTGGCAACTTCTGTTTCTTTGGAAGCCCAGGCCCTTTCCATGTGGGATTAGGAGTCTAACGTGTTGGATGTGGTTGCCCTGGACTGCGTTCTCCAAACCTGGAGCACTAAGACCATGGGTGAACAGGGAAAAACAGGCGTGAGAGTTCAAAAGTGCTGGAGCAACTTGCCTTTCCTCTCTGGATGCTGCAATAGGCAAAAAGTTGTTGACAGCTTGCAGAGAATCCAGAAGAGCAACACTTAAGTATTTCCACATAGAGGGGAGGGATTGACTTAAGAGAACGGCCAGGTCTTTTGCTCATCAGAGCAGCTCCATTGCCATTTGACTCTGGCTATGGATCTAGCTTGTGGAGGTTGGCTAGACAATGATATGAGGTGTCTTGTGATTGCCTGGTTATCTGAGAAGTGTGAGCAGCAAAAGAGCCCACTGGTGGTACCAGCAGGCAGACTCTTTATATCAGTGTTTTCTTTCTCTAAATAGTAGCTGAGCACTGAACAATGGGATCGAGCACAGGAGAATCCCAGTCTGGTTCTCCAATGATTTTTCAAGGGGTAAGATCTAAATTATTGGGCAGTAGAATGGGTCCCCAAGGGAAGCAATAGAAACCCCATGGCTCACATCGCTTACAGCCAGACAGGGCAAAGCAGTCGAGCATTTAAGACCTTGGTGACAGAATTAAACTCAGTTGTCTGCATTCAAGTTGTCCCTCTCAGGTTGGCCAAGATGGAGGAAGGCTCCGGGATATAGTCAAAGGTCCAGAAAAAGGAGGATTCTCCAGCACCCACATTCCAGGTATTGCATCTGCCTTTGGGGGGAAGTGCTTTAGGCAGGCTTGCGAGCTATGTGCTGAGAGGTAGAGCTCCTAAGTCTGGGTGCAGATACATGAATGCATGTCTACTGATCCCAGTTCATAAGGACATAACTGCTCAGTTAGGTCAGACCAGTGGTCTACCTAGTCCAGTTGCCCATTGCCAACAAGGGCAGCGGTAGATGCTTTTGGAGCAGTGGTTCTTAACCTCATTAGACTCACGGCCCCCCTTGGAAAATGCCAGCTCTTCGCTTTCATTTGTTTCATGACTACGGAAAAATAATGGTGCCATTCTTCTGTTGCAAAGAACCTGGAAAGCCCACAGCAGGGCAGAGTAGCTTTGACACTGTGGTTTCCTATCTGAAATCTCTGGGTTTATTTTGTGAAACGTGTAGGTGTTTGCACACTCAAGAGTGCTAATATTATGCATCACCCTTAAAAGGATCTTTTGGCACCCCAGGTACTACGATATCCTGTTTGAGGATCATTGCTTTAGAGGGCGAGGACATGAACGGGGCACCTCTAGGGTGATCCAACCACCATTTGTTTAGGGGCATCAGAGGATTCATGTCTCTTTTATTAAATAACTCCCAATGGACTTGTCCTTCATGACTTTGCCTAATCCCTTTTTTAACTTGGTTCAAGAGTCAGCAGCAAAACAGAAGCAGCACAGCTGCCTTCATGTGGTGTCAGGCAGCCTTGTGTTGTCCTCTCAGCAGACACCACAGGATGCTTTCTAGCCCCGTGGGCAGGTTGGCAGGCAGGTGGGCTAATCCAGGACCAAGTCTTCAAATCCGAGACAGACATCCCGTTTCAGGAACTGGGACACAGTGTCTGAAATTTGGGCCTGTCCTAGAGCATTCGCTGTGGTTGGTCCTCACTGCAAAGTAACTCCTGAGCCTCTATGACCACAGGGGTGTGTTATTCAGTTGTGTAAAGCCAAGACTTTTGAGGGCATAGCCCACAAGTCTCAGCCCCACACTGAGCTGAGCCACTCTGTGCATTGATTCCCAGTGAACCGGGGGAGAACAGAAATATCCCCCTCTCCATCTTCCCCGCAGAGAAGTCAGGACTAGCTGGGTGGGAGCACTTGCAGCAGGGCTGCAGTTAAGAGGTTGGCTCAGGCTCAGATGTAAGCCTCCGCTCAAGCAGGGGTGGCAACCCACAGCACATGTACTACAAGTGACATGAGCAGCCTGTGTGTGTGGCACATTCATAGATTCATAGATGTTAGGGTCGGAAGGGACCTCAACAGATCATCAAGTCCGACCCCCTGCACAAGCAGGAAAGAGTGCTGGGTCTAGATGACCCCAGCTAGATGCCCGTCTAACCTCCTCTTGAAGACCCCCAGGGTAGGGGAGAGCACCACCTCCCTTGGGAGCCCGTTCCAGACCTTGGCCACTCGAACTGTGAAGAAGTTCTTCCTAACGTCCAGTCTAAATCTGCTCTCTGCTAGCTTGTGGCCATTGTTTCTTGTAACCCCCGGGGGCGCCTTGGTGAATAAATCCTCACCAATTCCCTTCTGTGCCCCCGTGATGAACTTATAGGCAGCCACAAGGTCGCCTCTCAACCTTCTCTTGCGGAGGCTGAAAAGGTCCAGTTTCTCTAGTCTCTCCTCGTAGGGCTTGGTCTGCAGGCCCTTGACCATAAGAGTTGCCCTTCTCTGGACCCTCTCCAGGTTATCCGCCAGTTAATCTACATAGTAGATTGGAGAGGGAACAGGCAGCACAATGACAGAGCAGGGGGCAGGAAGAGAGCTGCAGATCAAGCGGGGAGCACAGGTTAAGAAGCAGAAAGCAGAGCAGGTGGGGAGCAGAAAGCAGAGCTGCAGATCAGGCAGGGGAAGGGGGTGAGAGTGGCACTCAGGGAGGATACAGGGATCTGTCCCAAACACACACAGCACCTCTCTTGTCACCAGGAGCACAGCTGGTGGAAGACATACTGGTTTAATTTTGGGGGTGTCCGTGCACAGCTCTTTCCTCTTCGTCCAAAACTGCTGAGCAGCCCATGACTTTGAGTTGCAAGCATTGACTCATCAGACTGAAATAATTTCCAGCCAGGTCCCTGGACATGCCCTCTAGCAAGCTACCTGCTGACAGCAGTCACCATCTGCTTGGCATTACTGGACCCATATGGACTTTTAACGGAGAACAAATGGAAGGTGGCCCTGTTTTCTGAATCTCTTGATTTAGAGGACAGAGAAACATCATTACAGGTGCATAATCAGCACTAAGTATTAATTGTTATTATGAAGTAGGAATTATTAATAGGTTATCTTGCCCTCTGCTCCAAACAGAACCCGGCTTGCAAATCAGAGTCAGAATTTGGGGGACTCCCTTGACAGTGACCCCTGAAAATCTAGTTGGGAGTTTCAAAGACCCTGAAAGCTCAAAGAGCTCAAGATCTGGGGTTTGACCGCTTCATGGTCAGACATGTGGTTCACATGTGGTGCAGCTGCTCTGCACCTTGGCTCGCCATGGGGAATGCAGCAGTGTATGGGCTGTGAGCACTGGTGCTCTGGGTTGGGTTTGGTGGGGGCTCGATTGGCACGTTTGGTAGGGAGAAAGCTGATGCCCATTGATGTCTTCTGTTATATCACTATAAATCTGCAAACCCTTCACCACCGTGTCTGAGCACTTCATGATCTTTAATGTAAGAAGCTCTAGTAAAGTCGGGATTATGAGCCAACAGTGTGCTCCTATTGCAAAAAGAAAGTTAAGAAAAGGTAATATCATACTGGGCTTTATTCAGAGGAGCGCTGCTTGTAAGCCAAGGGAAGGGAAGACATTCTTCTGCTCCGTTCCATACTGGTGAGGCCGCCCCTTGTGTCTGCTGTCCAGTTTGGGGTCCCCCACTTCAAGAAAGATGTGGACAGATTGGGAAGAGTCCAGTGCAGAACAATGAGAATGAGTAGGGGGTGCTGAAAACACAACTTATGAGAAAAGGTTGGAAGAACCAGAGTGGTTTAGTTGGGAGGAGAGAAGTCTGAGAAGGGATTTGATAACCAGGGATCTTGTTTTCCTCTGATTTAAAGAAATCCCCAATTTTCAGTTAAAAAAAAAGTAAACACAAATCCACATTTTTCCACGATTAAAGTGAAATGCCACTTTATATAGATAGATATAGATATAGATATAGATAGATGTGTGTGTGTGTATCTATATATAGATAGATTGAGATTAACCTAGATCTAGATCTAGATCTAGATCTATCTATATATCTATATATAGACACACAAACACACACACACACATACACGCGCGCGCGCGCACGCACATATAGTGGTGTTTCATTTTAATTTTAAGTGGCATTTTCATTTTCATTCATTTTCATGTTAAGTAACATTTCATTTTAATCATGGAAAAATGTGAATTTGGGTTACTTTTTTTTTAAACAAAAAATTGGAGATTTTTTTAAAAAATCAGAGTAAACCAGGATCCCTGTTGATAACAGTCTTCAAATACCTGAAAGGTGGCTATGAAGAGGATGGAGATAGACTTTTCTGCGTGGACAAGGAGCAGTGGTCTCAAATTTCAGCAAGGGAAATGTAGGTTAGAGATTAGAAAAGCTTTCTTGCCACAGGGGTGGTCAAGCATTGGAGCAGGCTACCCGGAAAGGGTGTAGTAGCCCTATTCGTGGACATGTTCAAGAGCAGGTTAGATGAACAGCTGCCTAGAATAGTTTAGACAGGGACGATCCTACCTTGACTGGGGGCTTGGCCTGGATGTGACCTCCTGAGGTCCCTGCCAGCTCCCCTATAATTATACCCATTTTACAGCTCGGGAACTCTGATGACATATCTTATGTGAGAGCACACAGGAGGGCTGGGGCAGCGCGTGGGAGTCCTGGGCTAGTTCCTCTCCGTGCTGACGTTACTCTGTGGTCTGGGCCGAAGCTCGCTGACATCTGTGGGGCTCAGTTCAGCACCGCCAGCTCCTCTCTCCGCTGAGTGCAGCAGGTTGCCTGGACAGCAGCTGGGCCAGGAGCCTTCATCAGGTTGTGATCATCCCCTGCCAGTAGGACCCCGGAGGAAAGTAATTTCAATGCTGCAACCTGCCAGAGGAAGATTGAAGGTGGCTCTGGTGAGGCCTTGCTTGCCCTTGGGCAGCACAACTTTTCCTACCCTCTTGCCTTGCCCCATCTGACCGTGTGTCATGAGAACCTGGGTGTTATTTTAGGCTGTTTGTGGCAGGGTGTAGCACATGCTAACTGCCTCCCTTCCTCTTGTTGGTACCACTGACTTGCTGGAAGAAGTGCTGGCCTCTGCTTGCTGGTCTGAAGGAGTGCTCTTGGCAGGTAGCAGCATTGATCAGTGCCACGGCAGCACCTGGGGAGTGGTCCACAGCCTTCTCAGCCTCGAGGTACCCCTCAATAGACTCAATCCCCCCCTGGAAAATCTTTGTTTTTTTGGGGGGGGGTTGACTCCAGAAAAATACTAGAGCAATTCTTCTGTTGCAAATTGCTTGGAAAGTGCACGGCAGGGCAGAGTGTTTGGGACGCTATTTGCAGACAAAGTATTTGCAGACCTTGGCTGCCTATGTCCTTAGACCAACACGGCTACAACCTACGCCCCTGGGACACTGTTTGAAATCTCAGGGCATTTATACACGTGCTCCACAGTGGCATGGGGAGGGCGGGCTTTAATTAGAGCAGCTCAGCTGCCGGACCAGAGTTGTCCTGTAAGCAGGCACTGTGTGACAAGCTGCATAGGGCATGGGTGGGTGGAGAAGTCCCTGCAAGGTAACCGGGGAGGGGATTGACCACAGGCCAGCTGCTCTGCAGGACCTGCCCATGCGCAGGCTCTTACCCCGGAGTAAATGAAAGGCGACCCATGGTAAAAAGTAAATCCGCTTTTCTCTTGGGGCGACCTGTTGGTGGGTCTGTGCCCGTAGCCCCGGCAGCACTGCTGTCCAGCTTCAGTATAAGTTGCCTTCAAAAACGGGGAAAGTTTGGGGGGTGTTTTTGTTTGTTTGTTTCTCCCCATTGATTGCAATGATCGGCCCCTTCGAAAAACCGAAGACCGTGCTCCCACCCCTCCGACCTAGTTGGAGATGAAATGCATCTTTTTTTTTCGTTCCACTGAAAGATTTGGAAAAAGGCAAGAAGACAAAAAAATCCTGGATGAAAGATAAGGTATTGAAACCTGTTCCTTTTTATAAGCTTAAGCCTTTGGTCTGGGAACACTTGGAGGACTGGCAAAAACATCTTGTGCTTCAGCCCTGACCAGCTCAGCTGTGGGTTTGCCAGGGAGGACAGAGTTCAGCAGTTTCTCTTCGCACCCACTCAGCTGCTTTTCTGCTCTCGTTCTGCCAGCTGGCGCTGAGCAGGGGCCCGCGGGGCACGGAGGCTGCTTGTTCTGTGTTTTCTGTGCATCCCAGGTCAGACGGGGAAAATCTAACAAGCTCCTTTACCTGACAAGGCGAGAGTGGGGAAAGACTGGGCTGGCAAAACTGCTCAGCCCTCGCCAGCACAGCTTCAACGGGGGTCTCAGACAGAGCAAAACGCGGGCACATTTGCTGCTGAAATGGCCTTGGTGGCTCTGTCGGTGCTGGAAAAGGAGATCTCTGCTGTCAGGAGTGGGCTCCCATGGTTCCTAGTGAGATGTCAGGGGGATTGACCTCAGCCCACGCTGGCTTTGCTCTCACATGAGGAGAGTGTGTAAAGGGGTTGCACGCTTGGCAGCAATTGGTGTTGAACGCTGCCTGACCCTGCCGCATAGGAGGGATGTTGGTGTTTGAGAGAGGGAGCTCATAACAGGTTATATATGTATAATTCATAGCATATATATGTATATAGAGAGAGACAGAGAGAGAGCATATTTCCTCACATCCCACCACCCATGTAAGACATGCAACTTGTTTTGGGGAAGGCAGAATAAAGGAAAAAAGATTTTTTTTCCCCACTGACCCTAATTTTCAGCTCACACTCCTTCCTTTTTCCTGCTCCAACAAGACGACTTGTTTTAACACTTTCATGGTTGAACTGTCAGCAGCTCTTTCACCCAAAAGCTGAAAGCATATCCACTGCTGAAGACTGGACTCTAAGGACGGATCTAGGATTTTGAAAAGAGCTAAAACAAAAAAGCAGTCTGTGGAGCTGGGAAATAGGAGAAGAGAGACCAGGAGTAGCTAATTCTGCATCACGGTTGCCAAAGAAAGGATAGCTTGATTGGTGGATCACCAAGATCATTAAGAAGGAGAGTGGGTCACTAATGCCTGATGAATTAAAAGTGATTAGCAAGAATCAAATAGCTTATAAAGAGCCAGGAAGTCAATTGAGCCCCTCAGGACTGCCTGGATAGAAATGCCACTGCCGCTGTTCTGGGCAGAAAATCAGCTTAACCTATGCGCCCTGATTTTGGAAGGCTAATTTGGAGGGAAAGGGAGCATGGGGTATGTGAGTAAATACAGTACCCAGTCTGATTTTTCTTTTTTTTCTTTTTTGTAGGTGCAACAACTACCTGCACTTGCCCTTTGCACCCGTGATGGGTTGTGAGGGCAAATAGTAACCACAGGTTGCCAGGGTTTGGTAAGTGCAGGCAATTTGTGCATGCACAAATTGCAGTGCTGATCACTGTGGAGGAAAAACTGCACTTGCAAAAACTGAATTAAAAACCTGGGCTCATTGAGGAAAGCAATAGTTCAGTGTCCTGAACCAGGGGCCGCAGACAGAGTTTAAAAGCATCTTAGTTCAACAATGCCTCATCGGGACTTACAACTAAACCGAGCTTGTTGAAAACCTCACCAGAGGTTCATTTAATCAACAGATATATGATTTTAGCAGTGCCAGGGAGGTGGATGTCAAATGTGTCTGTGGTCAGATCTAGGTACCTTGGTGTCACAAGAGATTTAGATGCTCCAGAACCTCAGCTTTCACTTTAAATAACAAGTAAGCGTCTGTCTCTCGTGGCAGTAAAGGAAACCACCTTGTTGCGAACAAGAGTGGTGATCTCTGCCTAAGTCTCTTCAGGCAATCAGAAATAACGATTTACAGTGGGCAGGGAGTTCCCTGCTCTTAAGTGGGTATATTAACTTTAAAGAGCAATGATTGTCATCCTAGTTTAATCATTGCTATGATGGTTGCATGCACTGCTATGCAGACAATGGGGCACAGGGCAAAGAATAAATAGCTGAACTGTTAACTGCATACAGGCTATTCATTCTCCTTTCTGCTGACAGCTACCAGCTGCTTGGCATTACTGGGCCCATAGGGCCTTTTAACTGAGAAGAAATGGAAGGTGGCCCTGTCTTCTGAACAAATTGGGACCCCCTTGATTTAGAGAACAGAGGAACATCATTGCAGGTGCATAATCAAGACTAAGTATTAATTATTCTTATTAAGTAGGAATTACTAACCACGTCAAAGGCATTAACATAGGACTGGCCCTGATTGAACAAATCATTTAACCCATGCAATGGGATCATTGACATGCTTCAAGTCTGATGCATGTACTTAAGCGCTTTGCAGGATTAGGTGTCCTCGGTTTCCGCAGAGCTGAGCACCCTCAACGCTAACTGACTTCACAAGTCATCAAGGGTGCTGCGCACTTGGCTATATTCCAGCTGACCATAGACAGGGGGACATATTCCAGTCTACTACCCTTCCCCAAATCATTGAACTACACATCTTATCCGGTCAAAGTGGCTTAATGCCAAGTGCTGGATGTCCTGGGTAAGAATAGCCAATGAGTGGCCTGAAAAGGTTAAATAATCATAGAGAAAGCATGGCCTAGTTAAGTCAATGGGAACTTTTCCTTTCTCTTTAATGGCAGAGGACAGGGCCAAATTCCATTTGAAGTCAACAGGAGTTTTGCCACTGGCTTTAAGGAAGCCAGGATTTTCCCCTTTTGTTTACAACAAGTTCATTTAGATAGGCTTTGCCTGAACAATAACCACTCTCTTCTTAGCTTACTGGTTTTTTATGACATTTTCCAAGGGTGCTTTTTATGAGGGTCTTATCTCTGCCATGCTCACAGGGGGTTCTTGGGGTTTCACAAGCTCAGCAGAATTGGGTCTGGCAGGGGCTGGATGGGAGACCTCGGGGGCGTGCTGGCAATTCAGAGGATGCCTCTTGGCTCAGGGATGGACTAGCATGTCAGCTGGTTTCTAGAAAAGCTGGAGGTTCCCCTGAGGAAGGAGTGGGGTGGTTCACCCTCCAAGAAGTGAGTGGGGAAGGGGGCTCTCTCCCATCCCTAGCAGTAGCGGCCTTAGGGGAAGGCAAGCTGGGTGACGGCCTGGGACCCCACACTTTAGGCAGCCCCAAAATTTTGCAACAAATTTTTTGGGAGGTGAAGTTTTTGCAAGGAAGTGGCTCTATTTGCATTTTAACACTCGACTCTTGATCTAATCCCCCCAAAGAATATGAAAAAGACCCATGATACAACTGTAGGTCATCAAAATTAAGCTTCTAAAGCGCCCCCAATGACTCTCTTGCCCAGGGCCCCGACAACCCTCTGACGGTGCAAGGTGGTAGGCATTGTACTCAAGTGGGCCAATTCAGAGGGGAGGATATAGCCCGGATATATAGCAACTTGAGGATATAGCAACTTTCGTGTCACTCGCAGACTTTTTTATGTCTTCCCTGCGCTGGGCAGTTATACCAGGAGAGCTTGTCTCTGACTATCCAGTTATCAGCTACTTGGAGGTGATTCCCCCTCTCTCCCTCCTGTTCCATTTTATATTGAAAAAGGGCTCAAATCTTGGCCCTCCACACAAGTGCCCAGCCACTGTGCTGTAGAAACTTGGATGTATGCATCCTCTTGCATTTTCTTCTTCTAGCCCACTGACCACTTGGCTGTCCGAAGGAGACATGCTCCAAAGGGGAGCTTCAGGAAGACAGGCTCCATAGCTCAGAGATCAGGGCATGCACAGGGGATGTAGATGGCCTGGATTCAATCCTTGGGCCAAAACAGGAAAGGCAGGAATGATTTTTCTTTTGGGTGCTCCACCTTTTAAATAAGCACGCCCACCACCAAGGAGGTCGCTGTCCTAGAAGTGCGTGGGTGTGCATGTGTGTATGCGTGTGTCCAGTTCTCCACCTAGGTGGTAAAGACAAAAAAATCCAAGAATTGCAAACATTTTCCAGATAAGAGAAATATGTTTCACCCAGCTCTGACTGTGTAACTTCCCCCACATCCAGAGGCACTTCTGCAATATAAATATGAAAGACCAACATGGGTTCTTTCCCCAGGTTCATGGTCTCCTGTCTGTCTGAAGATGATGCATCCTTTATTTTTCTTGTAATAGTCTCAGGGAACCATGTCTTGGTGCTGAATTACTGTATCCACTGCCCCTTCTCCCTTTAAGGTCTTCTGAGACAGCCACGATGGCTCTCAACCATCCCGAGGGTGTGTGCTGAAAATCAGGAGGCCCCTCACCAAAGCCAAGCATACTCCACGGTGCGTGCTTTGCAGGAAGCAGAGCTTGGCCTTCTGCCTCCTGATGCACAGAGTACTATCTGGGGACTGATCCAGAAGTCCTTCCTCTCTCAAAACCCCTATGGAAAGGCATTTGTCTCTAGTGCCTATCGGCAGAGCCACCTAATTAAGCCATGCGACAGCTCAGTTGCAGGTAGGCAAGAGGCATATGAAGTAGAGTCCCAGGCTGGCATTGATGTATGCCTGGACTAGCTCCTTTGGCTTCAGTGCAAAGGGTTGACACCAATATCGATGAGATCAGAATTAGGTTCAGTAGTTTTAGGGTTTTGCTGAATCGAGACCCCGACTCCATGTGGAATAAATCAGCAAAGCTTGACCGACTGACTTAGAGCTACACTGACTCGCAGCAGTGGAGGAGCTGACTCTTAGGGACATAGAAAAGCAGAACAGGCAGGATCCTTGGGAGGTCGTGTAGCCCAGCCCCCAGCTCGAGGGTGCATCATCCTTGTCTAAATCATCCCGGTCAAATCTCTGTATAACCCGTTCTTAAAAACATCTGAGGATAGAAAGCCCATAATCTGTCTGGGAAACCTGTTCCCATGCTAACCACTCTTATAGAGAGAGCGTTTTTCCTAAGATCCCACCTCAATTCCCCTTGCTGCAGTTTAAGATCACGACTTCTTGTCCTGTGCCCTGTAGCTACAGAGAGCTCTTATCTGCCTCCCCTGCATAACCACCCTTTATGTTTTTGAAAACCGTTACCGAATCCCCGTCACTTCTTTTCTCCCAATGAGACAAACCCAGTTTTCTGAGCCTTTCCTCATAAGACACATTTCCCAGGCCTCTAATCACGTTTGGCTCGCCACGAGACTCTTCCTGCTTTGTCCACATCTTCCTTGGAGTGGGGGGCCCAAAGCACAGGACTGTGCCATCATGCTGCTAGCAACCGTCTCCCAAAAACACCTATGAAACGCCCGCTTCAACCCCCTGCTCATCCACAACTGCACGGCACAAAACCAGAAATGCCAAAAACTCCCTATAACAGTGGGTCTCAATCCTTTTATTGACTCAAGGCATCCCTCATTAGACGCAAGGCTCCCTTTGAAAAATGCCAACTCCTACTTCCCATTTGTTCTTGACTATGGAAAAATAAGAGAGCATTTTTTTTTTTCTGTTGCAAAGAACTCAGAAAGACTTAATTGGTTTCAGAAAGTTTTTGATGCTATGGATTGCTATTTGCCATCTCTGGATTTCTCTTGTGAATCATGCGTAGGTGTTTTACACTTAGCCATCTTACCATTGTGCAGTACCCTGTGACCCCTTGGAAAGGATCTTATGGTACCCCGAAATGCCAGGGCACCCAGGTTGAGGATCACTGTCCTATAACTTGCCTTAGGTGAAAGCAGAGGAGATGAGGGCACTGCCAGTGCCCAGCTACTGCAATGGCTGAAAAGTAATTCCTTAACATGTGGTCAGTGGTTTATGATTATTATAGTGAAGGTCATAATGCCTACACGACAGCCTGATGCTTTTCATTTTAAGACTGTTTTTGACTGTTAAGACTTTGCTCCTCTTTCCTCTGTTGGGTCTCTCTGGCTTCGGTTGAATTTCGGGGAGGGGGGGAGAAGGGAGGAATCTCGGCAGAAATAGCTCAGTCATTTTTCAGAGTGAAGACAGTGAAGAATACACATTGTAGCAGAGAGGCTTAGTTTGAGGAAAAGTTGTTTGAAAAACTGGCTAGCACAGTTTTCCCTATTTCCAGATTGCCCATTTTTCTGCGAACTGTTTATATTGCTATGACACGTTTGAAAAATGTTTCGCAACTATTTTTATTTTGCCATTCCCCAAATCAAAATGTTTCGTTTTGACTGCTTCATTTTTTCCATTGATATTGTGTAATTAGCATGATAAAAAAATTGAATGCAACATTTTTATAATGCTTAGATATTATCCATGCTGCGCTGGGGCTCCTTCCAGGTCCTGGGCCATGAAATAGCTTGATTTAGGACAAAGCGGGGTGGAAAAAAGGTACATCACAGCTTTCCAGGAGACAGCAATTCTGTTTTCTGACAAGCACGGATCCAAGGCATTGGTCCTTGCTGCGTAACCGAGGTGGTGCTGGTTCTTCTGAGCAGCTCAGGGCTCCTTCATGTGACTGTGTGGTACAGGGGACAGTTTATCTTGCAAGGAAATTCTACAAAGTGAATTTAATTTTCTAGGAAAGAAAAAAAAGTCCAAGGTCACAGACATCCCCAAACCCTGCTTTTGCTAGATTGTAGTGGCTGTCCGTCATAATCGAAGGGAACAGCCAGCAATTTCTTCTCCACGTTAATCCTGATGGAGTTCCCATATGGCTATCAAGTTCGGTTTTTGCAAGGTATGTTTTCCCACGCACAAGGCAGAAAATGTCAGATTGATTTAGAGGCTCTTCATTTTTAAGTTTCACTTGAACTCCTTCCTTCAGCTAGCTGGACAGATATCTGTCTGGGATGAGTTAGGTCCCTATATATGAGCAGGGAGTTGGACTAGATAGCCTTCCAGCTCTGTGGTACTGAATTGTTTCAGTGGTAACTGCACTGTCTTATATCAGCTTTCACCACTTGTTTCTGTCCCAAGCACCAGGCTCATTTGTGCCAATGGAAATTTCACTCTTTTTTAAAGTTGGATTTCAGGCAGTCTGTCTGTTGATTGCCACGAGAGCATTTACCAAGCCTCAGTTCATCGCTGAATGCCTTCTGGGTAGTTTGGGATGGGCAGCCAGCTCTCCTAAACAGCCTTCCTTTCATTGTCACTTCACGTGGCATATTTACTCTTTTCAGGACCTTGGTGTCTGCAAGTATTGTGGTTTATTCCAGCAAGGGCACTGACAGATATGCAGCTCCCCGCTCTAACTCATGGCACTTCACTGAAAGCGCCACGAGTTAGATCGACCCTCCCCACCCAACAGATGTTTGCTGTTGGGTTGGGAGGGTGGGCGATCAAGCTCCACTTTGGAGCCACTCCAGTGAGAGAGGCTGTGTGTCTGCAGTTTCTCTCCCCAGACCCACCCTTCTCTCTCAGGTCTGGTGCTGTCTCAGGAGGGCAGGGGGAGAAGGCAGGGGAGGGAGGTCCATTCTGGGGTTTACCCAGCTGGTGCTGGAGTGGGAGGGGCATGTGCCCTGTTCCTGGTGCACACTAACAGAAGTTAATGGAAGTGCTTCACTTTGAAGCACCTTCATCTGAGCCCTCATTACATGAGGGCTCATTTGTTGCACAATCAGGCACTTTTTAAAGCACTCTGAAGCCATGCACTTCTGTCAGTGCATGGCTATAGAGCACTTCCAGTATCTGATTGCATGACAACCCATTACTTCTGTCAGCACCTCATTTCAGAGCCCATCGTCCTTCCTAGGTAGATGAACATATTGCAGCCAATGGGATACCCATCAACAGTGAGACATGGGGTTTGCCATAGCAGGCTGTTGCATGACTTCCACCTTCTGGAGATGAACAATGAAACTCAAAGTTTTATGAGTCCCAGAAAAATGGTCCACAATGATGCAGAGATTCTCTTCTGTGTGAGCAAAGGGGGCACAATCATCCCAAACCAAGGGCTCTGGAAGTTGGAAGGGTGTTGGATGCTTTGTGTGTCTGGCTTCAAGCTGCCCTGCTACAGAGGAGGATGGAAAGGCACCAGGGCTGTTCTTATGCACAAGCAACTACTTACTGACTGATCACAGCACTAAGCTTGAATTAAGGCTTACTCAAACCTGGGGAAAGAAGAGGTATTAAAGCAAAAAAGAGACCAAGATGGGGGCTGTGGTGGAAACTGCATTGAAGTTACTCTGAAACAGGGATGTGCAAACAGAATACGCTGGTTAATGAGATGCTTTGTGTAATGAGAGGAAGACGTGCATCTTTAGTGCAGGCTGAAATCACATCAACGGGCCTGGTGGGTAGGATAGACCCTGGCCCCCGGGAATCAGCGCACTGTGTATATTGTCCAGTCCAGCTCCCATTGATGTCACAGCACCACACTTCTGTGCTTCAGGCCCCAGGGACCTCAGTTTGGGCACCCTGAGGGAAACAGAAAACGATCGTGTGATAATAACCTAAATATACCCATCCCATGGCATCACACACACATCACACGGGCAGTTTTCGTTCTGGCACTTCTTCCATCTGACTTTCCCATCTTAGCATCCTTTCCTGTCATTGCTATGACAGGGGCACCAGCCAAGGTGAGGGGACAGGGGGGAGAGATTCACTCTGATAAGCCCGGATGCATCAGAGACTACCCCTGCCCTGGGAAGCTTACAGGCCAGGAGGCAGCAGAAGCCCAGGGAGGTGAAGTGAGCTGCCCAGAGGCGCAGAGCTGATCAGTGGCAGAGCTGGGAACAGGCTCAGCCTTTCCCGACTCCTTCACATCTCAGGGTCACCCCTCACCACTGCTCCATCTTCCTACTTATCATCAAGCCTTTCCAAAGGGCTCGGTGCAGCCACGAGTCGGGACTGACTCCGCTGGCGCACGTCAGGCTACTGTTTCTCTGCTTCTGTCAGCTAGCAATTAGACTTTTAATCAAGCTTAACGCGCCCGAGTGCCTGATGATTGAAGGTGTCTGGGCAGGTCTGGAGAGCAAAGCCCACAGAGCCCTGTCGTTTTCCGCATTCCCTGCTTGATTGACGAGTGTCTTTGGAGGGCTGCTAGGGAGCCTTCCGCCGGTAAGAGTGCGAACTTGCTGAGAGCCGATAGGACTTGGCTCAGCTGCTTTGCTCTGTCTTTTGTCACTCAGCACTCAAGGTAATGCCGATCCGGTGCCAAGGAACATATTGTAATAGCTTCCCACGGACACCGGCTCGCCGACTTGGAATCGTACTGCTTGAACAATGCATTTATATAAACCCGTCCCGTCGTTCAATGCGGAGGCTGAACAGCAAGTTCTCCGTCCTGCCCAGAGAAGAGACTTCTGCAAAGCAGAGCAGTGCTGTGCAAAGCTGGATCATCCAGATGTGCAGGCTGAGGCCCAGGGACCTCAGGGGTGGGAATTCAGGCTGCTAGTGGCATACTGCAACCAACAAGGGAACGGTCATTTAGGGCAGGTCCATACCGTGTCCTCGCTGCTCTCAAGTCTGCCCCACTCACCCCCTTCCACATACATGTGCTGAACCCCCAAAATGTACTGGGGGATGTTTCATGTGGCTGCGTGTGGGGTCACTGGCTCTGGGGTGTATGAGCGCAGCCGCGGACGGCTACACTGCTGCATTTCTGAATTTAGCCCATGCCAGCAGGAGTGGGTGCTCGGGAATACCCCTTCTTGGACTCTCTGGAGATGTGATGCAAACCTACCCTGGAATTCATGCCATCCAGGTTCTCCTCTTTGCTCTCCCACTAACCCACTGCAGCCTGGTCTGTGCCAGTGACATTTCTTTAAAAAAATATTAACTCACCCTAATGCAGCAATGTGAATTTTAGCTCTCGTTAGCTCATGGCTGCTGCCCACCTGAAGAAGGCTCCAGGGTTTGTAACCACATGATTTTATCACACTAACCCTTGTCCTTCATCCCATCCCTTTGATTCCTCCACTGGGCTGTGTCTCAATTAGCATTTTGTGGGATGGGGGATCCTTGTTGTTTCCTTTGCCTTATTATGCCCTATGCATTTGTCTGGTTATTTTAGAAAAGGAGGCTAATGGTACAGTGGGTGACACAATATATGTTCACAATATTGTGTCCCCTACAATATAGTGGGTCACACAATTTTGAGGCCTGCTACGCCAGTACAAATGTTGGATTTCAGAAGCAAGAAGGATAACTAGTTGTGGCTATAAGAACCAAGAGGCGAATTATTAACATGTAGAGTAGCCAATCTAAAAAAGGGGAAATGCTAGGTTTTATTGAAAGGCTCTAAAAATTACACACACGCACAATAAATACAGACAGGAAGGCTGTGAGGTCTATATCTGAAATGGGGAAAACAGAGGTTTCAATTAGCCGTGCCTCGTAACGATATACCTGCAGATAGCAGGCCACAATAAGATTGCAGGAAGAAAAGGAAACCTGCAAGTGCCTCTGTGCACCACTCCACTACGTCATCCTGATAACACTTGGAATAACATTTTTCAGAAAGGAGGACCAGGCACGTATCGCCTTGGACGTGTCTGAGCTCCAGCGGTCTGAGATGAACAAGCAACTTGTGAGCCAAGTCACGATAGGAAACCGGCGCTTCATCTCAAATTCACCTTTGCCTCAGGGAACGCCTTTGTGTAACTGAAGTCTATGGACGCAAAACCTGACGTTAGCTCATGGAGAAGCAAAAAAAAACCCCATCACGGCCGTTTGCATTCCAGCTCCAGGCTCGAGGAGTCCAATTGTTTTCTTCTGTATGTAAGCCTGAGCGAGACCTTGAACCGAGCCAGTTCTTTCTCCCCAGCGAAGCAACGGTCTCCTCTCTGCCAACCTTTCTCCTGAATAGAAGCAAATGTTGCAATCAAAATAGGTCATCTTAACTGTCCTGTTTGGTCCTTTGGTTGTTTTCCAGTCGCACTAGCACTTGCACTCAGCCAGGGATGATCCTGCCTTGAGCCGGGGGCTGGACTCAATGACCTCCAGCAGCTGGACTTCCAGCCCTGTTTTTCTAGGATTTGAGCGGTGGAAGCAGCTCTCCACAGCCCCTGATGCTGGTTTCAATAATTAAAGCTGGCTCCTTCGTAGCTTCCAAGCTCTTGTGATTGCACGCCACATGAAGTGGATGAAATTCTGGCCCACTGAAGACAATGGCAAAACTCCTGCTGACTTCAATGGGACCTGGATTTCACCCACAAAGTGCACAAATCAAGACTGAGTTTTGAGCCCTTCCCCTCCCACCAAGCCATGCATTGAAATCATTAGGCCCTGAAGGCACTATTTCAAAGACAGCCCTCACACCCTTGTTTAGGGCAGTTAACACTTCTCATTACAAAAAGAAGAGGGTTTGCAGCAAGGCTTAAATATAGCAGTGGAAAAATTCTTCCTGGTTAACCTTATTTCTGGCATTCGCTAACACTGGAGCTCTTGACTTCACATCCTCATTAATGCTCCTGTGCAACAGGCATTTGTGTGTTATGGTGTATCCTTTATTACTGACATGTCTCCCAGCAGTGCTCAGGTGCCATCCAAGACTGGATCTTTATTCTGTCAGGTGCTGTAGATCGGTCAGGAATACTGAGGGGTTGATTGATCAGATCTCTTTGACTTCCATGAAGTTTGCATGCAGTGTCGGCCCCTGGCATTTAGGAGAACATGATGGGTGTTGGCCCCGATGGCCGGAGGCACCAGACAGCCGCAGGCAAGACAGTTCATTGCTACTTGTGAGCTAATCTCCCACAAAGGCTTCATGAAGCCCCATGAGAAGGTCATGGGTACCTCAAGGTACATTTGTCCATTGTCCATTGTCCTCAAGGTACATTTACTTTAAATGTGTAAGAGGCAAAGATTTTTTTGCGTGATTTCTTTTATAGGACCAACTATGTAGATGGGATCAAGTTATGCAAGTTATGCATAACTATGTAGATGGGATCAAGTTATGCAAATTATGCATAAATATGTAGATGGGATCAAGTTATACAAGTTATGCATAACTATGTAGATGGGATATCCAACTATGTAGATGGGATAAAGTTATGCAAGTTATGAAGGTACAAGATCTTCTTCACTGGGTCTTTGGTTACAGGAAGCCAGACCCAGCAAGCGAAGCACAGCATCAAGTTCTGCTCTCAGCGAAACGTGTGACAGCTATAATGATTTGGGTGCACGTCAGGGGTCACTGGGAGGAAACCGAAGGGACTTTGAGGGGCAGGAGGTCAGAGCAGATGGTGTACGAGTCCCGTCAGGGGATAGAAACAGAGATCTGGATACTTCAAAAACCACTGGGTGTCGATGCCTTTAGATCTTCTGGGGGGAACTTGCTACAGGCCCAGACATTATTGTGTGCTGCAGACTCAGGGCCCACGTTTGCTCAGTTAAACACAGGTGAATTGGAGGTGGAGGGTTTCTACCCATGGTGGTCTGTGCCGAGTACTTTTGCTACATCACAACCGGGAAGAGCGGTGGTAACTCTGCAGCCACAGAGAGACTTTCTACTCGACCCTGGGCAATAAGTGCTGCTACAGAGAGAGGGACCCAGCCCACTAGGATGCAGTAGCTTTTGCTGATAGCTGTAGTAGCCCATTGTGCTCCGGGGACTGACTTCTAGAAAGCAATCTATCAAACATGCAATGGGAGGGGAAAGCTTTCTTTTCTTCGTGATCCAAGGTTTTCTTTGCTTTATCTCTACCATAACGTTAAGGCAAATGCCAAATCCCTGGGGGAAATCTTCTTTTGGGACCATGCCCAGTTTTGTCCAGATTAGTCCTCTTGAGTATCTCAGCCGAATAGAAGGTAGAAAGCCAGTTGGGCTACTCCAATTAATTATTTTTCTGGCGCTGTCCAAGATGGGCCTGGTGCTGTGCTTACCAACAAGAAATCAACCACAACAGTTGGAGAGGGAAGCTCAAAGCTATTAGACTGTAGGCAGCACATCATCCATGGACGAGCTTCAAGAGGGTCCTGTAGATTGACGGTCTCGTTCAGTTTTCTCCCCCTGCTCACCCATAGACAACAGCAAAGGGCTCCTTCCCCCATGTGTCATTGCCCCCCCTGGGGTTGAAAGCAATGCTGGGCTGCTTTTCTTTTTTCATCAAGGCTTTGCGACCTTAGTTATCTTATCATTCTTGGCCAGCAATCATTTCCAAGACTGGACCCAGCCACTATGTTCACTAGCAAAGTGGAGCTGCTGGAATTAGGCCTCTTGCAAGAGACTCTTCCCCAGCATTCACCAGTAGAAACCTATGAACAGACCCAGTTAAAAAAAGTGGGTTGACCAAGTGCAATAGATTCCCCAGCAAGCCGGAAGAACCAGAGCCTGCGAATGGAAACCTGGTCCCATGGCGGCATTAGTAGCCCAAGCACAGGCGCGTTCCTCAGAAAGGAGACGCTGCGACTGTTGTGAAATGGTTTTATTGCTCAAATTATCATAACATCGCTTACACTTCGTTCTTGGAAGTCTGTGTCTTGGCACGTGGAATCCACCGGAGAAGTCCTTTTGTGCCACGGGATAAGTGAGGTGCTTTCTTTTAATGCCGTGTTGAGAGGCAGCATGGCTGAGCCCATGCCAGGCCCCCCCGAGGTGTCACTTCCAGGTTGAGCGTCTCCCAAGTACACAGTGGCAGCCGGTGGTTAAGGGCCAGAGCACTGGGCTGTGTCAAAATCACACAGGATGGGATCCACTCCCGCTCGCTGAGCCAAGCCAAGACCTTTGTGCAACAATGCCCTAGCAGGGCCATCAACAGAGGCTGAGCCCAGGACGGCTGCATCAGTCTCCAGACATCAGCAAAGAGTTCAGCTCCATTATATCCCCCCCAGTCATAGGCTCATAAACCTCTGTACATGCTAGAGCTGCCAAAGGGAGACGAAGACGCATGCTGTTAGCATAGGTGATAGATGCGCTGCTCTGTGGGTAACACCATAGGCCAGCTAGACCCCATGTATCCGGCTTATTATTAAAATCATTCATTTGATTTTTCCCTCTGGATACCTTCCTGTGGTGGTGACACCTGCAGATTAGCTATAGACAGGACAAAGAGCACAGGGCTGGAAGGGGCGATTGAATTGGGTTTGCGGCAGTCGTAGACCCAAGAACGCTAACGTTCATCCAGCCCAGCCCTCGCGCTCACCTGGGCACCTCCTGAAAGAAGAACCTGAAATGCCCTGCAACAGGCTTCAGGCCAGGACCAGGGGAGATGTACTATTGCTGCCGTGCTGCTGCCATGGCAGATGAGTTATACATGGGAAACGCTGCACCATTTTATTTAAATCTGTTCTCATTTTAGCTCTTATGAGGTGTCCTCAGGGGGGAATAGGGCTGGGAAAGAATGGCAGCTTGCCTTCTCTATAGCAATCGCTAGGTGCAATGAATATCAGCACTGAAGAATGAGAAGAACAGCAAACTTTAATCACAGAGCAGAGTGGACCCTTTCTGGCTCTAACTAACAGCTACTTAACTGAGGGCCCATGTCCCAAATACAAGCATCCTCTACATTAGGGAGTGTCTTGAAATGATTACTTTTAGCACTCCACTCCACAGCACACTTTAATTTGAATGCATCAGGCAAGATAATAACCTCCCTCATACTGGCTATGGGACTTGAGCAAAAAGAGTCAACATGGGGATTTTGACTGGGCTGTGCCAATCCTCCAGCTGGGACCAAACCCAGGGTCCTGGCTAGAGGGTCTTGCCTGTCTGCTCAGGGTCAAACCACTGCAACACTAGGGGTCAGAAAGGAATTTGACCCCCTGCTCAGATTGGGACGGACTGGGCAGGGTCGCCTTCCTCTGTAGCGGGGCATGGCCTCTACTTGAAATCTCTCGAGCATGTATTAACATCCTTTTAGCAGGACGTTGGCTGCTATGGTCTCTGCTTTACCTGTGGCAGGTTTGGGTGTGATGTCTTTTGTTGTGTCAGGGTTGACAGCAGTTTCGTGAAGAGGTTAGACAATAGATTTGAATGGTTTGGACAGGGCTGGCTTGGATGGTTTGGACAGGATGGTTAGGAAAGGGCTGATCCTACCTCAGGCACAGGGTTGGACTAGATGTGACCCTTGGAGATCCCCTTCCAGCCCTGCTTTTCGATGATTTCTAAGGGGGGGCTTGCCACAGACCTGCTGATGTGTGGGAACTGCCTGTGTGCCTGCAGTTTCTCCCCAGTGAGCAGCACATAAACCAAGGCAGCTTATTCCTGCTTCAATCAGGGCTTTTCTGGAGTTGCAACTAAGTCCCAGCCCAGGAGGATAGAAAAGAGGGGGGAGAAATGGAGTCAAGAAGGAAGAGAGGGTGGGGAGAAGGCACACGGGAAAAAGAGAAGGAGAGAATAGATGGGAGGAAGGAGATGTAGAGCCCCAGGCGCTTTGGCGAAGTAAGGAAGGGATCGGAGTACTGACATGGGGTGATCTCGGTCACTGGCTCTATGGGAGGCTTTCAGGTGCCCCGGCACTGGGTGCTGTTATTCAAGCCCAGCTCAGTGGCTTTCTATCTCCCGGCACCTCTTTTGCTCTCCGCCTTTTGCTCCTGACGCTGCAAGGAGAGTTGAAACCCTTTGCTGAGCCCCCTGCGTAATCGATTCGGGAGCGCTTGGATTCCACGTTCCAGGACCGTGACCTCATGCTGGTGCCATCTGCGACGCGGACCGTGGCAAATTGATTCCTCGGTGCATTTGAGCCGTTCCTCATAGTGCGCCTTGCTCAGAGGAGAGACAGCAGGGGCAGCACTGCCAGGCGATGGGGTGACCGGGGGGTTAGCAGGGGAGTGGGGAGGAACACAGGAAGGAGGAAGCCGACACCACCCACCCTGGGTAGAAGAGCACGGCCTGTGAATGGGCTCCAGAGCCCTTAATCTCTAGGTTTCCCCTTCTCCCTTGGCCCAGAATGACATTTGTCTATACCACAGCATTAATACAGTTCTGCTGATCTGCTCTGAAGCCTCGAGCAAGGTTGCTCTCAAGATCTTAGCCTCCCAAACACTTGAAGTAGCCCATGGGGTGCCTCGGTGCAGCTTGGTGGGTAGATTTCCAGGGGCTGAGCACTGATGGAGGTGTGCTTAGGAACACCCAGTTGGGACTTGCCGCTGCCACAGTGCTGACCTTGTGTCCAAGCCCTTCTCCTAAGCGGGTGCATAGGCCTTAGTGGAAAGCACAGGGAACTGCCGTCCAGAGCAGGGTGACTGTGGCTAGAAAGGAAGACGAATCCAACAAGTTTGTCCAGGAAACGGGTGTCACAGTGCACAGCTAATCCACACTTCACTCCCTTTTCTGTTTGCCGCTGAGCTGTGAGCACGGCTTGGGTTGCCCAGTTTGTTACGTCCCACAGCGCTCACGGGAATGAGGTTTGGCCCACGAGTCGCTCGCAAGCTGCACATCCGCTGGCCGCAGCTCGTTCCTTGTGCCGTTCAAGGGGTGGCTGAAGACACGTGCTGCTGGCGCTGTACCCTGATTGCTGCTTCTAGCACTTCTGCTTCCTACCAATTTCTCTTGGTCACGTGTGAATCTCGTTATGTCACACAACAGATTCAGTTGCTCATTAAAACAAATTTCAGCTACGGGCCTCAGGCATGCCTGAAGAAGATGTGGCTCATACCAATGTTCATGGCAATTTTGCAAAGAGGTTTAAATTCCCACTTGTATTTATGGACTATTTTCTCCACTATCCAACCATTATTACCACTGTTATTTATATATATGTATCCACACACACACATATCAATATGTAGATCTAGATCTATACCCGTGATTCTCAACTGTAGGCCAGCTAGACCCCATGTATCTGGCTCATTATTAAAATCATTCATTTGATTTTGCAGCAGAATCATTCATTTTGGTGCTGCAGCATTTTGGGGTACTGTGAGATCCTTTTAAGTGTGCCACAGGGCAGTATTAGCACCGTTAGATGTGAAAACACCTACACACGATTCACAAGATAAACCCCAAAGTTTTCAAATAGGAATCCCTAGTGTCACAAATGTGCTAACCTGTTGTGGTCTTTCAATACCACAATTGCTCTATTATTTTTCTGCAGTCAAAAAATGAGTGAAAGCTCGGAGCTGGTGATTTCTGAAGTCTAGAAAATTTAAGAGCCACTGATTTACGCACACAAAGTAGAGCATACAGGTTCCAACAGAAATTGAGCTATTAAGCACTGTCCATATACAGAGTAAAATGTCATCATCTGAATTGACCTGCCGAATATTATTATCCTGTTTCCAAGTGGGAGTAAGTCACAGAAGGATTTGATGACTGGTCCAGAGAGTCAGGGGCAGGTATGAGAATCAAACCCAACTGCTGGGTTCAAGGCAAACGCCTCCCTCTGCAGAAAGGCCTATGGATGACCTAGCTCAGGGTAGGTATTAAGGGGGTTTTGCAAAGAAGTGGGGGTAGTTTGAAATTGCATCTGACCATGAGCTTAGAGCCGACCAGAGAAGTTGGAGAACTGGGTTGACAAGTCATTCGAGCAGGCTGCGTAGGGGGGAGAAGCTGCCTAGCACCCCTCATTCCTAGGAAACAGGTGAAGGTGAGTCTGGCCTGCGCTCTCCAGCCCCCAAATCTTCGGGGCATTATGATCACAGGTGCAACGTTGCATTGTCCGTCCGTGCGGCCAGGCTGCTCTGCTCATGGTCAGCAGGCAGGGTGTTATTCTTGGAGCTGGGTCAAGTTCAACCCTGCCTGCGCAGAAGTGGGGGAGACCGGCAGAGCGGAGGGGCGGCATGAGCTACCTTCACATGTCCTGGAAAACAAAAGACAGCTGAGTGGGGAGAGCCCAGCTCAAGCTGGGACCTGGGCTGCCTGTCAGGGTGCAAGCACTCTGGGCTGCCCAGGAGATGGGACAGAGCAGCCATGAAGAAGACACACAGGAGATGAAGCATCTGCAGCTCTCTCTCTCTCTCTCTCTCAAGATGCTGAAGAGAGTAAACTGCTGAAACCTATCGAGATATATTGCTAGTAGTAAAGCAGATGTGTGATCAAAAGCTATCTAGCCACACTGTTTGCTCTAGGGTTACTCTGTAATACTTCTCTATCCTGAACCCTTCCCACTGAAACCAATAAAGTTCTTCGCTGTACCAAGTGTGGTGGACTTGTTGGGAGAGGCATGCCTTTGTGCCCTCTTGACTAAGGGAAGCTACTTTTTGTGCTTCGAGCTAAAGGAAGCACCCCAAGTTTTTGCAGTGGGTGAAACATCCTCAAGGTCTACACGGCCCGTATACTCCAGGGGGCCAAAGACAGACCAGATCCCCTGGGTGGTGGCAGCGGTGACCCCAGGCTTGCAGGTGTGCTCCTGAAAGGGGGTTGGCTGGACATGAGGCACCCCAAAGAGGCACTGGTAGGTGGTTGGATACAGTGAGGTGGGATGTCTGGCCCGCTACAGCATCAACTGCATCTGCCACGTCTGAGTGGTTCATTACTTGATCATAGTAGGGGACAAGGTTGGTCAGACACAACCTGCTCGCAATGAAACCATGTTGGCCCTCCTACAGCATCACGCCTTCTGCCAGTCTCTCACAAATGGACGTCTTGATAATTTTTTTCCAAAATTTTACCTGGTATGGAGGTCAAACTGACCAGCCTCTAGTTTCCTGGATCTACCCTCCTCCCCTTCTTAAAGGGCGAGTTGTATTGCGGCACGTGTTTTGGGGTGCTGTATGTTTGTTAATCCCACGCTGTGAGGTTTTACTGGCTGCCTGCTGGAGCCAGGAAGAATATTTTCTTACTCTCCTTGAAATGAATTATTTGGCTTCTGATGTTTTTCTACCTTGTTCTGAATTGTTGGCCACACGCTGAGGCTGGAGGTGAAGAAATGATGTGGGTGTGGGCACTGCAGCATGGTGCTGGGAAACCTCTCAGGGGTCTGTTGGTGGGCCTTGCTCATACGCTCAGGGAGCAACCCATCATCATATTTGGGGCTGGGAAGGAATTTCCCCTGGAGGAGCCTGGGAAGGGTCATTGGAGTCCTTGTTTGTTCATCTAATTCACAGGTTCATATTTGACTTCAGTTCCATATTGGTGGTGCACCTCTCTTCCTTGCTGTCCTCTGTGCATGCTCGATAGTCTTTTTACCAGGCACATTGTGGCTGGGGCATGTGAGGGCGGCAGAAACGGATGTTTTTGTGGACACTTTTGAGCAAATGGCTGCTTATGACCCCAGGAGGCCTGGATTTCATGCTCTGGGAGGCCTTTCCAGTCCTGCGTTTTTCCAGTGGCAGAGCACGATCCCATGGTTTGATGTTGAAACTACACACATTCAAATTAGAAAGAAGGAGCAATAGCCCAGCAGTGATAGTAGTTAACACATTATTTTAGCAGGGAAGGGTGTTACCTATTGAACCGTCCTTAGAAGCAATGCTGGAGTCTCCATGACTAGAAATCTTATACTTCATGGCCAGATGTCTTTCTCAGAGCTGTGTCACAGGTCAGGGAGAAGCTTTGGTCTTCATGGAGAAGCTCCGTTCATTTAATGTAGGGCTCAGCAACCCAGAGCAGGGGGGTATTGGAGAGGACCAGGCTCAGCAGCAGCAGAATGAAGCAGAGCTCCTCAGTCAGCTTAGTTATTCAAGAAATTTATGGAGGGGATAGAGAAAGGGGCATTCTGGCTCTCCAGTTAGGGGGTGTGATGGCTGAATTATGCTTGTTGTCCCCAGCTTGCAAAATGGAGGGTGTTGGTTTTTCCCAAACTTCTGTGCTTTCTTGGTTGCCATATGGGTCCAGGAAGGATTATTTCCCCCCACTGTTGCTACAGGTATCAGCGTTTTTCTTCACCTTCCTTACACGCATTGGGTGTTGGCCACAGCCAAGGCTGGAGGTTTTGACTGGGCTGTGCCAATGGTCCTGCTGGGACTAAAGCCCTGTGGTTCCTCACTAGGGGGTCTTGACCCTCTGCTCAGAGTCAGAGCAATTGCCATATTGCGAATTGGCTGAAGGGTCATACTCAGAGGGTGGTGGTGGACGGGTCATATTCAACCTGGGGGGAAGTGGGCAGTGGGGTCCCCCAGGGCTCGGTCCTTGGGCCCGCACTGTTCAATTTCTTTATCAGCGATTTGGATGATGGGGTGAAAAGCAACCTGTTCAAATTTGCTGATGATACCAAAATTTGGGGTGAGGTGGGCACGTTAGCAGGGAGGGAAAGACTGCAGAAAGACCTGGATAGGTTGCAAGGGTGGGCTAACAAAAACAGGATGCGTTTCAGTATGGACAAGTGCAGGGTGCTGGACTTGGGCAGTAGTAACCAGTAGCACGCTTATAAGATGGGAAACTCCCTTCTTGAGAGCACGGAGGCAGAAAGGGATCTTGGAGTCATTATTGACTCCAGGATGAACATGGGCTGACAATGCGAGGTCACGGTCGGCAGGGCTAACCGGACCTTATCGTGCATCCACAGGTGTATCTCCAGTAGAGCCAAGGAGGTGATCCTCCCCCTCTACGCGACACTGGTCAGGCCACAGCTGGAGTACTGTGTCCAGTTCTGGGCACCGCACTTCAAGAGGGATGTGGACAACATGGAGAGGGTCCAGAGGAGGGCCACCCACATGATCCGGGGACAGCAGGGCAGACCCTACAATGAGAGGCTACGGGACCTGAACCTGTTCAGCCTTCACAAGAGAAGGCTGAGGGGGGACCTGGTGACCATCTATAAACTCACTAGGGGGGACCAGAAGGGTTTGGGGGAGACCTTGTTCCCCTAGTGCCCCCCGGGATAACAAAGAATAATGGCCACAAGTTGTTGGAGAGTAGGTTTAGATTAGACATCCGTAAGAACTACTTCACAGTCAGGGCGGCTAGGATTGGGAACCGACTTCCAAGGGAAGTGGTGCTGGCTCCTACCCTGGGGGTCTTTAAGAAGTGGCTTGATGCCTACCTGGCTGGGGTCATTTGAGCCCAGTTTCCCTCCTGCCCAGGCAGGGGGCCGGACTAGAAGATCTACGAGGTCCCTTCCGACCCTACTTCTAGGATTCTGTGATTTGAGTCCAGGAAGGACTTTTACCCCGTGGCCAGACTGGTATGAACGACGGGGGGTGGGGGTTGCTTTCCTCTGTAGCAGGGGGTGTAGCCTTTGCCTGGGTCTCTTGAGTGTACATTAACAACCTTTGATAGAAATAGGATGCTGGCCACCGCGGTCCCCCTGCTTTCCTTGTGGCGGGTTTGGGTATGATGTCGTGTGTTGTGTCAGGGTTGACGGTAGTTTTATAAAGTTAGATTATGGATTTGTAAAGGATCATTTGGAAAGGGCTGATCCTGCCACGGGCAGGGGGGTTGGACTCCCTTTCAGCCCCACTTCCCATGATACACACTGGGGAGGGCAGTTATTTGCCTTCCTTGGTAGTGGGGGAGAGGGTTGGCCCTCTTTCCTGGATCTCTTTAACAACCCTTGCAGTGGCAGTACATGGATGGCCCTTGTGCCCTTGCTTTCCCTGTGGCAGGGTAGGGTGCTCTTGGTGGTTCTGGGCAACACGACTTGTAATTGTGCAGTAGGTTTGATCATGTCATTTGAGGAATAGCTTAAACGAAGACCTTCATTGGACCGCTCAGATAGGGCTGATCCTGCCTGAGGCAGGGGGCTGGACTAGCTGTGACCTCCAGGGAATCCTATCAGGCCAATTTTTCTGTGATCCTACCTTGGTGAAATGGTTGTCCTGGTTTGCCCAGAAATCTGCCCGGATGATCCTCTGGCCTTCAAACCTCCGCAATCTCTGTGCGACAGGCCTGCCTGGGGGCTGAGTCTTTTCGGGTGAAATTCAAGACGAGGCTGCCTACGGCCCTGGGAGCTCTAGGGAGGCAGGGGCAAACCCGTAGGGCCACGAATGCAACTGCTGGGTCACCGAATAAGCCATGTGAATGCTGGTCTGAGCTCCCAGTGCTGAAGCCAAGCTGTTTAGCTGCACTGCCGTGCCCCGTTCCAGCCTTTGGCACCACGCTCGAGGTGTGTGGTTGTTTCTGAAGCTATTTCTTTTTTTTTTTGTACTTTATAGGCAGCTTTTGGTTTGCACAGGCATTTTAACAGCGTAACCGTCTGGCACCGGATGTGTCAACGGGATTTATGGTGCCAGCGAAAGGCAAGGCAGGAATGAAGAGGGTCGTGGTGAAATTCTCTGGGAAAGGTACAAGGCAGGAAAAACAAAGCAGCAATGATCGTGGGCATGGGCTGCAGACCCCCGGGACGAGAGGGAGCAAGACAGGAACAAATTCCTGGACCAGCCTGTGCAGCGTTAGGAAACAACAGGAGTTCGACAGCCCAGATATCAGCTGCACAGCAACCGACCGAGGTTGCATGGAGGATAATGGCTCCAGAAAGCAGAAACATGTCATGGTGGGTGGGGGGAGACTGAAGCTTCTCCATCATGGCTGGGGGAGCTAGGGGACCACGACTACCCTCTGCTCTCCTCTGCCTTCAGCACTCTGGCCACAGAGCATCTCTTCCCCTGCACAGCCTTCAAGGATGGTGGTGCCTTGCCAATGGATTATTTTAGAGGGAGAGAGAAGACCCAGGATGGAGGTGGTACGATGTCCTACCTCAGCTCCAGGTGACAGCGGTGAATGAAAGACCCTCCTTTTCCTCAGCTGTAGCAATATCCTCGCCACGATGACTGACTGCAGGGCTTGTTGGCCTGGCATTGACTGCTTAAAGATCCTCGGGGAGCCAGAAAAGCTATTCAGGGAGCCGGAAGTGCCTTCTTCCAGCATCTGTCTCTCCTGGATGAGGACCTACACCACATAAACCAGGCTCTTATGTCAGCCAGTCTCCATCCATGCGGTTGGGACTGAGGGCACCTCTCATCTCTCCAGCATGAGCAAAGCAAGAAAGGCTGAGGAAGGAGCACCCAGCCAGTACTCCTCACACTGCCCTGGATTCCCGGCAGCACCAGAGTCACTTCGACATCTTGATCCTCATCCCTGAGGGGCTAATGGGTCAGAGACCTGCTCTCCACCTGCATCCTTGCATTGAAAATGGAGGCTCCAGGGATGCAAGAACAGCTTCATGTTAGACAGCATAGGTTCAAATCTTGCTGAGGGCCCAGCTGAAGGTCTGCTGAGATGGGGGCTCCTCTGTGTTTGGTGCTGTACAGATACATAAGGGGGCATGTCTACACTAGATGCTTAATGCACAAAAGATTAATTCTACTGTGCATTAGTGCAGCAGGCACAGCCCATGATAACGCGCTGATTTAGTCTAATGTGCAGTAACGTCACTAAAAACATGTTCGTCTGTGCTAATGTGCAGTAGTGCCGATTACGGCACTTTAAGGTAGTACCTGTTGTTACAGGTACTAACAGGGCCGGATTAACCCTTTAGTGGGCCCCAGGCACACAAACTTGTGGGCCCCAGGCCAGTCGAGACCCCCCCACTCCCCACCCTGGTGCTGCCCCCTGCGGGGAGTGGGGCTTGGAGCTGCCACTAGGAAGCAGCCACCGTGGCGTTGAGGCCAGCGGAGGGGAGGGGAAAGGAAGGGAGGTGGATGGGGCCATTCGCGCCACCGCCATGGAGGGAAGGGCCCTAGGCCTGTGCCTAGTTTGCCTATGTGTCAATCCAGCCCTGGGTACTAAATTTAATGTGGCTTAATTACAGCATATTAATGAATGTGAGACACACCCAGTGAGAGGCAGTGAGTGCTGGCCACAGCCCAGGCTGGGGGTGGTGACTAGACTGTGCCAATGCTCCTGCTAGGACCAAAGCCAGAGGTTCCTGGCTAGAGGGTCTTGTGTCTCTGCTTAGGGTCAGACGGATGCTGCATTTGGGGTCAGGAGGGAATTTCCCCCCATGGTCAGATTGGTATGGATGGCGGGGACGGGGTTGCCTTCCTCTCTAACAGGGGGCTCTACCAGTATCCTCTCCCTGGGATCTCTTGAGCATATATCAACAACCTTTTATACAAGCAGGACCTTGGCTGCTGGGGTCCCCCTGCTTTACCTGCAGCAGGTTCAGGTGTGATGCCTTGTGCTGTGTCAGGGTTGATGGTATTTTATGTAGAGTTTAGATTCTGGATTTGTCTGGGATGGGGCTGATCCTGCCGCAGGCAGGGGTTGGACCAGATGTGACCTCGGGAGGTCCCTTGCAGCCCCACTGCTCTACGATCCTGTGAGCCAGCCCCTCCTGTGTGGGACTTCTGTCGGTTAAGACAGGTGAAGTGGGGAAGAGGGAAATAGAAGTGATGAGATTTGCCCACGGCTGAGCTGGGCACAAGACTCAGGTGCAAACTCCTGGCTCTGTGGGCGTCAGTGGGCCCAACCCCAGCTCTCCAGCATCCCCCTGCACCCCCCGGGCCCTTCTGCTGCAAGGCTTATCCCTGCAAGTGCTCCCAACAAGGTGGTTACCAGCAGGGGTTAAGCAGGTAGAGCAGGAGGAATGCCAGGCCAGCTGCTGGCAGCACGCCTCCTGACAATTTGGCAGGGACCATGTGTGTGTGTGCTTTTGGCAGAGGCACGGGGGATTTTTTTTTCCCCTATCCTCTTCTGTAAACAAGTGTGAAGCACTTCTAGGAGGTAGCAATGCTTCCACGTGGCTGGCGCAGCTGGCTCCATGAGCCAGAGGCACCGTGTGCCAGAGCTGCGGGCTGGAGGTGATGAAGCTTCAGGCCATATGGGCTCCTCAGGGTTCAAAGGGGAGCACGGCATGGTGACACCGAGGGTGCAGAGCCCCAAAGACTCTTAACAAGGCTGCAGACAGTGCGAGGAGAGGCTCCGTGCTTGCACCTCTGCCAATGGCTTAGCATACTATAACCCCAGGGGCAGAGGCAGGCTCCAAAACCGAACATGAGATTGACTTCAAGGCTTGCATGGGGGAGGATGGCTTGGTTCTGGTTGGGGGTTCCCCGCTTATTTGCCTGGGGGAGACCCAGGCAAATAACCCCCCGTTGGGGGTTCCCCGCTTATTTGTTTGCACTGCTGGGCAGACACGAACCTCCCACGTCCCGATGCCCGTGGACTTGCTCAGAGACTTCTCTCATGTTTAGGCCTTGGCAGGAGTCTCTGAGCAGTTGCCCCTGCCTTCCTCAGCTGCAGGACCCAATGCACCAGGGGCATGGCCAGAGCTTGCCAACTGCTTTGGGCCTCGTGGCTGGGGTAGCTTAAGACAAAATTTAAATTGGCTGCTGATTAGAGGGGCCTGCCCTGTTGCACCCACAGCTGGAGGCCAGGCACTCCCTTGACATGGAGGAGGCCTGGGATGAAGCCCCTGCCTTGGTTCAAGCCCATCCCAGAAGATGACCCTCACCAGTGGTGATTGGGAACCATTGGGATGGTGAGGGGCCGGTGCTCTGTCTCTCTCATTGACCAAGGCACAGGGGGAACCCATCGGGAACAGCATCTTGCCTCTACCCCTGGCTGGAAAGTCATGCCCTACACCCACCACGTGTGCAAACGCTCACAGGCGCACCCAGGAATGCCCCCCGGCATGTTGTGCAACGCTGCCTTGCTTGGGTGATGCGTGGGCTCCTTCCTGATCATCCACGGGCATGTGCCGCCCTGGCTGAGGTGCCAGAGACATTCTTGGATCTGCTCAGCCGGCAGCTCCTTGGAGCCTCTGCTTGCGATCAGGGGGCTGACGTGCTGACGCCCAAGATCCTGCGGGTGTTTGGCCATTTTACAGAACTTGCTTAAGAAAACATGGCTTGCCGAGGAGTGGAAGGGGATGAACTGACAGCCCTGGAGCGTGCCAGGCTGTGTTCGCTGGCACAGGCACCCGCTGCTGCCTCCCCAAGCCCCCACCCCAGGGCTGCACCACCCTCCTGCCCCCAGCCCAGCCCACCTTGTCCCCCACCGCCCATGCAAGCCATGTCCTTGCTCGTGGAGGCTGCCAGCGCAGCTGCTCAAAACAAGTTTGCTTTTTTCCCCGAGGAATTTTGAAAATGTCTGTTTTTTTCCCCTTCAGGTTTAATTTTTGGATAAAAAAGGAACTGAAAATATTACTGGCTTCCCTCCATTTTTTGTCCTCAAGAGACATCCCCACCCCCCAACTTTGTTGCTGGAAAAGAAAGAGGGACAGGGAAGAACGAAAAGAAAAACGGAAGGGAGAAAACCCCCAAACTGAAATATTTTAGGGGTTGGGGATTTGGGGGTTTCATGTTTTGTTAGCATAAAAATGGAAAGGATCCGTTTCCCAGGAGAAAAAAGGCTGCTCTTATGAAAAATCTGTTTTTCCGATGCAAAGGTTTCCCCCACTTCTCATTGCTTCTGGGAAGGCTGCTTTGTCCATGTCAGACCTGCCCACCAGCACCTGGCCCAGGATGGATGCCGGGGGGGTTGGAGCAGGCCTTAGCGCCCTCACCTGCTCCCTTCACGCTGGGTCCTGTATTGCTGTGGTGCTCAGATGCCACGGGGATGGGCATTGTGCAAAATTAGCCCCCTCCACCGCTTCTGGCATGGGCTGGATTTGACCCAATGACCTGGAGGGTTTCTTGCCAATAGTAATATTTCTTCCAGTGAGCTAAAACCAGATTTCACCCTGTCCAGCATTTTCCATCAGAGGATGGACACGTGCAGCACCCATCCTCCCAACACAGCTGTAGCCAATGTCCTTTCCTGCCCCTTTCAAGGCTAAGTGAACCTAGGAGGCAACTGGGAAATGGTGGCTGACCCATGAGGAGAGCTCAGCTCCTTTAATGCCTAACGAGGAGATAATGTGTCTCACGGGCGCAAAATCTATCAAGACCTGAAGCTGTACAGTAAAAATGCTATGACTTTTTAACTGACTTAACTACCTCCATCCAATTGACTCCCAGTGAGGTTTCGGCACCTAAAGGGAAGATGCAAAAGAGGACACAGATGCCTAAAGCAGACTTCAGGCACCTGACATCCAAAATTACAATACAAAGAACCTCTGTTCCAGCCACCACCTACCCCTAGAGACAACACAACTTACTACGTGCCTCCTTGCTCAGCCTACTACCCCCCTGGTTTCTGCTCACACCCAGAACTGCCCCAGGCTGAGCAGCTCAGCACCTACTTCCTGCCTAAGCACCGCGGGGCTCCGGAAACTGGGCAGGGCAGCATCCGGGGATCCGGTCCCGTAGGCATGTTCTGAGCATGCCTCTCACAAGCCACGATTTCCTTTAAGACGTGGTGGCTGTGCCAGGCCACCTGAAATCCCAGCTTGCGTGCACCTGAATTGTTGAACTCCTGCCTGTGTAAACAGGTTGTCTGTTTGTAACAGCTTCCGCAGCCACCTCGGGTCCGGATGCTGGATGAGAGAAATGGGGCAAAAGGCCCCAGCAACTCAACCCCACCTTGGGGACCAGTGGAAACATTCCCTGCTGTGTCTTCCACTGCCTCAGCTTCTCGTGGAAGATACTTCCACGCTGTAGATAGTCTCACTATCAAGAAAGTCTGTGCTTTCCCCTCTTTTGCAGTATTTCTCATTACTGGGCCAGCATATCTATCTATCTATCTATCTATCTATCTATCTATCTATCTATCTATCTATCTATCTATCTATCTATCTATCTATCTCTGCAGAACACCCCCCATCTGCTTTCAGTATATTCCTAGTGGGCTTAGTAGGGATATGCTCCAAAGGTGTGGTATATCATACAGGCAGGCAAGGCTTAGATGGTGCTGTAATTTCTTTGTCCCCACCCCTAGTTCAGCTTTAACTTTATCAGGAGGCGAAAGCAGAAGAGTGATCTGTCAGGCATGGATTAAAGGAGTTACAACACTGTGGGCATGTCTACACATGCATTAAAGTGCACTTAAATTTAATGCGCATTAGCTTAAAGCACATTAAGCAGGTTTAGGCAGGCGTCTACAAGTGCAGGCGTTAAAGTGCATTAACCCTGTGTATGGACTGACTTGGGACTAAAGTTAGTCCCAAATCAGTCCACACACAGAGCTTGAATGTGCTTTAATGCATTAAGACCTTAAAATCCACACCCACAGCGTTAATGTGCTTTACCCGTGCATGAATGCGCTTTAACTATTCACCTAAATTCGCCGTTTTGAATGTGCATTAAGAGCATGCACGTGTAGATGCACACCTTTAATGAGCATTAACTTAGGCTAGTGTGCATTAAAGCATCATGCCCACTGAGACAGTTTGTTCAGGTCTTTCTTGAACATTGCATCAACCACTTAAGAGCTATAGGTGCCCTGCCAGTCACCCTGCTGGATGCTAGAGAATCAGGGTTGGCAGGGACCTCATGAGCCCTTGTCCAACCCCTTGCACAGGTGCAGGTTTGGCTGTTCATAAACCAGCCCAGACCGATGCCCATCCAACCCAGCCTCTTCTCGAAACTCTCCAGTAAAGGAGATCCCACCACTTCCCTGGGCAGCTTGGCCCATTATCCTGCTGCTCTGACAACTCAATATAGCAACCAATGCTTCAGTACCCAGGAGTAACGAATGCCCCACAAGCCAGCAATGCATTTGCATGGAAAGGAACACAATGTGCCTGCTAAAGACAAACAGCTCTGAAGGGGTGAAATCGCCGGCGTCCCAAAAAACACAGGCGGTCTACTATCGCTGTGAATTTAATGGGTAGCTGTGAC
This sequence comes from Alligator mississippiensis, assembly GCF_030867095.1. NCBI lineage: Eukaryota > Metazoa > Chordata > Crocodylia > Alligatoridae > Alligator > Alligator mississippiensis. The sequence goes on along the minus strand of NC_081824.1, from coordinate 466,483,219 downwards.
GAGGATGAATCACTGTGGATTTGCAGGCAGCTGTTTCATTGAGCCCTCATGATGTTGCCCAGATGAATTCATGAGTCTCATCTATATCTCACCCTCATTGGAATTTGGGTGAGTGATGACTGAGCAATTTCTCTACTGGGAAAAAAAAATCAGGACGCAGATGAGAGTAACAGTTGGCATTTGTCACCTGGACACTCAATGGATGTAGATCAGCAGAGCTTCCCTGCTCTGTTAGGTCATCCGGGGCTCTGCAGTGCTTAGTAGATGGGTAAGTGCTCGTCTCATGTGGCTGAGGGCTTGGCTTGGCTCAGGTTGCATGGCCAGGGGGGTTCAGAGACATAAGTGGAGTGCTGTCTGTCTACATTTGTCCCCCGTGACTTGCTAAAGGCCTCCCGGGGATCATGTGGTGGAGCTGGGGATGGGCACTAGGACTTCTAAATCTGGAGTCACCTGGACGCACCCTTCTCTTCCTCCCCACCCACTCCTTTCTCAAGGCCAAGCATTATCCCATCTCACGTACCCATTAGCCTCCAGAGACAAATTTCCTTTCTTGCCCTGGACCAGCTAGTTATGCACCAACCCACACGCACCTAAATCGGGCCTGTCTTGAGGCTGCAACTCAGTGCGGACCACGACACTTATTGGGCGACAGTGAAAGCAGAATGCAATGGACCTAGCAGTGACGACAACAGGCCGGGGGCATTGGCACCTTGCACGATGGGCCCATGATCTGGATTGGCCCCTCGCAGCACTCCTGGAGCCAAGTGAGCCCTGTCCCTCCTTAATCGGCCCACCGCGAAAAAGAAAAAACAAACAATCTAGCAGCGTGTCAGACCGCGGCTGCCTTGTCATGCACACCTCACCGCTGCTCCTAAACAACTCAGCCAGCCATTCCCAGCCGCGGGCAGGCTCATCTCACCATTAACCCTTGCTTCCGTCCAAGAGCAACATTCAAAGAAGCCCGGGAGGACTGAGCTCTGAATGGATGCCTCATCCGATGCCAAGAGACTTCCCTTCTCCTCTCTCCCCAGTTTCGGTGCAGGTGGGAGGTACTGGAGTCAGAGCCCTGCAGAGTGCAAGCTTTCGTCAGCCCATGCACAACGCAGGTATGGTCCAGGTCACCTCCCTTGCTGCGTGACCAGCAGCCTGGGGCTTATTTGGACTGCCTTGATTTATGGACTCTTGCCGGCCTTTCTTGGAGCAGCATAGATGACAGATTACCCCTGTCCCAGCCCAGACAAAGAGGATGTGTCAGGAGCACTGGTACAGCTGCCCAGCCAGGGTCAGGGGCCCTTAGCTGTTTATTTTTCTTGGGTGTGTGGAGGCCCCCTCTGTGATAGCCTCTAAGCATCTCCCGGCATTCAGCGGGTTTATCCTCCCAGGACCCTGCATGGTAGGTTACCCTCATGCCCAATGGGAAATTCAGGTTCTGCAGCCCAAGCTTGTGGGCCCCTCACTCCCAGCCTCAAAACAGGTAGATGCGCTGCACCCACGGGGTCCTGTTGCTCCTCGGATGTGAGTTAGTGTGAGCTGAGCCAGCTCAGGTATCTCAGCACAGCGTTGCACTGGGCTGCATAGTACACCCTCCAGTTCCTTTCCTAAAGCAGGCTGGCTACCCCCTTGGCTTCTCCAGTGACCTTTTTCTGCGCCTGGTCCAGTCTGCAGTGGCTGACTTACGCCCAGTGCCCCAGATCAACATCCCATCTGTGCCTTGGCCCCGTGGAAGAGAAGCTGGATCTCTCAGTCCATGCTAGTATAGCCATGCTACCTGCTCCTGGCGTCCAGTCCAGCTGGATTAGAGCTAACTTGGGTATCAGGGTATAGGCTGTAGCCGTGTTGGCCTAAAAACATAGGCAGACAAAGTTCTTTGGGTAAATCTGATATCTTTTATTAGACCAATTAAATAGGTGGAAAAATTCTTCTTTGCGAGCTTCTGTGCATGTAGACAGCGCTGGAGAGGCTGACCTATTTAACCTGACAGCAGCAAGGCTGGGGCAGCTGACCACGGGAGAGCTATTTAGGCACAAGGACAATGCTGACCCCAGAACAAATGGGGGAAACCGGCTGTGACTAAATCCAGGCTGGATTGCAAAGAAAGGTTTCAGGCTGCCAGAGCAGGCGTTGCTGGGCTGCGTGCCTACACGGTTTCAAGATGACACCTCTGGTAACAAGAGACTGGACTTCCCGAGCCTGGAGGTCTCTGGCTTTTTGTTCCCATTTCCCTCTCTCCTGCGCTGACCCCGGACCGGCCCTCGGGACCCCACCACTAGCAACACCCAGGAGCCACGGCAGAGATCACAACAAAACAAGGGCCCAGCAGGTGCGCGGTAGGGGCCTGCCCGACTCGAGCCAAAACAAACCCCGTGCCCTGCCACGGACAAAGGCAGAGCATCTGCTGGTGACTCAGAGCTTGGGAGCGATGGCTTGGCACCCGGCACTGTGGGGCTGGGGGAGTGCCAGTGAACGACTGTCTCGGGGCACTGCTGTCAGGGCTGCGACCCTGCTCCCCCCCAGAGCAGCTTCTGTCACTGCTAGCTGGCTAGCACTCTCACTACCAGACACCTGCGTGCCAGGCGTGCACAGCTGTCCGAGTGCTGTGAGGAGCCATCTGTGTGGCAGGCCCCGTGCCAGGAGCTACCACGAGAGCAAGCATGAGAGCAGCGTGGCTCCCAAGTTGCTCTGGGCCTCGTTTCCCTGCACCCTGCACATGATAAGGTACAGCGGCAGATGTGAGTGCAGCTTTAACCCAGGAAGGGCAGGCAACAACCCCTAGACACCTTGCATTATCAAGAAAGGTGGAGGAAACACTCCCGCTGCCTCAAGGCTGTGGTTGCGGCTCTCCCCGGAGGGCGTCTGCCAGGAAAAGTCGCCTGCTTGCTGCAGGGGAATGAACCTGGGCATCCTTCGTGGCCTTGCAGTGGTGGGACTCCACTGAGTTCACTGGGACAGCTCCCGGCATGCACTGGTATTGATGAGCGCAGAGTTGGGCCCCTTCCCTGTGTCGGAGTCACATGTGGGGGCATCACGTGTATCCCAAAAAGGCCCCCCAGGGCCAACTCAGCTGCAAATGCAGGAGGTGAGATTCATCCATCCTCTACCATAGCATGACTGCAACCGGAAGGTGTAGCCGGGGGTACACTGTAAAACCAGTGGGGGTGTCCAGGAGTTGCTGCACGTGTGTGTGTGTATGCAATGCAGATCAGTGCCAATGTGGCAGAGACCTACGCCTTATCTGCTTTGCACCTCCAAGTTGCCCAGTTCCTTACAGTGTCATCTCAGCCCTGTGCCCCTGTCACTTTTTTGTGCTTCTGGCAGCGAAGACGTGGCTGGCACTTCCTGAGAGGCCTATCTCTCAGCCGGCGGTGCAGATCTGCATAGACATCTTCCCTTCCAGACTCTGCTGCTGTCTAAGCAGCCCTGGCTGGCCCCACAGGGAGATGGCTGGGACAATTCCCACCTCTTGGAGCTGCTGTTTCAGGCTCTCTGCAGACACAGGCAGACATTGCTACGTCTGTTTTACTTGCAGAACTTTTCCTGCAACAGCCAGAGCCTTTCTCTTGGGCTTAGGTGAAAGCTGAGATCCTAGGCTGCTGCAGGCACCTTTAAGCTATGACCTTCCATCAGGAAGACCCTGGCTGACCCCTACCCTCCAAGCAACTCGGAGGGCTGCCACAAGTCAGCCATTCCCCATCTCACTGCCCCTCTGCAAGACATCCTGTCCCTTGGCATCCCCTTTTGATGGCGTGGTTGTGAGCACAAACACATGCTCGTTCCCCGGCTCAGCGCACAAGGTTCCAGTTTTGCCTGAGGCTGGTAAATTATCAGAGGGAAAAACAAGCCGACCTGCGTGCCTTCCAGTAAGAGCAGAGGCAGTTGCTTCTTCCCCTGATGGGAACACCGCTCCCCCGCCACCCCCCTTACCCCCCGGCCAGTGCTAGCTTCTGGCAGGGGGGATGATACGTATTAATTGCACAGCTAATGAAGAGCACCAGTGACAGCTACATGCCGCCTCCGGTTTGCGTGGCCACAAAACCTCTTTCCAGGAGCAAGGGGGGAAGTGTTTGTGTTTTCCTGCTTTTGGGAAGGAAGATGGACTGGCTCACACTGTCAATTATCATAGCATTACCCATCTCCCATAACAAGGAACAGCGGGCTGCCCTCTGCCTTGCACCCATGCTTGCCTGGACGATCCCTGCAGGGCAGTGACAGCCCTGCTCTGTGAAGCACAAGACTGCCAGGACAAGAAGATCAGCCATTTCCTTGAGCTCCTCTTCCCCAGCACCAGGGAGATGTTTCTGGAGAGCGGTTGGTGCAGGAGATACCTCCGGCCATCGGGATAGCAAGGTTGTGGAGTTGCCTTGCAGTACGAGCTCGGGAGCCAGGAACTGTCTCTGGTGGGGGCAGCTGCACCCAAACCCCCAGGGCATCCCTTCCCGTCCTACCTGCCTATTCAGTCTCTGATCTCCAGGCCAGCCTCCTGATGCTTGCCCTGGCAGGTAGCAGCCTGGTGGGGTGGAGGTGGCTGCTTACAAAGGAGCTGATATAACCTCCATCCACATCCTGGTACCCAGGTCCATGCCACAGATGCCACTGCCACAGCCAGCAACCTCAGTGACTGGGCCCTGGGGACTGAGCTGCTCTGACTCCTGGGCAGCTTGCGATGCCAAGCGGGGCACTTTGTGCTGGACCAGTTCCCCCGGGAGGGGAGATCAGCTGGCTGGGCTCTCAGCCCAGGACTCGCTCCGTCATGGCTCATGCTTTGCCATCGAAGGAGGGCAGATGAAGTCCTGGGCATCTAGTTGGACCAGAAACCCGGTCATCCATTCATAATATTTCTCCTCCATTCAAGACCTCAGGTCTGGCCCAGCAATGTCAGTCTTTAGGGGTATAGACCCCAGCCCCTAGGCCTTTCCCGAGCTTGGGCAGGTGCAGAAGCCAAGGAGATTCTAGACAGCCCTGTACACTGTGGCCCTGCAGAGCCTGTAATCTGGGGTGGACTTGGGGCTGCTGCAACCAGGAGACACCCACAGCTCCCTAGCACAGTCCTTTAACAGCACCAGCTCCCTTTTAATGGGAACTGCCCCGGTGCTCGAGGGTCTTCACTGTTTGGGCACCAGCATAGGGTCCCCCCGGGAGTCCCTCCCAGTTATGCCTGCCTGGTCCAGGGTAACCTTTCCGCAGGAGCAGGTGATGCCGGTGCATCAGGAGAGCATGGGGTAGAAATTAGTGTGCAGTGATGGGGCCTCACTGGCCTGGGGTCTGCTTTTTCGCTGCACTGCCTTTGTCCCTGTGCCTGGGCAGATGACCTGAGGATAAATAAATACACCTCAGAGGCTAGTGTGAGCTGTGTGGGCACAAGCCTGGATGCCGAAGTGAGCCAGCACGGTGATGCTGAGCTGCCCCAGGCAGGACTTGTTAAAACTCCAGGTTCTTCCCCACCGGGCAAGGGGGAAACTGAGGCACAGAGAGGGCAAAAGGTCTCAGGGCGAGTCAGTGGCAGAGCAACTGAGTGCTGCCCCCAAGCTCCTGGCTATGAGATCCCCAACCTTGCCCTTGGCTGTCAGCTGTCATGGCTGAGCCCTGAGCTGCACACCCTGCTGCAACCCAGCTGCTGCCCCAGAAGAGTCCAGATCCATCCTCTTCTCCCACCTGTGCTCAGGTGGCCTGATCCCCTCACGGGCCCCACAACACCAGGTGCCCCCAGCGGGTAGGGGTAGATCCCCGGGCTGTCGATCCATGCGTTCGATCCTCTGCTCTGGCACTGACTTCCTGTGTGACCCTGGCCACATCCCTGGAGCCTGCTGCCTGCTTCAAAAGCCTGAGGAGTCAGACACCAATGTCTGGTGTCCCAGCCTTGGAAACGCATTAGGGCTCTGGGAGCCCAGCAAGAAGCACTTCATGTCGGACAGGGGAAGAGCGAGGCATCCTGAGATAAAAGGTAGCTAAAGAAAGCGGGCATCTCTCTCTGCCTCAGTTTTGCCATCTGTAAACTGGGTGTAGGGCTAGCCGCTACCCCTCCTCCTTGTCCCTCAGCTGAAATCAGCAGCTGTCTGTACAGGATTGACCAGCCTGGGTAAAAGGAGCTGATCCTAGCTCTATGCACAGACATGAGGGCGCCGCTCCCCTTGGGTCTGACCCAGTCAGAGGGGGGCTGTGGAGGCCCATGATTTTGTTTGCATCCAGCGTTCTGCTTTCTGAGCCGCCTGGGGCTGCTGGTGGTGGAGGAAGAGACACGAGCAGGACAAACCAGCATCTCTCAGAGCCCCGAATGCAGGCGAGGAGAGCGGCGGCCAGGCGTCAGAGAGACAAAGCCGGCGTTCATGCCATCCCAGCATGGGTCACTGAGAGCATCCCTAGATGCCTCGGCATGCCTTTGCACGAGGCAGCTGGGAGCCAGGCCTGTGCCTGTCTCATTAAACCTGACAAATGCCATGAGATCACACCTGCTGGTGTCATGTCAGGGCTGGCCTGGCAGGGGGTCCGGGACAGGCCCTGCAGTGGCCTTGGCGGCTCTGCCTGGGGGGCCCAGTGTTGGAGGTGAGGCCTGTGCTGCACGTTGCATCTGAGGGGCATTAGCAGAGGGGAGGTGGGCTCAGGCCAGGACTAGCTGGAGGAGCTGCCTGTCAGGGTGGAGGTGTGCATGGAGGCTGCACAACCAAGCAGGGGTGTCACGAGGGGTTCTCCTTAGCAGAGCTATGTGCAAGCCCCGGGCACAGCATCAGGGCACTGGCAGGGCTGGGAGCACGGCAGGGAAGTGCCCCAGCATCTGTCTGCACTGAGCCTGGTGCTGGCAGTTACCCCTTCCCTTCCCAGTCTGCAACAGGGCTTTGTTAGAGCATCCCAAATGTGATGGCTGCATATGTGGCTCCATCCTGGAGGTCCTGGGATGCCCTGAAAGGAGCATCCATGGAGTTCAGCCTGAAGGGGCAGGGCCAAGATAAAAGCCCCAGTGGGAGCAGGATCAGGCCTTGCCTTAGAGAACAGTGCTCCTATCCCAAAGCGAGCAGCTAGGAGGGAGGTATATGCCTGCCCGGGCTGTGCACACCGCAGTGTGGCAGTGCATGCATAAAGGCACTGCCCCAACACAGGTGCCTGCTGGCTGGATAATGTGGCCCCCGGTGCTATATTGGGTATGCCAGGCTGGATGGAGGCAGGGCAGGGCCCAATTCCAGCGTGCTGGGCTGGGCAGAGGTGGCATAGGGCCCGATCCTGGAGCAGTGGCAGAGGGGCCAATCCTGGCACTCAGAGCCTGATCCAGCCCGTGGACAGGCCCCGTGCCATTCATCCGGCCCACAGGGCTGACAGGTAGAAAGCATTGCTGTCCTAGCACGTGCACTCGCACACTGCGGCATACACTCCTTAGCGCACACACACACAGCTGCCCACATGTGTATGTACGACACGCTGCCTCAGCCCTCACAGCGCACAACACACCTGCTCAGCACACACCACTACGTGTGTGCATACCACAGCACCCACAGCAAACACCAACAAGTGGATACCCTAAAGCATACATGCACATGTGCACATGCACACACACAAATGCACTCACCACTCAGCACATATTCTAACACACACCAACATGTATATACATGCTACCACACCCCCACCCACCAATTACCAACTCATGGGCACCCTCATGCACACACACACTATCATGTACACACCTTGTCCCCTTCCCTGTATACACTGACCTGTGCTGACACCACAGCACACATCCTAATATATCCCAGCCCAAGTGTGTTCACACTGAACACACGGACACCAGCACATGGACACTGTGTGTGTGTGCACACCCCTAATACACGCCAACATGTTCACATGCCACGAGGCATCCCATGAGGCTCCCAGCCATACGTGTGACTTATCCTGCCACGTGTCACCCCTCTGTCACCCACACCAAGAGGGCAGGGGGTGTCTTTCATGCTAGTCCCCCCTTGCCTGCTGGGCTGTCAGGCTCATTATGGGCATTGCTAGAGTTGCACAACATGCTTCACAACCCTTGTCTACCAGCCTGGGGTGTGGGGGCCAGGCCCCACTCTGTCCCTGGGCATCTGGCTGCTGTCTTCACTGCAAACTGGACTTGAACACCTCAGCCCAGTGCCTAGAGCAGAGAGGTGCCAGCTACCTTTCATTGGTCATGTTATGCTATCACCACAGCACTGTGCATTTGGCAAGGGGCAATGGTCTTTTCTCTCCCCTTCAGGTACCCCAGGTCCCTGGCATCAGGCTGTGGGGAGTGGAGGGGAAGTGACTCGCTCCATGGACCACGGGCAGACCCTTAACAGGAGCAGAGATGCTGCTGCCAGGGAGAGCTTCATGGACCTCCTCAGCTGAAGGACCACGGCCTTCCCTCCAGTGGTCCCCGGGGGGATGCTCTTCTCTGGGAAGGGTGCCGTCGTGGCTGCAGGGGTGCTGGGCATGGTGCAACTCAATCAAGGGAGGACTTAAGGCTCTGGCAACAGGAGACAGCCATCCTGGACCATGCCTAGGGTCCATCTAGGCCTGTGCCCTGGCGCAGAGTGAGACCATCCCCTGATGCTTCAGAGGAAGGAGAGAAGCCCACAGCAGACAGATGCATGGCACATGTGTTGCCTCCCTTATATACTGGCTACCTCCAGAAGTGGGTTACTGGTTTTGATGGTGTACTGGCCTGGGTCAGCCACTAAAGAAGGATGTGGACACATTGGAGAGGGTTCAGCGGAGGACCATGAAAGTGGTTGGGGGTCTGGGGGACAGGACTGGTGAGGAGAGGCTGAGGGACCTGGGCTGATTTAGTCTGCAGAAGAGAAGACCAAGTGGGGATTGCATAGCAGCCTTCAACTCCCTGTAGGGGGTTGCAAGGAAGATGGAGCTGGGCAGATGTGGGGGCAGATGACAGAACGAGGAGCAATGGGCTCAAGCTGCAGCAAGGGAAGTTGAGGTTGGATATTAGGAAAAACTTTCTCACTAGGAGGGTGGTGAAGCACTGGATCAGGTTACCCAGAGACATTGTGGACTCTCCATCCTTGGAGGTTTTGAAGACCCGGGTAGACCAAGCCTTGGCTGGGATGATGTAGTTGGGGCTGGTCCTGCTTTGAGCAGGGGGTTGGACTAGATGTGACCCCCCGAGGTCCCTTCCAGCCCTCATTTTCCATGATCCTGTTCCACCAACCCAGGCTCATCCTATCCTAACCCCATCACCCCGGTGTCAAACAACCCCAGAGTCAACAGCCAAGGACCTGTTCCTCATCCCGACAACCCCAGTATGGGAACGCCAGGAAACATTGTAAAATTAAAAGTCATTAAGCACTTAGAAAAGGGTTTGTATTTAAGGGACCTGGGAACAGAGGCAGTGAAGGGGGAGGCAGGGCGGGGGAGTGCAAGAAAGGAGCCTGTTTCAATACTGTGCTATTGAGCAGAGCGGGGTTTAGTAACAGGGGGGTTGAATTTTATGGCAATAGCTTTAGTCCACCTAGGCGAAGAACTGCATTCCACATCTGCTGAGCCATGTAACCAGACTCTAATTAAAATCGTATGCCGAGCGAGGTCCCGGCCGTCAAACACAAAGCTGGCTTTTACGGGAGGCTGGGAACCGCGGCCCGGCCCGAGGCGTGGTGGCCAGCCAGGCTGCTGCGGGGGCCTGGCAACCGCAGCCCGGGGGATGATGACAGGGATAAATGAGGAACGAGAGGCAAACAGGCAGGGTTTGTTGGGCCCGTTTATTTATTTCGCTCTTTGGATAAGAGGTGCTCGGAAAAGACAGGGGAGGGGGCTACCGAACCGGGTGCTTGCCGGCAGAGAGCTTTTCAGGGCAGTAGCCGAAGGAAGCACGTGGGAGCCTTGGGGCAGCTCCCTGCTGCTTCCCTAGACCTCGCTGGGGTCGTGGCAGGGAAGATTAGTGGGTAGGACACAGGTGGCAGGGCCTGTGGCTTGGTCCTGCCGTGGCACTGTGTCCCACCTCCTTGGTGCTAAGCTCATGGGGTGGAGACGGTGCCTGAAGCTACGGCAGCCCGTTGGGAGGGTGGAACGGGGGAATGCCCTGTGGTCAGTGGGGCTATGCCCCCGTGGTGCGTGGCAGTAGTGTGGCACAGCAGGGCTGTGGTCCCCCAGTCCACCCTCCGCACTGCACCCTGCACAGCCAGTGCAGGGAGCCCGAGACATCTCCTGCCTCCCCCATGTCACAGCAGGAGATGGGGTTGGAGCCACAGCCACGGGTCTGGGCATCAGGGGCCAGGAACAGGTGAGTGGCGAGGTCGGGGCTGCAGTCACCATCTCACGGCTACGCCAGCCTGAGCAGGATACGTCCCGTCATGAGAGAGCGGCTGTCTGTGCGGCGTGGACCAACGGAGAGGGAGGACGGGATGCCCAGCAGCCACCGCCTGGGAGGGTGAGTGAGAAGAGGTCACCCTGCTCCAAGGCTGGCATCACGGACAGGAGATTGTAGGGGCTTCTTTGAAGGGCAGGATTGGTCTCTGGGCAATGTGGGCACGGCTGTTCCTGACATGAGGGGAGACCCATCGGGACCTGGCAGCGTGCTTACGGGGGAGGCTGAAATAGGGTAGTCACCCCTGGCCCTGGTCTGATATCGCCAGCTGCTCAAGGGTCTGGGGGATGCTGAGGGGACTTCGATGGCGTGTTCATGCCCCTTGTTTCTTCATCCCAGGACTGCTGGATAGCCACACCTGTGCAGAGCAGCCTCAGAGGTTGTCTTTGCACGTGTGTGAGGGCATGCATGTGCATGCATGCATACATGTGTGCATGTAGGTGGGGGTGTGACGGAGGATGCTGGGCAAGATGGACTCACAGTCCACCCCAGTTCATGGCAAGTCTGTTCAGCACCCCCACAGCAGCTGAGCTGGCTATGGACTTCAGGAAGCAGGTGGGTTGATTTTACGCTGTCCCTGCATTTTCCATCCTTAGCAGGCCCAGGCTGCATGCCTTGCCAGGTAGCGACTGCGTGGTGGAGGCCACTGGGGAAGCAGCAGTGGGATAGGTGGGCAGCTGGGGCTTTGCTCAGCTGGGAAAGGAGATGGTGGGTCATGATGAGGGGAAAACACATTATCTGGGTGCTTCTGTAAGCGTGATCAGCAGCGAAGCCATTAACGATGGGGCTGTTTGGAGCTCGTGCCTCCTAGGCGAGGATTGGGGCAGGCCGCATCTCTGCAGGGAACGGTTTCAGGCTCCCTGCAGACTCAGGCAAGCCTGACATCCACTGTTCCCCAGGCGCACGGCTCTTCACAGCCAGGTCAAGAAAGACCTGTGGGGGGGTTTAATAAAAGCTGTGGTCCAAGCGGCAGAGTTTTCAGCCAGCTCTTCGGTTGCAGAGCAGACCAGGGCCCTGTCACACAAAATGAAAGGCCCCGTCCTGGGATCCTTGGGGGCTTTGGCTTATGGGACGAAAGCTGCTCACTGCAATCATGGCTGCTTAGACCAGCCGATCCAATATTTGGGCCCCAAGGCACTCTGTGGACCCACGTATGTTTTCACAGCCCCCCCAGCCATATCCCGTGGGGCAGGAAACCCTGCAACCAGCCATGCATGCTCCCCTCTGCGGTGAAGGGGACGTATCTGCACTGTCTGGTATGTCAAGGGTAAATAATATCCCCGCTGTGCTTTTGGATGATGCTCCCCAGAGCTCACGCCTGAGTTTATGGTGGGCACAAGGGAGGGAGAGCAGCGATGCTTTAGGGCCTTCTTTGACTCTCCGGATGACATCAGATGGGCACGGTGCCAAGAGGGCCTCCGTCTTCCAGCTTTGCCCATTGCAATGCACCCCCTTTCCTTTCATCCCCAACGGGCGCCAAGCCCAGTCTTGATGTCACATTCCTCCCACGCAGCCCTGGCTGGTCAGGGTGACCCTCTCTGCCCATGAGCCCCAGCCCCAGCCAACCTCTCCTTTCATCTCCGCCTGGGATCTCTGTCCTGCCGCGGAGCCCGGTTGCGCTTGCCCTCGTGCTGCAGAGCCGGCAGGAGCCGGGACTGCTCCTCCACTCTGCAGTTATCACTCCTGTGATCAGACTTGCATCCCAGCTGGAAAACAGGCCAGGGGTGAGGTCCTCCAGGGACTTCAAAGCCTCTGCAAGCTCTTTCCAAACTCCCACCCCCCCATCCGCACCTGTGCTCCCTCCTTCCCAGTTTCACGCCAGCTTCGGACAGATCTCCCATCACCAGGAGCCTGGGGAAGTCGATGAGGAGGAACGACTCTCCAGACATTTTGCTCCCCGCTGCCCAAGCTCTCCCTGGACAGCTGGGCTGGTATTGACTCGAGATGGTGCACGGGAAGGGAGAGGAAGGGCCTCCCACATCCCATGCCCTTTGTTTTCCTGAGCACCAGCAACTAGGCCCTGCGTGTTTTCTGCTTGGAGTTATACAGGCAGCAAAAAAAAGGGACTCTACGTGAACTGCAGCAACTGGATCTTTATTAAGTGCACTGTATTCAGTGCGGCTGCTCGCAGCTGCAGGACGCACAGTGCTCCCTGCTGTTGCTCACCTTGGAGCTTCCTGGTGTTTTCCTCCAAATTATCCCTCCTACAGCTCCTGCTTGCACCATGGGACATCTCAGCTTAGCCCGCAAGAGCTGAGGTCACTGAGGGCATGTCCATCCAACACAGCGCAGGCCACAGACAGGGAATAGGAGATAGCGAGCTGCCCTGAGCCTGTGGCCCTGCAATGGCATGAAGCTGATTAGGCAAGGTACACCCAGGGGACCCCAGGATGGGAGGAAGGGGAACACTGAGGCCCTCAGGGCCCAGCCAGGTAGAGCTGGGGTAAGTTCATCCTGACTCCCAGCTTGGCAATAGGTGTGACCCTTAGCAAGATGCACCTGCTGGGCACCTGTGGAGGACAAGGTTGTGCTTTAGCCCTGGGTCTTGGTCCAGCTGGGTGACTGCAGCCTCCATTCACCCCCTGGATGCTTCCCTCCAGCAAGGTGTCCTTCCTTACCCCTTGATCTGTGCAGCATCACCATCCATGCATAAGCTGGTTTGTTCCACCCCAGGGGTGGCTGCTTTTCCATGGCAAAAGAAATGGTCCTTGCCAACCAGGCACTTATATAGAGGGGCGGATCCAAGGAGGGGTGCAGCTGCACCCAGCTTTGTTTCCCAGTCCGTTCTAAATGCAATGGCATCAGCATTTCTATTCAGGCAGCAGTGAGGGAGTCAATTAACTTTGGGGCTCGTTATAACCTACCAGATCCCTTCTAAACTCTTCATTCCCCAGGTGTTAACGACCCGCTCTCCTTTTTAACAGTCTCCAGGTTCCACTAATCAAGTGAGTCTCTTGTCTGTTATTCTGCTGCCTGCTTCTGGTTATGTAGCTCTTATTTCACAGCCTTGTGGCTTGTTTTTAATACTAGCTCACAGCATTAAATTAGGTGTGGAAATGACTTTCAGGGAAGCATAGGGTGCAGTGTCAAAATGCTCGAGAAGGCTAGATTATGCTCTATGCATCTGAAAAAGACAAGTATGTTTGGTACTAATAAAACAGCATCTTTTAATTACTGGTTTGTTGTCTGTTTTATACATCATATATTTATGTAGCCAAGTAATGTGCACTCCAGGAAAGAAGTATTTGTTTTTGCTTCATTAAATAATACAGCCCTAGGCCTTGAGTGTATTAGTAAAGCTTCTAGTTTCTTTTTATCTAGAGAAAAAAAATGTGTTGTGCTTTATGGATGATGCACCTCACTGTCTGCACTCCCCCTTTCCAAATCCTTGATCTGCCCATGGCTATGTAGGCTGCAGGTCAAAAGAAGTGGGCTGTCTGGGGCTAGCAGGACCCTCATAATTACCTGATGAAGGGGGGACTGAAAAAAGGAGGATGAACCCTTGCTCAGGTGGGGTTAGTTAAAAACATGGCACGTGCCACTAGACTCAGCCATCCCAGATGAGCTATCCCAGCTGGGGAAAGCAAAAAGCACAAGGCTCTGGCAAAAAGCAAGTGCATTGCTGTGGCTCTCCAGGGCTTGTAAGAGCAGGGTTTTTTTCCCCCTGCTAGGGACTACAAGGTTTATGACTCTGCTCCTTTGAATTATTCTTTGAGACCCTTTAAAGATATGCAGACACTTAAAGATACAGATAAGCGTCTCTCTAAGGTGTGTGTGTCTATGCCTAGCTGCTTTAAAAACAATATTGGGCATCTACTGTGTGCAGTTTTGGGCTCTGCACTTCAAAAAGGACATGGAGAAGTCGGAGAGGGTCCAGAGGCGGGTGACAAAGATGATAAAGGATTTGGGAAGCAAGTTATACAAGGGGAGGCTGAAGGAGCTGGGCATGTTCAGCTTGTAGAAAAGGTGCTTAAGATGGGGCATGAGAGCAGTCTTCAAATACTTGAAGGGCTCCATAAAGAAGAGGGAAAGTGCCTTTTCTTTCTCGTGGCAGAAAACAGGATGCGGACCAATGACTTGAAGTTGCAGTAAAGTAGGTTTAGATTGGGCGTCAGGAAAAAGTCTTCACTGGTAGAGCAGAGAGGCCGTGGAATAGACACCAAGGGAAGTTGGGGATTCTCCATCACGAGGGGGGTTCAAGAAGAGGTTGGATGGTCACTTTTTGGGGATGATCTAGGCATAACGATGCCTATGTGCTACTATGGGGATTTCCTAGGCTTCTGGGCTTTGCCCCCATTGTTGTTACATGTGTCAGGGGGTTTTCAAGCCTCCCCCAGAGGCGCTGGGTGCTGCTGCAGCCCAGGCTGGGGATGGGGACAGGGCTGTGCCGATGCTCCTGCTGGGACTCAACCCGGAGGGTCCAGCCCCACTTCTCCATGATTTTTAAACCCCTGTAAAGACCTTGTCCACACTTCTTTAGCTTGAGCAATAGACCTCTGCTCCTGGAGCCCAGGAAGTAGGAAGGGCTCCCAGCCCCACTTACGGCAGATGCGTGTGATACAGCCCCAGTTATAACCTTGTCGGGGTTCACGTCACACCGGTCTCGGTAGTAGATAGGCCATGCTCTCTGCCAGCTGTAGGCTGCTGTTCTGCATCACTCCAGGCCTGATCCAAAGGCCTGAACACTGTTCCCGCATGAGTTTTAAATCAAGTCCCTGACTGGGATCTGCTGAGCAGGGGGGAGGCCAAAAGTTACAGGAGATGCTTCTCTCTCTCTAGGCAAATCCTGCCCCGTTTTGCATTGGGACTTTCAGAAACGGGCCAGAAGACTCGGACTCCAGCCTGCACATGGAGAAAGCAGCCCCCAGCCCCATGTTGTGAACATGCCCCGATGGACTAGCTGTGTGGTGACCAGCCCCAGCCCTTTCCCAGTCTCAGATGAAAATTGGGAGGGGGATGGGGACTAGGGAGAAGTCACTGGTGTGCCTGGGGGCGTGCTAGAAAATACCAAATTTTCCAGCCTACAACATGTCCCTGAAGAGAGAATGATCCTGTCTTGAAAACACTTGTCAGTACAAAATTTTCCCAGTGAAAACACAGGTGGCTGCAGCAAGATGGGGAGCAAAGAACTGTGTCTGCCTTGTTACACCCCTACCTGTGGGTCACCATCGGTACCGCTGGCTGGTCCACACTGCCTGACCCCTCTTTGCTCCTCGAGCTGAGCTGGTGGCAGCAACAGAAGCGCCTCTGGTCCACCCCCAGCAGCTAGGGAGCTGCTGGTGCTCTCTGTACTTCCCTCTGTGCAATGAGTATAGCCTTGTTCTCTCTTTCCCTCCAGGCAGAGGCTCGTTCTGCTGCTATTACCAGATTTCCTTGCTCAACCTGTCCCCTCAACCCAATTTCCAGCAGCTGTTTTTTTTAGGAAAGGGTATGTGTTGTATGTGAGAAAATATGGTACTTCCTAATGGTGCTAATGGCACCTCTTGGCCCCGAAGGGTACCCTCCCTCTGTGCAGTGAGCATAGCCTTACTCTCTTTTCCTCCAAGCAGAGGCTGTTATTACCATATTTCCTTGCTTAACTTGTGTTCCCCCCCCACCATTTCAAGCAGATTTTTGGGGGGGAAAAGATGAGCATTGTATACAAGAAACTATGGTACTTAATAATGGTGCTAATGGTGCCTCTTGGCCCTGAAGGGTAGTGACAGATGGATGGGGGCTCTGCTGGAAACAGTTACGGCTGGCAGCTTCTACCCAGGCACCCCAGAGGGGGTGAATCCAGCTCCCCTGAAGGGGTGCCCCTCTCTTTGCATGTAGGGACGCTGTGTGCATGTCTCACCCGAGGTCACGGTGGGAGCAGGCACTGCCCATGCCAGCTCAGAGCCCTGCTCCCCTCGTCCTCACTCCAAAGCTGGGAGCGGGACACAAGAGTTTGAGCTTCAAGAGCTGCCCTTAAACCACGCTTCTTCCCTACTGAGAGCAGATCCCAGGAGTCCTGGCCATCATCACCTCCACTTCAACCCGGAGTTGGGGAGAGCCAGCCATAGCCACTTGGACCTCCAGGCCTCACTGGGGTCCCCGTGAAGCATGGGAGAAAAAGAGCTGGCTTGTGACTAATGATGCCACCCCTCGGCCAGGCAGCAGCCGGTGCCAGAAGCCTGCAGAAAAGGAAGCGATGCAGTCTTGGTGCATTATTACTGTAACTTGCTTATTATTTACTTGCTTATTACTTATTATTAGTTGCTTATTTATACAATAGGCACTAGTCCTGGAACAGAGGTGGGCACAAACAGCACACAGGACCCACAGCCTGCACACCCTGCACTGGGTTCCCAAGTAGCAACTGGGCCCCCCAAATTTACTCTTCTCTGAGAGATTAAGGTAGACGGCAAACTCCCTTGCCACTTGCAACGGCTGCCTCGAGAAGAAACTTCATCACAAAGTAGCACAGGGTTGTTTCTCCAAAGGCTACACACTGCTCTGCATGGGAGAGTAATGCTTGTAAAGGGCAGGTATAATTGCCTTCTGGTGGCTCCAACCATCCCCACAACACCAGCACACACCTCCCAATAAAGCAATTCAATTCACAAAGCAATAGCAACCTGTTCTCACTAAAACAACCCACTAATTTCATTGTCTCCTATAATGCTTCAGGGGCTGTAATGTGGCTGAGCAGCAACACAGAGCGGGAGCTGCTTTATCTAGCAGGGCTTCATAGCAGACTAGGACAACGGGTGTGTGTTAGTTCAACGTGCCGTATCACAGTCATAGGGAAGTTGGGATGGGAGGGAGCTCCGGAGATCACATCTAGGCCAACTTCCTGCGTGAGGCAGGATCAGCCCCCTCCAAACCATCCTAGACACATCCAGAATCTATCTTCTTAGCAAAAGTACTGTCAGCCTTGACACCGCACGAGACATCACACCTGAACTTGCTATGGGTAAGGCAGGGGGACCACAGCGGCCAATGTCTGGCTGCTGTAAAGGTTATTCATATATGCTCAAGAGATCCCAGGCAGATGGTTTACCCCCCTGCCACAACAAAGGAAAGCAACCCCCTCAAGTCTGTAGCAATTTAACCATGGGGAAGGGAAATTCCTTCCTGACCCCAAATGCAGCATCAGTCTGACCCTGAGCCGAGGGGCAAGACCTTCCAGCCAGGACCCTTCAGGGTTGGCCCCAACAGAAGCATTGGCACAGCCTGATCCCCATGCCCAGCCTGGGCTGCAGCAGCACCCAGCACCTCTGGGGGAGGTGAAACATTCAGACTCAGTATTGGTCTCAGCACAGAGGTAAAGGGGCTGTTTAACAGCCTCTTCTAGGCAGGAGATCAGACTAGATCCCTTACAGATCCTGTCTCACCTAATGAAGCTCTGACCTCCTGGGTCCATTAAGAACGACAGCAGGACGTGCTGGGAGACAATATCACTGCCCAGCCTGAAATGTAGCCGGGGCAGCGCCGATGACAAGTGCCCTGAGAACTCGTCATGAAGACCCCAGGCCGTAGCTGTGTTTTCTGTGATGTCTTCCCACCCCGGGGCTGAGCTGGCTTAGCTTGCTGAGGCCGGACAGGGTCTGGGAGGTACGGCACCCACTGGGTGCCAGCGAGGACATCACACAGGCCCCATGCTGGCTCTCAACCTTGCCCCATGGGCATCACAGCTGCACCAGAGTCCCTGCACTCGGGGAGAGCACAGTGCCCGCTCTGACCCTACCCTCGCACCCATGCTGACATCTGCCTACTGCTTGGCGCCCAGCTGCTGACTGCTCCCTGGCCGGTGAGTTTAGCACGGACAGTCATCGGAGCAGCCGTCTGCCTGAAAGGCCCACGTATATGAGTGCCGGGTGCAGACGGGTTAATGCCAAAAATGAGATCCCTGCTACAATGGAGGCCTCTAGTGACATCAGGCATTGCATTTGAAGTAGTGTATTTCATTGCATGCAACGTGAGCCTTTTTCCCTAAAATTCAACACTGGGGTGGGCACTATAAGCAAGGAAATCCAGGAGTAGCATTTTCTGCCTGGGGCAGGTGGGGGAACAGAAGTCATCTTGCAGCGCAGCACTGTGCTCCCGATGTGGAAACTTTCTCTTGCAAAGGAAAGACCTTTTTTCCCCCCTCCTTCTGCCTTTCAGAACCAAGGTGCATGCTATTCACAGGTGTGTTATATGTGAGAAAATACAGTACTGCCCAGTTTGCAACCTTTAATACCTTCCCTGTGCCCCCAGGACAGTCCACCTTCACTGCCATGATCCCCCATGACACAGCCTGCAGCTTTTCACCCTGTTTTAACTGTAATCACAACTTGCTGAGCTCAGGGTCCCATGACACAGGGTCCCATGACACACAAACACACCACCCCTCAGCCCCAAGGAGCTGACAAGGCTTACCCAGGACCCTCCAGTGGGACACCAGCAGAGCTGGGACTAAAACTGGGGGCAGATGCAGACCAGTCCACAGGCTCAGCTGTGAGCCATGCTGCTAATAGCTCAGGTTACCAGCCATGACCAGGAGTGAAGGAGGTAGTGTTGGTTTAACTAAATCCCCAATGTGTCAAGTGGCCCCTGGCGCGTGGGGTTAAAGGGGCGACAAAGCAAGGGCTGCAATGATTGCCCAAAGGAGTTGAAATATCGACCTCAGGGTAAAAAAAAAAAAAGCCCTTGGCAGACGGGGGCTCTCATTAGAGGTTAATCTGATTGTTGATTTTACCCTGGCTGGGAGCCAGGAATCTGGAGCTTAAACTGTGTGCATTAGCAGCCGGTAAAAAGGGAAGAAAAAAACCCCTCCAGCGCACAGCTGGGAATAGCAGAGGCTTTCAGCATTATCACGCAGCAAACCAAACACCTCTACCCCAGCTGGGACCGGGCCCAAAGTCACTCCGCTTGCTTTGTGGCAGAGCTACCAGCAGCTTTTAAAGAGGACCACGTAGAGGTTGTGTTTCCTCCTAGATAACACCCATTGTGCTGTCTGCTCAGGGACAGGCTTGCAGGCTGCTGGCCTTGGGGCTCTTGTATTGGACTGGGCTTCAATTCATTCTGGACAGATTTACCCAGAGTATACCCCAAAAACTTTTAAAGATAAAAGTTGTGATTTGGTGCATTTAGATTACTGAATGGAAAGTCTTCCTTTTAGGCCCTGTGCTCTGTTTAACTGGATCTCATTCGTGACTTAGCTGGAGCTGTTAATGGCTTTCCTTAATTTGTCACGTCTGCAAAGGTTCACCCCGTGGTCACTCAGAGCCAGGTTTCGGGGCCTTCTGCTTAGCTATGCTTCTGCAGCCTTGACAATGGCCAAGGCTGGCAAGAGCTGTGCCAGTGACTTCTCGTGTGACCTTGGGTGAGTCACCCAGTCTCTCTTTGCCTCTATCCTCCATCTGCAAGTGGGGGTGCCAACCCTTCCTTTGCCTTGCCCAGTGAGACACAGCACCTCCTGCTCTGTGTTTGTGCAGCACCCGGCACAGTCAGGCCTTGAACTCAAGGCTCTTGCTCATCACTGCAGGGCAAGTAAATACCCAGCAAGCAGAACAAAAATGTATCTACTGTAGGTATATTTGCAAGAAGCATCCCATTGCATTTCTCACGTGAGCCATGTGCTGTAGACTGTGATCTCCTTGGGGCAGGGGCTGTCACTGCACGTGGGCCCTTGGGAGAGTTACCTATAGAAAGGAGAGGGCAGAGTCAAGGTGAGTCTATGTAGATGGGTAAAATACAGAGCTCCAAACAGTGGCAGGGGAGTGGATAGCATTGATCAGAGGCTTGTAGGAACAAGTGCGCTGTTGTTCTTCACTGCAAATGGGTGATACAGCTCCTGCTTACACAGCTCTGAGCAGGGCCCTCGTCCCCCACGCCCCAGGGTCCCGCTCCTGGCTGGGGTGAGGTTCTCCTGACACTCCTGGGATACAAGTGGTCACTATAATACAGCCACAGCAAGGACCTCATAGCCATCACTGTGCTGCCCCCCAGACCCTCTGGCAGTCAGCACGGGGGTTCCTGTTTTAACCCTTTACTTCTTCCTGTTTTACCCCTTACCCTTCCTGTTTTAACCCTTTACTTCTTCCAGTGTGGACTGGAAGGTGTCCTGCCCTCCCTTCCCCAAATGAACTTTTCAGGCCACATTGGCATCTTCTCCCCCTCCAGAGGGACAGTCGTGGGACACAGCCCTTGGATCATCATGAACCTCCTCACAATCTGTACTGTCCCTGGAGTGGGACCTTCACCTTAAGCCCAAAGCTGGAAGGCGCCAGAGGCCGGGACCCTCAGTGAATTTAGCTGAAGTCAGTGTAGTTAGGATGGTTCAAACTTGCCATGGATCCATCACCGACCAGCTGCGCATTTGTTAGAGCCCCTTCCTCCCGGCAGGGTGAGCTGGCGGGACGTGTGGACAGTCAACTGCTCCGATCAGCCCGAAGTGACCTTCTCCCCTGCTAAAGGAGATGTGCTTTATGAATCAATCTGACTGCAAATCCCATAGAGACCCCCTCCAGGGACAGCCAGTCTTCCTCATGGGGTTTCTGAAGTGGCTTCCCCATAGATAGGTTTGTCGCACCATCCCCTGCCACAGTGGGGTCTAGACAGTGTTGGATCTAGGATACTGCACCACACAGACCTGGGGTTAGATACAGCCAGAAGTTCCTAATTCCTAATCTCCAAACACCACCCCTGGCCCAAAAGGCACAACCACGTCAGCAAAGCCACTACCATGCTTTGTGTGCTGCAGCAGAGATGAGAGCACCACTCTGCCAGGCACAGGGGGCTCATTGATGCATTTATACGGGGTTACTGGCTTTCCCGGGACAGCTGAGCTGAGAAGCCATGTGCAACTTTAACGTGGTCCTACTGGTCCTGTACCCCAGGGGACACTGCAAATGACAGCCTTTTGGTCTTCCTCCAAGTCCTTCTTCAGGCTCGAATGCTGGGAAAAAACAAGGCGATTTTTCTGGGGCTTGACAAGTCCATAGCAAGCTGCAGCCTGAAAGCATCTCACTTACCTTACTCAGAATCAGGACAGTCAAAGAAAACCAACCCAGGTCTTCCTTCCCGACCTGATGGTCTGCACAAAGGTGCTGATGCAAGGGCCCTGCTGTCACATCCTCCGTGATGATGAAAGAGCATCCTGTCAGGTCAAACCCTTCTGTGCCTCTTCCTGGAAGGTTAAAAACATCTCAGTGGGGTCACCTGGTCAGGTAGGTTGTAAAATAGATGGACCTATTTCACCCTGAAGCTCAGGCTGCCCCCAATAGTGGATGCTGTTGGTACCAAATGGGCAGTGGTGTCCCTGGAAATCGTCTCTGAGCGGGTGGGGGAGTTTAGGGTGATTGGTTTAGGGGCCTGTTTCCAGGCACCTCAAAGGAGATTTTAGGAAAACGAGTGCTCAGCACTGGCTCAGAATGAGGCCTCTCCCCAGATCACTCATGACGTCTGGAGATCTGCAATGGGAAGCCAGGAGCCGAGTGTTTCCAATAACCCCCATCAAAGCCCTTGAGAGGTCGGCACCGTACAGACATGTGCAGCTCTGAAAGCAGCAGTGGGGTATAGTGGCTGGAGCACAAGGCTAGCAATCAGAAGAGCTGAGTGGCACTCACCCCAGCCCAGGCCCAGCCCCTGCCCCTCTCCTCCCCTTGTAAAATCACCCGGGCTTGATGCGTGCACAGCGCTTGGCACCCGGGGCCCTGTTCGTGGCTGCATCTCCAGGGCCCACCACGATCATAATGCTGACCTCCATGGGCACTGGAGATGAAAGGAGTCCCCCAGGGACACTCAGCTAGCGGGTAGCAGAGGCAGGAACTGAACCGGCGTCTTCCAAGCTTCAACTCAGCGCTCTCACCACAATCCCCCCCCACCTGCTTCCCCGCACTTTCAGGTCTCAATCATCGAGAGACCAGGGGGAATACGGTTCCCACTGAAACCCAGGCCAGATGCTCCGTTAGCGGAGAGGCTCTCAACCCCAAGTCACCCACGTCGTGTCTCGGGTCTGGCCACTCTGTCTTTGGCCATTAGACTAATCTGGTTTGCTTTGAGAAAAAAATAAGCGCTCCTTTTCCTTTGACGTAGACCGTGCAATAGGCAACAAACTGAATCTTGGAACAGAATCTGAGTGGGGCTTTAACGAGGCCTCCAAAAAGGCCCTGCTGTCTGAATGGGTCCCCTGTGCCTTCATATATCAGGACACCCACTATATAATTTTACAGTCCTGAAAAGTCAGGCTAATATTTGCTGAACAAATAAGGTTTCTGTCTCCAGTTTAATAGACTGGTACTCCAGACAGAAGCGAAAAGTGCCAATTCTGGTGAAGAAACTCTAATGAGCCCTGCAAAGAGGTTTGTATGGGGGCAGGAAAAAAAAAAAAGCAAGCACAAAAAATGTACACCACGCCAAGCAAAATACACTTACCCATTAAAGCATGACTAATTGAGTGGCACTTTTTACTGTGCAAAGATATAGCTTTTCATGAAACTACCAAATAAGGCTCCATGTAAAAGGTGGACAACTTGGCTTTTTTTTTTTATTTTTTCTTGCAAGACGAGCGTAAGTTTTACGAGATTTTCTTTTTACTATGTAGTCTGCTCAATTCTGATTGGCTGTGCCTCGTTTGCATCAGAAGCCGGGGGAGGCGGGAGGCGAAGAAACACATGGGTTTCGCCATCATCTGAAACGAAAAGGGAATGGAAAATATAACCCGATGTTATTCAAGATTTATATTTTTTTTAAGTTTGAAAAGCAGGATCTCTTCTGAAGGCTGTTCACGAATGACCTTTGCGTAAAACTGATTGGCAAGATGGGTGGGGAGCGGGCGTCCAGCAGAGAAGATGAAGCCTGCAGTAAGGGCCCAGAGTGTATCGTGGAAGTAATAATGTCTTGCACGTATACCAGGGATGAGTCCAATCTGCTCCCAGTTCCCCAGAGGACAAACGAGGAAGGCTGATCAACCAATTCCCAGGTTTATCACTAGGTATCTGTATCTCAGTAGCTTTTAGATGGACAGCTAAGATCAAGCTCCCCTTGTACTGGCTGCTGGACAGATGTGCAGGGTCTGTCTACACCACTGCAGCAGAGAACTCAGTTGTGCCCTTAATGGCAACAAGCCCTGCCTATCTGCTTGTCCTCCACCCCCCTCAGCCCAGGGTATGAGGCAGTCAAGGCACCCTGTGGCACCCCAAGCCACTGTTCTTGAGTACAATTTGAAATCCCTGCCCTGGAGAGCTTACGGTCTGCAGACAGATGGGCAGAACACAGGCAGAGAAAGCCAAAGTGACAGGCCCAAGGCCGTGCAGCAAGGCAGTGGCAGAGCCAAAAAAAGTGGAGGTAGCCTGGTCACAGGCCTACCCTTCTCTCCTCTTCAAAGACCAGGAAGCCTCAGAGTTGCAGTTTGTGTCCCACATGTTGGAAAGCATGGAGGCCACAGTGTCTGGATGCTTGAGGAAGGGGTGTCCAGGGTTGGAGCTGAAGTTTTCACCCAGACCTGTCATTCAGTAGCCTCTTCACCCACCACTGGAGTGCGGCCACCTCTGGGGTGGGGCACTGCAGCGGTCTAACCAGGCACAGCCTAGACAGAAAGGAGGTGCTCTTTGCCGTGGGAGCCCACTGGCTTGTATACCTCAAACCAAGTCCATGATTATCTGCTGATGGCTGATCTGCTGCATACGGAGCTGGGTTGCCATCACCGGACTGCCCATTGAAAAACCCGTGGTACCCCTGACACCCCCGATACGTGACTTGCCCACCTCGTAAAGAAACAGTGATGTCTACCAACCTGCCTCCTGCCTCCGACACGACCTGCAGCCCCTGATTACCATTTTGCAGGCAGCCATCAAGGATTTTCTGTTCTGAACGCCACCAAACCTTCACTGTTTGGGTCTTTGCTCAACACACCTTAGACTGCCTCTTCCAGATCCAGGACCTCTCCGCAGCCCTGCCCTGAGCTCAGCACCTGCGTGGTGCTCAGGTGAAGGATGCTGCATGCACCAGACACACTCCAGTGGGGGGGGAAGGCAGGCACACTTCTTAGCACACCTGTTCTTCCTCAAGCCTTTTGAATCCCACAACCTGAGGTATCAATGCACATAGCAAATCTGCCATTATCTTTGGCTTCTTGTTCTTATGGGCTCTACAGCTATTTAAATCTTAATTTCAGCAACAGGGATTTCATTCAGACTTGGCGACTTCCAAAATACAATCCCTTCCCACGTGAACTGAAGCTTCTTTAGCTATTAACGGCATAGAGAATATGCCACATAGTTGAAAATTCAGCTTCCAGCCAGCAGAAAGCAGTGGTGCAGGCTTGTTCTCATACACCTTTGTGATATGGGTTAGCAGCCCTCTGATACTGCCTTTTTCCAGCTCCCCTTCCTCTGATCTAACTGCACAGCCTGTGTCGGGTAACAGTACTATACCTTACTGTGCATTGCACCCCAGCTGGACGGGTTGAGGGTGTGGGAGCTGGGCAGTGAATCTGCCAAAGTGCCCTAGTCAAGACCAACCAGCTCTGGTGAGGAGCACAAGCCAGGTTAGAAATAGTTTTCTCCCCACCCCAAAATTACTCCAACAGGCTTCTTTCTCAAGCAAAAGGTGGACCGGGAGCCTCCAATGCACTGACCTTAGCGTGTGAAGTTGGGGTGAGAAAGAAAGGAGGGTTTGGCAGTCTTCAATCAGTCAACAAGTAGGTCAGCTCCTGTGTTTCATCCTCTCACTGTGCCATCTTCTCTCATGGCACAGCTGCAGATCAGAGGAGAAGGATGCACAGCGAGTATAAACCAGGCTATGAAATCCCAGGCATTGCTGCGACTTCTCCAGGTGAGCCTCGTGGCACAGGCTAATGATGAAGGGTTTCTTCTCTTTACCCTCTTGATCAACCTCCCTCTCTCTGAGTAGCGGAAGCCTAAATTACAAGGGGTTTTTATTTTGGTAAAAGAAAAGATTGTATTTATAAAAAAGCTTACGGCAGAGTGGAAAGCTGCCTTTTGTGGCTCACGCATTTGGTTCAGAGACCTGAGCTCCCTGTTTGGCTGCGCAGCTCCTGTGTGATCGAAGACAGGTCGCTCACCTGTTCTGTCTCAGTTCCTTGCATCTAAAGCAGAGATGATCTCTCTCTCCCACCATCTCATCTACTTAGATTATGAACTGTTCAGTGTAGGAGGTGTCTCATACTACATTCATGTACAGCGCCGAGCGCAATGGGACCCTGGTCTCAGCTTGGGGTATCTTGGTTTTACTGCAGTCAGATGATAACAGAAATAGTTATGATTTTTAGAAGTGTCCATTGACACCATTTTTAACTCTACTGTAATATTCGTATGCCCCTTCCTTCCTCCCCCTCCATGCCAGGTGTGTGTGAGGATTCAGACTGACACGTTTCCTTGCAAAGTTTGCAGAGCCCGGGTCAAAAGCAGTAGGAAGTGATGCCGATTTCAGAGTTAGCTTACGTCTGTGACCCAAGATAGCAGGAATGCAAGCGTTTACAGTAACTGTATAAATGGGAAGAAATGAGAATTTGTCATGTGCTTTTCAGCTGAGCACTGAGTGGGCTGTCACCAGTAAGACAGGAAAGGGCAGATCTGCATCATAAACTTTTCAAATTCATAGTCAAGTGCCCACTTTCAGATCTGAATCCAGAGCCAAATGCTCCGGAGGGTCAGAGCCCCGGGATCTGGGGTCTGATGGTTTCTGTCCTTGGAGAGATGAAGCCAACAGGGATTTAAAAGCCTGGCTGGGGTTTGGTATGCCTTAAAGCAGGGCTGTCGAACTGGACTGCGACTCGCGGGGCGGCTCTTGCAGTGCAGCAACTATCCCAGTTTGCTACCATCACCCCAGCTCACGTGCCTTCCCCCCTCCCACCCCCCCGCTGCTGATTTTATTCATCAGGGGAGATCATCAGGTGTGTTGGGGGAGGGGGGGGGAAAGAGGCAAGCAGCATTAATTGCCTGGCTTCCAGTGCTTCATTGAAACAGCATCTCTAGCAGTTGCAAGGATGAACACTGCTAGCACAGGGGCTCTGGTAGCCCCAGTGACAAGCCCCCCAGGTTGAATCCAGCCCATGGGGGGTCAATGGTCCAGGCTGAGAAGCCCAGGGGCTGTGACCTACCTTCACTGGCTGGAAGAAACCTGTTTGTCCACAAGTACTGAGCACCCATGGCCCATAAGTAACTCCCCATATGGGACGGACACTGGAAAATGCAGGCACTCGAGGTCACTAATGGCTTGGGTCAATCTTGGTTGAGCTCAGCTGTTTCAGGGTTAAACTGGAGTGACTCCACCCACATTGCTAGTGTTAGCCTAGCTGTCTTATGCCCCCCCGCAGTGATAATATTGGGGGCACCCCAAAGGCAAAGGACAAGCACAGCGCCCGAGCCCTTTCTACACTGCAGCTTCCTGGGCAGAAGGGCAGGCACGAGTCACGGTAGCTCTGCCACGGTTTCTTTTCCTGAAGCGGCAGCGTCTACCTGGACAGTGATACAACAGGGTGCTACCGTGTGCATCTGTGGGTCTCTCCCCGCAGGATTGTGCTGTAATTCCTAGAAAGGGCCTCCTTGACCGGTGCTGCCACGCAGCAGACTGCAGATCTCCACGTGGCTGTAGCTGGGGCGGTGAAAGGAGTGATGCTTTGCTAGCAAAATTGTGCCACTCAGAGCCTTCGTGGTAAAGTGGTTATAGTGCAAAAAGCACACTTGTGCCAATACCCGCTCCTGTTTATGCTGGGACGGATCTGTCAGGTTACCGATAGCTTAAACTAGCTGCCCCCTTCTCACTCCTTAATGTAGACAAGGCATCTGCCTCTCTAGCCCCAGCCTGGTGAACAAAACCATGGCTGCTGGTTACCTCCCCGGAGCCTGTCTCACCCCTGACCTGGATGGAGCAGCTGGGAAAAGGGCCAGGGATGGCTTTAAATGGTACATCTGGGGGAGGATCCACTGAAGCACTAATGGCTCTGACAGCCGGGGTCCTGAGAGGCAGCTCTCTCCACCTCTGGTCTCCCCACCCAGGCCCTGTGTCTCCCCATGGGGTCCCATACCCCAACACGCCACTGAGGGGATCTTATGGGCTCCTCCTGCTTTCCCTGCCATGCATCCTCTGCTGTTCCCCGCCTGGCCCCCATCCAAGCTCTGCTAAGGCATCTTGACCTTCACGGCAGCGCAGGGCTCCACGTCCCTGTGCCAAGGCACCTTCTCCTTGCCCTCCAACCCTCCCGCTTTTCCAGCCCTGGGCCCCACGTATCTCTGCCAAAGGACGTCAATGCTGACCTGTAACGGCCCCCCTGCCATTCCAGCCTCGGCTCCGCACAGCTCTGCCAATGCACTTCCATCCCAATGTGCAAGCCCCACATGGCTCCTGCCCATGTACGTCAGCCCTGACCTGCGCCCGCCCCCTGCTACCCCGGTCCTGGGGTTTAGCCGCTGCCAGCCTGCAATTAGGTCGTGGCTGTTGTGCTTATTGCCATTATATGCATTGACAGACACAGAGGATAATCCGGAGCAAGGGCCAGATGGCTGAGAAACAAGGGCCTGTCAGACCCCTGCTCATGAGAAAGTTGCCTTTTTGGGGAGGGGGATTTCAGCCCCCCCTAGAGAGCCTCTTGCAGGGGTGGTGGGTCGGCAGGCGTGCATTAGAGCAGCACACAAAGCCTGGCATCCCTGGCATTTCCTACATCTCCCTCTGAAGCAGCCACTGTCTGAGAGGGTCCTGAAGCAGGTGGCACGTGAAGCTGAGCCGGGGGGCCAGCCGTGCAGAGGCATATTGCCATGTGCGCTGGACACAGAAGTGTCCTTTTTTCATAGCTGTGGAGTCCACGCCAGGCTTTGGCGAGGGGCCCTGGAGACGTGTGTGGGTCAGCCTGGGAGCCAGGGTCCATCAGGGTCCAGCAGCCTTCACAAGAGACCCGAGAAGTTGCTCCATGTTCCCTTCACGCACAAAGCAGGGGTAGGAGACCGGCACTTCCCAGCCCACCATTGATCTACGCAAGGAGGCGAGCACGCTGGTGGGGAGAAGGTCAAGTGCTGGGCTGGGACTCATGAGATCCCTGACACCGATGCATCACGTGACCGTGGTCAAATCACTGCATCACTCTGTGCCTCAGTTTCCCACCTGTAAATCAGGAGGCTGATACTTTTATTTTGGTTTGCCCAGGGGGTTAGACTGGAAGTGTGCTGGGGTAGGCAGCATCTCTTAGGCCATGGATGGGAAATCCTGGGAAGATTTCTGCTGCCCCAAGGAAAGAACCTGTGAGAACCCATTGACTGGAGGTATCTCTCTCCTGCCTGCAACATTTTACCCCGCTTCTACACCAGGGTCATGTTTTTCCAGGGCCAGGTAGGTTCTCCGGCCAAGGACTCTGGTGAACAGTCGCCTTCAAACATTGGCTTCAAGGCTCCAGTTTCAAGACAAAGCCCCGGTGTACTTCATGTGCAGGAGGTATTGCAGTCAGACGGTGAGGGCATTGAACAAAGAGCCTAGGGATCAGTGTTTTAATCCCAGCTCTGCCACTGACCTGCTGTGTGACCCTGCCCAAGTCCCTTCCTCTCCAGTCCACTTGCAACCCTAGATGTGCTGGAAGAAATGCTCCGAGGCAGAGACTGCTTGCTGCCAGATGACGCTCCAGGGCTTCAACCCTGGCCAGGAGCACGAGGCATGATCCTAGTACAAATACCACTTGACAATACACAGGTGAGTTAGTGAGAACGCACTGCTTCACATGGATCCAGATCTGACCCCTCAGACTTATGAGCTGGGTGGCCAAGCCAGGCTTAGAGCTGCCTTGTCATTAAA
The DNA here is from genome assembly GCF_030867095.1 of Alligator mississippiensis. Lineage (NCBI taxonomy): Eukaryota > Metazoa > Chordata > Crocodylia > Alligatoridae > Alligator > Alligator mississippiensis. The sequence continues at coordinate 466,454,163 of NC_081824.1, read as the reverse complement.
TACACTTCTTGAGGAAAATGCTCAGAGGATCCTACTCCACTTAGGTCCTTGCAGCTTTTTCCAAAGCAACTCATCAAAAGCCAGAGGGCATAAGGAGCCAGAGTCCTGTTGGAAAATGGGGCTTCAGTTCCTAATGCATTTGGGTGCTTTTGCTAATAGTATATTCTGGGGCCTTACTTCCCACCCTCCCAGCCAGACAGCTCACCCCATCCGGCATGAAGCATCACTTCCTGGGCCCTGGGAGCCAGGTGGGAACCACAGAGGGTCTCTAATGGACAGAAAAGCCTCACTTTGATGCTTCACGCTGCCTTGGTTGTCCTCTGCTCAGTGGGACAGGAGCAATCCCAGGCTGCACAGCTGCTCTTTCTGCTCCTCCAAGCCACTTGCTGCCTGCCGTGGGCCGTGCCGGAGGCTGAGGCGCTCTGCAGCTGGAGGCCGCGTGCTGGAGACGCTCCAAGCCTGTCACCGACCACAGCGATCCCAGGGGATTTTTCATGCGAACAGGGAAGTTAGCCCCAGTGACCTGGCCAGACTCCAGCTCATCGATGGCTTGTCGTTACTGTTAATAAGATTAATAACGATTTGTTTAGCTTGTCAGCATGCTCAGCATTGTTCAGCACATGAAAGTTAAGACCAAGCCCACCCCACAAAGCTTTCCACCTGCCACAGAAAATCATTCTGCCTATCCCAACCCCACCTCGTAGTCAAAAGCTGGCACTGCACGTGGTCGCTCCCTGTCCTAAATGGTGTGTCGAATTGCCATGTGCTGTGACACGGCTAAAGGCTGTCCTACTTCTGGCTTCGTTGCATTTGAGGGTGGGGGGTGCACAACAGGCACAAAACCCTGGGGTCCTTTGAGATGGTTTATTGTGTTAACATCCTTCACAGAGTGTCATCTGCAAACCTGGTGGATTGACCTATTTCTGGTTATGCACCTAGTTTTCTCTCCTGCATCCCACAGCAGTGATGCTTTTACAGAGCATTTTGTGGACTTTGCTTTGCTATGGTGCCCCATGGAGCTGGATTTCAGTTGACATGGATTTTGATCCCCCTGCAAAAAATCTAGGTCTTAGATTACATCTAGTCCAGATTTTTAACCACCTCAATTGACCTGTTTTAATGCTCGGCTTGAATATTCCTCACTCCATTTGAATAGGACCTGAGCTGTAATTTATGGAGCAGGCAGTTTATAATAGTTATATTTGACTTCCTGTAATATTTTCCTTTAAACGCCCAAGAAACTTGCCTAGGGGAAAAAATTCCTCCTTGCAGGTAAAGAGCTGATACTTTGCATGAAGGTTTGAGCTGGTCTGGGATTATCGCGATCTGGCAATGCTACCAATATTAGTCAAGGCTGTAGCTGTATCAGCTTGTAATGGACTGGAGGATTCAAATATGGGACGAATACAGATATTTCTTTGCATTCATGGAAAGAGCCAGATATTAGTGATGGCTGCATCAGCCTGTAATGGACTGGAGGATTCAAATATGAAACAAATACAGATATTTCTTTGCATTCATGGAAAGAGCCAGGTATTAGTGATGGCTGCATCAGCCTGTAATGGACTGGAGGATTCATATATGGGACGAATACAGATATTTCCTTGCATTCATGGAAACAGCCAGGTATCAGTGATGGCTGCCCTGTTACCTGACACTTTGGGACTTGACCAGAGACCTCTCCAGCTAGAAGCACAGCATGCTGAGCTGAGAGGCAAGGCTTGCAAGGCAGGAGCTGTACCAGCCTCTCATCCTTTGCAAACTGGACATAGAGGAGCGCTCCCCATCCATCCCCAATTCCCCGTGTTTTCCTTGGTGCATGACCAAAGCTACTCTGAATCAGAGGGAGTTAAGTCAGTTCAGAGACAAGTGCAAAGATCCCACATCTAGAATAGCAGGGCTGGAAGGGATCTCAAGGGTCGTCTGAACCAACCCCCTGCACAAATGCAAGAGTTGCTGCTCCCAAACCATCCCAGACACATGCCCATCCAGTCTGTTCTTGGAGGTCTCCATGGGAGGTTTCACCACTTCCCTGGGCAGCTTTTTGCATTGTTCTGCTTCTCGTATAGTTAGGAGGCTTTTTGCTAAGCGATGCCGGTGAGCTCGGCTCCCCCCTGCCATCCCAGGCTTCCCCAGCCCTCCGTGCACACTGAAAGCTCTTTGTCGGCAGAAGAGCCCAGCAGTCTTGTGCCAGCCGGTTTTTGAACACGCGTTGAAAGCCGAATGGACGCTGCTGATTCATAGTGGAAGAAGCCACCTCTGAAACAGCACTCCAGGAGAGCTCATAAGTAAAGCCATGTGCTGGATGTATTAATATGAAATGCTAAATAACATACAGCTAAAAATAACTACGTACAATGGTGCCAGCCTGGGACTTGGCTATGCCTTCCTGCTAGGCAGGTCTGTGGAGCCACAGAGCCCTGATTATTTCAGGCTCTATATGGCTGGTGGGGAATGGGCTCCTGTTTCAAGCCCCTCCCTGCTAATACAAATGGGCCATAGAAATGTTCTCAGCCTGGTCCTGGAGCCATGGCAGGACATCAAGGCTTCGCTCTGTTGCTGGATGGCAGGAGGCGTTTCAAGACATTCTTTATGTTGTTGATTATCCAGCGCCCAGTGGATCCAGCCCCCACCTCCCCTGTCCAAACACACCTGCAGCTGGTGGCAGGGACAGCTTTCAGACCTGGAGTGGAGATCCAAATGACGGGGCTGAAACCAAGCTTCAGATGTAAATGACCCTGGCAAATTTGACATCTGGGCACAGGTTGTGGCTGGCGTCTGCTTCTCCAATTCCTTTTCATTGCAAGCGTGCCGACCTGACAGCCAATTAAGCACGCTTCCTTCATCTTTGCTCCTTCTCCTCGAAATGCTCCCCAACCAGTGCCGTCTTTGTTCCCTCAAGTGGAGATGTTAACAGCCTACTGCTGCTGTCCTCTGATGGGATTACTCCTTCTGATGAAGTGTGGTAGTCTACTGGTGTCCAGGGTGAGGGGTTCAAACCCTGCTGATGCCTTGGGTGCATGCACGACACCAACCAATATTGGAGTGAAAAGACCTGAGTGGGTTGTCGTAGACTGTGTCCCGGCTGCAACGGTATGATCTGTGTATAATCAAGCTGGGTTTGAGTCAAAGGCAGCATCTCAAACCAAGGGCACTGCAAAACCGGACCTGGTCGTGCCTTCCAGAACTATATCTATGTCCCTGCTTCTTAGGAAAAAAATTAGCACGAGGGGAACAGAAGTGCCATCTATGGAGAAAGTCCCTGTCCTTTAGGAAACTAGATTTAGTCACCTTCATCATTTGTATTAGGGACCTCAGGTTGGACCCCTCAGAGAAGAGGAACATGCTCCCCCTTCTCAGTAGGGTTACCTGGCTGATCAGTCACGAACCAGGCCTTGAGAAATGTGCGCTTCATCCAGCATTATTAGCTTGTGAGCCCAGCACCCAGCACACTCCTTACTGAAATGTGGGGGAAGCAGTTGACCTTTGATCCTTAGTGGAAGATGCTAAGATTAGGCCCTAATTAATATAGGCACTTCTGCCCCTTGGTGAGCTCTTGAGCAGTGGTTCTCAACCTATTCAGACTCAAGGCTTTCCTCGTTAGACCCGAGGCATGCCTCGGAAAATGCCAGCTCTTTGCTTTCACTTGCGTTTTCTTGATGATGGAAATAATACAGTGATTCTCCTGCTCCAAAGAGCTCTGAAAGCCCACAACCGATCTGAGTGGTTGCGACGTTAAGGATTCCTATTGAAACTCCTGTGGTTTATTGTGCATCAGGTGTCGGCATTTGCATTCCTAACAGTGCTAACATTTTGTGGCCCCCTTCACAGGATCTCACGGCACTGCCCTGCACATGCTGTTGAGACTCACTGCTCCAGAGCAAGCAGCCATGGGGGAAGAGATTCGAGTGCTCTTTTAGGGGGAGAAAATTGTGCCTGCTCTTTTAAGGAAAGGGGGTACGGTAAGCAACATTGCTGGGATGGCTCCGTGCTTTGGGGAGGCTGGTTCTCCGCAGTGTGGGCTACAGTCCTACATGTCTGTTTAACTAATGGCTTTGTTTCTGTTCTGTTTTTATCCCACCATCTCTGCGGTGGGCAGGGCATCCTGACTCACTGTGCTGATACAGCTCTGGCTTAGTAAGTCCACAGACAGACAGGAATGTTTTCACTTGCTAAGAAATCCTGCAGCCAGCAGGTTGGCACCGGCCTGGGACGCTGTTCACTGTCAAAGCCTGTAGCGCACGAAGCTCTGAGCTGGCAAACCCTCCCAGGGTATGCCTGTGCTGTAGGGCTCAATGGTGCGTAGGCATGTGGGCTAGCAAAGGCTGTCTGGGTGCATCCTCACTGCAGTGTCATAGAGCAAGGGGCTGGAAGGGACCTGTCCCACAGTCGTGCAGCCTGGGAGCGGGACTTCATGATCCTGCCCCTGGCAAATTAGGGACTGGCGGTCACCCTAGAGCCGGTCCCCACTGCGCTCTGGATGAGCTGCCCGTGGCTCCGTTCCACGCCCCAGCTGGCCCCGTGGTCGTGCATGCCCACCCGGGTCCCACGCACTGCCCCAGCTGTGCAGCACTCCCAGCCCCAGACACCAACTCTGCCCCACTCCCTCCCTCACCCTGGGGGCCTCAATCTGCTTCCACCGACTTACCTGCAGGCAGCTGGGGTAGCTGCTCATCACCGCTGCCTGGCTGCATTGCTGTCCCATGAGCGTGAGCATGCACATCCTGCTCCCCACAGCTTCAAGCAGCCCCAAGCAGGCTGGACTCTGCCAACCTACAAGGGGAAACCACATTTTTCTCCTTCAAAAGAGAAAATCTGCATTTTTCTGCAGCTAATGGAAAACCCGGATCCCTGAAGATGATACTGGGACCGTAGTTGAGTGCGTCGAGGAGAATCCAGGACAAGTGCTGTCCTGGAGTCATTCAACCCGGGACTGGGACGTGATGTTTATATTTTGGGACTCTCTCGCCCAATTAGGGATGGGTGGTCACCCTAGGAGGATGAGCTGACATAGCTGAGCAAACCCAGCCTAACCAATGGTGGCTTCTGACCTCTAGTGAGGCTCATGGATGAGATATACCAGCTCAGAAGTGGAGAGCTGTTGCCATTTCATAGCCAGCAACCCCAGAATGAGACTAAGCAGCTTGATCTTGGTTCTTCAAGCTGCACGGGAGGTTTGTGAAGTTTTTTGCTGCTTTGGTTTAATTGCTGATGCTCCTAAAAAGCAGCTGGTGGTTGCAGCCTGGTGTTCCCAGTCTCATGCACCATGGTACAGGAAACAAGGCAAGGTGAGGACCCAGGGAAGGTCATGAAAAAGCAGAGCCTTGTAGATGGGTACAGGATGGGGGGTGGAACTGGAGGGAGAGGGGTCAGATTTTGGGGGCCTCGTCTGGTGTGCCACCTGGGGTGCAGCTATATAATGCCATGCTGGACTGTGACTACTCAAGCATGCATGTCAGCCTGGGCAAGCAAGTTGCGTCTCCTGCCATGTGCTCCTGCATGCCTTCCCTAGGGAAAGTCCTCTACCACTACAGCCTTTGACCAAGGGGGCTGTGGCCTTGGTCTGCTGCACCTAAGTGAGATCAGAAGACCTGGCTGCCCCTGTCAGGGGATATAGGGCAGGGGCTGCATATGAGAACAAATATTTGTGTTTACAACCCACCTGCTTCTGCTCACCCTTTGCAAAGGATGTCTTTTGCTTATGAATGCTTCTCAGTGAATGCCCAGGGTAAGCAGGAGTGGAAGTGGAAGAGGTAGCCCTAAATACTGCAATTGCAGATGGTTTTCTTGAAGGCCTTGCCTTGGGAATCACAGTTTACATGGGATCAGCAGCTTCTGCAGGTTACAGAATCATAGAAAATGAGGGTTGACAAGACCTCAGGAGATCACATCTAGTCCAACCCCCTGCTCAAAGCAGGACCAGCTGCAACTACATCATCCCAGCCAAGGCTTTGTCTAGCTGGGTCTTCAAAACCTCCAAGGGTGGAGATGCCACCACCTCTCTGGGTAACCTGTTTCAGTGCTTTACTACCCTCCTAGTGAGAAGGCTTTTCCTAATATCCAACTTCAACTTCCCTTGCTGCAACTTGAGCCCATTGCTCCTTGTCCTGACATCTGCCCCCACTGGGAACAGCCCAGCTCCATCCTCTTTGCAACCCCCTGCAGGGAGTTGAAGGCTGCTATTCAATTCCCCTCGGTCTTCTCTTCTGCAGACTAAATCAACCCAGTTCCCTCAGCCTCTCCGCACCAGTCATGTCCTCCATCCCCCCAAGCCATTTTCGTTGCCTGTGCAGGACTCTTTCCAAATGTGTCCATGTCCTTTCTGTTTCAAGCACTTGAGAAAACCTTGCAAACCTGCCCTGTGTAATCTAAGGGCTCAGAAGGCAGAGGATGCATTGAAATGACTACTCACCCATGCTTTTTAAAAAAAAACAACAGAAAAACTACCCATGGCCCGGTGTGTAAAATCTCTTTTAGATCATGAGTTCTGAACACAAGGGATGGGCCGTATTGGATGTATATGGTGCCCTGGCAGCACCCTCTGCCTTCATTCACTTAAGGATCCAAAGTCTGGCATAAACACATCATTGCTGGGCCAGCCAGGAGCTAGACAGGTATGTAGCTACAATAGGTATTTCCCAGGCAGGTGCAGAGCTGGAATGAAGTCCTAGGCAGTCTGCTTGGTTAGGCTCCACCAACATGAGATCTGCAAAACCACAAGCCTCTTCCCGCACCATGCCAGGCCAGCTTGGGGAGAAGCCATGCCTTGCCTGTTGGTGGTAGATGTAGGCAGGACCTCACACATGCCAGCTTGCATGCCGATACCTGCCCTTGTTGGCTGGTCCCGAGAGAAAACAGCTGATGGTCCAAGGAGATGCTGCTGCGCCTCCCTTTCTTGCCTCCCCCTTGCAGGGATAGCCGTGGTCTACCACACCTTCTGGACCAGGGGGCCGGCTGGCATGATGTGGGCATCCCACGTGCCCTTGGTTTAACTACAGCAACGAGCTAATCCGGTCTCATGCTATTCTCTTCCTCAGTGCCTCCACTCCAGAAATCTTCAGTCCTCTGTGGAAAACACAGTCCTTCTCGTGTCCCTTGTTATCTCTTGCTAACGAGTCTCTTTGAACCTATGTAAGCTTCAAGCAGGAGACACCTTTGCTGTAGGCACACGGCTCTGCCAGAGACTTGCTTTGTGACCTGGGGCCCACCACTTCACCGCTCTGTTCCTTCCACTCTCCCTGGTTTGGGCTGAGGGTGGAAGGTCCTGAAGGCAGCGACTCTTTCTCCCATGCATGGAGCCCGGTGGGGATCATGTGCTTGTCTCGTCTGACTTCCCCTTGGTCACAGGCCCTTCCATGTCACCCAGTTGTCCTAGGCCCAGTGATCCTGATAGCATGCATCTGTCTTCCTAGCACATGTCCAGCCTTGAGGACACCGAGAGAGAGAGAATCCATTGCTTCCTTTGTGGCTTGTTCCAATGGCAGAGCCCCTTGGCTGTTAAACCTATGCTTGACTTTCCATTTGAATTTGGCTGATATCACCCCTAAGACCCTGGTTCTCATTAGACATTTCACTGCTATTGCTGGGATCCCATGGGACCGCCTGCTTTCTCCTGGTGAAGGCTCCTAGCTGCTGTCATCAAGTCACTGCTCAGTCCTTTTGACACTGTTCCCCTCCAAGGCTTCCCTGCAAGGTACTTCTTGCAGCCTTTGCATCATTGTCATGGCTCTCTTCCACATCCTCCCTCATTGTTCAGTCTCCTTATCTGAACACCAGAGCTGCTGCACTGTTCCAGGTTGAGCCACTCCAGGGCCCTGTACAGAAGTGAAAGCAACTCCACTCTCTGCTCCTTCTACAGTATTTCACTGGGGCTCCTGCTGCATTCCTTGGGGCACCTGCGCACTTCACAGGGCTTAATCCTCATTAAATTAAATAGGTTTATAAAGTTTAAACTTGTTTATTTTGAAGCGTCGCATCAGTGTTTGCACATGCTAGGTTTTTGAACGAATTAAGGCCGGTCCCCGGCCAGCACCGCAAGACAGCGGGGCAGTCCTGCGCAACCCCCCCCGGCCCAGGGCCTCCCATGCCCTGCCACACAGCTGTGGGGGCAGGGAGCCAGCACACGACACAAGAAAAAAAGAAAGCGGAAGCAATTCAAAGGGGTGAACTACAAAAAAGTTGCAGCCATCTGGTGGACAAAGAGGAGCATTACATATCTTTGATTACCTTTGTGTTTGCACGCAATGAATCCATGGATGTGACGCTTTAATTCACAGTGAGCCAAACTAAACTACGTCCAAGGAGTTTTAATTTAATGCACCAGAAAAACTTCTAAAGCGTCTGGAAAAGTTGCCTGTGCAAACAGTCACGCCGTTGCAGCACAAGAAAGGGCAAACAATGTGGCGTGTATAAATGCCCATGGTGTCTACAGCCACTGATAGTTTTAAGCATCCCTGCAAGGCTGTATGCAGCCCCCACTTACACCATGCTGTAGGCACAACCTGGAGTCTTTGTCCCTAGATGTACAGCTTTGCCACTGCTCAAATGCTAATTATTTGAATGGGCCTCACTTAGACAGCCATCTAGGGTGCTCAGTGTCCTAAGTTGGGTTGATTATGGTCCGGGAAGGTTTTGGTTTAGGTTTTGCATCCTCTACATTGGCAGAGCTGATGCAAACAGACAGTCTCAGAACAAGCCGGAGTTGCCCATATTATTCACCCATTTTTTGCTGATGAAACTTGTGAAGGACGTGGTGACACTTGCTTAACATCCTTGATGAAAACCTTGAATAGGGTTGGGCCTAGTGCCAAACCTTAGTGCTCTACTAGAAAAATCCTCATTGACAACTCCTTTTTTCAGGCTTCCCAGCCAGCCTTTAAGCTATCTGCCATCCTGATTTCATCTAGTGCCAACCTTTATTCATGAGGCTGTTTTGTGGTACTCAGGCTCCTTACAGAAGTCTGTCGTGCCCACAGAGTTACTCATAGATTCATAGATGTAGGGTGGGAAGGGACCTTGTAGATCTTCTAGTCTGACCCCCTGCCCTGGGCAGGAGAGAAAAGGGCTCAAATGACCCCAGCCAGGTAAACGTCAAGCCTCCCCTTAAAGACCCCCAGGGTAGGAGCCAGCATCACTTCCCTTGCAAGTTGGTTCCAGATCCCAGCCGCCCTGACTGTGAAGCAGTGCCTTCGGATGTCTAGTCTAAACCTACCCTCTAGCAACTTATGGCCATTATTCCTTGTTACTCAGGGAGGCGCTCGGGGGAACAAGGTCTCTCCCAAACCCTGCTGGTCCCTCATAGTAAGTTTATAGACTGTCACCAGGTCCCCCCTCAGCCTTCTCTTGCGAAGGTGGAACAGGTTCAGGTCCCGTAGCCTCTCGTTGTAGGGTCTGCCCTGCTGACCCCTGACCATGCGGGTGGCCCTCCTCTGGACCCTCTCCATGCTGTCCACATCCCTCTTGAAGTGTGGCGCCCAGAACTGGACACAGTACTCCAGCTGTGGCCTGACCAGTGTCGTGTAGAGGGGAGGATCACCTCCTTGGCCCTGCTTGAGATGCATCTGTGGATGCAGGACAAGATACGGTTAGCCTTATTGACCGTGACCTCGCATTGTCGGCCCATGTTCATCTTGGAGTCAGTAATGACTCCAACATCTCTTTCTGCCACCGTGCTTTCGAGAAGGGAGTTCCCCGGCCTATAGGTCTGCTGCTGGTTCCTACTGCCCCAGTGCAGCACCCTGCACTTGTCAGTATTGAATCCCATCCTATTCTCCCTTGTCCAAGTCGCTAATAAAGAAATTGAACAGTGCAGGCCCGAGGACCGAGCCCTGGGGACCCCACTGCCCACATCCTTCCTGGTCGAAAATGACCCGTCCACCACCACTCTCTGAGTACGACCCCTCAGCCAATTTGCAATCCATCTGACTGTGTAGGCATCAATGCCACAGTCACCTAGCTTTTTAATGAGAATGGGGTGGGAGACAGTGCCAAAGGCCTTCCCGATGTCCAGAAAGACTACGTCCAACGCAACACCTGCATCCAAGGATTTTGTGACCTGATCGTAAAAGGCAATCAGGTTGGTCTGACAGGACCTGCCCCTAATGAAACCATGCTGGTTGCCTTTGAGTATCATCCTTGCTGCTGGCCCATCACAGATGTGCTCCTGGATAATCTTCTCAAAGAGCTTCCCCAGGACTGAAGTAAGACTAACAGGCCTATAGTTGCCCGGGTCCTCCCTCCTCCCTTTCTTAAAGATGGGGACCACATTGGCCCTCTTCCAATCATCTGGCACCTGGCCAGAGCACCACAAGTGCTCGTAAAGCCGTGCCAGGGGCCCCGCGATAACCCCTGCTGGTGTCAAGCTTGTAATCCCTTTAAAGGAGCAGAAGGTATGACAAGACTTACTTGACATCTGACTCCATTGCCTAGCCCTAGTCACATTCTCATCCTTTTCCTTGCTTCATATCAGATTTTCCATTATTTTGCTTGGGGTCATTATCAGGCTCACTGGTCTGTCATCACCTGGGTCATAGCAATTGGCTGTTTTGCATATTAACCCATTAACACTCTTCCAGCATCCAGGAAGTTCCCGGGTACTGCAAGATTCATTAAAAAGAACATGAGCAGCCCAGATTTCCCCAGCCAGCTTTTAGGATTCTTGAGTGAACATTATCTGGACCTACTGGTTTAAAAAGTGTTTATGCCTAGTAGCTATTGTCTAACATCCTTCTCTATTACTAATGGACTGGAAAGTCCTTCATCATTCCCATGCAATTCAAGCACCTCATCCTGTTCCTTTCCAAATATAGAAAAAAATGTTTCAAACATCTCTATTAACAGCTTCAGTGTTTCCATCTAGTTGTGGCCCTATTCTGTCATTACGTTTCTGTTTGTTCCCAATATGCTTAATAAATGTCATTTATCTTAGCCAGGGAATTTTTCCCGGATTCATGAGCTTCCCTTATCAATTCTCTGCATGTCATAACTTCTAATGGATGCTGACTGCTCCGTTCCTTTTCCCATGGGTTCCATAATGCTGATTTTTTAATTCCAAATAGCAGCCTACACTTTTCTACCGAATCAAGATGGGCTTGTATCCAATGCTGTCCTCCTGCTTGATTGCAGAATTGTGGATTTTTGGCCATCTAACAACTTCTTAAAACTTCCCAATTTTCATTCACAGTTTTGTCTGGTTTCTTTTCCAGTCGATACTACTCATCACTTCCAGCAAAGTGGAGAGATTAGCCTTTTTTCAAAAAACATGTAGCATTGATTGCAACTCTCCTGTTTGCTTGTATTGAATGCAATTGGGTCTTGATTTCATAGATTTCATAGACATTAGGGCTGGAAGGGACCGCGGAAGATCATTGAGTCCAGCGCCCTGCCCCAGGGGCAGGAAGTCAGCTGGGGTCATAGGATCTCAGCAAGATAAGCATCCAATTTTCTCTTGAAGGTGTTCAATGTAGGTGCTTGAACCACCTCTGATGGCAGGCTGTTCCAGACCTTGGGGGCTCGGACAGTAAGGAAATTCTTCCTTATGTCCAGCCTGAAACGGTCTTGGAGGAGTTTGTGACCATTCAACCTCGTCATCCCTTGGGGCGCTCTGGTGAACAAACGTTCCCCCAGATACTGGTGGTCGCCCCTGATAAACTTATAGGTGGCCACCAGATCACCCCTGAGCCTGCGCTTTTCCAGGCTAAAAAGCCTCATAGATCTCAGCCTGTCATCGTAGGGTCTATTTTCCTGACCTCTGATCATTCACGTGGCTCTTCTCCGGACTCCCTCAAGCTTCTCCACGTCCTTTTTGAATTGTGGGGCCCAAAACTGAGTGCAGTACTCCAGCTGTGGCCTCACTAAGGCCGAGTACAGTGGGAGAATGACGTCCCAGGATTTGCTTGAGAAGCATCTATGGATGCAAGCCAGCATTTTGGTCACTTTACTAGCCGCAGCATCGCATTGCAGGCTCATGTTCATCTTGTGGTCAATGATGACCCCCAAGTCTCTTTCATCCGTAGTGCTAGCCAGTGTAGCACTGCCGAGCCTATAAGGATGCTGCAGGTTTTTCCTCCCAAGGTGGAGAACCTTGCATTTTTCAGTGTTAAACACCATCAGGTTCTCATCTGCCCATTTCCTGAGCCTGTCCAGGTCAGCCTGGATCACCCTCCTGTCCTCAGGTGTGGATATTTTGCCCCAGAGTTTGGTGTCATCGGTGGACTTGGCCAGTCCGCTTCTGACTCCAATGTCCACATCATAATGAAGATGTTGAACAATATGGGTCCAAGGACAGAGTCTTGGGGGACCCCACTAGTCACAGGGCACCACGACGATTGATGCATTGTCTGCAGACAACCCTGGCTTCCCATCCATCGTAAAAAGGTTCCACAGTGATTGTGTGTTAAAAAAATGGCCAAGGGTCATCAACCTACAACCTGCCCGTCACCGCTGACTGTCTGAGGGGGCCAGGTGTCCCACCCCTTGCCAACGGGATGTCCTGTATTCTGGGGATGTATCAGAACTTGCCCTCAACTTTGGCTGCTATGAGATAGATAATGAATGAAGATAAAATAGCACCCTAGGTAATTCTCTGACACCACGGGGCTGCCTGCCAGCTTGTCCTGAGAGAAAATGGGGCTCCTCTCTCATTCCTGCTTAATATAATTCTTGCCTCCTCTTCATCAGAGGATGGCGTTGGCAAAGTAGGCTATTGCCTATGAAAGCTTGTGCCTCTCAGTTAGTTAGGCAAGATGCCACCCTAGCCTGCCTTCAGACTACCACGACCACCCACTTCTCTGCTTCCTCTCATGTCAAACCCAACTTCTCCAGGATGGCGCCCCTGATCGGCACTGCAGACCCAGTGGAGGCAAGGAGCAGCGCATGCACCACTGCAGAGGAGAGCACAGATGGGAAGAGCCGTGCAAGGGAGATCTGGGTTCAGCAAGCAACCCAGGGAGCTATCGGCCAAGCTGTAGGCCCATACGAATCAGTGGAGCAGACCCAGGCAGGTAACGCAGGACTAGCTGCTTCTAAGAAGGTGCAAGAAACCCAGTGGGAGGGAACGAGGGAATGACCTGCTCCTTGGCAATCCTGCAGGACAATGCCCAGCTGGTAGGTTTCCAGGGAGGAACGTGTGTTGCCCTTTTTCCCCGCAGAGTTCAGTCCCCGCGCATGGAGCCATCTCTTCTGAAGCACCTAACTTCTTGCAGAGGTCCCTATCCACATGCTGTCTTATCTCCCCAGCTGAGCAGCAGCTACTAGGACCACCAAAGAGCTCTCCACGCTACAGTGGACAGCTGAGATCCTGTTGGCTAAGCTTACCTGGTAATTTGGTCATACCCAAGTCCAATCTGCTCGGGGAACCTTTGTTCTCCTTAGCTAAAGAATCCTATTTAGCTGAAGCCGGGTGGACGGAGCTGGGCGTCTGCTCGCTTTAGCTGCATTAGCAAAACTCCAGTGCATAAATACAATGGGACAGGCCACCCAGCCACCCGCTCCCGCTCTGGAGATGGGTGGAATTAGTGTCTATTGTTGTTGCTGGTGCGTTAACATCGTTAACTCTAATGGCATTTAATGACTTCCCAATTAGAAGCAGTGCTGGAGCCAGTGCTGCCCCGCTGGGTACGATGACATCAGTCGCTCAGGGCTCTGTTTGTTACTGAATTAGAGGGAAACCTGAGATAATGGGACTGGAAGGGCAAGTGCCGAGGAGCTGGTTTTGCAATACAAAAGGTCACTTGGTTGGCCAAACCCCCAGCGTCCTGTGACCCTGGCTTGCAGCATTCAGCTTTGCTTGTCCTATGCTTCCCTGCAGAGCAACTCTCCCTCTTCTGGCCCAGACTGACCCCAAGGTGACTAAGCAACCCCTGGGGGTACCAGCACTGCCTTCTCCATCTGCAGAGCAGTGGGAGCCAACCTGGGCGGCAGGCCTGCCCCAAATTCACCCCACACCCTCTCCAAGTGCTGTTCCGATCCCCTTCCCCTGTCTTGTCTGCTGCTCTGCTTTTGGCTCCTGGATCTGTGCTGCCTGCCCAGTCTGCTGCTCTGCTTTCTGCTCTAGCTGCAGCTGTGCTCCTGCCTCCCTCCTGGATCTGCTGCATGCTGCATGCAGAGGCTGCCCATGCTCTCGTAGCACACGCCACAGGTCGGCCACTTCTGTCCTAGAGGATATGGAGCTGGCTGGACGGCGGTGCATGCGTGCAGCAGGAAGGCCCTCATGCAGATACAGGCAACAAAGCTTAAAGGGTGGCTCTGTCTGGCCAGGACAATGGATCCATCAGCATCTAATGCCTCACAAAGACCCTTCCAGGGTGGATCCCCATCCCAACTCAAGTGAAGATCTCCGCCACTCCCACTAAGCCTGACGGGTCTGGGTGTGAGCCATGTTCTTAGCACGATTCAGGACAACTCAGTTGAGACCTGGTCCCCAGAAGTGCCCAGTACCAGCCCCTACAAGGGTAAGAGCATAAGCAATGGCACACTGGGTCAGACCAATGGTCCATGTAGCCCAGCAGCCTGGCTCTGACCGTGGCAGGAGCGGATGCTGTACAGGGAGAGCATCCAAGTGAGTATCTCTAGTGAGCCATCCCCTATTCAATACCTTCGCTGGCATCTGCCATCGATTGGGTTAGAGACACCAAAGAAAACATCTCCGACCGTTCTGTTCAATAGCCATGACTAGATCTATCATCCATGAATTGATCCAGTCCCTTTTTGAGCTGTGCCCTCTGCCTCCTCCCCCTCCTGCGGCCACGAGTGCCACAAGTTAACTACGCGGTGTGTAGAAAAGTCCTTTCTCTTGCTAGTTTTAAACCTGTCTCCTGCTCATTTCAGCGGGTGCCCCTAGTTCAAGTGTTCTGGGACTTGGTGAGCAACAGATCCCCGTTCACTTGGCCCATCCACACCCTTCGTGATTGTACAGACCGCTCTCCTATCCCCCCTCAGCCCTCTCCTTTCCAAACTGAAGAGTCTCAGCCTTTTTAGTCTGGCCTGGTCTGGCATCAGCTCCTGGTCATTTTGGTTGCCCTTCTCTGGAGCTTGTTTAATTCTGCTGTGAATCTGCACGGTCTATGGAAACCAGGCCTGTTCGCTGTCTGCCTGTCCCCCAACACCATTGTGTGACCCCTATGAGTTCCTATATGAATGGATACCTAAGACAAAAGGGCTGGGATGCTATGGGAACAGGAGCTGTACCATGTGCCAGACATGACATGCTAACACCATGCAAACTGCAGCGGAGAGGTCCTTGAGGAGGAGATCATGCGCTCTCCAGCTCTGCCTAGGTCCCTGCTCCCATCTGCATGCGCTGCAGGGTCTCATCCAGCTTCTCTGCATGCTCCCTGCCTCCTTGCGGAGACCCGGGCAGTCGGCGGCCCTGCCTTTCTGCCTGGCAGAAGAACTGCCGGTTGTACCAGCTTCGTGCTGGCAGTGGCTGCGCGCCGTGGCCGGCGGCCCACCAGAATCTGAGCCGACATGAGGTCATGAAGCTCGTCCCCCCAGGGCCCGCTTGCTGCCATCTGACTCGTATAAAGTTTCTGTCACTTGGAGCCGAGCTAGGATCAAGCTGGGGATCTGGCTGTGACCAGCCAGTGACTAATGCGCTGAGCTAACGAGCTCTGAACCACACAATACTCCTTTCTCTGGGAAAAATAACACGGCATGCTCTCGCCTCGGAGCGACCAGAAAGCCGTTGTAAGAGCGCCGAAGAAACTTGCTCAGTCTCCCTTACCTCTACCCGCCGCCATCTCTATCAGGCGGTGCTGTGGCCACCAGCTAGAATGGGAATTCAAGCCCTTAGCTGCCCTTAGACACTGAATTGGAGGCAGAAAGGAGCGCTGTGATCACCCGAGCTCAACCTTTTTAGACTCCAGCCCCTCCTCAGAAAACCCCAGCTCTTCATTTTCACTCCTTCTTTGACTAGAGAGAAATAACAAAGCAACTTTTCCTGGTGCAGAGACCCCTGGAAGCCCACAGCAGGGCAGCATGTTTCTAATACTCTGGATTCCCCATTTGAAATCTCTGGGTTTATCTTGTGAATTGTGTTTACCCCCCTAGCAGCACCCAGCCACAGCACCCTGGTTGAGAATCGCTGGCCTAGCCTGACCTGCCTTGCACAGCTAAGCAAACTCTCCCTTTCCATCCAGGCTATAAAGGGAGCTGCTTTGCAGGATGACTTCCAGCAACACGTCTGCCCAGAGTGGCTCTGGACTCAGGAAACAGGTCACATTTATGCGGTTCTTCAAAGGAGCTTGAATGTTTCAAGCCTGCCTGAGATGCCGCCTTGACAGCGAGCCTTTGTGCAGCAGTGATGCTTCCACAGATTGAGCTCCTCCAGGGTTTGCCACCTGCTCCAGCCTTCAAAAGCCAGGCCTAGCCAGCAGTTCTCGGTCCCTAACATGCCCTGTATATGGCAGCTTCCAGACTTGCTGGGTTCACATTCAAGTTGGTCATCTTGGGAACGGTCCCTGCCATCCTGTTTGTACATGAACCTGGAAGGAATGAGAGCAGGTGATGTTGGCTGTTCACACTAAGGCTGCCTATATCCTAAAAGATCACATCCAGCATCACATTTCTCCACTACCTTATCTATGATTTGCATTGCTGCTAGTGCCCAGGCCAGGGTTATGCCGTGATGACAACGTACAAACCCATCGCAACAGCCTGTGCCTGTGCCCCAAAAGCCTTGCAATAGAAATGAAGGGATCTGAAAGCTCACAATCGAACTAGTCAAGGTGTGGAGGAGAAGGGACCTGCCTAATGGTCTGCAGCAAATCTACAATCAAGCCCTGCTATCTGGGCTGCAGTTCATAGAGTCATAGAGCAGTGGGGCTGGAAGGGACTGGCAGAGGTCACATCTAGTCCATCCCCTTGCCTGAAGCAGGATCAGCCCTGTCCCAACCACCCCATACAATCCATGAACTAAACTCTACATAAGATACCATCACCCCTGACACAACACAGACCTCACACCCGCACCAGCCACAGGTAAAGCAAGGGGACCACGATGGCCAACGTCCTGCTGCTGTGAAGGTTGTGAATATGTATTTGAGAGAAACCCACATCCCCAACCCATACCAATCTGACCTGGAGGAAAATTCCTTCCTGACCCCAAATGTGGCATCGGTCTGACCCTGAGTGGAGGGACAAGACCCTCTAGGCAGGACCCTCCAGGTTTAAATCCCAGCAGGGAGCACTGGGATTATCCCAGTTATCCATAGCACAGCATTGGAGGAGGCCTTAAGTTAGCATAAAGCATAAAAAACCCAGAACCGAGTCCCCTGGTGTAAAATACTTCTTGGCAGATGGGCCAATCTCAGAACATCTCATCTCAATAAAGGGATTGGCTCAGTGTTTGTAACTCTCTTGAACATCCTGGCATCATTTCAGTTAGTTTGTGTCCAGGTTTCTATCAGGTAATTTTGTAAGTCTTTACTGTGCAGGCAGCTAGAAAGGGGGTCAGGGATAATAGATGTGTTCCTCTTGCATCCTGGGCTGCAGCTCCCATCTGATGATATTTTGAGGATCCTGCACCTCAGACCTCAGCCTCCCTTTTGGGTAAGTTGCTTCTGCCAGGTTGGCTGCTTTTCAGGACTTTCAGGATTTGGGGTTTTAGATCGGTGGTGCTCATAGTTTTGGCCCTGTGGCTAGCTGAATGGCATGGGGGCTAGTCCACCTGATCCTAGCTGGGCAGGAGCAGTTTGGGGACCCTGGGGCCTGATCCTAGCAGACAGGGGCTGGACAGGGGTGGCATAGGGCTTGCCTGCAGCTGGGCAGACGTAGTATGGGGCTCTGTGCCACCTCCACCCAGCTGGGATCAGGCTCTGGCGGCCCCATGCCAGTTGGGATCGGTGCTTAGCACCCCTATTTTAGATTATACTAAGCTGAAGACTGCTTATTTCTGTTCAGTGTGTAACAGGTTATAGAGTATATCTAGATATACCCATGTAGTGCAGTATCTGTACTGCACTCTCATTTATTTACTAGACGTATTCCTTTTTCACAGAAGTTTAATAAAATTTGCTGCGTGAGTGCTTCACAGAAATGCCTCTTTACTGGGTACAAAAGGGCTGGTTTCACATGGTTTCTTGGACTGTAGCTCCCCTGGGGGCAGGCAGCAGGGCTCCTGTTTAGTGTAGTCTCAATATGCAGCAGGTAGCGATTAAGCCCTACCAAACCGCACAAAGCGCATAAAATGGAAGGTGCCCAGAGCCTCCCACAATGGGACCTGGGCAGGGCTGGATCCAGTTGCACCCTCATTTCATTCCTGCTGCAGGGCTGATGGAGTCATAATTGATTTAATTGCTCATTAGCATCTATCTGATTCCTGCTAGTCTCTCTCAACTCCCCTGGTGTTAACAACACTCCCTCTTTTATAATAGTCTTGATGTTCCACTGCTCAAACTATCCTCTCTTCTGCAGTGCTGTTGTTTCTTCACCATTCCTGGAAATGTCTCTCTTATTTCATAGCCCTGCAGATTGTTTTTGGCTCCAGCTAAAAACCGTCATCCAGGGGTGGCAATATTAAGTCAGGTGTTGAAATGACAGACTGAGAAGTATTGCAGGCACTATCAAGACACTCAGGAAGACTAGATTTTGTTTTACAAATCTGAATAAGAAATGTACTGTAAAGATGGTAGGATTAATGATGCAATACCGTTTGACTAGTTTGACTCTTTTTTTGCCCAGCTAGAATCATAGAAAATGAGGGCTGGAAGGGACCTCAGGAGGTCACATCTAGTCCAACCTCCTGCTCAAAGCAGGACTGTCCCCAACCACATCATCCCGGCCAAGGCTTTGTCAAGCCGAGTCTTCAAAATCTCCAAGCATGGAGAGTCCACCACCCCTCTGGGTAATCCGTTCCAGTGCTTCACCACCCTCCTCGTGAGAAAGTTTTTCCTCGTATCCAACCTCAACTTCCCTTGCTGCAGCTTGAGCCCATTGCTCCTTGTCCTGTCATCTGCCACCACTGAAAACAGTCCAGCTCCAATTTGTGGTGTTTATTGAAACTTAATATGTAATCTTGCTAGTGCACATTCTGATAGTTATATTGGTTTTTGCTTGGATCTTAAACAGAATAACATAACACCAGGCCCCTAGCATATTAGTAAAGCTCCTAGTTTCTCTTTAACTAGAGAAAAATTGGTGTCATATTCTATATGATGATGCACTGCACCACCTGTACCCCCCTTTTCAAAATCCTAGATCCATCTCCAGGCCTGGGAAGCATAGAGGTCAGGCCACCTGCTAAGTACTTTTTTAATGAGCCAACTGGGATTTGAAATGTGCCCAGTACCTGCCCAACACATGCGTCACACTGCAGGATTGTTGTACAAGAGCCAGGGGATTCAGCCCCCACCCACCCAGTATTGTGGGGGCTGCTGAATCCTACCCCCTGGGTGCCAGCAGTATAACCCAGGCCACGAGCACAGTTGGTTTCTACAGTGAAATGGCAAGGGATGTGGATAAGGGGAATATCCACAGCAATCTAGCAGTGGCAGGGACTGTCTGAACAGAGCCCAGCCCAAGGTGGGTCTATAGGCTTCTACTCACAGCTGCAATACAATGAATAACGATAGTGGTAAAACCAGGTTGGATAATGAGCTCAGTGCAAGGGTTATTGTGGAAGGGGAAACGTTTAAACCCAGACCATGTTGGTTCCCTCTAAAGGCGATCGCTGTCTGTGAAATAAGCTGATCTCAGACATATTCTTGACGGACTTAAAGTGCAGGCGCCCAGGAAATGGGCCAGGAGAACAAACCGTGATGCAGTGACAACTCACAAGGCACGAGTGAAATGCAGAAGCAGATTTCCCAGGGTTGGAATATCATCGAAGGGGTAAAGTCTGTAAAGCAGGAAGAGCGGGGAGAGGGAAGGAAGGAGAACAGCAGAATAAAGGCATCAGGCTTCAGAAAAGCTGACTTGAACATACTCTTGGGAACCGGTGGGCAGGATCTCATGGGAGAAGAGACATAAAGGAGTCTAGGCAAGGCGGGTGGGTGTTACAAAGCCAGGATTACGGATGTAAGAGCATACCATGCAAAAACAATGGATAGAGAAATGCAGCGAGTGACTAGCCTAGCTAGACAGCGAGCTCTGCAATGACTTGAAACTGCCCTTCCCTTGGTTTTCCTCTCATTTCCAGCATGCTTCTGTTGCCTTTTATGTCCCCCGGCAGCTGTGCCTGTGCCTTCACCTTCCCACTGTTTGTCTCTGTATTCCTGTACTAAACTTTTACTCTCATCCACAGTTGTATGGCCACGTTCCTGCTTTTTATAAGATTCAGAAGTGAGCGTTAATGATCAGTGGGAGGGATGATGGATGATGCAGAGAGAACTAAAGCATCTAAATGCTTCTTCTCTGTCAAGCTTCACAAAAAAAAGGACAATTGTCAGAGGCGCAGCACATCCAACATCCAGGGTCGGGGCAGTAGGGAAAGAACAAGCCAAAGGGTAGTTAGAGAAGATGACAGGGCTTCATGCAGTTCATCCTTGAGCACTCAAGGAGGTCGTTGCAGAGCCATAGGGCTGTAGCTCTGCAGTGATCTTTGAGAGCTTCATAGATTTCATAGACATTAGGGCTGGAAGGGACCTTGGAGGATCATCGAGTCCAGCCCCCTGCCCCAGGGGCAGGAAGTCAGCTGGGGTCAAAGGATCCCAGCAAGACAGAGATCCAAATGTCTCTTAAAGGAGTCCAGAGTAGGTGCTTGCACCACCTCCGGCAGCAGTCTGTTCCAGGCCTTGGGGGCTCAGATGGTAAAGAAGGTTTTCCTTATGTCCAGCCTAAAACGGTCTTAGAAGAGTTTGACTGTTTGACCTTGTCATCCCTTGCGGGGCTCTGGTGAACAGGCGCTCTCCCAGATCCTGATGCATACCACTTACGTACTTATAGGCTGCCACCAGGTCCCCCCTGAGCCTGCACTTCTCCAGGCTGAAGACCCCCATGGCTCTCAGCCTCTCATCATAGGGCCTGTTCTCCTGCCCTCTGATCATGCACGTGGCTCTCCTCTGCACTTTCTCAAGCTTCTTCACATCCTTCTTGAATTGCAGAGCCCAGAATTGGATGCAGTACTCCAGCTGTGGCCTCACCGCGGCCAAGTACAGCAGGAGGATGACATCCTGGGATTTACTTGAGAAGCATCTATGGATGCAAGCCAGAGTTTTGCTCGCTTTACCAGCTGCGACATTGCATTGGTGGCTTGTATTCATATGCTCACGGAGATCAGGTGAAGTCCCAGAAGACTGGAAAACTGGGGCAAGTGGTCTCCCTTTTTTAAGGAGGAGAACCCAGAGTGAGTCTATCTTGCAACAGGATGGAGAGGAAGAAGTTTGCAATGCTGAGGGTGGTTTGGGACTGGGACAGACTGCCCAGGGAGGTTGTGGGATCTCTGTCACTGCAACTCAGTGCAGACTAGACTGGCCTCTGGGCTGCTTTAGGCATGGGTGATCAATCCTGCCTTAGACTCACCTGTCCCTTCTGGCCCTGCTTTTTCTACAGTTTTCTGCCAAACGCAGCTTTTATGTTCAATTCTTCTTTCACCCAGGAGATGAGTACCACTCACTTTGGCACTGTTCTCCATTACTTTCTCATCATAAGAAGAAAAAGAGGAGGGGGGAAATAAGGCTTACGTGCCAGAAGGATGAGGAGTGGTCACGATGGGTCGGACCACTTGTCCATCTCACTCAGTTACCTGCATCCAATGGTAAATGGTAATCCAGAACCAGCTGCTTCAAAGAAAAGTGCAAGTAACTCCGAAGCTGCCCTCAGGGAAAGTTTCTGCCCCTCCACAGCTAGGGACAGACTCATGACAAGGTTTATAGCCCTCCTACAACTTGTCAAGTGGGTCTTTTAAACCTGGCACAAAGCCTAGTGTGATGAATGGATTCTTGAAATGGACCAAATTGTATCTCAAACGTTATCCCCACCCGACGTCCCTGCAAACGCTCCCGACGCACGTTGTAAGTGCATTCCCTTTGCACGCGACCCAGAGGCCGGGCCAACGAGTGGGAACCCTCCTGCTGATTTCAGTGGGTTGCAGAGCAGGAGCTGTGGCCAGACACCATCCATGTTTGTCCTTACGGGGAATTTAAGCCTCCTCTAGAAATTGTGAAAGAAAAAAAAAAAGCATCACCCTGTTGCAAATGTTCTGTGCTCCCCCTCCTGGCTAGAAATCAAACAGCAGAGGCTGCTGCTAGCCTGTCTTAGCAGCAAAGATGCTCTGGCATCAGAGCAATTTGGGTAGAGGTTATTCTTGATGAGGTAAGAACCAGCACTGCCCATTTCACAGCTATTTCAAATTTTGGGGAAAAGGCACTGGTTGTCTAGCAAGATGACAGGCTGGGCAAATATGCTGAGGGGCTCTTACAACTGTTGAATGGAAAAAACACTAGGCAAAGGGCTCAACGTGTGTGTGTGTGTGTGCACGCGTGTGTGTGTGTAGGATCCAGGAGAGAGAGAGCATGCACGTGTGTGTGTGGAAGGTCTGCGATTGTGAGAACGTGTGCATTGTGGGGGGTGCCTCATCCTGTGTCTGCATATGTGCACGTGCATGTCTATGGACAGTCCATGATTGTGTGTGTGCATGTGGAGGGCCCATCGTATTGTGTGTGTGTGTGTGTGTGTAGGGTTCATGATTCTGTGTGTGCACATGTGTGTGGAGGATCCATGACTTTGTGTTTGTTTGTGCCCGCACGTGTATGTGTAGAGAGCCTGTGATTGTGTGTCTGTATATATGTGTGTGTGCGCGCACGTGTGGAGGATCCATGATTCTGTCTGTGTGCACGTGTGTCTGTATGAGTGTGTGTGGAGGATCTGGGATTCTGTGTTTGTGCACGCGTGTGTATGTGTAGGGTCCATGATTGTGTGTGTGCAATGTGTGGCCCTGTAGACCTTCACCCCTGGAAACCCAGAGGTAAGGACACCCTCAGGTCTTTTTAACACGCTACACTTGCTTTTTGTGAGTCAGGAATGAACAAAAAAAAGGTTTTAATGGAGAGAAAAGAAAAATGAATACACACACACACACACACACACACACAGAGTGCCAAGATGATGCGGGGCCTCCACATCTTAGTACCTAGATCTTAAGGTCTGAAAGCACTTTACAACAGAGGTCAAAATCATGATGCCTTTTACAGGGACGGAGACAGCGGCCTCCCGGATCACAATCAAGCAGCGACACGAACTCAGAACTCAGGCTTCCTGTCTCCCAGCCCAAGTGTCCTTTATTTAAAATGCTAATCTGCAAAGTATAATCTCCACAGTCGACTCTCCCAGGAGAGCCAAACAAGCGTAAAAAATTAATAAATCATTTATGAAACCTTTACTAAGAGCTTTCTCTTCTCATTCAACCTTAACGTTCCCGGACGTGTGTTTTGAAATGCAATGAACATTTCCGATCATTGTCTCTATAAAGCATCTGGATTTCGAAGCTTTGAGAACAGGCCATTCGTTTGCAATTCTTGTGTCGCTTACATGATTTAAAAAACGTCGAACACGAGCAGCGGGCAACACTGAAATAAAAGTGTTGCTGAAATTTGGTATCTGGTGCATTCCAAGTGGGTGACACAACCCGCTGAAGAACGCCCCGCAACCCCTCTCAAAATATTTCGACACGCCAAGAGGATATTAACTGGCCTCCAAGGAGAAATACTTGCAACTCATCGAAAGTGAAATGTAGGTAGGCCCTTTCTGATTGGAATGAGGCACTGGAACAATGAACCCTGCTTCAGTTACACTCTCCTTCCCCCCTTGGCATGACATTTTTTTATCCAGCTTCACGAATAGTAGAAGCCCACTAATCCAGATGGGAAAAGGTTCAAAACTGTTGAGCTGACTTGAAAGCTTTCCTTTGTACCAGGGCTAGGGTGCACAACACATCCTCCCCTGGGAAAGAATCTGTAGAGCTTTTGAAAGGAGATATAAATAAGATTTTTTTTCCTTGCAAAACCTTCTGAACAGCTCACCTCCTTCCCAGCTGCTTCATCATTTATGTGCATCTATAACACAATACTATGCGGGTGCCGCATGCACACACAGCTCACCAGCACCGTGTCTTGCAAATGGCTCAGGAAGCAGCAAAACCAAAGGAGATGATGAGTAGTGTTGTTCCCTCTTGTTTCCTAGAAGAGACACTGCTGCCTGCTTGGACATTATCATTGCAACAAATTAATCTTTCACCGTACCCAAATCAGTGGTGGGATGCCATATAGGAAGGCTTACCACCCACTGTCCTGGTTTGCTGCTCACGAGAGTCTCAGCTCAGTTTCTTTCAGGGGCTGATTACAGGGGGCAAGATATTTCCTGCCAGAAAAGTGGTCTCCAACCCCACAGAAGTTGGCACGTGAATCTTGGAGGTATTCCCATATCAAATAATGAACCGGTGCGGAAAGTTGTGCTGCTAGGAATTGTCATTGGTCTGTCTGGACCTGCTGAAGCTACCAGGTGGCCTTCATGGTCCATCCCA
Source organism: Alligator mississippiensis (assembly GCF_030867095.1). Classification (NCBI taxonomy): domain Eukaryota; kingdom Metazoa; phylum Chordata; order Crocodylia; family Alligatoridae; genus Alligator; species Alligator mississippiensis. The sequence goes on along the minus strand of NC_081824.1, from coordinate 466,429,709 downwards.
GATACAGGGACATTGCATCCCTGCAGGAGACATGACGTCCATCCCTCCTCCAGGTGACAGCCGCCAGATGGAAGGTACCAGTATCCCACAGAAGATGCACGCGGGATAATGTGCAGATGCTGCCTCAGCCTGACGAAGGGTATTTATACCCGAAAGCTTGCAAAGAAGAATTTTTCTAACTATTTGAGTTGGCCTAATAAAAGGGATCAGATTTACCCAAAAAACCTTGTCTGCCTGCCGGATAATCTCGCATCCACATCAGGTTTCATCCTAATCTCTGCAACTGCGAATGCCTGAGGTTTAGCACTGCTTCTAAAATGGAACAGAACGAGCTCCAGATTGGCACGGAAATAGAGGGATCCTCAACAAGGATGCGCACAAAGCGCTACTCTTGGGGAACGGACAAACGCTCACATTAAAGCGAGTTCATAGAGGGAGTGGGACTTTACCAAGGAATGAACTGTTTGAGTGCCTGAAACAATTCTGCAGTAAAGTGAAGTGGGGCAGTCGATCCCTGGGTGAAACAGGACTCTTTACAGACTTCCCCGTGTCCCTTGTCGTCCCCATTGCTCTTCCCCAATTCCACCTGCACTTTGCCCCCTCCTTTTGGAGACGAAGCGACCAGTGCTACACAGTGCATTGGGGTGCAGGCGCCTCCACTGATTTTATATCATGTTTTAAGAGCACGTTCCACGGCCCGGACACATTTGCTACTCACACCATGCAGATGCTTTTGTTGAGCTACTGCCAGTGATGCCTAGATCCCTCTCTGACTCGATGCCATTAACTTAGGAAGGCAGGAGGTATACCAGCAGTTCCCCTCCCCGCCCTGCTATGCATTACTGTGCATTTATTACCAGTGCATTTCGTTTGCCAGCGTTTAAGACTCTAACATTTCTCGCCATTGTTTCTGGCCCTAAGCAATGGGTATCTGTCCTGTGCTAGTGTTGCCGTCTCACTATTCATGCTCCCCTTGCAACTACCATATTTTTTCGCATACTGCATGCCCACAAATAAGACACGCGCCTTGCTTGGGAAGGAGGCATGAAGAAAAATATGCTTTTTCTTGAGTCCTGGCTGAATTCTGACGGCAGGCGACCGTGACCACATGGCTGAATCCTGAGCAGTGCTACTTGGGCAAAAGCTCAAGAGTTAACTCTCTCTCGGCCACTGGCCAATTGCCAGCGGCTCAGCCAAAACTACCACCAATTCGCAGTGGCTGTGAAAGGGTTTTGTCGCTCTGACCCCAAGGGGTGAACTCTACCCCGTCCCTCCCTCCCTCCCTCCCTCCCTGAGGCTGGCAGAGGAAGAAGCACAGCAGCTGTGTTACAGCATCTCCATGCTTCCATTCCAGTGCTTTTAAACTTCCCGGCCTAAAGAGACTTGCTCCTATTTGGGAGGACTGATTTCTGGGGGAAAGGTGCACGTGGTATACAAGCAGATGCAGTAAATTAGAAACAGGATCGCTTAGGACTCGTGCTAACTTTCGTCAGGATGAAAGCGGACCCTTCAGTCTTACTCTGTCAGCTTCAACTCCAGGACAATCTTGCCCTATAACTGCTTAGTTTCTGTTGTAACGAATTCCTCAAACGTCTGCTCCTTTTTATTATGCAACCGACCCCTGCAATTCATTCTCACAAATCCAGGAGAAAAGACTTTCCTTTGCACAGCCCATGTTGGTTGGATGGATCTCGGTAGACATGCCTGGAGACTAAGGTCAGCATCTCCCAGAGACAGGATGGCATGCAGGCCCCCAGGTAGGCGTGGATATGCAGAAGCCCAAGAACAACAGGGAGGCTGAAAGGTTTCATAGATTTCATAGACATTAGGGCTGGAAGGAACCTTGAAGATCAAGTCCAGCCCCCTGCCCCAAGGGAAGGAAGTCAGCTAGGGTCAAAGGATCCCAGCAAGATAAACATCCAAGTGTTTCTTGAATGAGTCCAGAGTAGGTGCCTGCACCCCTTTTGGAGGAAGTCTAATTCCAGGCCTTGAGGGCTTGGACAGTAAAGAAGTTTTTCCTTATGTCCAGCCTAAAATGGTCACAGAGTTTATGACCGTTGGTTCTTGTCATCCCTTGGGGCGCTCTGGTGAGCAGACGTTCCCCCTGATCCTGATGCACACCACTTACGTACTTACAGGTGGCCACCAGGTCCCCCCTGAGCCTGCGCTTTTCCAGGCTGAAGAGTCTCATGGCTCTCAGCCTCTCGTCATAAGGTCTGTTCTCCTGCCCTCTGATCATGCGCGTGGCTCTCCTCTGCACTCTCTCGAGCTTCTCCACATCCTTCTTGAATTGCGGAGCCCAAAACTGGACACAGTACTCCAGCTGCAGCCTCACCATGGCCGAGTACAGCGAGAGGATGACAGCCTGAGATTTACTTGAGAAGCATCTATGGATGCAAGCCAGAGTTTTATTTGCTTTACCAGCTGTGACATCGCATTGGTGGCTCATGTTCATCTTGTGGTCAATCATGACCCCCAAGCCTCTTTCAGCCGTGGTGCTGCTGAGCCTACAAGCGTGCTGTGGGTTCCCCCCACCCCCCCGAGGTGGAGTACCTTGCATTTTTCGGTATTGAATGTCATCAGGTTTATATCCGCCTACTTACTAAGCTTTTCCAAGTCAGCCTGGATCACTAGCCTATCCTCAGGTGTGGACGCTATGCCCCAAACTTTAGTGTCATTGGCAAATTTGGCCAGTGCGCTTCTGACACCACATCATTGATAAAGCTGTTAAAGAGAACTGGTCCAAGGACAGAGCCTTGGGGGACGCCACTGGTCATGGAGCACCATAATGATTCGTTACCATCGACTACTACTCTCTGGGTCTGACCTCGGAGCCAATTTCCCGGCCATCCGACTGTGATGTAGCCGAGGGTCCACGAACAGCACATCACACTAGCAGTGAGAGGGAAAAGGCCTTAAGCAAAAGGCAAGTCAAGAGTTTCAGCCAGGTCTTCAGGTTTCCTTCTGCTCGCTTCACTGCCACTCAAATCTCCCAGTGCAGACATCAGCATCCTTTCTTATGGAGGATACCGCCAAGTCCTGACATTGGCAAATCACCATTTCATCCCTCAGGAGAGTTTTCCACGCACATCCAGCCAGTTCACCTAGGAGAGACCAGGGTCTCCCCCACCCATTACAGAGATCTGTGGGGGTAGGGGCTGTTTGGTTCATGGGAAGCAATGACACATGCCCTGCTTCCTGTAAATGTCCAATAATGAAATAACTGCTTCTCGGCAGCATCTCCCAGCACCATCCACAGCTACATTAAAATGTCATGAGCTCAGGCTGATGCTCCATAAACGAATGCTATTTAGTTAAAGGTCTAGATTACAGCAATCCCTCCGAAGAATTTTGAGCTGAAATGCCCATAACTGGTTAGGAACTCGGTTCGATGTCTCACATGAAAGACAACTGCTCCGGCAGCCCAGATCCCACTGTCCTCCGCACCCCGTTGGGCACTGGTTCAGCGGTGGCTCAGAAGGAAGGAATTTCCCTGGGTGCATAGCTAACATGACTTTCAGCAGACCTAGGAGTTCCTCGAATATCTCCCTGCCATAAAGAGAGCCTACTAAACTTGCAAGATAAAAGCAGATCATAACACAAGGGGCATAAATGCAGGTTGCCTTCATAGTTAAGACACCGCCTTCCCTCTGTTTCCTCGTGACGAGGGGCACAGACTCTGCCCACCGATTCCCAAACAGCCAAATGGAGGGGGTCTGTATCTCAGATAGTAAACGTGGGGAGCACCCCATCAGAATAAATCTCCTTCCAGTTGGGTTGGCATGGATGATCCTCACCGTTGGCCATCGCTCTTCCCAAAATGGCAAAAAGGGACCAACCAAAACCCGTGCCAAAGAGTCGGGCATAGAAGTTGGGGGTGTCAGACTCATTAACCTCATGGGTGCTGCCTATTCTGGCATCAGCAGCTCTGGGAGCTGCAACCAGGAGCTGAACGGACAGGATCTGGAGGCGAGTCACCCAGTCAAAGCTCCTCCGGCCAAACGAGGAACATCCACAAACTACGTTCGACACGTATGGGCTGTGGACGATATAGGTGGGGCTGCTCCTGCTTTTAGCATGCGGTTGGACTAGATGACCTCCTGAGATCCCTTCCAAAGTCATGTTCTAGGATTTCTATGACACTGTTGATATAGCTGTACTCATCTCAGCTACCCCTTCCCCATCTTCTCCATTTGTTATCAATGCTGAACTTCACTTCTGAGCCCCGCAGAACAGCATCCTGCTCTAGGCCTTCAAAACACTGTGTTCATCTGAAGGTGCTAGGAAGTGATTTAACTGGGAAACTTCCCTGCAGGAGTTCCCTGCATGTCACATAGACGCTTGAGGCTCCAAAGGGAGGCTGCTGATTGCATCTCCATAAGCAGCTTTCTTAGGACGGGGATGTTTATGTACCTGGTCCTCTATTGGCAGAAAGTCCCTCATTCATGGTCATCTTGTAATACAGTAAGAGGTTATGCATTTAACAGTTTTTGTTCCATTAGGTTTGCGGAGGAAAGCTGAAACCATGCCGTCAGCCAGGACGAAGCTAAGCTATGAATTGGTTTTGGATCCAATACAGAAGAGAGAATGAAGAGGGGATGAATGCATTCCAACACCTTTCTACGCCATCAGGATCTTTTTTTCAGTAAGCTTTCAACATCCAAAAAATCAGATATCACATAGCAGTGGGAGGTTTCACCTCCTGGGTATTAACACTTATGGAAAGTTTTGATTTAGATTGAAAGTGCCACCGGTAGAAAAGCAACCAAACTGCACTGCAACCCTGATGGAACAGAACATGAAGTGAGAGATGCAGGAGTGAGGCCTTGAAAATGAATGGGTCAAAACGGGCTTAATTCAAATGTCTTCGTGGAAGCAGGGGAATTCCCAAGAGCAGGATCTGGGGATGAACAGCGAGAGCACCAGCAGAATGGGGTCAAGAGGAAATTCAAAACTGGTTTGGGGCCAGAAATCCTTGAGGCTATCCAGATTTTTTTTTTTAAATCAGCTGCTCACCCTGTGCTTTGCTTTAAGGAAGGATGCAAAGACAAATCACACATACCTGTTTCACACCAGTCTTCATCATTAAGGAAATGGGCAGGTGGCTCTAAGAAATGCATTAGTATCCAGAACAAAGCAAAGCTGCATAAGGGTTTGAAATGAATTAAATCCCATCTGAAGGCAATGAAGAGGCTCTCGGGAAAGCAAGTTGAGGGGAGAAAACCAATAGGGACAGGATGTAGAGAAAAAAATACCTTAGACTTGCCTGTAGTGTGAATCCCCATAATGAGCAAGCCATCGAGTGCTGCCAGTGTTATGTAGCCTTCAAGGAGTTGGTCAATGAGCTACAGAGTTTAAATTGGAGATGCAAGTGACTTCTTGCATGGGATGGAGAAAGGGGGACAATCATCTCTTTGGCCCAACAGGATTCAGACTCATTTGGGATAAGGAATCAGCATCATTTTTGGCAGAATCAAAATGGCAGACTGCTTTCCCTTCTAGGGAGACCTGGCTATCCAAAGCAGATGGGGTTTGGGTGATGGCGTCTGGAAGTGACTGCATGCCTTGCAAAATGTCCAAACTGAATCTAGCACAGGGGCTCGAAAGTTTTGTTCAGAAAGGGCCAGACAGCACACCGGGGGCTGTAGGGCAGTCCGTCTGCAGTGCCACACTTTTACACTCATGGACAGAGCGTACATCTCCCGACTCGTACAATTGCAATAAGGAAAATCCAGCATCATGGCTTCATTCAGGCCCGAGTGGGACTGCGTGGCTGACTCTGGCCGATGAGCCTTGCTGGGCCAGCTCCCGTAACTGGGATCTCCCAAAACATAATGTAACAAGTGCCATTTATGGGGTCAGACCCTAGGTCCATCTTGCCCTGTCTCCTGTGTCACTTGGGGACAGAGAGCAGATGCTGGAAGGGAGATGAATAGGGGAAGACCAAGGTTGGTTTTTTTCTGGCTGCTCCTTTCTCACTTGCAGTCTTCGGTATTTAAGATCTAGGAAGCTGTGATTTAGAGGCCGTGCCCCTCACTTCCATGCACAATAACTGCTGATGCCCCTTTCTCCCAAAACCTGTCCGTTCCCTTGGTGAATCTGGTTACGCTGTCAGCTTCCACCACACCTGTTGGCAACGAGTTGCCCACTTCAATTATATTCAGCTTATCAGTATCTGGCGAGGAGGTGGTGGGGATCACAGAGCCCATTCCAAAGGGCACTGACTACCTTTGACGACAGAGCACAGGCCAGCTGCCGATGCATGCCAGCCAATTACTATGAAGAGCCAGGGGTTACAAGTGCACTGTCCTGCACCCTAAGAAGTCCCATAGTGAACCACATGCAAATGCTTTGCTGGCTGCCCAAGGGCCACACTTTGAGAGCCCCTGGTCTAGTGGGTTGATATCACAAAGGCCAGCCAAGAGCTCCCACGAGCTGCCCACACAACTGGGATTGCTACTCCATTGCTTCGGGAGCTCTCCCACCCGATGGAAAAGCAGCCCTGGGCCCTGAGGCACAGCACAGTGCTGGCAAGTGCGTCCTCTCCTCTCGCTCAGCTCACGACCGTGCAGAGCGGTTTTGCTTCCTTATATGGGCCGGCTGGACTGTGCTCCCCTGTTCAGTATCTGGCGTTTTGCTGGCATCGCACTGCAGGAACAGAGACACGGAGGGAACAAAACAATCCCACATGCTCTTCTGGAGGAGCTAACGCCCCTCTGCACGTGGACAGCAGTGACTCATCCGAGAGCTGAGCTTCGTGGTGGATTGCACTGGAAATGCGTATTCACACAGGTTCGTTCCCCCGACCTCCTTCCCAGAACCGCTTCCCCGTTCTACCGTAATTAGCTGTCTGTTTAGGACTGCATTCAATAAATCAGCAGAGTCGCTGCGAGGCAGAAATGCGGATGGACAGGCCAAATACCATCTGCTCCATTTATGACAACAGTGCCTCCGTCCACGTCCTGCACAAACAGCTCCGTTTTCCAGCTCTCCCATGTATATTTTAGTCCCTAAAACAAAGTTCTTTGAGCCCTGGCTCATGCTGCGCCTGTCCTGAGACCCTACACGTGCTCCACAGCTTCTAGTGGATTTCAGAGATGGCTTTTCGATTTTCTGCTCCTAAATGTCAGACTATAAATTTAACCACTTTGTGCATCAGGAAGATGGGGGATAATGATATCAACAGCTGTGCAGTGCTTTAACAGGTCCACCAGAGGGTCACTATAAAAATGCTGTGCGTTATTAGAGCTAGACACGTCACCTATGATGCTGCGATATGCCCAGGGCAATCTGACATAGTTTCATAGTTGGTCGGGTTGCAAGGGACCTGAGCAGATCATCCAGTCCGACCCCCTGCCATGGCAGAAAAGAGTACTGGGGTCAAACGACCCCGGCAAGGTGTTCATCCAGCCTCCTCTTAAAGACGCCAGGGTAGGAGCCAGCACCACTTCCCTTGGAAGTTGGGTGCAGATCCTAGCTGCCCTGACTGTGAAGTAGCACCTCCTGATGTCTAGTCTGAATCTACCCTCTGCCAGCTTGTGGCCGTTATTTCTTGTTACTCCCAGTAGTGCTTGGGGGAACAGGGACTCCCCCAATGCCTGCTGGTCCCCCTTGGCCAGTTTATAGAAGGCCACCAGATCCCCCCCTCAGCCTTCTCTTGTGGACGCTGAACAGGTTCAGGTCCCGTAGCCTCTCACTGTAATGTCTGCCCTGCTGCCCCCTGACCATGTGAGTGGCCGTCCTCTGAACCCTCTCCATGCTGTCCACATTCCTCCTGAAGTGTGGTGCCCAGAACTGGACGCAGTACTCCAGCTGCGGCCTGACCAGTGTTGCATAGTGGGGGAGGATCACCTCCTTGGACCTGCTCAAGATGCATCTGTGGATGCATGACAAGGTGCGGTTGGCTTTCCTGACCACGTCCCCTCACTGGCGGCCCATGTTCATATTGGAGTCTATAATGACTTCAAGATCCTTTTCTGCCGCTGTGCTGACGAGAAGGGAGTTCCCCAGCCTGTAGGTGTGCTGCTGGGTCTTCCTCCCCAGATGCAGCACCCTGCACTTCTCAGTGTTGAAACCCATCCTGTCCTCATCCGCCCACCCCTGTAACCCATCCAGGTCTAGTTGTATCCTGTCCCTCCCTTCTAGCATGCCCACTTCTCCCCACATCTTAGTGCTGTCTGTGAATTTGAACAGGGTGCTTTTTACCTCCTCGTCCAAGTCGCTGATGAAGATGTTGAACAGTGTGGGTCTGCGGACCGAGCCCTGGGGGACCCCACTGCTCACATCCCTCCAGGTCGAATGTGACCCATCCACCACCCCCCTCTGGGTGCGGCCCTCCAGCCAATTCGCGACCCATCTGACTGTGTAGGCATCGACACCACAATCTCCTAATTTTTTAATGAGAATGGGGTGGGAGACAGTGTTGAAGGCCTTCCTGAAGTCCAGAAAAACTACATCCATCACAACACCTGCGTCCAAGGATTTTGTGACCTGGTCGTAGAAGGCCTCCAGGTTGGTCTGACAGGACCTGCCCCTAATGAACCCATGCTGGTTGTCCCTGAGCATAACCTCCCTTGCTGGCCCCTTGCAGATGTGCTCCTGGATAATTTTCTCAAGGAGCTTCCCCAGAAACGAGGTAAGACTAACTGGCCTATAGTTTCCTAGGTCCTTCTTCCTCCCTTTTTTGAAAATGGGGACCACATTGGCCCTTTTCCAGTCCTCCGGCACCTTGCAATGACCTCTGCTCATTCCCTCAGCACTCTGGGGTGGAGGTCGTCAGGACCTGCTGATTTGGACACATCCAGTCCCACCAGAAGCTCCCTGACTAGGTCCTTACTGACCCTGGGCCTGGCTGCGCCTCCCTTGGGACCATCGGGGATCCCAGTGGCGGGGATGACCTGGTCCCTGCTCAGAAAAATGGAGGCAAAGAAATTGTTAAATAGGTTAGCTTTGTCATCTGGTGCGACGACCAGATTTCCAAGTGTGTCTTGCAGAGGCCCCACGTTACCTGGTACCTTCTTTTTACCCCCTACGTATTTAAAAAAGGATTTGTTATTCTTGATCCGGGTAGCTAGTCTCAGTCCCATCTCCACCTTGGCCTTCCTAACAGCCCCCCTACAATCCTGAGCAACCGAGGCATAGTCCTCCCTGGTGATGGCCCCTCCCTTCCATTGGGTGTACGCCTCCTTAGCTTTGAGGCGTTCCCGGATGCTTTTGGTGAGCCATGGGGGCTTCTGAGCACTCTTGCCCCCTTTGATCCGTGTTGGGATTGCCACCCTTTGGGCTTGGAGGATTGTCTCCTTCAGGAACGACCACTCTTCTTAGACTCCCAACTCCCCAACCCTCCGGGACCTCAGTGCCTCCCCACCTAGTCTCCCTAGCTCAATGAAATCTGCCCTCCTGAAGTTCAGGACGGCTGTCTTGCTGCAGGCTTTTGCCACCTTGCGCTGGATGGTGAATTCCAGCAGGTGATGATTGCTGTTGCCCAGGTGGTCGAGCACCCGCAGTCCCTTCACCAGGTCGTCGCCCATGGCCAGGACCAGGTCTAATAAGGCATTTCCCTTGGTGGGGCTGTGCACCTCCTGGGTTAGATGGAGGTCCTGTAACACGGCTAGGAAAGTACATGAGCGGTCAGACCAGGCCAGACATACTAGCACGAAGAGAAAAAATCTCACTTCCTAGCTATGATACACTGTGATCCAGCCATGACATACTGCTCCCATCACCTTAGCATCTAACTATCTTGATTTTTAACGTATATGTAAGGACACCCTCATGAGGTAGGGAAGTGTATCCAAGGGAAAGTAGGGAGACCTGAATGGAGAAGCTCTGATATACGGGAGAGCTGAGATTCAGAGGGTGCATCTACATGCTTAACTGCGCAGTAGCATAGTTTACTGTGCAGTAAGCATGTGCGTCTACATGTGCACATGCTTACTATGCAATAAACTTCACTAATGAGTAAATTTGCTACCTGCAAATGAAAGTAGCAAATTTACTTTGAATCAGTAACAGTGTAGTAGTGCTTGTGCAGACACCTGCCCAGGAGCAAATTACTCCCGGTGAGCTGCCCACCAGGGGCAGGGGGGATTGCTCCCTGCCGCTAGGAGCTGCCTGCTGCTGGGGCAGACTCCGCTGCTGAACACTGGGTGAGGACTATGTCCCCTTGCCTCCGCAGCAGGATGCTCCAAGATCTCGATTAGGGAGCAGGGGCCTGGGAGATGCTCATCTCCTAGTGCCAGCTCTGTAGTCAGTCGTGGAGCTGGTGCTGGGAGATAAGGGTCTTGTGGAGGGTCTACGCTGCTCTGCCTGCTCTCTACCCAGCTCTACGAGCTAGGAACAAGCTCCCCAGTCTGTTCCCCACCCAGCTTTATGCTCGTGTAGCTGAGCAGGGAACAGGCTCCCCAGCCTCTAACCCATGTGCGGGGTCACGGGCAGGTCCCAACCCCATGTCCCAATGGGGTGATCGAGGCATAGGGCTTGGAAAGAGCTGCAGGGGAGAGGCAGGTCCCAGCCCCCTGCCCCAATCTGTTCCGTACACACGTAACGTGCAGACAGCACCAAGTGCGACATACAGCACGACAGCCAGATGCTGTATCCCCACAAAAGTAGCTGAAGCAGCAGCAAGCGGGGCCCACATGACATAGTGGCCTATATACCCCTCAGCTCTCTGAAGGGACTTAAACCCACATCTCCTCCAGCAACCCCAGAGGGTGTCCTAGGCACTAGACTGGACAGAGATGAGCTGAGGGGTTTTCACCCCTCTTATTGAAACCATGCCACTATGCAGGCAGTTGTAAAAGTCACAGGGTGAGAAAAAGCCTGACTTGGCAGCCCAGCAGTGAGGCACTGCCCTGGGAAGGAAGCCCGAGTAACAGTCCCTGCTTCCAAACTGCTTATGCATTTTATTCAGCAATACATTAATGCAAAAGGTATAAGCAGGCTTGGGAGCAAGGGTCCAGTCTTCTACCCTGCTCCTGTTAAGTGGCCTCAGCTGTGTGGTTTTCCCTCCCAGTCCGTTCTCTCCGGCCCCAGTAATCTCACATTTGTGTCTACAGTGGCACAGCTCCAGCAGGAGGGGTGGGGTGCCCTCGGCAGAGCCTTGCCCAAGGCCCAGTGGGTAGGGTACTTTCCTGAGAGAGAGAGGAGGAGAGATGAGTTTGGACACTGGCAGGCTGAGAAAGGCTTCTTAGGAAGTGCTCTAACCACTAGGCTATCACATACAAGGTGGATGCCATCTCCTTCTCCAGCTGGGTTTTCAATGAAAAGAACTCCCCTACCTTGGGGGTCTTCAAAAGGAGGTTAGATAGGCATCTGGCTGGGGTCACCTGACCCCAGCACTCTTTCCTGCCCAGGCAGGGGGTCGGACTCGATGATCTGTTGAGGTCCCTTCCCACCCTAGCATCTATGAAAACCCAGTTCTTCTCTTGTGCCCAAAGGGATGTCTCAGGTGTCCAAGTCCAGGAGAGGGTTTTGGCAGCAAACCCCACTCTCGCACAGGTGCCCAACAATGGGCTGCAAGATGTGTCAGGTCAGTCGAGGAAGGGAGACCCAGCCCTGACCCTGGCACTTCCCAGTGGCTGTGGTAGGTGTTCCCAACCTTAGCAATCCCAATCCAAAACACCTCTCTCCCCATTCGCTGTATCCAGAACACAGGCCTAACCCGTGTTTGTGCACTCCACTCCTAGTGGCGCCCGTGCAGCTTGCTGAGTGTTGCCACACATTTTCCTAGAGTCACTCAGGCCAAGACCCACAAAGGGACTGACCAACAACGATAAAAGGAAGTGGTGGGGGTGGAGCCAAGAACCAACCCAAGGAACTGGAGAATGACAGCAAACACACCAAGACGCCATTCAGAACTTACAGGGGTAACTAAGCCAGAAGATGCCCCTTTCTCCTCTGGGGTGGGAAGGGAAAAAGCCAGTGCATGCATTTCCCAGCACTTCATTGAATTCAACAGAGTGCTGAAATATTAAAAGGGGCTCTCTCTGAGCACCTTCTGACTTCCCAGCTTGTGCGTGCGCCTCGCTAATAATTCTCTCTGCGTTCACCTGTTCATATCCTTTGACAGTCTCCAAGATTCCTTATACATGGTGAAATTTATCTGAATGGTCATTAGAGAAGACTGAGAAGTAACACAATTCCCCAAGAATAAGCAGCAACAAAAGGTGGCAAACATTTACAGGATTTTATTGTTTAATGGTACTCTTCAGAATATACTTCCAAAGGTAACAAGAAAAATAGAAACATTGAAGTGCTTATTTTTCTGCAAAAGATACAAAAATTTAATACAAGGCTTCCCATTCTCTTCTAAAGGCTGCCCCATCACCATTAAGACACATCCCAAGAATGTCAAACTGCATCCAGTTTGTGGCATCAGGCTCCATTTCTGATGTCTATGGATATGGTGCCACACTTCACCCCCCCCCCCTCCCCCCCCCCCAATTGCTAGCTTTCTTACAGTCCCCTGTGGGGGAAAGCTGGGTTGGGGAAGGGGGAGTGTTTAAAGCAATTAAATGGAGCTCTCTGTTTTAATCCAGATCACTTAACCTCAATTTATAGACTGCTAATTGTAGTAAAACCATTCACTCTGCAGCAGAAGCAGCTGCTGAGAGCATTTGCTTTCATTTAGGTAAAGGAGCTGGTGATTTGGGGGAGTTTGTTGGGAGGCGCGTTAAATTTCCATTGTTCAGCATCTTGATCTACCAACAGAAATGGTCTTATAGCAATGCCTGGATTAATTATAGCTTCTTTACTAATGCATCTAAAACACCTTCAGCCTGAGCACTGAACACATTTCTTGGTTCACGCCTTCACTCTTTTACTTACCTTTATGGAAACTGGCTCCATTTGAGACACTGAACTGAGGGCAGGTTTTCAGGGCATGCCTGGTGCTCATTCTGATGCACCTCAGAGGGCCCTATTTTCCCAGCTGGGCACCCAAAAATTAAAAAGGTGCTTGAATTCGTTAGTTGCTTTGGATAATCTAGACTTCAATACTTAGCACAATATCAGTTATGAGTTCCTTAGGGCCAATATTTTGTTATGAGGCATTCGGACAGACTACTGGACTTAAAGAAAAAAACCAACCCTAAACTGTGCATGGTATGTGCCCACAGTACTGGAAACAAATAGAAGCCAATGAGGAAGGAGTTGCCTATTTCACCCATGCTGCCAGCAGGTACATTGACACTGTGATAAGGACAATCCCCAAACACAATCCCCACTGAGTCATGAGGCACCCACTTGCAGAACATCCAGGTCCTTTCCAGCCATGGCCAACCCCCAGTTACGCTGCATCCAACTGTGTGGGAAGCCTTAATGATGTTTTTGCAAAGAGTGACAGAGCACAAGTAACGTCATGGTCTATAATTAGAAATCCAAGCACTTTACAGAGGACGTACTCAAGGAAGAAAAGATTAGGAGAATTTTATATGCAGTATGATGTCCAATGTAAGATTAGAAGGAACAGAAATAGAAAACTATTTACCAGTCTTGGGGGGGAAATCAAGTCCATTACATCCAGGGAAAGCTGAAGCAGATGTTCGGTATTCGTAACAGGTCCTTGGGTGCTTGCACATCACAGCTTTTAACTGCAATGAAGGTTTAGACCAATGGGGAGGAGGGGAGAGAAAAAAGTCAAAGCGATGTCATAAAACGACTGCTTACTTAGTCCATCTACCACTCGGGAAATGGGCTTTGGCACCGAGCACATCAAAGGCCAGGCTTAAAATAAAATAAAAATGTCAGAATGTAAACAAGTGAAGCACTGGCCAAGCATTTGTCTCCAGTTTGCTTTTAGCTGTGGCTTTCTATACCGGGTCATAGAGATGGCTGAAAACAAGCACAACGGATACATTTTTCCGGTCTGACAAGCTCACTTACATGGTAAGCAAGATACTTCACATCAGGAAAGCCTGTTGGCTGCTCTGCTCCAATGAGGACGTGACATCTCCCAGCTGCCCAGGGATTGAGGGGAGAGGTTCACCTCATTTCTTCTGGAAGAAGCCCATGATGGAGACTTGTTTATTGGCTTTGCTGGCAGTGGCTGCTCCTTTCTTTGGGCCCCTCCGGTCCTCCTTGGGATCCTTCTTCACAGGCGCCGTAGACTGCCTGTGCAGAGCTGCTGGCTTCGCTTTTGTGAATTCCTCCTCGCTGTCAGTACAGGATTCGCTCTCATAAACCTTTTCGGTCACTGGAAAGGGAAGGCATCAGGAACAGTTCAGGTTAAACCTTTGCATTGGATCTCATGGAGGATAGCAACCTTCTGTCTACTTGGGGCCTACGAGAACATTAGGAGGTCCGACCAACAACCACCTAGCCCAACAACCATCCCCAATTCAAGGAGTGGTTGGGATGGGTGGAAGGGGTATAATGTGAGCACAGATCAAGTAGCGATCTCTCTGCAGGGACAGGGTGATCTCACAGACAGACAACCCTGCCTCACTCTCAGAAAAGGTCACTGTCCTCATGGCCATGGGAGATATCTAGCACAGGGAAGTGAGTCAGCTTGCCCCGGGTCCCGTGGCAGCTCAGTGACGGGGCCAGAACACAACTCAGTCTCTGGAGTCCAACTCGGGTGCTTCATAACACAAGCCAGATAAGCCTCCTTTTATTCCCAAAATAAAAGTGAAGAGAAAAGTGGGGAAAAGAGGCTGAATAAGCAGTTGTGGATGACACAGGTCACCCTTGTATTTAGGTCAGTGTTTCCTGACCAGGGTGCCAGGGCACCCTGGGGTGCTGCCAGATCCTGTGAAGGGTGCCATGAGGTATGAGCAAGGTATGAGGAAATCAGCAGATAAATTAAGCAGATAAGCACAGGCTCGAGCTTGCCCCTGCCTGGATAATCCCCCCCCACTGTGCAGCCTCTCTGCAAGAAGGTAATATACATTAGTTTTTTAAATCGGGCGCCACTCATTGCCCACAAGCTATGCAGGGGTGCCTCAAGTCCTGTAAGGGGTTCCTGGAGTCCCAACATTTGGAGAACCAGATTTAGGTCCTTAAGCCATGGCCACATTCATCCACAGATCATGTGCACCACAGGCAGGTTCCCTATGTCTCCGCTGTGCAGGGAGGAGCGATCACATCCATCGGCGGGGCAACAGCTCAATTTCCATATACCATATTTTCTCACATACAATGCACACCTTCCCCTCTGCCAAAATCAGACCCCCCTCTACCCCCCCCAAAATTGTGGTGCATGTTTGAAGTGGTGAAGCAGTTTTCTTGACTGAAGAAAGAAAACTACTGGAGAGGCTGCAGCTGTCAAGGGGGCTGCCGTGTGTGTCTGCTCAGCAAACTGAAGAGGCGGAGGTTTACATCAACCCCCTCACAGCCATAGCTATCGGCACAAGCCACAATGCTCAGCCCAACACAGCAAGCTGTTAGTAGTCTCTTGATGAGGCTTGTGATGTGGAAAAAACACTATTTACAGGAATTTATGTAAACGAGCTACGAGCTACGGTAAAGAAGTAACAGTTTTGCTAATGCCCTTTGCAAGGGTCTAGCCCCTATCCTTGTGTGACAGAGTAAACCCTCCTGGTAACAGAGTATCCAGGAAGTGTGTCACTGCAGGAGACCGTTGGTCACACGAGGAAGTTCCTGATGCCACACTTCCTGGACACATTATGTCACACTTTCAGCCATGATTCTGCAAAAATGGGGCTTTTTGTTGGTTTGTTTTTTTACATTCTGCCCTCCAAAAACCATAGGTGCATGTTTTATTTGGGGAGGGTGTTGTATGTGAGAAATGATGCCTCCAACCTGTAGGGTGCCAACAAGAGCAAAGATCTTTGTTACAAAAAAGCCTAAGGTTGATTTGTAGCAGACCTTAAGACATCAATCTGCTCCACGCAGACCAGCAGAAGCCACCGCTGCCGCGTTTTCAGACACTGACTGCCTCCCAACTCAGTAGCAAATGCTCCCACAACGACACAACTAAGGTCTCCTGTGTGGAAATGCACGTTTTCCACCATTCCTTATGGATAACATGCTACTCAGACACCCTGGTTTTACCAGCTTCCAAGCACCCACAAATCTCACTGGGGTTGTTCAGACAATAAGTAAGGTCTAAACATGAAATGAGACCTCACCAGGTGCTGCAAGCGTATGGCATTTCTGAAATGCGACAATGAGCTCCACCCTCTCTATATTACAGCTTTCAGGTGGCCTCTGGCGGAAGCTCTAATAATTTAGAGAGAGTCGTGGACTATAGCAACGTGGCTACTTTGTAGAAGGGTAAAAATCGTAGGAATCTGAAATCAGTCTTAAGGAAGGGATTCATTTAGCAACTCCATCACTGCTGTCAGTGCTGGAGGGCTGAGGTCTATAAAGCACTTACTAAAATGGATTTGGAGTCAACTCCAGTGCTAGAAGCAGTCAGCTGCTATACACTAATATTTTTGGTATTTTTCCAGTGAACCATTTTTCTTTCGCATCTGCCCTCTTCTCTACAGGTGTCTGAACTTCACCACTTCCAGAAACCTGGCTCTTGGTTGTATCAACATATCAAAGCAAACAAGGTCTTCTATACAGGAATGTGAAGAGAAATAAAATCTAATCTTGTACTAATCCCTGCTCCTTTGGGAGACTGGATATTCAAACACATCTAGCAGTTTAAGGAGCTATTTTATTCCTAGCCAACTCATTTCGCACCTTTGCTCTTTGCAGACTGTAACTTAGCCTGGGACATTTATCCATCTGTGTATAGCCACTTCTGGAGGGTTTGCCCTGGAGAAGGTAGCAGGCTGAAAGAGGCTGTCCATAAAACAGAACTAGCAACTGCAGATGGACCTTTGCTCTGCTGCTCTGCATTTCTGCAGCAAGCTGGTACACATTTCAATGCTGCTTTTCCAGATTCCCACAAGCAGGGATTGAAATTCTCTCTCCGGCCTGGTCCCAAGCCGAGTGCTTGGAAGGAAGAGTTTGTTAATCCTGAAAACATCCCAGGTGATGTCAGCAATCAACCCTGCAAGATCAGAGTTAAACAATGCCTGGCCCTTGAGCTTTTGTGCCACGCTGCTACTTCAGTTAGGCTGCAATTTCCCCCCGTCCCTGGAGTAGTGATGTTGGAGCAGCCGCAAGCATCAATGCAATAGCGTCAAAGTGTAGCAGCTTAGGGCTACCCCCTATCCTTATGGGACCTGGGGCTCATCTACACAGAGAAGTTTTTCTGGTACAACTCATGGGGTGAATTTAAACCAATGAAATTAAACCAATATGACCCAGTGCACACATGCTCTTAGAGTGTAAACAGATGTTGCCTTTGTGCTGCCAGAAACCTTTTTATAGCCAAGCACACAGATGTCCATGTCCCTTGTCATGTTGCAAATGCCCAAAATGTATAGTTGTGACATGGATGGAATGATTTTGTGGCTACTATTTTGCAGCCAACATGTTTGCTTTTAGGCAGGAGAGTCTGGGCTACCTGCACTCTCCAGCCACCCAGGGGAGGCAGTCCCCAGAAACACCTGCCTAGGTTCCACTGTTTCCAGGTCCACAGGCACATGTCGACACTCCAGTGTGGTCCCAGGACTGGGACTGCCGAACAGGTGGGTCCCGGGCTGGGTCCTCACTGCAGCTGGCTTTCCTCACTTACAGAGATGTAGCTCAGATTACTCAAGGCACATCTGCACAAGGAGGGAATGCATCACCCGCTGCCCTACAGGGTCACCGGGCAAAACGATGGGCAATGTGTGTTTCACCCAATGAAGTGGATCTGCTGAGCTGGGACACATCCCCATGCAGCTGATCCACTTTATCTGGCAGTGTCCATTTATATTTTATAGCCTTCGTCCAGCATAGGCGTGTCTTTTGGTTTAGATTACATCACTTAAAAAGGATTTAAGTCGAACAAAACCAGCACACATTACACTGGAGGAAGACCATCCACAGAGGAATCTAACTGTAAAACCAAACCAGTGTTATTAAGTTCCCCTGTATGAAGAAGCTCTGATATACAGAAGTATGAGCAGTCAATACAACTGACTCCATGCTATGAAGGTATGAGCTTGCTAAGTCTGCAATGCTAGTACACTTAACGCTGATGTTCTTCTGCATCTGGACAAGTCCTTCATAATAACCTCTCTGGGTAGCTTGTTCCAGTGCTTTACTATCCTAAGGGCCTGAACCTAATTTATGCCCGGTACCTACAATTCCCACCAACTTCAGTTAACATTGCAGATGCTCAACATCTCTCAGGGCAACACCTCAAAGTACTGGACTTTCTTTCTAACTGTTGAAGTTTTTGGGCAGGTAGCAGCTAACATTATGAGTTCAAGGAAGGATCTCTTTGCCCTGTTCAGGCTTATTTCAATCATTTTTTAAAAAGGTATGAATTTCTTATTTCGGTGACTACAATGCTTTATATCAGCCTGAGAGGTCTGCAAGATATTTAACATTAAAATTACTAGGCTTGTGCTGAGAAGGGATGAAGAGAAACAAGACAACATGGTGTCGGTAAGAGCTGGACTGCAAACTGGTGCACATTTCTGCTTTGGCATCGCAGTCCCATCTGACTCTCCCCTTCTAACATGAAGCCTCTTCCAAATGCACTGCAAGGGGGCTGCATTCCCCCTCCATAAAATTGTTGTGGATGTTCGTTGCAAACCAGAAGTTTGCATTTCACAAGAGACCATTTAAATTCATGGTTGAGGAGGTGAGGGGAGACAACCTTCCCAGTGCCAATACATTTGGGAAAGGCTGAAGAGGAAATACAAAGCAGGAATAGAGGCTTTAAAAGATCATTGTGGTGAGTTCTGGAGATGGATCTTATTAGAACACTTAGTTGTGGAGCAAACGGGGGGGGGGGGGGGGGGTTGTTTTGTTTTTTAGTAATATTTTCCTTCCAAAAAAAGTCTTAGCAGTTCATCTAGAGACAGGAGTGCAACACCCCATTAATGCAACTAGGCAAATCAAAGACCAGTTTCTGGATAAACCCATTTCCCTCTGACATAAATCCAGCATGAGAGACTGGTTACTGTTCTAGCCTGCCTGTTATTTAGTGTTAGCTTTGAGTTTCTTCGAAAAGACATATAAAGTTCCTGGGAAACTTGCAAACATGGGACCCACTCCTCTACTTGAGCTGTTTGAGCTACCTAACATCTACTCAAATCAAAGGAACACACTCAGCACACTCGATGCACACTCAGCTTCTCATCTAATTGGGCACTATGCATAATGGACTTAATGCCACAAATGAATACCATATTTTCCCATATAAACCATGCATCTTTTCCCCTAACTAGCTGCTGGAGATTCGGGTGTGCAAAATAAGCAAAGATACAGGGAAATTGCAGTTTCACTTTCATCAGGTAGAAACTTAAGTGACCGAAAGTAACTCTGCATATGATCCACAAAGGGTGCATGTACATGAGATGTGTTAATATGCATTGTGGGAGTGTGCACTGCTGTGCATTATGGGAGCGTGGCTACATGCGTGCGCCCTTAATGCGCATTAACTTAGGCTAATCGCACCTAAATTTAATACCTGCAAGTGCAGGTATCAAATTTAGGTGTGATTAGTTAAAGGACATTAATGCACCTGTAGATGTGATCTGCCACTAACTTTAGTGCCAGGTCTACCCTGCCACTGGGGGGCTGGCCTAAGCCTAGCCCCAGGGCCCCTGGCAGGCTACCCCTCCTGGCTTTAAAGTTAGTCCCAAGTGCTGGCAGCCACATGGTCGGAGGATGGAGCTCCCCCAGTGGCCACAAAGGCACAAGGCAGGACAGGAGGAACTTGGGACTAACTTTAGTTCCAAGTCCTTGCACATGTAGACACCTGCCAAAAACTGCTTAATGCGTATTACCTTAATGTACATTAAATTTAGTTGAGCTTATTTGCACATGTAGATGCACCTAAAGAGCAATAATAAGCAGGTTCAGCTCCCTAGTTGCTGCTACTAAGTTACAAGGGAAGATCTTTTTTCTTCATTCTGCCTTTCAAAAACAGGATGCGTATCTTATTCTGGGATATGCTTTATGCAAAAATATATGGTAATACCTTTATCCACTTTTCCTGTCTAAAGCCGAGGGGTGACACGTAGGGGGTGCACGCGTACCCCTTGCAAAAAGGACGGTCCCTAATCACCCCTGGCCACCGCTGCTGGCAGTGTCTGCGGGAGCTCCCCGCTTACCACCACCGCTGCACTCCCACCGCCACCAGTGCAGCCATGCCTCCCCAGCCGACAGCTGCCTCTATAAAAGGTTACTTCCTTCTCAAAGCACTCCTGTAGAGCAGGGAAATAGTCTCAGAGGAGATACTGATTCCTTCTGTGACCTGGAGCAGAGTCACATTTCAACCAGGGATAGACTTTAGAAGTTTCTGGGTTGCCCCTGACCTGTGCTGTCCAAGCCCAGAGCAGAGAACCTCCTTTTCCCAGGAGGAAAGGTCCACGCCCCAAATAT
Organism: Alligator mississippiensis; assembly: GCF_030867095.1. Classification (NCBI taxonomy): domain Eukaryota; kingdom Metazoa; phylum Chordata; order Crocodylia; family Alligatoridae; genus Alligator; species Alligator mississippiensis. The sequence continues at coordinate 466,409,306 of NC_081824.1, read as the reverse complement.
GCTGTTTGCTACTCTGACCTTGCTGACTTGTGGTACTCTGCATTTATACCAAGTTCCCACACCAGGCAGCTCTGGAATGCTCTGATTACCCAAGCCAGCCAGAAGGTACCCCTGAGCCTCGCCCTGCATTGGTGCTACCTTTTAGAAGGTGGGAGTTTTTTCAAAGGGAGCGCAAGTGAATGAAGCATTTGGGCTGGCTACTGTGGGAAGGAAAAGGACGCAAGAAAGAAAAATACTTAAAATGCTTTCTTATTAGCAGGATAAATCTGGTGAGAATTCCACCACATTGTCTCTGGCTCCTTCCTTCAGGAGAGTGAAGGGGAAGGGCAGAGGAAACCTCAGAGCCCAGGGAAAGAAAAACAAAGGGATGTAGTGGGCATCTCCCCAAGTGCAAAACATGAGACACCACCTGGCTGACTCTCCAGTACAGTGTCCCTCCTCCCTGCTATGGTGGATGGGAAGTGAGCTTGTCTTACCCATGCAGCCTTCATCATCCACAGATGTTTTGGATTTCAGCACACGCCTCCGCTTCCGTTTCTTGCCTCCTGTTGAAGCCTGAAGGATATGAAAGCAACGTGAGAGATACGGCAGAGGGCACGTACAAAGCTTTTAGGAGCATGCTGGCCAGAAGTCAAAAAACCAGAGTCCTGAGATTCAAATGAGGTCTGACTTGTTTTTAACCTGTTCTCCCCCTCCCAGCATGCCCTGTGGTTTGGCTTCTGCCAACTGTTAAGATTTCACCCCAGATCAAGACAAACCTAAGGAAAGAACAGAAATTGAACAACGTAAAAAATGATCCCTCCCTCCTACCCTGGGCACAGTTGTTTTTGGAGTATTTGTGTGGGTCTATTGGGGTTCTGCTGCAATAAATGAACTGGGGTTACAGTGAAGCTGCCCACAATCGCTCAGATCAGAGGTGCTCTAACTTGCAATAAGACACTACCTTCTCCATGACACTTGCAGTTATGGGAGAAAGTCGAGTATTTTCCACTTCAAGAAGAGAGAATTCCACTTCTGGCTTTGCCCATGACTCCCTGGGTCCAATCTGGACATCAGGAGTAAAAATACCCAAAACAGTAATAAAAGAGCAGTACTCTGCTCAAATCCAGGCTTCAAGCCTGGGCTCTGTTAATTTCTACAGACATGAGAGAGACCTATTACTTGTTTCTGCCCAAAGACAGAATACTGCAGGCCTAGAATGACGGCTTCACAATTCGATGGGTGAGATTTTTTAAATAGGCATGCTTAAGTTCTGCAGAAATGGATGTGGTGGTAAGAGGTGGCGGTATAACGTGCTCCTACAAACTGACTCGTGTGACGGATTTGAGACGTGAACTTGACCTAACCCAGAGTTGTTGCTAGGCTTAAGGTTAGAAAGATATTTGGAAACAGTCATTAAAAAAAATTACATAAATGCCTATTGTCACCACAGCTTACCTTTACCTCCGTGGATGCAGGTTCCAGCCCAGCCTTTGGTGGGGGCTCAGGAGAAGGGGTGGGAGCTCTATCCTCTTGAGATATGGAAGACGCTGGGCCATCTGCTGGGAGAAATGGACATATGAATGCCATTTGGGATAAAGCCCCGCTGTAGCCTTCTGACATTTAACACCTCACTTGTTAAGTATTTTATTAGCAAGCCCCAGTGCAAACTCTTCCTGGTTGTGAGACTACTGTCAGGCACACTTGTAACCATGATTAGGCATACGAGTAATTCAACTGTAAAACGTGGTGTATACCATGGTTCCCCATGGCTGTCAAGGAGAAGAGTATTCTTGGCATCTTTAGGCAGGAAAATCAGGCCACTAACTTTAGGCACCAAATCAGGAACATTTTGGTGTCAGTTAGTTGCTATATATTTGTTTCAGTCACTCACCAACTAGGAGGCAAGGTGACTTGCTTAGAGGTTACATGGACCTAGGAACCAGGACTCCAGACTCCATATTCTTAGATCCACGTATGACTGGGATGAAGCTACTTAGCTCTTCTCCTGTTGGTAAAAACAATGCTAGGCTTAGCTCACATGGGTGCTATGACAGACATTGTTTATCTTGGATTAAAAAGGAGTTTCAGTGCAAGTTACTACTATTAACTCTAAAAAGAGGCACCCTGCCCTTGCTGTAATCTTTATACAAGTAGATTTCTTTATGCCATGAAACTTTTTACAGCTTTGTACCAGAGAACTAGTGGTAACACAGTCTTGTGATTCTAGATAGGGCAGAAACAGCACTAATGCCTCATGGCTTAGCCACACAAGATCAGAGAGAAATTACCAAGGCTTGTAGCCCTGTGCAAGATGTGGAGGTGGCTGTGAGTAGATGGGAGACTGCAGCGTATTGGCATGCAGGCAGAGGAGAGGGGCCTAGTTTTGTTAAACAGGCTCGGTCCTGACTTAAATGGCTCTAAAGAGTCTCCTCCAATGGAGGGGAAATTGCTGTCGTGGGAGGCTTCGAACAAAGAGAGAGTGCAAATAACGTGGGGGGAAGAGAAATGCATCTGACCTATTGCTTAAGAACACTGGAACTGTTGGACCAGGGGTGCAAAACAGAGCGCTTGTTTGGCATCACCGCCTCTCTGCCTTGGCTGGCTGTGGAGCAGTACTCACAGCGTATCTGTAACGTGAATGCTGGATCCGTAACTACCCCAGCCGATTAGGTCAACACTAAGAGTTATGACTGTGCCAGGCGTGTGGCCAGCTGACCTTCAAAGGTTAAGCAGGGCTCAAGTGAAACAGCGGTTGGCTGCCAATGCTAAACAATAAATTATGTTCTTCGAACAAGGACTCAACCTCCTAACTACAGCAGCAAGCAAGGCACAGAAATGCGCACAGCGAGTGAGAGAGCATGCTTCGCTACTGCACCTCCCTCCCAACAGCGGGCACCTGGAAGGAGTTGCACACAAACCAGAAGCGGGTAACTAGCCCTTTCTGAAGATGCCTGCTGCTGAGGAGGGACTAAGTTCACCGCTGGGTTTTGTAGGGTGAGAAGCTGCAGACAGCTGAACATCTTCATGACTTACAGCAGGAGGCTGCAAACCGTGGCCCACAAGGGAGCCAATTTGACCAACCTACAGACATTCAGTGGCGGGAGCTCTCCTCGTGCTGCCATTGGGAGAAGTGGCAGCAGCGGTGGCAGCCACTGGGTCATTCCAGCCTGCCCACCAAAAGACTCACATGTAGAGCCTGAGCCATTCACTGAAGGCCTGCCACAGAACTAAACCTATTACTGATGGGGTTATGAAAAAGCAGGATTGAGGAGTAGGAGTGGCTTCATCAGGGGATCTGATTTGGAGTCAGGAAGGAATTTTACCCCTTTGTCAAATTGGTACGGACTCTGGGGTTTTTTGCCTTCCTCTGTAAGGCAGAGCACAGCCTCTTCCTGGGATCTCTCAAACGTATTTTAAACAGGCTTTGCAGCAGCAGGATGTTGGCCACTGCAGTCCTGCTTTACCTGTGTAGCTTAGGGTGTGAGGTCTTGGGCTGTATCAGGGTTGACTGCATAGATTTGCTAGATTAGAGAGTGGACTTATATAGGATGTTTTGGATAGGGCTGATCCTGTCTCAGGCAGATGGCTGGCCTAGATGACTTCTAGAGGTCCCTTTCAACTCCACTTCTCTATGATTTCTCTTGCATTAATTTGTTCAGGCAGCCAGGCCCCCACACTGTATTAATAGAAAATAGGTGGGAAGGGTCATCTGGTTCAACCCCATGCTTGAAGCAGGATTTCCTCTGTCTAAACCAGGGGTGGGCAATTATTTGGGCTCAAGGGTCACTTAGGGAGTTCTGGTGAGCTGTCACAGGCCAACTCAGGAGCTTCCCACCCATTTTCACAACAGCTCACCAAAACTCCCTAAGCGGCTCCACCCCTGGCCCTAGCCCTATGTTGTCACCACCCAGCAATCCTGGGGTCTTCATGGAGACCAGCTCGGGACCCATGTGGGCAGGGTGTGCTCAGCCAGGTGGAAGGGATGGGGCTACAGGTGGGCAGGAGGGGAGCAGGACATGTGGCTGGGGCTGGACCTGGGATCATGGAGTGGTGATAGTGTGGGGACAGGGCCTAGGGCAGAGCCACACACTCTTGCCCGCAGAACTGGTGCCCATTCATAAGGACATGTGGACAACAGATTGTGGCTCTGCCTTGGGCCCTGGCTCCGCTCTGTTGCTGGCCCAAGATCCCAGCCCTGGCCCCACCTGCCAATCTGCTCCCAGATGCTGCTCCCCACCTGCCTGCAGCCCCATTCCATCTGCCCATCCAAGTGTGCCCTGCCTGCAGGGGTGCCAGCTGGTCTTCATGGAAACCCTGCCCACCCTTTTTGTCTAGCACTCCTGGGGGTGGGTGCAGGGTAGACAGGCCAGGGTGCCTGGGCAGCGGGGCCAGGTCCAGCAGAATCTGTAACTCTAGCAGCAACAGCCAGGAGCTGCCACAGCTGGGACTGCTAGGAAGTGGAGTCCAGCCGCTGCACCACTCCAGCCCAGCTATACTCCTGGGGGTTACAGGACCAGCTATATGCACCACAGCCTGAGCTGCTCCCTACGCCTGGGCCAGGTGGGGCTAAAGGCAGGGCAAAATCACTTCCCGTGACTCGCATACAGCACTCCTGCTAATACACCATAGTATGTTATTAGCTTTTTTGAAACATTATACTGTTGACTCATCCTCAACTTGCAATGCACTACAATTCCCAGGACTGTTTCTGCCCTACCACAGCCTAGCCAGCTGTTCCTCAATTTGTATTTGTGCATTTAACTGTTGTATCCCAAGTGCCATACTTTGCATTTGTCCTCATTGAATGTGGTCCAATTTGTTTCAGACCACTTTTCCAACATATCAAGGTCACTTTGAATCCTAATCCTGCCTTCTAGAATGTCTGCTGCCCTGCCCAGCTGGGTCTTATCCACAAATTGGCTACGAACCTGTTCAATTCTGTCCTCCAAGTCATTTGTGAAGATACTGAACAGTACTAGACCCAGGAAAGGCCCTTTGGGAATTCATCTTCACACCTCCTTCCAGTCTGACATTGAGCCATTGATGACTACTCTGAGCATGATCTTGCTTCCTGTACTGGAATGAACTATGATGGTGCTGGCACTTTTATACTGATATAACTACAAATACAATGGAGAGAGTCTTGCCAAGACAGCAAATCTTTCTAGTGCAGACAAGGGCTTAGCTGAACCAAGGCTAACCCAGTTACATAGACAAGGCCTAGTCTAAAAAAGGAGTTATGATGACATTGTTTAGAGCAAGTATCTTTTAAACTAAATTAGAAGGAGTTTGGATTCACAAAGTACTGGAGAAAAATGTATTTTTGTTCTTATGTTAATTAATACTGAATATATGTGTTACTGCTGATCACATGTTGTTCTTATCCAAATACCCCAATAAATAACTCCCCCCCCAAACCTGCTTCCTTGTTTTTATCCTGTTATTTATAGAAGGCCCTGTGCTTAAACATAGGTATTACTCTCTTGGATTCAAAACTAAGTGGGCTTAAGTAGCCTTCAAATTAGCAGGGCAGGGCAATGCAGGGCAAGTCTTTCTATTCAAATCATTGTTATTTCAATGCTGAAAAAGCAAAAACAGAAGACAAAAGAAAAAGCTGCATTTTAAAGAACAAAAGAATAATGAGGCTCACAATCTAAGAACAACTCACACCAATTAAATGATTCCTGCAGCACAGGTGGATGTGACTGATTTCAGTGAACTGGAGTTGGGGGATGGAAGGGAAACAGCATTATGCCAAGACCATTTACAATGCCCACAAACTACGTATTCATACTGGATAGTGGGACAGGTGGACTGCTGATCTGACTTGGTGGCAATTCTTATGTTCCCAACTTAATGAAGAGAGTCTGCTGGTGCCATTTTTAGAGTAAGAAAAGATAAACAGAAGATAAAAACAAAAGGAGAACAATTCAGAGCAAGTTATGGAGGCCAGGACCAGACGAAAAGAATGTCTTCATCCTTGGGACAAGTCCCAAGACAAATGAAAGCCCAGGATACTGTATTCAGCTGATGATTCCAGGCAAATATTCAACAAGAGACACCAGAAGAGCTCTCCACAATGAAAAGTGAAACAAGTCAGAGTACACAGCAAATACGATCCTGCAGTGCCACAGGACAAGACAGACAAAAACAGACCCAATGAAAGTGTGGGCTACAGCTACACAGCAATGCAATGGTTTCTCTGCCAGGCTGTACTTCAAAAGCAAAATAATGTATTCAGCTCTGCTCACCCTAGTTACCAGAACAATACTGACCAGCTACAGAATTTCAGAGGAGCAATGAAAATGCTCAAGGGACTAGTTGGGCCAATTTTACTTTTCCCATTTAGCCTATCTATTTCGTGGCGGTGCAAGAAGCTGCAACTAAAATGGGCTAAAGTTAAGACACTGATGGTCATGAACAACTGCCCCAGAGATGTACAAGTCTGTGGAACAGTTTCACAAGAGAAGTGTTGTGATGGAAGCCCAATCATATAAGCCATTTAAACCCAGTCTGGACAGAACAGGAACAAAAAAAGCAGTCCTGCCTTGGCAAGGAGATCAACAAAATGATCTAATGGGTCTGTCCCATTTCTAGCTTCAACTACATTCCCTATCCATTTTATGGATAATCCTCAAACACTGCACAATATGCAGCAAACAAAAAAGGATCAACTGTTCTGGACGCCATTCCTTTGCCAAGATGACCTATTGCCTGCTTTACCTTTCCCTCCTGCAGCTGCGCATTACACTGCTGGTTTTAATTATTTGTCTACAATGACCTCCAAGTTCCTTTTCCAATCAGCTTGTTGGATGCCTGCTCCATTTCACACATATTCCCTAGCTTGGTTCCTAATTTATTTTCCGGTTATCTACATTGAACGGCATTTCTCACCTCAATTATCCAAATCCTTTGGAATCTGGCTGCGCTGTTCCTCATTATAGCCCCAATCCTGTAAAGCTCTGTACGCCCTCAGTGCCTATCAAGTTCAGAGGGAGCTGAGGACAAGCAGCACCTCGCTGAACCAGGCTCTATTGTTTTGCCTCTAGTTCCTCTAATTATCTGTATTCTTGGAAGTCTTGCTTTCAGTACCGTTGGCCAAACCATTTCTATAAACAAGACGAATAATACAGATCCTAAAACTGACCCTTGGGGTACCCTATTTATGACTCACTAAATAAGCTGGTTATGATCAGTTACTACACTCAGGAGGGCGCTCCATCTTTCACAGGATATCAGAGCATCTACTTTGCCCAAGTCAAAGCAAATGGCAGCCAAGGAGAGAGCCAGATCTGAGATAAATTACAAGAAGACCAAAGTTATTTTGAGGCCACAAGTTTGTACGTTGAAGTAGCTTGCAGGACAAAATACGAATAGTGCCAACAGCAGCCAACTGCATGGATTCTGGGTCCACAAATACCTTTGAGTCTTCCAAGTAATTTCCTCTGTTGTTGACTACAGCCTAAAGCAGCAACATGGTCAGAACTGAAAAAAAAAGAATATCTGGTAGCCTTGACCTTTAGTAGTCATGCCCTCTTACCTTCATTGTCGCTACTGTCGGACTGAGGTTGCTTGATTCGCCGCCTCTTTTTCTTCAGATTTTCAGCCTCTTTCTCTTCCTCGTTATCTGACAGATCTACCCTCTTTGCTCTGCTGCCATGAAGGAACAAACGATCAGGATCACCTTTTGTACACTTATGAAGATGACAGACAGTTATGAAGATTAAGGAAATTAAATACCCGAATACAACTCCACAACACACATGAGGTTAAGTAGATGTACACACATGTACATGTGTATACTCCCCCCCCCCACCCCACACCTTTTTTTAAAACACATCCTTTCACCCAGTCCTGCTTCTTTGTACACTGAGGATTTCTTTAGCACCCCCCCAGATCAGCATGAACAGGGCTTTGCTTGGTGGGGCACCTACCTTGGCCAAGGGGGTACCTGGCGAGAAAGCATGTCTAATCTTGTCACTACAACACAGCCTTCTAAAAACTAATGTCCCCAACAGAATCGCTTAGAAGTTCTTTTGATAGACTCCTCGCCACTGACTATGAGGTAGTGTCTCAGATTCCTGGAGCCATTTTTAAAGACTACTGGAAAAAAAAATAAAATAGCTTCTTTCTTCTTTTTAGTACTGGCGAGACATTCCAGACTAACAACCCTGGAGGCTGTAGATCTTTACACATTCATAGAACAGGTATGACCAAGTAGCCTTCCCTATACCGCACTGCCAACATGCAGTTTCCCAATTCTTGGCTTCTCAGAGGAGACTATCAACAAGGAGGCCAGTTTGCACCGGCTGTGATGGTGGTCTGTGTAATGTGCATATCAATTCAGCAGGAAACCAAGTGAGACCACCAATTAATAGGCTACCAAACAACTATCGAGCTGTAATGATTTTTGGTCTCTGTCAGTTTGGGTTGGATTGAAAACACAGGACTGCACTTAATTTTACTTGGAACATCAGCCCAAGTAAATCAGTGTCTTATGAAGCAGAAATACATCAGCTGCACCAACTCCAGAACTCCATGTGCTGAAAACTGTCTGTACTTATAAAACTGGGAATATAAATCCACACTGCCATGCAGAGGCTTTTGCCAGCCCCTAAGTCACCCCCACCACATTGGCCTCATGATTCATCAAGTTTGTTCAGTGGGGGCACCAATTCAATAGAAAGACTGCTTCATAGAATGCCACCACTCCTGATCCACATCCCTTCCCATCTGCAACTACATAATGGTCATGCAGCATCTACAGCAATTGCCTTTAGGCCAAAGACACACTAGGAAAGAAATTTAATGCAGTTTTAGCTGCTTTCAATGCAACTTTGGTAGCTGGAAATAAGGACTTGAGTCAGCACCATGGGACCAGGGACTCTGCACATTGTCAGCAAACAGCTCAATCACACGTTGAGAATTACTGCTGTACCTTTTTCTGTCCTTTTTCTGAATTTTAACAGGCTCTGTTTTCTTCCCAGGTTTCTCCACTGTTGTAGTGGGTGGCAATTTTGGTTCTGCTGCAGGAACTGAAGGCTTGGTTACTTCTCTTTCTTCTTTTGCCTGTTCAGACTCAGAGCTGGCTTTGAGTTTATCTGTGAATAATATTAGCAAAAGGAAGCATGTACATGGATTAATCAGCATGGACTGCAAAGAACGCAAGTATGAACAAGCAATGAACGACAACACTGCAGGTGAAGCAGCAGGCACAAGCCCCTCCATTGCTCTAGTCTGGTGGTGCTCAACCTGGGGTCTATGGAGCCCCCAGATCTGGCCCCTGGAGCCATGTCATCAGCCTGCAGGGCTGGGCTCGAAATCTGGAAGCAGGGGAATGGTGGTGGCATTCGTTTGTATTTCATTGCTGCACATTTCCTGGACCCATGGAAAGCACTGTGGGCAGTATATGGCTCTGGGGGCTAGACTGTATTGGCACTAGGCCAGATCTGGACATGCAGGGCTGGGCCAGTGCACGGTCAGATCCAGACACACAGGGTCATGTGAGCATGTAGCCAGATCCAGCATGAGGGGCTGGGCCAGTGCACTGGATAACACCTGTGGACCAACTCCACACAGGCTGAAGCCTGCAGACCAACTTTGTGTCTCTTATCCAGCCCAGGGATGAGCACCTCTACTCTAGTCAAATCTTCAATGTTTTCCTATGAACTGGGTTCATCCTTAGTACACAGCTACCCAAGTCCAAGCTCTGGTCAGGCATGAGCCAACACAGAGACAGCAGAACCTGAGGTGAGGAAAAGCAGACCACACTGTGCGTAATCTCCATACAGTGATACAGCAGCCAACAATTGTTACAGACTAGAAAGGGCATCTTGGGCCATCAATTCTGGTCCCTCGCATTCATGAGCAATCATTTACTCAAGGAATACCAAAAAGCACCACTTCAAACCCTCACACACAACTACAGGCCACTACAGTCATTACTGTACCACCCAAGAGCCCCAGACAAGGACCAGAACCCTGGTGCGCTGGGTGCTTCACAAACACAAAAAGGTGGCCCTTTCCTCAAAGATCTTATACATCAAGTGCAGGGCAAGAAACAATAAATGGGTTTATGCCGAAGGGGTTATGGAAGGAAACAGCGAGATAGTGTTAATCAGCTTGCTAAAGTGGTCTCAGAACATTGACACCCTTGACTTTGCTCAGCCTTAAATATGCACTGCTCAGAAGTGCAAAGAAACAAATCCAGTTGGACCCTACAATGGAGTGTCTCAGGAAAGAATAAGTATTCACCTATGGAATCAACAATTCCCTGTGCACAACAGCATCGAAGCTGCCACCAGGCTTAACAACATGGCCTGTCTGGGACTCTTTCCTTGGTTCATCCTGAATCAGGATGCTTCATCTAACAGGGTTTCAAGCAAAATGAATATCTTAGGTACCGTATAACAAGACCATGAATGGCAGAAGCCTATTAGGACCAGTGGCAAAGGACTCAACCTTCACTCATCTGTCAGAGACTTGAAATGAGGCTAGGGGAGACTTCTGATGCAGCTAAGTCCTCCTCCTGGAACCAGCCCCACACTCCTTTTCTATCTACCTGAACATCCACATTTCTGGCGATGTTGCTCCCAAGTATCCTTGATAGAGTGTATCCACAGGAGACCTGTACTAGAGGAACATGGTGCATACCATGGCACATTTTTGGCTTTATTTTGGCTCCCCTGATTTTTAGAACTTGTTTATTTTCACCGAATCATAGAAGAGTCAGGCTTGAAGGGACCAGAGGCCATCTAGTCTAACCCTCCACCTGATGCAGGATCACCCCTATGCAAACCATCCTACAGCAATCCATAATATAACCTATTAGCCAAATGGCACAGTCAACCCCAATACAACCACGAGGCATAACACCCTATCCTGCCACAGGTAAAGAAGGGGAACAATGCAGCCAGTGTCTTACTGCTGCAAGGATCATTAGAAAATGCTTGAGAGATTTAAAGGAGAGAGCCATGCCCCCTGCTACAGAGGAAGACAAAACCTCTCACCACCTGGGCCAATCTGACCATGGGGTAAAATCCTTTCCTGACTCCAAACATGGCAATCAGTCTGAACCTGAGCAGAGAGGCAAATGCCTTTAGCCCAGAGCCTACTGGTTTTAGTCCCAGCAGAAGCACTGGCACACCAAAGTCAAAATCCCCAGTCCTTGCTGTAGCCAACACCTAACACTTCTAAGGAGGCCTAAAAAGAAAAAAAGAAAAAACCCTGACATGTAGCAACAGAAGGGGAAAATCTGAAAGAGAAAACTGTCTTGATTCTTTGTAGATATTAAGAATTAACTGGATTAGTGGTAACAACTGCTCTTAAATTAGTCACCACCCTCTATTATGTGGAAACGAACCCTATGCAGAAAGCTAACACCATCATCATCAAGGCAGGATCTTGCTCTCTGCAAAACTGAACAGATTTCTTTCACTGAAATAACACCATCGCCTACTTCATTCCAGTCACATCTTGAATCCTCTTGCTTTTCTTACTACAAGTAGACTTGAAGAAAGCCTTGCAATCACTTCTTGCTTTCTTTTCAGCTCATTAGCTCATTCCATATGCAACTCTATCCTCCTCACTTGCTTTTTGGCCCAAATCATTATTATTAATGCACTTCGCACAAGCAAGTTTTGTCAAACATTTTCATAAAGTGAGTCCTCCAGGCAAATATACTCATTTTAAAGTGAGGTATCTTATATGCTAAGAAGTCTTCCTGAACTAATCTGTGGGACAAGCACAACAGCTTACAGTGATCTTCACCCTGAAAGTTTCTAGTATGAAAACACTCCAACTACAATTCTCTGAATTTTGCCTAGAATTACGTGCTGATTCACTACCTACTCTGGGGCAGCCTACAGAAAAACTGACCACCTTGACTTCAGGAGGCAAAATAAAGAATATGGAAAATTACAGGAAAGAAGATAAAAAAAAAAAAGAGACAGACTGACAGAGACAGACAGACCAAGGCTTTATCTTGATATTTAATTTTTTTTTTTTTTTTTTTTTTTACATACCAACAAAAACAATACATTAAAAACCAGGTACTGACCGTCTTTTATTAATGCTGCCTGTTATTTAGCTAAAGCAAAGAGATTGTAACATCCCAGAGTCAATCTCTGCTATGCTTAGCTGACACTATACCACCACAATTTCTGCAAACAGGAACATGTTTATATAATACGTACTCATGGCAGCTTTTCCAAAAAAGTTGCTCATTGTATTTCCTTTTGCTGGTGGTTTGCTGCTTGCTGTAGACACCTGGGAGTAAAAATAAGAGAGAAACTGTCAAGCGCATGCATAAAGCTAAGTTCCTAGCAAAAACAAGTAGCAAAACAACGCCACCAACAAACTGGCACTATGAACCCATCAAAAAAAAACCCCAAACACATGATACTGCAGTTTCTGGACACACAGAATTCACAAATATAGACTGTTTTTATTTTAAAAAAATACCATGTGCCTTGAATCCACAGATTTATGAGAACCCACAGGCACTTGAATTTCTCCATTACGGGAACCGGACAAACCAGAGGATTGCTAACATGTCAAAATCATTCCCATCTGATGACTGTTCAATAGCATTTATGAAATAAGTAGCTGGAATTCCCATCAGTGCCCAGCAAACAAGTGCTTTTCTTACAAAACACCAGGTCTTCAATTTGCAGTAACAGACAGAAAAAGAGAGCCCAAAGATTAAGTGCATGCTGGAGAATTAACTGAGCCCTTTTACAAGTTAATTCATCTGCTACATTCTTCCAGGTGAGACATTTCAAAAGCATGTAAGAGTCAGACAGCTCGATCTCACTGACAGTTAAAGGGAAATGAATTCCCAGCTCCCTTAGTCTTCAACATGCATCTACAGAAAGAAAAAAAAATACAAAAATAGGGCTGGCAGGACCTTCAGGAGGTTATTTAGTTCAACCAGCTGCTCAAGCCAGGATCATTCCTATCTAAACAAATGTAGACAAGGGTTTATCTAACCTGATCTCCACAACCTCCCTAGGTAATCTTTTCTAATGTTGGCCACCCTCAGAGTTAGGAATCTCTTCCTAATATCCAACATAAACTTTCTTTGTTCCAATGAAAATATGTTATTTCTGATCCTGCCCCCTCAGCCAAAGAATAGTCTGTTGCAGTGGTCTTTATAATAAGCCTTCATGTATTCCCCCTCAGTTATCTTCTGCAGACAAAACAATGCCAGTTCTTCCAACCTTTCTCTGTATGTCGTGTTACCCAGAGCTCTAATCATTGTTGTTGCTCTCCTCTGCACTCCCTCCAAGTGGTTCACTTTTTTCCTTCAAATGTGGTGCCCAGAACTGGCCACAGTACTCCAGGTGGGGCAGTGGTTCTCAACCAGGGTACCATGAGGTCCCCCTTAGGAATGCCGGGGTGGGGGCACCCAGGTAAAACCACCGTATGCACTCTCCCCTGCATTAGGGCTCCCTAATCAGTCTAAAACAGGCAGCAAAGCTGCCTTGTGCTCTGCAGCATGTCCTGGTCTGGCAACCGCTACACTCCTCCTAAAAGAGGAGTGCACTTGACCCATCCCGTGACTCAGCAGCGTCGAGAAGAGCAGACTGTCACTGTCATAGGAAGTAGTCATTCCCCAGGATTTGCAGGCGACACTTTTGTTAATGCTGCCCAATATACTGCTGGCTTTTTTTGCAATAATAGCACACTGTTGACTCATAATTAGCTCATGGCCCATTATAACCCTGCCCAGGCCTTTTCTACCGTATTGTAGCCTAGGCAGTCATACCCCAATTTGTTTCAAGTCATGGCTGACCAATTGACATTGCCAATTATACGACCTGAGAAGAGGGATTAAGAATTCTCAGTTGACAGCAAAACTAGAACTAGAATAAATGGGGAGAAACTACAGCTGATAAAGTCCATTTACACTGGAGAAGAAAGACTAGATAGGTGAGACTATAACCCACCAAAGGATATTGAGATAACTTACACCTGTTGTCTCTTTAGATTCTGGCTTAGTTTCTTTACGTGTATCCTGAGATTTGGAAGATGATTTTGCAGCAAACATTCCCATGATCCCTTTGGGCTGCTGGGAAGCCTGTTTAGCAGTGGAAGGTACATGACCATTGGTGACAGGCATGCTGGCTACCTGCAAGTCATTTGGAGTCTGGGAATCAATCTGTGCAGATGTGTGAGCTTGAGAAACTTCAGCCAGCGTCCTGGGGACTGCAGCAGCACAATGAATAGCACTAAACCTGCGTGACAGAGTAAAAACATTAATTAGCGCCTTTGCATCTTATTTTCCACCTTCGTTTCCATCCCTGGTGGTGTTTGACATGCATTTGACACTGATTCTAGACTATAATGTTACAGGAAAAGGAGCAATTTAATTTGTGAGTGGGGCAAGAAAAATCTGGCTCGGTATGGCAGATGTAGAAATACCATGCTGAAAAGAGCAGCTGAACATGCCAGAAGGGACTGCAGCACTAAAATATAAAACAAACTGTTCAAAATTTCATTGAGGAAAAAGAAACATGTCCTCCCACCAGGGGTGCAACCAGTTCAATTTTATTCCTAAATTGGTTACACATACATTCTCAGCAGATCACTCTCCAGGGCTTTCAGCATCAATAATATTTTCACCTGATCTTCTAAAATATTAGGAAATCCTATCTTTGGTGTAGCAGTCCAGCCTCACAACCCAGTGAGCCAGGGGAGGCAAAACCAGAACATTCAAATGGTTCAGAGAAACAAGGTTTATTTGGTGAGGTCTTTTACCGGATCAATCGTAGAGCTGAGGATGATGTTGAACAAAGTTTCAGGCAGTTGGTCCAACAAAGGTGTTAGCAAATAAACTTTGTTTCTTGCAAAATCCCTGAACCAACCCTGCTGCAACAAATACTCCTACCTTCTTGCAATGATTGGACATTCAAAATACTTGCAGACTCAAGTACAGAAAAATAGTTTCTGAACAAATTCCGATTGGCAGGCCCTCATCTCCCACTCGGAGCAGAGGTGAAAGATACCATTCATTTCTTTCCACCTTGAAATTGCCTGCAATCATGTAAAATACCACAACCATACACCTACAAGGCTTTTGCTGTCATCTCCAAACCTCTTGAAGCAATGTGTAACCCAGCATCATTCATTTGCTCAGAACACAACCCCTTAATCATTGACCTTGGATGCTTTTGCAGCAATTTACATCAACAAGCAAGTGCTACTATTCCATGTGCTAGAGTTCTGCCCTAACAATGCTGAGGCTGCTGCCTAGGTTTGCATTTCAAGGATACCACAGCAGTGCAGCTATTTCTTACAGAGCTTGACCCAAGACCCACCAAAATCAAAGGAAAAACTCCCAATGACTCTGGTAAGTTTTGGATGGGACCAAACAGGTAGAGGATAGTATTCATACTGACAGATCCATGCAACACTTGCTGCGTGCGTATTAAAACCTATCATTGTTTAGATTTCCATAGTACCTAGGAGCCTGAAATAGGTCCCTACTGGGTTAGTAGTGTACAAACACACAACAGAACATAGGTCCCAACCTCAGAGCTTATAACCAGTATGCAAGGCAAGAGGTAATGGACAGGTACCTAGAGCAGGGAAACACAAAGTAGCACGATAGGCAAGGCTAAGCAGCTTAATCATTTTGCTGAAGCAAAGGAGGGCTTGTAGGCGTTATGGGGACTCCACCCAAGCCCATGGGTAGATTTAATAAAGATTTTAGAAAGAGGGCATAGAGTCTGAATTTACTCCAATTAGACCACACACATTAAGAAGCTGCACTGATAGACGAGAGAAGCGGCTGAGTCATTTGCGAATTACATGCTGTGTTGTTTACACCAGGTGGAAAAATTCAGCCGCAAGCCCAAGCAGAAACCTAAAACACAAAAAGATGTTTCAAAATTTACGCTAAGCCTTCTGCATTTTTGTAATCAGAAAGGCAGAGATGTCACCACTAGGAGGAGTCCCAAGAGAGGGGAACAACAGGAAAAGCCAAACAATTTTGATTTGACCAGAACTCTCCAGCATCTGCTATGCTGTCAGGTCCAGGGACTTGCAGCATTGCGGGGCTGTGCTCAGATAGCAGCTTGCGGCTGTACTTGGGCAAGGTCCAAAGATCCCAAATTCTGCACAGGCCAACTTCCCAACTTCCTGAAGCTGACTGGACTACCGACAGGCCACGCAAAATGGTTCTGCAGGCTGGATCCACCCCATGGGCCGTACGTTTGACACTCCTGTCCTAAGATGTTGATTACAAAAGAGCAGTTATGGCAATGAATATTTTAAAGCATTTATTTCAGGGTTCTGTATAGCTACTTACCATCTCAGAATCCAAGTGCCTTCTACATACGAGAGACCGGACACAGCAAAATCTCTAAAGGATTTCACTGAGCTGTCAGCTACCACCATATAAACTAAGTTTGCTCTAAACAGCAATCACCCAAGTACACAGCAGGGGGTGAGTCTACACATGCATTTGCCTAAAATGAATTAAATTCAGTACTTCCAATGTGAGGTAGTACAGCAATGTGCATTAGGCTGCGCTAACTGTAATGAATATGCATGGTTTTTAAGTGACACATAAGGTACAGCAGCCTATTTTACTGGACATTAGCATAACTGTGATGCTTTAATGTCCAGTAAAATAAGCTACTGCGCATTAAAGCACATGTATAGACATGTGCAGGGAGTTGTGAAACAGAAGTGTGTGAATGCGAGAACGGTAGTTTCCAGAGGCCTGGCAAGGAGTCTCCACCTGACAACTGTCTAACCTGATGACTTAGGTGGCCCTTTTACTCTTATGTTCTTATAATAGACTCATTCTTTGACCTGCTGATTTGGATTGATGAAAAGCAGTATGGAAATGTATCTCAACCATATCTCCCAACAATGCAGCTGGTTGCAGTGTGGAAATAAATATGTCTCAACCATATCTCCCAACAATAAGAGGTCACTAAAAAAGCCTTGGTTCTCTCTAGAACCATTACATTCACAAACTGTAACCAAGAAAAAAGGTTCAAAAGGAATGGCCATGAGAGTGTACTGTGCAACTCACTTGCTGCAGTTCTGCAGGTTTGTCTTGATAATATCATAGTCAGTGTTGTAGAGAGGCCCACTGTCCTTCAGCAAAGCTTTCTGAATGCTGTAGACATGCACACTGGCGATTGTGGCTAGCTTAGACTTCATTGCTGAAAATGAAGAGGAAAGTCCTTTATTAGCATGGTTTTTGCAAACCAAGAGGAAAGTGTAGGACCTTCCAGCCCTACAATTTGACCAGTCTCAAGAGTGTGATGACAGACATGGAACATTCCCCCCACCCCCCAAAATGCTCTACTGGAAGCAGCAGCATGTTACTTCAACCCAGCTCCAGAGCGCTTGTATAGATCAAGTGCTTCAGTGGGGCTTTTTGGCACTTTAAGCTAAAGCTGATTCAAACAGCTATTAGATAAAAGTGCCAAAAAACCTCATTAAAATGCAAAATCTCTACCGACATTAGGAAAGCTGGATGCAACTAATGCGCCGCCTCTTATGGGCACGTGGTAGGCTTGGCGTGGGAGTGTGCAGAGTTTAAACTAAAGTGCTGTTTTGGGGGGGGAGGGTTATCCCCCAAATCTGCAAGCAGCCAGTTATTAGAAATGTTGAATAGTAGCTTGCTGGATATCTACAGTGTTGTATGCAGCATTCTCTATTCTTAACCTGCCCACTAAGAATTCAGGCTAGTGGACTCATGACCACACAGTACCGGTTCTCCAATCTGTACAATGACAACTACCAGTCAAGCTCGAGATTCCAGTCCATATCATCCAAGTTTTCACTAGCATGGACCCAGAAGATCCCAAAGGACATCCCACACTCAGAGGAAGATCCTGGCGGACAACTCTGCTCCATTAGACAGCGAATCAAAAATTTCAACCCTGGGAATAAAGCTCATCTATGTGGGAGACAGCTTTCTCTGTCCAGAAGGCTGACTCACAGTTTCCTTGTACTCTCCCATCTGTTGCCTTGAATCTTGTACTTAGACTGCAAAAGCAGGAACCATCCTTTTGTTCAGTGTTTTTACCGCATTTGGCTCAAGGAGGTTCTAGTCAATAACTGGGTCTATGACTACTATTTGTGTTATTTCTCACGCTAGACTGTGAACCCTAGTAGATACCATCATCTTCCACACCCAAAGGCAAGGCACACATGACCTGGCTTCTTTAGTAAAAATACAAATATGACCACCACCACGATAAAACACTTCAGTGCATATAAATTTCTCCCACAGGGAAGTGGATAAAAGAAACATACAACAGGTGTTAGACACTGTCATGTGCTACTGGAAGACATATGGTACCATGATCACAGTACAGGAATCTATACAGAACAAAAATGGGTATGGGAAATCCACATTAGACTTAAGTTCTGAAGTTCAACAGCAAAATTATAGAAGCCTGTTTAGCAAAGCTTGCTTGCTAATACTGAGGGGCTTACAACTTCCAATGCATTACTAAATATTGGTATGCTTTCGGATGTCAAGGACAGGATCTGAAAATCCCTTACAGCCCGCAGTCATAGAGGGGAGTTGGTTCAGACCAGTTGTCTCATGAAGCCCAGAAACTTGGGTGAATGACCAACAGCAAATGGAGCAGCAGCTTCACAATCAAATACAGTGGCATCTCACCACTCTTGGGATGAGGGGTATTTCAGAGGTGATGTTAAGTAATATCCCAGTCATTTAAGGCTAAGGAAGATCCAAACTACATGTTCCCCACGCACAAAACTATTAGCTCCAGCGCCCTATCAAAGGGTATCTACATGCTAACCAAGCTTCCCCTGTGGTTTCATCATTAGATTCAGTATCCTTTCTTTGTCATCCAAAAAAAAAGCCTCATGAGGTGTTGCTGTGCACGGTTAATTACTGCTTTTGAATCTGAAGGAACTGCCTATCTGTGACAGGCGTTCAATAAAAGCAGTGTTATATAAAAACCCATTAATAAGTTACAAGCTTGTGAAGTTCTTTAGCTGGGTACTCACTTTTTAAAGGTTATAGGAAAAAAATCTAATAAAAAGTACACACCTTAACCAAACAATCTGATTAAAGCAGCTGAAGTCTTTTTGAGCCCTTGGCAAGATTTTAGGTTTAGTTGCATTATTGTTCCCCTCGAGGAAAAAAAAACAAAGTAAACACATAATTCCTGAACTCACTTACCTTCCAGCTTATCTTCTCTCACTACTGCTACCTTGTGGCACTGGAAATAAAAGACAATTTATCATCATACATCAAAAATAATACACTAGAGGTCTCAAAATTTTTAAGAGGGCTGAATGTACTTTATGCAGATTCACAAGGAGCACAGGACTTGATCAGAGTTTCTATTGAAAGACTAACTCGCATTATTCTCCTGAGGTCTGATCTGTACTCTGTCCTGTACCCCTGGCACCAAGAGGTTAGCTAAAAATGGGCTAGCTAGCACACAGGAGGTGTTGAGAAGCTAACAGAGCTGAGACATAGGCCGTGCCAGGAATAAACCTGCTTCACTGGTTCATATTAGCTCTAAGTATTTAAGATGATGGCAATGTTAGTCACCCTGGTTTTATCTGCAGTGCAGACAGTGAGAAATGTGAAACATTCAGCTAGCAGGCAGGGGCCATGCCTCCAATGAGAATGGCATTCCCATTTTGCTATCTTGTGTGTGTACACCTGGATTACTTCCTTAAATCAGACAGCAACTGATACAAAGAGAATTAAGCCTGACAGCATTCATCAGTTGTGTGCTCAAATGGTGCACACAAACCAGCAATCAAAGTGCAAGGCCTCTATAAAAACCCCCTCTATCAGCCCAAGAGCCGAGAATAGTAACCGCAGCAGTCTGAGCTACCCACTGAGGGTTGGAAAAGGTAACAGAAGAGTGATAATGGTAAGGGAGGATACAATAAAGCAAGCAAGATGCCATGAAAAGATAACTGCAATGAGTTGTTTCCACTGAATGTGTAATCTTTAGCTCTGCAGCTACCCCTACTGAAAGGAGCCTGCATTGCAGGTTTGTCAAATTAACACTCAAATTAAGAAAAGTGTTTTAATCTAAAGTATGAGGCTCCCATTAATCTCCTCCACATCAAAATGGTCTCACAAATTCCAGTTATTCCAAAACTGGAAATTTCTTCCTCCATAACCTTTCTAAAGCCCATCCTTTCCCTTCAATTCCTTCAGCTAGAACTCTTGCTCAGACCCCAGTACTCCTTGCCCTTCCTGATGCATAAGTTGCCTCAGCTCCAGTCTTCACAAGCACCCTCCCTATCTGTCCCTCTGAAAACTTACTCTCAGTTATTAAAATTATTTTCAAATGCATTCAAAATTATATACTGCTCCAAGAAGTCATCCTTGAATTGTAACAAGTTAGCATAGCACATGAGAATCAAAGCAAAGACAATTTTAACTTCTGAGGTCCAATCTAGGTTTATAAAAATACCACAAATTTCACAGAATACGAGTAAATACCTATTATTTTCAGCCTTTACAATGGAACAAAGGCTGGTATTTACACTTTTCCAAGTTTATATTTTCAAAATACTTTGCTTTAATTACTCTTGGTTTCAGTTTAGCAAGACAGGCCAGAGAAAATATTGCTTTCCTGTAAACCAGTGTATTCAGAGTTCAGAAACATATCTGTGTGATGAATAAAAAGCAGGAGAGACTGAATAAGCGCTATTAGTTTCAAAACCATGAAGGGCATGAGGCCCTATTTTCAAAGGTATTTGCATCTTTAGATGCTTAAATCCAATGCCTAGTTGGATTTTCATTGGAAGCTGGATGCCAGACTTGGGTACTAAGTTACCACAAGAAATTTAATTTTGGATTTTTAGGTATCTAAATACCTTTTAAAAATCTGACCTATAGTGACCAGAAACAATTCATTGATCTGCTAACTACAGCTAAAATTTCCTTTGTTTAATAATCAGGCTTAAATACATATTTGTTTTGATAAACTTACAATTTTTTTCTTATGTCTCCACCAGTATTAAGATTTTATTTAACAGAGACAATTTTTAATTGGATTCCAAATACAGCTTGACATAAATAAGGGGAAAACAGCCACGTAATGTGCTACCCACCATTTTCAGATATGCTAAAAAAATTACAAAATTAAGAAAGCAGGTTGAGATGAATAATCACTTAAGTAAATGTGCAAAGATATAGCTAAAAGGACGAGATGTAGTATAAAGGCAGGGGAGGGCAATTATTCCGACTGGAGGGCCACTTAAGGAGTTTTGGTGAGCTATTGTGGGCCAGGGCCGGGGGAAGAGAACTGATCCTTTCTGCTCCCCTCATGTTCCTGCAGCGAGTACCAGTTCAGTGGGTAGAAACATGCAGGGAGCAGACTGCAGTCCTGCCCCAACCCCACATTGTCACCACCCTGTGATCCTAGCCCAGGCCCCTGCCTGCCCATCCTGGTCCTGGATGCCACTCCCCGCCTGCCCATGGCCCCAGTCCATCCGTCCGAGTTTACCCTGCCCATGGGGGTCCCAGGCCAGTCTCCTGCCTGCTCTGTCTGCTGCCACCGGTGCAGGTGCAGGGCAGAAACGGCTGGGTCCAGTGGCGGTGGCAGGGACACTGGCAGTGACACTGGCAGCGGCAGCTGGACAGAGTAAGCCACTGCCACAGGGGCTGCCAGGAAACCAAGTCTGGCCGCCACAATGCCACCCCACAAGCCTGGGCTGGGCAGGGCTGGGGGACCCGTCACAGGCTGAACAGAATTCCTTGGCAGGTTGGATTTGGCCCACAGGCTGTATATTACCCACCCCTGGTGTAATGGATGCATTCAGCTGTACATCAACATGGTTTAATGGCTACTCTAACAAGAATGAGTTGGGGGAAAAGATATTACAATCTATATAAATTTACTGAGTTTCCCAATGGCTAATTTCAATCTGGCTAAAATGAGGATTTGAATCAAAGTGATTTAAAACTAACCTATGCCAATATCCCCACAGACCCTCCCTGTTCCATCACTTACCACTTCTCATCTTCTAAACCAAGATCCTTTGTAAAGGTACCCTCCCATCTATTTCAGCTCTTGTCTGATCTCATGTCACCTCACCTCTGTCCCTCAATTCTGACAATGACATTATTTGTCCATTTCTTCTCCCTAAATAGATTCCATACCTTTTCCCATCACATCACACCCTATTCCTGAGTGATCACTACTCTCTCTACCTATTCAAATATTTCCTGAAGACAGACTTGAACAATGCCACCTACATCAAATGAGCCAGTTAATAATGCTAGGATTGAAAGATAAATTGGGGACAGGATATATTTACCAATAAAACAGAAAAAGTTGTCCCACAACAGAGCTTTGTTATCAAACACTTTACTGTCAAACCACAGACAATCTCCCTCCCTTCTACTGTCTGTTATTTCTGTTTTAAATTCCAATTTTTTAGTGAAAAAAGTGATGCCTTCTTTTGTGTCTGCCCAAAACCTAACACCTTGTGGGCACCACTGGAAACAAAGAGTAATGGAGATTCCCCCCAAACAGTGAACAGAATAAAACACTGAAAAGCAAAGAACTCATTATACATGACTGAGGGGGGTGAGCACTCACAATATATCCATTCTGAACGAGATTTCCTGCCACTAAATAGGTGACATGTAGCTGAGCTCCTGAACTCTCCTTTCTCTTCCTTTCTACGTAGTCATACAGCATCCTACGCAGAAACAAAAAAAAATACCAGCATTAGCCAACTGGGGGGCTTAAGTGTCTCTATACTAATGCTAGGAGCGTGGGGAACAAGCAGAGGAACTCACACCCCTGCTTGCGAACAAGAATTTCGACTTGGTTAGCCTAACTGAAACCTGGTGGGATCTTACTCATGATTGCGCAGTTAGCATTGAGAGCTATAGGTTGTACAGATGGGATAGAACAGGGAAAAAGGGGGGGTGGGTGTTGCTCTTTGCATTAAGGAGCAATATATACCTGCCATAATCAAGATGGGATCAGAGGAGGGGCAAATTGAGGTATTGTGGCTCAGAATACAAGGGGGTCGGGGGGGAAAGGGACTTGGTAGTCGGGGTCTACTACAGACCGCCACATCAGGAGGATGAGTTGGACCTGGAATTTTCAAGATAGCTCTCAGAGGCCGTACAGTCAAGGGAGATGGTTGTCATGGGTGACCTAAACTACCCTGCTGGGAGGAGCAGTCAGCTAGATCCAACCGTTCACATAGGTTCTTAACCTGCATACAGGACCTTCACCTATGGGAGGTATATGGTCCCACTAGGGGAAACACCTTACTGGACTGGGTTGGCTACAGGGGATGATCTGGTGGGGGATCTACAGACACAAGTAACTTAGGGGACAGTGACCATCATTTGATTGAATTCACTATCCAGAGTAGGGTGGGAAAGATAATCAGTAGGGCAGAAGTGCTACACTTCAGAAAGGCTAACTTCAGTGCGCTCAGGAGATAAGTTAGTGGGGGACTGAAGAACTGGAGCACTGGTGAGATGGGAGTCCAGGAAGGGTGGCCATTCCTAAAGGGAGTGATCCTTTGGACACAGAAGGAGACAATCCCATTGAGCAGGAAAGGGGGGCAAAGGGGCCAAGAAACCCTCTTGGCCAAACAGGGAAATCCAGGAAAGCCTAGGGGTAAAAAAAGAGGCATATAGGCTGTGGAAGCAAGGGGTAGCTACCAAAGTGAAGAATACCTACTTGGCCCGCACCTACAGAGAATCAGTCAGAAAGGCCAATGCTGAAATAAATGGAAGTTAGGCTGGCAACAAAAATTAAAGATAACAAAAAGCAGGTATATAGGAAGTATAGGAAGTAAAAAGAAGGTGCAGGGTAGCATAGGGCCCATACAGGACAAGCTAGGGCAATTAGTGACAGATAGGAGGGGCAAGGCTGAGCTCTTTAATGAGTTTTTTACTTTTGTATTCCTGAACACGGATCAAGACAAATCTCACAACTGGATCACTGACAGGCACAAAAGGGACACCAGCCCACCAATTATTAGCACCAACTTGGTGCAGCGACACTTGGAAGGATTGGATGTATTTAAGTCAGCAGGCCCGGATGATCTTCATCCAAGTGTGCTGAAGGAATGGGTCAGTGTCATAGAAGAGCCACTGGCATGGCTGTTTGAGCACTCGTGGTGCTCAAGCCAGGTCCCAGAGGATTGGAAAAGAGCCAATGTGGTCCCTATTCTCAAGAAGGGGAGGAAAGAGGATCCGGGTAACTATAGGCCAGTTAGTCTCACCTCTATCCTTGGGAAAACCTTTGAAAAATTATTGAAGATCACATTTGTGGGAGTCAATTGGGAAAAAATAATGCTGAAGGGCAACCAGCACGGATTCATAGCAGGTAGATCCTGCCTGACTAACCTTGTTTTATTTTATGGCCAGGTCACAAAATACTGGACACTGGAGTTGAGGTAGATGTCATCTACTTCAATTTTAAGGCCTTCAATACCGTATCTCATCCTATTCTCATAAATAAACTGAGTGGCTGTGATGTAGATGATTACACAGTCAGGTGGGCGGCAAATTGACTTAGGGGTTGCACCCAGAGCGGTGGTGGATGGGTCGGTATCGACATGGAAAGATGTGGGGTCCCACAAGGCTCGGTCCTTGGCCCTGTGCTGTTCAATGTCTTCCTCAGTGACTTCGATGAGGACGTGGAAGGCACTCTGTCCAAATTCGCAAATGATACCAAATTATAGGGTAAAGTTAACACACTAGAGGGTAGGGAACGAATCCAGGCATATCTGGACAGGTTGGAAAAGTGGGCAGAACAGAATAGGATGCAATTCAACAAAGACAAGTGCAAAGTGCAGCACCTAGGGAGAAGGAATCACCACCACACTTACAGGTTGGGGGGATGACCTTCTCAGCAGCAGAAAGGGATCTTGGAGTCATAGTTGACCCCAAGATGACCATGAGTCATCAATGTAACGAAGTGATCAGTAAAGCTAACTGCACTTTATCATGCATTAGCAGGTACATGATGAACAAGTCCAGGGAGGTGAAACTTCCCCTCTGTGCAGCACTGATCAAGTTGCAGTTGGAGTACTGTGTCCAGTTTTGGGCACTGCACTTCAACATGGATGTGGACAACCTTGAGAGGGTTCAGAGGAGGGCCACGCATATGGTTAGGGGCCTGCAGGCAAAGACCTATGAGGAGAGATTGGGGGACCTGGATCTCTTCAGCCTCAGCAAGAGAAGGCTGCCGCCTACAAATTCACTGGGGGGGGGGAAGGGGCAGCAAGGAGTAGGAGATGCTCCATTTACCAGGGCACTCCTTGGAGTAACTAGGAACGATGGCCACAAACTGACAGAGAGCAGATTTAGGTTAGACCTTAGGAAGAACTTCTTTATGAAAAGGGTTGCTAGAATCTGGAATGGGTTTCCAAGGGAGGTGGTGCTCTCCCCTACCTTGGGGGTCTTCAAGAGGCGGCTACACATGCACCTGGCTGGGGTCATCTGACCCCAGCCCTCATTCCTGCCTAGGGCAGGGGGTTGGAGTTGATGATCTGCTGTGGTCCCTTCCGACCCAAACATCTATGAATCTATTAAAATAGTCTAGCAATGAGAAGACTGAGAGCTAAGTCATGGCTCCTATTCCAGGTTCTGCCACTTATTTAGTGCAGGACTGTATTCATCATACTGTATTCTTGCTTCCCTTAGGCAAAATTTGCCCTTGAGTTAGCAGGAATCACAATGTTTAAAAGATAAAAGCAATTTACATGAAGGTAGCCCCGGTACCTAGGAAAGCATAGGGTTTCACATTTTATCTGGAAACGATTGTTGTTCTTTGTTTAAAATGGAAACCGATTAATTAGGCTGAATCACTGAATAAAAGACTTATGGGATGCATTAATTCTTACTGTTTAGCCTGGTTGACATGAACCCCCAGCGTGTAACTCAGCCATTTGTAGGTCACCTGCAATACAAAAACACACAAAAAACACTGCATGTCAATAAATCAAAGTCTTTGAATTCACTGTCCAAAACATTACCCCATCATGTTTGGCTGATGTTGGGTGCAGGGGGCTGGACTAGATGACCTTATGAAGTCCCTTCCAGCCCTACTTTCCTACCACATGCTAAGTCCTACCACCCCTTGAAGCAAGTGAGCCATTGATGCAAAAAGCAATTTGAGCAAGGGATGTTAAAACAAAGCTGTGAATAAGGACTGCTTGGCTTCCCCCCCCCCACCAATTTCTATACTATGCCAAGCACAAAAACACCTTTCCTGAACAGGTGCCGGCTTGCATGTGGCTTAAGTGACTTTGTCCCACACAGCGACATTGTGAAAGCAACACGCAACTGCCGGGACGCGCAGGTCGTGCAGGTGAAACTTCAACACACTGCCCGATGGAAAAAAAAATCATTGCACTTCAAACAGATGAATCGATTTTGCAATTTTCACAGGATTTGTTTGCTACGCGGGGGTTTTGCTTTCATCATGGCGGGACCGAGGCGTTTTGACAAAACGGTTGATGGCACCGAAGCTGCAAAAGGTTGCGAACCGCCGCTGGACCGTAACCCTTATGTTACAGCGCCAGCCCGGCAGCGCAGCCCGGCAACCTGGCAGCAGTGCCGCCGCGGGAGGTCGAATCGGCCGTGTGACACTGTGCCCGTTTCGTACCCTAGTTTGCCAGGTTATTGTATATGTATTAACCTGGAATAAACATCCTTATGCGTAAGATAATAATCATACTATTATTATTACATTATTATAATAAAATATTATTATATAGTATTAGTATTATGTTATTATAATAATATATTGTATGTTAATATATTATAATAATGTAATATTATTATGTGATATTAACATAACGATGTAATATTATTATATAATAATATTAACATATAATAATATAATTATATTAATCATTTATATATATATAATATAAAAAACCTGAAATAAACAAACACCTGGAATAAACATCCTTATGTGCAAAAGTTCAGCATGGGTATAATACACACACACACTATTATGTTATACTATTTTAATCATCTTATTTATATTATTTCTATTAATTATATTAAATTATATCATGCCACGTCCCCCCACCCCGCAGCGCCTGAGCAGGCCCCGACCCCGACCCCTTCCCCCCGCCGCGCCGCGCCCCGCCCGGGTCTCACGACGCGGTTCTGGTCCGTGACGAACTCGTCGATGTTGTCCAGGTAGAGCTCGTCCTCCATGACGGCGGCGAAGGCTACACCGCACGGACTAGGCCGCCGCCTCCATAGCAACGCGCCTGTGCGGGCCCGCGCGACGGCGGCCGCGCGCGGACAAAAGGCCCAAAGCGGCTTCGCATCCGCCGCATCTACGTCACTACGGCTCCGCCCCCCCGAGCGGTTGGACAGACGCTGCACGCCTCGTTCCCCCCATCCCGCCCCCCCGCGCGGCGCATGCGCAGTGGGTGCCGCCTGTAGGGCGGTCTCAGCGCGCCTTTGGGCCACGTGCTGCTAGTCCCATGCTGACCCTCGTCCTGGTGGAAGGGAGGGTGCGATCCTGAGCCTGTTTGTAACATGGTGATGAATCCCACAGCCACGGGACTTGTCTGCAGGCCCACTCGCACCCTGTAGTTACCACTCACAACCGAGGATTTAGAAACCGCGTGAGCAACCGCCTGTTTCTGTCCTTGCACGTGTGGCCGGAGCTTTTGCCAAACAGCTTTCGAAGGGTGCTTCGATGAGAGGCTGTAAAGGGCTTGTATTTACAGGTAGAAAGAAAGTTTTCTGGTCATGTTTATTAGGATCTAAACAGCCAGAGCTGTTGAAGACCACGGTGCTAGTCGGACTGACAAGCAGCTCTGTCAGTCGCAGCCGTCTTGCCGCACAAGGAGTCCTGAACCCGCTCCAGTGCCATGAAAGGACCAGGACTGACCATCACCTGTTGGTTGGTGCCAGCTTTCCCGTGCACTGGAGATGTGAACCAACACTGCAAGGTGCCAGGGCTGGAAAGGACCAGCAGGTATTCGTTGTTCCCAGCCTCGGCACCCCACCGTGATGGCATTACCTCCACGGAGCAATCAGATGTTGGCCCAACGTGTGTCAAGTAATACCACCTGGAGAAGCTCTTTGGTAGAAAAGTCCTAACGTTGCTATGCCTCTGTGTCCCTAGCACATGTTTTATTGCTTGATCGATCATGTTTTAAATTCAGTTAACGTGACGGGACAAGGCCCCTCATAGCTGAGCGCACAGCTGAGCAGTGCCGTTGCCTCGAGGAAGTAAACGTGCATGTGTCTCGCTGCGGCTCAGCAGATCTCACACCCACACACCCTCACTGGGGCCTGCAGTGACTTGAGCCTGCTGCTGCCCCAGACAGTTGCTTCCCTCTGTGAGCCAGCGGTAATGCATTATTGCTTGTGTCTAGCAGAACAGCCGTCTGGGGGGGCTCTTGCAGTCAGCGCACCAGAGGTCCGGGGAAATGCTGTCCTGCTCCCCATTGGAGGTCCAGCTACAGAGCCTTGCTCTGCATCTGCAGAGCCATGGAGCCCTGAACACAAGCTTCTTCCTCAGAGCCGTGCTTCTCAGATCTCACCCACTGCCACCAGTGGGGTTATGGAGATATGGTGGGATAGTTCACGTGGCTGGAGCACGGTCATGGCTGGGTATCACTTGTTCCGGAAGGGGCAGGGGAAGCAAGGCGGCGTTGCTGTACATATAAAGGTGATGTCCACGTCCTCTGAGGGGCAGTACAAAGTGGAAGCTCAGCCTGTTGAAAGCCCCTGGGCAAAGGTCGGGGGAGAGCAGCAGTGGGGATGTCATGGTGGGAATATGCCGTAGACCACGGCACCAGGAAGAAGAGATGGCTGAGGCTTTTTTGAAACAACTCAGGGAAGCTTCCAAATTGCAGGACCCGGTTCTCAGGGGAGACTTCAATTTTCACGACACCTGGTAGGAGAGAAGCAGCAGCGCACAAGCGGTCCTGCGGCTTCTTAGAGTGTGTTGGGGAAAACTTTTGCTAGAGATGGTAGAGAAAACAAGCAGGGGGGAAGCAATTCTGGACTTTCTGCTCACCGATAGAAATGGGTTGAGGAGGTGGAAGGTAACTTGGGTGACAGCGACCACAAAATGAGAGAGTTCAAGATCTTGAAAGGAGGAAGGAAGGAGAGCAGCAGAATAAAGGCAGTGATTTTCAGAAAAGCAGACTTCAAGAAGCTCAGAGAGCTGGTGCACAGGCTCCCCTGGAAGGCACATCTGGGGGAAAAAAGGAGTTCAGGAGAGCTGGCTGTCCTGTAAGGAGGCCATTTCAAGGGCACAGGAGCAGCTATCCCAGTGCAATGGAAGAGTAGGATGTGCAACAAGAGACCCGCCTGTCTAGATAGCAATCTCTTCAGTGAGCTGAAACTCAAAAACACATCTTCCGAGAAATGAAAACTTGATCATGTTACTAGGGAAGTGTATGAGGGTATCTCATGGGTGCGCAGGGAGAACATTCGGAAGGCCAAGTCACAACTTGCGATGCAGCTGGCAAGGACACAGAAGGCAATAAAAAAAAAGAGATTCTACACGTATTCTGCAAGAGGAAGAGCAAAGAAACCACAGGTCTCTTACAGAATGCACAAGGCAACCTAGTTCCGGACGATGCAGAGAAGGCCGTATTTTTATTTCAGTCTTCACAGAGAGGGGCAGCTTCCAGATGAGAAGCACGTTTGGCAGCAAAGATAGGAGTCAAAGAGTAGCCTAGAGCAGTGGCAGAACAGGCTAGGGATTAAAGAAGCGAAATGTTTTTGAGTCGGCAGAACCAGATGGGATGAACCCATGGGTACGGGAGGAATTGGCTGAAGTACTTTCGGAGCCCTTGGCAGTCCTCTTTGAAAGCTCCTGGAGGCCAGGTGAAGTCCTGGATGATTGGAAAAGGGTCAATATAGTGCCCAGCTTTAAGACAGGGGAAGAGGAGGATCTGGTGCATTACAGACCAGTCAGTCTGACCTTGAAAGATTACAGAGCAGGTCCTCAGGCAATCTATTTCAAAGCATCTAAAGGAAAATGAGATGATCTAAGGGTTAAGGGTACAGGCTTTTTGGACAGGGGGAGAGCAATGGATGATATACCTTGACTTTAGCAGGGCTTTAGATCATGGGTGGGCAACATACGGCCCATGGACAGTGTCTGACTCACCAACAGATCCTATCCGGACCACCGGCCGCTGCTGGGAGCCTGAGAAGCGAGGGCTGCTCCCCGCGCCACTCTGCTCTGCCACAGCCAGAGCTGGACCGGATGCAGACTCTGAATTATGATAAGAGCCACTGTCTGAGGAATTGGCGCCCTTTGCAGGGGCGTGCAGGGAATGGATCATTGCTCTTTCCTGGGCCTCAGCACCGCGCAGGTGCCGAGCCAGTGTCCATAGAGACCCTGTCCACCAGCTCCATCAGGAGTCCCTGGTGGTGGATGTGGAGTGGACGGGCTGGGGTGCACGGGCAGCAGGGGCGGGTGTGGTGGTGATGGCAGCTGAAAGTAGTAGCCGCTACCAGGAGCTGCAGGAAAGCAGAGTCTGGCAGCTGTGCTGCCTCAGCCCTGCTGCATGCCCGGGCCGGTGCCGCAGCCCAGCCTGCCCTGCTGTGCCTGGGCCGGGTGGCACTGAGCGACCTGCCACAAGCCGGGTGGGATCCTCTGGCAGGCCAGATCCGGCCCACGGGCCAGATTTGCCCACCCCTGCCCTAGGAGGAAGTACAAGCTGGGCACGTACACAACACAGGCATTTAGCTCTTATTTATGATCCTTAAAGGCACAGTTGAAAACTGTCTCCAAGCAGCAAACATATCCATATGAATATTGGCAGAGTCATCTCTAAAGGGTACGAGGAGCCAAGGGAGGGAACCATTACCTCCATGGAGAAGATACTGAAGTATCTTCATGGGCTGGGCGTGCTCATCTGGACGCCGGCTCAGTACAGTTGCACCATCAGTTCTTCAAACTGCAGTGGAGCCTTCAATCAAACCTTGAAGTCGGCCTCTGTGTGCTGCAGGGCAGAGAAATCAGTTTGTCTCGAGACAGTCATCGCCTAGCTCTTAGTTCTGGAGGAGTCCAGGACACCCGCAGGACTTGCCCACCGCTCTATGCTATGCGCGGGATCTGTGAGCAACATTGATGGTCCTCTGACTGAGCTCTACGGTGGTAGAATGGTTTCAAACACACCTGACATTCAGGTCTGTCGCTCAGCCGGTTTTAATCTTTTGAACTCAATCTACAAAAGGCAACCTATTAATTCGAAGCACTTTTTATTCAATAAAGCAAATCTGAGCTCACCCCAGTGAAACAGCAGCTGTACTGGTCTTCCACAGACAGGGACAGGAAGGCAGGGAGAGGTTAAGAGACTCACCTAAGGACACAAAGTGAATCAGTGGCAAAGCCAAGAATACCACAGCCCTAGATCAGACCCTTGCCCTAACCCACAGGACTCCAAGATCCCACCACCTGTTTTGGGTAGAAGTATTTGCATAGAGACCCAAACTATACAGGGCTGAGAAGAGAAGGCTGTTGGGTGGGAAGAAATGGGGGGAAAACATTTTTTGCAAAAAAGGATTGTTTTGGGCAATACCTTTTATTGACTGCATGGCTGAGATAGACTTGGACAGGCTTTCAAATGCAAAGCATTCGTCACCTATTATTCATTGCAGTAAAACATGCTATAACAAGAAAGTGCTGATTCTCTCACTTAAGCAGACAGTTTATGAGCAACTCCACTGTAGGCAATGGAGTCATACTGGGTGTAAATATGGAGACCAGCACCTAAGAGCGCAGGGGCCTTGAAAGACAGAATCAGCGTTGTTGGCATTGGCATACACCCTGCACAGTGCATGCACTAACGCAGATGGCTTAAGCCAGCAGTTCTCAGCCTTCCTCGACTTGTGGCTCCCATTGGAAAATGCCAGCTTTTAGTTTGCACTTGGGTTTTTTCTGACTACGGAAAGATAACAGAGCAATTTTGCTACTGCAAAGAACTGAGCTCAGAAGTATTTAAAACTCTGGATTTCTGTTTGAAATCTCTGGTATCTTGTGAAACATGTTTCCATATCTAACAGTGCTAACATTGCCTGGCACCCCACGGCTCCCTAGAAAGTATCTCCTGGCACCTGGGTTGAGAATCATTGACTTACATATTACCCTGTGAAACACAGCCTTTCCCTGGGCATCAAGACCACCCCCGTAGTACTGCCCAGAGAGTCACCACCTGAAGCTTATAGATCTTGAGCTAGGGATGATGCGTCATTCGTTCTGTGATACAAGAACACAGAAAATGAATCAAGCCATCCACCATATAATGCTGGTTAAGTGCAGCTATCAGTCTCAACTACACGTGTGTTTTTCCTTTCAGCAAGAATTGAAGAACTGATCATTTGGGAAGATCAAACCCTCTCTGAGCCCGATCCTAAGCTTCCTGAAGTCCTCTGATATGGTCTACTCATTTCTACTACCTGCATCACTATAGTATCAAGGGACTCCAGGAGACATGCCACCTCTCCAGGGCTTCCCCCCACCATCTACCCCCTGCTGCAGTACTAGAATATGGGTTACTAACAGAGTCCCAACTCCTTGGTGGTGGAGTGGGAGCAGCTGCCCCTGTGCCTTCTCCAGACAGGGGTGACCCCAGTTTCCGGAGTTGTGGAGCTTTTTCCCATGGCTCCACAGCTCCTGGGCCCCAGCAGGAGCTAAGCTAAAGGGAAGCAAACAGATGTTCATTCTTCTGGGGAAACTCTCCCAGGAGCTATTTCTACCTGATTGTAGTGGGGTTATTTCCTCCCAGAATGGCCGTTCTTGCTCTGGGAGAAAAAAGCTGGGAGATGTGCACTTCCTTGTTTCTAGTGGCAATTCTCCAGTAGGAGAAACTGAAAGCCTGCACACGGCCTGGGCATCTGCAGCCTTGAGGGAAGAGACACTGGGGAGAAAAATTCCAGTTTCAAAACTGCTAGTATAACCAGTGCCCCCTGGGAAGTCCGATCTGAGGAAGAGTGCTTTGAGCTCACCTGACATCTCATCCAACTATACAGTTGGTCCAATAAAAACGATCAAAGAAACCCTGTTTCTCACATTTTCTGGACTCTCATAGCTACAACACTATAGCCACACTATAATGTAACCAGTGAGTTAGAAAGGGGTGATTAAAAATACCTGCCTGGAGCCGGGCTCTATCCCTGTGACCCTTTCCCCCCTTCTGTTATTAGCTAGCTGGTGAAAAGCAGCACATGTAATGGTTAAAGCTGAGGATAAGAGGGGGCTCCCTGGTTCTCCGTTCTGCAAGTGGCTTATTGTGGCATATCTCATTAAAACTCCTTTGTCCTACAGGTGACCGTGCAAACAAACGTTCTGGCTCCCCCGTTTCCCAAAACAGTTAGCTGATATTTGCCCAGTGCTTGGAGGAAGTGTCAGGCAGGAGCAGAGGGCTTTGAGAAGTACAACTTGTCCCCACTCTCCCTCGTTGCTCCTCCCTCCTCCCCACCTGCCCTGCTGCCTTCCCAGGCACTGCCCCCTGAGATATGCATGCAGCCATCACCAGCAACAAGCTGGGTTCGGGTCTGGACCCCAGTGCAGCCACTTGCAACCTCCCACAGCCACCCTGGGCTCTGGGCAGGGCTCTGCCACTTGCCAAAGAGCCTGGACTGCTTGTAGCAGGGCTTGCAGCCTCACTGCCATTTGCTGTGAGCAGCCCAGGCTTCGTGGTAGGCGGCAGGCGCCTACCCGATGCCCACACCAGTTGTGGCATACTGAGCAAAATGGCTTCACAGGTCATGCTGTGGCATGCGAGCCTGGGGTTGTCGACTCCTGGGTTAGGGCACATTTTTAAGATTCAGGTGTCAGCACAGGAAACGCTGCTGAGCCCCTGTGGCCCACCAGCCTCCCTGGTGGCAGGCGGTAACACACATCTGCACTGGTTTAGGAATAAGGCACTTCAGCAAACATTTGGATCAAGACCAAATTTAATTAGTTGAACCAGAGTTAGTTATACACTGTGCAGGATTAGAGGAATGATGTTCTCTCTTCAGCCCCTTTCAATACATTGTACACACACAACACAACCCCCAACAAGACACGCACCTTGTATTTTAAAGACAGAATGAAGAAGAAAAGATCTTTCCTGGAAAATGCTGAATAGTAACTGGGGCAGGTTGTACAGTAGTGTCCCCAGCCAGCAGCTCAGGAGCCCTATGTGCAGCGCTGCAGCATTACTTCTGCTTCGGCAGAACTGCAATCACTGCCTCTCCAATTCCCCAACTTCCAGCAGCTGGAAAAAAAGGGTTTATCCTTTGCAAGAAAATACAGTCCGAGATTTTGGCAAGCTAATACACAGAAGACTAATACAAATTCCTATCTGGCGGCACACTGAGGAAGCTATGTTTTCCTTTAAAGATATTTGTTTAAGCAACGATAATAGCAAAGTGACAAGATAAAAAGCCATGTGAAGTCATTGACCAAATGGATTCCAAGACAGCTTTTCCATATGAAACCAGAGCTGTTGAACAAAGCCACCATTCTGGTACCTCCGATTCATTTCTTTACTCCATCAGCGTCTTACACCCCAGAGTCTTGTCGGATTTTGGAAGCCATTGTAGGTAAATGGAGGAAGATTTGGTAAACAGGAGGCAACTTTGGACAGGCACGCTATGGGGTTGACTTCACATGAACTGGAGTCCTGCTCGCTCGTAAAAAAGACACTATCAGGTGAGAATATGGAGGGGTCTTCGTCGTAATAGTTGTAGGGTCTCAGAAAAAACCCGACTGTATTCCCGACTGTCACGGTGTTGGGTATGTCCTCAGCATGTGGGATATGAAGGAAACCAGTTGTTATCCATGCAACCAGGTCCTGGGGAAGGAAATAGAGTCAAGCAATTTGCTTATTATTGGAAAACATCTGGTTCGAAGCACACATGAGGAAAGACCAGGCAAAGCTGCTGTGAAGTGATAGCCTGTGCCTGGTCCTGAACCTGTGAATGCCATGTGCCAGGCTCCTGCCCAACGAGCCTGGCTCAGATAGTGGAATCCGCTAACCTAGGATTTCCCTTAAACTTTTCCCTTGGAGGAAATGTTGGGTTGTCCCAATGAGCTCTGCCCTATCCCATACGCAACCCGTCATGAACACCAGCCACCACAGTGAAGGGCTGGGTCAGGAGTGGGGAAGCACAGAGTTACTTTTTCGTTCTCCAAGATGAGACAACTGTCACAAAGAACCATTATCCCTGTTAGCAACTGATCCGCCAGCCCATGAGCCAGGTTTGCAGCTATGCATCCTGCACCCCATCTGGTTCATGCCAATGATAAGACTCAGCCCGCTGCAATACATAGCTCCAGAGCAGAGAGAGAGGCCTATTTACCTCGTTTATGATGGTTTCATTATTGATGAAGTCAGCGAAGGCCACAGTGGGTGTCCATGGGTCATTCTGGTTGTAGATGCTACTGCTGGTTGGCTCCTCTTCTTTCCGTTTAGTGACAGCCAGTTTGTACCTAAAGATCAAGAGAAAGAAACATGCCTATCTTGCAGGATTTGCCCAATCCAACAGCCGCGCAGGACACGAGGCTGCCACCTGCTCCAGGATGCGGAGGGCTGTGGTATGGCCATGATAGTCCATTGGGTCATGCTCGTCATAAGTGCCAAAATGTGAGTCTGGGACACAGTCTCTAAAAGACCTCCCACTAGCAAACAAAAAAGGGATGCTCTTCCATTTGTATCCCTCACGTCTCTCCCAATACTAAAGACAATGATGTTTGAGGGGCTGTGGGTAGAATAGCTCAGGGTCCAGCTGGTGTGCTCTGCTGTGGGCTCATGTGGAGCCATGCAATAGGTTCTTCAAGGGAAGGGATGGAAACAGCATTGCCCCTGATGTCTGCAATTAGGCTGGGCTAAATACCTCTGGCAGGGGGCCCCTAGCCCCTGTTACTGCCAGGAAGTAAGTGCAGCACTACAGGGGCAGGTTACGGGATGCAGCTTGCAGGGAGGCAAGAGAGAAAGCTGAGAGCCCGTTAGCAAGAGAGATGGGTGGCAGGAGCAGGGAACCTTGGTCTAGCCCAGATCCCCTGGACAGAAGGAGCAAGGAGAGGGCGAGGGCGAGGTGGGAAGCTGTGTCTGTCTACGTAAGACTAAGCTGGCTGCCAGAGCACAGAGCACAGTGCAGGGATGCAGGCAGCCCAGAGCACTGTGCCAAGTGGAGCCTCACCCCCGTTATTGGAAGGCAGCCTCCCAATGCTCCCAATAACATCCAAAGTGGCGGCAGATGAGAGGGAGGGAGGTGAGTGGCAGGGTGGCCAATGTGTCTGAACAGACCTCAATGGGCTGCCAAAGAGCTCCAAGTGATGTGGGGAACCTGAGGCCAGTAACAATACCTTACAGCAGCCATTTTCAAACTTTCTAAAACCACAGAACCATTTCATATCACATCTGCTGTGGGATCCCCCCCTCTCCTAAAGGTTGATGTGGAGCCCATCGGCCCAACAATAGCCGCACACTACCTGCCAGCCAGCCCCACCACGACCTCCAGTCTCTGTGGGAGCCCTGATGACCTACCACAGAAGCCCAGCGTTTTGTTGCAGAGTTTGAAAACCGCTGCCCTACAAGAAATACACTACAGGAGCTCTGCGCTAACTTGCTAGGGCAGGAAGGCACCTGTGCTAGGAAGACGCCACAGGGCTTTCCTATCTCTGACTTCTACATTCAGAACCTGCACAGCACGACTTGCCCTAAAAGATTAGCATGGCTGATCTGATATGGATTTGGCTAGGGGAACACCCAGAGCAGAACAGCAGCGGGATGAGAGTGAGGGGACTCGGCACAGGCCGCACGTTTGTTCCCACGGGATCAGAACTAGCACCAGGACTGCAGAGGACACGGCAGGGCATGGCTCAGATACACTGACCAAGCTGTGGCCATAGCGTGGGATGGGACATGGAGAGCAGAGGATGCTGCAAGTGGCAGTGAAGCAAGAAGTGTGTGGGAAGAAGCGTGTGGGAGCAGAGGATGAGATATGCCAACGACGCAATGAATTTCAATAGGTTTTAACCAGAGTTGGCTCCAAAATCCCAGGGGTGGGCAAACAGCCCAACAACCAGTGATCATGAACAGGACATTTAATGCTCTTTAATTCTATCGTGTGAGAGCCCTAGTCCATATCCACTCTAGTGGACCTGAGCCATGCAGCTGCTGGGGCATTCAGACACCCACAGCAGGCTTATGCATAGACATGACCTAGGTATTAACATATGGATAAAAGATACCTACCTCCCCCAGCTGAAGGCTCTCTCCATTGTACTTGTTTCTGGCAGATGGTCCCCAGGAAAGCTAATCATCTGGATCCTGTAGCCTCGCTCATGGCCCCACTTGTTTTCACTGTTGGCAGCAAAATAGATGTATCTGGGCGTCTCTGAGTTGAGGCGAAATGCAGCCTTGTCCTCCCTGTCCAGGACTTGCTTGACCAGCCGTGAGCGCTCGATCTGGTGCTCCGGACTCCAAGGGGCCTGCACGTTCTCAAACACCATGTCATGGGTCACCAGGGAATTTTTTGAGCCTACAAGACAAAGGCAAAAACACTGAGAAATTGCTTCTTGGGCCCTTGTATCTCACTTCCAAGACTGCATAGGCTCAACCAATTTCAGCTTATTTTCTTCCTCCTTTCTGCATCACAGACTCTGAACAGCATGCTGTCTGCACGGTACCATGGGCCAGCACAGGTTAGTGCAAGCATCAAGGAACACATATACTACTCACACAAATGCTTTGCTAAGGCATTGGCCAGCATAGTCCTCACCAGCAGTGACTGAGACACGAACTGCTTAAAGAAACTCAAGCTGGAATATGCACATAAGAGGCTGGTACAAGATAACAGAGAATGATACAAGAGGTTCTGTGCTGCCAGAAAAGGGAGTCAGATGCATCAAGCACAGGTTGGTGTGGTACTTGTATAATAAAGAAAGAATGGGAGTGTGTAGATCAGGATGCACAACCGGCACAGGGAAGCTCCAGACAGCAAGGGAAGGTAATACACAGTCAACCTGCTTTGCTTAGTAGTGTAAGCTGGCATGTAGAGAAGAGGGACTGGGAAACTTCAAACTTGATATCGGCACAGGGGATAGAGTTTGGGCTCATGCCTTGCTGCAGGCAAGCACGGGCTCAGGGGAGAGAAAGCACTGTGTCTAGACCGTAAAGCTTTCTGAGCCTCACGCCCACCAACTCTGCCATCTTTCTTTGCGCAGGCTGTGTTCTTTGTTCACCAGAGTCAGAGACAAGCAGACACCGACTAGCAACACACATCCCAAATACAACATTTATGCTTCTATAGCTACAGGGCCCTATTAAGTTCTCCCCAGCCCTGTGTCCATAGCTGTGATTTGTGATTGAGTGGCAAAGGGATGTGTATGAGCTTGCAATTTGTCATCCACAATTGTCTAGGACACTTATCCCCATGCAGATGGTGAAGTGGGTCCGAACGGGTGTGTAGCCTTGGTGCTAGCCCCCAGCAGAAGGATGACTTCTCCCCAGATGAGAACACATCTCTTTTGAGGCTAAAGTATATGTATCTAACAGAGCAGGAGATCCAGAAAGTGGCAGGAAGAGCCAAGGATTGGAGAACAAGAGCATGTTACAAGGCTTCAGTCAATTCAAGGTCTTGCAGCAAACAAGTCTTAACTAGGACCAGGAGCTGAATCAGCAGAAACGGGGTGCAGGAGCCTGGGGAAACACAAAGACATCAGTGAGAAAGGATTTCCCAGACAGAAATGATGGTACCCACCTGGGAGGTTTGCCTCCAGCTCCAGTTCACTTCCCTAGGTGTGGCTCAGCACCACCACAAAGGAACGAGCCAACGCAGCATAAAGAAACGGTGATGACAGTCATGCCCAATGGGTTGTGAGACACCCTGAGGTAGTGACCACCGTACTCAAGTACTTAGCATTTACTGTTAAATGATCAAAAGTGTCAAAAGAAAAAAAAGAAAAAGTTTGGCATTTTGCCTGTGGTTTACAAACTAATAAATCTTATTGGTAGAAGGACTTACCACCAATATCTAGGTCCACCTTAAAACTCAGAGCGTGACTATGCATGGTCCCAAGGGTGTGCTCCTCAACCCTATTTCCAAAATCAGTACCATTGCCAAAGAAGAAGGAGGAGCTTATGTAGCCAGTGGCTTGGACTTTGACTTCCACAGCTCCACTTGAGTGGAATATGAAGTCCCAAATGTAGTCGTAGTTTGCAACGGCTGAAATAGTCCTGAACACCAGAACTGAGCTGGCCAGCCCCCCGTAGTACCTAGTGTGCCTGTTGTTATAATGGCGTCTAACAGGGACTTCCAAATTTGCCTCAAAAATGCAGATGGAGTTCTTGTTCGTCTCGGGCACGAAGGATTCAGTGAGGTAGGAGCTATCCAAATACGTTGCTAAGTAGGGGCAGTCAACCCCTGGGACCAGCGAGAAGGCAGCTCTTCCAATGCCGTAGCTTGCATCCAGGTATCTGATTGTCATCCCCCCCGGATTATTGGAGCTGTAAATTGCAGAGGCTTCCTGGAGGCTGAGTTCATAGACAATCCTCTGCCCCCTAAATCTAATGTCAAACAGCCGTGGCCCTGTATTCACATCCATCCCAAAGGCAAAGCTCCAGGCTTGGAAGACAACTTGGTTGCTCCTGATGCTGTAGCGGGGCCCGCGAGGCTCATACTGCAAGGGCCCCACGTGCTGGTGGGGCACCCTAGGCTTCAGGGAAGAGTATCCCCCATCCAGCGGGGCTTTTCTCACTTTGTCCACCTTCACGTGGCCCTGCTTGAACTCACTCTCCAGCTGCACCATCCCCTCAAAGTACTGCCCATTATAAAAGACTTTCAGCACCTTCCACTGGGAGATATTCAGGCTGCCGTGGTCAATCAGCACCTCCAGCCCCACAGGGTGCACATAAAGGCCACTCACGTTCTGGAAATGAACAGTCCAGGACTTGCGATCTCCAGACTCAAATCCTCGAGGGGCCACAGTTTGAGTTGCCAGGTTAGCCCCATCGTAATCAAATACCTGTCTCATGAAGCTTGGCGCTTTGGGGTATTCCACGCGTCGTAAAAAAGCATCGATCTGCCCAAATTCAGTGCCTAGAAGCGGTCTGCGGTTATATGGCAGCTTCCCTCCGTACTTCAGCGCTGTGATGTCCCGGTGATAGGTTGGCTTTGGCAGGGGGCCCACCAGATATTCCGTGATGTTTGGCTCGGGCTGATTTCCAAAGAAAACCACAGCCAGTGCCTGTCGCGAGGGGCGAACTCCCCCTCGATCCAAGAACCGCAGCACCTCTGCCTTGGTGGGGAGCTGCAGGCTGATGTAGTAAATGCAGTTGTCAGAGGGGTTTGCACGAGAGGCATCTACCAGTGGCACCCCAAGGTTTTCCCGCAGATACCTCACCACTTGCACCATTTCTCCTGGGGTCAGATCAGCAAACACCAGGCTCTGGTCATTCTGGACACTGTGTCCTGTCTCCTGGGCCTGCCGAGACCCGGTACCACAGGTAGCTGGTCTCCGTCCTCTACCCAGCAACAAAGCAAATAGAATTAAATTTATTGCTGCCGACACAGCTAAGAAAATGGAGGCAACTTTCAAATCCATGCCCCGAAGTGGCAAAGGCAGCTCTGATTCCCAAAATGGTGGGTTTTGGACTGGGCTTCCCCGCTGCAAGCAGCCTGTATATCCTGCTGCTTCTCTCCTGTCACGGTGCTTGGTGCAGAGCTGCTCCGCGTGCAAACATAGTGTATGAGATAGAGGAGGAGACCTGAAATCAGAATTAATCAAAGGACAGATCTTGCTGTCTCAGCCAGTCCAGCCTGTTCTCTGCACCCTGAAGAGCCCCAGGATGAGGAAATAGTTAGAGGTGCAGCATTACTAACACTTCAGAGAAGCTGCTCATCACTTTCTCAGTTATTCACACGTGAAGGCCATAAATCACGATTCATCTGACAGCCTTTTTTATCACCGGCCAGTAAGTTTTATCCCAATGCCATATATCTCAAACCCAAAGGATTTAGGTAGGACAAAAATTGCAGTCTTCAGGAAACCAAACCTGTGCGCCACAGAGAGAAAGAATGGGAAAGACCAAGGGACCGCTGATACCCGTGGCCCTGGCAATGGCAGAGAACGGATGAGGTGAGAGATGCCCAGATGATCCAGGAAGCAAACCATACCCAAGCTGCACAGGCAGGGGAACCCTGCCAGGCCCCAATTGGACTGAGCGGGGGAAATCACCTGTCCATCAGACCCTGCACGTGAGAGTGGGATCCAGCAGCCGGGCACCCAAGAAGAGGCTCTGTCCCCGCTCAGAGCACTGGCCCATCCTGCCAAGTCACCTGTCCCAGGTCTGGCAGAGCTCTGACAAGCCAGGGGAAGGCAAGCCTCCCCTGGGAAGCCACGGCAGCAGTGGGGCAGGGGGAAGAAAAGACTTCGTGACCTCACTGATGGGCTTGTTCAGTCTGACAGACC
Source organism: Alligator mississippiensis (assembly GCF_030867095.1). Classification (NCBI taxonomy): domain Eukaryota; kingdom Metazoa; phylum Chordata; order Crocodylia; family Alligatoridae; genus Alligator; species Alligator mississippiensis. The sequence continues at coordinate 466,367,904 of NC_081824.1, read as the reverse complement.
TGCTGCAGCCACACAAATAAGTACAACTGTGTCAATGCCTGGGGCTGGATGCGGTGAGGGAACCCAGCCTGCCAAGCTTGGGGCATCTGTCCCACGTTGCATAGATTCATCCTTCCCCAGCTCGCTAGATCTATGATGAACCTCTCCCTTTCCTTGCTGCTAAGAGCCTGGATCAAACCACCAAACTGTATTCCTCCATAATTTACCTCTGGTTCGCAGCCTGTGCTGCACTTTCTTCTGTTGTTTGAGTGAGGGAGGGGAAGGGGGTTAATACAGATTTCTCATGGAGGCTTTTGGACACAAACACCCTTCATCAGGCATTGATGCCTGCCCAGAGGAGTTTTCCATCTATGGACTCCTCTGTGAAATCCTATGATATATGAACTTTCATTCCTACCCAGGAGAACTTTTACACTCTTTTCTCCAATGCCCGATGAAGGGTGTTTGTGCCCGAAAGTTTGCAATTAAAGAAAAATTTTCTGCAAAAATCTTGTTGGTTTAATAAAAGATATTATCTCTACTACGGGTGCTGATCACTTCTCATAAAAAATCATTTCATTGAAACTTTGGCAGGTCTGGGCAAGCAAAAAGGTTAATCTGCCTTCCAGCTCTCTTCAGACAGGGTTGCTCTTTGTTAATTATATGGTAGCAAAGAGACGCTACTTATCCTCTGTTTGTGACTCTGCCTTGCCCTGCCCCAAACTGCAGTTGCTAATATCCAGATTGTCCACAGGGGTTTCTCATAAATAAAAATGGAGGTATTGCACCCAATGCCTGGCATCTCCTAGCTGCTTGTGTATTACTTGGTCTTCTCTTCCACTTCTTTGCCTTTCAGAAGACTCAGAAAAACACCAACAGCAAGGGGACAGAGAGTCCTTCCCTCTGTCGTTTCCCTAAATTACTGCCGTTTCCCACTGCATCAGTGGGTGGGTCATTGGTATAAAATCCCTTGGCACATCAGGATTTATTATAAAGGTTTCCCTGCAGCACAGACTGGACTAGATTGGGAAATACTGTTTTGGGGCAAATCCAAGCTCCTTGCAGGCATTCCAGAGGGGCTGGGCTGTAGTTATGCTAAGCTATAGTAAGCGACAGTACTGAAAACAGTATGGGAGAAAGGGGCCTCCTGCCCACTGGAGGACCCAGTAAGAAACAAAAAAAAAAGATAAAATTGCATTAATGATCAAAAAGACACTGAAGGGAAGCTGAAAACAACAGCAACAAAGGTAGGAGTTAGAACTTACTCATGAGTGTGCAGGTGCACAAACTTGGAGGGACACGTCCCTCGCAGAGACCTAGAAAAAAGTGAATAACATATGGTGTCTTGCCAAGGGCAAGCTTTGCAAAGTTGGACTAATAGTTAATTAGAGCAACTGGTGTGCTGTCTGATGACAATGAGCCTTTCTGAGCATTCACCACCGAACACATATCTGAGATTCATTCTCTGCGTCACCTCAGGGATCTGGGGGACAAACCCTTCCACAACACGCAGGCCCAAGCAACCTGTCTATCAAAAGCAACAGCAACCAGATACCGCTCGAGACGATGCTCCGCACACTCAGAACAACGCTCCTGACACAACCAGGATGGTTACTGGCTTCCAACCATCAGTATTGCCTTGAAAACAAGCCCCCGGGCAGTGATGGAAAATGCCCAATGGGAGGTCACAAGGGATTTCCAAGCTGCCGTTACTTCCAATTGCTGCCCAGCTGGATACATGTGCACCAGAGCAGTCCCATACTCTCGTCACTGGTGAGATTTCCAGCTTTTCCCTGTGTAACCCTTCTGCTGGGCACTGGTGGGCAGCAACAAGGACTGGGTTCAATTTTTGGGCCATGGGCCATATCCAGCCTGCCAAATTCAGGGCTTGGTCCTGCTCCCTGCATTGCAACACTGCAGGAGGTGCAGGGATGGACTCTCAGTAGTGCATGGGCCCCAGCAATCCCTTCTGGAAAATGTGTATTCCAGGTGGTGAAGAGAGAGCTGGAGAAGACGCTCGTTATTGAAGATGATGTGCGCTTGGAGCATCGGTTTAAGAGGCAGCTCCTGACACTGAGGGATGATGTGGGACAAGCGCAGCTAGACCGGGAGCTCATGGGAGGGATGTTTTCTTGGAGAGCTTTTACTGCTGCCAACCAGATGAGAGTTGTCCCCCACGTCTCCTTTCCAGTCTTGTGCATAGCGCAAATGCAGCAGACCTCAAATCAGAATTATAATCAGAGATGCCTGCTTGTGGCTTGCTGGGCGCGCTGTCTGGATGCACGTCCGTGCTTTTGCCATGTTTAGACAAAAACCAGAACTGACAAACACATCCGAAAACTGGTCTGAGTCTGCTCCTCCTGCCTCCTCTGAAGAAGCTAGGTAGGCGCTGCCTCTTTTTCTGGTGTTCAGCAGGCCATGGTCCAAAATGAAACCTGGCTTTCTTCTTAGGATGAAGTCTGCACTGCGCTGGCTGTTCATCCCGTAGAAGACATTTGCTCCCTGCGGGAAGACTAGCTCTGCAGAAAGACAAAAGCAAAGAAGTTGAGTGATTTATTCTGGATAGTAGCACTACAAGCAAAAATTGGGGAGCGTTCAGAGGTGCATGCTGGCTGGGCATGTGCCACTTGGAAGTGAGAGCTTGTCCTGATGGAGAATGGGCTTTGGTTGGCCAAGGTTTTGGGAGCCTGGGCTTTAATTCAGTGCAAAGGCGCAGGAAAGAAGCAGGTAGATCTTACTCTATGGGTGGTCTTTGGGGAGAGGATAGCCTCTGGATAATGTATGCATCTGGCTAACCAGCTCTTGCATTCTGTGTCCTACACTGTCATAATACCAGAGTTTTTTCTTATTTTCACAGTAAGATGGAGGCATTGGTGGTAGTTTTGGAGTAAGAGCGGGGAAGGACTGGCAGCAGCAGCCAGTGACTGGGGGCAGATTTGCACGAAGGGACTGATCTCAGCAGTGGGGATTGAACAGATGAGAAGAGGGTCCCAGCCACAAACCCGCTTGCCTGGGGAAGCCGAGGTAGTCTGGATTCCTGCCATGGCCTGGGCCCCACTCCTCCTCGTGCTGCTTATGTACTGCTCGGGTAATCCATAAAACACTTCTGCACATGTCTGCATTGCTTTGCTTAATTAATTTTCATTGTTTCATGCCTTTATTCTCTTGCAATGTGCTGCATAATAGAGGTGTAATTATGATAATAGATTAATGGCTGTCTTCCTTCCAGGTTCCTTCTCGCAGCCCAACCTGACACAGGCGCCCTCAGAGTCTGTGTCCCTGGGAAACACCATTAAACTCCCCTGCACGCTGAGCAGTCAGTACAGGAGTTACAGTGTTGGTTGTACCAACAGAGACCTGACCAGGCCCCATGATTTCTATGCTACGGTTCAGGCAGCAAAGGGGATGGAGCCTCAGATGGATTCACTGGCTCAGGCTCCGGTGCCATTCGTTATCTAACCATCACCAACGCCCAAGCAGCTGATGAGGCCGCTTACTGGTGTGGTGTAGATGATAGCATTAGTGGCAATTTTGGGTTTCACAGTGCCGCTGTGACAAACCCCTCCCCTGCCCTCCCTGCGGCTGTGCTCACATCAGAGCTGGGCTCCAGGCAGAGCTTCGAGTGTCCACAAAGGAGCTGTATCTGGATCCTGGCATGCCGCTTCTCACCCCTCCCAGGGCCCATCATGTCCTCGTCTGCTGTTACACTCCCTACGTGTGGGCAGAGCTGCTTATTATTTTTGTGTCTCCCAAGATGTGTGTCAGGGCCTTACGGAGAGGTGTCCTCTGCCAACTTGCCTGAAGAAATCTGGAGGCTCCAAAATACTTGTAACAACAAGCCACAGATGTGTTTGTGTTACAGCGAGAGACAGCTCAGATTCAAGAGTAATCTCCGCTTGGACCAAACATTGCCAAAACCATCTTCGCTCTTCTTCCCTGAGACATGAGTTCCCTTGATGCAAAAGTTAAAATCTGCTTGTGTGCCAAGAGCTGGAACTCAGGGACCCATCTGAGAGCATGAAGAATCCCAGTGCAAGACTACTGGGTATAAAGAAGGTCATTGCTCATCCATCTTGCTTCCACACTAGGTGAGGTACCGCTGAAGGGACTGGTGGTTTGGGCAGAGATGTCCCGTGCTGCTGAAGTCAATGCTGACTGTCACTAATGAAGACTTCCCTGCAGTCCTGGCACTGGCTTTTATCTATGGTGCTCTCTATCCATCACATAGGGGTGGAGATAGATGTAATATTTGAAGCATTTCACTGTGTCGCTGCAGTCTAAAATACTCTAAAAAAGGGGGTGTTTCTGCTGGGAACAGAGGCAGAACCCCTGTCATGCTTTAAAATGTCTCAGGTGCCCTGCAGCGGCTTGCTCTCTGCATTGGGATGCAGCCATGGGATGGAGCAACCTCCAGCTCTGTCCAATGCAGGGAACGGGGAGAGGAGCAGAGTGGCCTGTCGTTGTGGCTCTGCCACCGCTGGTGTCCTGGGGACAGTGGCTCTGTGCAGCCTCCTCAGTGGCTGAGGGGGATCATAGAGCTGATGTCTGTGAGCAGTCTCCTATCCGCTTTGCCTCCACTGTCTTGGAAAACCCCCATTGCCAGATCTAGGAGACCATGGGACCAGGGGACAGGAGGCATCACTAAATGTGACAGAAATGGAACGAGTCCAGACAAGACTTCCTGGGCTGATGAGGGAAATGTGGAGCTTGCTGAACGGAAGAGAGTGAAGGTACTGGCTTGTTCATCCTAGTGAGAGGCAGGCTGAGAAGGGAGCTGACCGCTCTCTGTCAATCCGTCCGAGAGGGAAAGAGCCACGCAAGTGAAAGGGCAATGCCACTGGGCTCAGTGCTGTGGTGGTGGGACGTGGCAGTGGCATAAAATGGAAGGGACTGGTAGTTTAGACAGAGATGTCCTGTGCTGCCAAAGTCAATGCTGACTGTCATTCATGAAGAGTTTCTTGCCGTCCTAGCTTTGTCTCATAGACACTGCTCTCTAGCCATCACGGTGTGGGTGCAGGCAGATGTAGGATTTGAAGCATTTCCCTGTACACGTGTACACTTCAAAACCAGGGTGTTTCTGAAGTGAACAGAGGTATGAGCCCTGTTGTGCCTCCCAGCTGGAGAGTTTGAAGTCTCTCGGTCTCCCTGCAGTGACTTGCTCTCTGGACCAGGATGCAATTGTGGGATGCAGCGACCTCCAGCTCTGCCCGATGCAGGGAGTGGGGGGAGAGGCAGAGCGGGCTGTCAGCGTGGCTCTGCCACCCCGGTCTTCTGGGGGCTGTGGCTCCACGCAACCTCCTCAGTAGCTGAGGGAAAGATCAGAGCTGGTGTCTGTGAGCGGTCTCCTATCTGCTTTGCCTCCAGTCTCCTGGAAAACCCCTATTGCCAGATCCAGGACACCCTGGAACCAGGGGAGAAGAGGTATTGCTATATGTGCCTGCAAGTGATGTGCTAGCTAGATGTACCTGCCGTGTGTACATGCTATATATATATGCAAGTAATGTGATAGCTCCCCTTCATGCACAGCATAGGCCTGAGTCCCCAGCATTGGGAATGTACAGCTGAAAAGCAGGCACGCAAAAGCAGAGGCAGCAGTGCAGGCAGATGTGAGACATCCATTTGTGGAAGGAAGTCGGCCGTGTGCGATCGGAGCCCCCACGTGCCAGAAGTGGAACAAGAGCAGCAGAGACTTCCTGGGATGAAGTGGCTTGTTCATCCTAGGGAGAGGCAGGCTGAGAAGGGAGCTGACCGCTCTCTGGAAATACTGCTGAGAGGGAGAAGAGCCACACAAGAGACAAGACAACGCCAGCCCCAGGAGAAGTGGGGAAATAGGGGTCACACATACAAATAGGCTGAAGCTCAGAAGAAGGATTGTAACCATCAGAGCAGGAGGCTCTGGAGCAGGTTCCCCTTGAGAGGGCACAATTAGTTTTAAAATACAGATTGATGGATTTGAGCAGGGGATCATATAGTGAGATTGCCTGCACTGGCAAGGGTGTAGCCATGACCAAAGAGGTCCCTTCCAGTCCCATGTGTCCTTGTCCTCCCCAGTCCATGGTCTGAGAAAGCCACGGGGTCAACACACCATTTACACCCAACCGAGGCCAGTAGATATCATTGGCATCATACAGATTTCTTCTCTGCCCAGAGTGCAGCTGCTGTCTGTTAAATAAACCCTCCTGGGCATTGCTGTAGGCATGGGGGTGCTGTGCTGCTCAGCTGGGTGGTCCTCACGGGGGGAGAGCACAGAGAAGGGAGGATGCTACTCGGTCTGTTTTGGGGGTGTCTGTTCCAGGATTGTGGCTGAAGTCACTCGATCTGCCACAAGAAGATTTCTGGAGGCAGTAAAGTGACTTATGATGAGAAAGGGCCCTGCTGGCTGCTCCAGAGACAGCCATGGAGTTAAACGCACCCCTGCACAGGCCTTAAATGTGGAGCTCTTTCCAGGTGCCCTGAGGGAAAGGGGCTGGGGCTGGAAGTCCTCTTTGTGCTGAGGACAGGGCAGCTGCCAGGTTTGTTATAATCATTCTTGCTGCAGCCTTGGGGCCTGAAGATCCCTCTGATTCCTGGACATCATGTCATCTGGGACAGGGATGGTACCTGGGATCCTGCCGGGAACATCCTCTCTTATGTGCAACATGATAAATGGCTTCTAAAAACCACCCCCAGGCCCTTACTGAGGATTTTATTGCCAAGGGAAGACCTTTCAGGTATGGGCTGAGCCTGGAATACACTGGAGCAGATGAAATCATGTCACAGGAGTGGAGGGATCCCCAGGGCCTTGCAGAGGATTTCACTGCACATATCCAGTCTGGTCCTGTCTCCTCTTGAAGCCCCCCAGGGTAGGGGAGAGCATCACCTCCCTTGGGAGCCCTTTCCAGATTCTGGCAACCCTCACCATGAAGAAGCTCTTTCTAATGTCCAACCTAAACCTGCTCTCCATCGATTTGTGGCCGTTGTTCCTAGTTACTGGAGGGGGTGCCCTAGTGAATAGAGCATCTCCTAGTCCCTGCTGTGCTTCCCTGATGAAATGATAGGCAGCCACAAGATCACCTCTCAGCCTGCTCTGGTGCTGGCTGACGAGATTCAGTCTCTCCGGCTCTCCTTGTAGGGCCTTGCCTCCAAGTGGGACACTTGTGTTACAGGTTGGCTTAGGGCTGTGCGAGGCTTCGGACAGTGCTTCAGATCTGGAGAAGCTTTGGATGCTTTGGCATCCGAAGCAGCATGTCCGGATCGAAGCGTTGGCTTCGTTAGGCTTTCCAAAGTGCTTCGGAAAAGCTTTGGAGATCCGGCCATAGGGTATCATGGGGAATCAATGAAATATCTGTAACGCTGTTGTTTTTTGTCTGATTTCGATGTAATGTGCAGGGACAGTAGCCTCTGCTAGGAGCATAAAGCTTGCTACGTTTCAAGGAGGTAGGTGCAGGGGTTTGGGGGGAACTGCACCCCAAATTCATGAAAGCAAACTCCTGTCGTGTATGTGTTGCACCACAGGGCAGTGAAAAGTGCGGGGGTGGTGGCCCCTGGGGAGGGCACAAAGCCTGCCAAGTTTCAAGAAGATCGGTGCAGGGGTTTGGGGGAACTGCACCTCGAGCTGCAAACAAGCCAAACTCATGCCGTGGTGACAGTGTGTGTGTGAAGGCGCAGCAGGGCGATAGCTGCAGGCCTGCGAGCCCCTGCTGCGGCCACGTCTGCCAGCTGTGGAGGAGGTAGGGGCAGGGGCTTCTGGGGCCCTGCACCCCCAGCTGTGGACAGGCAAAACTCATGCCGTGGGTGCTTGTGGGACTGACTGTCTCTGTCTTGGGGCAGGCGAGTGTGTTGATTATTCCCTCTGCTTAGTCTGCGGGTTTGTAGGTGTTAATGGTTGCTAATTGACTAATTATCTAGTAGCTAATAGTAGCTAGGTCCTGTGTATTGAGCTGGTCCCTGAGTGAATCATGATTGATTGGTAACTGGTAAGGCAGTAGGTTAGCAGCCAGGACTGCAGTAGTCCCCCCACCCCGTGCCACAAGACAGACACGATTGCACAAGCACCCATGTCACGAGTTGTGCCTGAGACACGGGAGGACACTCTCTTATCAAGACTTGCTCCAAACAGTGGAACTGAACAGTTCATCTATTGATTTGTATTTCTCTTATTAAAACAAGGAATGATCACACAAAATAAGGAGAAGATCACAATCCTGAGAAAATGCTCTTTATTTAATGAAACGAAAATGCTCTGGGGATGTCGGTCAGAAAGGACCAGGAGTTGCTGGCAGGATCAGACAGGGAACACATTTGCAAGAAGGAGCTGATCTTCTCTTTGGAGGTCTAGGAGACTCTGAGTTTCCACCAAAGACCACTTTGCCTCGGGAAACGCAGCCTGGGTGTGCTGCCTTGGTCTTGGGCCATTCTCCTTCTGGCTGCGTGGTAGCAGGAAGAGGGTGTCTGCTGTTAGATTTAGTGCCAGTGACTTTTCCAAGCTCTTGGGTCCGTTCCTGATTCCCCCGTCTCAGCAGGATGTGTTGCTGTTTGGCTCCCTGCCCTGAGCATGCAGAGGCTTCTTTCTTTCTAGCATTTTCCTATTTCACACAGACCCTGAGTGTAAAGGCAATGTCTCCTCCTCTTCTCCTCCCCCAGCACACACAGTCCATCTGATAGACTCTCATAGCTGCAGTATCCTCCAGGTCATTATTCGGGGGTGTGCGTCGTTAGGATATTCAGCTTCTGCCCAAGCAGGAGCTTCGTTGTCTCCACAGGCCCCCTCCTTCTATGTCCCAAGCAAGGTGGTCCGGCCTCTCTTCCACCACCTCCTCCTTTAGGAGTGCCTGCCTTGGCCTCTTCTCCAGCCAGATCCTTCTTTGCCATTTCTTCTCTCCAAGCCTATGCTCTGCCCTCCGCAGCTATGGCGGCCCCTCTCTGCACCGGTCCTTCTGCCTCGTTTCCCCCGAGCCATTCGCATGTGGTTTCTCTCGTGACAACACTACTGTCGAGGAGCTTCTTGCTTTGATGGCTTCAGAGAGGGGCTCAGCGCTTGGGCCCTTTTATAAGGGAGCTGCTGGCCAGCCCGGTCCCACGTCATCACTCACCGGGGGCCAACCAGACTCGGCTTGTCCATATATGGCCATCAGATGGGTCCCCATCCCGTCCAAGCGCCCATATAGGGAACACACAGCTATTATGACTGTGGGCATTGCCCTTACATGGGCACGAGACTTCTGAGTGGTTTTTATGGCCATGTTTGGTCGTATATGTGTGTTTTCTTATACGGCCAAAGATGGCCAAAAGCCATGTGGATGCCTGGGACTAGGACATGGGAGCAGTGGAGACAGTGGGTCTGGTGCTCTGGAGAAATATCAGATCCCCTCCTTTCACTGGAGGAGTCCTGCATTCAGCCTCCTGATTTGGAGAAGCGGGGGAGTCAGTGGATCCCCTGAGATGTCCTCTTCTGTTCAGTCATCGCTCCTCTCCGTTCTGATCTCAGCAAATCCAGACGCTTTCTGTGGCCATGGTCAGTGCTGACTTCTCATGGGCAAGAAGTCTGCTGCCACTTGAATGATCCCCGTCACAAAAGAACCGAAATGACGTTCCCTGTTGTCACCAAGTGTGGTTCACCTACGCGCTCATCTCTTGCTTGCATCTGAGCTCTCCCTTTACCCCTATCTCACGCCGAGGTCTGTCCTTACTGGAAGCACAGGAAGTCCCCCTCCCACAGCGTGGCAGCCGCCGACCCCACCTTACCAAATCCACCCTGTTACCCTCTGCTTGTTCCTGTCTCCCTAGACATGCCATGTTGTGCTCTTCCCAGGGCTCAGCCTGATCCCCAAATCTGACTTGAGAATTTGGCCAAGTGTCTCTTGGAAGAACAAATGCTAAAAGGGATCATGAGGGAAAAGCCTTGAGGGAGGTCACTGCAGAGGGCTGCGTGAGGTTGCTTTACTGAGCTGGGATGCTTTGTGATGTACATAAGTGAGCTCCTCTGTTGTACTCAGCTGGCCCGAAGACCCAAGTGTCTATGAAGTCACTGGCCCTGTGTCTTGACTTAGAGGTCTGATGTCAGAGCCTAGCCGAGGCCTTTGTGAGGAAACCGCCAGGGTGATCTCATAACAGACGAACTTGTGAGGTGTCTCACTAAGGACTGACGGACAGATGGACTGATTTCCTCCGGACTCTCGTAACTACATTCAAGTATAAGTCTCAGTAAAACAGCTCACATACCACTGACATATAGGGGCAGGAAGAGGAGGGAGGCAGTGACAGCTCAGTGCCAGCTCTCCCCTTGACTTGAGAGAGACCAAAGAGTTGGAGCTTCGTGCTCAGTCCCAAGTCGGTTTGTGCCCAGAGAGGAGGTGGTTTAGGGAAAGAAGAGCTTGTGGGCCCAGGCACGATCCCAGAGGGAAGGGATGTCCCCACAAGCTGAGGGGGAGGATGAAATGAATACGGCCAAGTGGGATTTTAGCGTGACTCTCCTGGGAGTGGGTGTTTCCTTTCAAGCCCCAGCTCCTGGAGGCCTGTGATTGTGGCAGAACCGCGCTGCCAAGGAGGAGTGGGGGTGAAAGACGGGTGTGGGATGCGCCTGGGCATTCCCCATTTTCTCACCTGCATCAATTGGGGAGGAGTTGTCCAAATATGCACAATCCATGGTCACCATACCTGATGGCCATATATGGACGTTTGGATGGCTATAGGACAGTTTGATGGCCATATATGGATAGAGCCTATGTGATTGGTCAGCTGCAGTCAGCAGCTCCTCTATAAATAGGGCCAGCTGAAGCTCTGGCTAGTGACCCAAGTGGGAAGCTGCTCCCAGACACGGGGTGCTCCCACTGCTGGGGCTTGGTGGCCGTCAGGAGCTTGTCCGCTCATGGCAAGAGGCTGTTCGAGGGAAAACAGAAGTGGAAGCTGTTGCAAATGGTGGCAGGCAGAATGCATCGTGGGAGGCCATCACTGCGGCTGTCCCAGAAGGCTTCTTCCATCTTGACTCTGCAGCAACCGAACAGAGGTGCTGGCAGCACAGGGGAGGAGGACAACTCCGGGGATCCCGTGTCGTCTCCTCCTCTTTCTCGTCCAGGAGATCAGCGACTCCACAGCACCGCTGCTTGTCCTGAGGAACAGGGAGATCTAGTGTCTGCACAGCGCTGCTGCTCCTTCCCTGAAACGGGGGGATCCAGTGTGTCTCCAGCACTGCTGCGGCTTTCTCTGAAATGAGGCGATCCTGTATTTGTGGTCAGACACCAGGACATTCGCTGTCTCCTGCTCGTCCTCCAGGAATAGCTCATGTAGCCACTTTGCTGGCCGGTGCATTGACTTCTTCTGCTGCTGCGGGTTTGCCCTCCGCCTCCATGCCCTGGGCCATCCTCCATAATGCTATAGTTCTGTAATTAAGATAATTTAGTTAAATTAATAAATAATAAATATTTATTTAAGTGCATATCCAGGTGTGTCTTTGACTCGTTGTGTTGGTCTCCACTTGGGCTCATGGGTGGTGCTTGGACGTGCTGTGATTTCACACTTCCCTGTCACTTTGAGTTTGGACCTGATGGAGTACAGTATTCTCTGTCCATAAAAAGGAGTGAGGCACATCAGTCCCCTTTAGGACCCACATGCTTGGCTCAGGCCCTGTTTCCCTAGAAGATCCCTAATTCTCTTATTCCAGGGCCAGAGCCGGATCCTTCAGTAGAAATTATCCCATTGCCCATTGGATTAAAGGGGTGCAGGCCTTGTGAGGCTAAGGTCCAAGAAGCTGCTGCCCTCACAGTGCTGTGTGAGGTTGCTTGTTAGGAAGCTTTAGTGTGCTGTAACAACCCCACGGGGACAGAGCTTTGCCATGATCACACCTAAGCTCTTCTCCCTTGTGCTGCAGATGTGATGACACTGCTGTCTGTGAGGTTTCTGGTGCAGCCCCTGGAGTTAGCTGGTGCAACATCTAAGCCCAGGCTTTCTGACCCGCCTGCCTGGGCTGATCTCATCCTAGCAGATGAGTCGGAGAGGCAATTGAGTGCAGAAAGGAAACTTTCTGGTTCTCAGCTAACAGGCAAGGTGATGCTGTTGCTCTTCACAGCGACAGCTGAGAGGGAACATAAAATACTGCCCTTGTTGTGTCCCGAAGCTTTGCACATCACTGTGTGTATGGACCAGGAGAAGGAGTCTGTAAGCAGTCAGGTCCAGTGCTTGTTCCACCTATGAGGGGCCTGGGCGGATGTCAAGGCAGGAGGATCTGCTCATGCTTTCCTGGTACTCCAACCTACTACCCCAGGGGTTTTCAACCTTTTTTCGTTTAAGTTCCCCCAGTGGCTGGACATGGAAACTGAGGAAGCGTCAGAAGGTGGAGAGGGATCAGTGGGGTGGAGGGGATGCCAATATTATTCATGGGATGGACAGAGACCTCCACACTCCCCACTGCACCGGGGGAGGAGATGTAACCGTCGCCCGTCTGGAAGGCTGAGAAGTGGGACTGTGCGAAGCTTCGATTTGGCGGAGATTCAGTTCAATTTGGTGACTGGATCTCTGAATATGAACTGAATCAGAGGACCTTTTAATCTCTCCAAATCGAATCAGAACCTCTGAATTGATTTGGAGAGATTCGGAAAGAGTCTGAGATTCAGACACAGACACAGCTTTAAATGTTTTTTCTACATAAGTCTAGGTAGCAGATGGCTCGTGAACACTGCGATGCTGGGGCGCATGGAGCGTCCCACAGGAGCATGGGGGCGCCCCCCCAGCAGCAGACCCAGAAGTGGACCAGAAGCACTTCCGGTCCACTTCTGGGTCCGCTGGGTAGTGCACCTGGGCCCTCCTGCATCCCCCCAGCTTGGTGACCGGTGCCTCCTGGGTCTGGGGGGACATGCAGGGTCCCCCCTGAGGCTGATTGCAGAGCCGGGGGGATGGGGGGCCCTGATGCGCTCCCCAGCAGACCCAGAAATAGACTGAAAGTACTTCTGGTCCGCTTCCGGGTTCACCACCGAGCATGTGGGGGGCGGGGGGGCGCACTCCTGTGGGACGCTCCATCACAGCGATCATGAGCCGTACTGGTACCTCGAGGTATGTATAAAATATTGAAAGCTGTGTCTACAGTCGAATCACTGATTCCCTGAATCAGCATTGAATCTTCAGATTTGGATTCGCCCAAACCAAATCAGGGACAGTGATCTGAATCAATTAATCAAATCCCTGTCCCCAACTTGGGCCAAATCCAAATTCGAATCATGTAGGGCCTGTTTTGCACACCCCTGCTGAGAAGGCCCCTGAAGACACGGGCTGTCCTAGTGTGGAGAAGAGGGAAGAGACGCTGGATCTCCAAAGCCGGCCTTTTCAGGGCAGTTGTCAACTCCCCGCTCGGTTACAGCTGCAAATCCAGAGCCCTTCTGTGACAAGCTGCAGTGATGACCTCCCCTGTGCAAAGAGGCTGCTGCCATTTGGACAATGGTTCCTTTCAATCAGGACTTGAAATGTCATTTCTTGGTGTTGCTGACTCTTTTACCTAAGCTTCTGTTTCTTGGCTTCGTTTGGGCAGGTTGCTCTTCCTTCATTACCAATCCAGTAAGATTGGTCTTTACTGGAAACACCGAACTTCCCCCTGCACACAACGGATCATCTGGCCCCTCCAGAGCAAAATACAGTATTAACTAACCTCTTGCTTATCGCTGGGTCTCCTTAGAGATGCCATGCTGTGCCATTTCCGGGGCATCCTGGTCCCCAAATCACATCTCTCATGTAAGCATCCCCTCCGTGCATTCTTCCATAGCACTCTGACAGCCTGGACTGGTAGCGGGCCTTGAACCCCACTGAAATCACCAGATGAGTGGCCTGATATGCTTTTAGGACTTGGGCATCCTGAACGTCCCTTGTGTATCTAGGCCGTGTGTTGAAAGCCAGCCCTGGGCCTGGCACAAGTCCTGGCTGATTCGTTATGGCTCCCCACGCAGAGCACTGTTTCCCAGAACTGCTTGCACCTGGATTTATATTTTAAACCCAGCCACAGTGAATGTGTAATCCCTCTCCCAACAATGGGCCTGCCCTCCCCAGAGTTCCCACACAGGGTAATAGGGGGCATGTGGGTGTGTAAGTAAGATTAGATACGCATGCACCTAATAAATAAATAATATTTATGTGCAATATGTTGACACACAATGAAATAGCCCCGCTTGTTAAAATGTACTGCGCAACCATTTTACTAGTTGATCCTCATGGCACCACTGTAAGAAAGGCATGCAGGTGTACAGCCTGAAGACCAGGCTGAGGGGTGAGCTCCACTTACGAGGTCATGACAGATCACTTCTGTATTTAGCCAGTACAGCCTAATTCAGGGCATTGTGTATGTGGGTGTGTGCTGCATCAGGAGATGCTGCACTAACAGGTAGTAGAGCAAGTCCCAGGGGTACAGAAGTAAGTGTTGTAATGTTTGGGCTTACTATATACTTTCAGTGCCTGAATAAAATATATTCTAATGGGCTTATTATATACTTTCAGTGCCTGAATCTCTTTTAATGTCCCGCAATATTCCCTTTACTCTGTGGGCAAGTATGGTGGCAGCTGTAGCAACAGCTCAACGACTGTCTCTTCCTTCCAACCATCTTTAGGACAGACTGCTGCAGGAAGGTCTACTCACAGTATATTTCTAGGCCCCAGCTTTAGTGCAGGTCCCCAGAAACGCTCCCCTAGTATCTCCAGAGCACCACTCCTTCAATGGACTCTAACATGAAAGAAGCACGTGTCTGTTTAGTGACACATCTTAACCACTGGAGACTGAAATGTTGCTGTCAAGATGGGAATGTATGGCTGACGGGCACGGCAAGTCACTGCCACGGCTGTGAGCTACGTCTCGTACTTACCTGGTCTCAGCAGCTGCTCTTCAGCCCCAGGTTGAATGGTTTATGATGAAGGCTTTAACAAATTATATGCCTTAGTACAGTGCACATACAGATACTGCTTTGCAACCAGTGGACACTAAGCTATGTGCACTTATTTCCCAATGTTTGGAATGACCACTGTCAACCTTCAGTATTTTCAGTTCACCTTTCCCTTTTCTCATTCTGCATTGGGGCTGGCAGAGCTTCCCGCGGTTTGATCCACTCTCTGGTGGGCTTGAGAGACAGGCAGGCAGGGCTGGGGCATCCGCAGGGGCTGCGCAGGCAAGAGATGAAGCATGGCACAGGCATGTACTGCAATGAATGGCACCCAGCAAGAGACGGACCCCGGGATGCCACCTCAGCAGCCCCTGCTGCCATGTGCTGCCAATGCCCCCCGGTCCTGCAGGCTGGATCCCAGCGCAGAGCGAGCTGGAGGCTGCCAGCCCCTGTCCTAAACACCAAGACCCCAGGGGCAGGTTTCACGATGCACACGTAGTCGGTCCCCCAGGCCCTGCACAGCAGGAGACGAGCTCCGCAAGGATGTCTGCTGTTGTGCGTGAATGTAGGACAGTGATTCGTGCCCCTTTGAAGGCTTGATGCCAGAGCTCACCCGCAGTGGGAATTGGCCTGAGTCAGGCCAGCAAGACGAGGCTCTCAGTGAGACAGGAAGATCGCTGTGTGGGCTGTGCTAAATACACTCGAGTGACCAGAGAAAACTGCCTGATCATTTCCTGGCCGTGATGTAAGTGCCTGCCTTACACACTCACACACACAGCACACGCAATAACCTCTGGAGCACGACTGAGCTCCCTGCTCTGTGTCAAGGCAGAGGTTTCCCACCATGGTCTGCTCAACATGCTGGAGAATGGGAGGCCTCTGGTTTGGCAAGTCACATTTTAAAACTCAGGCTATGCGGTGCACCCGCCTTTGCATGTAAAACACTTCACGTGGAGAAGGGGACCGAGGTGGGATAACGTGTGATAGATGAAGACCAAGCTGTTAGAAGGGTGAGGAGGAGTCTTAGTAAGCATAAAATTATAGCTGTTAGTCATGTTTCAGCTCTTGCAGCAGTAGTGCCTTCCTAAAAACAGAACTTTTAATGATCCCTGAGAAACGTCTTTTCTCTATTCCCATTACAAGGATGGGAAGGACATGGGACTGTTTAATGCCAGGAAATGAAAGATCTAACCTTGTATAATTTAACACAGAAAAGCACTTACTCTGTGGAAATTTGATTAGGGAAATCCTGCAGTGCGTCTCCACCTCTCCCTGCAGAACGGCACCGATTCTTCCCATACTTCTCCCTAGTTCATCTACTAGCTGAGTGGGAACAAGGACATCTCCAGAGATGATGAAGTGCCAGGATGCAGGACAGGGACATTTCTACCTGGGAGAAGTGGGACAATCTGTGCCTTCTCCTTTGCCTGAGGAAGGGTGAGGGAGCCCAGTAGCTTACAAATAAAGAAGTTTTTTTTACAACTATTTACTTGGTCTAATAGAAGATACCACCCTGTAATATCTGGTATAAGCAAGTCTTTTGGGTCTGGACTTGTGGTTCTGGTCATTAGAGACCTTCATGTAAGCACCAAAGTTCATCAAGCATGAGCCTTTTTGCAGGTAAGAGTACATGGATTTGGAAATTGTGGGTGGGTGCAGCAACCAGGCCACACTTTAGAGGTCAGCTGAACTTTGAGATGACTTAAGAGTTCAACATGTCCACTCCAGACACTTCATAGATGAGAAAGGGCCACGGGGTGGTGGGGACAGAAGAAAGGGAAGGTGATGATTTTACTCATTCCAAAACTAGGTCTTACTTTGTAAAGCGGTATTTCTGCTGGGAGTCCCTACCCTACTCAACCTTGAGTATATCTATATCTGTATCTGTATCCATAGCTATATCTATATCCTCCATAATGGCCCAAAGAATTGTGGAGAAAACTCAAACGAATTGGAAATCGTTGGGTATTCGTTTCTCTGAAGTCTCATAAGTAGGCTGCTCGTTCTCCATGCCCGCTTTCTGCTGGACTTGTGTCCCAAATACCAAGTGTTATCTCTGAAAAATCTGAATAGGAACACATTGTAAAAAAGGTTCTCTATTTTCTTCATTTCCTACTGCAGTTTTCTGAGCAGCGGGTTGGGGTCCTGTCGCTGGAGTCATTCAAGAGCTAACTGTCTGCTTTCATAGCAATTCTTCTCACTTTCCTGTGGGATGTCTAAACACCTGATGGCTACTTGAGCATCCCAGGGCCAGTCATGTAAAAAAACACCATCTAATTCCTAATTCATAGATTCATAGATGTTAGGGTCGGAAGGGACCTCAATAGATCATCAAGTCCTACCCCCTGCATAGGCAGGAAAGAGTGCTGGGTCTAGATGACCCCAGCTAGATGCCCATCTAACCTCCTCTTGAAGACCCCCAGGGTAGGGGAGAGCACCACCTCCCTTGGGAGCCCGTTCCAGACCTCGGCCACTCGAACTGTGAAGAAGTTCTTCCTAATGTCCAATCTAACTCTGCTCTCTACTAGCTTGTGGCCATTATTTCTTGTAACCCCCGGGGGCGCTTTGGTGAATAAAACCTCACCAATTCCCTTCTGTGCCCCCGTGATGAACTTATAGGCAGCCACAAGGTCGCCTCTCAACCTTCTCTTGCGGAGGCTGAAAAGGTCCAGGTTCTCTAGTCTCTCCTCGTAGGGCTTGGTCTGCAAGCCCTTAACCATACGAGTGGCCCTTCTCTGGACACTCTCCAGGTTATCCGCTCCCTCTTGAAGTGCAGCGCCCAGAATAGCACACAGTACTCCAACTGCGGTCTGACCAGCACCCGATAGAGGGGAAGTATTACCTCCTTGGATCTGTTCGTCATGCATCTGCTGAGGCACGATAAAGTGCTGTTAGCTTTTCGCATGGCTTCGTCACACTGCTGACTCATGTTCATCTTGGAGTCCACTAGGACTCCGAGATCCCTTTCCACTTCCGTTCCACCCAGCAGGTCATTCCCTAGGCTGTAGGTGTGCTGGACATTTTTCCTCCCTAGGTGCAGCACTTTGCATTTCTCCTTGTTGAACTGCATTCTGTTGTTTTCTGCCCACTTGTCCAACCTGTCCAGGTCTGCCTGCAGCTGTTCCCTGCCCTCCGGCGTGTCCACTTCTCCCCATAGCTTTGTGTCATCTGCAAACTTGGACAGAGTACACTTCACTCCCTCGTCCAAGTCGCTGATGAAGACATTAAAGAGTATCGGTCCAAGGACCGAGTCCTGCGGGACCCCACTGCCCACACCCTTCCAGGTCAAAACCGACCCATCCACCACGACTCTCTGGGTGCGACCCTCCGGCCAATTCGCCACCCACCGGACTGTGTAGTCATCCAAGTCACAGCCTCTTAACTTGTTCACCAGTATGGGGTGGGATACCGTATCGAAGGCCTTCCTGAAGTCTAAGTATACGACATCCACCCCTCCTCCTGTGTCCAGGCAGTTCGTAACCTGGTCATAAAAAGAGACTAGATTAGTCAGGCACGATCTGCCTGCTACGAACCCATGCTGGTTTCCCCTCAGCATAATTTGTCCTGCCGGGCTCTCACAAATGTGGGCCTTGATAATTTTTTCAAAGATTTTGCTAAGGATGGAGGTGAGACTGACTGGCCTATAGTTGCCTGGGTCCTCCTTCCTCCCCTTCTTGAAAATGGGGACCACATTGGCCCTTTTCCAGTCCTCCGGGACTTGGCCTGTGCACCACGAGTGCTCAAATATTCCCACCCGTGGCTCTGCAGTGATATTGGCCAGTGCCTTCAGCACCCTCGGATGGAGCTCATCCGGGCCTGCTGACTTAAAGGCATCCGGTTCCTCCAAGTGACTCTGCACCACCTCAGGATCTACGCATGGCAGTCTGGTGCCTTGCTGCTGCCTCTCTACAACCCCAGTGAGAGACTTGTCGTGCCCCTCGCTCAGGAACACTGAGGCAAAGAACTCGTTGAGGAGTTCAGCCTTGTCCCCCCTGTCTGTCACCAGTTGCTTCTGCCCATTGAGTAGGGGTCCTATTCCTCCTTGGGCCTTCCTTTTACTCCCTATATATGTAAAAAAAACAATTTTTTTGTTATCCTTCACTTGGGATGCCATCCTCAGCTCCATGGTAGCTTTGGCCCATCTAACTGCCTTCCTACAAGTACGAGCAGAGGAGGTATACTCCTCTTTGGTGATCTCTCCCTGTTTCTACTTTTTATATGCTCCCCTTTTAGCCTTGCTCCCCTTTTAGTTTTGGTAGATCTGTCTGTTCTGTCACCCTTGGGGCAGACCCCAGGGGCCGAGGTGGGAGTGAGGGGGAAAAGCCTCCTGCCCCTTGGGCACCAGAGACCTGCCCTCAGAGCCCACTACAGCCCCCAGGCAGCCACAGCCCTCTGCCCCGCTGGGATGAGGCCATAAAAGGCCCAGTTTTGCCCCCCACAGGGCTCATCTACACAAGACGTTTACTGCAGAGCTGTCTACGTGGCTCTGCAGTAAATGTGTCTGTGTCTACACAGGTGCCACTCCTAGGGTGCCTGAAATGAATAAACTCTGGAGCAGGCAAGTACTTGTAAATACAAATACTGCAGCCGGGCTGCAGCTCCCTGCAGGTCTGTATAACGGGCCAGGCGGGGAGCAGACATCTTTTGTGTGCAGAAACGCACATGCGGATGCTGCCCGGTTGGCTGGGCGTGAAGGTGCCTCGGTGCTGCGGCTGGCTGCCAGCTAGCCCTGCAATGAAGCACGCTCATGCCCGGCCCAGCCCTTCTGCAGCGCGTTGCAACAGGGCGGGAGCAGCCATGGGCTGCTGCCAGCCAGGGCTGTTGTGACCGGGCTCAATGTGCTGTGCAGGAATAAGCCCTGGGACAACATCCCCTGGAGTTTATTGCTCCAGGGTGCGCATTTTACACAGCATGCCCAGGAGCAAAAACACGCTGGAGCAATAAGCCCTGGATTTTTTTGTGCACATGAATTGCACATGTAGACACACCCACACTGATGTTAGCTGATCTCACCAGCAGCTCTGCATGCTTTTGGGGGAGGGAAAGGCTCCCCTTGGGCAGGGGGAAAAAAACTCAGCAACACTGATCCTGACCCAAAGCTTAGCTGAGGTGGGGGCATTTTTATTATTATTAATTTATTTTTTAAACGTTCTTGTCTCAGGCCAAATCAGCCAAACCATTTCCAAATTCTATCAGCAGAGCACAGCTCAGTCATTCAAGTGTGCATGCTGCTACCCCTGCCCTGCCAAATCTCCTCCCTCCCAGACTCTTCAGCCTGGGGCCTCAGATACTCCCAGATCCATGGCAGGCATCCCACATGCAAGCCCCAAGCCCGTGAGGGCCACGGCACAGAAGCAGCTGGGATTAAAGAAGTTTTAGAAGGAAAATTTCAGACCAGTTTGGCAAGTGGGGGTCCTAGGGTTGGCCATGACGTTCCCATGACAGGGCCAGCTCCAACCCAAGGGTGCCTTATTTTTCCCGCCATGCCTTGTTGGTAAAGTGATAAATAGGGAGGATGCCCACAAGACTTTGCACAGTTCCCCGTCCCACTAAACCCTGCTAGACCATACTGGCTCACTGGGCCCCGCTCCCAGACGGTTCCTCAAGCCTTATGGGATAATTGCGTGGCTCCAAATCCTCCCCTTTACCATGCCCCATGCTTCGCAGATATAATACGAACGGTTGACTCACTGAGCCCTTTCCAAGCCTGAAGCTGGGTCCCTTTCACGTCCCTCTCTGTTGTGCCCCTCTGGCACTGGGCCCTCCGGCCCTTGTACCTGCGCCATTCTGGGACTGGGCTCTACACAGTAGGGCGCCCCGGCCACTTGGCATTAACGAGGCCACTTTTCCTACAAAGGCTCAGACCAGCTAATCATCAGGTAATAAAATAATGTAGAAAAGAGACCAGGAGAGCAAAACAAGGTCAAAAAGGAAGTTGAGAACCAGCATAAAAACAGACCCTCCTCCTTGAAGAACGCCCCAGCCTAGCTCTCTTTCCTAGGATGCTCATTCCCATGATGAAATTTGCCTTTTTTTTGCCAATTTAATGGCATTACAGTTTGCACGTGTGGATTGTTCTGGTGATTTAAAAGTCTTTTTGGCGATTTAAAGTAAAATGCATTCCGATGTATTTTAGTTTGGATCTCCAGGAATTAAACCGATGCATCCATGGATTCATCACATGAAAACAGAAATGCACTCAAAGACTTGTAATGAGCCCCTTTGTCCCCCAGACGGTGCTGCAACTTTTGTGTCATTCACCCCTTTGTCCCCCAGATGTCTCTCCAAAATTGGAGGTTGACGGGGAAGAGGATACCTGCACTTTTTCAGTAGCTGGGTGTAATGTGTTTCTGTGGACACGTTGCGTTGCACACCAGATGATGCGGTCCACCCAGCCCAACGTGAATCAATCTTTGTTTGCCTGTACGGACACCTGTACCCCCACCTTTGTGGGCAGTGGTACTAGGAGGGCCTTGAGAGCTGTAGCCCTAAAAAGTTCATCCTAGCCCCCTGTCCCGGTGCTGCCCCCCGCCCGCAGAGACACGGCACATCTGCCTGGCTGCACGGGACAGCCGGGCTGCAGCTCCCTGCAGGTCAGTGTAACGGGCCAGGCGGGGAGCGAGATGGAGCTTTGGGCAGCTCGGGGCAAGGGATGGGGGCGCAGGGGGAGGGAGGGCGGGGGGCTGCCTCCATGTGATCAAGAGTGGGGGAGGGGGAAGGTCCTGTGAGGGGCAAGTGTGGGTCTGTGCATGTGTGGGTCTGTCTATGTGGGTCTGCATTTGGGGGGGGGTGTGTGTGTGTGTGTGTGTGGGTCTGTGTCATTCTGCACATGGTCACAGACACAAACACACTCTCCCACCTGCCATAAACACAGACACACACATGCACATGGACACAAACACACTGTCCCTCCCTTCATGAACAGACACACATGCACACAGAGGCACATGCATGCACACATGCAGACAGGCTGGGTGGGGCTGGGGGGTTGCAAGGTGCAGGGCACCTATACAGGCGGGTGGGGGAAGCTGTGCGGTGCAGGCACAAGGCAAGGCACGTGGTGGGATGGAGGGGGGCTGCATGGGCTGAGGGTGCAGTAGGGGTGTGAGGAGAAACTGGGGCTAGAGCTGGGGCAAGGGCTGCCGGCATGGGTGGGTGTAGAGCATGGCTGGAGGGTCCCTTGCAGCGGGCGGACAGCGCTTGCCCCTGCTGGCTCAGGGATTGCTGGTTCGACGGTGCCCCCGGCTCTAATCGAGTACCAAAAACATCAGCAGGGTGCATAGTTATGTGCTTCCCTCTGCTGTAATTTAATGTGAATAGTACACTGAGCTTAGTTCAATTGAAAGGCTATCACCTGTAAATGCTGATGCATTGATTTAAAACAAGTCATTTTAAATTTAATAAACCGGTCTAATTTCATGAGGATTAAACTGTGTCACATGTACAAGCACCCCTTTAATATTTATAGCTCTTAGCTGCCCCTTCTGTCCTGGGAAAGCCGGTGTCATTTAAAAAAAAAAAAAAAAGTGCTTTGTGTTTAAATACTAAAGCTGTGATATTTCCAAGTAAATATTTTCACGTTGAACCAAAGTAAAAGATCTAGTCTAGTGTCGTGGAAACACACACAGAGTACTTTTGGGTCAGGTCAGCAGAAGCTTTTATTCAAAAGAAACTACAGCTGTAGGGGGAGTTCCAAAGTGACATGGATTTTCCAAGCGCTTGGAAGGGGTTCTCCCCCAAGAGCAAAATCAGGAGGCTTATATATTTTTTAACAGTCGCTTACAACTCACGTGATCATATAGTGAAATTAGCATGAAAAGCGGCTATAATATTACTTCATTATTTCTTTGCTGTTATCAGGATGGGAATTATGGGGGAGATAGGGTTAGTTCACAAACCTCCTTCTTGCACCTGGAAATCTACTTTGTACATACTTTTTTTTTTTTTTTACCTTCAAGGCCGCGATGAGCGAAGCATTTGCAGAAGAGTTACAAAGAACAAACACTTGCCCTTATCTGTTCTACTGTACCGAGCCAGCAATTCTACACAAAGCGGTTATGTCATCTTATAACTAAAATAATCAAAGTTTAAGGCATATATTTTTTCTGATTCCACAGCCCCCTCCTTTGAGACTATTTAGTCTCACTTTAGCCTTAAATTTCCATTTTCATGAGCCCCTCTATTTTATCATGCAGCCTTTTATGTTTTCTTTCAATCTGCTCACACTTTTGTAACACCATTATGCTAGACTCTGCTGTGGGTTTTTTTGCCTTGCTAAAGCTTCCCCTGCTGGCTTTCACGCAGCAAAGGATCAGTTGCATTAAGACATAGAACATTATCAGAACTATCAAGACAAACAATATTCCATACAGGATTTTCTTGCCAAGGGCCCCGAAATCTGGGAGCCAGGAGGTTAGCCAAGACCACATTTTTTTTAGACCCCAGTCAGTATTTTCTGAGGCCACTTGATGTAGGACCCTTAACTGATTTTGGATTTTGTGAATGTCAGTTTCGATTCGCATGTCCTGATTGACATAGACACAACAGGTGGAGTTTATTAAGGCACATACTCTTCCCTGGGATACCAATAGGTAATCTAGGGCTATGCGGTGTTGTATAGTTACTTGTGAGATCTGGGAGATCTCTTTTTGCAGAGCCTGAATTGCATCCGCAGTGGCATTTTCCATAGCTTCCATTGTGGCTGAAATGTTAATTATGGCTAATTCCAATTCTCTTACTCCAAGCCATGGTATGAAGGTTCTCACAAATCGATGGAACCCTGTGTTTCTGGTAGCTAAGGGGTTAACCGCCCTTTTCATGTGATGGTTGAAATTTTTTATTTGTTCCCGATATATTGCACTATGCATTTCAAAACCAGGGATAACACGTCTAAGAGTGCATGCCCCCACCCAATTCCAGGGCAAAATTTTATGAGCCGTTTCCGCAGAGCCAGTAAAGGCCTGGGGCAGAAAGGGTATTCAAATCTCGACAGTTGTTGTGCCCTATCCGGCACTTTCGATTGATATGCATCGTATAGGACGGTCCACGTTCAGCTGTTATCCTGCTGGACTGAGATATATTATAAGAAGTAAAATTGGAGTGAATGTAAAATTCTGATCTGTTTGCAATGAGAGCAACATGAGGTTCCTTAGAAAAGTTGTAGACCATGAATCCTGTATAATTGAGAGAGGGTATGTTATCCAACAGGATTTCACTGGTGCTACTAGGGCTATAATCTAGAGTAGTTAGGCAATGAGGGTAGTGTCCTACAGGTGTGGCTTTATTATAAGCTCCGGTGTTGTTGGATCTGTAACAGAAAGGCGCCTCTACTCTTGGGGGCCCTCCATTCTTTAGGAGCGGACCGATGGGCAGCTAACGAGTAGTGTCTAACGAAGCCGCCGTTTATTGTTCCCCATTGCTGGAGGGATATTGGTACTCCGATCATTGGGATTCCTTGGTGTAGGTGTGCTGGGCTGTGAGAGCATATCCAGCAGTCACTTTTATTTCCAGCTTGAGCCACCGCATGGGAGATCTGCAAATACAAATTTTTTTTTCACCCCCCTTGGGTGATACTGAGATACCCAAGTGTGATATATAAGGATATCGGTGTCATTTTTAGATATAGGAGGGACAAAGAATCTTAACAACAAACATAACCAGCACCAGTAAGAAAAAGAACACTACCAGCCAAACCCAGGATGGCAGCCAAAGTCTTTCTTCGTCCTCTGGGCTCAAGTTATCTAAAGGACTGATAATGTCGGCTCTTGGTCTTGATCGAGGTGGTGATCTTCCGAATGGGAGCGTTCACTTTCTTCGAGGCCGAAGATGATATCTTCGTTTTTTAACTGATGAATCCGGCTGGGCTGAGGTGTTGGGTTCAGGGGAGAGGTTACTAGCACTTGCACCCTGATGCTCCTCACTTGCCTGAGTGAGGTCCTGAGGGTCTTTGTTCTTGGCCTCAGGGAAAGATCCCAACCTTGGTTGGAATACAGCTGCTTCGGGGTCCAATGGAGGTGATACCTTCTTGCAGTGCGAGGCGTGAGTCCACGTTTGGTGACCTTGGCAACGAACAGCAGAATTAGTGGTTAGAAGTATCTGGAAAGGTCCTTTTCATCTGGGTTGAAGTGCGTTTTTCCGTTGATAGACCTTTATGTAGATCCAATCCCCTGGTTCGAGGTTGTGACAGGGAACATCCGGTGGTTGAGGTAAGGCTTCTTGGACCTGTGAATGAACAGACCTGGCATATTTCATTAATGCCTTGCAATAATTTAGTACAGTTTCATCAGTTAATTGTAGGTCTGTTTGGTGAGGGGCAACAGGTGGTGTAGCTGGCATCCTCATGGGTCGTGCCATGAGTATTTCATAAGGGGTTAGGCCATGTTTTCTGTTAACAGTGTTTCTAATGTGCATAAGAGCAATGGGCAGTGCATCAGGCCATTTGAGGCCTGTTTCAGCACAAATCTTTGAAATGCGCGTTTTTAAATCAGAGTTTTTACGTTCTACAGCACCACTTGACTGTGGATGATAACTACAGTGTAGGTGTTGCTGTATGTTGAGTGCTTGGCAGATGTTTTTTATTATCTGTCCTGTGAAATGGGTGTCACGGTCACTATCTATTGTGAGGGGCAATCCAAATCTAGGGATGAATTTTTTGAGCAATTTTTTTGCTACAGTGATGGAATCAGCACGTACGCATGGGTAGGCTTCCACCCATCCAGAGAACACATCAATAATAACAAGAATGTATTCATAAGAACAGCACTTAGGTAGCTGCACAAAATCAATTTGCAGATTTACAAACGGTCCCCATGGAGGGGGATGGGCTGCGGGTGTCGTTTTTACCCGTTGCCCAATGTTGTGAGCTAAGCAGATGGGACAGGAGCTACAGTACTGTTGTGCCATGGAAGGAAAATTTGGGGCAAACCAATTTCTTTGTACTGTAGCAATCATTCCTCCTTTGCTCGTATGGGCCACAGAGTGGGTTAAACGAGCAAGATGTGGCAAAAGCTCTCTAGGCGCCACCAGGCGGCCGTCCGGGGAGCGCCAGAGAGAGTCGGGGTGCAGTGAACATCCTGCACGCAGCCAGTCATTTATTTTCTTTTTTGGGGCCTGATTTTGAAGAAGGGCCAGACTTGAAAGGCTAGCCAAAGGAGACTGGTCTGCTGAAAAACACACAAAAACAGAGTTAGGAGCCTGTGGGCCAGAAAGGGCCGCATTTCTGGCAGAACGGTCTGCCAGATCATTTCCTCGTGTGACATCATCAAAGGGTTTCTCATGAGCTTTACATTTAACAATAGCAATAGCAAGAGGCAATTGAACAGCTTCTAAGAGCGTTTTTATATAACAACCATGACTGATTTGGGTCCCTGATGAAGTGAGGAACCCTCTTTGTTTCCAGATTTGTCCAAAATCATGAACAACACCAAAAGCATACTTAGAGTCAGTATAAATGGTTGTGGTTTGATTTTTTGCAAGAATGCAAGCACGTGTTAAAGCAATGAGTTCAGCAACTTGAGCAGAACGAGCTTGGGGTAAAGAATAGGCTTCCAAAACAGCATACTGAGTGCATACTGCATATCCCACAACTAATTTGCCTGCATCATTTCTAAGACAGGAACCATTAACAAACAAAACAAGGTCAGAGTTCGGGATAGGAATGTCCTTGAGGCCAGTTCGAGGGGTTAACAATTGAGTTGTGATAGACAGGCAATCATGAGGCTCACCATCAGAGGCAATAGGCAGAAGTGACGCAGGATTTAGAATTGAACAGCGATTTAAGGTTATATTTGCAGCTGACAGTAGAAGTTTCTCATATTTAGTAAGACGGGAATTGGAAATGTGCTGAGTTTTGCCCTTGAGCAGAAGGGCCATCACAGCATGTGGAACTGCAACGGTTAAAGAGTGTCCCAAAACTAGAGAATCTGCCTTTTTAACCAACAAGGCAGCAGCTGCAACTGAACGGAGGCAAGGAGGAAGTCCCGCAGCTACGGGATCAAGGGCAGAGCTGTAATATGCAATTGGGCGATGCTTTTCACCATGCAGCTGAGTGAGTACTCCTAAAGCGATTCCTTCCCGTTCATGACAAAACAAGGTAAAGGGTTTTTTATAATTAGGAAGTCCAAGAGCAGGAGCAAGAGTGAGGGCTTGCTTAAGGACCACAAATGCTTGTTCGGCTTCAGGAGTCCAAGGGAGGGGTTCCGGGGTGGTATCATGAGTGAATGCTTGCAAGGGTTTTGTGAAAGCAGCATAACTCAGGATCTACTGTCTATAATAACCCGTTGCACCTAAGAATCCCCTCATCTGTTTTCTAGTCATAGGTTTGGGAATGTTGAGGATAGCTTCAACTCTACTAGGGGAAAGGTGTCGTTTTTCTGTTGAGATATCATGTCCTAAATAATGTACCTTAGACTTGTAGAGCTGCAATTTAGATTTTGAGGCCTTGTGGCCTTTTTGAGCTAAAGCTGTGAGGAGTGTCAAAGTATCTTGCTCACAGGCCTCTAAAGTGGGTGAGGCTAACAATAGATCATCAACGTACTGAACAAGGGTGGACCCCCCTTTGAACGTGATAGGATCCAAATCTTTTTTTAGGATCTGGGAAAACAGGGTTGGGGACTCTGTATATCCCTGAGGGAGTCTTGTCCAGGTATATTGAAATCCCTGATAAGTAAATGCAAACAGATACTGGCTATTCTTATGAACGGGGATAGAGAAAAAAGCAGAACAAAGATCCACTACTGTGAAATATGTAGCATCTGAAGGGATACAGGAAAGAATAGTGGCAGGGTTAGGGACCACGGGGAAAGCGGGTAACACAGCGGCATTTATAGCTTGAAGATCTTGCACAAAGCGATACGTATCTTTATCAGGTTTTTTGACAGGTAGGATAGGTGTGTTGTAAGGGGAGCGTATTGGGACAATAATCCCTTGCTCAAGGAGTGAGGAAACGACAGGCTTGATCCCTTTCTCAGCTTCCTTTGAGATGGGGTACTGTGGGACACGAGGAAGTGGCTTGGCAGGGTTCAGGATGATACGCAATGGTTCAGCACTCAGCATGTGCCCCACTTCATTTGCATGGGTGGACCACAGCTGTGGAGGTACTCGTGCCAACAGTTCCTCTTGCAAGAAGGAAGTGTCAGAATCAGAGTACTCCTGGGTTAGCAAAGCCACAAGCTCGGTTTCTCTATGTTTCGGTACCTCAAGGTAAACACCATCTGGGCTACAATAAATCACGCATCCCAGTTTACACAGCAAATCCTTACCAAGAAGGTTGATAGGTGCACAGGGGCTAAGAAGAAAGGCATGATTTTCAGACAAAGGGCCAATAGAGATGGAGACAGGTTCAGAGACGGGATGTGGGATAGGTTGTCCGCCTATACCGACAGCATTTACAGTTTCAGGAGAATAAGGTAGAAAAGGAAACTCAGCAGCCTTTAGCGTGGAGCGGGACGCTCCGGTGTCGACAAGACAGGAGACAGGTTTACCAGAAATAAGGCATTTAACAAACGGACCAGATTGGTCAGTAGCAAGCAAAGGAGCAATGATGTCACTGTCCCTCAGGCTGTCCTATTCAACACTGGGAAAATTGACAGGAAGTGGAGGTGGGGGCTGGGGTCTGGGTCCTTGGCCGGGGCGGTTGGGGCATTCTGATTTCCAATGTCCTTCTTGCTTGCAATAATGACATTGGTTCCCATAGCCTGGGTTTTGTGGGCTCAAGGATCTATCTCTTCCCCTGAATCTACCCGGGCCTCCCCTTCCCCGTCCTCGTCCCCTTCCTCTACCTGGACCCTGCAACTGAGAAATCTGTAAGGCCATTAACTTAAACTCGGCACTGTCTTTAGACCGTTCCAATTTGTTATGAAAATGGTTAGCCGCAGCAAGGACTTCAGTCAAATCTTTAGTTTCCCAGCCAATAATTACTGTTTGAATTTTCTCAGCAATTTTAGGGTTAAGTCCCTGGACGAATGCTGCCACTATTGCTTGTTTAGCATTTCTGACTGGGTTATCCATTCCTGAGTATCGTTCAAATGCCTGTTTGAGGCGTTCTAAATAGTCACTGGGGTGTTCATTTTTGTTTTGTTTACAGGTATTTATTTTGGTCCAGTCTGCCTTTTTTGGGCAAATTGTGAGAACTGCCTGAACCAAAGCATTTCTCTTGTCAATAAAGTCTTGGCCAATCCCTGGGTTTTGATCTGGCCAAGTACAGGCAGCGTACAGACGTAGCATAGTCTCCTTGGGCAAAATGGAACGCATGAGCTGATTAATGTCAGCCCATGTTGGATTATAACAATTTATAACAGTCTGCAATTCTTCCTGAAATTTTTCTGGGTCTTCCCTGATTTTTGGGAACTTTTGAGTTAAATTGTAGAGATCACCTGGAGTCCAGGGTGCATGCACAGTTACTATATTTTGTCCATCGGTGTCAATGCCTGGCATTTGTCTTAGGGGGTAAACTTGTGCAGTTCGGGATCTCAGATTGATGGGAGATCTTTCCATGCCTATTCCCATTCTTCTAAATACACCTGTGGTGGGTTGTGACCCAGGAGTAAATTGCCACACTGGTGATGATTGAGTGGCAGATATGGTGGATGAGTCCGGACTATTAAGCTCCGTGGATGGATTTACTGAAGGAGCTTCAGCTAATGGGTCACTAGCCTGGGCTGCAGCCTGATGTTGAACCGGTTGTTGCTGATGTGGGAGTCCCAGGAGAGCAGGGTTCGAACAAAGGTCAAGGATATCCTCTGCTGGCTCCGGTGGTGGGGGCGCCCCGGACAATGCTGGATACATTGGAGCGGTGGCCAGCGTGTAATTTGGGGGAGCAGCCAATTTCTCCCGAACAGCTTTTAACTGCTGTTTTAATTTTTCTTGAGAGTCTTTTAGGCTCCTAGTTTGAGATTCTGTCCGCCTTTTGGACATCTCATCATACCAATAAAAGAACGCGTCCCACTGGTTTTGTGGTGTTTTGGATCCACGGGACTCTAACGCCCCTCTCAAGTGCACTATTTTATCCTGATCAAATGTTCCTTCCTGTGGAAAATGTTTCACAGGATCATCCCTACTATACCAGTTCCACTTATCCAGGTACTTGCAAGTCTCGGGAGAATAGTGTGTGTACATAAAGTACGCCGGAGTCCCCTTAGGGGGGACAGGAACCTGTTTAGACTGACTTGTTCCCATTTTCAGTCACACAGGGAGACGTAGGAGAGGCTTATTTAGGATGTCCGGGCCGCTCAGTGCCTTGCCCCGCAGTTTTTCACTGGCCAGACAAAAGGCTTCTGACCCGACACCGGCTCATAAAATGGAAATGGGGAGGGAAACACTAGAGGGATCCTTTCACTCCTGCTTTCGGCAGAAGCTACTGGGACGAGGGGTTTGGAAAAGACAAAATCACTCAGACGCCCTGTCCACTGGGTCACGAGGTTCCAGTTGGGTCCCCTTGCTTTCAAAACTGCCCTGTCAGGCAGAATTGGGGCGGCTGAACCCAACCGTAGTCTCAGTCCTGGTCAGTGGCTCATATTTCTAAATACACGCACACACATTCATTCAATAAGCCCTGTCCACTGGGTCACGAGGTTCCAGTTGGGCCCCCTTGCTTTTAAAACTGCCCTGTCAGGCAGAATTGGGGCGGCTGAGCCCAACCGTAGTCTCAGACCTGGTCAGTGGCTCATATTTCTAAATACACACACACATGCACATTTATTCAGTCAGCCAGACTTCCTACCCCACACCGCCTTAGTTAATTAACTACAAGCCCGATGTGCTGTTGGATGAAGGTGCCTCAAACAGTTTCTCCCTAAAACGTACGTTACCAGACACAAAATGGGATCCTTTACCAGACAGAAAATTTTAGCCGGCAGTAAGGTTCAGACTGACCTGTTTTAACAAGGTTCAGATCCAGTTACCACGGCCAAGTTGGGAGCCTACAGGCAGTCCTCCTCCGAAACCCCAATAGAGATTTTGAATTAGGTCTCTTACCTCTCAAGTTTGGCGCCTCAGGGTTCGGGGGGGGGGGGGGGGGGTAGCCTGCGGTCCTCCTTCCTCAGCCTGTGTTCTGGATCCGAGTCACAGCACCAGGAATTGTCGTGGAAACACACACAGAGTACTTTTGGGTCAGGTCAGCAGAAGCTTTTATTCAAAAGAAACTACAGCTGTAGGGGGAGTTCTAAAGTGACATGGATTTTCCAAGCACTTGGAAGGGGTTCTCCCCCAAGAGCAAAATCAGGAGGCTTATATATTTTTTAACAGTCGCTTACAACTCACGTGATCATATAGTGAAATTAGCATGAAAAGCGGCTATAATATTATTTTATTATTTCTTTGCTGTTATCAGGATGGGAATTATGGGGGAGATAGGGTTAGTTTATAAACCTCCTTCTTGCACCTGGAAATCTACTTTGTACATACTTTTTTTTTTTTTTTACCTTCAAGGCCGCGATGAGCGAAGCATTTGCAGAAGAGTTACAAAGAACAAACACTTGCCCTTATCTGTTCTACTGTACCGAGCCAGCAATTCTACACAAAGCGGTTATGTCATCTTATAACTAAAATAATCAAAGTTTAAGGCATATATTTTTTCTGATTCCACACTAGTATATTCACTTGGGCAGTATGTTTTTTGAAGTTTAACTCTTCACTGAAAAATTGTGTGTTGCTCACGTTGGAATCTTTGGTTTTAAAACAAAAACTCATTTGTTTTAGGGGTTTTTTTATTTGAAATCATTTTTACTACCAGGAGTTTTCCCTTGTCACATTTCAATCAGAAGATATTTAGAGGAAAGTTGCAAACGTAAAAGGCATTTACAAAATGCTGCACGCTGGATACGGGGCATTGGCATTTCCTGCCCATAAGCAATCTGAAGTCTCGGGCAGGGCGGCTCAGTGGTCACACACCCTCCGCTGTTCCCAGTCCTAAGGAGTCCTGTCCCCTGAGCTCCAGGGCTGAGACATGCTGGGATTGCCCTCTGAGCACAGACACGTTTGAGCTTGTGAGTGAGACTGCAATGAATTGTCCACAACTAGACACTGCTCGCACTGGCCAAGGCAGGAGCAAGGAAGCCACACCAACTAATAAGGCACTCCACACCAACCATAAGGTGCCACGTGGGGCTGACTAATGGCCCCTGAATAGAGGTGTGTTAGAGGGGGAAGTAGCAGATGATGCTCCCCCTTCTGCCATTTCTCAGCATAACTGTGCAGACGTCACCTCCAAATGCAGACAGCCTATGAGAGCATGAAGGCAGGGGCACTCAATCGGTCAGCATAGTCTCTGCATGCCCAGATCAACCAGGGAGAGTTGCGGGCATTAGCCTTTTTGAGCATCAGGTAGGGGAACGCAGGTGATATCTTTGGAAGAAAAGTAATTGCCGTCTCCTTTTAAGCACATCTTTTTTCAGTATTTCTGGAAGTGTCGTGTATGTTTTCTCTCCCTGGACAGGCGTGGTGTCCCCTAGGAGCCACTACATAGACACAAGTCCTCCTTCCCTATGTGGCTGTGACCCATGTGTGATAAGTCCCAGCATAGGCCTGGGCTCTGCACATGTTTTGTGATGTGAAAAGCTGGATTTTGAGTGGGAAACCACAGAGGCAGGTTCTGAAGAGTTTTCCTTCATCATAGAGATACAGAATAGATGCATAATCACACTATTACAAGAAGAAGTACTAAAAAGAAAATTGGATCTTTGGTCAGTGCTGTGTTTCCAGAGGTGTTTTGTGGGTTTCTTCTCCTTCTTGCAGTACAAAAGGCTTGAGGAAAATGAAACCAAGGTGCTAAACTCAGTGCTCCTTTTGACCAGCATACTGAACACTAAGTTAATTCCTAAATATATGTTGTAAGTGAAAAACTGTTCTTCTATTCTTTTCAACTGAACTACTAGTTTGAGAAATATTAACAGCAGAAGAGTTGCCGTTCTGTGCTAATCCAGTGGTCTGTCTAATCTGGTATGCTGTCTACGACTGGTCACAGTTATTGGGGAATAATTGACTGAAGGGTAACGTTGAGACGAGCATCCAGTCTAGATATGAAAAGAGAAAGGGATAGAGACCCTACCACTTCTCTTTGGTTTACTGGTTAATCCACCTTGGTTTTTGGGGTTGTTTTAAAGCCCAGTTTTAACCTGCAAAACCTTAATTCTTGTTTTACCTGTCTCCCCTATAATTAAAAAACAAAAAACCAAGCAAAAACTAAAAACCCTTTAGTCCCCTTTTTCCATTATTTTGGCTGAGATTGCTGGTATATTAAATGACCTATAATTTTCCTCCTTGTTCTGATTGCCCTTCTTAAAAAATGGACTAATACAAGCTTTCTTTCCATCTTATTTTAGTCCCATTTAAAATATTACCAATTAACAGCAGCAACAGGAAGCAGGTCTTTGTAGTCAGCTCTAATATCACAGGGTTCAGGGTATCCAGCCCTACTCATTTCAAAAGGGTTTTCTCCAGTAAGAGCTGTTTTATGCTTTACTAGCCAATCTCCCATTGTGAATGATAGAGCATTTCAGGGGGACCTGACATGCCCCCACCCCACACTCTTTGGGGCCGGTCATGTAAACCAGGGGTAATTATTTTGGGCGGAGGATGACTTATCAAGTTTTGGCAAGCTGTTGAAAGCTGCATGGGTAGCTCCACCCCCTGGCAGGTGCCCCACCCCCTGGCCACTGTCTTGTGACTGGAAGTCCTGCCCCCGAGCCCCTGACCTTCGTTACCAGATGTCAGTCCCCTTGCCCCCGGAAGTACCCTTCCAGCGAGGGGTTGCACCGTCTTGGAGCCAGCAAAATATCAAATTCCATTCGAAAATGGAAACCTCTACAGCATTCATGAATTCGATTTCCAACTGTTTTTGTCCTGTTTTACACGTGTTTGTGTCGTGCACGCAGAGCGGATTACAGAATGGCTTGAAATGCAGTTTTAGTTTTGTATATTGGGGGGTGCATATAGGTTTGTGGGGGGCTGTGGGTGTGTGGGCATGTGGGGTGAGGGAGCATGTGGGTGTATGTGTGTGGATATGTGGGGTGTGGGTGGGTATGTGGTCTGTGGGGGGCTGTGTGAGGGGGTGTGGATGTGGGGATCAGCATGTGTGGCAGTATGAGGGGAGTGTGGGTGCTTTTGTATGGTGGGGAGTGCGTGTGGGACTCCTCCTATGAGCACACACACTCACCCACCCACTCTGTCCCTCTCTGCACTCCCACACCCACCCACTCTGCCCCCAGCTGCACACCCACATCCACCCACCCAGTCTGCCCCTGGGTGCACACTCACACCCACCCACTCTGCCCCGGCTACGCGCACACACACACACACACACACACACACACACACCCCCACTCTGCCCCTGGGTGTGCACGTACACACACACACCCACCCACTCTGCCCCTGGCTGCACGCCCACAGCCCCCGGCTGCATGCCCACACCCACCCACTCAGCCCCTGGCTGCACACGCACACCCACCCACGCACTCTACCCCTGGGTCCACAACCAAACCCACTCACCAACTCTGCCCCTGCCTGCACACCCACACCCATGCATGCTGCCCCTGGCTGCACATCCATACCTACCTGATAACACTAAGATGTGGGGCGAGGTGGACACACTTGAAGGGAGAGAGAGGCCGCAACTAGATTTAGACAGACTACAAAAGTGGGCAGGTGAGAATAGGATGGGGTTCAACGTAGACAAATGCAGGGTGCTGCACCTTGGGAGAAGGCATCCACAGTACACATACAGGCCGGGGAGTTCCCCTCTTGAAAGCACAGAGGCGGAAAGGGATCTTGGAGTCATTATTGACTCCAAGATGAACATGAGCTGCCATTGCCAGACCGCAGCCAGCAAGGGCAGCCAGACCTTGTCATGCATCCAAAGGTGCATCTCAAACTGGTCCAGAGAGGTGATCCTCCCCCTCTATGTGACTGTGGTCAGGCTGCAGTTGGAGTACTGCGTCCAGTACTGGACACCGCACTTCAAAAGGGATGTGGCAAACCTGGAGGGGGTTCAGAGGAGGCCACCCGCTTGGTGAGAGGGCAGCAGGACAGGCCCTATGAGGAGAGATTGAGGGACCTGAACCTGTTCAGCCTCAGCAAGAGGAGGCTGAGGGGGGACCTGGTGTTTGCCTACAAGCTCATCAAGGGGGATCAACAGCAAACAGGTAGAGCCGTTTTATCCCCAGCACCACCTGGGGTGACGAGGAACAATGATAAGAAGCTGATGGAGAATAGGTTTAGGTTGGAGATCAGAAGGCAATATTTTACAGTTAGGGTGGCCAAAATCTGGAACCAGCTTCCCAGGGAAGTGGTCCTCGCCCCTACCTTGGGCAAATTCAAGAGGAGGTTGGACGATCACCTGTCTGGGGTCTTGTGAACCCAGCATTCATTCCTGCCTGTGGCAGGGGGTCAGGCGAGATGATCTGTTCAGGTCCCTCCTGACCCTAGCTACTATGATACTATGATACCTACCCACTGTGCCCCTGGCTGCACACCCACATCCACCCGTCCACCCTTCCCTGGTTGCACACCCACAACCAACCCACACACTCTGCCCATGGCTCCAGAACCACACCCACCCACCCACCCTTCCTTTGGTTGCAAACCCACACCCACTTACCCACTATGTCCCTAGCTGCACACCCACCCTCCCACTCTGCTCCTGGCTGCACACACACACACACACACACACACACACACACACGCCCACCCACTGTGCCCTGGGCTGCACACCCCCACCCACCCACTCACACACTGTGCTCCTGGCTCCACAGCCACACCCATCCACCCATTCTGCCCCTGGCTACACACCCCACACACACCCCCATGACACACCAGACACACACACCCCCTAGCAGGGGGGTGCTGCAGGCAGGGAGTGCAATTGCTGGGGGTGGGACGGGCTGCACTACTTAGTCCAGCTGAGGCTCCTCCTGGTCCTACTGCCCCTGACTTCTGTCAGCATGGACAGGAGCTGGGGCAAGTCAATACAGTTTTAAAGCCCAAGGGCTTCCTCTGCCTCCGGCTCCATGCATGATTCTCAACAGTCATATAACAGGACGTCCTCATTCCTCTCTTTCCTTTTCCTTCGAGCATTAAAATCTCCTTACTGTTCCTTTGCCCTGCCACCTGTATTATCCATTTCTCCTCTTAACCAAGCTGGACTTTTAAGGAAAGTAATGGGGAAATGAGATTTCAAGACTTTATAGTGACCCTTTTTGAAAAACTCCCAACATTTTCCCACATTTTCCAAACATAAATTTACTTTTTTTAGCATTGGGAGTTGTTTGGACACATTTTCCATTCTTCCAAAATCATGGTAGTGAGGTTATGGTGTGTAGCCAGCATGTTTCCAACAACCTCTTTCCAGCCATCATCACAATGTGGTCTAAAACCATGTTACTCTGTAATGGATGAAATATCTTTTGTTTTAGAAAATGATCTCAAATTTTCAGAACTAGTTTTCCTACTTGTCTCTGTATATCCTGTGGGTAATGCATATTTATTCCCTTTCTTCACTTTGCAGATCGGCACTTCAGGAACAACTCGTTCTGTTCTCTCCTTTGATCTGGGGGATCGTAACAGGTTCCTGCCAGTGTCCCGTCCTGTGTGACACACATTCGAGGTCCTGCTGTTGGGAGCCATCACTTCTTGTGAACCGAGGCACTGCTCTCAGTGCCTCCCTTCTGCTCTGGTACCCACTTTGTGCTTCAACCAACTGGTCATGTTAAAAGTTTAGTCCAATGACTCGTCCCATAAATTTCAATAATACCTCCCCTGCATCTCCTTTTCTACAGCCTAACCACTCTCAGTTGTTTAACCTTTTCCCAACGGCTTGAATTTCAACTGCTACAGTAGGTTGGGGCAGATGGTTGTCTGACTCCATTGTCTCATTACTTGAGACCTGCAAGCAAACTTCAGGATCCCATCCCGACTTGAAGTTCCTACTTAGGAGCTTATGTAAGGAATCAGCCTCTTCCAAGGAAAGCTCTTCCTTGGCACTCCCCAGAAAGTTTTGTTTGGTCTCTAACCTGATGGACCCCTACAGCCAACCCTGGCATGGGTTTCCAAGCGGTGTTGAGACCCTGCCTCCTTGTTGGCCTTTGTGCATTAGACAACCTGTCTGCTCCCACAGCTGTGACTGTGACCCACACTCCTAGAGACCAGGTAACCCCTGCTGCCCTTTCTGAACCGTTCTCATGCATACACAGATACCTATAAACCAATTCCCAAAAAGCAAACCTTTAAATGCCATTTTCTAAGCCAACAGGGGAGAGGGAGGAGTGCCATGTCCCAGCCAGCACAGCAGACTGCTTCCCTTCAGTTTTTCCTGTGCCGTTGCCATTCCCTTGTTCTCCCTGGGACTCTTGCTTTCCTCCTCCTGCTCCCTCCATGCCTCTTCAGTGACCTTCAGGTGCAGTGTGCCACATCGGCAACAAAACTTAAAAGACTAATATCAACTCACCCTGCTCTCCTAGGTATCCCACTTATGAACCTATCTATAGCAAAGGGTACTCACATTGAGCCCCTCAAAATCTTCCCCACCAGGACGCTAGATCCTTTCGAGGGAGCCGGGGGGTACCACACCTATCAGCACCGTTAGGTGGGCAAATCTGATTTGCAAGATGCACCCAGAGATTTCCAACAGAAATCCAGAGTTGTGGTCTTTTTGAGTTCTTTGCAACAGAAAACTGCTGTTGTTTTTCAGTAGTTAAAAAAGAGTAAAAATGAAGAGCTGATGTTTTCTTAGGGGTTCCTCCAATCGATCCAGGTTGAGAACCACTGCACTAGCTATATCCAGTTCAATTTGTTACCTCTGTAGTGAGCATTTCTACCACTGCTGGAGCAGGGTCTGGGCTAGATGGACCATTGGTCTGACCCAGTACGGCACATCTTTTGTTCTTATGCCCCTTTCAAGTGCCTGATTTGGGAGCTACTTAATTACTTCCAGTATGTTTATTTTTTGGTTGCTGATGGCAAGCCCCTTCCCCATTTTATATGCACACCTCAGCTCCCTACTCTTGCCCCACAAACTTCCTCCCCTCCTGAGTACTGCATGCATGTGATGTCAATGTGTTAATGCATGAGGGAATGTAATCATGAACTACCAGGGCAGAGGAAGATCTTATGTGAAGAGAAATGGTATAACAAATAAAGTGAACAAATGAAAATATATATTCTGTAGTCCATATGGTTCTTCTAACTAATAATATACATGAACAAACTGCAGAAAGATCTTGGGTCAAGCAGAAGGTTTCTGAAACATCATCAACACGAGTATATGGCAATCATTTACTATAGAACCCCACAAGTAGATGGCACCTTGTTTTTAATGCTTGTTCTATTTGCAGATGTACAAGACACTTAATCTTTGTATTGCTCTGACTGGAACTGAGACACGGACAGAAGTGGACCGCATAACAGTTACTCATTGACTGGACCATGCTTTTCACTGTTTTTACTCCATGGGCTAGACGGTTCCTTAAATCCTGCGTACACTTTGACCGTGCACAATTACTCCTGTAAGATAGTCTTTCATTTTCGTAAGACTATGTAGATAGTGTTTCTGATGTGTATTAGCATCAGTATTAAATGCACATTCCTCAGCTTTTATGAAAGTTTTAGCACGCATTTTCATTTATGTAATCAAACTTGCTATTTCCAATATTGGGATGTTGTGGGGTTTTTGCATCTGAAACGAGGAGAGTTCAGACTTTCTGTGCATGCAGAGCTGGCTTTGTTTCTTTGAAGGAATATAAGAACTGCCCCACCACACTATACAAGTAGTCTCTCTAATCCAGCATGTCAAAAATACAGCAGCATGGGTCCAGCCTGCGGAGCCATGTTGTCTGGCCAGTGGGTCTAGGTCCTGGGTGGTGGGGTGAGCAGTGGCAGCATTAATATCCACAGCTTTGGGAGTTGTGGCAATTCACGCTGCTGCCACTTGTCCCACTGCCAGATTTCCAGCCTCATGGGCTGGATCCAGAGCACAGCGTTGTGTCGCCTGGCCTGCAGGGCTGCTTGTGGGCCAACAATGTGACTTCAGGACAAGCAGCAGCCAACGTGGCTCCAGGAACCACAGCAATTAATGCTGCTTGACCCACCACCACACTTCTGGCCCTGCGAGCAGCCCCGCAGGGCAGATAACGTGTCTCCACACTGGATCCAACCTACTCCAGCACCCCTGGGGCAAGGTGAATGCGATACCACTGCTCTAATCCAACAGTGATGATCGCTAGAGGTTTCAGAGGAAAGGGCAGGACCTGTGCAGTTATGAGTGGCTTCTTCCTAAGGAAATGGTTACTCTTTAGTCCCCACTTAGATGAGCTTGGGTTATACCCTAAAGTCTGATGGTCTTAAGAGCCTTTCCAGGTTTTTTAAAAACGTTTCTATTGGTACTTGTGATATTCTGAATAGCTGTATCTCGTACACAATTTCCATAGTTTAATGATGCAGGGTGTGTCACCTTGTTCATTTATGTGCCCGAATTACTGTGCATTTACTTCAGTATGTGTTCAATGAAGTAAAACTAACTGCACAGTAACTACAGAAAGGATGTGGACAATTTGGAGAGAGTCCAGCAGAGGACAATGAAAATGGTTGTGGGGACCTGACTGGTGAGGAGAGGTTGAGGGAAATGGGCTGATTGAGTCTGCAGAAGAGAAGACTGAGGGGATTTAATAGCAGCCTTCGAGTCCCTGCAGGGGGGTTGCAAAGAGGATGGAGCTGCACTGTTCTCAGTGGGGAAAGATGACAGGACAGGGAGCACTGGGCTCAACCTGCAGCAAGGGAAGTTGAGGTTGGGTATTAGGAAAAACTTTCTCACGAGGAGGGTGGTGAAGCACTGGAACGAGTTACCCAGATAGGCGGTGGAGTCTCCATCCTTGGAGGTTTTGAAGACCTGACTAGACAAAGCCTTGGGTGGGATGATGTAGTTGGGGCTGGTCCTGCTTTGAACAGGGGGTTGGACTAGATGTAATCCCGAGGTCCCATCCAACCCTCGTTTTCTATGATTCTGTGACTCTATTACCTCTGTGGAGCTGTCAGACATCTGTTCAACATGAGTTAGGTAATACCATCCGCTGACACCCCTTGCCGGAAAAGTCCATAGCACATTTTACTGCTTGAATACTTGGAAGCTTGCCTTGTAAGTGCAGTTAACATGCTCTAAGTGTAATGTATCCCAAGACACTTACACAGCTAAGGGGGGAAACATGATCAGCTATGCAGACTGCAGGGGGAGGCGGCTTGAAGGCTGCCAGCTGGGCACCGTGGCTGAACCTATCCTGGGCACCTCAGCTCACTGGCTGGGGTTAGTGTTTCCACCATGAAAGACTGCCTGAGTTTCCAGATGGATATTGTTCCCAGGCAGTCCGAGGCTTCCCTTGGCTGTGGAGACCCCTTACCCATTCACAGCTGAGCTCTTCTCTGCCAGCTCCTTGCTCTGCTTGAAACCCTGATCTCCAACTCCTGCAGCCAGCACTTCTTCTGCTGCACGCCTCCTGCTCATATTCATGTAGCCACATCTCCTTAAGGCCTCCACCCAGTCCCCCTGCTTCCCCTGGGTCCCCAAGTTTGGGGGGTGCTGGGCCCTTGCCAGGACCAGCCTGCTGGAGGGACTGGCAGCTGCAGGCACCAACCTTAGAGGGCAGGAAAAGCGATGAGCATTTATTGTTTGGCTCCTGTGGCACCAGAGACACAACTCCTTCCTCCCCTTCCCAGGCTGCTGTCTCCAAAAGCTCTCCCCTGTCTTGGGAGGCCCCAGGGATCCTCAGTATGGTCCCATCTCGCCTCTCAGCTGCTGGCCTTCACCCTTGCAGACATTCAAGCACTGTGACCTGGTGGCTGGCACGTGGGGGGAGAGCCTGATCTGCCAGGGATACAGCAGCCCGTCCATCTATGCCAGCTCCATGCTGCTCTAGAGGCTGCTAGGAAGCACGCCCTGGCCCTCTGCTCCCACTCCATGCTTCCTGGAGCCCTGACCCAGGGGCAGGCCAGGCAGGAGAGCTCCCCCAGGCTGGGGACCTGGGGCAGCTGTCCCTGTAGCCATAGCCTTGGCCCCTCCTTGCTCCTCACAAGACTCCTGCTCCGTGCTCCCAAGCTCAGACCTGAGGGGTGAGGAGCCCCAGCTCAGGACAGCACAGAGCTCCGCCCAGCTCTGCTGTATTTATTGAAGTGATCCCATTCTGGCAATACAGCATAGGGGCCTGCTCAACACCCTTCTCGCTAAACCATGGTGTGAGGATGGGCATCCATCCTTCCCCCATGGTGTCTCCAACACCCAGGTGAAGCCTAGAGCCTTTGACCTTTATAAGGGTCTTTGGCAAGGCGGGGGGTTGCCTTTGTTGGTAGCTGGGACAGGATCTGACCCTGCGGCTGCAACAGCAGAGCACTGGCCATCCCAATGCTCAGCTCTGGGCTGTTACAGGTGCTCTGGGTTTCATGCCCTGTTATTTGGGAGAGGGTGTGGGGGGAACTCGTGGGGCAGCACGCAGGGGCTGGGCTCGCTGGCCGAGGGGGCTGCTCCTGCATTCCCGTCTTGCACTTTTCCCGCAGAGCTAAGAGCTTTTATCACGACTGCTGTTACTGCAGCGCCACAGCTGCCCTCTGCTTAGCGCTGAAGTAGCTGCTCTCTCAGGCTCATCCCCAGGATGAGGATTGCTGAGATTTGTCTTAACACACTGCCAGCATCCTCTCCTGCTCCTGGGCATTCCTGGGGAGATTCACGGCTGGATACACGGGCTTGCCCTGACGCCTCGTGGCAGGCAGGGGCAATGCTCTGGCTCAGTAGGATACGCAAGCTCTCAGCATTTTGCTGTAGTAGGATCATTGCACATCACTGATAAATGTCCCTGCAATCGCATCACCAGCCTACACAACCTGGCAATGGGGGCTCAGGGCAGGGAACAGGCTGAGCCCAGGATATCTTGGCTGATTTCCCACATAACCTACAGGAAAGGATGGTCGGGAGTGTTTTGGGGGGACCATGAACCCCACTGGGGCATGAGAGGGGAGGGAGGGAGATGAGAGGTCATCTGTGCTAGAAAATCTCTCTGAACACGGGTTGTAGGAATGTGGGATAGATGGGGACTTTGGGGTCCTTCGGTCTCCCCATAAGAGGCAGAAGTACCGAGGGAACAGGGTGCCCCATGGGGCTGGGTAATGATAGAGAGTCTGTAGATGTGAGCCCAGGCCTGGCTGGGAGTCATCAGAGTCACTGCCCCTGGGAATGAGTTTGCTGGGTCTCAGCCCGTTCTTGCACAGGAAGCACTGTCCTGGCTTGTACTCGCTGGCCTCTGTGTTGGCAAGAGTGAAGTGACTGGAGGCAGCTGCCGTCCCAGACCAGGGGGCCTGCTGGACAGGGCGGGGGGTGGCATGTCCCCCAGGGGGAGAGGCTGGAGCCCCAGCAGCAGCAGTATGGGAGCTCACCGGCTTTGGTGAAGTAGTAGCACTCGGGCGAGGAGGGGGCGTCCCAGCAGTGGTACCGGCCCATCACGGAGACCAGCACCCGCAGCACGAAGGAGGCCAGGTACATGCTGAGCGTGACGATGTCCAGGAAGTTCCACCAGTCGAGCAGGTAGCTGCGCAGCCCTTCGATCCACACCTCCTTGCACTCGTACCAGAAGAAGCCTGGCGGGGTGAGGGGATGGGCAGGAGCAAGGGGTCCCTTGTTTCTGGCATCTCTCCAGGGAGGGAATTCAGGCTCTGGCTAGGGCTGGGCTCAGGTCCCCCACCTATAACATGGGGGCCACGATCCAGCCTTCCTCTGGTGTGAGTCTGCCTGGGCTGGAAACTCCTTGGGACAGAGACTGCTTCTGACTAGGGGCTTGTATAGCATCCAGTGGGGGCCTGGGGGATACGTAGAGGCACAGGACTGGCAGGGACCAGCTGTGTGAGCGAGCCTAGCCCCTGCTGGGGCAGAGACCCCAGCCCATGATCTACCATGGAGGCCTCCCTATGGCCACAACAACGCCCTTTCCAGCAGGCTCAGAAACAAAATCATTGCCACCTGGGCAGGGAGCATCCACCAGGTCCAGTGCTGGTCCTCACTGGAGGTCTCTGACCCTATTAACTCAGCTCACCGGACTCTAGAGGAGCGAGCAGCTCCCCTCGGAGATAATTAATTACTGGCTCCCTGCTTAAAAAGGGAAATCAGCCACCCAAGGCTGAGGAAAGGCAGGTCGTCAAAACCATATGAAAAAGGGGAGGCGAGGGCTTGCACTGCTGTGATTTAACTGTAATGTTTGTCCACTCCTACCCCAGTTTAAGTGGGAGAAGGTACTGGAACTGTTAGACCAATATGGGAATGGACAGATGGAACAGTTATATCGGTGCATCTTATACCGGTATAATTTACTGCTGGTCTATCCGCTACTTCTGTCCACACCCACAATCCCCATTGGCTAACAAGACCCCTTGTACACAGCTCAACCCTCGTGATTTCTCTTCTCCTAACTGCCAGGACCCTGCTACTTGGGGTGACACTGCCACTGGAGGTGACTTGTCCCTTAAATCTCTCAGGCCTGAAATCTCTGCCTAGGGCCCCAGTGGCAAGGCCTTCTCTGGGGACGTACAGCTTTCCAGGGGATCATTAGCCCTTGGCCTGTGGCTGGCTCTGGTGTAACTAGCTGCCTTTGCCTCGTCCCATGGGTGGGTTCCCATACAGAAACCACCGTCCCCACTGCCCCTGTACAGACACATCCGAGGCCAAGAACTGCCTGGGCCCTGGAGACTAAATCCCAACTCATCTCCAGAATCAGCCCCAACCAGAGGCAACAAGCACTGGACCTGAGCACATCAGAGCCCTGCCAGGCCCCAAAAGAGCATCCGGGCTCCTGGGGCAGGGCTCCTGCCAGCACCCCTCACTGCCAGGTTGCTGGAGCTCTGGACCCTGCCAGGGCTCCCTCCGCGTGACCTACCTGCCACCCAGATCATGTGCCAGGAGTTGCCCCACAAGGTCTGGCTCCGGCCCAGGAAGTCTTTGTGCTTGCGCTCCAGCACCACGGACTCCAGCAGCAGGAAGACCAGGAAACAGAGGTACGAGGCAGAGTGCAGGAGGAACTTGATCACTGGGATCTTCAGCATTTTGCCCAACTGATGGGAGAAACTTTGTCTCGCCTTGAGCAAAACTCAAGGCCATTTGGCTGCATGGTTAGGGCCCACCAGGCAGCAGGGACTTAAACGGGAGCAAGTGCTTAGGAGCAGACTTCAATCTCCATGAGGATTCGGTCCAGCAGACCTCCAGCTTGGGCACGTGAAGGGAGAATTCATCCATTATCAGGCAAAAAGGGGATGCAGCACCCTCTGGTCTGTGTAAAACAGACTGCAGAGCTGCACTGAGCTAGCACTGGTTGGAGCCAGAGCTAAAACGACCTTGATTTTAAAAGTGCTCAGGACAGACAATCCAGCCCCAACAAGCAGGT
The DNA here is from genome assembly GCF_030867095.1 of Alligator mississippiensis. Lineage (NCBI taxonomy): Eukaryota > Metazoa > Chordata > Crocodylia > Alligatoridae > Alligator > Alligator mississippiensis. The sequence continues at coordinate 466,323,704 of NC_081824.1, read as the reverse complement.
TTACTGGCCAGTTGCAGCTGGTGCTAAAAGTCCACACTTCAGTTTCACTCCCAGTTTACCTAGCCCCAACATCCAGCTGTTGGACCTCATTGGACTTGTGTCACCTGGAGGAACAAGCTCATCATCCCAATTGTGCTCCTGTGGGAGAGGATCCCATCATCCCTCCATCCTCTCTTGGTCAAACCGAGCTCTTGCAGTCTCTAGGTATGAGCCTCAGTTTCCCTACAGCCATTCTTTCTTTCCTTTCTCTGACGCTGCTCCAACCTACAGTGGTCCAAGGCTGTGGGAAGCCCACACCTGGGTGCAGCAATCCACCAGCAGCGGCTGCACCAGGGAAAGAAGAAGCAGAGCCTGCTCGCATTGGGTGTCCCCCTTCATACAGCCAAGGACAGCATTAAGTCTTGGACCATTGCCTTGTCCCTGGGGGATCCCCAGCATCATTGCCCCTCAGCCTCTCTCTGAACGCACTGAGAAGGGGCAAGAACTTGGTGGAGACCAAATGCATGGGGGTAATTGCACGTACATATGTGCACGCGCGCGCGCACACACACACACACACGATTTGATGATCTCAGGAAGGGAGATCATTAGAAGTGCCATCAGGTTTCTATGGGAGACAGATATTACCAGGCTGGGTCTTTCTGGGGGGCCTTCTATCTGTTAGGGGCCAGAGTCAGGTGCTTTGGAGGCAGCTGTAAGAAGCCGGCAGCAGGGTGGTGCAGGAAACCTTCTTCCCTGAGCCCCCTTTTCCCTTTGCAGCAAGGCCACTTACCCGGGACTTGGGAGCAACCCAGTAGAGCAGGCACAGGATGGGCATGGTAAGGAAGATGGAGCAGGAGACAAAGAGCTTCCAGAGGGTGTTGCTGCCACGCCAGCCAGACAGGTTCCCGCACCAGATGGATGACAGCACTTGCTGGCAGATGGGGTGTGCGACAAACTGGGCCAAGATGAGAGAAGGGGATCAGAGGGTCAGTACCAGCAGCCCTCATGGTGACCCATTGCTTCCCCCTCCTGCTAGGCAAATACTGCTCCCAGGAATATACAGGAGCTCTCTCAGGATGCAAAGGGAGCCTTTGCCTACCAGCAAAATGCAGTTGACTCTGGGGTGCAACAGACTCCCATGCCCACACTGGGGTGAGAGCATGAAGCAAAAGTTCATCTCCAATCCCAGCTGCTGCTGCAGGGGGGAGTTTAGGGAGGTTGAATCAAATGGAGCACGTTGGAACCAGGATGCCAAGGTTTATGTCCCAACCCCAGCCAGAAGCACTCAGAGTTCATTAATGATCCCTCGTTAGAAAGGACCCTTGCAGCACCCTGGTGGGGGGCTTCCCTAGTACTGGCTCAAGGGGGGGCTGCAACCCTCCTACCTATGAAGCCTGCCCCGCACTCACCCTCTTCTGGTCGTAATGGACGGCCAGGCGGAGCCGGGCCAGGTTGGGGATGCCCTCCTCGAAGGCCTGGCTGCCCAGATCCTCCTCCTCGCTGCTGTCCCCCAGGTCATTGAGCACGGCCGCCACCTCGCTCTGGTTGCGGCACATCCCCAGCAGCTCGAAGGCAAACTCCTGGCTCAGCTGCTCCAGGCGCAGGTACTCGGGCTGCGGGAGGAAGAACACAGCCTAGAGGACTGCCTGGGAGCCCTATCCTGTAACAACCTGAATGCACAATGATGGGACCCCAGCACCAAAGGCAGATGATTCAGCAGAGGAACTCACTGCTGCAGGGAGCTGAGACACTGACACTCGCCCAATGCAGCATCACATGCATGTGAACCAAGACTTACAGCAATGTCAGGAGTAAACCTACCAGCGTGACAGCTGCATTTGGAGGTGGTCACTCGGAGACAACAGTCCCACGACCCGCAAGCACCTATCAGGCAGCTTTTCCTCTCACAGGATGGGTGCAAGGTTCCTAAAAATGCTACTATGAACACTAAATTATAACCCTCATTTAATACTTTTGTAACCATAACATGCTGGGGTACACACCTGTGAGGTGTTGCAAGGTCACACTACCTGGTTAAAACTGAGCAAGCACCTACAGATTTTGTCAGAACATGAGCATTGTTAATGGTTGTGAGGAGAAAAATGAACAGAGAGGGAGGGTATGTGATAAGAAATGTCTGCAGGGAGGGGTGGTTATGATATGGGTATGTTTATGCATATGTTTTCAAAAATGCCCAGTAGTAAGAAATCAATTATGTAAGTAGATTCATAGATTCATAGATTCATAGAAGTAGTCTATAAGTAGCCAGCAGCATGGAGTGTAGCAGTAAGAATAATGAATATGAAAAAAAGATAGATGTAAAAATAGTTTGGGAACAAAAGGACATTGTACCATTGCACTACTGAATCACTGCACCACTGGAATACATGCCCAAATTTCCCAGCGAGACCCTGAATTGTCGTGTGGAGAATTCAGTGTTGGTGCTTGTCAGTTATGGTCAGCTGCTCTGAGCCTTTCTGCACAGAGCAGGATATAAGCTAAATAATAATAATAGTAACACCTCCATGCTGCCCAGCCTGGGCATAATGTGGGGGGTCCTGTGTGCCCCCTGCCTGGCTCACACAGGGTAGGGACCAGAAAGGAGTCCAGGAGGGTGCTGAGCCCCCTGGGTCCAAGCCCAGAGCTGCTGGAATAGAGTTTCACCCTCCGATACCCCCTGGCTCCCTGCTGCCCCGGAGAGCTGCGGCCCACAGGAGAACCAGGACAGATGGAGACCTGGGAGCCGGCAAGTGCCTGACCTTGAACTCGGGCTCCTTGCAAGAGAGGCGCTTGAGCTCGTGACTGAGCTTGAAGGCAGCAAGCATGGCATCCTCGCTGGCAACCGAGAGGTAGGCGTGGCTGGCGAGGCCCTTATAGGTGTTGATGCGGGAGAGGGAGAACTTGAGCAGGTCGTACTGGCGGGCGTTGGTGCACTCCAGGCAGGGACAGGAGACGCGGTGGGGGTGGGAGATGGTGTGGCCTTTCTGCGTCAGCATGTCCACGATCTCGTAGAGGTCCTTCTCGCAGGCCAGGGTGAGCGGCGTCACGCCGGGCGCGAAGCGGGAGGCGTCGATGGTGTTGTCGAAGAAGGCCAGCGAGAAGGACTTGAGGTCCATCTTGAGTCCCTTCTCCTGGTTCAGCCGGTCCAGCAGCAGCTTGACCACGTGGGGCTGGTTGGTGTCCACAGCCACCAGCAGAGCCTCGTGGACCTGGCGGAAGTCGAATTTGACGTAGCGCAGCAAGGCTTTGGCCACTTCCTCCCCGCCCACACGGATGGCCAGGTTGAGGGCTTCCCGCCATGCCCGGTCCTCGGTCTCGTCCAGCTGCCGCAGGATGCCATCGCCCACCTGCAGCAGCTGCTGCACCACGGGCAGGTTCCCGTCCTGGATGGCGCTCAGCAGCCCCCGCGGGAACTTCAGCTTCCTGTTGACGATCTCCCTCCAGTTGGGCTGCTGCTGGGGAAGCAGAGCTGGTTGGGTTAGGGGAGACCCTGCAGTTCATCCCCCTGCCCACCCTGACTTGCTCTGAACCACCTCGGAGGAAGAGGATGACCTCTCCCATCCCCCTTAGATAGCCCACCCCAAGGCTTCGCCAGGGCTAGAAAGTGTCTCCGGTCATCCTGGCCAGGGGCTGAGCCTGCCCCTGGGGCCTGTGACCACTCAGCAAGCCGCACGCCCTGCTGTCCCACTGCAAGCCAGCGGAGAGGACCTAGGAGTCCTGGATCCCAGCTCCTCCGTCCCTCCAGGAGAGGGGCTAGGATTCAATCCTGCCATGTTGCTGGCTGTCATTTAGGGTCTGGGTCTCCTTCTCCACGGCAGCCCCTCAGGGAGTCGCTGTCCCGGTCACCGCTGAGCCGTGGCTCAGAGGCAGCCAGAGGCAACTGGCTCCAGCACACAACCAGGGGCAAGGCCCAACCTGAGGGCCTGTCATGCCTTCCTCCCCCTCGGGGCTCAGAAGCAGCTGCTCCCGGCTTGACAGGAGCAGCTCAGTGCCAGAGACTTGTTTCCTCCTGGCTAATTAACTCCCCTGGCGTCTCCATCAGGCGCACTTGAATTCACAGCTTGCAACACCAGCTTGCAAGGGGCTGGAGGCAGCAAGGCTGGCTCGAAAGGGATAAACAGCGGGTGCCACACTCAGGAACCACCGCGCAGAGGGGTCCTCCAAGGGCTGCTCCACAGGGAGGATAACAATCCCCTCCTGCAGCCAGCGAGTGGAGCCCCCTCTCTGGCTCACAGGGTAGGGCTTTGCTGTGGGGCCGATGCTCAGCTTGCTGGGGAGTGCTGTCCGTGGCCGGGGTGGTCACACCTTACCCACAACACCCAGGTGCGGGGGCCGGTCCCTGGTGCACAGAGCTTGGGTGCAGGGCTGCGTTATCCAGGGTCCCTCAGAGCCAGGAGACCTGGGCTCCTGGGCTGGGAGGGGGCAGGGACCTTGAGAAATCTGCATAGAAGTGGGGCAAAATTTTGAAGGTGTCCCCAACTTACCACCACCACCTGGGGCAGCCGGCCGGAGGAAGATGTGGGCATGCAGCAGGGGAAAAGCTACTGCGATGCCAGGAGGGGCCAGCACCACCACGACATGGATCGAGGCAGGCCTGGCCAGGGCCAGGTCTTAGCAGGAGCCCTGCCCAGAGACCCCTTCAGAGTAGGTCCAGTTGCTGAGCACCGCTGGACCTTTCTCCAAGGAGACTGATGCTCCAAGGAAGATGTCCGGATGGTGGGCCGGGAGGAGCAGGTCCCCGATGCAGCCGGGATGGAGAGGATGCCCACTACTCACCATGGCGCTCTCCTTAGCAGGCTCGCTGCCCTGCTGTGCCTGCCACGCCGTCCCTGCCAGCTGGATGCCTAAGCCCCTGGTTGCTGGTGAGGCTTCGGTTCAGCACCCACTGACTCAAGGCTGCTGGGATGTGAAGTGCCCAACTGCCCCCTCCAAATACCCACAGAGGCTCCAAATCCTGCCCTCCCTGCTCAGTCCCCCCACCCTGCTGCCACACCGCCCGTCCTCTGTGGCACGGCGCTGAGCCGGAGGCTTGTTTGTGCCTGTCAGGTAGGAGCAGCCTGGCAAGGAGCTCCCCTGGGCAAAGCTGTGCAGAATGAGGACGAGGACGGGTATGCCCGCCACGCCGCTCTCCTACCTGCCCCTGGGACTCTGCAGGGATGCTAGCTTCCCCCTCCATCCCTTCCTTGCACCAGCCAAACCTAGCACTGAAACAGCATAAGGATGCACAGCCCTCACCGCAGATACCCTGTCCCCTTGCTGCCCTGGTGCAACCTCCCTCTCCCCCCGTCCCTGCAGGTGTCCTTGCAGCTTGGGATCCTGATTGCTGTCTGCTTGCTCCTGCCCTGCAAGGTGGATCCCAGCTGAATTTGTGCCCAGGAGGCAGAGGGAGGCAGGACAGCCACTCATGGGGCAGAGGGGCTTAGCTCAGCCCCTGAATTGCAGGATGAGAGCCCATAACATCGTTGCATAGCTGACAGCCGGATGGCTCCCACTGACAGCCAAGGATGGGCAGAGCCCTGCAGCCCTCAGCACCTCTCAGCACCACTGCAGAGCCAACCACGCTCCAGTCCAGCTCCTGACACCCGTGGGGCCTGGCTGCGTTGGGCTCCAAGACACACAACCGCCCGGCAGACTTGTGCGTGGCCTGCTAAGCAGCAGCGCTGACCCCATGCGCCCTAAAGAGGGGCACTGGCCCCATGCACCCTAAGGAGGCACGCCGACGCCATGTGCCCTAAGGAGGCACACCGACCCCCTGCACCCTAAGAAGGCATGCTGACCCCATGCACCCTAAAGAACAGCACTGACCCCATGCACCCTAAGCAGCACGCCCACCCCATGCACCCCAAGGAGTGGTGCCAACCCCATGCACACTAAGCAACCGTGCCCACCCCATGCACCCGAAGGAGCAGCGCCAAGCCCATGCACCCAAGGAGCCAGGACCAGGCAGCCACGACCAGGCAGCACCAGGCTGCAGCTGCCCCGGTGGGCAGCCGGGGCAGCTGCAGCAGGTACCCCAGGTCAGTGCTTCCCGCCCGCTGCCCGCCTGCTCATGTTGTGCTCCCCCGCCTCGATCTTCCTGCTGTGAAATGGGCCCGTCTGCCCCGTGAGGGGGCGGGGCCTGGAGCATGGGCAGGGGGAAGGGGCGGGGTTGCTGGGCCATGGGGATTGGGTGGGGGCGGGGCTTGGTGACCGTTGGGCGCCGGGTGTTGACCATTGGGTGGGGGCGGAGGCGGGGCTTGGCGACCGTTGGGCGCGGGGCATTGACCATTGACCATTGGGCGCAGGGCGTTGACCGTTGACCGTTGACCGTTGACCATTGGGTGGGGGCAGGGGCGGGGCTTGGCGACCGTTGGGCGCGGGGCATTGACCATTGACCATTGGGTGCGGGGCGTTGACCGTTGACCGTTGACCATTGGGTGGGGGCGGGGGCGGGGCTTGGCGACCGTTGGGCGCGGGGCATTGACCATTGACCATTGGGCGCAGGGCGTTGACCGTTGACCGTTGACCGTTGACCATTGGGTGGGGGCAGGGGCGGGGCTTGGCGACCGTTGGGCGCGGGGCATTGACCATTGACCATTGGGTGCGGGGCGTTGACCGTTGACCGTTGACCATTGGGTGGGGGCGGGGGCGGGGCTTGGCGACCGTTGGGCGCGGGGCGTTGACCGTTGACCGTTGGGCACGGGGCGTTGACCGTTGGGCGGGGGCGGGGCTGGAGGCAGAGGGCTGCTGCTGCTGTTGCTGGGGCGGGGCGAGAACTGGGGAATAATTTTGGGGACGGGACAGCGAATGAAAATGAAGGGAGGAGCCAGGCAGGGAAATTGGCTTACAAAGACTACTGAATTGAGATCCGGATATCAGGCCTCTTGTACCTCCTGGACTAGTCGTCTGCAGCAAACTGCAGAGTGACTGCACAAAAGGGAAGGACACTGCCCAGTCAGTGTCCACTGTTAAAATATTCTGCTTTCCCAGCTTATGACTCTCTCACGGTTTCTGAGACTTTGGGTCTCTCTTCCCGAGGCGACGGTGCAGGGACGGTAGAAGCAAGGGGTGGCTAGGCACTCATGCACTACCGCTCGCCAAGAAAATGCACGTTGTTGCCCTGAGGTAGCCCAGGGGTCCGGGCTTGGGGCACGCACGTAGGATGCCTGCCATGGATTTGGGAGTGTGTGCAGGCCCGGGCTGAGGAGTCTGGGCAGGAGAGTACTTGCAGCCGGTCGCAACGCACAGACTCGTACGGTCGAGTCCTGCTCCCTCGACAGGATTCGGAGCCGATTTGGCCTGAGAGACCAGCGGTGTATAAACCTTGTCTTGGGTGCCTGGGATTGCTGGACGGGGAGGATTCGTCCCAATCTTGAGCAAACAGTGATTCAGCTCTGTAGTGAAGTCCAAGGGCTCTTGATCAGGATGGTGACTTCTGCACAAATCATATTTAGATCTGTATAATCTGGAAGGGCATTTCCCCGCTACTACAAAGGCCAGATCCTTGTATGTTCAGACTTTCTTAAAGCTTGTTTTATGTTCCTGCTGCGTAGAATTTCAAGGTTAAAACTAATTATTTTAAGCATTAAAAAAGATGCATCTTTAGTTTTCAACTTTCCCTCTGCAAGAAAATCAAAATCTGTGGTTTTTATTTTGATTCTGAAAAAAGCCAAATTTTGAGTTCTTTAAATCTTTCATAAAACAAAACTTCTGTGGGGTGCATAGCTGTACTTAAGGAGAATTGACCTCATTTTCGATGCTGAAGCCAGTGCCTAAGATTGCCTTACAATCCTACAACTATGGAGTAAGATGGTTATGTGGGGTCATATCCCTTCCAAGCACATTTCTATTCTGGATGAGTATCGTTCCATGCTTATAGTTGGGACACGTTTGATGTAGCGCGTAGTAAGTATTTTCCTTGTGACTGCTCAGAAAACTTCGTAACTCATAGTTTTGCTTATTACGATCAAAATAAAATGAGGTAGAGAGTTTTCTGAGCAGTCAGGCAGTAATTCTTGCTACGATCTAAATGAAACATGTCCTAAGTGCCGGAGCCACTGAAGACTGCTGTACGCTGTAGTGTTGTCAGTCCCAGGCCCTGCAGCACAAACAGCTAGTTGTTGGTGCTGGCCTCCTCACCACATCAGAGTCTCCTGACTGTATTATGCCCGGGGCAGTCAGACATTAGCTCAACGCATGTTAGATTGCACCATCTGGAGAACCTCCTTCGTTATTCTGTGATGGCCCTTAGCACGTGTTTTACTGCTTGACATCTCAGACACTAGTGTTTAAAGTGCAGTTAACATGCCCCAAGTATAGTGTATGACAAAGCCCATAGGCTTCATGATTAACTGAACAATAAAAATCACTTTAACATCCCACAACTTTATACCTATGTGGTTACCATGTGTGGGGTCCTGTTTCTTTTATAACTCGAATCGCAGCACTGTAAAATTTTAATGTTAACACATTCTTAATCAAGCTTTTAGATTTGTCTGTTTTGGGGCTCCTTGTCAACTGTGGTGTCTTTTGTAGCCAGGGTTCCAGATAAGAGAAGAAAGATATGCTCTGAACACAGATTGATTGAATATTGCCAATTTTATTTTTGTTTGATGAAAGGTAGGAATTGCTTTGCCCAAAAGTTTTAAAAAAATATTAAAATGTATGTTTTTCTGTCTTGTCTGCTACAGGCGGAGGAGTCCTATTTAATCAAAATAGCAGGAAGTCATCATATTGTTCATCTACAACAAAACATGCAAGTGCTTTCTTTCAACCTTTCCTTTCTTTTTGTAGAAAGCATAAGTGCACGTGGCAAGTTAGAGAAACAAAAACAAGAAATCTGGGCGGGAGCACCCCCAGGCCAGGCCAGGCCAAAGGTGCCCACAGCCCCCGCACTCAGCACCTTGCCCGGGTGGGAGGGAGACCCCTGGTTGCCATGGCAAAGGAGCTGTTGTGCCCAGTGACATCACAATGCCCAGCCTCACTCTCAGGTACCGGCTCCTCCCAGTGCTCTCCCACCCTTTGCCCACGCCACTTGCCCTTCCTCGTCCTCGTGCCTCATCTCTGTTGGTTAGTTAGTTCCTTACTTTAGCAGTTTGTTGGGTAGTTTGTTAGTTCTTTAGGTAATTTCTTAGTTCGTTAGCCAGTTAGATTGTTAGTTTGTTAGCTAGGTAGTTTCTTAGTTCATTAGGTAGGTAGTTTGTAGTTGATAGGTTGTTTGTTAGTTTGTTACATAGTTCAATAGTTAGTTAGTTATTTCATTAGTTCGTTAGAGAGTTGTTTGTTTGTTTCTTAGTTAGATTAGTAGTTCTTTAGGCATTAGTTAGGTAGTTAGGTTTAGTCCATCCTCCTATCCGGGCGTCAGAGGCGAGCACCACTTGCAGACATGAGTGCCCTTTCTCACTCAGCTGTGGGGGCGGCCCTGGGGACACAGCACGGGTCCGTCCCAGGGACTTTTGGGAGATGTGACAAGCTGTGAGTGGGGGCTGAGGTTGGGCAAGGTCCCAGCACTCGGCCCCATGCCTCGTCCCTGCTCTCGGCAGTCTGGCTCCTCTTTCCCTCCTTCAGCTCAGGGTTGTGTTTCTCTGCAGATGCTCCGGCGGGAGAAGCTGCCCCCCGTGCTCCTGCGCTCCAGCAACCTGGGTGAGACCTGGGCACGTGCCCCGCCATGGGAGCAAGAAGGGCTGGGCAGCACGAGAGTCCACAGGGCTGTGTGGCTTCCCCTCCCGGCAGGGTTTGGCTAGCAGGCTAAGCCCACGCTGTCCATGGTGCAATCTGGACGGCCCCCGCCCTGTGCCACCCCCACCAAACTGTCACCCGCTGCTCTTCACCAGCAAGTTCCCTGGGGAAGGGGAACAGGACTGGCCCCCATGGGCTCCTCACGCTGGGCCAGGTCCTGGCCCTGCAGTCCCTGCCCATGCCCCAGCCCTGGGAGCCTTCCTCCTGGCAATGGCCCTGCTGCCCTCTGCTCCCTTGCAAGGTGGCGCTCATACGGGCTCTGGGATCCCCATCCTAAAAGTGGTGCTCAGTGCCACTCAGCCTGACGCTCAGCCCTCATGTCCTCTCAGCACCAGATGCCAGCCTGGGCACAGAAGGATGGGCCAAAAGTAAACTGCCCCCCATTAAAGGGTCCCCATCTGTCCCCTCCGTTGGACAAGTGCAGGAGAGGAGGGACCCTGCACCCTGTGAGTTTGGGACTGGTGTGAGCGGTGGAGGGACTCGCGTGCTTGCATGGGGAGGGGACAAGGTCCTGCTCCCCGGACGGACTCCCACCCGACCCCTGTGGAGGAAGGCCCTGCCCATGTGGCATGCAGGACTCCTGGCAGGTGCCTCCACGCGTTTGTGCAGGTCAGGGAGTTCATCGTCAAAGGGCCTGTTGGGTTTGAATTCAGTCCATGATCCACCTCTGACCAGTTGCTTCTTGTGCAATCAGGCGAAAATGCCCCTCCCAGGGGGTTGAGGCCGGGACGCAGACAAGTGCTCCCCGACTGTGGAAGCCAGCACCCAGGCAGAGGGCCCACAAAATCAGGACGCCTCCACACAGACAAGGGCCCTCTACCTGGTAGACGTGGGCTGTGAACCCCTGCCCCTGTGGACCAAAGCCTTGCAGGGTCCAAAGACGACAAGACAGGGGGAAAGGTATGATGATGTTCCTAATTTTTTGGGGTATTTTCTAAAGAAATGTTTCATGCTCCAAGCCAAATCAGCCAGCTCTGTGAATCAGTCCAGAGCCATAAGTGGCCCTACAGCCGGCAAACATGATGCTTTCACTAGCATTAGGTTGTGAATGTGAGATCAGTGAGGGAAGCTGAAGGAGGGCTGGAGCCAGGAGCCCGTTCCTGGTCCTGGGAAGGGTCTTGCAGGTTGGGAGAAGGACGGGGTGGGGGCCAGGAGCCCAGGAAGGGAAGAGGTGAGTGAAGGGGTATGACTAGTGTGTCTTCAGTAAGTGTCTTGCCTGCAAGTCCCTCCAGTGCCCTGAGTGTCTAGGTGGGGCAGGACTGTGATGGGGCACTGCAGGCCTGGGCTGTCTGTGCTGGGAGCCGTCCCTGTTGTGTATGTCCAGACGGCAGCCAGGAACCAGACCTAGGCACAGACAGCACAGTGGGAGGAAGGGAGGTGGGTCTAGCAGGACACCCAGGGCTGGTCCCTGGTACAAAGGCAGTGATGGAGAGAGGGGAAGCCTGGGCATGGGGTGGTGGCAGTGGCCGGAGCCTGGGGCCTTGGGGTGAATGGGAGGTGACCAGTGTCTCTGCCTCCCACCTGCAGGGCTGACACTGTGGCAGAGGGGAGGAGGAGAAGGTCGGGGGCAGCAAGGAGGTGAGTTTCCCCCCTGCACCCCACCCAGAACCAGGCCTGAGGGGCTGCCCCTCCACCAGCCCACATGATGATCAGGTGCCCCCCGCCTCCAGGCCGCTCAGGATGACCGGTGCCACCTCTCTGCCAGGGCCCTAGTGCCCTGCATGGACCAGCTATCTCCTGGGTTGGCCCCTCATTGCCCACCTCTGGGCCTCAGGACCCTGTTGCCAGGGGTTCATCCCAGGAATCAGAGCTTCTGGCCCAGGCCAGGCCTGCTGGGACAGAAAGCCACACATGTGTGAGAGCCACGTCCTGCTCCCTGCTGGGGAGACGCTCCTTTACCCCGTGGTTGTTCCCGGGGGTGAGCGGAAGGACCCCACACTGAGCGTGTCCCGACTCCGCCCTTCTCCTGCAGGTTCCAGCTCGCCTGGCTGCTCCCGTGCTGCTTCACCCTGAGGAGGTGAAGCCCTGCACTCCTCCCCTCCCCTTCCATCCCTGTCGTCCCCTCTCTTCGTCCTCCCCTGCCCAATCTGCCGGGATGGGTCCATGGGATGATAGCGTCGGTGCCTCTGCCTGTCTGAGCATGTAAGTGGCTTCTCACTCCTTGTAGTTTTCTGCAGCCTCTTCTCTTGTGTCCTTGCCTTGGGCCCGCGCACTCCAACAGAGGGGCTTGGTAGTCCTTATGTTGAGATTGCCCCCTCACTCTCATGTAACCTTGTCACAGGCCCCCGCCCGACTCACCTTGGCACTGCCACTCAGGTGGCCCGGCGACATTCAAGCATCCAGTGTCACGGCGAAGAGTGGAGCCTCGCCCATTGGCCAAGGGCTTGCCTGCAACAGGTGAAAAGTGGGCTTGCAGATGGAGGCACCCCCGGGAGCTTCTACTGGGACACTGCCAACTTGCTAGATGCTCTGTTCCCAGCCAGGAGGGATCTGGTGGTTTTCCCCAAGGCCAGCATGCCCAGGGAAGCAGTTCAAAGCCATCTGGCTTCTGCAGCATCGTTGCCTTACTTGGCTGGCCAGGATGAGCCATTTAACTTCCATTACCTGTTGAGCTGTGAAGTTGAACATAAAAGGCAGAAGCACAATGCTTGGGGTCTCAAGTCTCACCAGACACCTAAGAGAGAAGAAAAGACAAGATCGTCATGCAGACGTGTCACCAGGGGTAATGACAAGAGCCCGGTCAGTCTGAACCTTACTGCCGGCTAAACTTTTCTGTCTGATAAAGGATCCAATTATGTGTCTGGTAACGTACGTTTTATTCAGGGAGAAACTGTTTGAATCACCTTCATCCAACAGCACATCAGGCTTGTAGTTAATTAGCTAAGGCGGTGTGGGGGAGGAGGTCTGGCTGACTGAATGAATGCGCGTGTGTGTGTATTTAGAAATATGAGCCACTGACCAGGTCTGAGACTACGGTTGGGTTCAGCCGCCCCAATTCTGCCTGACAGGGCAGTTTTGAAAGCAAGGCGGCCCAACTGGAACCTCGTGACCCAGTGGACAGGGCTTCCCAGTGATTTGGTCTTTTTCTATCTGGCTATTGAATGAATGTGTGTGCGTGTATTTAGAAAAATGAGCCACTGACCAGGTCTGGGACTAAGGCTGGGTCTAGCTGCCCCGATTCTGCCTTCAAAGGTAGCGTCGAAAGCAAGGGGCCCAGCTGGAACCTCGTGACCCAGTGGACAGGGCATCTGAGTGATTTTGTCTTTTCCAAACCCCTTGTCCCAGTAGCTTCTGCTGAGAGCAAGAGTGAAAGGATCCCTCTTGTGTTTCCCTCCCCATTTCCATTTTATGAGCCGGTGTCGGGTCAGAAGCCTTTTGTCTGGGCACTGAAAAACTGTGGGGCAAGGCACTGAGCGGCCGGACATCCTAAATAAGCCTCTCCTACGTCTCCCTGTGTGACTGAAAATGGGAACAAGTCAGTCTAAACAAGTTCCCGTCCCCCCTAAGGGGACTCCGGCGTACTTCATGTACACACACTATTCTCCCGAGGCTTGCAAGTACGTGGGTAAGTGGAACTGGTATACTAGGGATGATCCCGTGAAGCATTTTCCACAGGAAGGAACATTTGATCAGCATAAAATAGTGCACTTAAGAGGGGCTTTAGAGTCCTGTGGATCCAAAACACCACAAAACCAGTGGGACGCAGTCTTTTATTGGTATGATGAAATGTCCAAAAGGCGGACAGAATCTCAAACTAGAAGTCTAAAAGACTCTCAAGAAAAATTAAAACAGCAGTTAAAAGCTGTTCGGGAGAAATTGGCTGCTCCCCCAAATTACACGCTGGCCACCACTCCGATGTATCCAGCATTGCCCGGGGCGCCCCCACCACCTGAGCCAGCAGAGGATATCCTTGACCTTTGTTCAAACCCTGGTCTCCTGAGACTCCCACATCAGCAACAACCGGTTCAACATCAGGCTGCAGCCCAGGTCCAAGAAGCCTTACCTCAACCACCGGATGTTCCCTGTCACAACCTCAAAGCAGGAGATTGGGTCTACGTAAAGGTCTATCAACGGAAAAACGCACTTCAACCCAGGTGGAAGGGACCTTTCCAGGTATTTCTGACCACTAATTCTGCTGTTCGTTGCCAAGGTCACCAAACGTGGACTCACGCCTCGCACTGCAAGAAGGTATCACCTCCATTGGACCCCGAAGCAGCTGAATTCCAACCCAGGTTGGGACCTTTCCCTGAGGCCAAGGACAAAGACCGTCAGGACCTCACTCAGGCAAGTGAGGAGCATCAGGGTGCAAGTGCTAGTAACCTCTCCCCTGAACCCAACACCTCAGCCCAGCCGGATTCATCAGTTGAAGAACAAAGATATCATCTCTGGCCTCAAAGAAAGTGAATGCTTCCATTGGGAAGATCACCACCTCGATCAAGACCAAGAGCCGACGTTCTCAGTCCTTTAGGTAACCTGAGCCCAGAGGACGAAGAAAGACTTTGGCTGCCATCCTGGGTTTGGCTGGTAGTGTTCTTTTTCTTACTGGTGCTGGTTATGTTTGTTGTTGAAATTCTTTGTCCCTCCTGTCTCTAAAAATGGCACTGATATCCTGTTACATCACACCTGGGTATCTTAGTATCACCCAAGTGGGGTGGGAGAAAAATTTGTACTTGCAGATCTCCCTTATGGTGGCTCAAGCTAGAAATAAAAGTGACTGCTGGATATGCTCTCACAGCCCAGTACACCTACACCAAGGAATCCCAATGCTCGGAGTGCCAATATCCCTCCAGGAATGGGGAAAAATTAATGGCGACTTCCTTAGACACTACTCGCTAGCTGCCCATCGGTCCGCTCCTAAGGAATGGAAGGGCCGCCCCTGCTAACTGGATAATCTCCCCAAGAGTAGAGGCGCCTTTCTGTTACAGATCCAACAACACCAGAGCTTATAATAAAGCCACACCTGTAGGACACTACCCTCATTGCCTAACTACTCTAGATTATAGCCCTAGTAGCACCAGTGAAATCCTGTTGGGTAACGTACCCTCTCTCAATTGTACAGGATTCATGGTCTACAACTTTTCTAAGGAACCTCATGTTGCTCTCATTGCAAACAGATCGGAATTTGACATTCACTCCCATTTTACTTCTTGTAATATATCTCGGTCCAGCAGGATAGCAGCCGAACGTGGTCCGTACTATACGATGCATATCAATCAGAAGTGCCGGATATGGCACAACACCTGTCCAGATTTGAGTACCCTTTCTGCCCCAGGCCTTTACTGGCTCTGCGGAAACAGGGCTCATAAAATCTTGCCCTGGAATTGGGTGGGGGCATGCACTCGTGGACCTGTTATCTCTGGTTTCGAAATGCATAGTGCAATATATCTGGAACAAGTAAAAAATTTCAACCATCACATGAAAAGGGTGATTAACCCCTTAGCTACCAGAAACACAGGGTTCCATCAATTTGTGAGAGCCTTCATACTGTGGCTTGAAATAAGAGAATTGGAATTAGCCATAATTAACATTTCAGCCACAATAGAAGCTTTAGCAAGGCAAGAAAACCCACGGCAGAGTCTAGAATAATGGTGTTACAAAAGTGTGAGCAGATTGAAAGAAAACATGAAAGGCTGCATGAGGAAATAGAGGGGCTCATGAGAATGGAAGTTTAAGGCTAAAGTGAGACTAAAGAGTCTCAAAGGCGGAGACTGTGGAATCAGAAAAAAATAAATGCCTTAAACTTTGATCATTTGAGTTATAAGACGACATAACCGCTTTGTGGAGAATTGCTGGCTCTGTACAGTAGAACAGATAAGGGAAAGTGTTTGTTCTTTGTAACTCCTCTGCAAGTGCTTTCCTCACCGCGGCCTTGAAGATAGCAAAAAGGATGTACAAGTCTGATTTCCAGGTGGAAGAAGGAGGTTTGTGAACTAACCTCGCCTCCCCCATAAGTTCCCATCCTGATTACAGCAAAGAAGTAATGAAGTAATGTTTATAGCCGCTTTTCATGCTAATTTCACTATATGATCATGTGAGTTGTAAGCGACTGTTAAAAAGTATATAAGCCTCCTCATGTTGCTCTTGGGGGAGAACCCCTTTCAAGTGCTTGGGAAATCCATGTCACTTTGGAATCCCCCCCTACAGCTGTAGTTTCTTTTGAATAAAACCTTCTGCTGACCTGACCCAAAAGTATGCTGTGTGTGTTTCCACGACACTGGTCTTTTCATTTGGAAAGGTTTACGTACAGAATGAGTGACATTCAAGTCAGGCAGGATGGTGCAAATAAAAGGTGCATATCATAGTTCGCCACATACAGCATGCGCCAACATGTCAAATACACCTTGTTCTTGAAAGTCGGAAGGAAGAGAAAAAAATCGTGACTTGTAGTACCTAAGTGGGGAGCACGGTACGGAGCCTGAGCCCACTCATTGCTCCGCACCCCGTAGATCAAATGAAGAGTGGACTTTTGCTTTTGGCAGGAACTGTTCTCACTCTCTGGCTTGCACGTAACAAGTAGTGGGATTGCCAGCAGTGTTTTTTTTTGTTTGTTTTTTGTTTGGAAAGCGGGTATTTTGTATTTTGAAAAATACAGTACTTCCTAGGCTGACATACTAACATGGACCTGACCATGGAGGACAGGACTTGCTGGGGAGAGGGAGTATTGCCCAGTGTCTCAGGTCTTCCCAAGTAGGCTGGAGAGCTTGAAGGAGCACAGCAGGTCTAGGCTGATCCTCTGTCAGTTTTGCTTTCTCCTCATATGCACTTTGCTGCATGGGGAGTTTGAGGAAATCCCAGTCATAGTGGGGTGCTGCAACGCAAGGCCCCAGACTTTGGGCAGGGCAGTTAGCCCTGCCAGTGCCAGTCCCACCCTGCACACTGGCATGCATTCATCCCTCAAGTGGGCTGGGGAGGGACACTGGGGCACTGTTTAAGCTGTGACCAATACTTACAGTGGGAAGGCTGTGGCTGGCGTGGGAGAGGAGCTTGTGTTTTTCACTTTTTCCCTTTTGCTGAGTATCCTGCTCCAGTTCTGGCCTCTCCTCCTGCAAGCACCAACCCCACAAGAGCCTTTCCCAAAGCTTAGAGTGATGGGCAAAGTGTCTGTGTCCATGTAGTCTGCAATACGCTGGCTATTAACAATGGCTACGTGAAGAAAGCTGCACAGAATGAGCCCACCCAAGTGCCTTGCAGAAAGGGCTTCATTGTCCTGATGTGGAAATCGCAGGGGATTTCACTCATGTGGGCTTTTTGTTCTGCTTTATTTTTCTCGCTTATAGGCATAGGTCTCTCCTGCTGAGTCATCCTCACAATGATTGCTACTGTGATGTGATGGAGAGAGGCTTGTCTGCTATCGTTGACATCAAGAGCGATGCTGTCTGCTGTTCTGTACTTCTTGGGTCACCCATGTTCGCAAAGTGGAGAGCGAGCTTGCCAGGCTTAGAGTGATCCAAAAATCAAGATAAAAGTGATTGATGGTGGAACATGCCAATGAAGCGAGACTATTTCACGATGGTGGCAGAGGCAGATGTAGGCGTCAGCAGAAGATATCCTCAGTGCTCTCAGTTTTCCTTGGCATGAGATTCAGGTTTCCCTCCTGAGAAGTACTGTCTGGTTGCTGTTGTGCCATTTCATCCTCACGTTAAGAGAAGATGTGCACAAGCCTCTTGCTTCAATAGCAAGTCCCACAGTGATGGGTGAGTGGAGATGGAGGCAGACTCTAGCAATTACCCAAAGTCCCTAGTCATGGACCTGCCTCTCGTCACGGACCTATGCATACCGAGACAATGACCGTACGATGGTTATTTTGTACTTGGAACTGAAACAGGAGTGTGATTAGGCAGCTGCAATTATGCCCGAGCAGGCCTATTTCAGATGAACTGTCCTCTCCTGTGTGTGGAGGGCACTCGAAAAGGCACATTAAAGAGCCTGTGTCACGTCACCTGCCTGGGATCTGTCCGAATCCAGAACTGAGGTTTGCACCCTAGCGCACAGCACAAACAGCGCCCAACTGGATTGAAGGACAGCACTGGATGTGGCTAACCAATGCAACATTATGCAGACCAGTACCTAGACCACCCAATGTGATTCTGGGATATAATTATGATGTATGGAATCTCACAATACCAGTTTATTCCCTTAAAGGTAATATTGCTTGGGAAGGACCATGGAACCCCTCCAAGTTATTAAATCCTCGTGATATAATTAATGGACCATATCCATATGGCATTAAATTAGCAGAAGCAGGGATAAATGAAACTGAGTACTATCCAACACCATGCGGTTTTGTGAGAACACACCCAGAAAAGGGTGTATTTGGGGTAAAATTAACTATTATCCCAGTAGGGTTATTTGAAAATGCTACAATAGACCCCTATGTTATCATCCAATGTAAGTGGAATAAACTTTTCTGGAAACCTAACACTGTCCAGAACAGTGGCCGGCTTACCACTAGCGCTTGGTGTCAGACTATAGGACATACTAGAAAAGGGATATTACCTTATCTCTTAATGATAAGGGATCCACCGCACCAAGAACAAAGCACAGTAGCCTGGCATTTAAAATTTCCTGAATATTCCCGCACTGCCATGCGCATTACATATAACATTAACTGCACGCAACCACAAAGAAAGTGCAGGTCAGTCTGGACAGATTGGGCACAGCAAAATCAAGATAGAGAATGGGAAGAAACAGTAAAACCTGAATTCATGTCACTTTTGGGATTTGCCACTACACATGTGACCATTACAAAAAACATTACACAAAGAATGCAAAATTTCCTAACATTAACTGAACAAAATGAAAAGATCACTAATTCTAACATGAGGACAATCCAAGCTAGATTACAGTTCATCACCTGTACACAATTTCATGAATCCAGCACCTTTGAACAACTTATTGTAACACATTTAAAGAAGAAATTCACAGATGCTGGACATATACCTCATGTAGAATGTCATAGTCAAATAATTATGCTATTTAGTCACGAAAATCAGGGAAGTGTACAATGGCTCTGTTCAGTGAACCCACTAATGGGTTGGACAGTACATACCCGCATTGGGGGAAAACATACAGGTACATTACCCACCATGCGGTGTACCAAGCATAATTGCACGCAAGTAAACACCAACCAAGTAAAATTAAATGATAAATGTTCTGAATTGGAACCATGGAATCAAACCCATATTGTGCAATGTGCTGATTGCAAATGCAAAATTTACACTAAAACTGTTCAAGTAAACATATTAAACTATGCTTCTGACTTAACCCCCCAAGATGAAGCAACCCAGTATTATGAAATAGCAGAAATGGGATATGATATTCGTCAACTCCAGCCCTGTAAGCAAGAGGGTCAGTTCTGGAGAGATACTTAGGAGCAGGCTGAAGGCAGGCCCTTAGGTCTGCAGGCCAGAGTGAAACCTGATGCCACGGCATATCAGAGTACGGTGGATGCTCATACTCTGGTTACTTGATGAAGCTGCACCTTAGAAATGAGTGCTGTTGATTACGTAATATGTGCGTTGTGTTTTTAGATTTTCAGAAACGTATCGCGTTTTCCAGCAGGGCTGTCCAGTTGTTCAGAAGCACCTCTTACACCTCATCTCCGTAGACCTCATACTTTTATTTATACCATAGACTTTTTGTAGCTTTTTTGGTTTGTTCCCTATTTCTGAATTGGGCCTTGACTTTTGGGGAGACCAGATTTTTCTGTCACGATTTGTGCTCAGCAGATAAGAGGGTGGGTCAGCACTTCTCTGTAGGATACAGGAACGTGCGACTTTTTTGAACGTATAACAAGGTGTTTGCTTTGACGTCACGCAGTATTAATATTACCAGCCCCGCAATACTATACTGGCAACTATAGGCCAGTCAGTCTGACCTCCATCCTCAGCAAAGTCTTTGAAAAAATTATCAAAGCTCACATTTGCGAGAGCCCGGCAGGAAAAATTCTGCCAAGGGGAAACCAGCACGGGTTCGTAGCAGGCAGATCGTGCCTGACCAATCTAGTCTCTTTTTATGACCAGGTTACAAAACACCTGGATGCAGGAGGAGGGGTTGACATCATTTACTTAGACTTCAGGAAGGCCTTCGATACGGTATCCCACCCCATACTGGTGAACGAGTTAAGAGGCTGTGATGTGGATGACTACACAGTCTGGTCGGTGGCAAATTGGCTAGAGGGTCGCACCCAGAGAGTCGTGGTGGATGGGTCGGTCTCGACCTGGAAGGGTGTGGGCAGTGGGGTCCCGCAGGGCTCGGTCCTTGGACCGATACTCTTTAATGTCTTCATCAGTGACTTGGACGAGGGAGTCAAATGTACTCTGTCCAAGTTTGCAGATGACACAAAGCTATGGGGAGAAGTGGACACGCCGGAGGGCAGGGAACAGCTGCAGGCAGACCTGGATAGGTTGGACAAGTGGGCAGAAAACAACAGGATGCAGTTCAACAAGGAGAAATGCAAAGTGCTGCAGCTAGGGAGGAAAAATGTCCAGCACACCTACAGCCTAGGGAATGACCTGCTGGGTGGCACAGAGGTGGAAAGGGATCTTGGAGTCCTAGTGGACTCCAAGATGAACATGAGCCGGCAGTGTGACGAAGCCATCAGAAAAGCCAATGGCACTTTATCGTGCATCAGCAGATGCATGACAAATAGGTCCAGGGAGGTGATACTTCCCCTCTATCGGGCGCTGGTCAGACCGCAGTTGGAGTACTGCGTGCAATTCTGGGCGCCGCACTTCAAGAAGGATGCGGATAACCTGGAGAGGGTCCAGAGAAGGGCAACTCGTATGGTCAAGGGCCTGCAGACCAAGCCCTACGAGGAGAGACTAGAGAAACTGGACCTTTTCAGCCTCCGCAAGAGAAGGTTGAGAGGCGACCTTGTGGCTGCCTTTAAGTTCATCACGGGGGCACAGAAGGGAATTGGTGAGTATTTATTCACCAAGGCGCCCCCGGGGGTTACAAGAAACAATGGCCACAAGCTAGCAGAAAGCAGATTTAGATTGGACATTAGGAAGAACTTCTTCACAGTTCGAGTGGCCAAGGTCTGGAACGGGCTCCCAAGGGAGGTGGTGCTCTCCCCTACCCTGGGGGTCTTCAAGAGGAGGTTAGATGAGTATCTAGCTGGGGTCATCTAGACCCAGCACTCTTTCCTGCTTATGCATGGGGTCGGACTCGATGATCTATTGAGGTCCCTTCCGACCCTAACATCTATGAATCTATGAATCTATGTGAGCCTGGAGCTCAGTTATGGAGAGACACTTTTGCAAGGAAGTGTGTGTGCATAATAGAGCCAAAAATTAATGATCTACACTCCAGTATGGAGGTAGTACTTTGATCCAAAACAGGTATCCCGTGGATCGCCGCAGATCATTGGAGCACGACTGAGGAAAATAAGGTGCATTCCCAACTATCTGTGTGGGACATTGACTTGCAGGAATTAAATTTGACTCATATATCATTTAACTTGGAAACTGGACAATTAGTGATGTTGTCAAAGGACAATGGAGAACACATTACTTGCCTGAAATTACTCAACGCCAGCAAGATCCTCAATGCACCATCTGCTTTGGTGTTAGAAGGACTAGCCACGATTGGAAATGCAGTGGGGAATGGCGTTAAATCTACTATACACGAAATAGGATCGATAGGACAACAACTATGGAACACCATAAAGATTGTATTTTCGGGAAAATGGGTGATATATGTTATAAGTAGTATCATAGGATTGTTTGGGTTAATCATTTTAGGAAAATTAAAGTTGTGTATGTTGTCATGGAATTACTGTAATAAGTTTGCAAGGCTTAGTAATGAAATATAATTGTAATCAAACTGCCTAATGGGCACGGGGGGATGTCATATTGAATTAAATAGTTTGAATGTTTGTAATGGCTGCCCATTAGCCAGTTTCAGGAAGAAGATAAGATTTATCTTCTTATCTAGGCCATTGTTTTGGTCTACGTGCAGAAAGTCCTGACTTTGCTCAGACTCTTCACTCTTGAATTTTATCTTTAGAGGCCTTTAACAAAGAGAACCTAAAAATGACCCTTAAGCAAATATCCCAAATTCTGAGAGATCAAACCCTAGAGCCTTTTAAAAAAATTGGAAAGAAAAGGTCGCTTGCAGTGGTATGGAAGTTCCCCAAAATAATTAAAATGATGAACAAAAGAAACTGATTACCAAGCAGAACAATCTGTTGAGTAAGATCCGAGCCCAGATTTGGGGGTAGCGACAGGTTTGGGTAGGAGGGGTCCAGGACGGCAACTCACTTAATAAAAACTGTAACCTACTCTTCCAATTTGGAGGTAACCTCACTTGCAGAACAACGAAGGAAGAATCGCAAGTGTAGGCCGGATCAGACTGATCACCTGAACCACCCTCTCCGTGAACACGAATCTCTTAGTTCACGCTGAAGCCGAGGAGCACCTGAAAGGGACTGAAGGAAGGGGACTTAGTCCTATCACTGCTGAGGCCAGCCCATTGAATCGTATTGCTGAGGCGAGCCCATTGAACCGTACTACTGAGGCCAATTCATTAAATTGTAGTACTGAGGAATGAAACTATATTTAGGTGTTCGGCTTCTCGGAATTCTAGGATTGTAAGTATATTATGAAAAATAATAGTATTGATTCAAATTTAACTTTGAGTTGTAATTCTAATTGTTTTTGTAATCCTAATTCTTATAGCATTGTTTGGGAACGAAGTGCATTCGGAGCTTTGTTTCTGATATATGTAATTATTGTGTTCTTAATGTTTGTGGTGTTTCTTAAAGCTAAGCAGTGTTATATATGTAGCAAAGAATTTTAAAATAAATTGTGTTGTATGAATTAAGTGTGTAATCATTGTGAAATCGTGCAAGTAGCTAACTACTCACCCAGCCAGTGCATCAAATGAATCAGTAAATTGTGTGGGATTTTCTTTATTCCATAACCCACTAGAGACACTCTGGCCTAGACCTTCCCTGAGTGCTGCTCTGATCCCTGCGATGCCCGTGTCTCTGCCTCTGTCCCAGCACCTCCCGTTACCTTGCACCCAGGCTCACATGCCAGACCCAGCCACTGCCCATGCCCCTCGTGGTACGCATGCATGGACTGGCCACACTAATGTAGGGAAACAGGCAGGGGCACCTCTGCACACCCACAGCCATCTGGGCTGGTTTTAGGGGTAAGCAGCCAAGACCACCACCCGGGGACCCTGTAGGCTAAGTCTGTGCCAGTCCCAGAGTCCAGGGATGGTGGAGGGGAGAAGGCAGCAGAAATGTGGTGACTCTGTTTCAACACAGGCTCAAAGTCCATGTGTGAGGCACTGCGGTGGTGGGAGAAGTGGCTGCAGGAAGCACAGCTCTCCAGGGAAGGGGCCTGGGGTCACTGGTACGGGGTGAGGGTCACTCACCTGCGTGTCCTCAGACTCTTCTTATCCTGCAATCAAGAGCAGAGAGGTGAGGATTCACACAGCAGAGACACCGCAGCAGGACCCAGCACAGACACAGGCAAGGCCTGCTCTTCCCAGTGACCAAACCCCTGGGGCTGCCCGGAGCTGGGGCAAGGGGGAGTCGGGGCCATGGTCCTTTCTGGGTGAGCTTTTGGTGTCACATTGCAGCTTACCAGGGGAGTCGGTGTCACCGTGGAGCCATCACTTCTCCATGCCCTGGCGTCTGGGGCCTCAGTTCTCAGCCCTCCCTTCCCAGCAGCCCAGACTTGCCCCTCTGCGTGTCTCGGTGCTTGTGTGTCTGACCGTTGTTATCTCACAACTACACACACACAAGCCTGGGGCAGCTCCTGGGATTGCTAAGGTGGGGTCTGCCCATGGGCTTGTCTCCACAGCACCCAGCTTGGCACAGTCTCACCACAGGTTAGGGCTGACAAAGCACCAGCTCCCCCTCGGCTTTGTCTGACCAGGCCCCTGACGCTCATCCCCTGCTGGGCTTCACTCATTGGGACAGGAATTTTACACCACCCTGAATCTCCCTGTGATCCCACCTCTCGCATCCAAGATGGACTACAGATATTTCAGCAATTCTCCCACTGCTGGGTCCAAGGACTGGCATTCAGGCCTGGCACAGAAGTAAATGGTACCACTGATGTAGCTGACCTGTGCATGGTCTCTATGGACTGAGATATGGGGCCACGGGTCCTCCTGGCCATGCAGGGGGTATTGCCTGGAAATCTGGAGTATTGCTATGGAAAACAACGGAACGAGAGGAGTCTCGGCTGTGAGGTAACGATGCAGGAGCCGTGGGGCAACAGGGCCCTCAGGAGTCCAGGTCTTAGCGGACATTATCTGGTCTCCCAGCGGGGTGGGGCAGGCACCTGCCCTGGGGCGCTTCAACAGGAGACTGGACGCACACCTTGCTGGGTCATTTGATCCCCGCAGCCTTTCCCGCCCAGAGCAGGGGGCTGGACCCAATGATCTCACCAGGGCTCTTCCAGCCGTAAACAGCTGTGCATCTGTGTGTGCGTGTGTGAGAGAGAGAGAGAGAGAAAGGGAGAGAGAGAGAGAGTTGGAGGGGGGAATAGAAGAGATGTATGGGTGTCAGAGACACACTGGGGGTGCATGAGAGAGACTTGGTTTGTGTGTGTGCGCGTGTGCATCTCAGGGAACTGGTCGGTGTGTCTGTGTGTGTCGGTTGCAGAGCTGACCTGTGTTCAGTGTTTGCACAGAAATGTGTTTCTGTTGCACATGGACCAGGAAACAAGCACCTGGTTTTGTGGGGTTTTGAGAGTACCGCAGAAACTGCACACGCGTTCAGTGTCCTGTGACTCAAGTGGCTCAACGTTCATACATGCAACGAAAGTGTGTAGAGGACGCACACACAGCCCCCGACACCTTTGGCTCTTCTGGGAGGGGAGAGGCCTGGGGATGAGAGGACGGGGCTGGGAGCCCGGACCACTGGGTTTTGTGCAGGGAGGGGCTGGGGGAGAGCAGCGGGGCTGGGTGGCCGGATGCCTGGGTTCTCTTGGGGGCGCTGGGTGCGGGAGAGAGCAGGCAGGTTGGGGTGTCGGATGCCTGGGTTCTCTATAGGGGAGGGGGCTGGGGGCCGGGATGCCTGGGTTCGCTGGCAGGGGACAGGGAGGGGGCTGGGGGGTGAGAGCAGAGGCCCAGCTCAACCCTCAGGCACCCACGGAGCATGGGTCTGGTGCTGGGTCCACCACAAAATAAGGGCAATGTTTTCCCTTGGGGCTGGCCCTCCTTCCCTTCCCCTCTGTATTTTCATCAGTGCCAGGCAGGATAGTGGTCTGATCGCTCTGCCCAGCTGTCCCTCCTGAGCGCTGGGGCTTGCATGCATCCTCCCGTTTCTTTGCTCATAAAACAAATAACTCAGAAGAAACTTTTCTTTTAAATAGTTCTAAACTATTGCTTATGAGTTGCATGCCACCCCTAGTATCTCTATCTCCCAATACCCTCCCAATATCTCCCTGTGCCCTCAGGATCTCCCATTATGTCCCAGTGCCATCCTCCTATGTCCCAGTGCCCTCATAGCATGTCCATGATATGTCAAGGCATGTCCTTGCTGTGTGGGGGCATGTTCTGCCACTTCTGCAATCCCCTGTGCTCACACAACCCTTACATCTCCTCATGCTCTGACACCTGGAGAAGCCGCCCCGGGGCCGTGGCATGACATTGCATGTCTATGGCATGTTAGAATGTGTCTGTAAGGTGTCAGAGTGTGTCTGCGGCATGTCCTTTGCATGTCGGGGCATGTCTGTGGCGTGTTGGAGTGTGTCAGAGCTCCAGCCTCTGCTCCCAGGAGCAGGACAGCTTGCCCAGCTTGAGGTGGTCGTAGTCCACGCAGCTGGGGGCCAGCTGGCTGTCCTTCCTGTCTGAGTAGCTCATGCCCTCGTGCAGCTTCCCCATCATCACTCAGGGGCAGGAGACCTCCAAGACCCCCAGCCCCCAGCTCCACTACCCGCCCCCCTGCCCTGCCCCTGAGTGCTGTAGAGGATCTGGGCAGAGAGCTTGACCTTGACCTTCTGTGCGGCGGTGCTGAACTGCGTGGCCTGGCGCTCCACACCTGCTTGTTCACCTTCTCCTTCAACAGCTCCAGGATCATGTTGCCTGCACGGGGTCACTGGGGTAAGTGCAGGGCTGAGGGGGCAGACCCCCTCTTAGCAACCCCAACCAGGCCAGGCACCCCCAGAGCCCCCCTTGCCGACCCCCCAACCCTAAGGGGCCCCCGCACAATGAGGACGCCCCAAAGTCCCATGCCCCGCCCCCTGCACAAGCCCTGCCCCCAGGCTCCAGGCTCCACCCATGCCACCAATCCCCTTCTCGGCCCAGCCCACAGCCAGGGTTTGCCTGTGGGGCAGTCCTCCTCAGGCTGGTGCCCGTGCCCTCCGCTGGAGCTTCAGTCCCTTGCTTTGGCAGTGGCTGGCAGGCAGGAAGCCATGCTCTAGCGCCCCCTGGCTCTAGCGCCCCCCTGCGCCACTGGGGGGATGTGGCTGCCTTTCCTGAAAAAAACTAAATGTCTGTTCACTTGCTTCTCAGTTCAGTCCATGCAGCTTCGACTGACAGGTGAGCACTGACTGCGTTGTTTCATCCTCAGGCTCTTTGGCTGTCTGTGCTTAGCTCAGCAACCGCTCAGCTAGCAGCACGCAAAACTGCTGCTCAGGGCACAGGACCCACACACCCAGCCCGCCAAACAAGCTCCTAGCAAGCCCAGCACAGGCAGGCCTTGCTCCCTCTCCTTCCTATCATGTGCATGTGCACATTGCCTCCGACGTGGCTTCCCCGTCACACCAGTCCCTCCCTGCCTGTGCATCCCCAGTGCAGAGCTGTCTGTACGTGGGCTCTTCCATGGATGTGACCCAGGTCAACACCGTGGCCTGTGAGCAGTACAGCAGCTGCCACGGCTGCATCCTGAGCTGTGACCCAGCCTGCGCCTGAAGCAGTGAGCTGGATGCCTGCGTTGTGCACTGGAGACAGAGTGGGTGAGTCCCTCCCCTCCTGCCCCATGGCTCTACCCATGGTGTGTCCTCTTGGCCATCTGAAGAGGTCTCCATGGCCCTCCAGATGCCCAGGACTGCCCCTGCCACAGTCCTCTGGTCCACTAAGTAGTGGTTCCTGGGTATCACCTCTGTCGCTGACCTGCTGGACCTGACACTGTGGCTCCTGCCCCTTTTTCTCTGCTATTTGCTGTGTAGCTGGTGCCCAGTGCCCAGAACCAGGTGCTGGCCCAGCGCACACCCCCTGCTCCCTCCCCCAGGTCCTCCAGGACCTGCCCAGACCAGGGGATGAGTGGGCCGTGGGCATCTGAGCCTGAGGCTGGTGCAGCCACGGGACTCAGGTCATCTCTGCCTCTCTCCCATGTCGGGTTACTGCAGGACATCAAATCTGCCAACATCTCGGGGCTGTGCCCGAAGGAGATGAAAGGTGGGTGCCTGGAGGGTGATGGCGGCAGGGGAACCTAGGATCTGGGCAGGGAGGGGGAGAGGCCAAACACTCCTCAGCAATGTGGATGCTGCACAAGCTGCAGGCTGGGGAGCTGTGAGCCACAGCAGGCAGAGGCTGTGCAGCGTGTGCGTCCCTGGGTGAGCAACAAGCAACCTCAGGACCATGCATGGGACTATGGTCCTGAGCCTGGCCGGGGTCTGTGCCCTCCAGATGTGTTGAGAAGTGGTGATTGTATTAGCTGAAGTTGGCCTGGTCCTGCCCCTCACCCAGAGCTCACACCAAGGAGCTCCGTGGCCCCACACCAGCCAGAGCTGCTAGCTCCATGGGAGCAAGGGTGAGACCTGTCCCCAGCCCCAGCTGATGCCACCCCCGGGTCACGTGGGCCTGGGAGCCCAGAGCAGCTGGAGAATCCACTGTCCTCCCAGGTCCCAGGCACAGCAGTGATGAGCCCTTCCTGCTCCCCTGCACCAAGGCCTGGGCACAGCCTGGCTCCAAGGGCTTTTCCTAGCACTTACTGTGGCAGTAAACACCTGCAGTGAACCAGACAACACCAGTAATGATGCCCACAGTCAGCACTGGATTGGACTCTGGAAGAGGGAAGGGGTCTGTGAGTGAGGCGAACCCCCAGACTTGTTTCCAACGCTGCATGGGCCCAGTGCCCCCTCCCCATCAGTACCCCTGCATCCTCTGACCCCCCAATTCCTCCCCGCTCAGTAGGGTCAGTCAGCTCCTCCCTCCTGAGCACCACGTTTCTTCTCCCTCCCTGTGCGGGGGTCACTCACCCCTCCGGCCCTTGTCCCAGGCCACTCTCAGAGCTGCCCCCAGGCTCTTGTGCCTCATGCTGTAGGCGTAGTTGTGGTTGCTGCTCGGGCCAATCTCAATGGTGGCCCAGGTCTGATAGGTCTCATCTCTGCTGGGAAGGACCCCTGCATGGCTCGTCTCCTGGGGCTGCACCTCCCCATTTTTCAGCCAGACAGCAGCCACGTCCTTGGGGCAGAAGCCATGGACCTGGCAGGCTAGGGTGGTGCGTCCGCCCCAGGATGATGGCTTGTTGCTCACCTGTGCCACGGGACGCTCTGGGAGGGAGGAGACACCTGCTAGAGTGACTGTCCTGTTGGGCCCTCAGCACCCCTGCCAGGAGCCCGGGCTGGGCCCTGCACCGGGCCACACAAACTGGCTCCAGCGCCCATTTGAGGCAGGAGCAGGCAGTGCTGGGGAAGGAGCGCGGGGGACGAGAGACACGGATGCACTGGGCTCAGGGCTGCTGGAACGGGGTTTGACACAGCTGATCTCTGGTTCTCAGACACGCGGCCAGGGCACGGACACCACGTGGGCTCTGCCCAGCTGGGAGGCCTGACCAGGGCAGGGACAGAGGCACCGTGTCCTACAGCTGTGCTGGGGTCTTACCCAGCAGCAAGACCAAGAAGCAGTGGTCGCCATCCTGGACACAGGGGGATGGGGCAGGCATTCCTCGGGGTGAGGGCGTGCCCGGTCAGTGCTGTCCTGGGCGGTGACACTGGGACTCACTGCTCTGCAGCGCTGCCTCCCCGTGCTGCAGGTACTGCCGCAGCCACTCGATGCAGGTCTCCTGCAGGTAGGCTCCTGCATGCTAAAGAATGGCCTTATCCTCATTCCACCTGCGCTGGGTGACCTGGGTCTACGTTGTTCCTGCTACCCAGAGCGGTGCTTCTCTGTGCGGGAGCAGTGCGGCACCGGGCAGCCTCCCCACGGGGCAGTGAGGCCCCGGAGCAGAGCCCGAGCAGGGGATACTGCAGCTGCCCAGAGCAGGGGCCCCACTGCAGCCGCAGAGGTGCCACCAGCGCTGTGCCCCAGTCAGCCCAAACCCTGCCTGCACCAGGGGGGTGACGGGGCCTGGTCCCTGCACCCCATGACTCTCCCCACATGGACATCTGAGTCCCTGCAGTCACTGCCCACCCAGCCCTCATGCCTGGGGGTCTGGTCCTTGCCCCCTGGGACTCTCAACTTCTGCCTTGCCAAAAGTTCAAGCACTTTAACACAAAACTTTACTTCTGTCCTGCTCAGGATCCAGCTCCACATCCAGCCTCCACCCTCTTGTGTTAATGGACCCTTCTGCTTTCACCCCCAGCCCTGCCAGTGCCCTTCACTCCCGACCCACAGCCCCTCCCCCAGCACCCTTGCTGGTGCTCCTCACTCCTGACCCACAGCCCCATTATGGGATATACTCAATCACTGCACCCTGATTTATCCAGGTGTTTGGGGGGGGTTATACCCTAGCCCCCCCAGTCCCTCTGAACCCAAAGGCCCCAGCCCTGGGCCTGCTTGCACTGTGGAGGGCTCCAGTGTGTGTGGAGGGGGTCAGTTCCAGTTTGGGGAGTGGATTTGCCCCCCTTGGACCACAGCCTTGAGTGGCTGATGGCTGAAGGCTCCCGGTTACCTCCCAGATGCAGTTGGCTGGGGGTCCTGAGCTCATCCCCACCTGGGGGGCAGCAGTGGGAGGTTCACAGAGGCATGAGACCCCCCCCATCCACTTCCCTCTGGGAATCACTAGCTGGAGCTGGGGGGCAGCAGGGGCTTGGGGGGCGGTCTCTGCCCTACCACCCCTCCCCTTGCACCCCTCCTGCCCAATGCACATGTCCTTTGCCCCCCATCCTGTCCATGGATACATGGTTCTGCATGCATGTGCTCCCCTCTGCTCTGGGGAGAGCCGCCTCTCTCCCACGCCCATGTCTGCTGCCTCCCATCACATGCACACTACTATGATGGGGAGAAAAGCGGGGCAGCTGGGTGCTGGGGGAGAAGGGGGTGCAACTGGAAGCCTGGAGGTAGATGCAGGTGTGACCCGGTGCCCAGGGTGGGTGGAGACAACGGGCCCTGGCACAGATGCAGTGCAAGGCAGCATGGCTGGGCACTGGAGTCCCTCTCTGACACCCTCCAGGGTGGGGGTTTGGCAGCAGAACAGGAAGAACCCAGGTGTCCAGGCTCCCAGTCCCCCATGCTCTTTCCTCCCCTTCCCAGAGAGCCCAGGCATCCAGGCATCCCACAGCCCGGGCCCTAACTGCATAGATATCTGATACAGAAAATTTTCTTTATATTGGTACTGATCCGATATTGGACCAATGTATGGGTGTACCTCTAATTATTGCATATAGTTAAAACCATAGGGGTTTTTTTGTATCATGTGACAAGTAATTTTCTGCTGCTGCCTTCCCCAGAAATGCACAATATTAAAAAGGCAGGCAACAAGATTAACTAGTATATACTATTTAGTGATCCATCATTGTTTGTTTGGCTGCTAAACTTTTAGTTACATCTCCCTTCAGAACAGGGGTAGGCGACCCCTAGCATGCATACCAAAGTGTGGCACACAAAGCCATTCTGTCTGGCACGCAGACCTTGGAGAAAGGGGTGGCGCTATGCTGCCACAAGGATCCGGCCCCTTGCAACTCCCTACCGTCACATTAACATTTTACAAGTCAAGGTTGTAGGTGTTTTTGGCACCCTGCAAAAACACTGCTGACCCCTTGTTTAGAAGCTCAACAAAACTGTGACGTTGAAGCTGTGGCTGTTGGAGCGCTGGCAGACACATACATAGTGTCACGGTATCTCATCCCCAGTCTGAAAAAGAAAAAACCCACCTATCCTACCAGGCCGCAAACACATAGCAGGATGGGCAACTGCTTGGATCGAGGACCAATCCCAAATACACCATTACTTTAACAGGAACCTTGCAAATCAATTGCTTTTACAAGATTACCAGGGTGGGGAGTTGAGGGGCTGCCTGCAACTGGACTGGTTGTCTGCCTGGCCTCAGAGCTCATGTAGGGACACACATCACATGCTCAATTCATGGCGCCACGCAAACCAGCCACAAAAATGGTCCACATTTTATGTCTTACCTTTGTGGCTGGTTTGCTACTTCATAGCACCACAGATGTCTGGATGTGCGGCGCTGTTCCTATTTATGGTGTGATTAACATGTACATGAACATGTGTCAGCAGCCTTAATCCCTGGCCACTGAAACTGGTACCTCTGATGAATATTCAGAAATATGTATTACCTAGTTTGATTGTTTCAGGCAATATTTATCTTTTGGCTTCATAAGTACTGATTTATGGACGACTTAACAGAGGACCAGCATGGATCACGTCTCAGCTCAAGTCACAATCCTTTCACCATCTACTTGTACAAAAGGAAACACTTGGACAGGACAGAGCGCACCAGCACGTGTTGTGGCCCCACCGTCCTTCCTGAGACGCTGTTTCGTGACACCCAAGTAACGCACAACCACTTCCCTGCAATAGCAGTCTCCTCAGCCAGGCACGTCCGGATTGTATCGCACTTGTCAGAGTACAACACATTTTAGCTGAAAGCATTCAGTGACGG
Source organism: Alligator mississippiensis (assembly GCF_030867095.1). Taxonomy (NCBI): domain Eukaryota; kingdom Metazoa; phylum Chordata; order Crocodylia; family Alligatoridae; genus Alligator; species Alligator mississippiensis. The sequence continues at coordinate 466,292,254 of NC_081824.1, read as the reverse complement.
CTCCTTTCGTGCAGAATAGACAGAACAAACCGCCCAGCGGGGTCCCAGAGACAGCAGGCCTTGTGCTCCTCGCAGCAGGCAAAACAAAACGAGGCAAGTGGCCCCCGCGGACCTGCTCGGGCACGCGTGTCTTTGCAACGTCGGAGAGGTCTCTTTGTGACTTATTGCCCCTTTTCGGTGTCACTGTGCTACAACAGCTCTGCACCCCCGTGCCCTGTCCGCTTCTACCCCGCGCGGGACGGACACCCCTCTCTCTCCCAGCCCTGCTCCGACCGCTCCCCCTGACCACCCCCACCCCCACCCCCACGCCCCGCGCGCCCACCGCCCACAGGACACCAAGCGGCTCAACAACCTCTCCGCCCCGCCCCGCCCGCCCTCAGCCCGCCCACCTGCGCCGCGGCCAATGGGGAGCTTGGACGTCACAACAGCGGGAGGGGAGCGGGGGGAGGAGCAGGGGGTTCGCGCGTGCGCAGCGCAGAGCAGGCTGGGCGGCGGGAGCGGAGCAGAGTGGCGGGAGTCGGCAGTCACGTGCCCGCGCCCAGGCCTCGCCCCCCCCCTCCCCTCCCCTCCCCCGCCCCGCGCCGCTGCCGGTAGGGCCGGGACTGCGTCCGTCGCCCCGGAAACGCGGCAGGAGCGGCGGGTGTGTCGCGGGCACGCGCGCTCGGCGGCAGCAGCGGCGGAGGAGGAGGAGGCGGAGGAACTGTGTCGAGGCCGCCTCAGGCCGGCTTCGACACCCCGCGGCCCCGACACAAGCGCTGGGGCAGCGCCGGCCTCGGCACCGGCCCGGCACCGCCCCGATGGAGGCCGGGTCTCTGCACAGCCGCAGGAGCTGGGGGGGCAGGAGCAGCCCGTTGTGGCTGCGTTGGGCTGCTGGCAGCGGTGGCACTGGGAGCACAGCGGTGGTGAAATTTGGGGAAGATGCTGCATCCACCCAATGCCGCCGGCGCCCTCTCCGAGCCCAGCCTCCACCGAGAAGAGCTCCACGCAGCCCCGGCTGCAGCCCACCCTGCCGTGCACAGATCCAAGGGGCACCCCCCTGCCCATGCCCTCCCAGAGTGCAGGTAGCAGTGGGAGCCACCTCCCCCCACCACAAGCGCAGCTCCCCCTCTCCACCCCGCCTGGACAGCACCTGCCCCCGCCCCCGCCCCCTCCATCACCAGCAAGAGCCTTGATCTGCCCCCCGCATGCCGCTTCCCTCCCCTTCCACCACACCGGACTTGCCAGCTGAAGGCAGCTCTCCACGCTGCCAGCTGTGCTTCTTGCTTCCTGAGTGCTGTGCTGTGACTGCACACAGCACAGGCATTTATCAGCCAATTAATCAGCCCCATCGGGCCAATATCCGATACAGCCAGTTTTCTTTGTACTGGTACCGATCCGATATCAGACCAAGGTATCAGTGCACCTCTAGTTTATATGATCGCTCACAGTGCTGCTAAGTGGTGCAAATCACAAGCTCTCTTATTGTACCTCTAAGCTTTCATATATGACTGCAAAGTTGCTAACTTTTCTTATATACAAAAAACTAGAACTCTGGGTTCCAAAATGATACCTGTTATTAGACCAACTGGAAAATGGCAAGAAAACTGTCCTTTTCTGCAGGCTTTCGGGATCAAAGTCCCTTCATTAGGCTCTGGGAAAAGTGTAGATGGTACAAGATGGTAAAAAGTCCCCATAGGTAGGACGGAAACTTCATTTTTGCACCGAGGGAGCTGAAGATGGAAGGCCGTCCCTCTGGGTCCTTGAGAATGTCTTTGTGAGCTGTGCTGAGTAGCTCTTTGATGTGTAGGAACTTTTCTTATAACCTTTCAACTAAAAATGCGAATTAAACAGACGCTTGGCTTGCACATTTACATCCTGTTTGTCAAAGTTGTAGTTCTTGTGCTGCTCTTTCTCCAAATTTTCCTCATAAAGATTTTTCATAATCAGCTATTAATTAGTACTTTTGCTTTCAAGTTACAGTTCAAAAAAATCAGAATGTAGTAGCTGAGAGACTGCTCATTTTCAAATAAGAACAAAAAATAATCTTGTATTTTAACTTTTTCCCCCTCCAAATATGTCAGTTGACCAGTTTAATAGTGGATGGGATTCAGTTGTCCTTTTGGTGATACCAAGCGTACATTAGGTTTGAGTGTAACCTCCTAAATACGTGTTGTGCTGTGCTTTTAATGAACAGCTTCACCAAGGTTTTGGTGTTAACACGCAAGACTATTTTATCAACCTTTGTTAATTATAGAGTTCTGAAATTGTGCTCTGTCATGATTGATATTTTCAAAACTGTACATTTATTATTGATGATGTACTAGCAGTAAGATGCACCGATAAAGATGTTTTGGGCCGATACTGATGGCTAATCGATTGTAGACCATTCATATTGGATGATACTGATCCAATTGCCAATATGCAGCCTGGCAGCTTGGAGAACAGCATTTGGCTGGTAAGTCTGTGGGGGTGAAGGGGTGTTGGGAAGGAAAGAGGCATGGGGGCGCAGATTGAGGTCCTCTGCAATGAGAGAGGGAGTGGGGCTGAGGCAGGGGCAGGCACTGCCCAGCTGAAGTGGGGCAGGATGTGAGACGGAGCCGCAGCTCGTCCGAGGGTGGCAGGGAGGGAAGGGGTGGCTCCCACTCCTGCACGCTACCTGGCACTATAGGGAGCAATTAAGGAAGAGAGAGAATTAAAAAGAAATAAAACAACTTCTGCTCATCAGTTCTCATCCCAAAGGATGTCGAGGTTTTCTTTACTCCTTTTAGATAATATGGAGGAAATGAGTTTGGAGATTTTGGTGCCAGGAGATCAAGTGCTAGAATAAAGCGGTATATTAAAGACCATTAAATCATTAGTAGCACGTAGCATCCATTCAGGAGCTGTAAAGAATGAAATGACTGAGATTGTCTGGCATTTAAAAGCTTGTCTAACTTGATCTTAACTACACAGTGGATCCAGTAAAAAATATCACCCTAAGAAACTCTTGCCTCTCTCCTAAGAAAAATACAGTCTCATTAAAATCACCTATTATAACAGAGGGTTGTAAACTATACCTTACTTTTAAAACAGGGCTGAATGGTGGTCCTGGCAATTATAAACCCATAATCCATAGACGAGTGCTATCTTCAACTGTTTGAAGAAGTAAACAGATAAAAAAAGGGGGACAAGCCAGCGCAGCTTTTGTAACGGGAAACAATTTGTCTCTAGTCTTTTCAATCATTTGAACAAAACTGGTGGATGAAACTGCAGTGGAAGAGTTCACAGAATCAGAGAAAATGAGGGTTGGAAGGGACCTCAGGAGGTCGTCTAGTCCGAGCCCCTCGTGAGGTACAACTCCAGGTGTGCTTTGGCCTTCCTGATTTTGTCCCTGCATGCCAAGCAGTACTGTTATGCTCCTTCCTAGTCATTGGTCCAACTTTCTACTTCTTGCACGCTGCCTTTTTGTGTTTTAGCGTGCTGAGAGTTCCCTGCTAAGCCGACCTGGTCATCTGCCGTTCATAGATTCATAGATTCATAGACATTAGGGCTGGAAGGGACCTCGGAAGATCATCTAGTCCAGCCCCCTGCCCAAAGGGCAGGAAGTCAGCTGGGGTCATAGGATCCCAGCAAGATAAGCATCCAGTTTGCTCCTGAAGGTGTTCAATGAAGGCGCTTGAACAACCTCCGGTGGCAGGCTGTTCCAGACCTTGGGGGCTCGGACAGTGAAGAAATTCTTCCTTATGTCCAGCCTGAAACGATCTTGTAGTAGTTTGTGACCATTCGACCTTGTCATCCCTTGGGGCGCTCTGGTGAACAAACGTTCCCCCAGATACTGGTGGTCACCCCTGATAAACTTGTAGGTGACCATCAGATCACACCTGAGCCTGCGCTTTTCCAGGCTAAAGAGCCCCAGGGCTCTCAGACTGTCATCGTAGGGTCTGCTTCCCTGACCTCTGATCATGCGCGTGGCTCTTCTCTGGACTCTCTCAAGCTTCTCCACATCCTTTTTGAATTGTGGAGCCCAAAACTGGACGCAGTACTCCAGCTGCGGCCTCACTAAGACCGAGTACAGGGGGAGAATGACGTCCCGGGATTTGCTTGAGAAGCATCTATGGATGCAAGCCAGCGTTTTGGTCGCTTTACTAGCCACAGCATCGCACTGCAGGCTCATGTTCATCTTGTGGTCAATGATGACCCCCAAGTCTCTTTCTTCCATAGTGCTAGCCAACACAGCACTGCCGAGCCTATAAGGATGCTGCGGGTTTTTCTTCCCAAGGTGGAGAACCTTGCATTTATCGGCGTTGAACACCATCAGATTCTCGTCCGCCCACTTGCTGAGCCTGTCCAGGTCAGCCTGGATCATCCGCCTGTCTTCTGGTGTGGATGCTTTGCCCCAAAGTTTGGTGTCATCTGCGAACTTGGCCAGTCCGCTTCTGAGTCCAGTGTCCACATCATTAATGAAGATGTTGAACAGTATGGGTCCAAGGACAGAGCCTTGGGGGACCCCACTGGTCACAGGACACCACGATGAGTGACTTCCATCAATTACTACCCTCTGGGTCCTACCCCGGAGCCAATTTTCCAGCCAGTGGATCGTGAAGGACCCAAGGCGACAATTGGCCAGTTTCTCCAAGAGACGATCATGGGACACCAGATCGAAGGCTTTTTTGAAGTCAAGATATATGACATCAATCTCATCTAACTTGTCCAGGTGATAGGTCACCTGGTCGTAGAAGGAAATGAGATTGGTCAAGCAAGACCTACCCGCAATAAACCCGTGCTGGCTATCCCTTAAGATGTTGGCGTCCGCCAGTCCATTAAGGATGGCCTCCTTAATAAACTTTTCTAAGATCTTCCCTGGGATAGAAGTCAGGCTGATGGGCCTATAGTTAGCCGGATCCACTTTCCTCCCTTTCTTGAAGATAGGCACCACATTGGCCTTCTTCCAGTCTTCAGGCACTACACCAGAGCGCCAAGAGTTTTCAAAGATCCGCGCTAGAGGCTGGGCTATGATGCTCGCCAGCTCCTTGAGTACCCTGGGGTGAAGATTGTCAGGGCCGGCTGACTTGAAGGTATCCAGCTTCTCAAGAAGTTCCTTCACGAAGTCAGCATTAATGGAGGGCAGGGGATCACCCTCACCCGGATTTCCCGGCCCTGTAGCGGGCATAGGCGTCCCATGGGGCTGATGAAAGACCGACGCAAAGTACCTATTTAATAGGTTGGCTTTTTCCTGGGCGTCAGTTGTCAGTTGCCCCATCTGGTTCAGCAGGGGTCCAACGTTGCCCCTGTTTTTCCTCCGGCTCCCCACATATCTGAAAAAGGACTTTTTATTGTCCTTGATGCTCAAAGCTAGCTGGAGTTCAGTTGCAGCCTTGGCTTTCCTGGTCAGCTCCCTACAGGACCGGACCAGTGCAGAATAATCCTCCTTGGAGGTGACTCCCACGCTCCATCCTTTGTAGGCCTTTCTTTTTAGCCTCAGGAGGTCTGCTAGGTCCCTGGAGAGCCAGGGGGGCTGCTGTGCCCTCTTGCTGCCTTTCCTCCGAGATGGAATAGACTTAGTTTGGGCATTGAGGATCGCTCCCTTGAGGAGCAACCACTCTTCTTGAACTCCCCTCTCCCTGTGGTCACAGTCCCTTAGGGCCTCACTGACAAGCCTCCTGAGCTTGTCAAAGTTGGCTTTCCTCAAGTCAAGGACTTCCGTGTTGCTGACTGACTTGCCAGCTTTTCGGCGGATGGTGAAGGTGATCAGCTCGTGGTCGCTGTCACCCAGCTTCCCATTGATCACTAGGTCGCCGACTAGGTCATCCCCAGTAGCCAGTACCAGGTCGAGCAGCGCTTTGCCTCTCGTTGGTCCATAGACTTCTTGAGTCAGGTAGAGGTCATCCACGCACGAGAGGAAGCTCTGCGACCGCTCAGATTTTGCTGAGCGATCCTCCCACGAGATGTCCGGGTAATTGAAGTCACCCATGACAACCATGGTCCTGGAGCAAGCTGCCTCAGCCAGTTCCTGGGCAAACTCCTGGTCAAGCTCAGGACTTTGGGTGGGAGGTCTGTAATAGGCTCCCACCATTGTGTCCCCTGTGCCGTGTTCCCCACGGATTTTAACCCAGAGGGTCTCCAGCCGTCCACCCTGGTCGCCAATATCGGCCTGCAGGGACGCGTAGCTTTCCTTAACATAGAGAGCTACACCCCCGCCCCTTTTCTCTACACGATCCCTCCTGTACAGGGTATAGCCATCTATCCCCGTGGTCCAGTCATGGGTGGAGTCCCACCAGGTCTCCGTTATCCCTATGACATCGTAATTGTGTGCACTGAGCAGGAGGATGAGCTCCTCCTGCTTATTCCCCAAGCTCCTGGCATTAGTGTACAGGCAGGCAAGTGCCCCCTGGGGGGCTCCTTCCTTGCCCACAGATTTTACCAGGGCTGGGGCAGGGGTGGGCTCCCTTGAGTGCCGTGATCCGCTGGCTTTGCAAGGATTGCTCAGCGGGCCAGCAGTGACGGTAGTCCCCCCGTCCCCCAGCGGGCTTAGTTTAAAGCCCGGTGGAGCAGGTCAGCCAGTCTGGCTGAGAAGAGCCTCCTCCCTAGGGGAGAGAGGTGGAGACCATCTCTTCCCAGCAGCTCGCTGCCTCTCTCGCCAAAGAGCGGGCTGTGGTCATGAAAGCCAAAGCCTTCCTGACGACACCAGCGCCGCAGTCTTTGGTTGACCACATAGATCCTCCTGTCCCTTCTCAGCCCATAGCCTGAGACTGGGAGGATCGACGAGAACACCACCTGTGCCCCCAGACCCTTTAGCCCCGCTCCCAAATCCCTGTAGCGCCTCATGACCTGGCTGGGAGCGCTCCGAGCCGTGTCATTGGTGCCCACATGAATAAGGAGCATGGGATAGCGGTCTGTGGGTTTGAGGAGCTTGGGGATCCTCTCCGCAATGTCCCGGATGCGGGCCCCTGGGAAGCAGCAGACTTGCCGGGCTAAGGGGTCGGGGTGGCAGATTGGCCCCTCTGTCCCCCTCAGGAGGGAGTCTCCCACAACAAACACCTTACGTTTTGTCTTGGGGAGAGCAGGGGCGGGAGCTGCAGTTGGGCCCGTGTTGCCTGTGGGGGCCGGCAACTCTGCAGGCTCTGCCGGGGCAGCAAGAGGTGCGTACCTGTTGCTCAGTTCTGGTGAGGGAGGGGCCTTGGTGCAGCGGGCCTTAGGGCCCTTGACCACCTTGGTCCATGCCCCTGGCTGGACACAGCAGGAGGTCCCAGAGTCCTCCTCTGGCCTGGAGGGAGACTGTGATCTACCCTCCGCCTCCCGGGGGAGAAGGGCCTGGCAGTAGGAGTCTATCTCCTGCTCGCAGTCCCTGATGGCACGCAGTCTGTGGACTGTGGCCTGGAGCTCCTCCAGCTGGCGCGCCAGAGACCCCAAAATGGAGCAGACCCCACAAGGGGAGGTCACCATGCTCCCAGGCCCCAGAGCCTGAAAAAGGGACAGGCAGCCCCCGCAGCCGAGAGCCAGGGGCTCCGTCTGCGTGGAGCCCGGGACCAGGGGCTCCGTCTGGGTGGCCGTCTCTGAGGTGCCGGGGGGGGGGGCCGCGGAGCCCGAGGGGACCCTCGGGGTGCGGCGTGTGCCCATTCGTGTCATGCCTCTGGTAGGCTGGCTACGACTGGGACTGTCTACCCTGGGGGGTGCGCAGGCAGGGTCTGGCGCCCTCCCACACGCCCTCCTGCGCAAACTCCGCGCTAACTCACGCGCCGGCAGAGAAGCGCGCCTGTTTGCGCAGTTCACGCAGCTCTTGCTAGTCTTTCTGCGCACTGAGATGGTTTATTCCTGTGCCCTCTGTCAGGTTTCTTTAAAATACAGCCAGCTCTCCTGGACTCCTTTTACTTTCCGATTGGCCTCCCAGGGGAGCCCGCCCATCAGCACTTCCTGAGTGAAGGGAAGTCTGCTTTTCTGAAGGGCGGGGCTCGTACCCTGCTGCCTGTCTGCCTCCTGATCCTGAACTCAGTCATCTCGTGGTTGGTGCTGCCCGCGGTGCCATTCACTGATTGAGTCCCCACCAATTCTTCTCAGTTTGTCAGCAGGAGGTCAGGAAGAGCATGGCCCCTACTTGGCCTCTGCACCGCTTGCACCAGGAGGTTGTCCCCAGCACTGTCCAACACTTTCCTGGTGTGCCTGTGCGCTGCTGTATTGCCTTCCCAGCAGATGTCGGGGATTGAAATCCCCCATGAGAACCGTGGCCTGCGATTGGTAAATCCGCTCGCTGTTTGAAGAAAGCCTCATCCACCACTTCCTGCTGGTCTGGCGGTCTGTAGCAGACACCCACCATGACATCACTCGTGTTGCTCTTCCCTCTGACCCGAACCCAGAGACTTCCTACAGACCTATCTCCAGTTTCAGACCGGAGCTTTGAGCCGTTGTACAGATACTTGTGCATGTGCAATTCCTCCGTCTCTCCTCCGCTGCCTGTCCTTCCTGAACAGTTTATATCCATCCATTGCAGTGCTCTAGTCATGCGAGCTGTCCCACGAAGTCTGTTATTCCAGTCATGTCATGGTTCTGTGACTGCAAGGACTTCCAAGTCTTATTGCTTATTTCCCAAGCTTCATGCATGTGTGTACAGACACCTGAGGACCTAGCTGATTGCTCTGCTTTCTCAGGAAGAATGAGAGGCTTTCCTTTTGCCTCCTTTTTCTTGCACTTCCTCCAGGTCACCTGCTTCCCCACTTACCTCAGGGCTTTGGTCTCCATCCTCCAGCGCACAGAGTTTAAATTTTAAAGCCTTCCTCACTAGGTTAGCGAGCCTGTCTGCAAATATGTCGTTCCCTCTCTTCGTCCTGTGTCTCCCTAGCAATCCTTCTTGGAACAACTTCCCTTGGTTGAAGAAGCCAAAGTCCTGCTGGTGTCATTATCTGTGTCGCCATGCATTGATCTGCAAAATGCATCTGCTTCCGATCAGGCCCTTCCCTTTGACCAGTGGTATTGAGGAGAACACCACCCGAGTCCCCTTCCTCTTCACCCTGGCACCCAGAGCCCTGGAGTCACTTTTGATCTGCTCAGGGTCGCCCCTGGCAGTATCACGGGTGCCGACATGGATGAGCAGCATGGAGATAGCCAGAGGGCTGGATGAGTGTGGGTAACTCCTCCGTGACCACTCAGGTCCAGGCTCCAGGGAAGCAGCAGAGCTCCTGAGACACGGACGCCTCTTCCCCTAGAGGAGAGAGTCTCCAACCACCCCCACCCTTCACTTCCTCTTGGTGGCAGTGGTCTCGACCCTCCCTCTCTTGGAAAGGCTTGGCCTGGCCTCTGCCACCGATGGAACATGCTCCTCCTCTGTTGCTGGGGCTTCATGTCTCTTCTCCAGGCAAACCGCTGCAGGTGGGCGTGAATATTTCTCCTTGCTGCAAGAGGTCACAAGCTTTCAGCTTCTGCCTTCCTTGGCGTTCAAGTCCTCTTCCTTCTCTAGTGCTGCCCTTGGCAGTCTTGTCACCACAGTAGAAGTATCCTCAAGCATCAAATTGATGAAGTTGTCATGGTGGAGGATGCTTTGGAGCCTCGCCACCTCCTCCTGTAGCTCTCTCGCCTGCTTCCCGAGGGGTACCACCTGAACGCGCGGCTCACATCACAGGCTCCCCCATCTCGCTGTCACCGAAAGGAACCTGCCAGCGGCAAACCCCGTGGGGTAGATGGTGAGCGCTCCTGCCTGGGTGGACACCTCACAGGTAGGAGCCCAGAGAGAGCTGGCAGTGGCAGTGGCTCGGGGATTTTGATGTCTTCCAGCCGTGTCGCTGGGTTTCTTAATCCGCTACCTCTCTCTGCTCGCCCCTCTTTCCAACCAGACCTTTCCTAGCAACCTGCCTTGTAAACTGGCCTCTGTGCTGCTCCTTGGTCCCAAAAGCTTCCCTTTCCCCTGCTAACCCGCTTCCTCTCTCCAAGTTTACGGTGAAGGAAGGTGAGGGAGAGTTTCCAGATAAATTACCTAGCAAATGCCGCCTCCAACTTCCCTCTCGCTCTGGACTCCAGTTAAGCAAGGAGCACAAGAACTGGTCTAATTGCTGTGTTTTAGCGACTTACACTAAATAGATTAGGTACTCTCAATTAAAGAAAGGTCTTACATTAAAGGCTCCCCTTTAAAGAACGGGGGGCAAACTGACCTGTGAACTAACTTTAAAAAACATATTATTTGTATATATAAATAGATACATATCTATATAACTGTACCTCTAACACAGTGGTTCCCAAACTGTAGGTCACGACCCCAAATGGGCTTGAAACATCAGCGGGATGGGGTGGCAGGGGTGGGGGGCTATGGGTGGGGAGTGAGGGGGTCATGCTGAGGAATGGGGCCATAAATGGATTGCGCTGAGGAAAAGTTTGGGAAGCACTGCTCTGACAGCCTGCCTTGTGACTGCTATGGTTCGCTTGACAGTCCAAACCACACTTTTACAGTTACACCGCTCTTAGTCTTGTTACAAAGACTGTACTGTGCAGTGTGCACACCCGGCACCGTCACATTGAAACCTGCAAACTGACTTATGAACTGTTTGCAAACTGCCCCGTTCGCTGCCCCTGGTCACGCAGAGTATCCTTTTCTCCCCTCCTGGGCCTTGTTAAGACTTGTCAGACAGAGGTAGCAGTCCCCCAGCTTGCAGCACTCCCAGCTCCTTAGAGCACGTGCCCAGACGTACAGGCAGCCCCAGCTCATGTTGCTTCCAGGAGTTAGGGTCAGGTGCCTGGCTCTTCTTCCGTTGTCTCCTTTGCCCTGTTTGCTGCCCCTGTTCACCTTGTTTCTCTCTACTGAGCCTTTCAATGTACCTCAGTCTAACGTTTATATTTAAATTCTCTTTTATTTAGAGCCCTTGCTTTCTGTAAGTGCCTTCGTTACATCCCAAGAAGGAAAGCTGCTGCGTCATTGAACCAGGTAGTCTCCAGTGTGCCACCCTGCCCAGATTTCTTCCAAGGAAGGAATAGTGGATGTGATCTGCAAAAAGAAAGCTTGTTTGGTAAAGAGCAATTTTCCTCTTTAAGTAGCTTTTGACATTAAAGCAAAGAACTCTCAATACCATATTTTACGTACTTTTGAACAATGGGCTGTTTACTTCGTTCTGTCTGTGCGGGATATGCAGATTGAGGACTGTACTGTGTTATACACAGACATCTGCGACCCTGGGTAGAGTATGTAATGACACAAACGTTACAGTCTACGTGCTTGCACACAGCATCGCGTAGAAACTAGAAGAGTTTGTGCCAGAGCCAGGGGCACAGGAGTGGCTTTTTAAGAACTGTCCTTATGTCTGTTTCTTTTAGTCTGTAGAGGTTAAAACTTTCTGAAATATTATGCAAAGCTGAGGTATTGCACCCCTGCTAATACAGTATGTAAATATTCTCATTAAATTTGGGGGGCATATTTCACCATTTTGACATATAGCAGTGCTATAGTAGGGGCATCACAAGGAGCAATGTATATCTGCAGCAATGATGAGGCAGTTATATTTCAGACATAACATCATTCTTTGTAAAAATAGTCCTCACTCTCTCTAGGCTGAAACATCACGGCCACCTGTGAAGTTTGTTATGCTACAGTCAAAACTGCAGTTGAAAGGCATTTCTTCTTTCCTTTTATTTTTGTTAACTTACGGAGGAGGAAATAATTTCAGTTCACTTTAGGAATCGGTCTTTCTTTTGCACCTGTTTTTCCTAAGTTAGTCCTTGGAACAATACCGGCTCAATTATAGTGAAGAAACATCATGCATTTTGAGCTTGTGGAATCCACAGACCGTGCAATTCTCTGTATTTCCTCCCCCTTCCTTGCATCCCACTTTTTGACAGTGTCCTTCTGCTGGAGCTATGCTGGAAAACCTTGCAAGCTTGCGTGTGCGTGTGTGTGTGCGTGTGCACACATGCTGCCTGCAAAATCCTACACTTTGTTTAGTCTGCAGAACCTCTTCTGTTAGCTAATGCTCCAGGCTCCTCAAAGGTGCAGTGAGAGAGGAGCACTAGTAAGTACCTAAAGCAGAAAGCAAACAAGGGCTTTATCACTGGTCTTTAACTCCTATCAAAAGGGGAGTGAGGGAGAAGTCATTTAAACATGAGGCTTGAATGAAAATTAGCATGGATTAGTCACAGTTGTCCCAGGAGTCCTGTTATCTCAGTTCACAGGTACTTATGGTAGGGAGTGGGGAACTTTACCTCTAGGATCCCCAAATGTAAGACTCTTGAGGGAGCCAAGAGGGGGAGGAAGAGTCCTGGGTCTGTGTGTGTTGCTGAATCCTGTTGCTAATAAAGATGAAGCTGTTTGCCGTCCCACCAGTCGCTCTGCTGAACGCTGACTCGAGGACAGAAGCCCAGGGGCGTGGAGGTCTGAGTGAGTACCCCGTCCCAGGGACCCCGTGGCCAAGGGCAACGCTAGATGGTGTCAGAAGTGACCTGTCTCTCGGTGGCGTCACCAGCAGCCTGATTAAGGGGGTTACAGCTTTCATTCAGAAGGCAGAAATATGGAGCATTTCAAACCTCCGCCAGCATTGTCCTCCGCTGGAAATCCTGGGGGGAACTGGAGGAGGTGGGAGCAGAAGCTACGATTACACCTTGCAGTCACAAAGGCCAGGGAAGAGGCAGAGGGTTACGCTTTACTGCGTTGGGTATAAAGGCCTAGACATTTACAACACCGCCATGCCAGGGGTGTTTGCAGACCCTGGTAACAAAACCCTGGCAGAGGTGCTTGCAGCATTCAAGAGAAATGAACCCAGAAAAGAGGTATCAGTTTTTGAAAGGTATCGGTTCTGGCAACTTCGCTACACGGAGGCTGCAGGCAGAGATGATTTTGTTACAGAGCTCAGAAGCAGAGCACAGCATTGTGAATTTGGGTCTGCTGAGGATGTTATGTTGAGGGACAGGCTTGTTTGCAGCATAACTGACTGCAAACTCAGGGAAAGGCTGCTGGAAAACCCCTCCCTCACCCTAGCACAGGCTGGGGATATCTGCAGACCAAAGGCTCTCTGCAGAAGCAAGCTTGCATACAGTTGAGCAGAAGGAAAGCTGCCATAGCACTTTGCAAAAGCAAAGCAAAGCACCGGTGCAGTTTGCTTCACAGGAGGGCCATCAAGCTGCAAAGGGCAAAGTTTGCAAACGATGCGGAAGCACACGCAAGCCTAGATCCTGCCCAGCTATTGGAGAAACGTGTTACAAATGCTCTGGAGCGAACCACTTTGCAGAAATGTGCAAATCAAAGGGAGAGGCTCCAAAATCTGCAAAAGGAGTCAGTACCCTCTATATGGGCGCAGTGTCTGCCAAGCAGCACTCAACGACCGTTGATAAGCAGAGTGCCTGGTATAGCGCAGGTATAGCACAGGAGTTTTGATACGTTACAGTCTGCCTGGCCACTGACTCCCCAGCCCAGCCCAGCCCAGCCCAGCCCCTGGCTTCTTGACTTTTCATCCCATCCAGGAAGAGCACACGCCAACTGCTGAAACCTCCTTAGCCTGACGAAGGGATTTTGAACTCGAAAGCTTGCTTAATAACTATTCTCCAGCTATTTGGGTTGGTCTAATACAAGATATCAAATTCACCCAAGGAACCTTGTCTGCCTATGTCCTTAGACCAACACGGCTACAACCTACACCCCTGGTATAGCACAGCGATGACCACTGGCTTGCCAGCTTATTTGAAGTTAGATACTGGAGCGGAGGCAAACGCTATTCCAGTAGCTGTAGCAAAGGCTTTGCAGGCAAAACTATGCAAGGCTCAAACTCATGTTACATTAGTCACATTTGGCGGTGCACCCATGAAACCAAAAGGTGCAGGCATTGCAGGCTGCAAATCTGGTGCTAATGAATCTGATGTACCTTTCTACCTAACCGACAACAGTGTCCCACCAAGACCTGGTAGGGTGGCATGCACCATGTGAGACCTCATCAGACGAGTCCACGGAACGGCCCCGGCAATACCCACAACCAAGGTGGACCTTCTCAAACTATGTCCGGACGTTTTCGAAGGGGTGGGCCAATTTCCCGGTACCTACCACATCTGTGTCGACCCAGCAGTACCACCAGCGGTGCACGGGTGTAGAAAAATTCCCTGTGCAACCCTAGGCACGTAGAAGACTGCCCTCGAAACGCTGGAAGCTATGAGAGTGCTTATGAAGGTGACTAAGCCCACACACCCTGGGTCGATAGCCTCGTGATCGCACAAAAGAAGGATGGTTCTCTACCGCTTGGTTTATACCCGCGAGACCTCAACGAGGCAGTATCGAGGCAGCACTTTTCTATTTCCGCTGTAGAGGATGTGCAAAAGAGCTTGTCAGGTAAAAAGCTGTTCACCGTTCTTGATGAAGAGGACGGCTACGGGCAAGTCAAACCGGACAAGGAATCAGCCGAGCTGCGTACCACTTCAGTCGCCTTCCCTTTGGTGTCGAGTCGGCTAGCGAAGTATTCCCACAGAAGAACCGCGAGCGCTTTTGGGGACGTTCCAGGAATCCACGTGGTCGCAGATGAACCGCGTTCCTACGTGGTAAAAACTCCCAGCAGTAATGTCTACAGGAGAAACAGAAGACAAGGAAAGTTCAGTCCTCAGTAACAGCAGCAGAACAAGTTGATGCACCCCAGGAGACGGCAGCAGAACAAGCATCAGAAGTGAAACCAGATCACCGAGAGCAAGAGTTTCGTTGCATTTCAGAGGATCCACCAGTACCCACGGAGACACCTGATGGCACCACGGAAACTAAGAGGGAATGGGAGGTGAGGTTGCCTGTGAAGTAGAAGGATTATGTAATGGGATCCAGACCCCTTTGGTGAGCCAAGTGCTAGCAACCTCTAGCTCCGCGGTCCTGAAATGTTCCCAGTTAAAGTAGCCACTGGTAGACTTTCAGCTACGGAAGAGGGAGCTCCCAGAGTGAAGAAGAGGGATGCGGTCCACGGCGTGCGCCTGGAAGGGGCCTGCGGTGGCACGCTCCAGTGCTTCCCCCCGATGCCCGGTGGGTGCGGTGTGCGGGTGGTGGGTTGTTGTTGTTCTCCCCGCAAGCTGTGAGCGCGTGCATTGCTGAATCCTGTTCCTAATAAAGATAGAGCTGTCTACCCTCCCACCCGTCTGTGCTGAACGCTGGCTCGAGGACAGAAGCCCAGGGGCATGGAGGTCTGAGTGAGTACCCCGTCCCAGGAGCCCGGTGGCCAAGGGCAAAGACTATAACGGCTGTGAGTGAAACAGACTCCTTGCAGACTAAGTAAATCAGAGGCACATGAGCTTTTGTAAGCTAGCTCACTTCAATCAGCAGGGATCCAGGTTTTCTCCAATTATAAAAAAATCCCCAATTTTTATATTTTTATATATATAGGGGGGGGTTCATTTTAATCATAATGGGAAAATGTGGATTCAAGGTTAGTGTTTTTTTAACTGAAAATTGGGGAATTTTTTTTCATCACAGGCCCTGTTCATCAGATGGTCAGACGGGAGTGCTGGAAGCAGCACTTCTGTCTCGAGCGCTGATGAGAATGGGAGGGGAGGAAAAAGCAGGTGCCGGCAGGAACTGCGGTACCCTGCAGGTGTCAGTCAGCGGGGCTCGCGGCCCCCCTTTCTTTGTCCTTCCCCTCCCCTACCCTTTGGTATTCCAGTCCCTGCTTTCGGTTTAGCATCATTGCTTCCTCCAGCTGTATCTCAGCATCCGACGAAGCAAGCTGCTGCTTTTGAAAGCTGATGCATCCCTGGTTTAGTGAATCTAGGAAGGGCAGATCCGCACTGCAAATCTCCCCTGAATCCAGGTTAGCGCGGCCAATTCCTCTCCCTGCTCGGATCCTTAAAGGAGCAGGCTGAAGGCAGGCCCTTAGGTCTGCAGGACAGAGTGAAACCTGATGCCACGGCATATCAGAGTACGGTGGATGCTCATACTCTGGTTACTTGGTGAAGCTGCGCCTTAGAAATGGGTGCTGTTGATTACGTAATATGTGCGTTGTGTTTTTAAAAGATTTTCAGAAACGTATCGCGTTTTCCAGCAGGGCTTTCCAGTTGTTCAGAAGCACCTCTTACACCTCATCTCCTTAGACCTCGTACTTTTATTTATACCATAGACTTTTTGTAGCTTTTTTGGTTTGTTCCCTATTTCTGAATTGGGCCTTGACTTTTGGGGAGACCAGATTTTTCTGTCACGATTTGTGCTCAGCAGATAAGAGGGTGGGTCAGCGCTTCTCTGTAGGATACAGGAACTTGCGACTTTTTTGAACGTATAACAAGGTGTTTGCTTTGACGTCACGCAGTATTAATATTACCAGCCCTGCAATACTATACTGGCAACTATAGGCCAGTCAGTCTCACCTTCATCCTCAGCAAAGTCTTTGAAAAAATTATCAAGGCTCACATTTGCGAGAGCCCGGCAGGAAAAATTCTGCCAAGGGGAAACCAGCACGGGTTCGTAGCAGGCAGATCGTGCCTGACCAATCTAGTCCCTTTTTATGACCAGGTTACAAAACACCTGGACGCAGGAGGAGGGGTTGACGTCGTTTACTTAGACTTCAGGAAGGCCTTCGATACGGTATCCCACCCCATACTGGTGAACAAGTTAAGAGGCTGTGACTTGGATGACTGCACGGTCCGGTTGGTGGCGAATTGGCTAGAGGGTCGCACCCAGAGAGTCGTAGCGGATGGGTCGGTATCAACCTGGAAGGGTGTGGGCGGTGGGGTCCCGCAGGGCTCGGTCCTAGGACCGATACTCTTTAACCTCTTCATCAGCGACTTGGATGAGGCAGTGAAGTGTACTCTGTCCAAGTTTGCAGATGACACAAAACTGTGGGGAGAAGTGGACACGCCGGAGGGCAGGGAACAGCTGCAAGCAGACCTGGACAGGTTGGACAAATGGACAGAAAACAACAGAATACAGTTCAGCAAGGAGAAATGCAAAGTGCTGCACCTAGGGAGGAAAAATGTCCAGCACACCTACTGCCTAGGGAATGAACTGCTGGGTGGCACGGAAGAAGAAAGGGATCTCGGAGTCCTAGTGGACTCCAAGATGAACATGAGCCGGCAGTGTGACGGAGCCATCAGAAAAGCTAACAGCACTTTATCGTGCATCAGCAGATGCATGACCAACAGACCCAAGGAGGTGATACATCCCCTCTATCGGGCGCTGGTCAGACCGCAGTTGGAGTACTGCGTGCAGTTTTGGGCGCCGCAATTCAAGAGGGATGCGGATAACCTGGAGAGGGTCCAGAGAAGGGCCACTCGTATGGTTAAGGGCTTGCAGGCCAAGCCCTACGAGGGGAGACGAGAGAACCTGGACCTTTTCAGCCTCCGCAAGAGAAGGTTGAGAGGCGACCTTGCGGCTGCCTATAAGGTCATCATGGGGGCACAGAAGGGAATTGGTGAGGCTTTACTCACCAAGGCGCCCCCGGGGGTTACAAGAAATAATGGCCGCAAGCTAGCAGGGAGCAGATTTAGATTGGACATTAGGAAGAACTTCTTCACAGTTCGAGTGGCCAAGGTCTGGAACGGGCTCCCAAGGGAGGTGGTGCTCTCCCCTACCCTGGGGGTCTTCAAGAGGAGGTTAGATGAGTATCTAGCTGGGGTCATCTAGACCCAGCACTCTTTCCTGCCTAGGCAGGGGGTCGGACTTGATGATCTATTGAGGTCCCTTGCGACCCTAACATCTATGAATCTACGAACTGTTGTTATTTTTGTTGCTGTGGTTGTGACGTTTGCTGGCAGGTCCTGAACTGATGAGTTCCGCGAACCTTCGAGGCCCCCAAAAGTCAGTTTCTGAACTGGTGTTATCACTGACAGCACTGGGCATTTCACGGGCCCCGCTTATCGTCCTGGCAGTGCCGCGGTATTTGCAGCATACAGGGAGACTGACAGCCTCCCGTCCCGTTGAAGACTTCTGACTGTCAGTTCCAGCTGTGTATTTAACGCGCACTGTGTTGACACCGCCTTCCAGTAAGCGCAGGGTCCCTGTGTGGGGTCGGTCCCCTGCTCGTGTCGCGCGTGCTCCTGGAGGAAGTAGGGCCGGGCAGAGGAGAGGGCGGGCGGCCAGAGGCACGGTCCCCTCGCCAGGGGAGGGTTCAAGTCTGGATGTCGTCATCACGTTGGGGCGTTGCACTGCCTTCATGCAGATCCTGCGTGTCTCTGTCTCGGTCTCGTCTCCTCTCCTCACGCAGCCAGCCAGGAGGCGAGAGGCAGGGAAGCGTTGGGGGGGCAGGAATCTTTGGGATACACGAGCGAGGGAGACGCCAGTGCCGAGGGCGGTGTTGCGAGAGGGATTTCTCCCCAGGTTGCTGGGCCCAGAGGCTGCTCGTGACAACCGAGAGAAAAGGGGCCTTTTCCAAAGGGGAGCAGCAGCTCCGTTGGGACGGCGGGGTGCGAGCACGCTGAGAACGCCTCAAATGAGGCAAAGCAGAGGCTCCGCGCCCCAAGCTGGAAAGGAGCTGCCACCTTCAAGTCGTTCTCGGCTCGTGCCTGCACAGCCGTTAAGCGTGTTCACTCAGCGTTCTCTCTGTGCGATTAAGTGCATTTTCACGCAACAGCGATGTCCACTGAGACACAATTACGTGTGTGCACAGAAACAGCGAAGCGCAATCACGTGCAACCCTGTTCTAGTTGTTAGCTGTGAGCTAGCTGAGAACAAGAAAGACGAAGCAAAGGAGAGGCGCCGCAGCCGAAACTGGAATGGAAGGTTTTGCTCTGTTTCAGTCGTCCGCAGCTCCTTCACAGGCAACAATTAAGGGTGTTCCTATTCCACTACCGATGGGTGGGTTCGCGCTCAGTGATTAACGGGTGTTCAAGCACAACTGAAGCACAACCACCATCTCACAGGCAACAATTAAGGGTGTTCCTGTTCCACTACCAGTGGGTGGGCTCGCACTCAGTGATTAACGGGTGTTCAAGCACAACTGAAGCACAACCACCGTCTCACAGGCAACAATTAAGGGTGTTCCCGTTCAAATACCGGTGGGTGGGCTCACACTCAGTGATTAACGGGTGTTCAAGCACAACTGAAGCACAACCATTGTCTCACAGGCAACAATTAAGGGTGTTCCTGTTCAAATACCGGTGGGTGGGCTCACACTCAGTGATTAATGGGTGTTCAAGCACAACTGCAGACACTCACACTCTCACAGGCAACAATTACGGGTGTTCCCGTTCAAATACCGGTGGGTGGGCTCACACTCAGTGATTAATGGGTGTTCAAGCACAACTGCAAACATTCACACTCACAGGCAACAATTAAGGGTGTTCCCATTATACCGGTGAGTGGGCTCACACTCAGTGATTAACGGGTGTTCAAGCACAACTGAAGCACAATCACACTCTCACAGGCAACAATTAAGGGTGTTCCTGTTCAAATACAACCGGGTGGGCTCACACTCAGTGATTAACAGTGCTCAAGCACAACTGAAGTACATTCCCACTCTGCCACTAAGCACGGTGGCACCGACCAGTGAAGCGCATTGCCCCTCAGGGATTAGAGCCCGTTCCCCCTCAGGGATCAGCAGCTGCCCTTTTGATCCCTGCCTCTTTGTCAAGGGCTCCCAGTGTACCCCTGTCTGCTCAGGGGCTTGCTGCTGCTGCTGCTGCTGGCGGCGAGAGCGAGACGCTGGGCTTTGAGCAAATCATCTCTCCTCTCATGGCCAGCGAGGAGGAGGAGAGAGGCAGGGCAGTGTTGAGAGGGCATGAATGGGGGGGCCTTTGGGCTACGTGGGGCGGGGGGGTGCTTCGGGCCTGTTGGGCACGAGATATCGCGGAAGGACTTTTACGTGTGGGTTTGTGGTGCCAGAAGCTGCAGGTGACGACTGTGAGCGGAGGGGCCTCCGTGGCAGCTTGCAGTGTGTTAGGGGAGGCTGCCCTTGGGGGCCCTGAGGTTTCCAAGGGATTTATAGTATCGCTTCTGGGCCTTTTGGCTGAGATCAAGTGTAGACCTGTTCTTGTCAGTTTAATATCTGATATGTCCTTGATGTAAGGACTTTATGTTAAATGTATTTTTAGAACGGGGAGATGGATTCGGAGCTTGCTCCATCCACTCCACGCATCAGCCTGGTATTGCAGTGCCTCCAGGAGTGGTGCACCTCCCCTTGGGGAGAACTTGCTGCTGTCAAAAAGTAGATCTTGCTACTTTTTCAGAGACATTTGGGGGGGCTAGTGTTGGGCAGTGATCTCTGACAGGCAGGCTACTACTTGTCCGAAGCCTTCAAGAGGACGGGGTGGCTGGTTGTCCGGAGGAAAGGTGTCCTCTGCCTGCAGGTGGATGGAGAGCGTGGTCAGCAGCACGCAGCTAAGGGGGGTGTCAGGGGCAGCCTGCTTGGTGACCCCCTGCAAACAGCTCTGTCACAGCAGAAATCGGGGGCTTTAGGATGCCAGAAAGCCGTGGATGTTGTCGTCACACTGTTATAAAGCAAAACGAACCAAACTGAACACAGGCTGTACGGTACGGTATGGTATGTCTCAGAGGTCAGATGCGAGCCAGAACTGAAAGCTGGAAGGCCTGGGAAGAGCCAGAGGCCGCCACAACACCAAGGCGAGGCTTCTGGAGCACGATGCGCTACACACCAACTACGTGGTGAGCGCATGCATCGTTTTGTCGTCCTGTGGCCTTGGAGCAGGGGGAGATGGACGGTGCAGTGGGAGGAGCGCCCCCCGTGGGCAGGGGAGACGCACAAGCCCCGTCTGCTGGTCAAAGGCTCATATTCAAGACTGCCCCCTACAACAGCTTGCCTGGCGCCTCATGGCTGGTGGCCATATGCAAAAGCATTGTTCTCGTTGGGTGTGAACTAGCTGTGAACAACTGAGAGGCTCCACACCCGGAACTGAAAAGGCTTGGCTCCATTTAAATTGTCCTCGACTCCTTCACAGGCAGCAATTCAGGGTGTTTGAAAGACTGCCTGCCAGCGCAGGCTTTCTGTTGCTCCCCTGGAGCAGGCGCAGGAGCAGGCGCTTTCAGTTCTGGCTCGCATCTGACCTCTGAGACGTACCATACCGTACCGCCTGTGTTCAGTTTGGTTCGTTTTGCTTCATAACAGTGTGACGACAACATCCACGGCTTTCTGGCATCCTAAAGCCCCCGATTTCTGCTGTGACAGAGGATTTCCGCTGTAACAGAGCTGTTTGCAGGGGGTCACCAAGCAGGCTGCCCCTGACACCCCCCTCAGCTGCACGCTGCTGACCGCGCTCTCCATCCAGGTGCAGGCAGAGGGACCACTTTCCTCTGGACAGCCAGCCACCCCGTCCTCTTGAAGGCTTCGGACAATAAGTAGCCTGCCTGCCAGACTGCCGGGGGTCACTGCCCAGCACCAGCCCCGCCAGATGTCTCTGAAGAAGCGGCAAAATCTACTTTTTGACAGCAGCAAGTTCTCCCCAAGGGGAGGTGCACCGCTCCTGGGGGCACTGCAATACCAGGCTGATGCATGGAGTGGATGGAGCAAGCTCCGAGTCCACCTCCCAGTTCCAAAAATCCATTTAATATAAAGTCCTCACATCGAGGACATATCAGATATAAAACTGATAAAAACATATTGACTTTTATTAGTAGATGGTAAGGATGGTAAATCCAAAAAAAAAGATGACAAAGCCGATAGGGAAATACAGAACGCCCGGGCGAGGGACTAACAATAGAAGGATGGGGGTGAGGTTGGGAACACAACTAGGTTACATGCGATACAGTTAGCCAACTAAGCCCGGGGGTAAGGGGAGAGGGGAGTGGGGAAGGGGAGGGGGAGTTTTCGCGACGCTGAGAGAAAAAGAGGATAGAAACACACATACCCGTGACAATGGTCCGCAATGGTGGAAGAAGTGGTCCGAAGATGAAGTGTCTCAGTCTAGATATAGTCTATCGCGGGGGTCCTCTTCGGGTGGCGCTGGGTCGTCGTCCATTGTTGATGAGTCCTCTTGAAGCGAAGGTCCATCTGTTGCGGGGTGGGGGGGGGGGGGGGGGTTCAGGTGGTCTCCTCTGGGTCCGGTCCGGCAGCTGTTCTTCTGGTGGGGTCCGCATACTGGCGGTGGCCTGTGATGTGCTCCACGTAAATGTCGCGGGACCACCGGATGGTGTCGGACACCATGAAGCAGCGCATCAGCTTGGCGTAGCAGCGGGAGACGCGGCAGGCACGCAGGACGCTCTCGTTACTGGGGTCCCAGGCTCCGAGCGTTCCCACGATGAGCGCGTCGACTGTCATGTCGTAGCCGTGGCCCCTCAAGGTGTCAGCCCCCGGGGCGTACTTCTCCCGCTTGCGAGCCCAGGCGTCGGTGAAGGCTTGGCACTGGTTCTCGAACAGGATGGTGACGTCCACGATGGTGATCTTCTTGGCCTCCTTGTTGGTAATCACGATGTCGGGGTGCATCTGGCTTTCGCAGCCCGGGACGGTGCGGTTGACGGAGACCTGCCCCACGGAGGCCGGGATGGCCCTCACCAGCCGGTCCTGGACAGCGTTGTGGCGAAGCTGCCAGGCCCTGGCGTGCGGCTTGCAGCTGCACAGCACGTGGGGGAGGGTCTCGGCCGCGTAGCCGCACCATCGGCACCTTTTATCCCGGTGGCTGAAGCAGACGGCCCCGTTGAGAGGCAGGCAGTTGAGGCGGGCGCGGTGGAGGAAGTGCCAGTCCGCGAAGCGCGTGAAGCTCCCGCTAGGCATGAAGTGGTTGCTGGCGTCCCACTTTGAGGTGACGTCGAAGACCTTGCCCTGGTCGGGTTTGGCCCTCAGGTCACCGGCGTATTTGTTGCGGACGGCGTCCTTCAGGAACCTCTCCAGGAAGGTCCTCGTGCGGGGCGTCACAGTCACGGAGTCGGCGTGCGGGGCTGGCTGCAGGGAGACTGCCAGCTCCCTACGTTCCTCGGTCCAAGTCCAGGTGCAGCCGATGTGCTTCCCGAGGCAGCGCATGGCATTGCAGGC
The DNA here is from genome assembly GCF_030867095.1 of Alligator mississippiensis. NCBI lineage: Eukaryota > Metazoa > Chordata > Crocodylia > Alligatoridae > Alligator > Alligator mississippiensis. Next base: position 466,269,464 of record NC_081824.1, on the reverse strand, counting down.
TCGGCTCCACAGCAAGGCAAAGTCCCCGCCGTCTCGGCTGAACTCGCCCTCCAGCGAGCCGCTCAGGAAGGTGGCCAAGTCACGTCCGGTGGGTTGCCTGCTGATCCTCTTGCGGGCGGTCTCCTCCAGGGTGCTGGCGGCGATGATACTTACCGTCGCATCCGGGCAGGTCAGGAGGCGGAAGGCGTGGGTGACCACGGCGATGTCGCCGAGGTCTCCCATGCGGGGCACGTTGGCACTCCCCTGCCGGTAGGGGATGTGCAGGACCTCGTTGCTGGCCCTCAGTGGCAGGTGCAGCCACTTCTTGAGCAGCCGTCGGATCTTGGCATCTGCCTTCTTGAGCGGGGTCTTGGGGACCGCCGAGCCTCTCAGGACGAACGCGACGCGGGGGATGAGGAAAGTGTTCACCGTGTCGATCTTCTGCCATGGGGCCAGCAGGGACGAGTCCAGTTTGTGTGCATCCTGCACAATGCCGTTGATGGTTTCCTCCGGCATCTGCCTGGCCCAGTGGCCGGTGGGCGTCCCCAGAGGGTGTCGAAGATGTAGCGGTGGGGCACGGATCCAAAGGCGTTGGAAATGTCCAGCCATGCCACCGCGCACTGCTTCCTGGTCCTCCGGGCGTTGTCCAGGGCCATCTGGAGGGTGAAGTTGTGTTCGTAGCAGCCCTCCGTAGACATGAACCCCTTCTGGCTCCGGCTGACGGCTCCGCCGTCACCACCCAGTCGGTGATGCGGCCCGCCAGGCAGCTGGCGTAAAGTTTCACAACAGTGGAGCACAGGGCGATGGGTCTCCAGTTGCCCGGGTCATTCGGGTCTCCCTTCTTGTGGATGAGGACCGTCATGGCCCTCTTCCAGGCGGCGGGCGTGCGCCGGAACTCTGCACCTGTTGAAGAGAACAGAAAGAACAAGGCAGCCCGGGTCACGTTTTTTAAGGAGACCGTACCTGATCCCGTCCTTGCCGGGGGCGGTGTCCCTGGTCCTCTTCAGGCGGGCTTCCACCTCCTGCGGCGTGAAGGCATCCTCGAACCCCTCCGCTGGGGGCACGGGGGTCAGCGCTTCGATGGTCGCAGGGCGTGGGGCGGCAGCTTCTGTTGGGTTGAAGACCCTGCTAAAATAGCTGAAAAGAGCCTCCCGGGGGACCTGGCAGAAGGCCTAGGGTCCTTCCAGGATCTCTCTCACCGCCTTGGGACGGTTGGCCCGGTACAGCTTCTGGATCCGGGAGGCTGCCGCCGGGTTGTAGCGCTGGCGCCTGGGTCGCCTCTGCGGCTGCGGTCTGTGGTCCCGTCGCGTCGCCGGTGTACTGTTCCCTTGGGGTTGGCCGGGCCGGGCGGCCGCCGAGAGCTCCTCTGTGAGCTGGGCCACCGAGGCCTCGAAAGCCTCGAAGGTGGTGGCCTGGGAGAGCTCCTCCAGCCAGAGGGTCTGCCATGGAGAGGGCATCCTCTGCTGTGGGAAGGGCTCTGCACTGGGAGATTCCGGCACGCTCGGGGGCTGGAGGGCACCCGGCGGCTCGGTTCCTCCTGGCGGCTCAGGAATCCTCGGCGGGACAGGGGCCTCGGGTGGCCCCGGGGGTCCGGGAGGGGGACTGTCCGGTCGGGGCGTCGTGTTCGGTCGGGGGTCCCTGGGCGGAAGCCTGCACGGTGGTGTCGTCGGGGCAGGTCTCTCCGTCGGGCAGTCCCCGGAGGTCTGGTCCGGTGGGGTTGTCGGCGGGGTGGCCGGTCTGGCGGTTCTCTGCGCCGCGGCCTGGGTGCACCGGGCTGTGGCGGCGGACCACACCAGCGTGCCGGGTCTCCTCTCTGCTCCGTGGCCTTGGCATACCTTCTGGTGGTTTTTGAGGAGCTTCAAGGCCTCATATTCGGTGCCGCAGAGAGAACAGTAAAAAGCTAGGCGCAGCTGGTGGAAGCGCCGCAGGTGCTTGTTCATGTCGCCGTGCGACCTGTAGTGTCTCGGCGGGTGGCAGGTCGGGCAGAACAGCTTGTCCGGAAGAGGGAAGGGGAGAAACGTGAGCGCCGTCATGTCTGCTCCTTCCCCTGGGTCGTCCGTGGGGGGGTCCAGTGTCGGGGGGGGTTCGGGGCTCCTCCACCAGCGTGGGGAGGCCCTCGGTGGGGGGCATCCTCGGGACTGCCAGTGTCCGGGGGTTGTCATCGTTCGGGGCCCGCCGTCGTTACCGAGTCACCGTGGGGGTCCGGAGGGGTCCGCTGTCGCTCAGGGCGCTCCGTCGTCATCCCGGGGGCACCCTCGGGCTCCGGGGTCCTCCGCCGGGAGGCGGCTCTCGTCAGCTGGGGTTCCGGGCTTTGAGAGTCTCTCTGCCTCCGGGGGTCGATCGATGGTCGGGGGTCCGCTGCCGCCTGTCAGGGTCCCGACATCGTGGGGGGGTGGGGGGGTGCGTCGTGGTTCTTTGCCGGCTCGGGGTCACTGGTCCACCCTCCTGGGAGGGTCCTCCGGGATCCGCAGTCGACGTTCCGCCCTAGCTGGGGTCTCCGTGCCTCGAACGTTCTCGACAGTGGATCAGGTCGTCCTTGAGACTTGGGGGTGTTGCTCCACGTTCCATCCTCCGACCGAGGGAGACCCAAGGTCTTCGGCTACTACAGTCCCTCACACCCTAACCCTTCCAAGCCCTTTGCTCTCAGAAAATTCCATCCCCACGTGTACCATTTTGCCTAGCCTGTCTGCCCACAACGCTGTCCACCGCTCCCCATGCAACCCCAACTTCCTTAAATACCTTCCTGCCCAGTACCTGCAAGACTCCCCCACTTTCCTCCCTTGCAACCCTGCTGCCCTCACCACCCTTTTCCAAAAATGCATATACACAAAGGCTTCCAGATCACGTAACCCCCATCCACCCAACTCTTCCCTCTTATACACCTCCCTCCTTGCCACTCTCTCCGTCTTCCCTCCCCAGAAAAACAGACATACTTCCCTCTGTATCTGCCGCACTTGCAGCCAGGTGGGCGGGTACACTACCGCTGCAAACAACACCATCGGTAACAGGAGTTGTTTTATTATTCCCACCTTCCCCCTAAACGATAATCTCCTCGTGCCCCATATCCCTACCACCTTCTTCACCCTCCCTCGAACCTCTTCCCACGCCCGTTCTCCCTTCCCCCCTACATCCATATAGACCCCCAACACTTTCAGCCCCTCCCTCTCCACCTGCCATCCTTCCTCCTCCAAACCCCTCCATTCCCCCACCGCCAGCAACTTGCTCTTCCCTCTATTTACCCGAGGCCCCGCCGCCTCCCCATACTCCCTTAATCCATCTACCACCCTCCTCAAGGACCCCTCATCCTGGACCACAAAGGTGACATCATCCATGTACAGCATCACCTTTAATTCCCCTCCCCCTGGTACCGGTATCCCCCTCACCTTCCCGTCCCTTCTCACCCTCTGGGCCAAAGGCTGTATCCCACAAACAAACAGTCCCGGGGAGAGGGGACACCCCTGGCACACCCCTCTCTCCACTCGAAACTCCCCCCCCAAAATCCCCTTTATCAGCACTCTACTACGTGCCCCCTCATACAGTGCCCTCACCCACCCCACAAATTTTCTCGGAAACCCCATCCGTCCCAACACCGCAAACAAAAACCCGTGCTCCAGGCTATCGTATGCCTTCTCCAAATCCACGCTGCCCACCACTGCCCTCCACCTCCTTTCCCCCACATAGTGCATCATATCCCTCAAGACCCACTGTGTGTCTACAGTCCTCCTACCCTGCACTGCACACGTCTGGTCCCCTCCCACCACCTCCCCCAAAACCTTGCCCATCCGTGTTGCCAACACCTTCAAAAACAGCTTATAATCCACATTCAGCAATGTAATCGGCCTCCAGTTTTGGAGAGCCTCCCTGCTTCCCTTTTTGTGTAGCAGCACCACCGTCCCCACCGCAAACCCCTCCCCCACTGCCCCTGTCTCCATCAGTTCCCGAAACACCTCCACCACGTCCTCCCCCACCACCTCCCAAAACCTTTCATAGAACTCCATCGGTAGCCCATCCAGGCCCGGCGTCTTCTCCCTTTTCATCTCCTTTAACACCTCCCTCACCTCCTGGTCCGTCATCTCCCTCTCCAGATCCGCTCCCTCCCCCTCCTCTACCCTCCTTTCCAGCTCCCCCAAAAACCTCTCCCTTTGCTTCCCATCCACCTCCCGCCTTTTATACAACTCCGAATAGAAACTCGTCACCTCTTTCAACACCTCCCCCTGCTTCTCTACTTGCACTCCCTCCCCCGTGACCACCGCCCCCACTTCCTTTCTCCCCTTCCTTATCCTTTCAGCGAAATACTTCCCCCATTCCTCCCCCTCCCCAACCCACGGTGCCCGTGCCAAAAACATCCTCTCTTGCTCCCTCCCCCGAAACCATTCCTCCACTGCCCGCTTCGCCTCCCCCAACTCCTGCTTCACCTCCTTCCCACCCATCGCCTCCCGGACCAGCCTTTGCACCCTTCCCTGCAATCTCCCCAACTCCCTTTTCTTTTCCCCCGCCTTTTGTTTTCCCACCCGTATGAACCATCTCCTGATCCTTTCTTTCGTCACTCTCCACCACTCCCATTTCGACTTGAACAAAATCTGCGTTGTTCGCCACTCCTCGTATTCCCTCCCAAAGGCCCCACATACTCGTTCATCCCCCAGCACCCTTGTGTTTAGCCTCCAGACACCGCTTCCTCTCCCACTCCCTTCCTCGACCCGTAAATCCACCCTCAACAGTTTATGATCACTGAACCCCACTTCTGCCGCTTCCCTGCCCTCCACCCTCACTCCCTCAGAAAGAAAAACAAAATCGATCCTAGACATCCTTTTTCCCCCTGGATCGATCCTAGTTCCCACTCGCTCCCTTTTCCAAACGTCCTGCAACCCCTCCTCCTTGACCCAGTTTCCCAACCACTTCCCCGTACTATCCAACTGCCCTCCCCCAACACCCCCTTCCCTATCCCCTTCTTCAATAATGCAATTAAAGTCCCCCACAAAAATCTTCTTCCCTCCCCCTCCTCCGCATATCCCCAATCTCCAGAAGAACTCCCTCCATTCTGCCTTCGCCGCCAGGGCGTAAACATTAAAAATCCCCACTTTCTCCCCTCCCACCTCCACCTTCATGTGCTGTAACCGGCCTTCAATTACAGTTTCCACCCCTATGACCCTCACCCGTGCCCCATTCAGTAAAATCCCCACTCCCGCCGCCCTGTTCCCTTCTGCTCCCGCCCACCACGATTGCCCCTTCCCCCATCACTTCCTTAAAAACCCATAATCTCTTTCCCACCCTATTCCACACTCCTGCACACAAATTATGTCTGCTGAGATTGTTTTTAACCACTCCCTTACCCTCTCCCATCTTTTCCTCGTTAACAGAGTTCTCACATTTAATGAAACTACTTTCAATGCCATTTTAAAGATTTTTAGAACCAAAACGGCACCCCTTGTCTCTCACCTCTCATCCTCACTCCCACTCCCACTCTCTTCTTCACTCTCCGACCCTTCCCCCGGGGAAACGATCTCGTCTCCATAGCCCTGTAGTTGCCGTGAAACCTTCCATCACCCCAGGGCTCAGAAATCCCACCCCTTCCTCCCTTTCCCTGTTCCGGCTCTTCCCCCTTTCTCCTTCTGTTCCTTTTCCCCTTTCCCCCCTCCCTCTTTTCCTTCCCCTCCACATTCAACCACTTCTGTTTCCAGTCCCACTCTTTTCTTACCCCCTTTCTCCCCTCCTTGCTTCTTTCTTTTCTTTAAACCTCCCTCCTGCCCTTGCTCGCGGGCTTCCATTTCTTCCGTCCAACTTCCCCCCTCTGCTTTTCCCACATCCCCCAACTGCTCCACCAGTCCTCTCAAATGTTTGAGGGCCTCACTCCCACTTTCTTCTTCCCCTTTTGTTCCTCCTTCTTTCCTTCTCCTTCCACTTCTTCCTCTGAAAGCTCCAAAACTGCATCGACTATTGGCTGTTGTCCTCTCTCCTCCTCAGGTGTCTCCCCTATAACCATCTCCTCCTCCTCCTCCCTCTCCTCCGGCTGTTCCACATCCCCTCGTTCCTCCTCACCCCTCTCTTTTTCCCAATCTCCCTGCACCCGTACTCTGTTCGCATATGAGTACGGGCACTCCCGCTGCATGTGACCCTCCCGCCGGCACCCGGCACACACCAATTTCTCCGTACAAAATTGTGCCCTGTGCCCCATTCCCCTACATCGAAAACAAACCGTTAAGGAACAAAACGCAGCCAAGTGCCCCCCCGACCCACACCTGCTGCACCGCTTCGGTTGATCGTTGTATGTCACGTAGCCCTTATGAGGCCCGATCTGAACCACTGGCAACAAACGCCTCACACTCCCCGGGCTCCCCACCTCTTCGTGTAGCAGGACTCATGCCCGCCATGCCCCCGTCCACACCCTCCATCGATCGAAGACCTTCTCCACCTTTAGCACCCGCTGCACCCTTACCTCCAACCAATCCGCCACGTCTCCCTCCTCCAGCACATCCGTGTACATTTTGATATGTACCACCCGTTCCCGTGCTTTGCGGCCTACTTCGAAATTTAGGCCCTCCAACTCCCCCCACTCCATAGCTGCCTTGTGGGCTTCCCAGAAGGCCGCATACGCTTTGGAGCTCCAAAAGGAGACATGCCACTCCTTGTAATTATCGAAGGCCACCACACAAACCAAGTCCACTGGGTCCACCTTCAGCGAGCCCAGAAGCACCCGCGTCATAAAGTCCATGCGACTTAAGGTCTTTGCACCTTGGAACCCTTCTCTCGCCAGAGTCACTTCCACTCTCCACCTCGTGTCCCTCCTCCGCTCTGCGTCTTCCAGCTCCGGCCCCGGCGCTTTCGCCGTCCCCGCCGCCTCCTTCTCCGGCCCACGATCCTTCTGCCGTCCGTTCTCCGCCGCCGGTCCGCCCTCTTCGGGGGTCTTCCTTCTCCCCCCCACTCCCGGCTGGACCTTCCCACGCTGTCCCACAAGGCTCCACCCCTCCTCCGTCGTCAGCTCACCTCCATCTGCACTCTTCTCGCCTGCTCTGGTCTCCCGATTTCTCTCCTCACTTCTGCTTGGCTCTCCTCGCATCCGGTCTGCTCGTATCTGCTCCATCCACTCCACACTCATCGCCGGTTTTGTTCTTCTCTCCACTTCCACCTCCATATTTGTCTCTGTTTTTCTCTCAATTTCCCGGCCCTGCAAGGCCCGACCAGGCCGCCGCTGGGCCTGGGCCTGGGCCTGGGCCCGCCCGCCAACCGGATCAGAGCCTTCCAGAGGCCTACACTTGATCTTAGCCAAAAGGCCCAGAAGCGATACTGTGAGCCCCTCGGAAACCTCGGGGCCCCCACGGGCAGCCTCCCCAAACACACCGCAAGCTGCCACGGAGGCCCCTCCGCTCACAGTCATCACCTGCAGCTTCTGGCACCACAAACCCACACGTAAAAGTCCTTCTGCAATATCTAGTGCCCAACAGGTCCGAAGCAGCCCCCCCATTCATGCCCTCTCAACACTGCCCTGCCTCTCGCCTCCTCCTCGCTGGCCATGAGAGGAGAGATGATTTGCTCAAAGCCCGAGCGAGCACGATGAGGACAACGTCTCGCTCTCGCCGCCAGCAGCAGCAGCAGCACCAAGCCCCTGAGCAGACAGGGGTACACTGGGAGCCCTTGTCAAAGAGGCAGAGATCAAAAGGGCAGCTGCTGATCCCTGAGGGGGAACGGGCTCTAATCCCCGAGGAGCAATGCGCTTCACTGGTCGGTGCCACCGTGCTTAGTGGCAGAGTGGGAATGTACTTCAGTTGTGCTTGAACACTGTTAATCACTGAGTGTGAGCCCACCCACCGGTATTTGAACGGGAACACCCTTAACTGTTGCCTGTGAGACGGTGGTTGTGCTTCAGTTGTGCTTGAACACTTGGGAACCAGCAGCGGGAAGGAGAGGAGTCAGCACACATGTGTCTCGCACACACATGTGCCCCTTTTACCAACTGACTTACCGGTGGTGGCAGCGGCAGCAGCAGCAGAGGAATCGGCAGCGGGGGCAGCAGCAGCTGATCCCCCGAAGGTAAGTGGGGCGGAGGGACCCGGCGCAGCTGAGCTGGATCAGGAGGGGAAGCCCCCCGGGTCCCATATAGCTGAGCCAGTAGGGAGCCGCGCTCCCGAGCCGCGCGGCGCGAACAGAGCGCGCAAACAGGCGCGCTCTATAAGAGCACGCCGGCGTTTGCGCAGGCATTTGTGCCGGCGGGCGGGCTGGGAGGGCCAGGAGTGGGACTCCTGTAGGGGTAGGGCGTAGACACCGCACAGGTCTACAAACAGCAGCTTGTAGAATGGTGTCTACGAGGAGTGCTGCTAGGGCCTCTGCCCAGGGGGACAAGGCTACCCGGGGCAGGTCTGAGGCCTCCACCCAGACCGAGCCCATGGGGGATCTGATGTCCCCCTACCTCCTGGCCTGTGGGGGATCCCCAGCAGGGCCGGGGGGGGGGCAGAGATTGGGGGCCCCCACACCTGTCCGGCAGGTGCCCATCTTAGGGCTCTGGAGGCGCAAGTGAGGGAGCTCCGGGAGGAGGTTAGCAGGCTGAGGAGGATCAGGGAGGCGGAGGATGAAATTGACAGATATTTCCTTTCCCTGCAGGCCCAGGCACCCAAGGAAGAAGCAGCCTGGGGACTGCCCTCCACAACAGAGTGGCAGACGGTCACAGCCAGGACCGGAGCAGCTCGCAGCGAACCGGTACTAGCTTCTCCAGTCCGACTGGTGAACAGGTACGAGGCCCTGGCAACCCTGCAGGAGATGGAAGGGGAGGAGGAAACCCTTGGGCAAGAAGAAACACCACGTTCTTCACACTCTGAATAGATCAAGAGATCCACGAGGACCCAGAGGAGGAGGCGACGAGTGCTCGTCATAGGCAACTCCATCCTGAGAGGTACGGAAGGACCCATCTGTCGCCAGGACCCCTCGGCACGAGAGGTATGCTGCCTCCCTGGAGCAAAGATTCGGGATGTGATGGAGGTAATCCAGGCCAGGATCAAGCCCACCGATTACTACCCCATGGTCCTAGTCCATGTGGGTACTAATGATGCGGCCAGGAGAACCCCCGATCACCTGATGGCGGACTACAGTGCTCTGGGGGGTGTGCTGAAGGAGTTCGGTGCACAGGTGGTTTTCTCTTCCATCCTACCAGTGACCGGACAAGGAAGACAGCAGGAGAACTGCATCCGAGAAACTAACTGGCGGCTTCGGCAGTGGTGTCTCGAGGCAGGCTTTGGCTTCCTGGACAATGACCCGCACATCACGACGAGGGACATGCTCAGCTGGGATGGGCTTCACCTGTCCCCCAAAGGTAAGCGTGTATTTTCTACTAGGTTGGCGGATCTCCTCCAGCGGGCTTTAAACTAAGCTCGTCGGGGGGAGGGGAGTACGAGGGCAGGGGAAGCTGTGGACCACCAAACCATGTGGCACCCACAAGGACAGCCCAGCCTGAAGAAGGAGAACATTGGAAACCTGAAAGCCATGGGAAGACCAGCACTACAGAACAGGTAAGAAACAAGAAGGTAAGAAACAATGGGCCCCTTGGGACTCGGAGCAGGGGGGCAGCAAAGGCACCAGTCGCAGGGCTCAAGTGCCTATATACTAATGCTAGGAGCATGGGGAACAAGCAGGATGAACTAGAGCTCCTGCTTGCACTAAACACCTATGACTTAGTGGGGCTAACAGAGACCTGGTGGGATTCATCCCATGACTGGGCGGTACATATTGAGGGCTATAGATTGTACAGAAAGGACAGGTCGGGGAAGAAAGGGGGGGGGGGGGTTGCACTTTATGTCAGTGAGCAATATACATCAACCCTCATCAAGACAGAATCCAAGGTTGAGGAAGTAGAAGGATTGTGGGTTAGGCTACATGGGGGGCAAGGAGAAAGGGATTTGGTGGTAGGAGTCTGCTACAGACCCCCACACCAAGGGGAAGAAATAGATGCAGGGCTCCTGAGGCAACTCTCGGAGACCATAAAAGCTAAAGAGGCGGTAGTCATGGGGGACCTAAACTACCCGGACATCTGCTGGGAGATGCAGACAGCAAGGTCCCATCGCTCACGCAGGTTTCTAACCTGTGTACAGGACCTCCACCTGACACAGGAGGTGTATGGTCCCACTAGGGGGAATGCCATACTGGATCTGGTATTGGCAACGGGAGCTGACATGATAGGGGACCTCCAGATCGGTAGCCATTTGGGAGACAGTGATCACCTAATAATAGAATTCAACATAAGATGGCGAGTGGGTAAGGTAACTAGCAGGGTGAAAGTGCTAGACTTTAGGAAAGCTGATTTCAATGCACTCAGGCGATTAGTCAAGGACGCACTGCAGAGTAGGAGTTTTGAAGGGATGGGAGCCCAAGAAGGGTGTCTGTGCCTTAAGGAAACGATCCTTCGGGCACAAAGTAAGACGATCCCCGAGCGAGGCAAAAAAGGGAAAGGGGCCAGGAGGCTTCCATGGCTGACCAGAGAAATCCAGGGCAGCCTAAGGGTCAAAAGGGGAGCACATAAAAAGTGGAAACAGGGTGAGATCACTAAAGATGAATATACCTCCTCTGCTCGTGCTTGTAGGGAGGCAGTTAGATGGGCCAAAGCTACCATGGAGCTGAGGATGGCAACCCAAGTAAAAGACAACAAGAAACTGTTTTTTAGATATATTGGGAGTAAAAGGAAGGCCCAGGGAGGAATAGGACCCCTGCTAAATGGGCAGAAGCAACTGGTGACAGACAGGGGGGACAAGGCTGAACTCCTCAACGAGTTCTTTGCCTCAGTGTTCCTAAGCGAGGGGCACGACAAGTCTCTCACTGGGGTTGTAGAGAGTCAGCAGCAAGGCGCCAGACTGCCATACGTAGATCCTGAGGTGGTGCAGAGTCACTTGGAAGAACTGGATGCCTTTAAGTCGGCAGGCCCGGATGGGCTCCATCCGAGGGTGCTGAAGGCACTGGCCGACATCATTGCAGAGCCACTGGCGGGAATATTCTAACGCTTGTGGCGCACGGGCCAAGTCCCGGAGGACTGGAAAAGAGCTAACGTGGTTCCCATTTTCAAAAAGGGGAGGAAGGAGGACCCGGGCAACTATAGGCCAGTCAGTCTCACCTCCATCCTTGGTAAAGTCTTTGAAAAAATTATCAAGGCTCACATTTGTGAGAGCCCGGCAGGGCAAATTATGTTGAGGGGAAACCAGCACGGGTTTGTGGCGGGCAGATCATGCCTGACCAACCTAGTCTCTTTCTATGACCAGGTTACGAAACGCCTGGACACAGGAGGAGGGGTGGATGTCGTATACTTAGACTTCAGGAAGGCCTTTGATACGGTATCCCACCCCATACTGGTGAACAAGTTAAGAGTCCTAGTGGACTCCAAGATGAACATGAGCCGGCAGTGTGACGAAGCCATCAGAAAAGCCAATGGCACTTTATCGTGCATCAGCAGATGCATGACGAATAGGTCCCGGGAGGTAATACTTCCCCTCTATAGGGCGCTGGTCAGACCGCAGTTGGAGTACTGCGTGCAATTCTGGGCGCCACACTTCAAGAGGGATGCGGATAACCTGGAGAGGGTCCAGAGAAGGGCCACTCGTATGGTCAAGGGCCTGCAGACCAAGCCCTACGAGGAGAGACTAGAGAAACTGGACTTTTTCAGCCTCCGCAAGAGAAGGTTGAGAGGCGACCTTGTGGCTGCCTTTAAGTTCATCACGGGGGCACAGAAGGGAATTGGTGAGTATTTATTCACCAAGGCGCCCCCGAGGGTTACAAGAAACAATGGCCACAAGCTAGCAGAGAGCAGATTTAGATTGGACATTAGGAAGAACTTCTTCACAGTTTGAGTGGCTAAGGTCTGGAACGGGCTCCCAATGGAGGTGGTGCTCTCCCCTACCCTGGGGGTCTTCAAGAGGAGGTTAGATGAGTATCTAGCTGGGGTCATCTAGATCCAGCACTCTTTCCTGCTTATGCAGGGGGTCGGACTCGATGATCTATTGAGGTCCCTTCCGACCCTAACGTCTATGAACACCCGTTAATCACTGAGTGTGAGCCCACCCACCGGTATTTGAACGGGAACACCCTTAATTGTTGCCTGTGAGAGTGTGAGTGTCTGCAGTTGTGCTTGAACACCCGTTAATCACTGAGTGTGAGCCCACCCGGTTGTATTTGAACAGAAACACCCTTAATTGTTGCCTGTGAGAGTGTGATTGTGCTTCAGTTGTGCTTGAACAGCCGTTAATCACTGAGTGCGAACCCACCCACCGGTAGTGGAACAGGAACACCCTTAATTGTTGCCTGTGAGAGTGTGAGTGTCTGCAGTTGTGCTTGAACACCCGTTAATCACTGAGTGCGAACCCACCCACCGGTAGTGGAACAGGAACACCCTTAATTGTTGCCTGTGAGAGTGTGAGTGTCTGCAGTTGTGATTGAACACCCGTTAATCACTGAGTGCGAACCCACCCACCGGTAGTGGAACAGGAACACCCTTAATTGTTTCCTGTGAGATGGTGGTTGTGCTTCAGTTGTGCTTGAACACCCGTTAATCCCTGAGTGCGAACCCACCCACCGGTAGTGGAACAGGAACACCCTTAATTGTTGCCTGTGAGAGTGTGAGTGTCTGCAGTTGTGATTGAATACCCGTTAATCACTGAGCGCGAACCTACCCACCGGTAGTGGAACAGGAACACCCTTAATTGTTGCCTGTGAAGGAGCTGCGTACGACTGAAACAGAGCAAAACCTTCCATTCCAGTTTCGGCTGCGGCGCCTCTCCTTTGCTTCGTCTTTGTTGTTCTCAGCTAGCTCACAGCTAACAACTAGAACAGGGTTGCACGTGATTCTGCTTCACTGTTTCTGTGCACACACTTAATTGTGTGTCAGTGGACATCCCTGTTGCGTGAATATGCACTTAATCGCACAGAGCGAACGCTGAGCGAACACGCTTAACGGCTGTGCAGGCACGAGCCGAGAACGACTTGAAGGTGGCAGCTCCTTTCCAGTTTGGGGCGCGGAGCCTCTGCTTTGCCTCATTTGAGGCGTTCTCAGCGTGCTCGCACCCCGCCGTCCCAATGGAGCTGCTGCTCCCCTTTGGAAGAGGCCCCTTTCCTCTTGGCTGTCACGAGCAGCCTCTGGGCCCAGCAACCTGGGGAGAAATCCCTCTCGCAACACCGCCCTCGGCACTGGCGTCTCCCTCGCTCGTGTATCCCAAAGATTCCTGCCCCCCCAACACTTCCCTGCCTCTCGCCTCCTGGCTGGCTGCGTGAGGAGAGGAGACGAGACCGAGACAGAGACACGCAGGATCTGCATGAAGGCAGTGCAACGCCCCAACGTGATGACGACATCCTGACTTGAACCCTCCCCTGGCGAGGGGACTGTGCCTCTGGCCGCCCGCCCTCTCCTCTGCCCGGCCCTACTTCCTCCAGGAGCACGCGCGACACGAGCAGGGGACCGACCCCACACAGGGACCCTGCGCTTACTGGAAGGCGGTGTCAACACAGAGCACGTTAAATACACAGCTGGAACTGACAGTCAGAAGTCTTCAATGGGACGGGAGGCTGTCAGTCTCCCTGTATGCTGCAAATACCGCGGCACTGCCAGCACGGTAAGCGGGGCCCGTGAAATGCCCAGCTCTGTCAGCGATAACACCAGTTCAGAAACTGACTTTTGGGGGCCTCGAAGGTTCGCGGAACTTGTCAGTTCAGGACCTGCCAGCAAACGTCACAACCACAGCAACAAAAATAACAACAGTTCATAGATTCATAGATGTTAGGGTCGCAAGGGACCTCAATAGATCATCGAGTCCTACCCCCTGCATAGGCAGGAAAGAGTGCTGGGTCTAGATGACCCTAGCTAGATGCCTATCCAACCTCGTCTTGAAGACCCCCAGGGTAGGCGACAGCACCACCTCCCTTGGGAGCCTGTTCCAGACCTTGGCCACTCAAACTGTGAAGAAGTTCTTCCTAATGTCCAATCTAAATCTGCTCCCTGCTAGCTTGCGGCCATTATTTCTTGTAACCCCCGGGGGCGCCTTGGTGAGTAAAGCCTCACCAATTCCCTTCTGTGCCCCCATGATGACCTTATAGGCAGCCGCAAGGTCGCCTCTCAACCTTCTCTTGCGGAGGCTGAAAAGGTCCAGGTTCTCTCATCTCCCCTCGTAGGGCTTGGCCTGCAAGCCCTTAACCATACGAGTGGCCCTTCTCTGGACCCTCTCCAGGTTATCCGCATCCCTTTTGAAGTGTGGCGCCCAAAACTGCACGCAGTACTCCAACTGCGGTCTGACCAGCGCCCGATAGAGGGGATGTATCACCTCCTTCAGTCTGTTCGTCATGCATCTGCTGATGCACGATAAAGTGCTGTTAGCTTTTCTGATGGGTTCGTCACACTGCCGGCTCATGTTCATCTTGGAGTCCACTAGGACTCCGAGATCCCTTTCTGCTTCCGTGCCACCCACCAGGTCATTTCCTAGGCTGTAGGTGTGTTGGACATTTTTCCTCCCTAGCTGCAGCACTTTGCATTTCTCCTTGCTGAACTGCATTCTGTTGTTTTCTGCCCATTTGTCCAACCTGTCCAGGTCTGCTTGCAGCTGTTCCCTGCCCTCCGGCATGTCCACTTCTCCCCACAGCTTTGTGTCATCTGCAAACTTGGACAGAGTACAGTTCACTCCCTTGTCCAAGTTGCTGATGAACAGGTTAAAGAGTATCGGTCCAAGGACCGAGCCCTGCGGGACCCCACTGCCCACACCCTTCCAGGTCGATACCGACCCATCCGCTATGACTCTCTGGGTGCGACCCTCTAGCCAACTCGCCACCCACCGGACCATGCAGTCATCCAAGTCACAGCCTCTTAACTTGTTCACCAGTATGGGGTGGGATACCGTATCGAAGGCCTTCCTGAAGTCTAAGTAAATGATGTCAACCCCTCCTCCTGCATCCAGTTGTTTTGTAACCTGGTCATAAAAAGAGACTAGATTGGTCAGGCACGATCTGCCTGCTACGAACCCGTGCTGGTTTCCCCTTGGCAGAATTTTTCCTGCCGGGCTCTCGCAAATGTGAGCTTTGATAATTTTTTCAAAGACTTTGCTGAGGATGGAGGTGAGACTGACTGGCCTATAGTTGCCAGTATAGTATTGCGGGGCTGGTAATATTAATACTGCGTGACATCAAAGCAAACACCTTGTTATACGTTCAAAAAAGTTGCACGTTCCTGTATCCTACAGAGAAGCGCTGACCCACCCTCTTATCTGCTGAGCACAAATCGTGACAGAAAAATCTGGTCTCCCCAAAAGTCAAGGCCCAATTCAGAAATAGGGAACAAACCAAAAAAGCTACAAAAAGTCAATGGTATAAATAAAAGTACGAGGTCTAAGGAGATGAGGTGTAAGAGGTGCTTCTGAACAACTGGACAGCCCTGCTGGAAAACGCGATACGTTTCTGAAAATCTAAAAACACAACGCACATATTACGTAATCTACAGCACCCATTTCTAAGGTGCAGCTTCATCAAGTAACCAGAGTATGAGCATCCACCGTACTCTGATATGCCGTGGCATCAGGTTTCACTCTGGCCTGCAGACCTAAGGGCCTGCCTTCAGCCTGCTCCTTTAAGGATCCGAGCGGGGAGAGGAATTGGCCATGCTAGCCTGGATTCAGGGGAGATTTGCAGTGCGGATCTGCCCTTCCTAGATTCACTAAACCAGGGATGCATCAGCTTTCAAAAGCAGCAGCTTGCTTCGTCAGATGCTGAGATGCAGCTGGAGGAAGCAATGATGCTAAACCGAAAGCAGGGACTGGAATACCAAAGGGGAGGGAAGGGGAAGGACAAAGAAAGGGGGGCCGCGAGCCCCACTGACTGACACCTGCAGGGTACTGCAGGCCCTGCCGGCACCTGCTTTTTCCTCCCCTCCTATTCTCATCACCGCTCGATACAGGAGTGCTGCTTCCGGCACTCCCGTCTGACCATCTGATGAACAGGGCCTCTGATGAAAAAAAATTCCCCAATTTTCAGTTAAAAAAACACTAACCTTGAATCCACATTTTCCCATTATGATTAAAATGAACCCCCCCCTATATATATAAAAATATAAAAATTGGGGATTTTTTTATAATTGGAGAAAACCTGGATCCCTGCTGATTGAAGTGAGCTAGCTTACAAAAGCTCACGTGCCTCTGATTTACTTAGTCTGCAAGGAGTCTGTTTCACTCACAGCCGTTATAGTCTTTGCCCTTGGCCACTGGGCTCCTGGGACGGGGTACTCACTCAGACCTCCATGCCCCTGGGCTTCTGTCCTCGAGCCAGCGTTCAGCACAGACCGGTGGGATGGTAGACAGCTTTATCTTCATTAGGAACAGGATTCAGCAATGCACGCGCTCACAGCTTGCGGGGAGAACAACAACAACCCACCACCCGCACACCGCACCCACCGGGCATCGGGGGGAAGGACTGGAGCGTGCCACCGCAGGCCCCTTCCAGGCGCACGCCGTGGACCGCATCCCTCTTCTTCACTCTGGGAGCTCTCTCTTCCGTAGCTGAAAGTCCACCAGCGGCTACTTTAACTGGGAACATTTCAGGACCGCGGAGCTAGAGGTTGCTAGCACTTGGCTCACCAAAGGGGTCTGGATCCCATTACATAAACCTTCTACTTCACAGGCAACCTCACCTCCCATTCCCTCTTAGTTTCCGTGGTGCCATCAGGTGTCTCCGTGGGTACTGGTGGATCCTCTGAAATGTAACGAAACTCTTGCTCTCGGTGATCTGGTTTCACTTCCGATGCTTGTTCTGCTGCCGTCTCCTGGGGCGCATCAACTTGTTCTGCTGCTACTGAGGACTGATCTTTCCTTAAGTGTCTTCTGTTTCTCCTGTAGACATTACTGCTGGGAGTTTTTACCACGTAGGAACGCGGTTCATCTGCGACCACGTGGATTCCTGGAACGTCCCCAAAAGCACTCGCAGTTCTTCTGTGGGAATACTTCGCTAGCCGACTCGACACCAAAGGGAAGGCGACTGAAGTGGTACGCAGCTCGGCTGATTCCTTGTCCGGTTTGACTTGCCCGTAGCCGTCCTCTTCATCAAGAACGGTGAACAGCTTTTTACCTGACAAGCTCTTTTGCACATCCTCTACAGCAGGAATAGAAAAGTGCTGCCTCGATACTGCCTCGTTGAGGTCTCGCAGGTATAAACCAAGCGGTAGTGAACCATCCTTCTTTTGTGCCATCACAAGGCTATCGACCCAGGGTGTGTGGGCTTAGTCACCTTCATAAGGACTCTCATAGCTTCCAGCGTTTCAAGGGCAGTCTTCTACGTGCCTAGGGTTGCACAGGGAATTTTTCTACACCCGTGCACCGCTGGTGGTACTGCTGGGTCGACACAGATGTGGTAGGTACCGGGAAATTGGCCCACCCCTTTGAAAACGTCCAGACATAGTTTGAGAAGGTCCGCCTTGGTTGCGGGTATTGCCGGGGCCATTCTGTGGACTTGTCTGATGAGGTCTAACGTGGTGCATGCCACCCTACCAGGTCTTGGTGGGTCACTATTGTCGGTTAGGTAGAAAGGTACATCAGATTCATTAGCACCAGATTTGCAGCCTGCAATGCCTGCACCTTTTGGTTTCATGGGTGCACCGCCAAATGTGACTAATGTAACATGAGTTTGAGCCTTGCATAGTTTTGCCTGCAAAGCCTTTGCTACAGCTACTGGAATAGCGTTTGCCTCCGCTCCAGTATCTAACTTCAAATAAGCTGGCAAGCCAGTGGTCATCGCTGTGCTATACCAGGGGTGTAGGTTGTAGCCATGTTGGTCTAAGGACATAGGCAGACAAGGTTCCTTGGGTGAATTTGATATCTTGTATTAGACCAACCCAAATAGCTGGGGAATAGTTATTAAGCAAGCTTTCGAGTTCAAAATCCCTTCGTCAGGCTAAGGAGGTTTCAGCAGTTGGCGTGTGCTCTTCCTGGATGGGATGAAAAGTCAAGAAGCCAGGGGCTGGGCTGGGCTGGGCTGGGCTGGGCTGGGCTGGGCTGGGGAGTCAGTGGCCAGGCAGACTGTAACATATCAAAAATCCTGTGCTATTCTGGTGGGAGAAACCTCCCTAAGGTCCGTTGTCTAGCTGTAATTTGATTGACAGACAACGCGGGTAAAGAAAGACAGCTGTTTATTTGCTCAAGCAAAGACCATAAAGCCAGCAAAAGGCAAAATGGCCCCCCACAAAGGGTGAGGCGATCTTTTATATTTATTACAACAAAGCAAGACTATATGGTTAACAAAAAGCAATACTTGGGGCGGTGCTTTACAAATCTTTGTAACAGCATATTTCTATTAAGCTGAACTAGCACTTTTAAAAGCTAAAAGTTAAGTAACAGTAACATTATAATATGTTAGCAAAACCTTACACAGTAGAAGATACTTTTCAAGGACGCAACTAGTATACCCAAAACAATGGTTTCTCTGTCTTATCTTACTTCTTGCTGTAGCTGATTTTTTTAGCATACAGACACAGATTCACTTTCTAACTCAGAAAATGCTTGGTACAGTTAAAATGATTACATGACACAAGCAAAGGCCTAGCTATCATTCTGCCTTGTGGTCAGCTGCATTGCTAGGCCACAGGTCATGTCTTGTATTCAGCTGTAAAGCTAATACTTCTTAATAATCCAAATTATTGTAAACCTAACAGTATGCTATCAGAAAACTATTCTATTTCAGGGTAATAAAAAACCTGCGCACTCCTCCCTTTGTTCCAATTTTCCAGAGGAAATTTTGGAACACACTTTTAGGTATTCAACTTCTTGTGGGGTTAGGTTTTGATGATTGATGCTGGATATTTGTACAAACTGACCATACATTTTTACTTGCCTTTGCATAGACTGTTGTCCTAGAGAGCACAGACACTGAAAACAGCACAACAGGCAGATTATAGTTATCACAATTCCAATTAAGCTTAATACAAAAGGTCTAAGCCATCCTGTAAGGGAAGGCAACCAATTAGTGAGCCAACTAAGAGATGTATCTTTGGGGATTTTAGCTATATCTTCGGCTTTTTGGATATGGACAGCTGCATCATTGAGGTGGGTTTGTACTATTGTAAAAGAACTGTTAACCCAAACGCAACATTCTGGTCCGATAACCGCACAAGCTCCTCCTTGAGCAGCAAGGAGAAAATCAAGGGCTATATGGTTTTGAATTATCATTTGTTGGAGTTCTTCTTGGGTGTCAGCCAAGGCAGCAACGGCCTTCGAGAGTTCCTTGTGACCTTCACTGAATTCATGAGCCATGATTTCTATCACAGCTTGCAGGCGTAGTGTAAATCTTCCAAGACAAGCAGTGCCTACTCCTGGGAGTATACCTGTTAAAGAACACCCGACTAATGCTCCTTTGGTAAGCGGAGTTTTTTGATATTTGTCTACTATATCACGGCTTTCTTGCAAATCCCTCTTGTTTCGCCACCTGCCCCGTGGAAGGTGTGTGGCGAAGGACGTAGAGGGTTTTAGCATTGCCGGATAGCAGATACCTTTTCCTTTGGCAGGGATTTTATGGTAGGCATGGGAGCCACAGACCCAGTATTGTCCTTTTAAAGCAGCGAGGTTTGAATACTTAGGAGGTATTCGGCCCCCGTTTCCTAATCCTAGCACCCCGCGTTCACCCTTTGATTTAAAGGAAGGATTTGCATTTCCATTGAAGAAGCATTGTCCCCAGGAGGTATCAGTGTACAAACAATACCACAAGGTATTATTTAAAGAGGAGATGGGGGTGCAGATAGGGTTAGTGCCCTTGGTTAAATTTTTGCTGCTGTAGAAATCATTGTAAGAGCTGCAATAGGTAGGAGTTGCTGTGTTATTATTACGCCAGTCTCCTCCACTTGAACTAGTAAAATAGTGGTGACATATGCTTGTGCCTAAATTAATGCAGTCTGATACTGAGCAGTTTACATAGAAACACCAATCTCCAACAACAGGCTTTACTAAAAGGAACTCCTGCTGACTTTGGTCCCAAGCTTGGTTATTAGAGGGGTTTAAAAGTGACTCAATGGGGCCCAAGGGGATGGGAGTCATGGGAATGCCTCCTTGAGTGTGGAGAGGAAAATGACTGCACACCCAACAATCACTTTGGTTTTCTGCTTTAGCGGCTCTCTCAACGTATTGGAGGTACATATTATTATCAGAGATATGGGCAACATTAGGTTTAAGAGTAGTCTTAGCCTGAGGAGACTTTGCAAATTGTCTGAAAACTGGGTGGCTAGGCTTTACACAATATTCTGTTCCATAAGTAAATACCCGAACTTCTGCTGAACTACAGCAATGTGAGGAAGGATACCAACGGGCAATGTTGACCTTCTCGTCTATATCAGAGAGTTCGATTGAATCGCTTATCCAGACAGGAAAACCTCGGGCACCAGGATTAGCACATCTGCAGCAACTGGCAGCTATAGCCGACCCCTGTGAGAGACTTATTTCTCCAGCAAAGAGAAAGATTAGAAATAACATAGTTATAAAAACCATATTATAACAAAAATCAGCACAAACAGTATGCACAACCCTGCAGCTCTAATAACTGATCTTTTGGGACATGTTATAGTTTCAAAGTGCTCGGTTTCAGCTGATCCAAAAGTGTCTAGAGGATGCAGTACTTGGAGTTCGGTGCTCTCTGGGCTGGGCAGGACCCCAAAAGGGTGACAGTTCATTAGTGGACCTTGGTTAGTTTGAGTTTTATATTATCTAATGGGCTGCAGGTCCAGGAGGTGTTTGTTTTTATTTTTTCGTCTGCTTGTGGCTCACCCTTGTCGCAGTCAGGTGGGCATGCGGTGCTCCCACGAAGTCCGCAGTCGTCTTCTTCTGGCTTCCCCTTTTCCAGGTTAGGGAAGCTCGTGTTGGAGCCGATCCGGAGCTCTGATGAAACTTCTGTCTTCTTTGTACGAGTATAATGAATCCAGTTGTCCTTTTCTGCTACTTTTACGGCAGTGTGGGAGGTGAGGAGGACTTGATACGGTCCTTGCCACTTAGGTTCAAGGGGAGACCGTTTCCAAGTTTTTACATACACCCAGTCTCCAGGCTGGATGCGATGTGCTGGGACATCGGCAGGGAGGGGTTGGCTTAAAGCAGCATACCTTTGGAGAGATTTTAACTGAGACTGTAGAGATAAAATATAAGAGGTGAGTCCTTCATCGCCTAAAAGAGAAGAAGTGTGAGCCGGTAGTAAGGGGAAATGTTGGGGAACAGGGTGTCCAAACAGCAGCTCGTAAGGGCTCAGCTTTAGTTTTCTCCTGGGGGTGGTTCTGATGGACATAAGGGCCAGTGGGAGAATCTTAGTCCATTTTAACCTGCTCTCAGCACATAGCTTTCCAATTTTTTGTTTCAGGGTCTGATTCATTCTCTCTACTTGTCCTGAGCTTTCTGGGTGTCAAGGGGTATTGAATTTCCATTTTATTCCTAGGCAGCTGGCCAGTGCTTTGTTTATGTCAGCAGTAAAATGCGATCCTTGATCGCTTTCAATGATACGTGGAGGACCAAACCTGGGTATAATTTCATTAAGGAGTATTTTTATTACTTGTTGTGCTGTAGCTCTTCTGGTGGGGAAAGCTTCTACCCACCCCGTGAGTTGGTCAACAATTACTAGGAGGTTTTTGTACCCATTGTCTTTAGGCATATCAGCAAAATCTATTTGTAGTCTTTCAAAGGGAGTATAAACCCAGGGGCGGGCTCCAGGGGGTCCTGATTTTTCTCCTTTGATATTAAACTTTTTGCATATACTGCGGTGTTCTAAAAGCCTTTTTGCTTCCTGGTAGACTCTGGGTGCGTAGAACAGCCTGTTAGTGATAGTGGCAAGTTTTTCACAACCTAAATGCTCGCTTTGATGGAGTTGTTGCAGATAGGGTCTAAGGGCTGCTTTAGGTAGCACTATCCTTTCATCTGGCAATCGCCATATTCCATCTTTTTCACAGGTGGCTCCTGCCGCTTTCCATCTCTGTTGTTCTAAAGGTGGTGCAGACTCGTACAATTTTGGCTCTAGCAATATTCCCAAATATGCCTTTGACTGAGGAATTTGAGCTTGGAAGGCTAGGGCGGATAGTGGCTGTAAGGCTGCTGTTTGAGCTGCAGCATCGGCCAGGGCATTGCCTTTTGAGACTTGATCTCCCTTTTTGGTATGGGCTGGGCAATGCATTACAGCTATGGCTTTTGGCAACATTATAGCTTGTAGGAGATCATTGACTTGTTTAGCATTTGATATTTTAGTTCCAGAAGCTGTCATAAATCCCCTTTGTTTCCACAATTGTCCAGTGGCATGACAGATTCCAAACGCATACTTAGAATCAGTCCAAATATTTACAGAGTGGCCCGATGCTAATTGACAAGCTCGTGTAAGGGCAGTAAGTTCAGCCGCCTGCGAGCTCAACTGCCCAGGCAGTGGTTCAGCTTCAAGTACTTCAAATGGAGTTACTACTGCATAACCCGTTTTTCTAACTCCATTGACTAATTTTGAAGAGCCATCTACAAAAAAAATCAAGTCAGGGTTGTCTAAGTGTAAGTCACTAAGATCTGCCCTGGGTTTGTCTGAAAATGCTGCAACTTGAAGGCAATCGTGGGAGTCTGGTTCCCCGTCGCTGGGTAGAGGTAATAGAGTAGCAGGATTCAGGGTATTGCATCTCTCTATGACCAGGTTTGTAGCCATTAAAAGTGTGGTTTCATATTTGTTCATTCTCTGATGAGAAAAATGTTGAGTATTTTTCTGGAGGAGGAGGAGGGCTACTGCGTGTGGAGCCTTTAGGATAAGGGGGTATCCGAGGACTAATGCCTGGGCTTTCTCGACTATTGTTGCAGCTGCTGCCACTGCGTGAAGGCAGCCTACTCCCCCCTTTGCCACTGGATCTAATTGTGCAGACAAGTAAGCTGCGGGCAGCTTTATGATCTCAAAAGACTGGTTCTTCTGCATCTTTTGTTTTTCTTTCTTTCTTTTTTTCTTCCCTTCCATTAAAAGTTTTAGTAGCAATGGCTAAGATTTCTGCCATGGATTTACTCTCAACACCCTCAGTGTCATGTTGGAGCTTCTTTTGAATATCTTTGCTAGCCTGACTTATGAATACAAGTCTTAACTCAGGGAAAGTGGCAGGTGTCTCGGGGTCCATGTGTCCATACTGACGTATAGCTTTACAGAGTCTTTTAAAGTAGTCTGAAGGGTGTTCTTGTCTGAGGTTAAGAGGCTTTCGAGAAGCTGCTTGACATCTGACCAGGAGGGGTTATGAGTCATGAAAATGGTTTTGAAGTGCCTTAGAACTACTTCGGGATCATCTCTGAGCCTGGGGGTGTTTTCTTGCCAGTTTAAGAGGTCGGTGGTGGAGAACGGAGCGTGTGTCCAGTGACTGATAACTTCTCCACCCTTGCCAGGCACAGGGTATTCTCTTAGAGGTAATTGAAGTGCAGGCTTAGACAATTTTTGATGAGTGTGATTTGAAATCGGAGTGGAACTGGAATCTGGAGAGGGATCTCTGGATCCCTCTCCAGATCCGGGACTCGGGGATTCCGAGAGAGACAATCGAGGTGATGCCTCCCGAAGACTTCCCAGTCCCTCGGCCGGCCCGGGGGCAATGTTTTGGGGTTCAATCATTGGAGGTGGTATCAATGGTAGGTTAGGGGGCCTAGGCATGGGTCTGTAATCATCTTCTGAATATGACGGTGGTGCGGCAGGTTTTGGACATTGAAGGGGAGCTAAAAAATTCGGGAAAGATGCAGGGGTCAGGGTAGCTAAAGGTTTACTAGCAACATTGTCTCATAAATACCAATAATTCATTAGGTCGAGGCAGAGGTCCTCCAAGATCTTTCGTAAGGCAGCCAGACAATTTGGGTCAAATGATCCATATTCTGGCCATTGTCTTCCCAAATCTAACTGAGACTTATGAGAAGTCTAATTAATTAAACAGAGTTCTGCCATACGAGACTTGGACAGTTCTGCCCGTCCCTCCAAATGTTTTCAATTCCTGACCATATAATCAAGGGGTGAATATCCTAGGCCAGAACCCATGATTATATCCAAGCACAAGCAGTCTTATTTCCCTAAGTTCTACCTGCCTAGAAGCTGTTTTGTCCACATACAACAACCGGTGTTCTCGGACCCCACTGGCTTTCTCCGTGAGGAGGGGCGTCTTGAGTCCGAGACCCTAGTCATTGGCCGTTATAACAGCATTTCTACCTTATATCCGTGTCTTTCGCCTTTCGGCTAGGCTGCTGGCTCTAACAGCGTTTAAATCAGCAGACAGATACCCTCAAAGACTGCTTCCAGAGACCTCTAGAGGTTAAAACCAGAAAACCAGAAACCAGATAGAAACCAAAAACATACCTGACCTGAGGTACTCACCGGTACCGTTCCTTTACCCGATTTGAGGATCCCGCCTTATTGGTCCTGAGGGGACCGTCCACCTCCCGAGACTAACCCAATAGGTGAACTCACCTGGTGCGCACTGGGGTGTCGGGGGATGGAGGTCTCCAAAGGCGCCAAGCTAGACGGGTCCCATCTGGGTTGCCAAATTGTGGTGGGAGAAACCTCCCTAAGGTTCGTTGTCTAGCTGTAATTTGATAGACAGACAGTGCGGGTAAAGACAGACAGCTGTTTATTTGCTCGAGCAAAGACCATAAAACCAGCAAAAGGCAAAATGGCCCCCCCTCAAGGGTGAGGCGATCTTTTATACCTATTACAATAAGGCAAGACTTACAGGGTTAACAAAAGCAATACTTGGGCAGTGCTTTACAAATCTTTGTAACAGCATATTTCTATTAAACTGAACTAGCACTTTTTAAAAGCTAAAAGTTAAGTAACAGTAACATTATAATATGTTAGCAAAACCTTACACAGTAGTAGATACTTCTCAAGGACACAACCACTGCACCCAGAACAATGGCTTCCCTGTCTTATCTTGCTTCTTGCTGTAGCTGATTTTTCAGCACACAGACACAGATCCACTTTTTAACTCAGAAAATGCTTAATACAGTTAAAATGATTACTTGACACAAGCAAAGGCTTAGCTATCATTCTGCCTTGTGGTCAGCTGCATTGCTAGGCCACAGGTCATGCCTTGTATTCAGTTGTAAAGCTAATACTTCTTAATAATCCAAATTATTGTTAACCTAACAGTATGCTATCAGAAAACTATTCTGTTTCAGGGTAATAACAAACCTGCGCACTACATTGGTACCCACCACACCTATGTCGACTCAGCAGTACCACCAGTTGTGCATGGTTGTAGAAAAATTCCCTATGCAACCTCAGGCGAGTTGAAGCCCGCCCTCAAGACAAATCATGTATTGGCCTAAAATGAATGCCCACATTGAGCGGTGGATTGCGTATTGTGCACCTTGTCAAGAGCTCCAACCCAGGAATCAGAAAGAGCCCACGATCTCACATAAGATCCCAGACCTGCCTTGGCTAAAACTGACAGCAGACATTTTTGACCAACAGGGACAGTTTCATTTGATCCTAGTCAACTATTACTCCAAGTACCCTGAAGTTTTGCACCTGCCAGACAAAACAGCTGGCATGGTAGTAGGCAAAACAAAGTCTGTGTTTGCTCACCATTTCATACCTAGAGAAATTGTCTGTGATCACGTGCCATTTGCAAGTCACACGGTGAAACAATTTGCGACTGACTGGGGCATAACCATCACCCATTCTAGCCCCGGGTACCCACAATCCAATGGCCAGGCTGACCGCACAGTTCAGACCATCAAATTAACACTTAAGACGACATTGCAGGATGGCTCTGATCTACTTTACTCAATCTGAGCAACATGCCCATTTCCAGTCTTGAGTAAGGTCCAGCGCAGCTTCTGATGGGGAGACCCCTGCGCAGTCCCCTCCTGCTACAACGGCGGTGCTGACACCCAGACGACCGTGGATCGCCTCCCACAATTTGTGGGACCTTCAAAGGCACTAGAAGGAGCGCTACGACCGCATGGCTGGTTTCCTGCTGCCTCTACCACACGGGAAGAAAGTAGGGATGCAAACAAGTACAAGTTGGACACCAGCATCCGTCACAGCAAAAAGGGATGAACCGTGCGACAGCCCCCAGCAGTAATCAGGAGGAACAGAAGACACTTAGGATAGGATTACTCATCAGTCCCAGCACGACAAGTTGGTGTACCTCAAAAAATGGCAGCAGAGCAAACTTCAGAAGACGAACCAGACCACCATGAGCAAGAGTTTCATCACATTGCAGAGAATCCACTTGTCGCCCAGAGGAACCTGATGCCACTGTGGCGGGCCAGTAGGGGGCGCTCCTGCGTTGAGCCGCCCACCTCCCTGCACTCGACCACCTTCCAGGCTCCGAGTGCCTCCCTGGGGTCTTCCCGACCCCTTCCCTGGAGCACACTCGCTAGCCTGGGGTTCCCACTGCCACCATCCAAGGCTCTGGACTCACTTCTGGCTCTGCGCGCCTTGGAGAACACAGGCCTGGTCGTCCAATAGGTACTAGACCCAATACAAGCACTTGGGGCACTTCTTCAAGTCAGGGGCTATTTAGGAAAGTCTCCCTTAATCCACAGACCTAAGGGGCCTCCTCGGCATAATTTAGACCCACCCCTCAATAAGTCTCCCATACCGGTCACAAGGAGAACTTTATTGATTACAGGGGATAGGGTGGAAACAGGGTAAAAGGTAGAGCAGTATCATAGAAATATTAGAGGAATATCAAAGGAATCCCATACAGCAAACCAGGGTGGCTGAGGTAGCCGTTTAAACACGCATCTGAGTTACTGAAGCTAAATATCTAATCGGATCTCTAGTAGCTTATTCACTCGCATCGTCCAGAGGTGGTTGTTGTTTCCTCTGGAGGCAGGGCACTCTTGGAGCACGCGGTGATGAGGAGAGAGCCAGGTTCAGATTCACCTGGATGACCGCATGGCTAATGGCTCCCCTTCTTCCTGGCCTGGGCCCTTAAATAACCTCTCTGACCTCAGCAGCCCAGTCCAATCGAAGCTGCCAATACTGGCCACAAGCCGACCAATCTCCCAAGCATCCCTGGCTACCTGGGCCCGCGCGCAGGGCCGGGCCTTTCCCCCCTGCCCAGGTGACCAGAGCATCGCCTCCCAGGCCCCAGGCTTTTGTCATGCAGACCAGGGAGGGAGATCCCTGCCCTGAGGGATTCAACACCAGCCTCTCAGGCTGGCAGAGACAGGTCTCTGGAGAGGGGCACCGACGGTGGCATATCTGCCACAGCCACCATGCCAACTAAGAGTGGACGTGTGGTGAGATTGCCTGTGAAGAACAAGGACCATAATGGGATAGTGGTAAAGGCTAGAGCCCACTGGTGAGCCGAGTGCTAGCAACCTCTGGCTCCACGATCCTGAAACGTTCCCAGTGTGGAAATAAGTTTAACCAGGCCTCTTACTTGACTAAGAAGAAAGAGAAGAGAAAAGGGTGCTAATGCTGATGCTATGTGTTTTTAAATGTTCTAAGATAAGGAAAAACCTTCATGCCTTGTTTTGTCTGCGTGCAGATGTTAACCTGCTCCTTTCCGCCGAACCAGAAGCTGAGAACTGTTCCCAAAACATAGTGCTTTTTTCTAAATAAATAAACTGCTTACGTGCGACAAACGAAGGATCAACACCTTTCTGTTTCTCCCCAGGTTGCTTTGTCTGAACCCTGCATCTTTTCTCGCTGTCTAAAGTATAAATACGCTTGTAAATTTGTGGAGGTCAGAGTTCCTTTGAGAACTCTCCCTGTGATCACTTGTATAGTTTTAAATAAACCTAGATGGCTCTGCCAATTCTAATACAACCACAACGCGAAGTTTGATTTCTTCCACACCAGTTGAAGTAGCGCCTGATGAACATCCAAGTCGCTAAGAGGGAGCTGCCCGAGTAAAGGACAGGGATGTGGTATATGGGAGGTCCCTTGAAGGGGCCAGCAGTGGGATGACCCAGTCTCTCCCCGTGATGCCCTGCAGGTGCGGTTTGTGCTGGTGGGTAGTTGTAGATCTCCCTGCAAGCTGTGAGCTTGTGAGTTGCTGAATCCTGTTCCTAATAAAGATCAAGCTGTTTGCCCGCCCCGGTCTCAGCCGAATGGTGACTCGTGGACAGACCCCAAAGGCATGGAGGTCTGAGTGAGTGCCTCATCCCTGGGACCCATGCCATAGAGCAAGCACTATCGTTGGGCCCATCCCTGGCACTTGGTCTCATGTGAGGAGCCCACAAGTGTCCTGTTGGCGATTCGGTTGTGCCACAAGTATGAGCATGCCCGTCCCTGCTCCCCCTTCCCCATGTGCAGTAACAGAGCCCAGGGAGTGGCCCCCTGAGCTGTACGAGTTCACCCCATCCCCTTGCTGGTGGCGGGGGTGAGTGTGGGACAAGAGGACCATCAGGAAAGTCCACTCCTAGTGACCGCACCGTGCTGGGGAGCTGAGCTGTATCAGAGCAGCGGCAAGAGGAATGAGAGCTATTTCTCCCTGACAGAAGCAGGGCTGGAGGGTTCGGAGGCCATTGTAACTCTGGATTTGCAGATGGGGCTGAGGCTGAGCTGAGCTCTGTGTTCCCAGCCCCACCCCACCAGGCAGTGATCAGAGGGGGCTACTGTTTAACCGGGACCCCCTGCACCAGGGCGCTCACTGCTGTGACCCTCCAGCCAGGGCGGTCACTGCTTGGGCCACACGGACAAGGACAGACAACGCGCCCAAAGAGTTCAGGGGCTCAGGTCATCTGGGGTGGGAGCACCCCCAGGCCAGGCCAGGCCAGGCCAGGCCAGGCCAGGCCAAAGGCGTCCACAGCCCCCGCACTCAGCGCCTTGCCTGGGTGGGAGGGAGACCCCTGGTTGCCATGGAAAAAGAGCTGTTGTGCCCAGTGACATCACAATGCCCAGCCTCACTCTCAGGTACCGGCTCTTCCCAGTGCTCTCCCGCCCTTCGCCCGCGCCACTTGCCCTTCCTCGTCCTCGTGCCTCATCTCTGTTGGTTAGCTAGTTCCTTAGTTTAGCAGTTTGTTGGTTAGTTTGTTAGTTCTTTAGGTAATTTCTCAGTTCGTTAGCCAGTTAGATTGTTAGTTTGTTAGCTAGGTAGTTTCTTAGTTCATTAGGTAGGTAGTTTGTAGTTGATAGGTTGTTTGTTAGTTTGTTAGATAGTTCAATAGTTAGTTAGTTATTTCATTAGTTTGTTAGATAGTTGTTTGTTTGTTTCTTAGTTAGATTAGTAGTTCCTTAGGCATTAGTTAGGTAGTTAGGTTTAGTCCATCCTCCTATCCGGGCGTTGGAGGCGAGCACCAGTTGCAGACATGAATGCCCTTTCTCACTCAGCCGTGGGGGCGGCCCTGGGGACACGACACGGGTCCGTCCCGGGGACTTTTGGGAGATATGACAAGCTGTGAGTGGGGGCTGAGGTTGGGCAAGGGCCCAGCACTCGGCCCATGCCCCAGCCCTGGGAGCCTTCCTCCTGGCAATGGCCCTGCTGCCCTCTGCTCCCTTGCAAGGTGGTGCTCATACGGGCTCTGGGATCCCCATCCTAAAAGTGGTGCTCAGTGCCACCCAGCCTGACGCTCAGCCCTCATGTCCTCTCAGCACCAGATGCCAGCCTGGGCGCAGACGCATGGGCCAAAAGTAAACTGCCCCCCATTAAGGGGTCCCCATCTGTCCCCTCCTTTGGTCAAGTGCAGGAGAGGAGGGACCCTGCACCCGGTGAGTTTGGGACTGGTGTGAGCGGTGGAGGGAGTTGCATGGTTGCATGGGGGGGGGGACAAGGTCCTGCTCCCCGGACGGACTCCAGCGCGACCCCCGTGGAGGAAGGCCCTGCCCATGCAGCAAGCAGGGCTCCTGGCAGGTGCCCCCACATGTTGTGGCCCAGAGGGGCTGGTCGCCCTGCGCCCTGCAGCAGTGTGGGCCCAGCTGATGGGCGGCCCCTTGTCTCCCTGCAGGGCCGGGAGCCGTGTGTGTGGCAAGCGAGGTGAGGGGCCAGACGTGGCCGCACCCCACCGCTGCTGTGAGTCTTTCCCCTGCCCAGGGAGTGGGACAGGCAGCTGTGAGGGTGGGGGTCTCTCCCCAGGTGCCCCGTGCCCCTCCCAGCCCCATGCACCACATGGGACCCCGGGGGACAGTCTCTGTCTCCCACCAACTCCAGGGGACCTCCAAGACTAAAGGAGGGTCATGGGCTCATCCCCCGATCACAGGGACGTCCTTCCTGAATCTGCGTGTCTGGGGGGACCTGGAGCCGGGGACTCACTTGGGACAGGGGGTAACAACCAACCCCTGGGATCCCCGCGCCCAGCTCTAGGAGCCCTGCCCGGCCCCGGGGGGCCGCCAACCCTGCATCACGGGGAGAAGGGACCTTGCTGCCCAAGGGAGCCCATCGCCCCAGATGCTCTTTCTTTCCGCAGGAGAACAAACCCTGCGGCCGGTACCGCCAGCAGCAGGTGAGCGGGTCCCAGTGGGGCTGGGGGCTGTGCGGAGACCAAGTGCGCTGGCTGATGGCTGCACGGAGGTGTGGACCAGAGGAACAAGCCTGGGGCTGGGCTGCGGGATGTAGGGCGAAGGCAGGGCCAGAGGGACAGATGGGGCAAGAGGTGGCTCCGTGCGCAGACAGACGGGCAGTTTCATGAGGCCTCTCTAACCCACACGGTCCTGTTTCCTGCAGCTGGAGCTGAAGGCACTCAGGGCCTGCCTGGCTCAACAGGAGCAGGACGCAGCAGTCCTCCTGTCCCGGTAGGTGTGGGGCTGGGGGGCACCGGGCTGTTCCTGGGGTGCGGCGCAGGGCTCGAGGCCGAAGCCAAGGGACCATCCCTGCTTCTGCGCGAGTCTCTCCTTGGGGAAGGGCTGTTTTGTGGGATGGTGCCGCCAGTCTCCCTGAGCCCACAAATGTGCTTTGTCCCCACAGTGTTCGAGAAAGGGAAAAGCAGCTCCTGGCGAGTTGGCGGGGCGGGGGGAAGGCCAGCAGCAGTGTGGGGCAGGGGAGGGATCAGGCTGAGGCTGAGCTTGGCCAGTTGGGTATATCCCAGAGGACATGAAAGTGGGAAACAGAGTCCTGGCACCTTGAGTGTGGGGACAGGTGGGGCTGCCGGGTGCCTCGGGAGGTGCCGCTGTTGGGTGCCCTATATGCTCGGTGCAGCCATGGGCATGGTCTGACGGGCTGGGGTGATTGTGGTGCAGACTCAAGTGGAGGAGCTGCAACAGGAGAATCGCGCCCTGGTGCTGGCCCTCCAGGCACACAGGGAGCAGGGCCAGGCTCTGGAGGACAGCCCCACAGAGGTGAGTTGCTCTGCATGCCCCTGCCCAGGGAGAGGGGGAGTGTGTGCGCGTCTGTGTGTGCCAAGGGCAAGGCTGTGTCATGCTGTGCCAGGCCCTGCACTCGAGGAGCTGGGTGCTGCCCCAGTTCTATTGGTGGAGGGCATGTGTGTGCGGTGCTGGGCACTACATGAGCCTTGTGGGTGTCACACTGTGGGACCGGTGGGGTGACAGGTCTGGGTCTGTGCTGCATCGACCTCCCCTGCTTCATGGCTGGCTGTCCCCTCCCCCATACTCTGCCAGGTTGCCAGCACTGCGCCAGGGGCTTGCATTTTCTCCTCACTGCCACTGTTTTTTCACTTGCAACAGCCTCCTGTGGAGGGGGTCACGGAGGAGTGCCCGCCTGTTACCGTGGAGGCCAGCACCCAGGCAGAGGGCCCCCGCCACGAGCACGCCGGTACCCAGACCAGGGCCCTCTGCCTGGCCGATGCAGGCTGCCAGGGGGAACCCCTGGCCAGGACAGCGGCAAGCACACAAACAAAGGCTCGCCACTGTCCAAAAGGACTGGGGCACAGGGAGAGGTTTGATGCTTTTTATACTGCTAGTGTGTGGGGGTGCTGGGGGTGTCACATGCAGCGTTCCCGCTGCAGGGCAGGCTGGAAGGCTGGGAGCAGGGGTGTTTGCAGGTCAGGGAGTTCTTCGTCAAAGGGCCTGTTGGGTTTGAATTTAGTCCATGATCCATCTCTGACCAGTTACTTCTTGTGCAATCAGGCAGAAACGTCCCTTCCAGGGGGTTGAGGCCGGGACGCAGACCAGTGCTCCCCCCACTGTGGAAGCCAGCACCCAGGCAGAGGGCCCCCAAAATCAGGTCGCCTCCACACAGACAAGGGCCCTCTGCCTGGTAGACGTGGGCTGTGACCCCCTGCCCCTGTGGACCAAAGCCTTGCAGGGTCCAAAGACGAGAAGACAGGGGGAAAGGTATGATGATGTTCCTAGTTTTTGAGGTTTTTTTCTAAAGAAATGTTTCATGCTCCAAGCCAAATCTGCCAGCTCCGTGAGTCAGTCCAGAGCCATAAGTGGCCCTACAGCCGGCAAACACGATACTTTCGCTAGCATTAGGTTATGAGCGTGGGATCAGTAGGGGAGCTGAAGGAGGGCTGGAGCCAGGAGCCCGTTCCTGGTCCTGAGAAGGGTCTCGCAGGTTGGGAGAAGGACGGGGTGGGGGCCAGGAGCCCATGAAGGGAAGAGGTGAGTGAAGGGGTATGACTAGTGTGTCTTCAGTAAGTGCCTTGCCCGCAAGTCCCTCCTAGCGCCCTGAGTGTCTAGGTGAGGCAGGGCTGGGACAGGGGCGCTGCAGGCCTGGGCTCTCTGTGCTGGGAGCCGTCCCTGTTGTGTATGCCCAGACGGCAGCCAGGAACCAGACCTAGGCGCAGGCAGAACAGCGGGAGGAAGGGAGGTGGGTCTGGCAGGACACCCAGGGCCGGTCCCTGGTACAAAGGCAGTGATGGAGAGAGGGGAGGCCTGGGCATGGGGTGGTGGCAGTGGCTGGAGCCTGGGGGCTTGGGGTGAATGGGAGGTGACCAGTGTCTCTGCCTCCCACCTGCAGGGCTGGCACTGTGGCAGAGGGGAGGAGGAGAAGGTCGGGGGCAGCAAGGAGGTGAGTTTCCCCCCTGCACCCCAACCAGACCCAGGCCTGAGGGGCTGCCCCTCCACCAGCCCACATGATGATCGGGTGCCCCCCCGCCTCCAGGCCACTCAGGATGACCTGTGCCACCTCTCTGCCAGGGCCCTAGTGCCCTGCATGGACCAGCTATCTCCTGGGCTTGCCCCTCATTGCCCACCTCTGGGCCTCAGGACCCTGTTGGCAGCGGTTCATCCCGGGAATCAGAGCTTCTGGCCCAGGCCAGGCCCGCTGGGACAGAAAGCCCCACTGAGCCATGTGTGAGAGCCACGTCCTGCTCCCTGCTGGGGAGACACTCCTTTACCCCATGGTTGTTCCCGGGGGTGAGCAGAAGGACCCCACACTGAGCGTGCCCTGACTCTGCCCTTCTCCCGCAGGTTCCAGCTAGCCTGGCTGCTCCCATGCTTCTTCACCCTGAGGAGGTGAAGCCCTGCACTCCTCCCCTCCCCTTCCACCCCCGTCATCCCCTCCCTTCGTCCTCCCCTGCCCGATCTGCCGGGATGGATCCACGGGATGACAGCCTTGCTGCCTCTGCCTGTCTGAGCATGAAAGTGGCTTCTCACTCCTTGTAGTTTTCTGCAGCCTCTTCTCTTGTGTCCTTGCCTTGGGCCCGCGCACTCCAACAGACGGGCTTGGTAGTCCGTATGTTGAGATTGCCCCCTCACTCTCATGTAACCTTGTCACAGGCCTCCGTCCGACTCACCTCGGCACTGCCACTCAGGTGGCCCGGCGACATTCAAGCATCCAGTGTCACGGCGAACAGTGGAGCCTCGCCCATTGGCCAAGGGCTTGGCTGCAATGGGTGAAAAGTGGGCTTGCAGATGTAGGCACCCCCGGGAGCTTCTACTGGGACACTGCCAACTTGCTAGATGCTCTGTTCCCAGCCAGGAGGGATCTGGTGGTTTTCCCCAAGGCCAGCATGCCCAGGGAAGCAGTTCACACCCATCTGGCTTCTGCAGCATCGTTGCCTTACTTGGCTGGCCAGGATGAGCCATTTAACTTCCATTACCTGTTGAGCTCTGAAGTTGAACATAAAAGGCAGAAGCACAATGCTTGGGGTCTCAAGTCTCACCAGACACCTAAGAGAGAAGAAAAGACAAGATCGTCATGCCGACGTGTCACCAGGGGTAATGACAAGACCCAGGTCAGTCTGAACCTTGCTGTCGGCTAAACTTTTCTGTCTGGTAAAGGATCCAATTTTGTGTCTGGTAACGTACGTTTTATTCAGGGAGAAACTGTTTGAAGCACCTTCATCCAACAGCACATCGGGCTTGTAGTTAATTAGCTAAGGCGGTGTGGGGGAGGAGGTCTGGCTGACTGAATGAATGCGCGTGTGTGTGTGTATTTAGAAATATGAGCCACTGACCAGGTCTGAGACTACGGTTGGGTTCAGCCGCCCCAATTCTGCCTGACAGGGCAGTTTTGAAAGCAAGGCGGCCCAACTGGAACCTCGTGACCCAGTGGACAGGGCTTCCCCGTGATTTGGTCTTTTTCTTTCTGGCTATTGAATGAATGTTTGTGTGTGTATTTAGAAAAATGAGCCACTGACCAGGTCTGGGACTACGGCTGGGTCTAGCTGCCCTGATTCTGCCTACAAAGGTAGCGTCGAAAGCAAGAGGCCCAGCTGGAACCTCGTGACCCAGTGGACAGGGCGTCTGAGTGATCCTGTCTTTTCCAAACCCCTTGTCCCAGTAGCTTCTGCCGAGAGCAGGAGTGAAAGGATCCCTCTTGTGTTTCCCTCCCCATTTCCATTTTATGAGCCGGTGTCGGGTCAGAAGCCTTTTGTCTGGGCGGTGAAAATCTGCGGGGCAAGGCACTGAGCGGCCCGGACATCCTAAATAAGCCTCTCCTACGTCTCCCTGTGTGACTGAAAATGGGAACAAGTCAGTCTAAACAAGTTCCCATCCCCCATAAGGGGACTCCGGCGTACTTCATGTACACACACTATTCTCCCAAGGCTTGCAAGTACCTGGATAAGTGGAACTGGGATACTAGGGATGATCCCGTGAAGCATTTTCCACAGGAAGGAACATTTGATCGGGATAAAATAGTGCACTTAAGAGGGGCTTTAGAGTCCCGTGGATCCAAAACACCACAATACTAGTGGGACATGTTCTTTTATTGGTATGATGAAATGTCCAAAAGGCAGACAGAATCTCAAACTAGAAGTCTAAAAGACTCTCAAGAAAAATTAAAACAGCAGTTAAAAGCTGTTCGGGAGAAATTGGCTGCTCCCCCAAATTACACGCCAGCCACGGCTCCGATGTATCCAGCATTGCCCGGGGCACCCCCAACGCCAGAGCCAGCAGAGGATATCCTTGAGCTTTGTTCAAACCCTGCTCTCCTGGGACTCCCACATCAGCAACAACCGGTTCAACATCAGGCTGCAGCCCAGGTCCAAGAAGCCTTACCTCAACCACCGGATGTTCCCTGTCACAACCTCAAAGCAGGAGATCGGATCTATGTAAAGGTCTATCAACGGAAAAACGCACTTCAACCCAGATGGAAGGGACCTTTCCAGGTACTTCTGACCACTAATTCTGCTGTTCGTTGCCAAGGTCACCAAACGTGGACTCACGCCTCGCACTGCAAGAAGGTATCACCTCCTTTGGACCCCGAAGCAGCTGAATTCCAACCCAGGTTGGGACCTTTCCCTGAGGCCAAGGACAAAGACCCTCAGGACCTCACTCAGGCAAGTGAGGAGCATTAGGGTGCAAGTGCTAGTAACCTCTCCCCTGAACCCAACACCTCAGCCCAGCCGGATTCATCAGTTGAAGAACAAAGATATCATCTCCGGCCTCGAAGAAAGTGAATGCTTCCATTGGGAAGATCACCACCTCGATCAAGACCAAGAGCTGACGTTGTCAGTCCTTTAGGTAACCTGAGCCCAGAGGACGAAGAAAGACTTTGGCTGCCATCCTGGGTTTGGCTGGTAGTGTTCTTTTTCTTACTGGTGCTGGTTATGTTTGTTGTTGAAATTCTTTGTCCCTTCTGTATCTAAAAATAGCACTGATATCCTGATACATTACACCTGGGTATCTTAGTATCACCCAATGGGGGTGGGAGAAAAATTTGTACTTGCAGATCTCCCTTACGGTGACTCAAGCTGGAAATAAAAGTGACTGGTGGATATGACGAGGGAGTGAAGTGTACTCTGTCCAAGTTTGCAGATGACACAAAGCTATGGGGAGATGTAGACACGCCGGAGGGCAGGGAACAGCTGCAAGCAGATCTGGACAGGTTGGACAAGTGGGCAGAAAACAACAGGATGCAGTTCAACAAGGAGAAATGCAAAGTGCTTCACCTAGGGAGGAAAAATGTCCAGCACACCTACAGCCTAGGGAATGACCTGCTGGGTGGCACAGAGGTGGAAAGGGATCTTGGACTCCAAGATGAACATGAGCCGGCAGTGTGACGAAGCCATCAGAAAAGCCAATGGAACTTTATCGTGCATCAGCAGATGCATGACGAATAGGTCCAAGGAGGTGATACTTCCCCTCTATCGGGCGCTGGTCAGACCGCAGTTGGAGTACTGCGTGCAATTCTGGGCGCCACAATTCAAGAGGGATGTGGATAACCTGGAGAGGGTCCAGAGAAGGGCCACTCGTATGGTCAAGGACCTGCAGACCACGCCCCACGAGGAGAGACTAGAGAAACTGGATCTTTTCAGCCTCCGCAAGAGAAGGTTGAGAGGCGACCTTGTGGCTGCCTATAAGTTCATCACAGGGGCACAGAAGGGTATTGGTGAGTATTTATTCACCAAGGCGCCCCCGGGGGTTACAAGAAATAATGGCCACAAGCTAGCAGAGAGCAGATTTAGATTGGACATTAGGAAGAACTTCTTCACAGTTCGAGTGGCCAAGGTCTGGAACGGGCTCCCAAGGGAGGTGGTGCTCTCCCCTACCCTGGGGGTCTTCAAGAGGAGGTTAGATGAGCATCTAGCTGGGGTCATCTAAAACCAGCACTCTTTCCTGCTTATGCAGGGGGTCGAACTCGATGATCTATTGAGGTCCCTTCCGACCCTAACATCTATGAAGCTATGAATCTATGAAACCCTCCCATGGGACCCACGGGCCCACCCCCAGCCAAGTAACCCTTCTGCTTCCCTGCAGCCCCAGACAGGAACCCCATCCATGCCAGGCTGGATCTGACCCATGCACCTATTACTACCTTCCTCTGCCTGACAGATGGGACCCATGAGGCCACCCCAGCCCAGTATCGCCATCCACCCTTCAATCCGATCCATGGGCCCAGTATTCCCCCAACCCCGTCCTCCTCTGACCAGGGCAGTGGACACCTCCCACCCCGCTGCTTCCACTTACCTCCATGTACGTGCTGACAGCATCACCCAAGGGATCAATTGACTCAATGCACAGATGATTTGTGGGTTCATTCTGGGGAAGTGACAAATCCCAAAAAGAAGCCAGGAGTCCTGAGCCACAGAGCCTTCCTCTCACCCCTTCCACCCCTTGCCCTCCTTCCCTCAGCTAGAAACAGGACCCAGGAGTCCTCCCAAACCATGCCCCTCACTATGGCATGCTGGACAGCACTCCTTTCGAAGAGCCAGAGCAGGGCACAACCTGCAAGTCCTGGTCCTCACGCCTGCTCTGCTCTAACTCACTTCCTTCCCAGAGCAGCGAACCCGACACAGCCCCGTTCCCATCCCCTGGGTCCATCAGGCTCCCTGCAGGTCAGCTCAGCAAACATCACATGGGCTGTCTGCCCCCCTGGCTAGGAAAGAAAAGGGCCCTGAGATAAGTGGGGTGAAAGGAGTGTCCAATCCCTTCTCCTTCCCCAAAATGCCAGGATCCAACTCCCCACCCACCTCCCTCCACTAACAGCAGCTCAAGGTCCTGTGCTCCCACCCAGGGCAAGGGCAATGTGCTCCCACCCAGGGCAAGTCTGCGCTCCCCGCCCCAGCTCTCCCCTGCATGGCCGAACCCACAGCGCTCCCAGGGCCACAGCTCCAGCCTCTCCCTGACTTCTTCCTCAGTGGCCAGCCCTCACTCCTGGATTCCCAGCCTGTCTCCCCTTTGCCTCAGCCCTCACATCCTGATCAGCCCCCTGCACCCTCAGGCCCTAGCTCCTCCATACTCACCCTCTCCCCCCTGCCTGGAAGCCCCAGCCCCACATCTGACAGCCTGCACATCTGCATGGTGAGGGCATGGCTCTCAAGGCTGAAGCGCCCCAGGCACTTGTGAGCATCCTGGTAGGGCAGATGGATTTGTTTCAGCCACGTTCTCCTCCAAATCGGACTTGGTGATCTGGTGCAGAATGACACTAATTCTACAAGGCCGTGAAGTAATGAATCTTGCAGCATTTCATGTTGAGCAAGATAACGGAGAATACCAAAGAGCGGTGGTTCCCCTACTGTAACGCACTTTTTTGATAGTAAAAGGTCTCTCTCTAAAGTACTCTATTGCTCACATATGATAGTGGATTTACATGATTCTGCTTATACACTTTTAAAATATTACACGTTTATAGCTAGATAGTATCAAGAAAATCCTGAGCCTTACAGTAGAATAGGGTGAGTCCTACCTGGATCTTGTCCATCATCAGGTATGAAAGGCCAGCTTCTTCCTCCTCTTCACCCTCCCCCAAATCTGAACCTCCATCATCTTCATCTTTATTTTCTTTGTACTCTCCTGGTGGACCAGCTTCATCTTCATCTGCTTCATCCTCCTCATCCCCTTCTGAAAGGCAGGTAAATTAATTCCTTACAGCTTTGTTTAAACCTCAAAGGCTTGTTTGTAAACTCATCTTAAATGAGCTTCTGAAATCTGACTCAATTCAGCTACAAAACCTTCTCCAGAAATCTTTAAAAAAAGACAGGACTAGAAGTAACATCCCACTTTTTCCTCTTTCTACAGGAAGAGAAAACACAGAACTGAATGTGCCACAGCATCGAACATGAGATGATGGGTACGAAAAAAAAAAAAAGCTTTTGGTACCAGCAATAAAATAACTGCTTTTATATAGTTATATCTCAGTGTAAAGATGTGTACTCACGTTTTCCTAAGTGCAGCTCTCCTTTAACTGTGCACAGCATCCATGACTACTCTCTTTGCAAGTGCATTGCCTGCCCCCCAGCATTACCCAATAGGAGCAGTATGTGATACTGGCCTTCACCTGACACACGTAGCTGATTTGTGCTCCGGCAGTTCCACAGTCACTTTAGTCTCAATTTGATATTTAGATACTGACTGAATGGCATAACTAATGACTGCATGTTTAGAGAAGTCACCCTCATCATCTTCATCTTCTGAGTTGGGGGCTTCATTACCT
Organism: Alligator mississippiensis; assembly: GCF_030867095.1. Taxonomy (NCBI): domain Eukaryota; kingdom Metazoa; phylum Chordata; order Crocodylia; family Alligatoridae; genus Alligator; species Alligator mississippiensis. The sequence continues at coordinate 466,230,373 of NC_081824.1, read as the reverse complement.
TCCTGATCAAATCAATCTAGGTAGGTGATCTCCTGAAGCAGCTCAAAAATCCTTTCCCTGTAATCCTTCAGGTTTGTGATGGCACAGCTGAAGAAGTCCAGGTCTTCAAGTTTTTAAGATTTTGCTGAAAATGAATTAAAATTGCTCACTGAGATGAAATAACTACTTGGTACGTCCAATACTGCAGTGCTGCCTCCTATATGTCACTGACTTTGCTGGCTACCTCCCACCACCTCTTCTCCGTTGCTGTTTCCCATTGTACAGAGCTCATTTAAAAAGTCTTCGTGCTGACAGTCAACATCCCTTCCCCATAAGATCAGACACTCTCTCTACATTCCCTTTGAAACAGGTTTGATCCACTTTCCATCCCATTAAAATGTGTGTCTTTGCTTCTGGATGCCCCAAAAGTACATGTGTCTTCAGGAATATGATCGTATAATCACCCAGGGAGATGCAAAGCTCTCCCATTCTCTGAGGTCGGCACAGCCAACTGTCCCAGCGCCGATCCTGCCATGCCTGGTGCACAGACAACTTTCCATGGCCTGAATGGGGCAGCTGTGGATGTGACGACAGAGGTAATCCTGCTTAGACTAGATCTGGGTTCTGCAGTCCATTGTAGTCACGAGTCGGCCTGTGTGAGAAGGAAGCTTTGGAGCCACCTCGGAGATTCGGCCATAGGGTATAATGGGGAATGAATGAAATATCGACAGCTTTGTTGTTTTTTGCCTGATTTGGTGAAGCTCGCAGGGGTGGTAGCCCCTGTTGAGAGCATGAAGCCTGCCACGTTTCAAGAAAATCGGTGCAGGGGCTCGGGGGAACTGCACCCCACATTCTTGAAAGCAAAACTCATGTCACGTGTTACGCCACAGCGGGGTGAAAGCTGCAGGGGCGGTAGCCTTGCCGAGGCCATGAAACCTGCCAAGCTTCAAGACGAATGGTGCAGGGTTTTGGGGGGAACTGCACCACGAGCTGCTGACAGGCAAAACTCGTGACATAGATGACCGTGTGTGTTAAGGTGCAGCGGGCTGAAAACTGCAGCGATGGTGGCCCCTGCTGCGGCCACGAGGCCTGCCAGCTGTCGAGGAGATCGGCGCAGGGCTTCTGGGCTCGGGGGCCTGCACCTCTGGCTGCTGACAGGCAAAACTCGTGACATGGGTGCTTGTGCAACTGCATCTGTTTTGAGGCATGGGACCTGGGATCACCGCAGGCCTGGCTGCTACCAGTTACCAATTAATCATGATTCCCTCAGGGACCAGCTCAATACACAGCACCAAGAACAATCCACTGCCCCAAGACAGATGCCATCAGTGCACTTAACAAAAGATGAAGCCTCTTCAGACAATCTACAGGAAAACCGGTCTCAGTTCTGCGCATCTCCATTTGATTTTGTAAGCATGAGTGCCTTGAGGCTGGCCACAACCAAAATGGCTCAGGATTAAAAAGTTAAGAGAAAATGTCAAGATGCCGTTTCATAGACACCTTGTTGTAAAAGGAAGAGCACTGGAAAAAAAGAAAATAAAACCCCATAATTTCAAGCTGGCTCCTACGTGTCTGGTTATTCCTTAAAACTTGATGTTTTTCCTGGTTGTTAATCCATTTCTTGAGATGTTCCAAACCAGATAACCCCTGGTCACTGGGAAAGGTAATTCATTTAAACTGAAACTGTTTGTATAACAGGATTTTCCCTGTCACTTATGGCTTGGGACCCTCTTCATTTACACAATTAAAAGAATGCTTTAAAGAGGCTGGACTAAGGGGATAAGAAAGGTGTAAAGCAGCAAACAGGGTGCTTCAAGAGAGAAAAATCTCTCTGACACCACCCGCTGTTGTTCCCAAGAAGCTGGCAGAAACAGATCCTCTGCCTTCAAGGATCGTGCTGGGAACTTTGCTTGTCGTCAGATCACCCGAGTGCCTGGGAACAGTGACACCCCAGCTCTCACTCCCTCTTTCTCTCTTTTTCTTTTTTGTCTCTAGGCATAGCTTTCTGAACCTAAATTGTATTAGTTAAGCGTTGTCACAACCCAAGGGTGTGATTTTTGTTTGCGTGTGCTTCGGCACTGCTAAATTGTTTCCCGCCACTCGGAGCTTTCTTTGCCGGGTGCATTTCTGGGCTGCAGAGGGGAAATGCACGGTGCAAAGGAGTTCCCGCCACCCGCATGCAAATTTGTGTCCCACTATTGGCCAGTTCTAAATTATTCCCACGTGGTGGCTAGTGATTGGCTTGCTAGCCATATAAGAGGCTTGAGCGGTTTCTGCTCAAGTTGGAGGACTCCACAACCATCTGGAGAGAGAAAAAGAGAAAGAGGAGGGCTTCACGTCTTGTGAAGATCTCTAAGCGCTGAGGAGCCTATCGGACCCAGTGCGTGTACCTTAAGAAAGCTATAGGTGTCTGATCAGCCTCTAGCCTCTCCCCGTCGCCGAACGATCCCTCGACGAACCCCTCCCTGCGCGCAACATGGAGCCTAGCTAACTTCGTGTGAGTGTATTCAGAGCTCTTTGCTTCGAGTTATTTTCTTCGGTTGACACGACGGGCTTGCGGGTTTAGAGCCTTCAACCGGATTGGGCTAGAAGGTTCGCGTGGAAGGAACTCTAGTCCGCCTCTCTTCTTTTCTGTCTGTAACCGCAAATCACGCAAGTTTTCCTGCCTGCACCGCGACCATCTTCGGTGTAAGTAAAATAATCTTAATCAACCACTAAGCTTCCGTGCCTAATTCTAGCGCGCCGCCTGCATTTCCCGACCCAGCGTGTCCGGGCTGCTGGCCACAGCCCGCTGCACACCCCCGAGGGCCTCGGACCGCTCCCGGCCCCGCACAAGCTTCAGCTAAGTTTCCCCAAATACTCAATTAAGCCAGGGTAATATTGTAATTGTTTTGTTTGTTTTCCCTTGCATGTCTATTACTACTAGTACCATTATAAATTTCATATGCTTCACAATAAATAACTTTTATAGTCAAACTGGTGGTAACCAGGTGTATTTTTCCTTCTCTACTTCCCTTCCCCACTTGCTCTGCAGCAACGCTTCTTTTACCTAAGCCAAAGATCCCTGTGAAGCCCAGAAATACTGCGGGGTCCACTCATCAAGAGGCTACCACTAGTAGGACAGTTAGGGCAAAAGATTGGGACGTGCTGAGTTTGACACACATAAGGGGATCAGCTTGTATAGGCTGATGGACCCACTTTGGCTTAGGCGTGCCCTAATGAACTGAAAGCTGGCCCGTGAGGGTGTCAGCTGGACACCCAGCCGCATTCAGAGGGATTCTGTTCACTGAGTGCTGGTGTCTGACTGCAGTGTAGTGTTACCTTAATGAACTGATTCCTGGCACATGAAGGTGTCAGCCTGTACATGCTGACAAACCCGGCCAGGTCAGGCGTGTCATGTTAGTGTGTGTGTGTGTGTGTGTGTGTGCGCGCGCGCACTTGACTGATTTGGAGGAACCCAGCCCCACTGAAACGGAGTCCTGCAAGATAGCTCCATTGGGGGTGAGCACTTGCAGAAGGCAGAAATACAGCTCCATATAGAAACACAAGTAACACAAGCAGCACATTGATAGAATTGCAGAGACCCTAGAAATGTACCCCTAATAAATGAGCACACCCCAAAGTGACAGGCAAATCTGGTAACAGCTGGGATTCTGGCTGGAAATCCATTTTGGGCCACCTCACACCACCTGCGCCAGGCAAGACACTGGTCATCAATTCAGTCTGTTATCTCAGCCCAAATGCTGGGTCCTTAGTCAAGCATGTATACTTAGTAGCATGGGAATGGGGGGCTGTTAGTTGGCAGCCTGGCATGAAGAAACCAGGCTCTGGTCTGGGCCAGACTAGTCAGTGGTGTCCGGGAGAGTCCCCCGGTGCCATAGAGGCATGGTGTGGGGTGGCCCGAGAAGGATTTCCATCTCTAATCCCAGCCCACAAGAAATTCCTTCCTTGAGCCTGTCTACTTAGTACAGTGGGGATGGGGGAACTGGCCCAAACAGTATTTCCAGCCATAACCCCAGTCCAAAACCAGGTCCTTATTTGGGTCCATGTACTGAGTACAGTGGGCATGGGGGGCTGTCAGTTGGCAGCTTGGCACGCAAAAACTGCACTTTGGGCCAGGTGAGACTCTGGTTGGGGGGTGTGGGATAGTATCCAGTGCCAGAGGCATGGTGTGGGGTGGTCCAAGGAGGATTTCCTGTCATCAACCCAGCCCAAAACCCAGTTCCATATTCAAGCCCATATACTTAGGACAGTATTTGTGGAGGCTGTCAGTTCTGGGCCTGGCACAGCCAAACCATGTCTTCAGTCAGGCAGGACAGCAAGGGGATGTAGCTCAGTGGTAGAGCACATGCTTTGCATGTATGAGGTCCTGGGTTCAATCCCCAGCATCTCCACTTTTCATGGGGCAGCAGGGCAGGCCGTACAAAGAGAGGCTAGAAGGCCTGAACTTATTCAGCCTCCACAAGAGAAGGCTGAGAGGGGATCTGGTGGCAGTGTACAAACTCACCACGGGGGACTGGAGAGAATTGGGGGAAGCTCTGTTCCCCCCAGGGTTACTAGGAATAACACCCTCCAATTATTAGAGAAAAGGTTCAGGCTGGACACCAGGAAACATTACTTCACACTTAGGGCTGCCAGGCTCTGGAATGGGCTCCCAAGGAGGTGGTACTCTCCTACCTTGGGCATCTTCAAGAGGAGGCTGGGCAGATATTTGGCTGGGGTGATATGATCCTGGCAACCATTCCTGCTCGAGGGAGGGAGTCGGACCTGATGAGCTGTTTAGGTCCCTTCCACCCCCAAGTACTATGGCTCCAGTCAGGGATGACCAGGAGAGTCCCCTGGTGCAACAGGGACATGCTGTGAGGTGGCCCAAAACAGATTTCCAACCATAATCCCAGCCCAGGATCCAGTTCCTTACTCAAACCCACATACTTAGTACCGTGGCTGGGGGGAGCTGTCCGCTGGCATCCTGGCAGGGCCAAACCACGAGTTGGGCTAGGCAAGCTGTGGTCAGGGATGTCCAGGGGAGTCCACTGGTACCAGAGTGATAGCGTGGGGTGGCCCAACAAGCATTTCCATCTCTAATCCCAGCCCAAATCCCAGTTCTTTATTCAGACCCCTGTAGTTGGTGGCGTCTGGGTGGACGATCAGCTGGCAGCCTGGCACAGCCAAACCGTTTCCTGGGACGGGCAGGACTCTGCAGAGATAACCAGGAGAGTCCCATGTGCCACAGAGGCATGGCGTGGGCTGGCCCAAGAAGGATTTCTAGCTGTGATCCCAGCCCTAAATCCAGGTCCCTATTTGGGGCCATATACTCAGCACAGAAGCTGGCATGCTGTCAGTTCGCAGTCTATCACGGGCAAGCCATGTTTTGGGTCGGGCAAGACCGGTGAGAGACGTCCAGCAGAGTCCCCGATGGCACACAGGTCTGTCATGGGGTGGCCCAAGAAGGATTTCTGGCTATAATCTCAGCCCAAAAACTAGTTCCTAACTCACGCCCGTATACTTAGTACAGGGGCTGGGGGGTGTCAGCTGGCAGCCAGCACGGCCAAGCCGCACTTTGGGCCAGGCAATGCTGTGGTCAAGGTGCTCTGGGACAGTCCCCTGTGGCGCCAACAGGCAGTTTGGGGTGGCCCAAGAAGTATTTTGCCCCATAATCCCATCCTAATCTGACCTTTATTTAGGGCTCTATATTTGATACAGAATATTATTTTACGTATTTGTTAGCCAATATGTAATGAAATTCTATTTAAAATGTGTAATTCATTAACAACAAGCTTTGATTGGGTCTAGATTAGCATTGAAAAAGGAACTGGGAATACGCAACCACCTTCAGCCTGGTAGGCGGGATGGAGGAACCGGGGCCCCGCAGGCAGCTTTGGGCTTCTCCTCAGCCCCCAAAAAAGCAGCCTGAGATTTATTTATTTTTAAAAGGATTTTTACCTCCCCAAAATCTCACCCCCAACAACCAAGAAATGCATGGAGGGCGAATTGCAGCGGGTGACCCAGACTCAGAGTTAACCGAAGAAAAGGGAAGGGGAAAAGAAAAGAAGTTGTTCACCTCCATCCAGTGCAGGAAACACACCGACTTTCAAAAACAAGAATACTATATAGCCAGTCACAGTAATGACAATACTATATAAAGAATAATTATGATATAGCAGTACTGCAACAATAACGATCAGCTGATGCCCAGCCCAGCCGGGTTTCTAGCGCCCATTCAACTGTTTTAAAAGAAGCTGGATATGCAGAGCGCATTTTGCAAGCCTAACAGATTTTAAAAATCATTTCACTAATGTTATGATAATAATGTTAAAAATCATCTTATTAACGTCATGATGATCATGCACCGCTAGAATGAGAAATAATTAGTAATATGTAAACGTAGTTTAATTAGTGAATAGCCACGTGTAAAAGGTAACACTAAGCACCCGGAGGAGCAGAGGAGGGGGCTCCCGGGCTTTTTGGGACTGGGGTCGGGAGGGAAGGAGCAGGCGGCTCCGGGGCTCCCGCACGCCGGCTCGGGGCACGTGCAGCGCCGTGTGGGCGGGCGGGCAGCTCCGCGCTGCCTCCCCGGGCGCATCCTGAGCCGCTGCCCGAGCCCGGAGCTGCGCCCCGCCCCCGAGACAGAGCCCCGCGCTCCTCCGCGGCCGCTCCCGCACTGCGGGTCCCGCGCACGGCGCAGGCGCGCCCTCGCCCAGGCCACGCCCCCCGGGCCGGAGCTCCGCGGGCCAACACAGCCGCTCCGCACTGCGCCTCCCCGGCACGTCGCGGGCGCGCCCTCGCCCAGGCCACGCCCCCCGGGCCGGCGGGGCGGGGGCGGGGCCAGGGCCAGGGAAAGGGCGGGCGCTGCTTCTTTCATACCGGCGTTCATTGGTGGACAGGCGCTGCGCGTCGCAGCAGCTGATTGAGTATGGCGGACGTCCGTCAGGGCTGAGAGCTTTTAAATATGACTGTAGGCCGCCCTTATCCGCCACGCGGTCGGGGGAGTGCGTTGCGGGCGGTTGCGGGGTTGTGCTCCGCGGGCGCTGGGCACGGGGCGGGTTCAGGCATGCAGACGGAGCGGTGCAGTGTGTCCCCAGCACCCGAGTGTCCCCAGCCCTGCTGCCGCGGCGCGGCTGTGCTGGGGGGGAAGGCGCCTTTCTCAGTCCCAGCACACGTCACGCGGGGGTGAAACGCAGCCAGAAGACGTGGCTGCCAGAGCCTGGTGCCATGGTCGGGACAGGGCCAGGCTCTTTGGGACCCGCTAACCTTAGGGCCGGATTCCTGAAGCCAATTTTTACTCGGGTTTGATGCTGCAGCAGGGTGCGCAGCGCCCAGGGGTGCCACGCTCGGGGTGGGTGCCATGTCAGCGCTGCACGCGCAGTTCCTGACCTGGGCTGTCGTGTGGGAGCTCAGTTCAAATCGGTCTGAGCCGTCGGGATTGTCCCCGTGCTTCGTAGCAAGAACATTTTTTTTTTCCAAGTCAAAAATTGGAGTGAAACGAGTGTTTTCTGAGGGGGGTTGCTCTTGAGCTAGAAAGATGGGAGGCTGCTGGCTGAGTCGCTGCTGTGGAAACCCCGGTTGCTGCGGTGCGACGGGACAGGACTGCTGCAGCTGAAAGCTGGCCCGTGTTGGGGAGCTGTTCAGATGTCGGCTCCTGCCAAACTTGCGGCCTCGCCTCTCTCTAGACTAGAGTTCATCACGGAAGCGGGAAGGTAACCAGTGACGGTTCGAAAAGACAAGCACAGCGCAGCGGCGCGTGTCTGTAAGGAGGCTGCGAAGCGACACTGCCCTCAGCCGGGTCTGCCGCTTCTCTCGTGTTGAAACCGAAAGGTCCAGCGAGGCGCTCAGCCGTGCTGCACCGGAGCAGCAAGCGGGGAAAATAAACATTGCCATTACACTGAATTTGTTATATTCAAGATTTGCTCTCCACTTCCATGATTTGAAAGAGACCCCCTTGACTCTTAACCGCTCGCTCCAAAATGCGCGTGCCAGTGTACCCCCGCCGTACAGGGGCTGTTTTGCTTGTGCGTTGCTCAGGGGAAAGCTGCTTTTAAGGGAAGGAGCCATGGCTTCAGCGTACGACCCCTAACACAAGCATTGCTATTAATGAGGAACTTGAAGCCATACCATGAGGCAAATCACAGATAGTACTTTATGCTCTGAGAAGGTTGATTTCACAATTTATGCAACACAATTTTATTTTAAGAAATACCATAAACATCAAAAACACGATAACTATATGTATAAGGAACAATACTCTGAATGCACTTCTTTAAAACAATTACAATTACAACTAACTATATAATTTGAACCAGAAAATTGATTACTATATTATACTTCAAATCCTACAATTCCAAGAAGCCAATCACCTAAATATGGTTTCATTCCTCAGTAGTACAATTCAATGGGCTGGCCTCAGCAGTACGGTTCAGTGGGTTGGCCTCAGCAGTACGATTCAATGGGTTGGCCTCAATACTGATAGGACTAAGTCCCCTTCCTTCAGTCCCACTCGGGCGCTCCACGGCTTCAGCGTGAACAGTTGTTCTTGTTCACGGAGAGGGTGGTTCAGGTGACCAGTCTGATCCGGCCTACGCTTGCGATTCTTCCTTCGTTGTTCTGCAAGTGAGGTTACCTCCAAATTGGGACTGTATGTTACAGTTTTTATTGGGTGAGTTGCCGTTTTGGGTCCCTCCTACCCAAACCTGTCACTATTCCTAATTTGGGCTCGGATCTTACTCCACAGGTTTTTGCTAGGCGGTCAATTTGTCTTCTGCAACGGAAATTGTCCACTGACTATTTAGTTTATCTTAAATTTTGCTTTGGAAGATTTTCCATACTGCTGCAGTGACCTTTCAACCCCCTTTCAAAAGGCCTCGAGGGTTTTGATCTCTCGCAATGTTTGCTTAAGGGTCAGTTTTCTGGTCCTTAGGATAACTTGTTAAAGGTAAGACCTAGAGGAGCCAAGACTTTAAGCACGTTCGTTGTAAGGCCAGGTAAAACAATGAACCTAGATAAGAAAATGAACCTTGCCTTTTTCTAAACTGGATAATGGGCAGCTTTTACAAGCATTCAAACTATTACATTCAATATGACACAGCCATGCACTTGTGTTTGGTCACAGCTATGAACAGTTTTCTGGGGGACAGGAGTAAACAGTGGATGTGGAAATTCACTTTTCACTTATAATACAAATATCGGCAATTCCTCACACCCTTTTCATATTGAATACTTGGAACAAAAGGTTCTAGACCATACCTTTTTCCCGAGGTAGGACCCTGGGCTGGTCTTCAGGAAGGTCCCCGGGCTGGACCTCAGGCTGGTCCCCAGGCTGGTCTCCCAGCTGGTCCCCGGGCTGGCCCCAGGGCAGGTCCCTGGACTGGCCCTTGGGCCGGTCCCCCTGTTGGTCCTCAGGCTGTTCCTCGGGCTTGTCCCCCGCCTGGTCCTCGGGATGGTCCCTGGGCTGGCCTAGATACACCAATTTATTTGGAGCTAAATGAGGCGAGTGAAAATGGCTGTACCAGTCTTAGTTACATGTGGACATTTTATGAAAATAAGCCACAGAAATGAAATTTGATAACAATTGTTTACAAATATCATCTCTCTCTCCTCCTTTTCTGATTCTTCTCCCCCACAACTGGAATCTCTCTTCTCTCTCTCTTTATCTTAACTTTATGGAGTAAAATCAACTCCATATCCTGTTCAAGAAGTTTTAACCTCTACCTTTCTGCTGGCATTTCCCCCAGAGTCTAACTCCATCGACACTTCTCTTTTTTTCCAAAGCCTTCTTTAAAACCCACTTCTCTAGAACTCCTCTTACCTTCTTAGGGCATGGCTGCAGAGCACTTTAAAAAATGCCTGATTGTCTGACAAATTACCTTCATTACATGAAGGTGCAGACTAAGGCGCTCCAATGCAAAGTGCTTTCATTAACTTCTGTTAGGACACGCGAGGAGCAGGGCTGGGCTGAAGCAGCTTGGCCTTGTTCCCGGTGCAGTCTATGGGATGGAAGCAGGGAAGCAGGGGCGACACGTAGGGAATGCACGGGGGTGCACTCCCTGTCATGCCATGCTCCCTGTGTAGCCGGTGGGCAGGGGAACAGGTGGGAGCACCAATGCCCGCCCTGCGAGCGCTGGCCAGGGAGCAGGGCTGCCAGCTAAAATGGCCGCGCTGCTTCTGGAAGTGGTCACCAAGTTCCAGAAGCAGCGTGGCCACTTTTATGGTGATTGAGATCGGGGCCCCCACAGCCAGCAGGATTGGCCACCGGGGGACACCACTACCCCTAACCAGTGGGATCGGCCGTTGGAAGACCCCCCCTGGTTGCTGACTGGTATCAGGGGGACACGTGCCCCCCCTTGGCTCAAGAGGCACCAGACACCCATGTGGGGAAGGGAGGGGAGGGAGATCTGTGTGGGGTTTGCCCGGCCTGTGCTGGAGGGTTGGGCTGGTAGATTGGACCCCGTCCTCCCCCAGAGGTGGGGGGCCTCCAATCCACACCCCCCACGCACACACACTCCAGTGCAGGATGGGCAAACCCCAGAATGGTCTTCCCTCCCCTTCCTTCTCCCACTCCCATCCTGAGACAGCATTGCACCTGGGAGGGGATGGGGGGCGGGGGGTTAGGGGAGAGAGGCTGTATAATTGTAGCCTCCCTTGCTGGATTGGCTCCAAGGTTAAGATTGATCTCCTACTCTTCTGACCCAGAAACGAATTTCTCCTGGGTCAAGAGAGTCAGTCTATCTCATGGTGTTTTCTGTGAAGTGCCATGAGTTAGACAGGGGAGCTGCACGTCTGTCAGAGCCCTTTGGGATATCTATTGTCCCAGCCTTGTAGTCTAATCTACATGGGTGGAGGCTGCACAGAGTCCTCGTGGGGGGTCTGTAGAGTTCAGGCTGCATACAGAAAGCTCCGTCTACATGTTCCTCACTAAATAAATCCCTTACAACAATTACTCGGCACCGAGTCTTACATGTGCTCACGGAGAAGCATGATGAACTTTTGAAAGAATAAGTTGTTCAGCTTTGTATAAACACGAGCAAACCCGATGGACACATAAAATAAGTTATCGCTATCAAACAGTTCCTATCACACTCTCAAATGAGACACTGACCCGCCCTCTCTGCACTCCCTGGCGCACAGACAATTTAATGTAATTACTCTCCGTTATTTCAAGATTTGGATCATTTCGTTCCCATTCAAGTGAGATGTCTGTTACTCAAAGTTTAAGAACCTTTTTCAAATATGACTACAAGAAATAAATGCAAGAACAAAACCCCTGGGAACTTGTGCTCACTTTGAACAACAGTTGGATCGAAACATAGACCTGAACATTTTCTTGGCCCACTGGAACCAAACCCAGGACACAACCTCATTAGACACCTATCAGCAACCTTGGAGATCTGAATGTTTTTGGGGCTGAAGAAAAAAGCATTTGTGTTGTATGCAATGCGCCTTTTCTCCACATTGAAATGCCTGAGTTTATCTGGCGGTGTGCCCAAGTTCAAAATCACACCTTCTGTCTGGAACATCCACCCGGTCAAGTTTATGGGGTGAAATCCTGCTTTGCTTTTGTATCCTCTATTTCATATATCGTTTCCTTTCACTTCTGTGCCAAAGCTAGACATTAGCACATTGCACCAGGTCTGAGAAGCATACCTGGAAAGTGATTTTCCTCAGGAAAGTTTCTAACTGGGTTAAGGACCATGTGTCCATTTGACACTGGCCATGGCATTCCTGTATTGCCACAACTCACCATTGTTTCAGCAGGTCTTTGACCTGTAACGTCAATTTTCAGTCTGTCCTTGGATGCCAGCAGCCCATCACCCAAATAGGACAAAACAGTCACACGCACTTCCTGTGCCATGGTGCTCACTAGCAAGAGACGCTTCATGACAAAAAGACTTTTGCCTGAAGCTGCCTTGGGTCAGAGCACAGTAACGTCTGATGAGATTTTCCTCTTTGAAAGGGGAGAACTAGGTGGAGGGCAGCTTTGGCATACTTTGAAGGTGCTGAAAATCCAAAGGCAGTTTGCCTCTTGGCTGCTGCTCTCACTCTTGCGTGCTGACCAAATTCTCCGAAATGCCAAGTGCCCAGTTTCCGATCCGCACGACCAGGCCTGTGATTGCACCTGCGGATTTGTATTGCAACCCACTCTTGACCTGCTCTCCCAGGAGGGATTCACCGGGGACAGAGCTAGAAAACCCAGGAAGTCTACAGGGCCTGGTCCTGTTGTGTAAGTGATATCAGGATTAGGCTCTGGCAATATAACTGTTGGTAACATTCACGCCCCAAAATGCAATTCTTTAGTGAGGTTTGGGAGATTAGGCAGTGATAGCTTGAGAAAAAATACAACTTGCTCTCATTTTCGACAGTTCCCGCTGAAACTTAACGAGGAGCTGTCCTGCCTCTTGTAACTGCTCGGAGCCAGGCATGTTTTTTTCTAGGTATGCCACCAGTTTCTTCAAGGTGTTGAAACTCGGTGGCTCCCTAAAATCCTCTGACTTGTACTGCAGCCAGATGGTAAAGAGCAGGACTAGTGGGCTGAAAACAAATACATTGACAAAATCCGGTTATAGTCAGGCTTTATCACAGTGATATTTGTCATTCAAACCTGTATCAGGTAGATGAATATATCCCTTCTGCTGTGAGCCAGCAAGGAATTGTGATCTGGGTGCCGTTTTACCTAATCATGGTCTGATCTCACTGACACACATTTTACCATTCCTAATTACTGATCCAAACTAGTGAATGAATACTGAATTGTATCCTCAAGATGCAAAATATAGGACAATTATAACTATTTTTTAGCTATATCAACATCCTCCAATTTGGTCCAGTATTATGGCAAACAAGTAGAGGAGACACAGGCAAAACACGAACTTCCTGCCCCAAACCCAACCTTTACATAACACAAATCGCCTGGCTTTTCTCGCTTTCTACTTTTCTTGCTACATTTGGGCCACGTTTTGCAATGTTGCATGCTTTGTTTGCTCTCCCAGAAATGATTGATCCACAAATAAAAGACTACATCTGTTCAGTTTTGCGGCAGCATCCCAGTCTGGCAATTCCTGTAGGCATCATACAGTTAATTCTTTCTTTATACAAATAAGGCTGGCTGTATCTCTCTCTCTCTCTCTCTCTACCTATCTGGATTTCTAGCTAGATAGATAGACAGATAGAGCCAGATAGAGAGATACAGCCTATGTGGATGGATGGAGAGAGAGAGAGAGAGGGAGAGGGAGAGGGAGAGGAGAGAGCGAGCGAGCTGATTACGTTTACCACATCCTCTGAATCCTGACTGAGGTTTTGCTGTACAGCAGAAAGCCACACTTACTTCCCAAGTTCTTGTCTGGCCTGGCTGGCAACTCCTGCTGCTCTTGGGATCTCCAGGTGTCCATGCCTAAATATCAAAATGGATATTTTCGACAGTTATTTAAAAAACGGTCTATGTCAGAAGGGTAAGACGGTCTAAGTCAGAACCTTGCCCAGACAATGAAACATCAAGATTTCTCTATTCAAACTATGTTAAAGAAAAAAGATGAAGAACATCATTGTCTTTCATCCCAACCCCTTCATAATGTCATCCGTCTAACATTGTCTACCAAGTTCATGATGCCGGGGAGGATGGCAATTGGTGCGGCTGAATTCCAGCCTAAGAAGTCTTGCCCACCCTGCACACTTCAGTCTGCGACGTGACGGGCACCATGTTCGAGCGCTGCCCGTAGTAGTACCAAGGCTTTGCCCTTGGAGGGAACATTTCATCTGAGACTGTCAAAGGACTTCACAAACAGCAGCTGTGTCTCAACAATCTTGTGGGGCAGGGAAAAAATTATCATTGTCCCTATTACACAGATGGAGGAACTGAGGAAAAGAACGTGAGCAACAGAAAGCAAAATGCAGTGAAATGAAGAGATACCTGAGCGAGCTTTAAGTGAGTCATCTTAAATACTGGAAGCAGTCGAGCTGCAAGGCTCTGCCGTGCAAATATCAAACGTGCAGACTCCGTTTCCCGAAGGTCCACATTCCTCTCTGAGTTATGCCACGACAGCTCCACTGGGATCAGCAGAGCGTGCAAGTGTGCCGGAGCAGAATCGGGCCCTTGTAAGGAGCCCTTGGAGAGGCATGCATGCACACGCAGGGCCAGGGGGATTGATTCTGGCCCCCTGGCAGCCAGCGCCTGGAGCAGATGCCGCTCTCTCCCTGCCCCAGTGATGCTACTGCACTCAAGTTGACTTCCATCTTTCAGGGTTCAACAACAACCCCAACCTTTGCAGAAAAAGAGGCCTGGCTAAGCTGACAGGGCCAGAGTCTGCATGCTTTTATCCATGGACGTGCTCATCTTTTCTCTGAGCAGTCCCACAAAATTTCATTGGACCACTTCTGAAGTAAGCTGGCACCCAGAGTGACATACAATACACCAAGAGACAAACATGTATTTTCTCCCCTTCCTAATACCCCTTCTTCACTCCACTTGCTCTTTCATAAATCTCATTTCCAGTATTAGCAATTCAAAAGAAATATACAGTCATTAATCCCATCTGGTATAACTTCAAATAGTTGATTTCAGCAATGTGCTAAATCAATGCAATATTATTCCAAATCTATTTCTAAGTTTTTGAAAGCACTGCAACCCCTTTTTCAAGAGAAGTGGTTAGCCCTGATAGTCTGGAGGCAGGCAGTCGACCCGGTCCGGTGGCCAGCACTAGGCTACCTGACGCCTATTGTTACCAAGCCACCAGCCCTTGTTCAAGACTCAGATGGCAGCTCTGTCCCCTCCCCAGCACAGAGCAGATCATCATGGGAACAAACCCCACCGAGTCCAACATCATCCCAGGGTCATTCACCTCTCCCAATCTCATCCATGTCATCCCATGAGCTGATACCCATGTTCAGGAGTGAATGGACACCGATTTGACCCCCGCTCCAGAAAGCCACCAGCCCTTGTTCAAGACTCAGACGGAGCAAAGAGTTATGTGGAGGGACAGTGACCGCCTGGATTGGTGACCGCCTGGTTTTTCCAGCAGTGTGTCCAGCTGTTCAGAGGACTGCTTGCCTCCAGCTGTCCTACCTTTCTGGTAAAGAACCAAACCGTCCATTTTACTTTTCAGTCTCCTTCTTTGAGAAAGTACTGGGATGGGAGGAGGCATTTTCAACCCAGTTTCAACTGAAACACTGACTTTTTCAGGCTTGTTAGAAAGACATGCATATCATTTGGCTTCTTAATTACGCCTTCTTCAAAATCATCTGAGATCATTTCTCGCAATGCCCCACCTCTAAAGGCCATGACAGCTTCCTCCACAGCTCTTGGCTTTTACCTGCTGAGGAGAAGGTCCAAGACTTGGCCTGGTGGCAGGAAGGCCCGATAGGATTTCAAAAACCCGCCAGCATGGGTCAAATCCCTGAGGACAAGAAAGATGTCTTTCTCCAGGCTTGCTCTGCAGTCCCCCGCAGCCTGTGAAACAAAAGACCAGAAGCATGACATGAATCAGAAAACAAGGAGAGTCCCCACTCTGAAACTCTAATTCAGTTTGGCTGTTTGATAACACAGATGATCGGAGAGCACAAATTACTGAAGTGTCATTATTTTGATGGCCGGTCTAGAGATGGCGCCAATGACGAACCTTGTTAGAACCGGTTCTCCTTCTGGACAGTATTACCTTGACATCCTCCCTCCCCCATCTCCATAGCTAACTGCATCCCAGAGACAAGCAGAGCTTTCCTCTCCCAACCAGACCAGCGCTGGGACGCGCTAGCGGGGAGAAACATGTCCGGGACGGAGGAACCAGCACGAGTCCGCAGCGGCCTCCTCTGAACCGGTGCCAAACCCCACGTCCACCCAGCGCTGGAGCGGGGAGCTCTCTTATCAGAAGAGCATGTCGGTAGGGGAGATAGAAACTAAGGCTTGACCATGGGGAATCAAAGTCGTCTTGTGAAGGAAGAGTGTTAATCCCACGAGTCCAGGCATATCCCAGAGGTAGCAATGTATTTTGTCTCCCATTATCCCTCTTCCAGTTTTACATCTAGGTACAATATTTCTTGTCACTTTTAGACTTGCCCTTGCACTGGCTGGAGCCTGATCCAAGCCCAGGCAAGTTAATGGGAACAAGCCATCATTATTACTCGAGAGGCAAATATATGTTAGTAGTGGGAAATGGTCCCTGGGAGTGATTCAGTGACTTGTGTGCGACGATAGCCGGGGTGGAAAGTTCGAGATAGATAAAAGATGCTCCCTGCTTAGGTGATGGACAAGAGGGGCAGCTGGGAGTGCCCGTGACTGCCCTGCAAGGGCCATCCGGGGAGCGGGGGAGCCAGCTGAAGCGCCACTGGCACTTCTGGGAGCACCGCAGCAACTTCTCAGAGTGCTGCGACCGCTTTCCAGTCAGCGCAATCGGCCTTGGGGGGTCTGTCCCCAGGCAGCAAGATCAGCCACTGACTGGTCACTGTCGGGGCACGTGCCCCCCCTGACTAAGGTGGCACCAGTCGCATCTCCAAACTTCCTTTTCCTTTTGAGGAAATTCCTTAAAGATTTTGAGCGTTGATCCAAATGATGTTTAAGTACACTTCTTTCTATGTACCCAACTCCGTACGTGCACATTGCCCTTTACAGAACTCGCACAAACAGGCAAGGCGACTCAAAAAGTTGGAACGTGTGGATCAACTTTTCAGGTACGAAGACAGCCTCATGGGGATTTCCAAGTGCTCCAGCCAGGGGTCACTGCAGGGGCCGTGCAATGTCCTGCAGTTGCTCCCTTTTTGAAACAGCCCCAAGCCAGCTATGCCTGGAGTCATTTCAAATGTCATGTGTGCCTGCACCTTAAGACTGAGGTGCATTGTGTCATGCGTGACTTGATCTGAGTGCTCTCCACCTCATGCATGTGCTTATATTTTAGCTGTGGAATATCAAACCGATCCAGAACATGTTCCATACTTCAGGAGGTATTCTCTCTGATAACGGGAAGGAGCATTTTAACAGCATACAAGTTTTACGCTATGTCCACAAAATTGCCCATAGCTTACCCTGTGAGAGCACGTGTCAAAGTGTACACGTTCTAGATCAAGGATTGGCAGTCGGGGTGCCCCAGGGGACCTTTCAAGGGTGCCACAGAGGATGTCTCCAGATTGCTGCTGGTAGTCATCTCTAGCAACAGTCCTCTGGGCAGCAGGCACCAAAGAGGTGTTACTTTTAGTCTACGGTGTTGGTGTGCAACAAATGGCAATGAGTTGTGATGCAAAGAAGCACCCCGTTTTTGTAGCTATGGAAATGAATGACAAAAGTCTCTGTGAATAAAGACAGCATCCTTTGCAACTGCCTCCTTAGCAATCATCAAACTCAGCACTTTGCATTCAATATGGGACCTCAACCCTCCGCCTCAGGATGTCTCTAAATACAATTGGTTTCTGATCAAACAGCACGGTCGTGCGGGATGGCCAAATTCTGATGGCTTCTCAAAGTCGAACAACTTCCGATCTGGATGGGTAAAGACAGCCCCGCCGGTACTAGCTCAATTTGCCATTTGGTTGTGATGTTGAAAGAGTAATTGGTTTTCTTACCAGTTAGGCTACAAATGGACACGGTTAGTTTGGAAAGGGTCCTTCAAAAGGCAGGCTAACATCTAGGATTTTTAAATGGAGGAGGTCCCGGAGTGGGCCCTTGGCCTCCAGACAGGGGTACAGTTACTCATTTTTGCCCCCGGGGCATAGAAGGGAGGGTGGATTGTGCATGGGGGGAGACCGAGCAGCAGATGGTCTTACCCGCTCCTGGCCTGCCTGCTGCAGCCGCAGCTGCTGCCTCCACACAGCGTCCCAGGCCCTTGACTCTGCAGCTGAAAACATCTGCTGCCCTGTCTGGCTGCCTGCTTCGGGCCTCGGCTCCCGTGTGCGGCAGTGCTTGAGGCAGGACGACAGAGGGATGCATCTCCATCCTTGTCCCTCCTCCTGAGATGCCCTGTTGAGGAGTTCAAAACCCGGTTAATTGGAAATTATTACTTTTAGTGGTGTAAGGAGCCAAGGTGATTAGGTGCTAAGCACATCTACACCTTTCGAAATAAAACCAAAATAAATTAGAGAGAAAAAAGAGAAAAGAATTCAAAATGCAATTGTGCCATTTCTTTGTACGCATAAAGCGTGGCCCGATGAGTGTCCCGACGAGCGTGCACAAACTGCGGAAAGGGGGAGCACTTCAAACCCATGTCAGGCCCCACAGACCACACGTGGTGCACATGCACTCATTTGCCATGCTGCACATTTACAGCGTGGTGCCGAAGTTTGACACTGGGAGATCCTGGTGTCGAAAAAGAAAAGAAACAAAAGTGGCACGGTCCATGTGGCCTTACTGACCGTCTTCTTGCATTGTCGGCCCATGGTCATCTTGGGGTCTATAATGACTCCAATATCTCTTTCGGCCACAATGCTTTCAAGAAGGGAGTTCCCCAGCCTATAGGTATGCTGCTGGTTCCTACTGCCCCAGTGCAGCACCCTGCGCTTGTCAGTATTGAATCCCATCCTAGTTTCATTTGCCCACCCCTGTAAGCTGACCAGGTCTCGCTGTAAACTGTCCTTCCTTTCTAGCGTGCCCACCTCACCCCAAATCTTGGTGTCGTCTGCGAATTTAAACAGGCTGCTCTTCACCCCGTTGTCCAAGTCAGTAATAAAGAAATTGAACAGCACGGGCTCGAGGACCGAGCCCTGGGGGCTCCACTGCCCACATCCCTCCAGGTCGAATATGACCCGTCCACCGCCACTCTCTGGGTACGACCCCTCAGCCAATTTGCAATCCATCTGACTGTGTAGGCATCAATGCCACAGTCACCTAGCTTTTTAATGAGAATGGGGTGGGGGACAATGTCAAAGGCTTTCCTGAAGTCCAGAGAGACGACATCCACCACAACACCTGCGTCCAGTGATTTTGTGACTTGGTCGTAGGCAATCAGGTTGGTCTGACAGGACCTGCCCCTAATGAACCCATGCTGGTTGCCCTTGAGCATCGTCCCCACTGCTGGCCCCTCACAGATGTGCTCCTGGATAGTCTTCTCAAAGAGCTTCCCCAGGACTGAAGTAAGACTAACAGGCCTATAGTTGCCCGGGTCCTCCCTCTTCCCTTTTTTAAAGATGGGGACCACACTGGCCCTCTTCCAGTTGTCCGGCACCTGGCCAGAGCACCACAAGTGCTGGTAAAGCCGTGCCAGGGGCCCCGCGATAACCCCTGCCAATCCCCTCAGCACCCTGGGGTGTAGCGGGTAACAAATAGGGATCAGTTTCCGTGGCGGTGAGGGAGGGAGCGAGGCTGGGACTAGGGAAGGGGCGGGCGAGGGGTGTTGCACAAGGCAGCAAATCAGAGGGAACAGAGCGGCACTCACCCCAGCCCCGGCTGCAGTGGCCCTGGGAGTGACCAGTGCCAGCTGCCTGGAGCTGCTGGGCTGCACCGTGCTCTGCCTGAGCCACTCACCTCTGCTCCTGGGCTGTACTGTGCCCTGATGCAGGCAACTGGTGTTGGCTGCTCCTGGGGCCGCTGCAGCTGGGGCTGGGGTGAGTGCTGCGCCCTGCACTGCCTGGGGCTCCACTTGTTCGCACTCGCCCCTGGGAGTGGCCGACTGCAGGCTGCTGGCGTTGGCCACACCCAGGGCTGCTGCAACCGGGGCTGGGGTGAGTGGGGCCACGGCCCTTTCCCCTCCCCCCACAAACTTACCTGCTTGGGAGGGGGCGCATCTATGCTGATCGCAGAAGCGCGAATTGACCTCACATATAAAGAACCCGCATAAATCGAGGGAAACCTGTAACAGCTCCCCATTCACTTTTTCTGTTCATGATTTCACTGACACCGTATTCTCCTTAGTCACTCTTTTCCAGGCCTTTTTGAGCCTCTTCTCACATCTGGCCACTCCATCTCCATATAATCTGTATTGCCCTTCTCTGCACCTTTTCTGTTGTGGGGAGTCTTGCACAGTCTCACAAACTGAATGACATTTTCTCCTAATAACATTGCTCCTTTCCATTATGCACCCACTGGCTTAATAGACCTTAACTTTAGTTAAAGAGCAAAGGATCTACAGTGCAAGAGTGGAAGTCTGGGCTCAGTAATAAAGGATTTTGTGGGACTTTGAGTGCTCACTTGAGCCAGCATGATTAAAGTAGCTGCTAATTGTGGGTCTAGCAGTCCTCGGGTATTAAACCTTAGAAGCCCAGGGCCTGCAAATTTGGAGGCCTGAGTGCTTGTAGTTTCATAGTATCATAGTAGCTAGGGTCAGGAGGGACCTGAACAGATCATCTCGCCTGACCCCCTGCCACAGGCAGGAATGGATGCTGGGTTCACAAGACCCCAGACAGGGGATCATCCAACCTCCTCTTGAACTTCCCAAGGTAGGGGCGAGGACCACTTCCCTGGGAAGTTGGTTCCAGATTTTGGCCACCTTAACTGTAAAATATTGCCTTCTGATCTCCAACCTAAACCTATTCTCCATCAGCTTATGACCATTGTTCCTCATCACCCCAAGTGGTGCTGGGGAGAAAAGGACTCTACCTATTTGCTGTTGATCCCTCTTGATGAGTTTGTAGGCAGCCACCAGGTCCTCCCTCAGCCTCCTCTTGCTGAGGCTGAACAGGTTCAGGTCCTTCAGTCTCTCTTCGTAGGGCCTGTCCTGCTGCCCTCTCACCAAGCAGGTGGCCTCCTCTGAACCCTCTCCAGGCTGGCCACATCCCTTTTGAAGTGCGGCGCCCAGTACTGGACGCAGTACTCCAACTGCGGCCTGACCACAGTCGCATGGAGGGGGAGGATCACCTCTCTGGACCAGCTTGAGATGCACCTTTGGATGCATGACAAGGTCTGGCTGGCCTTGCTGGCTGCGGTCTGGCATTCATAGATTCATAGATTCATAGATGTTAGGGTTGGAAGGGACCTCAATAGATCATCGAGACCAACCCCCTGCATAAGCAGGAAAGAGTGCTGGGTCTAGATGACCCCAGCTAGATGCTCATCTAACCTCCTCTTGAAGACCCCCAGGGTAGGGGAGAGCACCACCTCCCTTGGGAGCCCGTTCCAGACCTTGGCCACTCGAACTGTGAAGAAGTTCTTCCTAATGTCCAATCTAAATCTGCTCTCTGCTAGCTTGTGGCCATTATTTCTTGTAACCCCCGGGGGTGCCTTGGTGAATAAATACTCACCAATACCCTTCTGTGCCCCTGTGATGAACTTATAGGCGGCCACAAGGTCGCCTCTCAACCTTCTCTTGCGGAGGCTGAAAAGATCCAGTTTCTCTAGTCTCCCCTCGTATGGCTTGGTCTGCAGTCCCTTAACCATACGAGTGGTCCTTCTCTGGACCCTCTCCAGGTTATCCAACTGCGGTCTGACCAGCGCCCGATACAGGGGAAGTATCACCTCCTTGGACCTATTCGTCATGCATCTGCTGATGCACGATAAAGTGCCATTGGCTTTTTTGATGGCTTCGTCACACTGCCGACTCACGTTCATCTTGGAGTCCACTAGGACTCCAAGATCCCTTTCCACTTTCGTGCTACCAAGCAGGTCATTCCCTAGGCTGTAGGTGTGCTGGACATTCTTCCTCCCTAGGTGCAGCACTTTGCATTTCTCCTTGTTGAACTGCATCCTGTTGTTTTCTGCCCACTTGTCCAACCTGTCCAAATCTGCTTGCAGCTGTTCCCTGCCCTCCGGCGTGTCTACATCTCCCCATAGCTTTGTGTCATCTGCAAACTTGGACAGAGTACATTTCACTCCCTTGTCCAAGTCACTGATGAAGACATTAAAGAGTATCGGTCCAAGGACCGAACCCTGCTGGACCCCACTGCCCACACCCTTCCAGGTCGAAACCGACCCATCCACCACGACTCTCTGGGTGCGACTCTCCAGCCAATTCGCCACCCACCGGACTGTGTAGTCATCCAAGTCACAGCCTCTTAACTTGTTCACCAGTATGGGGTGGGATACTGTATCGAAGGCCTTCCTGAAGTCTAGGTATACGACATCCACCCCTCCTCCTGGCGGCTCATGTTCATCTTGGAGGCAATAATGACTCTGAGATCCCTTTCTGCCTCTGTGCTTTCAAGAGGGGAACTCCCCGGCCTGTACGTGTGCTGTGGATGCCTTCTCCCAAGGTGCAGCACCCTGCATTTGTCTACGTTGAAACTCATCCTATTCTCGTCTGCCCACTTTTGTAGTCTGTCTAAATCTAGTTGCAGCCTCTCTCTCCCTTCAAGTGTGCCCACCTCGCCCCACATCTTAGTGTCATCAGCAAACTTGGACAGCATCCTTTCACCCCTCATCCAAGTTGCTGATGAAGACGTTAAACAGTGCGGGCCCGAGGACCGAGCCCTGGGGGACCCCACTGCTCACATCTCACCAGGTTGAGTACGACCCATCTACCACTTCTTTCTGGGTGTGCCAATCAGCCAATTTTTTACCCATCCAACTGTGCAGGCATCAGTGCCACAGTCGCTTAATTTATTGATGAGGATGGGGTGAGAGACAGTGTCAAAGGCCTTCTTAAAGCCTAGAAAGACTACATCCACAGTGACACCATCATCCAAGGACTTAGTTACTTGGTCATAAAAGGCAATCAGGTTGGTCTAGCAGGACCTGCCTTTGGTGAACCCATGCTGATTGCCCCTGAGCATGATCTCCCCTGCCGGCCCCCACAGATGTGCTCCTTGATGATCCTCTCCAAGAGCTTCCGGAGCACCGAGGTGAGGCTTACAGGCCTATAGTTACTTGGGTCCTCCTTCCTCCCCTTCTTGAAAATAGGGACCACATGAGCCAATTTCCAATCCCCCGGCACCTGGCCAGATGACCATGAATACTCATACAGGCGGGCCAAGGGCTCCACGATGACTCCTGCCAGCTCCCTCAACACCCTTGGGTGGAGGGCATCTGTCCCTGCAGGTTTAAAAATGTCTAGCCCTTTCAGAAGATCCCTAACTACATCTGCGCTGACTGAAGGCCTGATAGAGCTATCCCCAAGATTGTCCCTACCTCTGGTAGGTGGGATATCCCGGTCCCTGTTCAGGAAAACAGAGGCAAAGAAACTGTTAAAAATATCAGCTTTCTTGTCTGGCGTGGCCACCAGATTACCGTTTGTGTCTTGGAGGGGCCCGACATTGCCTGGTGCCCTCTTGCTCTCAACGTACTTGAAAAAGGACTTTTTGTTCTCCTTAATCCTGGATGCTAGCCTGAGCGCCATCTTTGCCTTTGCCTTCTTAATAGCCCCCCTACACTCCCGGGCCGCGGAGGAGTACTCCTCCTTGGTGACAGCTCCTCCCTTGCACTGGTTGTGCGCCCCGCTTTTAGTCCTCAGGCATTGCTGAATGCCCTCGCTGAGCCAAGGGGGTTTCTGAGCGCTCTTACCCCCTTGCTTCTCTCAGGGACTGCTATCCTTTGGGCTTGGAGGATCGCCCCTTTAAGGTACGACCTTCCCTTGTGGGCTCCCATCTCCTCTACCTTCTGGGCCCTCAGTGCCTCCCCCACTAGTCTCCTAAGCTCATTGAAGTTCGCTCTTCTGAAGTCAAGGGCTTTAGCCTTGGTGTGAGCCCTAGACGCCCTGTGTTGGATAATGAAATCCAGCATGTGATGATCGGTATTGCCCAGGTGGTCAAGCACCTGCAGTCCCCTCACCAGGTCTTCCCCCGTGGCCAGGACCAGGTCCAGCAAGATCTTCCCCCTAGTGGGGCTGTGCACCTCCTGGATAAGGGGAAGGTCCTGTAATACAGCCAGGGACCTACGCGAGCGGTCAGACCTGGCTGTTTGCTCCTCCCAGCAATCGTCTGGGTAGTTTAGGTCACCCATGACAATAACATCCCTTGACCTAACGGCCTCTATAAGCTGACTGGAGAAGTCCTGGTCCAGCTCTTCCCCCTGGCTGGGTGGTCTGTAGTAGACACCCACCGTAAGGTCCCTTTCGCCATGCCCCCTTGAGTTTGACCCATAGTGTGTCTGCCCGACCCTCCTCTAACCCGAAGCTAATCCTTGATGATGTGAGGTGCTCTTTGACATAGAGTGCAACCCCCCACCTTTCCTCTCTGTCCTGTCTCTTCTATACAGGGTGTACCCCCGAATGCCTCTGCCCAGTCGCGGGTAGGGTCCCACCAGGTTTCTGTGAGCCCTACTACATCTGGGTTCTTACTCGTGATCAGGAGGCTCAGTTGCTCCTGCTTACACCCCATACTACGAGCATTAGTGTAGAGAGCATTTGCCTGGCCCACTGGACACAGACATAGCATTGTCAACAGGACATCCCGGTGCTCAAAACCTGATAAAAGCCATGTCAGTAGTTCATAAATGAACCAAGGAAGCAGAAACTGGAACACAAACATGGAAGCCCTTTCCCCTCTCCACCCACGGAAGAGGAGCCTGTAATGCAGATATATAGGATGCTGAGCCCACGGTTCAGTCCCACGACGCTGTATTAATATCAGCAGCTTAACTCAATTAAGAACTCTGAACTTTTGGAAGAAATATAGATCTTCTAGGCCTACCAGGCACCTTAACAAGTTCATTTTAGAAGCCTCTCCTTTTCCAAAAAACCAACTTGTTTGTAAATGGTTAAATAACATCTATATTCTCCTCCAGACACACAGCCTAGGAAATGTACTGAAAATCAGTAACCCCATGTTTCGCTACGTTTAAAACAAGACCGTTTTAAGAATTAAAGACAGATAAGCAGGCAGTGAGACTTCCTTGAACTTTCCTTTTCTGAGATCAATAAAACACGCTGGCTTAGAAACCTCTCCACCCACAGCACTGCCACAAACGAGGCCGCATCTGGATGAGAGCAGACACTTGGATCCCCGGGGACAAGTAGCAGCGGTGCATCTTGTGCGGCAGCTACTTGTCCCTGGGGAAGGCCTGTGCCACGCGCGCTTTGGTGTGCGTGCGGCAAGTGACCTGGGTTGGGTAGGAGAGACTGGGGCCTTATCTGGGGTCCTGGGGCTCCACTTCTCAGCAGCACGTGCTGCCTACATGTGTGCTGCTCTGCATTTTTTTTCCACATTTTTTTTTGACCCCTGGATATGCAGGGGTGAAAAGAAGTGCAGAGCAGCTCACACACGGGCAGTGCGCCCTTGCAGCAAGGACACCTGAGTGTGCAGCGTGTGGTGCTGCAGATGTGTTTGCAGCGCCACAGACCGCACAGCCGCGCTTCTCGGGATGTGCCCCGAGAGGCCGTTACTAGACTGCTTTTCAGTCTTAGGAATATGTTCAATCACTATTTGTGGTCTTGCTCGTTCTTTGAAGAAATAAGAGGAAAATGGATTTCTCCATTAGTGGAAAATACGAAACTACTGCAGAAAACATTATTTGGCTTTGCTCTAAGACCCAGAGCCTGTCCTATGCCCTCTGGATGTATTTGTGTTACTTGCCCAAAGACTAAGGGCCACAATCAAATGGCATTTCCATATTGTAAGTCATTGTCCAGTGCTTCATTTTATCTCTGTTTTATCAGGATATGCTACGTTCTGTTTTAATTTTGTGAAACCTGGTAGAACAGATAGTCTTAACATATACCTTTAGCAAAAATTATAATTATATCAATTATATAAAATAGTATTATTCAGTTGATGGTATTATTTTAATGAAGGCTACATGTCAACTACTATTACTGAAACAGAGAAACATTTCTGTAAGGTGAGCTCTTAGGAAAGGAAGGAAACTAACCTCCCTAATTTCTCAAATGAACGACTGAGGAGGATAATTTGCATTTTCATCTATAACGGATTTCAGTGTTTAGTCCACTTGTACAAATGTATTAAACCGAGCGTCACTAAAATATGTTACATATATCATAATACAGCCAGAACAAAAGTACCGCAACTAAAATGTGGTGAGACTTACCACCTGTCTGTATGAAGTAAGGAAGAACTCTAAGTATCTGGTGTGTCCATACAAGGAGTGGTAACGAGGATCATAGTGGAAATTAAGGAGTATACAGCATCATGTACAGCCAGTCCAGGGAATGACCTGTCATGCAAGAAGAACAGCACCATAGTACAGTCCGGTGCTGCCATCCTATGTGTTCCTGTGCGTCCAGTCCTATGTCTGCCACGGGTACCAGTCTGGAAAGTCATGCAACGTGAAAGGAGAGAATCAGCTGTTCATTTTAACAGACGACACCATGGGTGACTGAACGGGCATTATTTACACCCAGAGCTCTCCTTTACACGACTCTGGCACGTTTCCCGTCAGACGACTTGTTTTAGTGCCTTTACACAGAAGAGGGCAATTGTGACTGTGATTGCACAGAGCACGAATAGCAGAGAGCTGAAAAGTCATCATCGTCCTTTCAGGGAATTCGTCCCTCCGTTCCTCAAGAGCGCCCTCGGCATCATGCTCCCATCCCACATTATTTCAAAGCCCCTGTCTCAGTCCCGCCCGCACTCCCACCAGCCCCGCCCCGGCCCTGCCTCAGTTTCCCACCAGCCTCCAGCCGAGCTGAGGTTTCCCTCGTGCCTGGAGACCCCCCACAACCCCTGCCCACCCCCGGGCCATGACCCCATGCCCCGACCCGGTGCAGAGGGCAGTGCCGCCCACCCACGACCCCGCCTGGCCCCCTCTGCTGGCCACTGCCCGAGACTGTGGGCTTATTAGTAATGAAAGGTGGAGCAGAGCAGCTGCCCCCAGGCCCCAGGGAAAGGCCCGAGGACCCTGAAGAGGGGGAGGCAACGGACAAGAGTTATGGGGGAAGTGAAGAGCCTGTGGCTTGGGCGCGACCCATAATAGCTGCATGCCTGAGTGTGTGTATCTGCGTATGCGTGGCTGTGTTTATGGCCGGTTGAGTGTATTTGTCTTTGTGTCCATGTGCAGAGAATGAATAGAGTGCACGGCCATCTGCATGTGTGTCTTCACGTGTGTGCACGCACGCATCTGTGTTCATGGCATGAACGACGCATGCCCCATGTGGCTGGGGGGCACGGCGGTAGCAGGAGAGGCAGGAGCGCAGTGGTTGTCAGTGGTGGGAGGGGGTGGAGAGGTGGCAAGCGCCAACCAAGGATCGGCGACCACCTGCAGCCGCTGCCAGCAGTGTTGGCAGTGCCTTTTTGTAGGGGGTGCACCAGCAGACTTAGGGGGTGCATGTGCACCCGTGTGAACCCCCTACGCGTCGCCCCTGGCTCATGGCAGGGAAAGTGTGTTTGTGTGTCCGTGTGCAGAATGCCCGTCGGGTCCTAGGGATCCGATGGTTGCCAACACGAGTCTGCCACCCCTGGACAAATGGTCTGGTAGAGAGGTTACATCGGACACTGAAAGGGATGCTCCGTAAGCGCACTCAGAAGGAGCCATGAAAGCGGGACTTGTTGATCACCCAGTTCTTGTTTGCCCGGAGGGCCACCCCACGGGCACCCACGACGTGGTCTCCCTCTGAGCTGGTTTATGGCCGCAAGCGCAGGGGCTACGAGCGGTTCTAAAGGAGGGGTGGGAACAACCCCCGTCGCGCCCAACAGGAGCTGAAGCTCACTGTGAAGCTCTGAGGGCCTGTTTGCTGCCCACGAGGCAGGTGGCCCTGGAAAATTTGAGGGAGATCCAACAGAAACCAAAGAGCCCTCGTGACGGAGCGGCTGAAGAAAGAGCTCCAGGTCGACCACAGGGTGTCAGTCCCATTCCCCAGCGTGAGCGGTAACCTGCTGACCAAGTGGCAGGCCCCTTGGAGATAAGAAGGCGCACCGGGCTGATTGCGAGTCTGGGAGACGTGCTGCCCTGGGCTTGTGCGTCCTGGGACAGGGCTTGAGGTCCCCACACAGCAACAGTCCTGCTCAGTTAGGGACAGGTGGTCACCTGTCCTGCAGGGACAGGCAGGGAGCTGGGCTTGCACCCTTTCTGCAGCTAGTCCAGTCCTGGGAGCCGGTGCTAGGGCTGTGAGGGAGGGAGGACGGCTCCGAGACTGCTGGGGGTGGGGGCAGTCGGCAGTGTTGGGGCCGGGCAGACCTCAGGTTGGGGCAGGGTCCCAGTCCGGGGTCTCCGATCCATGGTCTGATTTGTGCTGTCTCTTTTCCCCCAGGTGCCCCGCGTACCAGAAGCTGCCAACAGGCCCCGTGCGTGGGTGCAGGGACAGCGAGAGCCCAGGCCTCTGTCTAGGTGAGATCCCTCCTGGGGAGACGTGGCTGCTGCGCTGGAGCCCGTGGCAGTAGATCTGCAGACAGGAGCTGAGGATGCAGCAGTCTCTCGTGTCGTGCAGGCCGGGACTGGGGGCAGGAGTCCCCGAGGTGGTCGGCACCACAGCCAGTAAAACAGCAGCTGCAGGAGGAGCGGGTCCAGCACCAAGAGCTTTGGGGGCAGGACGCGATGCAGGCCATGCAGCCCCCTTGTGAGGCTGAGCTGCCCTCCGCGACCCCATAGCTGGCACCGCGGGATGAGCTCCCACCCCAGAGCCCTGGTGCCAGCTCTTCCGTGGCCTCCGCTACCAGGAAGCCGGGGACCCACGGAGGATTTGCAGCCGCCTGCGGGAGCTCTGCCCGCACTGGCTGGAGCCGCAGCACCGCAGCAAGGAGCAGCTCCCGGAGCCGGTGGTGCTGGAGCAGTTCCTGGCCATCCTGCCCCAGGAGATGCAGAGCTGGGTGTGCGGGTGCCGCGTGGAGACCTGCGCCCAGGCCGTGGCCCTGGCCGAGGGGATTCAGCTGGCGCAGGCGGAGGACGAGAAGCTCCAGGTGAGAGCGCTTGTTTGGTGCCATCTGCACCTCCACGTGTCTGGGGGCTGTTCCCTCCCAGATCCAGCTCCCCAGTGACACATTTATCTCATCCCCAGGTCACCGTGCGTGTGAAGGTGAAGGAGGTGTCCTCAGACAAGATGCAGCCCACTGGGCCCTGCCGGAGCCTGGTGGCTCCTGTGCAGCAGCCAAAAGCCCATCGTGGGGACAGGCCTCTGGAGGAGGCAGGAGAGAGAGAAACCCCAGGGCCCGAGGACGAGCTGCCTCGTGTCGCCAAAGAGGAGCCCCCGCCCAACTCGGAGCCAGGTCCTTACCAGCGTTGTTGGTGTATATGGTTAACATGGGCTCGACACCCAAAGAGCATCTGTAACCCCCACCCCCCTCTTATTACTGTTGGCTACTGGGTATAGGTCAGGTCCCCAAAGAAAGATGCTTTATGGCTGTTGGGTCTTGTCATGCTGCCACGGTAACAATCAGTGATCTAATTGCTGCTCTAACGATCAGTATTTTAATAATAATATCAATCAATAAGCGGCTGGTGCAGGCTTGCTTGTCGCAGGTCAGCTGAGGCTGGTGCAGGTGATGGGGAAATGAGATTCCTCAGTGACTTGCAGCGGTAGGTCTCCCCTTTCCAGAGGCCCCATCCCTCAGTGGACAAATCCCCCAAGTTGCATTAGCAGGAGCGTGCTCCGGGGTGCAGAGAGCCAGGGTTGCTGGCACGGGAAGGCCTGGTCAGAGTCCCTGGAGCTGGTTCCCTGCCTCTAACTGTGCTGCTTGGGCTGTCTCCAGGGGCCGAGGAAATGAAGCCTGTTGAGCTGGGCTGAGGCTGACACACGAGCTCCTATGTCCACATCTGCATCCATGGCTAAGCTGCAAATACTTGCAGTGGAGCGAGTGCAGACAGGGCCGTGGGGGCTGGGGGCAGCTGGAGCAGGAGACACTGATGCTGTAACGCTTGTGCCTGCAGCTCCGGGAGGTGTTTGAGGACGTGGCAGTGTATTTCACATGGGAGGAGTGGGAGCTGCTGGAAGAGGAAGACGAGGGGCTTTACTGGGACCAGGTGCTGAGGAACTACCAAGCCCTCATTTCCCTGGGTAAAGCTCTGGCTCTTGCCTCTCCCCGCAGCCAGGTGAGCTCTGAATTGCTGTCGTCTTCTCCCTGGTTTTCAACAGTCTTGTACTCATGAACTTTCGGCAGGTGGTTTGAATCCTCTTCCCCGCCCCGCACTGCTCTGTCAGTGAGCGGACCTCTCTGGCATTTCGTGCTGAAATCTCCTCCTTCCCCGATCCAGCCGCCTTCCCTGGAGTCTTCCCCATTCCTGGAGCTCCTGGTGTCACAGTCGGCACTGTCTTGGCCAAGGATCTCCTTTTGACTGCTCAGCCTGTTCGTACCATCTCCGATTCACTGTGCCTACAAATTCACTAACAGCTGTTCAAGCCCACTCTCCCATTCTCACAAGTCGTCTTGTCCTCCTCCTATAGTGCACCTGCGTATCAGACACCCATCTCTATTATAGAAAGACTTGGGCTTGGTGCAGGGCATAGTGAAAACCAGGTTTCATTTCCAGAATATCTGTAATAGAGGGGCTTGTTGTGTCTCGTGTGCAGGGTTGAGGAACCGACCTTCTCCTGGCTCAGTTTGCTTTCCTGGGGCTTTCTTTTCCCTCCGTGTCCTCCAGAGATTTCCTTAGGGAAGTGTGCAAGTGCTTTTTCTAGCTAAGCACAGACCAAAGAGGTCTTTGGTTTCTTCCTGCAATTATCTTGAAAATGTTAGAGGATTTTTGCCCCCTTCTCCAAACCTGCTGGTTATCACTCGTATTGGTGGTCCTCTTGATTCTGGCCGCACTGACGTTTTCCTTACCTCTTCCAAGGAGTGGCTACGACTGAGTCGCTCTTCTCCAGTTGTGGAAACATTGGCATTTACTACCCCGTCTCTGTCTCTCAACAAGAGAGGTGATATTCTACTAGTCACCTTTCAGCCCCAGTCTCTCCATCCTGTTAATTTTCTCGATGAAATAAAGTAATTCCCATCCTGTTAGCCTCCTAATGTTTCAGGATCTTCCACAGGCTAGGTATACTGATTTGATTGTTTTGTTTTTTCCAGTTAATTACTACTCCCCTAATTCACTCTGCACTGTCCTGTGGAAATCCACCTTGACTTTACAGTGTCAATGGATGCAAATACTCTTTGGGTCATTCTCCTTTCAGTCACTTCTCAAAATACGCCTTTCCGGCATGAGAGACCTGTTGCAGACCGTGTGTTAATCCTCTTCTCTAGTACTAACAGCAATGACTTAAGCATCGGAGTCATATGTCTATACATGGTAAATGTTTGCCAGATTAGCAATTCTTTGCTCATTCACAATATGATGCAGTTCGTCATGCGAGTAAGGCAGTGCTGCTTCTCTGACTGGTCCCCTTTGTACAGCTCTTGTCTTTTCTGCATAAAATATGGTTCAAACCCAGCTCTGTCACTTCTTGAGGACTTCTTTTCCCTTCAATACCTCATGAAACCTAGCTATTTCTCCATAAGGTTGGCCACCTGGATTTCCAGATGTGACTGGGTTTCACCTAGTAGTACATGAGCAGCTGAAAGTGCAAACTCCTTCCCTGCGCCCCTAAATGTATCTGCATCAAGCTCTTCGTTATTACAAGATGACTGTTGGCTGCCTTTGCTACAACAGTTCAGGGATGCTCTTGCAAGCTACTTTTTACCATTAATGTCTCCCCCAGATCTCTCTCTCTCTCAAATCTTTGAGTAGCCCAAAGTCCACAAGCAGTATGCTGTTTTGGACCACGAGGCTCTCACAAGACATGACACTGTCACTGGGGGTATCTTTGTCTTTCCAGTCCCTGCAGTTTATTGGTTTTGAATGCAGTACCTGTCAACCTGTGCACTCATCTCTGCCCTGGGATCATCCTCCCACTGGATGGGACAGTTGCTTAAGTTGCAATGAGAGTTACTATTAAAGCATCCTTTCCCAGGGCAGGATGGGATTTGTAGCCCTGCATGGAAATCTGCATGGTGTGCTGAAGAAGCTCTGTGTAGCCGTGGCTCTTGGATGAGAGGCTGGGGTTGTCCCTGATGTCTCCTGGTCGGGTTGAGCTGGAGCCCAGGACATGTCTACTCCTGGTGTCAAGCTGTATGAAATGACTCCATGGAGTTAGTGGGATTCAGAAGTGTTTGTGTTGTGCCGAGAAGGGGATACCCCATCATTTGCACCAGAATTGAGCAGTACACCCCTACCCAGCCTAATCTCCCCCTGGACTCACCAGCGTGGTGGGAAAGAAAAGCCATTCAAAAGCATCATTTGTCCTTTTAGCAGATCATTCTGGTCTCAACTTCAGCCTATTACAACGTGAAGCCATTCAGACACTGTCCAAGCATACATGGCCCACCTGTTTCTGCCAGCAGGGTGTTAGGTGATAGGGCTGAGAGCTGGGCCAGAAACCTTGAGAGTCTGGCTCAGAACTGCCCCGAGTAGGAAAGCTTAGGCTGGCACAGGGACCTGGCACTGCCTCACCCCCAGCACTTGGGGTCATGGTAGGAAGAACTTGTTCAGGTGAGGATAGGCAAGTGCCAAGTGCAGTCCTCCTCATAGGCCCATCCCAGCAAAAGGAATAGCCGAGTTTGTCTCTTGGCAGCTGGGTGGGGCCTGATCTGGATTTTCTCTTCCCCATGTAGGAGGCACCTGGCTGCTGAGCAGAGCTGAGGAGCTGACTCCTGAGGAAGGGGTTGCAAACCGGAGCCACCGTGGGCTTCCCAAGGGTGTTTGGGTGAGATGGACTCCCTGAGCCCTGTGAAGCACCTGCACACCTGCACCTGAACCCTGTGAACACTAGCAGTGTTATGAAATCAAAAGAACAAGGCTTTCTTTTGCTCCCAGGCTGCCAACTGTAGTGCGCAAGTTTGTCATTACCCTAAAATAGAATAGTTTTCTGAAAGCATACTGTTAGGTTTACAATAATTTGGATTTTTAATAAGTATTAGCTTTACAGCTGAATACAAGGCATGACCTGTGGCCTAGTAATGCAGCTGACCACAAGGCAGAATGATAGCTAGGCCTTTGCTTGTGTCAAGTAATCATTTTAACTGCAACAAGCATTTTCTGAGTTAAAAAGTGAATCTGTGTCTGTGTGCTAAAAAAAATCAGCTACAGCTAGAAGTAAGATAAGACAGAGAAACCATTGTTTGAGCTTACTGGTTGTGTCCTTGAGAAGTATCTTCTACTGTGTAAGGTTTTGCTAACATAATGTTACTGTTACTTAACTTTTAGCTTTTAAAAAAAGTGCTAGTTCAGCTTAATAGAACTATGCTGTTACAAAGATTTGTAGAGCACCGCCCCAAGTATTGCTTTTTGTTAACCATATAGTCTTGCTTTGTTGTAAGAAGTATAAAAGATCGCCTCACCCTTGAGGGGGGGCCATTTTGCCTTTTGCTGGCTTTATGGTCTTTGCTCGAGCAAATAAACAGCTGTCTTTCTTTACCCGCGTTGTCTGTCAATCAAATTACAGCTAGACAACGGACCTTAGGGAGGTTTCTCCCACCACACAACAAAAGTGGCAATGTTGTTGGACATTTTTAATGCTGGATTTAGACCAGCTTGCATGGGCTGCGGAGCAGAGATCCGCTGACCTTGGATCCCCGTGAATCTGAACCAGATTTGAACTGACAGCCTGAAGTCCTGCAACTCCAGATTGTTAGAGAGGATTTTCCTCTGACAGGAACAGCGGAGGCCTCAGCTCAGCTCTCTTGCATTCACTGGGGCTAGTCGTCCAGTGCCCTTTGCACCCTCTCTTCCAAAGACCTGCTGCATTGTACAATTAATATAAAATCCCTTCCAACTTTCAGAGAGTTTGTTCTTTTTCCAAAATGTTTTAAACTGCCATCATCTGGTCTGCTTTGCTTGAAGAAAGGTCACAGGCATGGTCACCTTGATGTGTGGAGCCATTGTTAATGCCATCAAAGAATGGGGGAAAAGTTGGGTTTGGAGCCTGCATAGCAGCAAAGACAGAGATGCCATTAGGCAGTCCCTGAACCTTATGCTTGGTTGGGTCTAGGATACAGTGTATCTTTATAGAGAGAGCCTGCAAAAGAAATGTGCCAGGCATTAAAACCCACTCTGCTGAGTTACAAAACACTTAAGAGCCTATTCTGATCCTAGGGTGCTATTTTCCCCCCTCTTGTTTGTCACAAACCTTAATTCAGTCTGGCTTATTGCATATTTCTATGAATAATAATGCAATGCAAGTTGCATAGCAATGGGCCCTTTAGTGTTTTAGTGCCCTGACCTCTGATTCAGAGGTAGAGATACTGTTATTTTTCACTTTAGCATGAGAGTATCTAAGCATGTATTTCTAGCCATCTCTAATTTGAGGGCTTAATGTGTGTCAGGAGAGATCTCCAGAACAAAATGGAGGTGAGATTGTAGCATGTGGTAGGGTACCCGTGCTAGCCCAAATCATCCAGCCTAGATAACAACCTCACTGAAGACAGAGTAGGAGAAGGAGGTGAGGAGAAAAAAAAATCTACTTTTCTCTATTCCAGCAGGTGTTTTGAGATTTGAAATCTTATAAAACCTGGTTACATTCAGTTGGCTGTAATGCTGGAGAAGCATTTAGACTTGAGTACGGGTATGTGGGGTGGGGAGGGGTGCATTTGGGGAGGGATGTGTGATTGTGTGTGGGAGATGGTGTGGTTGTGGAGCTTGTGGGAGAAGGGTTTTTGGGTATGGCGGGGTGTGCATGGAAGCCTGCTGCACACACACCCCCCCTCCCTGCACACAGCCCCGTGAGCTGGTCAGCATCTGCCCCACAACAGCCTGGAGTCTGTGCGCCCAGCCCCACAGTCCCAGCCCCATCCCACGCCCACTCTGGACTCACCCCAGCAGGAGCAGACCAGCCAGAAATCCACACACACATCCCTGACCCCAGCTTGCCCCGTGCCTGCTCTGCACCGCCCACATGTGGTATATCCTGCTGCCCCCTGGACACACAGCAGGGCTGAGGCAGCTCCACACCTGGACTACTTTTCTAGACAGCCCAGGTGGCGGTGGCTCCTTCCAGCTGCTGCCACCGCTGGCCCCAGGCCTGTTGTACTGGTAGGAGCCTATGTTTGTAGCCCTGATCCAGCCTGCCCCATGCTTGCTCTGGACTCATGTGCCCAGGCTCAGCAGTGGCGGCTGCCAGGCAAAAACTGTTCCTCAGCGTGGGGGAAAAATGGCTCCTCCCCCTCATTGCTGCTGGATCCTTCCTGCTGCAGCTGCCTGGAGCCCGTGTTGGGTTTCCCTGCATCTTCAGCACCACGTCTGGGCTGCCCAGTGGGGCAGCAGTGACAGAGCAGTTGAGATGCAAGGCACCCCAGCATAGGCTCTGGGCAGCTGCAGCAGGAAGTACCTGCCTGGCAGCCGCCACTGCTGATCCTGGGCGGGTGAGTCCCAAGTAGGTGCAGAGTGAGGGGGTTGGAGTTGTGCTGCTGGTTCCTTGCTCGTACCATGGATCTGGGGCCAACAGCAGTGACTGCCAGAAGGAGCCACTGCCGCCTGGGCTACCTAGAAAGGCAGTCCAGCCACAGAGCCGCCCCAGCCCTGCTGCGTGTCCAGGGGGCTGCAGTACATGCCATGGGTGGGTGGTGCCTGGGCCAGGCGGGGCTGAGGGACCCACCATGGGCTGGGCAAAGCCCCTCCATGGGCCAGATCCAGCCCACAAGACGTATTTTGCCCGCCCTTGGCTGACAGTTTGCCGCACTTTTTGCAAGAAGCTCTTGCAGGCTGGAACTCTGCCAGCCTGCAGAGAGCTCTTTGCAAAAGTAGAAAATCTGTGGGTCTCCATTAAAATGAAAAATCCACTTTTTTTGTCTGTTAAAAGGGAAAATCTACAGTTTTTCCCATTTTTGCATGGGAAGCAGGAAACCTGGATCCCTGGTGATCAGCCCCCTTACTTCCATGGGTAGCTTAAATGTACAATATAAAATTACTCCTTACACCCCCAAAATACTGGAGCTTCTTGTTTCTTTTCCTTTTGAAGCTAGGCTTTTATCTCTCTTTTTTAAAACAGCTTTTCATGCTGGTACAGAATTATCTACAATAAAAAGGATGTTACTGACAGCTGGAGGCCTGAAAGACTGAAGGATGTCTTTAACAATGAGTGAGTGAGTGAGTGAGTGAGTGAGTGAGTGAGTGAGTGAGTGAGTGTGTGTGTGTGTGACTTTTTATGCTCCCTTTCAAAAGTGTATGTAAAGCAAACTCTTAGCAAATTAGCCACCTATCCTGTGGCTTTATGTGCCTTGCCCTACCAGTGCCCTTGTAATCCTCAGTCATTGTCTTTCATGGCACAGTATTATGCATCTGCTACTAGTATGTGGCTGAATGAGGAAGTCATTTTGATCCCTCTATTTATATTTATGGTAGGATTAAATAAGGACAATTAGAAGAGCACATCTGGAATGGAGTGGAGGGAGTTCTAAACCCTGAGGTCTGTTGTACTTGATTATCTCACTCGATCCCTTTTCTGTTCAACTAGATGTTTTCCTCTTTGACTGGCGATTTAGCTGAGGGGCAAGAAGCCAAACTCTAATTTTTGTTTCAAATGTTGCTGTTTATGACAAGTCCTTCAGTCAGTAGCATTGTCTTCAAGGTTGTAGTTTCATTTCCAGTAAAACAGAACAAGATTACTGGAAGAAAAAGAATGTGACTGCAGCAAATAAGCCTGCTTCAAATCCCTGGATGAGACTCTGTTTTCTTTTAGGATTCAGACAACCCAGACCTGCGAGATCGTGGTTATATCTATTGGCGCCTTCTCTCCACGGATCCTGTGACTGCCAAAGAAGTGGTTTTATCAGAAAAGCCACTGATTTCTGAGGAGACTGACCTGATTGAGTCAACACTGCTGGATGAGCTCATCTGCCACATTGGGTCATTGGCTTCTGTGTACCACAAACCAGCCAATGCCTTTGTGGAGGGCAGCCATGGGATCCACCGCAAGCATTTGCCAATTCATCATGGCAGGTAAGCAAGGAATAGCTACGTTATTGGCCTTCCCTGCTCTGAGAATGTGAATTAGGGAAGAAATAGTAAAAAAAATTCCCCCAGCTTTGTTTTGAAAAGTTTGTTAACTTTTCAAAAACAGAACGGGTAGAAAAAGTGCTAGGTCAGGTCGTTGAAGTTTGGCCTGGAGTAAAACTAAGATAAGTTAAAGCTTAAATAATGCTGTGAAAATAGAAAGGTTTTGGTTTGTTCTGTATATGTTACAAATTTTCTCTAAAGACAAAAAATACAAACGAAAGAGCAGACTGGGAAATAAGCTTGTGATCTGAAATCAAATAGTAAGTGCACAGTGTACTGGAATCCTTGTTTGATAGCGGTTCTGTTCAACTGGCAGCCCACAGGCTGTGTGCAGCCTGTGAGGGGTTAAATTGCAGTCTTCAGGCTCAAACCAGGCAGCTGCTCCTAGCAGCCAAAGTCTCTGGGCTCTCCCTCCTCCTGCTCTTGCTTCAGAAGGCAGTGCAGTGCAGCACTGCATGGGGAGCTGATAGTCAGGCTGGGCTGTGCAAGGGGAGAGGGGAATGGGAGGTCGAGGGGGGAAGCATTGTATTCCCTGTGGTATGTGAGGTGGCTTTTGGTGCAGTGATGCTGGGGAAGTGCCCATGAGTGCACGTATTGCAGCAATATATAAAGGAATTGTGCCTCTACGGTGTAGCAGCTTGGGGGAGGGATGCACAGAGCAGTTGGGGGCCTCGTGGTGCATGCCTGTGCAGCCCAGTTGTCCATCCGTGGCTTGCCTGCTGCTGTAGCCCGCACAGTGTGCAGCCCCCATTGGTGTGGCTTTCAGTGGCTTAGAAGTTGGACAGCCCTATGTCACAGTATTTCATTCCGTTCCATGGTTCCTTCTTCAGGTGAGTTATACTACTTGCTAAGTGCAGCAGTTACAGTTGCAGCTCTTTTTCCAGTTGAAGGTATAGTGTCAATGTAATGTGTACCAGAAACCCTGGGAAGTCGTTCTTGAACCACTGTTGGTTTATTGTTTGTTTGATCGTTTTGCTATCCTCTTGCAAATCGGTATAGACAGTTGTGCCTTTGCTGTCTCCTCATATCTCTCTTCCATAGATACAAATACTCCTGATGGCTAAAACACTTTCCATGGCTTTGGAGCATTATGAAGTTTAGTAGCTTTTCCTCTGTCTGAAACTTAGTCTGGCTGCATTGACCAAAGGCCTGCAACCTCAAGTTACACTCAGGACTTCTGGGGCTTCTGCAGCGTAGTGCAATGGAAATAGAAGAACTGTGTCCTGCTCAGGGGCCAACAGCAGAATGGGCTAGCTCAGGCCAAAGGTGAGACCAAATCTCCATCTCAGGCTTGGCCAACTAGCTCTCCTGTTCATTGTTATTTCAGGTCAAAGCTGGTATCTCAGGTTTTTACTAGCTCAGATGAGTTCTTCACCACTTCTAGAGCACAGAGCTTAGGGATTCAACACTGGCAGATGCTGTCCAGATAGCCAACAGACTCCCTTTGATTTTCCAAGTACTGTATAGCTATTGCTTATATCACTGCACTGCTCTAATATCACATGTTACTTAATCATCTGTTAGTTGGGCCAATATCCTCTATACCTCAATCCGCAACAATATGAAGAAGCAACCAGGGGAACAGCAAACAGTACTTTGGAGAGAGTATTAACTTTCAGTGCTGTGCTCCTGTGCTCTTTGTAATTTAAAGGCAAATGGTGCTATTCATTGGCAAATTAGATGTCTTCTACGTGAGCTCAGCTTAATAAAGAGATGTCGTTATTGTGATTATCAGCCTTACTGCCTGATAAAAAGACACATTGATCAGGCTTCAGGGGAGGGCCTTCTTTGCAGCAGTATTGCAGTAAGCCAAATGATGGCTTTCAAGTTCATATTCACAATAGTACTCCTCAGGGGCAGTGTTGCGGGGAGACTGAAATCACTCATTGCGTGTCCTCTTGCTCTGCGCAAGGAAATTGACTTGCATCTTCCGGATGCCAGCAATACTTGCACGTCTGTTCACTTGGATCAAGCTAAAACTGCCAGTGGAAGACAGTGATTTAAAAAAAAACACTTGGGTGGGATCTTAATTTCTTTTGTTCTGAGGAGATGAAACTTTTCGGGGGCAGATTCTTGGGATAAGTGCTTGCTTAAATTATTGATTCCACCCCTTCCCCCCTCCCCGCCACCATATGAATGGTATAATTAAAATGGAAGGGTTAAGTGTTGAACTTGTGGGCATAATCCTGCAAGAAATTACTCATAGTTGTGTTGGCAGTGTGAACTTTCTCCTATGCATTGTCCTCTAAAGGTAATATATTGGCCTGTAACTGCTCCAGTTCTCAGCTGATAAGCAGTTCTCAGCCACATGAGCTGCTTCCAGGTGCTCTGCTCTTTCTATTCAGGCACACCAGTTGTCATGAATTAGTGGTACCTTTTTGGGGTTCTGTGATGAAATCCCAAGAGTCAGGGGAGTAGGTTGAAAGCCAGCGTTTTGCCTATCAGCAGTGGAAGGTCAGACCCTTTTTTTGCTCGTGGGGATTTTTCTTTAGAGTGATATTATCTTTAAATACAATTCTTGCTCTTCTCTTAGGATGTTTATATCTCAGTCCTTGGTTTGCAGCCACCAGCAGCTACTTGTCTTCCAACAAGTTTTTGCTGCTGGTGTTCTGGGAGCAGCCAAAGCTGGGGAATTCAGAGAGGCGACCGATTTAACTGGCTTAAGGATTCTGGGAGCTGTGCTGATGTTCTGGGAAAGCCCAAATATATTAATTCAAGAGAAGATCTGCGGGTGAACAGGGATTGAAACATTCTCCCGTTCATTGTTCATTGTTCTCCCAGGGCAATAAAAGAAGGGAAACACGATAGCATGTCTGTATTCTTAATATATGGCCATTCATGATTCTTTTTATTCTTTTGAAAGCTGTCATGCAGATTTCTCATTGGCCTTGGGGGCCGCTACAGTTTAAAAAAAAAACAAAATGAAAAACACACACACAGTCTTTGAAGAAAAGTGATTGTGCATCTCCATTAGAGAAGAGAAAGGGCGTATAAGTAGAGGAGAGGTGGAACATTAAAGTGTCATCATATGCAGGAGGAAGGAGACTGAAGGAAGGGGTTTGACCCTTTGGCATTGCTGTAATACAATTTTACTCATGTCCATTGTTCATAAAAATCATCCAGGTCACACGTTTTGCTCTTAATGGGGATTGAGCTAGATCAGGGAAATTGCTTCCAAGTGAGCATTTTAGCATATTCAGTATGTAAAAGCCCTGCTACTAAAGGTGGAAGCATGAAAAAAAGTCAGCATTAACACTATTAAGGGACTAAATTTCATTCCGTTAATCTTTTTCTTATATCCTTTTCTTCATTCACCAAAGTGACCAACAGCATGTATGCAGTTTCCAAAGGTATCTTCAGACAAATCGTGGCAGTATCAGGAAGGAGGATCAAGGCTACTCACAAATTAGTAGGGTGGGATCCCTACAGGAATGTTCCCATTTTAAAACACCTTATCAGAATATTAATTCCAGGAGAACTTCCTTACAAACCCCTGATGCATGTGCAGTAATACTGCGTGAAAATAACTTGCTCCCTTACTGCAGACAGTTGGGAGTGTGGGGGTAGGAGAAGCATAAAGTGAATCTAAAATTGTATAGCTTCTCTGAATATAAAAATATTGTAATGATGCACAGGAATTTGAGTGGCCACTATGGCATTTGCAGTCCACCCATCGTGTGTGTGTCCCACTACCTTGCATTGAAATAATGCTAGCTGGGTTTAAAAAAAGGTCTAGAATACTTCACAACAAGTGAAAGTTAGATGCTGGCATAGGGCAAGTTATATTTCATGCTTTAGCAAGAAAGCTAATTTCTAGAGAAAGAAATTTGTCCTTTTCCCATTTGTGCCTTGTGTCTGAAGCTTCAGACTGTTGCGATTGCTAGAAGGAAGAAAAGACAGTTGAATAACTTGGTATGTCCCATGTGTGTTGGCTAAGGAGATAATTCAGCTAACCCAGGGACACCTTAAGCAATAAACACTAACCACCAATTCCCATTACTTGTTGCCTCCAATTGGTGATCATAAATCATGTGTTTTGGTCAGTCGCCAAACAAACAAAACACCATTGCTTGGAGCTGTACCACGTCGCTGTTTGTGGGTCATTTGTATTTTTGGCTGTCATTCATGGGTCTTTGTTCTGCAGTTTCTCTTCTCTGGAGCTCCAAAGGCTGCAACAAAAGTGACTAAATATTCTCCCGTATTTATTTTTCTGTCTGCCCACAGCACTGACGCAGGAGACAGCCCTGTGGGAACCACTGGCACTACCAACTTGGAGCAGCCTCAGGTTATCCCATCTCAAGGTGACCTTCTGGGTGATCTTCTGAACCTTGACCTGGGCCCCCCAGTGAATGTACCCCAAGTGTCCTCCAGGCAGATTGGTGCTGTGGACCTCCTTGGCGGAGGGTTAGACAGTTTGGTAAGGAATGTACTCTTTCTTCCATTTCAAATGCTGTACAGTAACTAAAAACATTTGTGGTCTCAGCGGTTGGCAAGACCTTGGGTATTCATTCCCTTTGTGCTGAGTGCCCGCTACTGGGACCTGAAGAGATTCATAGATTACTGGGACCTTCAGCAGCCATTGTTACTTCTGTGCCAGTTCACAGCCAGGTTCTTCCTTTAGTAAAGAATGCTACCACACAACTTAGATTCCCACTGTAGATCGATAGGACTATTTCCTGCTTTCTCTCACTGGGAAGCAGGGGAGGAGGATTGAAGAGCCCTGTCAGTTCCTTAGGTGTCCGAGAGCATTATAAAATACACCAGTTCCTCTTCTAAAGGGCTTTCATGGTGCCCTCTTGTTCCCAACTCAATTGAATATCATTACAAGCTCCGTCTTTATAGCCTGCGCCATCCTATTTGTGTATTCTCCAGAGCATGTCTTGCTTTAAGTATCGGTGACATCTTAATTGCAGTTAGGCCAAGAGGAAGCACTCTGCTACTCCGCATAGTCCTGCCCTTCACCACAGGCACTCACAAGGTAGTATTCTAATATTAAAAGGGTCAGGCACCAGAGAATGAATAAATTCATTCTGCCTCTTGCCTGGGGAGGGCAAGCTGGGCATAAGCTGTCATGACCGAATCAGAAGGGGGAAAATGTATTATGCAACTGAATAATGGGTGCAGTGGGTCTTAAATCTGTGGCTGCCATTCAGGAAGAGAACAGATCACTGAATACAGTAGCACATTTAGCCTTCAGCACTGTGAGTCAGGCCTCTACCATCAGGCAGCAGCTTTGGAGGAGTGGGAGGCTGTTCGTACAGCTGGACGAGCCCCGATGCAACAAATCCTTATTTGTCAGCTTCTCCATTCATTGTAGCAGTCTTGCTAAAACAGACATTAAATACAGAGCCCAACTTCTGGTGTTTCACAAGCTGATGAAGTAAACACAAATCTAACCCTCCCTAGCATTGCTATTCACAGAGATCAGATGTGCTCAACTTATTTGATCTCTGTGCTGTTTGAGCAGCAGTTCATGCACCTGAAGTTCACATCAGTGGAACAGGCATGCTAGTCCTTGGCAGCAGTTCTCAGCAGCATGTACTGTATAAGCCCAGCAGCGGGAGCTCAGTTCAGTGATCTCTGGTGAAGAGAGAGACAGCCACTGCTGTGCACTGTAACTAATTTTATTTCTTTAATTACATTCATACAATTCAGAAAACAATGTCGTCTGACAGCTTGAAAGAGGCATTTGAGCCATAAATCCCTGTAGAGACACCTTCATCTCTGGTTGCAGAGACAAACCTTCTGTATTGAATGTCGAGGCACTTGGTTGTTGGCCAGAGACCTTGTGGATGAGAGTAACTTAAGGACAAAAATGGGTTAGATAAGTCATGTCCAACCTTTTAGCCCTATGTGGTTGGACAGTTGGGGTAGGATCAGTGTACAGGGTGGATCCAGTTTGTGTCCCCAAGCTGCAGCAGTCACTTGGCCCCCCACATCCCTCATACTTGGTTCCAAGACAAGGGGCTTTTTTTTAATGCTAAATGGAGAATAAAATCTCAGAATTGAGGACATAAAGTATCTAAAGAAGTTTGGAGGGACATCTGTAATGCTTACATCACCAATTCTCTCAGGGGCTGATTCTCACAAATGTAGAGAATATTCTCCATTTCTCACAGAAACACATTCTTTAACTTCTCAATGATCTTCAGGGTCACAATAGTTTTCCCTTTTCCTGGCAGGTGATACATAAACAGCTTCCTGGTTTTGCAGGGGTCCATGGTCACTAACTCATATTGTTTAAGAGTCAGAAGGTTGAAGAACTCACAGGAAAGGTGGTCACTTAACAAGGACCTAAAACTCAGCAAGCCAATCACAAGCACATCCAGTAATTTTTTGATGACTTCGTGGGATACGATATAACTATTACGATACATTATTTGCAACATAACATATCCACTATCACTAGTGTCAAGCGCATCAGGGCAGTTGGCACGATTCTCTTGGAGGCGCTGCTGGGGGGGATGTCTCTTAGCAGGGTTTTTCAAACACTTGAGATTGAACCTCTGCTTTGGTTACTTCTTTTTTTGACATCAGTCTGTGGCCGTACGGATGGATGTAATGGAACAGATCAAACAAGAATCTGTCCAGC
This sequence comes from Alligator mississippiensis, assembly GCF_030867095.1. NCBI lineage: Eukaryota > Metazoa > Chordata > Crocodylia > Alligatoridae > Alligator > Alligator mississippiensis. Next base: position 466,187,123 of record NC_081824.1, on the reverse strand, counting down.
AGCCTTTGGGGCTAGTCTTCTCCTCGTCTTCTTCACGTGTCCCACCTGAGAGAGTTGACGATAGGGATTCAGCAGAGTCTGAGAATTATTCAAATCTGACCGGGCCATGACAGGAGTTGGAGTCCTGCACTGCCCTGCTCGTGCAGCATCCTCACCCCTCTGTACTTCTGTGCTAGGATACCACTGTGTCGTGGAAACACACGCAGCATACTTTTGGGTCAGGTCAGCAGAAGCTTTTATTCAAAAGAAACTACAGCTGTAGGGGGGATTCCAAAGTGACATGGATTTCCCAAGCACTTGGAAGGGGTTCCCCCCCAAGAGCAAAATCAGCAGACTAATATACTTTTTAACAGTCACTTACAACTCATGTGATCATATAGTGAAATTAGCATGAAAAGCGGCTATGACATTACTTCATTACTTCTTTGCTGTAATCAGGATGGGAACTTATGGGGGAGGCGAGGTTAGTTCACAAACCTCCTTCTTGTACCTGGAAATCAGAGTTGTACGTACTTTTTGCTATCTTCAAGGCCGCGTTGAGGGAAGCAGTTGCAGAGGAGTTACAAAGAACAAACACTTTCCCTTATCTGTTCTACTGTACAGAGCCAGCAATTCTCCACAAAGCGGTTATGTCATCTTATAACTCAAATGATCAAAGTTTAAGGCATTTATTTTTTTCTGATTCCACAGTCTCCGCCTTTGAGACTACTTAGTCTCACTTTAGCCTTAAACTTCCATTCTCATGAGCCCCTCTATTTCCTCATGCAGCCTTTCATGTTTTCTTTCAATCTGCTCACACTTTTGTAACACCATTATTCTAGACTCTGCCGTGGGTTTTCTTGCCTTGTTAAAGCTTCTATTGTGGCTGAAATGTTAATTATGGCTAATTCCAATTCTCTTATTTCAAGCCACTGTATGAAGGCTCTCACAAATTGATGGAACCCTGGGTTTCTGGTAGCTAAGGGGTTAACCGCCCTTTTCATGTGATGGTTGAAATTTTTTACTTGTTCCAGATATATTGCACTATGCATTTTGAAACCAGGGATAACAGGTCCACGAGTGCATGCCCCCACTCAATTCCAGGGCAAGATTTTATGAGCCCTGTTTCCGCAGCGCCAGTAAAGGCCTGGGGCAGAAAGGGTACTCAAATCTGGACAGGTGTTGTGCCATTGCTGGCACTTTCGATTGATATGCATCGTATAGGACGGACCACGTTCGGCTGCTGTCCTGCTGGACCGAGATATATTACAAGAAGTAAAATTGGAGTGAATGTCAAATTCCAATCTGTTTGCAATGAGAGCAACATGAGGTTCCTTAGAAAAGTTGTAGACCATGAATCCTGTACAATTGAGAGAGGGTAATTTACCCAACAGGATTCCACTGGTGCTACTGGGGCTATAATCTAGAGTAGTTAGGCAATGAGGGTAGTGTCCTACGGGTGTGGCTTTATTACAAGCTCTGGTGTTGTTGGATCTGTAACAGAAAGGCACCTGTACTGTTGGGGAGATTATCCAGTTAGCAGGGGCAGCTCTCCATTCCTTAGGAGCGGACCGATGGGCAGCTAAAAAGTAGTGTCTAAGGAAGTCGCCGTTAATTTTTCCCCATTCCTGGCGGGATATTGGCACTCCGATCATTGGGATTCCTTGGTGTAGGTGCACTGGGCTGTGAGAGCATATCCAGCAGTCACTTTTATTTCCAGCTTGGGCCACCGTAAGGGAGATCTGCAAGTACAAATTTTTCTCCCACCCGCTTTGGGTGATACTAAGATACCCAAGTGTGATGTATAAGGATATCAGTGCCATTTTTAGAGACAGGAGGGACAAAGAATTTCAACAACAAACATAACCAGCACCAGTAAGAAAAAGAACACTACCAGCCAAACCCAGGATGGCAGCCAAAGTCTTTCTTCGTCCTCTGGGCTCAGGTTACCTAAAGGACTGAGAATGTCGGCTCTTGGTCTTGATCGAGGTGGTGATCTTCTGAGTGGGAGCATTCACTTTCTTCGAGGCCGGAGATGATATCCTTGTTCTTCAACTGATGAATCCGGCTGGGCTGAGGTGTTGGGTTCAGGGGAGAGGTTACTAGCACTTGCACCCTGATGCTCCTCACTTGCCTGAGCGAGGTCCAGAGGGTCTTTGTCCTTGGCCTCAGGGAAAGGTCCCAACCTGGGTTGGAATTCAGCTGCTTCGGGGTCCAATGGAGGTGATACCTTCTTGCAGTGCGAGGCGTGAGTCCACATTTGGTGACCTTGGCAACGGACAGCAGAATTAGTGGTCAGAAGTACCTGGAAAGGTCCCTTCCACCTGGGTTGAAGTGCGTTTTTCCGTTGATAGACCTTTACGTAGACCCAATCTCCTGCTTTGAGGTTGTGGCAGGGAACATCCGGTGGTTGAGGTAAGGCTTCTTGGACCTGGGCTGCAGCCTGATGTTGAATTGGTTGTTGCAGATGTGGGAGTCTCAGGAGAGCAGGGTTCGAACAAAGCTCAAGGATATCCTCTGCTGGATACATCGGAGCGGTGGCCAGCGTGTAATTTGGGGGAGCAGCCAATTTCTCCCGAACAGCTTTTAACTGCTGTTTTAATTTTTCTTGAGAGTCTCTTAGACTTCTAGTTTGAGATTCTGTCCGCATTTTGGACATTTCATCATACCAATAGAAGTACATGTCCCACTGGTTTTGTGGTGTTTTGGATCCATGGGACTCTAAAGCGCCTCTTAAGTGCACTATTTTATGCTGATCAAATGTTCCTCCCTTTGGAAAATGCTTCATGGGATCATCCCTAGTATACCAGTTCCACTTATCCAGGTACATGCAAGCCTCGGGAGAATAGTGTGTGTACATGAAGTACGCCGGAGTCCCCTTATGGGGGATGGGAACTTGTTTAGACTGACTTGTTCCCATTTTCAGTCACACAGGGAGACGTAGGAGAGGCTTATTTAGGATGTCCGGGCCGCTCAGTGCCTTGCCCTGCAGTTTTTCACCGCCCAGACAAAAGGCTTCTGACCTGACACCGGCTCATAAAATGGAAATGGGAAGGGAAACACAAGAGGGATCCTTTCACTCCTGCTCTCGGCAGAAGCTACTGGGACAAGGGGTTTGGAAAAGACAGAATCACTCAGACGCCCTGTCCACTGGGTCACGAGGTTCCAGCTGGGCCCCTTGCTTTCGACGCTACCTTCGTAGGCAGAATCGGGGCGGCTAGACCCAGCCTTAGTCCCAGACCTGGTCAGTGGCTCATTTTTCTAAATACACACACACACATTCATTCAATAGCCAGATAGAAAAAGACCAAATCACGGGGAAGCCCTGTCCACTGGGTCACGAGGTTCCAGTTGGGCCGCCTTGCTTTCAAAACTGCCCTGTCAGGCAGAATTGGGGCGGCTGAACCCAACTGTAGTCTCAGACCTGGTCAGTGGCTCATCTTTCTAAATACACACACGCGCGCATTCATTCAGTCAGCCAGACCTCCTCCCCCATACCGCTTTAGCTAATTAACTACAAGCCCGATGTGCTGTTGGATGAAGGTGCTTCAAACAGTTTCTCTCTGAATAAAATGTACGTTACCAGACACAAAATTGGATCCTTTACCAGACAGAAAAGTTTAGCCGACAGCAAGGTTCAGACTGACCTGGGTCTTGTCATTACCCCTGGTGACACGTCGGCATGACGATCTTGTCTTTTCTTCTCTCTTAGGTGTCTAGTGAGACTTGAGACCCCAAGCATTGTGCTTCTGCCTTTTATGTTCAACTTCACAGCTCAACAGGTAATGGAAATTAAATGGCTCATACTACCCAGCCAAGTAAGGCAATGATGCTACAGAAGCCAGATGGGTGTGAAGTGCTTCCCTGGGCATGCTGGCCTTGGGGAGAACCACCAGATCCCTCCTAGCTGGGAGGAGAGCATCTAACAAGTTGGCAGTGTCCCAGTAGAAGCTCCCGGGGGTGCCTCCATCTGCAAGCCCACTTTTCACCCGTTGCAGCCAAGCCCTTGGCCACTGGGCGAGGCTCCACTGTTCGCCGTGACACTGGATGCTTGAATGTTGCCGGGCCACCTGAGTGGCAGTGCTGAGGTGAGTCGGGCGGGGGCCTGTGACAAAGTTACATGAGAGTGAGGGGGCAATCTCAACATACGGACTACCAAGCCCCTCTGTTGGAGTGCGCGGGCCCAAGGCAAGGACACGAGAAGAGGCTGCAGAAAACTACAAGGAGTGAGAAGCCACTTACATGCTCAGACAGGCAGAGGCACCAACGCTGTCATCCCGTGGACCATCCCGGGAGATTGGGAAGGGAAGGACGAAGAGAGGGGACGACGGGGGTGGATGGAGAGGGGAGGAGTGCAGGGATTCACCTCGTCAGGGTGAAGAAGCACGGGAGCAGCCAGGCGAGCTGGAACCTGCAGGAGAAGGGCAGAGTCAAGGAACACTCAGTGTGGGGTCCTTCTGCTCACCCCCGGGAACAACCACGGGGTAAAGGAGCGTCTCCCCAGCAGGGAGCAGAACGTAGCTCTCACAGATGGCTCAGTGGGGCTTTCTGTCCCAGTGGGCCTGGCCTTGGGCCAGAAGCTCTGATTCCTGGGATAAACCCCTGGCAACAGGGTCCTCAGGCCCAGAGGTGGGCAATGAGGGGCCAACCCAGGAGATAGCTGGTCCATGCAGGGCACTAGGGCCCTGGCAGAGAGGTGGCACGGGTCATCCTGAGCGGCCTGGAGGTGGGGGGCACCTGATCATCATGTGGGCTGGTGGAGGGGCAGCCCCTCAGGCCTGGGTCTGGTTGGGGTGCAGGGGGGAAACTCACCTCCTTGCTGCCCCCGACCTTCTCCTCCTCCCCTCTGCCACAGTGTCAGCCCTGCAGGTGGGAGGCAGAGACACTGGTCACCTCCCATTCACCCCAAGCCCCCAGGCTCCAGCCACTGCCACCACCCCATGCCCAGGCCTCCCCCCAGGAGCTGCTCTTGCTTTGCTGAGCACTGTGGGGACAAAGCACATTTGTGGGCTCAGGGAGACTGACGGCGCCATCCCACAAAATAGCCCTTCCCCAAAGAGAGACTTGCGCAGAAGCAGGGGCAGGCCCTGGGCGTCAGCCCCGAGCCCTGCGCCGCACCGCAGGAACAGCCCGGTGCCCCCCAGCCCCACACCTACCGGGACAGGAGGACTGCTGCATCCTGCTCCTGTTGAGCCAGGCGGGCCCTGAGTGCCTTCAGCTCCAGCTGCAGGAAACGAGAGCGTGTGGGTTAGAGAGGCCTCACGCCACTGCCTGTCTGCGCACGGAGCCACCTCTTGCCCCATCTGTCCCTCTGGCCCTGCCTTTGCCCTCCATCCTGCAGCCCAGCCCCAGGCTTGTCCCTCTGGTCCACACCTCCGTGCAGCCAACACCCACCGCACTTGGTCTCCTCACAGCCCCTAGCCCCACTGGGACCCATTCACCTGCTGCTGGCGGTACGCGCCGCGGGGTTTGTCCTCCTGGAGAAAGAAAGAGCGTCTGGGGCAATGGGCTCCATTGGGCAGCAAGGTCCCATCTCCCCTTGATGCAGGGTTGGTGGCCCCCCGAGCCCTGGGGCCGGGCAGGGCTTCTAGAGCTGGGCCCGGGGATCCCAGGGGTTGGTTGTTACACCCTGTCCCAGGTGAGTCCCCACCTCCCAGCCCCAGGTACCCCCAGACATTTGGATTCGGGAAGGACTGTCCCTGCGATTGGAGGATGAGCCTATGACCCTCCCTTAGTCTTGGAGGTCCCCTGGAGTTGGTGGGAGACAGAGACTTTCCCCCAGGGTCCCATGTGCTGCATGGGGCTGGGAGGGGCACGGGGCACCTGGGGAGAGACCCCCACCCTCAGAGCTGCCCATCCCACTCCTTGGGCAGGGGAAAGACTCACGGGAGTGGGGGGATGCGACCATGTCTGGCCCCTCACCTCGCTTGCCACCCGCGTGGCTCCCGGCCCTGCAGGGAGACAAGGGGCCGCCCGTCAGCTGGGCCCACGCTGCTGCAGGGCACAGGGCGACCAGCCCCTCTGGGCCACAACACGTGGGGGCACCTGCCAGGAGTCCTGCGTGCCACATGGGCCAGGCCTTCCTCCACGGGGGTCACGTTGGAGTCCGTCCGGGGAGCAGGACCTTGTCCCCTCCCCGTGCAACCATGCAAGTCCCTCCACCGCTCACGCCAGTCCCAAACTCACCGGGTGCAGGGTCCCTCCCCTCCTGCACTTGTCCAACGGAGGGGACAGATGGGGACCCCTTAATGGGGAGCAGTTTTCTTTTGGCCCACCCGTCTGCGCCCAGGCTGGCATCTGGTGCTGAGAGGACATGAGGCCTGAGCGTCAGGCTGGGTGGCACTAAGCACCACTTTTAGGATGGGGATCCCAGAACCCGTATGTGCGCCACCTTTCAAGGGAGCAGAGGGCAGCAGGACCATTGCCAGGAGGAAGGCTCCCAGGGCTGGGGCAGGGGCTGCAGGGCCAGGACCTGGCCCAGCGTGAGGAGCCCATGGGGGCCAGTCCTGTTCCCCTTCCCCAGGGAACTTGCTGGTGAAGAGCAGGGGGTGACAGCTGGGGGGGGAAGGGGTGGCACAGGCCGGGGGCTGTCCAGATTGCACCATGGACAGCGTGGGCTTAGCCTGCCAGCCAAACCCTGCCGGGAGGGGAAGCCACACAGCCCTGTGGACTCTCGTGCTGCCCAGCCCTTCTTGCTCCCATGGCGGGGCACGTGCCCAGGTCTCACCCAGGTTGCTGGAGCGCAGGAGCACGGGGGGCAGCTTCTCCCGCTGGAGCATCTGCAAAGAAACAGCCCTGAGCTGAAGGAGGGAAAGAGGAGCCGGACTGCCGAGAGCAGGGACGAGGCATGGGGCCGAGCGCTGGGCCCTTGCCCAACCTCAGCCCCCACTCACAGCTTGTCACATCTCCCAAAAGTCCCTGGCATGGACCCTTGCCATGTCCCCAGGGCCGCCCCCACGGCTGAGTGAGAAAGGGCACTCATGTCTGCAACTGGTGCTCGCCTCCAATGCCTGGATAGGAGGATAGACTAAACCTAACTACCTAACTAATGCCTAAGGAACTACTAATCTAACTAAGAAACAACTAACTAACGAACTGATGAAATAACTAACTATTGAACTATCTAACGAACTAACAAACAACCTATCAACTAACAAACTACCTACCTAACGAACTAAGAAACTAACAACAAATTAACCATCTAACTGGCTAACGAACTAAGAAACTACCTAAAGAACTAAGAAACTACCCAATAAACTGCTAAAGTAAGGAACTAACTAACCAACAGAGATAAGGCACGAGGACGAGGAAGGGCAAGTGGTGTGGGCGAAGGGTGGGAGAGCACTGGGAGGAGCCGGTACCTGAGAGTGAGGCTGGGCATTGTGATGTCACTGGGCACAACAGCTCTTTTGCCATGGCAACCAGGGGTCTCCCTCCCACCCGGGCAAGGTGCTGAGTGCAGGGGCTGTGGGCACCTTTGGCCTGGCCTGGCCTGGGGGTGCTCCCACCCCAGATGACCTGAGCCCCTGAAGTCTTTGGGCGCATTGTCTGTCCTTGTCCCTGTGGCCCAAGCAGTGACCGCCCTGGCTGGAGGGTCACAGCAGTGACCGCCCTGGTGCAGGGGGTCCCGGTTAAACAGTAGCCCCCTCTGATCACTGCCCGGTGGGGTGGGGCTGGGAACACAGAGCCCAGCTCGGCCTCAGCCCCATCTGCAAAGCCAGAGTTACAATGGCCTCCGAACCCTCCAGCCCTGCTTCTGTCAGAGAGAAATAGCTCCCATTCCTCTTGCCTCTGCTCAGATACAGCTCAGCTCCCCAGCACGGTGCGGTCACTAGGGGTGGACTTTCCTGATGGTCCTCTTGCCCCACACTCACCCCCGCCACCAGCAAGGGGACGGGGTAAACTCGTGCAGCTCAGGGGGACACTCCCTGGGCTCTGTTACTCCACATGGGGAAGGGGGAGCAGGGACGGGCATGCTTATAGTTGTGGCACAGCCGAATCGCCAACAGGACACTTGTGGGCTCCTCACATGAGCCCAAGTGTCAGGGATAGGCCCAAGGATAGTGCTTGCTCTATGGCATGGGTCCCAGGATGAGGCACTCACTCAGACCCCCATGCCTTTGGGGTCTGTCCCCAAGTCACCATTTGGCTGAGACCAGGGCGGGCAAACAGCTTGTTCTTTATTAGGAACAGGATTCAGCAACTCACAAGCTCACAGCTTGCAGGGAGAACTACAACTACCCACCAGCACAAACCACACCTGCAGGGCATCACGGGGAGAGACTGGGTCATCCCACTGCTGGCCCCTTCAAGGGACCTCCCATATACCACGTCCCCGTCCTTTACTCGGGCAGCTCCCTCTTAGCGACTTGGATGTTCATCAGGCGCTACTTCAACTGGTGTGGAAGAAATCAAACCGCGTTCTGTTTGTATTAGAATTGGCAGAGCCATCTAGGTTTATTTAAAACTATACAAGTGATCACAGGGAGAGTTCTCAAAGGAACTCTGACCTCCACAAATTTACAAGCGTATTTATACTTTAGACAGCGAGAAAAGATGCAGGGTTCAGACAAAGCAACCTGGGGAGAAACAGAAAGATGTTGATCATTCATTTGTCACACGTAAGCGGTTTACTTATTTAGAAAAAAACACTATGTTTTGGGAACAGTTCTCAGCTTCTGGTTCGGCGGAAAGGAGGAGGTTAACATCTGCACACAGACAAAACAAGGCACGAAGGTTTCTCCTTATCTTAGAACATTTTAAAACACATAGCATCAGCATCAGCACCTTTTTTCTTCTCTTTCTCTCTCTTCTTGGTCAAGTAAGAGGCCTGGTTAAACTTATTTCCACTTTCCCCCCTTTTGGGCCTTTTTGGCCCAAAATATTAGATATTTATAGCCATGAGCCTTTTGAGTTTCTTTGACATGACCCATCAACATAAAATACTAGACTTGGGTTTTGCAAGGGGGTGTCCTTTAGATCAGTGCAGGGCATTGTTAGGTGGGCAGTAACAACAATACAATCGTGGGGTTCACCATCTAAAGGAGTAGGCAACAGGGAGGCAGGGTTTAAAACAGGGAATCTAGTTATCATATTCAATGAAATAGTTTGAATGTTTGTAATAGTTGCCCTTTAGCCAGTTTCAGGAAGAAGACAAGATTTATCTGCTTATCTAGGTCATTGTTTTGGACTTTGCTCAAAGTCTTAACTCTTTAATTTTATCTTTAGAGGCCTTTAACAAAGAGAACCTAACAATGACCCGTACGCAAATATCCCGAGTTCCGAGAGAGCAAACCCTAGAGCACAGCTTTCCAAACTGTGTGCCGCAACACATTAGTGTGTCGGCGGCAGTGTGTAGGTGTGTCGTGCGAAATGCAGAAAATTTTGCGGAAGGGCACCGTGGAGCTCCCTTACTCGCATCTGCTTCCCTTGACCCCTCCCCCGGAACTGAATTCCTGTGTCGTGAAATGATGCATGTCTAAAAAGTGTGTCACCAACATGAAAAGTTTGGAAAGCTCTGGGTTAGAGAATAGTTATTAATCAAGCTTTCGGGTTCAAAAACCCTTCATCAGGCTAAGGAAGCTGCAGCAGTTGGTGTGTGCTCTTCCTGGACAGTCACTTTAGTCTGAATTTTATATTTAGATACTGACTGAATGGCATAACTAATGACTGCATGTTTAGAGACGTCACCCTCATCATCTTCATCTTCTGAGTTGGGGGCCTCATTACCTTCCTGATCAAATCAATCTAGGTAGGTGATGTCCTGAAGCAGCTCAAAAATCCTTTCCCTGTAATCCTTCAGGTTTGTGATGGCACAGCTGAAGAAGTCCAGGTCTTCAAGTTTTTAAGATTTTGCTGAAAATGAATTAAAATTGCTCACCGAGATGAAATAACTACTTGGTACGTCCAAATATTGCACTGCTGCCTCCTAAATGTCACTGATATTGCTGGGTACCTCCCACCACCTCTTCTCCGTTGCTGTTTCCCATTGTACAGAGCTCATGTAAGAAGTCTTCGTGCTGACAGTCAACATCCCTTCCCCATAAGATCAGACACTCTCTCTACACTTCCTTTGAAACAGGTTTGACCCACTTTCCATCCCATTAAAATGTGTGTCTTTGCTTCTGGATGCCCCAAAAGTACATGTGTCTTCAGAAATATGATCCTATAATCACCCAGGGAGATGCAAAGCTCTCCCATTCTCTGAGGTCGGCACAGCTAACTGTCCCAGCGCCGATCCTGCCATGCCTGGTGCACAGACAGCTTTCCATGGCCTGAATGGGGCAGCTGTGGATGTGACGATAGAGGTAATCCTGCTTAGAGTAGATCTGGGTTCTGCAGTCCATTGTAGTCACGAGTCGGCCTGGGTGAGGAGGAAGCTTCGGAGCCGCCTCAGAGATCCGGCCATAGGGTATAATGGGGAATGAATGAAATATCGACAGCTGTGTTGTTTTTTGCCTGATTTGGGTGAAGCTTGCAGGGGTGGTAGCCCCTGTTGAGAGCATGAAGCCTGCCACGTTTCAAGAAGATCGGTGCAGGGGCTCGGGGGAACTGCACCCCACATTCTTGAAAGCAAAACTCATGTCACGTGTTATGCCACAGCGGGGTGAAAACTGCAGGGGCGGTAGCCTTGCCAAGGCCATGAAACCTGCCAAGCTTCAAGACGAATGGTGCAGGGTTTTGGGGGGAACTGCACCTCGAGCTGCTGACAGGCAAAACTCGTGACATAGATGACCGTGTGTGTTAAGGTGCAGCGGGCTGAAAACTGCAGCGATGGTGGCCCCTGCTGCGGCCACGAGGCCTGCCAGCTGTCGAGGAGATCGGCGCAGGGCTTCTGGGCTCGGGGGCCTGCACCTCTGGCTGCTGACAGGCAAAACTCGTGACATGGGTGCTTGTGCAACTGTGGCTGTTTTGAGGCATGGGACCTGGGATCACCGCAGGCCTGGCTGCTACCAGTTACCAATTAATCATGATTCCCTCAGGGACCGGCTCAATACACAGCACCAAGAACAATCCACTGCCCCAAGACAGACGCCGTCAGTGCACTTAACAAAAGATGAAGCCTCTTCAGACAATCTACAGGAAAACCGGTCTCAGTTCTGCACATCTCCATTTGATTTTGTAAGCATGAGTGCCTTGAGGCTGGCCACAACCAAAATGGCACAGGATTAAAAAGTTAAGAGAAGATGTGAAGATGCCGTTTCATAGACACCTTGTTGTAAAAGGAAGAGGATTGGAAAAAAAGAAAATAAAACCCCACAATTTCAAGCTGGCTCCTACGTGTCTGGTTATTCCTTAAAACTTGATGTTTTTCCTGGTTGTTAATCCATTTCTTGAGATGTTCCAAACCAGATAACCCCTGGTCACTGAGAAAGGTCATTCATTTAAACTGAAACTGTTTGTATAACAGGATTTTCCCTGTCACTTATGGCTTGGGACCCTCTTGATTTACACAATTAAAAGAATGCTTTGAAGAGGCTGGACTAAGGGGATAAGAAAGGTGTAAAGCAGCAAACAGGGTGCTTCAAGAGAGAAAAATCTCTCTGACACCACCCGCTGTTGTTCCCAAGAAGCTGGCAGAAACAGATCCTCTTCCTTCAAGGATCGTGCTGGGAACTTTGTCATCAAATAAACCGAGTGCCTGGGAACAGTGACACCCCAGCTCTCTCTCGCTCTCTCTTTCTCCCTTTTTCTCTCTTTTTCTTTTTGTCTCTAGGCATAGCTTTCTGAACCTAAATTGTATTAGTTAAGCTTCAGCTAAGTTTCTCCAAATACTCAATTAAACCAGGGGAATATTGTAATTGTTTTCCCTTGCATGTCTATTACTACTAGTACCATTATACATTTCATATGCTTCACAATAAATAACTTTTATAATCAAACTGGTGGTAACCGGGTGTATTTTTCCTTCTCTACTTCCCTTCCCCGCTTGCTCTGCAGCAACACTTCTTTTACCTAAGCCAAAGATCCCTGTGAAGCCCAGAAATACGGTGGGGTCTGCTCATCAAGAGGCTAGCACTTCTTGGAAAGTTAGGGCAAAAGATTGGGATGTGCTGAGTTTGAGACATGTAAGAGGATCAGCTTGTATAGGCTGATGGACCCACTTTGGCTCAGGCGTGCCCTAATGAACTGAAAGCTGGCCCATGAGGGTGTCAGCTGGACACCCAGCCGGATTCAGAGGGATTCTGTTCACTGAGTGCTGGTGTCTGACTGCAGTGTAGTGTTGTTACCTTAATGAACTGATTCCTGGCACATGAAGGTGTCAGCCTGTACATGCTGACAAACCTGGCCGGGTCAGGCGTGTCATGTTAGAGAGAGAGAGAGAGAGAGAGAGTGTGTGTGTGTGTGTTTGTGTGTGTGCGCGTGCATGCGTGCGCATGCGCATTTGACTGATTTAGTGGCTGGAGGAACCCAGCCCCACTGAAACTGAGTCCTGCAAGATAGCTCCATCGGGGGTGAGGACTTGCAGAAGGCAGATACAGCTCCGTACAGAAACACAGGTAACACAAGCAGCACATTGATAGAATTGTAGAGACCCTAGAAATGTACCCTGATGGCGCACAGGTCTGTCATGGGGTGGCCCAAGAAGGATTTCTGGCTATAATCCCAGCCCCAAAACTAGTTCCTAACTCACGCCCGTATACTTAGTACAGGGGCTGGGGGTGTCAGCTGGCAGCCAGCACGGCCAAGCCGCACTTTGGGCCGGGCAACGCTGTGGTCAAGGTGCTTTGGGACAGTCCCCTGTGGCGCCAACAGGCCGTTTGGGGTGGCCCAAGAAGTATTTTGCCCCATAATCCCATCCTAATCTGACCTTTATTTAGGGCTCTGGACTTGATGAAGAATATTATTTTGCATATTAATTAGCAAATATGCAATGAAATTCTATTTAAAATGTGTAATTCATTAACAAGCTTTGATTGGGTCTAGATTAGCTTTGAAAAAGGAACTGGGAATAAGCAACCACCTTCAGCCTGGTAGGCGGGATGGAGGAGCCGGGGCCCGCAGGCAGCTTTGGGCTTCTCCCCAGCCCCCAAAAAAGCAGCCTGAGATTTATTTATTTATTTTTAAAAGGATTTTTACCTCCCCAAAAACTGATCCCCAACACAACCAAGAAATGCACGGAGGGCGAATTGCAGCGGGTGGCCCAGACTCAGAGATAACTGAAGAAAAGGGGAGGGGAAAAGAAAAGAAGTTGTTCACCTCCATCCAGTGCAGGAAACACACCGACTTTCAAAAGCAAGAATACTATATAGCCAGTCACTGTAATGACAATACTATGTACAGAATAATTATGATATAGCAGTACCGCAACAATAACGATCAGCTGATGCCCAGCCCAGGGTTTCTAGCGCCCGTGCCACTGTTTTAAGAGAAGCTGGATGTGCAGAGCGTGTTTTGGCAGCCAAACAGATTTTAAAAATCATTTCATTAACGTCATGATAGTAATTTTAAAAATCTTATTCACGTCATGATAATCATGCACCGCTAAAATGAGAAATAATTAGAATAGTAAGCAACATGAACGTTAATTAGGAGTATGTAAACGTAGAATAATTAGTGAAGAGCCGCGTGTAAAAGGTAACACTAAGCACCCGGAGGAGCAGAGGAGGGGGCTCCCCGGCTGTTTTGGGGCTGGGGTGGGGAGGGAAGGAGCAGGCGCCCCGGGGCTCCCGCACGCCGGCTCGGGCACGTGCAGCGCCGTGTGGGCGGGCGGGCGGCTCCGCGCTGCCTCCCCGGGCGCATCCTGAGCCGCTGCCCGAGCCCGGAGCTGCGCCCCGCCCCGCCCCCGGGACAGAGCTCCGCGCTCCTCCACTGCGGGTCCCGCACACGGCGCAGGCGCGCCCTCGCCCAGGCCACGCCTCCCGGGCTGGATCTCCGCGCTCCTCCACAGCCGCTCCCCCACTGGCCGCCCCCCCCTCCCCGCACGTCGCGGGCGTTCCTTCGCCTAGGCCACGCCCCCCGGGCCGGCGGGTGGGGGCGGGGGCGGGGGCGGGGCAGGGAAGGGGCGGGCGCTGCTTCTTTCATACCGGCGTTCATTGGCGGAGAGGCGCTGCACGCTGTAGTAGCTGATTGGGTGTGGCGGATGTCCGTCAGGGCTGAGAGCTTTTAAATACGACTGTAGGCCGCCCTTCTGCGCCACGCGGTCGGGGAGTGGGTTGCGGGGCAGGCTGTGCTGCTCCGCGGGCGCTGGGCACGGGGCGTGTTCAGGCCTGCAGGCGGAGCGGTGCAGTGTGTCCCCAGCACTCGAGGGTCCCCAGCCCTGCTGCCGCGGGGAGGCTGTGCAGAGGGCACTTTCCTCAGTCACAGCACACATCACTCGCGGGTGAAATGCAGCAAGAAGACGTGGCTGCCAGGGGTCGGGACAGGGCCAGGCTCTTCGGGACCCGCTAGCCTGAGGTCTTGGCTCCTGAAGCAAACTTTTTACTGGTGTTGGATGCTGCGGCTTGGGCGGGGGCTGTGAGGTGCCAGACGACAGTGGCCGTGTCAGCACCGCACGCGCGGGTCACGAGCTGGGCTGTCGTGTGGGAGCTCAGAGAGGTCAAATCGGTCTGAGCTGTCGGGGCTTTCCCGGTGCTTTGCAGCAAGAAACACTTTTTTTTTTTCCTAGTCAAAAATTCAAGTGAAAGAAGTGTTTTCTGAGAGGGACTGCCCTCGGGCTAGAAAGCTGCAGGGGGCGGCTGGTTAGTCGCTGCTGTGGAAACCCCGGTTGCTGCGGTGCGACGGGACAGGACTGCTGCAGCTGAAAGCTGGCCCGTGTTGGGGAGCTGTTCAGATGTCGGCTCCTGCCAAACTTGTGGTCTCGCCTCTCTCTAGACTAGAGTTCATCACCGAAGCGGGAAGGTAACCAGTGAAAAGACGAGCACAGCGCAGCGGCGCGTGTCTGTAAGGAGGCTGCGAAGCGACACTGCCCACAGCCGGGTCTGCCACTTCTCTTGTGTCGAACCCGAAAGGTGCGGCTGGGCCCTCAAACGCGCCTGCGCTGGAGCTGCAAGTGGGGAAGATAAATACTGCCATTATGCTGAATTTGGTAGATTCAAGATTTGCTCTCCACTTCCGTGATTGAAGAGAGACCCACTTGACTCTTACCTGTGTCGTGGAACTAAACGCCACGCTGACATTTCGTCTGCACACTCAGCGTATTAACTGCTAGCAGCGAGAGAAGCTGAAGCAACTCTGCCTGGTTGTGTCCAGGCTCCAACTTTTATACAACAATGTAAAAAACCCGCGCGTGCGAACAATGGGATCATATGTGGTCAATCAGGAAATGGAGTCTTTATGCTGGCACCTCACAGTACTTTTCCCCTTTCCTTATACTTCCCGCTCGCTTCCGTGCCTACGTAACAAGTTCACTCAGAGTTAATGGTCTCCGGAGCCATCTTAGGTGACTGGCTTCCACAATCCCTCCTTTTGGCCCAGCTACGCCCAGGCCAACCCAAACTGCTACCATTAACTCAATACAGTCTAATACCCATAAGATCTTTTCTCTCCTCTTCTCTTGTTTCTTCTCAATCTCCTTCATTATCATCAACTGAATGCCAGTGGTGCATGCTTGTCTAATTGCAGTGGCTTTACATAGTTTACAGCAACATGTAATCTTTTGAACACAGACAAATCTGACAATGAGTACGAATGCTCCTATTATAAGGTACTTGAGCATTTCCCTTATCCACCCATTGACATTTGGGAGCCATCCCTAAAAGGACAGACTAGCGGGTGGCTCTTTTCCTTCTTCAAATTCAGCCAAAGCCTTCTCCATTGACTGGATGTGCTCATTGATCTCTTGGGATTTGTCTGGTATATAGATACAACGTTCATTCCCTACTAATGCACAGGTTCCACCCTTGCTTGCAAGTATAATATCTAGAGCCATTCAGTTTTGCATTGCTACTAGTCTGGTGGCATATATTTCTAAATGTATGTCCTTTAAAGCACCTATAGTTTCATTGGCAAATTTTTCAAAGCTTTTACTTAAGGCATTAACTCCCCGCATAGCCTTGGCAGCTCCATACCATGGAAAGGCAGACCCAAAAGTCCCTTGGACATCATTTATGTATGGAACAGATGTTGGCGCAGAGATGCGAACAGTCCTTTTGTTTCTTACCCGTCCCCCCAACCTGGGTTGCACCCTGATACCTGGAATAACAATTCCAAGATAACAACTACTTTTCCAGTTTGGAGGGAGCCATTTGTAGGCTTTTTTCCCACAGATAAAGTAGCTGCCCACAAACGCTGTGCGGGCTAATGAAATATTGCATGTCTCTGGGGCAAAATAGTGAAATATTCCATCTGCAGTGACATTGGTTTGGCAATCCAGAGTATGATTGCACTGGCTGGAGCCCATAGAAATATTTCCGTCATTATTCCTGTGGCAGATATATCCTCCCGTGGTATTTTGGTACAATGTACCGTGGTACCTTTTCTGATTCGAGTCCCCCAACTGGAATCTCTCCTCTCTCTCTCTTTATCTTAACTCAGTAAAATCAGCTCCATATCCTGTTCTACAAGAAGGTAACCTCTTCATTTCTGCAGGCATTTCCCCTATAATCTAACTCCATTCAAAATTCTCTTTTCCTTCAAATGCTTCTTTAAAACCTACTCCTCTAAAACACCTATTCCCTTTTCAACATCACTGATTCCTGCTCCCAAACTGCTGGACTTGGCTTGCCTCACTTTTATTTCTCAAGCTATTCTTTAGGCACTGACAGAAGTGATGTTTTGTCTCAGGATCAGCCACTGAAAGTACTCTCCAACCAAGCACTGAGAGAAGGGCATGGCTGCAGAGCACTTCAAAACGTGCCTGATTGCCTGACAAATGATCCCTCATCACATGAAGGTTCAGACTAAGGTGCTGCAAAGCAGAGTGCCTTCATTAACTTCTGTTAGTACACGCCAGGAGCAGGACTGGGCTGACACAGCCCGGCCTTGTTCCCAGTGCTGTCTACAGGATGCGAGTGGGGAAGGGAGGGCAGGGAGCTGTGTCTGGGGTTTGCCCAGCCTGGTTTACATTGCCAGGTCACAGACCTGAGGAAACAAGAGTGAGCTGTGGAGATACACAAATGCTTTGTACAGTGGCAACGGGACACAGGGTCCTTAACCTCCTTACAAACTGTCCTGTGGCAAATAACCTTCTGGTTATGCTTCTCTGAACTCATGCAATGTGTGAGCTAGGACTGATGTCTAGCTTTGGCACAGAAGTGAAAGGAAATGATATATGAAATCAGGGAAACAAAAGAAAAGCAGTATTTCACCCCATAAACCTGTGATTCCACCCTGCAAATGTGTATTTCTACCCACTCCTGACCTACTCGCCCAGGAGAGATTCAACAGGGACAGAGCTAAACAAACCAAAAAGTCTACAGGGCCTGGTCCTGTCATGTAAATGATAGCACAATTAGGCCCTGGTAATATAATTTTTGGTAATATTTACCCCCCCAAAATGCAGTTCTTTAATGAGGTTTGGGAGATTAGGCAGTGTTAGCTTGGGAAAAAATATAATTTACTCTCATTTTCTACTTCTTCCCTCTGAAACTGCTGCAGGAGGTGCTCTGCATCTTTTAATATCTTGGAGCCAGGCATGTTTCTTCGCAGGTATGCCAGCAGTTTATTTAACGTTCTGTAATGTGGTGGCTCTCGGAAGTCTTCCGACGTCAAACGAAGCCAGTTTGTCAAGAAAAAGGTGACTGGACTGAAAACAAATACATTGACAAAATCTGGTCGTATTCAGTCTTTATAACAGTAATACTTGTCATTCAAACCTGTATCAAGAAGACGGATGTATTCCTTCTGCTCTGAGCGAGCAAGGAATTCTGATCTGGGCGCCCTTTTTACGTAATCATGGTCTAATCTCACAGACACACGTTTTACCACTCTTAATTACTGATCCAAACTAGTGAATAAATACTGAATTGTATCCTCAACATGCAAAATATAGGACAATTATAACTATTTTTTGCTATTTCAAAATTCTGCAATTTGATATAGTGTTATGGCAAACAAAGTAGAGGAGACACAGGCAAAACACGAACATCCCGCCCCAAACACAACCTTTACACAACACACAAATTGCCTGGCTTTTCTCACTTTGTACTTTTCTTGTATTCTTTTCTTCTTGCTACATTTGGGCCACTTTTTGCAGTGTTTCTCTCCTAGTGTCGCACACACAAGAAATACCTGTCTGAGCGGGTAAACTTCAGCTAAGACGTTGCAACAACTTTTGAGGTCTGCCAGTGTCTCCCCTTGCTCTCCCACAGACAGGCAGGAATAATTCCCATTCTCCTGGGCAGATACAATACATAAGACTGTAAGAATTACAGTCTGGGTCAGAGCAGACCGGCTATCTCACCACACTGTCTCCACGAGTGGCAAGGAGTTTTAGAGGACAAGTACAAGAGCGAGAATAGAGTAATGCATGAGTTATATCATGAGGTTGCTAAGTCACCACGCATGTGCACATCCCTAAGCCCACGACTAAGAGCCCAAGATTGACACCAGTATAATGGATAGTTGCAATCTTTTATTGAACCTGGTTCTCCTACTGGCCTCCACAACATTTGGTGGTGATGGGTTTCACAAATCACTCGTGTGAAAAAGTACTACCTTTTGGTAGTTTGAAACCTGCTGCCTCAAAAATTAATCATGTGGCCCTAATTTCCTGCATCAGAAGACAGTAAATAGCAGCTCCCCATTTGCTTTTTCTATCCATGATTTCACTGACACCAGATCCTCCTCAGTCACTCTTTTCCAAGCCTTTTTCAACCTCTGCTCACATGTAGCCACTCCATATCCATATCATCTGTATTGCCCTTCCCTGCACCTTGTCTTATTGTAGGAGATCCTTTCTGAGATGGGGGAACAAGAAAGGTTGTCCACTACTAGAAGCAAAACAGGTGCTTTAATATAGGGATGAATCTACCCTGGACAGACAAGGGTTATTATCAGCATATACACATGCGTTCAAGTGGAAGGTGTCATGCAGGCACACACACACATGCTCTATCCCAGCGGTGCCCAACATTTGCATCCCGCAGGTGAGATAGGCATGGCCAGGTCCCTTCCTGGCCAGATCCAGACAATAGGCCAGATCCAGCTGTGCGGGGTTGCACAGCCCACTATGATTTGTATGCCCGGGGCAGGGACAGGGCCTCAATGAGTGTCCCCGGTCTGGATAGTTTTTAATCCTTCACTGGCTTACTATTCGACATGATTTCCCCTCTTTTCATTTAAAGCTTCTTCCACTTCCTTTTCTGGCCACAAAGAGTCGTTTGAGAGCAGCAATACCGCTTGGTTAGACTGGGCGATGGGAGCGACTAGCAATGACGGGAGCAGAGCTTCACGAAGCGTTCCCAAACAAGTGTGCAAAACTTTCTTGGTTTGGGATTGCATTACAAGCTCAAAACGCAGACCACACAGCTCAGAAGGTTTCTTAATTGGACAAAGTGATTTGGGGCCAAATCCTGCAGTCCTTGTGCAAACAGCACTCCTATCAAGTCGCATCTGAGCAAAGACTTGACAGTCTACACCCTTTGTGTTGGTTCGCTTTCTTCTGAACAGACCTTGCTCCTGCCTTTGAGCAGCCTTCTTCTGACCCCAACTGGACCTTGAGACCCAGCCACCCGGGCTGTGAAGTCTCTGCCCTTTCCGCCAGGGACCTGCCTGGTGCCAACCCTTCTGGAGCCAGGGGAGGCTCGAGTGCTTTGGAGCAGCAGGCTCCACAGCAGAGAGGAGCCATGTGGAGGGGACAGGCAGCATGGGGGAGCTCAGCAACACAAATACCCTGTGCTGCA
This sequence comes from Alligator mississippiensis, assembly GCF_030867095.1. Taxonomy (NCBI): domain Eukaryota; kingdom Metazoa; phylum Chordata; order Crocodylia; family Alligatoridae; genus Alligator; species Alligator mississippiensis. The sequence continues at coordinate 466,167,360 of NC_081824.1, read as the reverse complement.
TTGATGCTCCAGGGGCCAGGCCAGCAAGCCCCTGTGCTGGAAATTCATGTCCAAGATCTTTTTGTTACACATTCTGATTTTTCTGCCTTTATTTCCATACTGTCTTCTAACAACGAGCATTTCTTTCTGTATGAAAGGTCCCAGTGGACTTGCAGGCAACACCCTGGGTGCAGCGTTCTCTGCTTGCAAGAATTTACCATTTGGAGGACAACGTCACACTGACAGCTCATGCGCAGGACTTTTGTGCTAATATCGTTTGACACGTTTGTATATTTAGCAGTTTCCAGAGTCTCTGGTGAAGCCTTAAGCAATGTATGGAGGGGATTAAAACAAGTCCATTCCAGAGTGGGCAATAGACTCAGGAAGTCCCGATTTCCAAGGCCATTACTTTAGCCACGAATGTACACCCCTTCCCACGTAAACCCAAAGGGAAGCAGGTTATTCAGCTCTTTAAGGGGATCAAACTTACAGGTCAGGTCGAGTTTGGACGATCTCAGGTCCAGACTCACCAGCTGCTGCTTCCCAGAGCATGCCATACTCGCACTTCACAACCCCACAGCCACCCAGCTAAGAAAGGAGTTTGCGATGGTGGGACTGGTATGTCAGCTATCTTTGAATATATAATCCTAAGTATTCATCATAATTTTGTAATGTGGTATGAAAACCTGTGGCAGTCTCTGTAACCCCCCCTGCCACAATGTCTTAGGAGTGGACAGTGCTAAAAAGATGAAAACTAAACAAACCCATTCATGAAACTTTGTAGAAAGGTTGTTCCTGGGAGGGAAAAATGCTGTATAAGGGCTTGCAAGCTAGACTCTGCTCTTCTATTCACTAGTTACTGGTTCTTTACTGGAGATGGCACGTGACAGAAAAAGGATGTGGGACTTGCTTTTCCCCACAAAAAAATGAAAGAATTTAAGCTACATGAACGCTTGCTTAAATCAAGTCATTGATGAGCAAGATCACGGGAGTTAAAGCAATTTAGCAAAAGACTTACTGCTGGAAGCTGTGCTAGTGCTTTTATGGAGAAACACACAGCGATACACTGCCAAGAGCAAAAGGGGATCAGTGGGATCAACAAGGGGGAATCCAATATAATCCTTCAAGTATTTTATAGTGCCAGTGCATACGCAAACCTCAGACCATGCAGATGTCAATGCAGAGATGTGCTGAGGGAAGGTTCATTACACTCCTGACTCTTAGAAATAAAATACTGGTCCATATGGAGCTACAGGAAGAAAGAAGACATCTTCTTTATTCATTTATGTACGTACAGTGCCTGGCACAATCAGGGTTGTGTCTCCCCTAGAGTCTGTAGGCACTTCCAGAGTAGAAAATGAAGTCCATAAGAGACAGGAACATGCATATTTGTGGTTAAAAGAAGCAAGGGGAACAAGCGTGCTTTGTTTGTTCACCCAGAAATTATTGACTCCAAAATAAAAGACTAGATCTGTTCAGTTTGGGGGCAGCACCCCAGTCTCTGTCAATTAATGTAGGCATGATCAGTTAATTCTTTGCTTATGCAAATAAGGCTGGCTGTGTGTGTATATATATACACACATATAGAGAGAGAGAGAGACATACACTTAAATACAAAGGCTAGAGAAATACATACATACATACATACATACATACATATACATATATGATATATATAGATGATTAAGTGTACCACATCCTCTGAATCCTGACTGAGGTTTTGCTGTACAGGAGAAAGCCACACTTACTTCCTGAAGACTGCTCTGAAGTCTGAGAAATCCTGACTGGCATCTCCTGAACCGTTCCAGGGCTCCACGTTTCCATGCCTAAGTATCAAAATAGACATTTTAGACAGTTATTCAAAAAACAGTCTATGTCAGAACGGTAAGGCAGTTTATGTCAAAACCTTGCCCAGACAATGAAAAATCAAGATTTCTTTATTCAAACTATCTTAGAGAAAAACGATGGAGAATATCATTCTCTTTACTCCCCTTCATAATGTCATCCGTCTAACATTTTATATCAAGTTCATGATGCTGGGGAGGATGGAAATTGGTGCGACTGAATTCAAGCCTAAGAAGTCTTGCCCACCCTGCCCACTTCAGTCTGTGATGCGACGGGTGATGTGTTCGAGCACTGCCCCTACTAGTACCAAGGCTTTGCCCTTGTGGGGAACATTTCATCTGAGCCTGTCAAAGGACTTTGCAAACAGCAGCTATGTCTCACCAATCTCCCAAGCCAGATAAAATATTATCTTTGTCCCTATTACACAGAAGGAGGAACTGAGAACAAGAAAGTGAGGAGCAGAAAGCAAAGTGCAGTGAAATGAAGAGATACCTGAGCAGTGGAGGGGAAGGGGAGCAGGGGCACAACAAATCATCACTGGATCCTGCAAGTGCCTTCACAACAGAGCTGCTAATGATTTCAAGCTGGCTTTGGGGGCAGGACAGTCTAGGACTAAAGGCAGAATAAAGAGCACTTCTCTACTAGTCTGAACATCGAGATCAAGTAATACTTCATTGCTAGCTCCACCTGAGCCTGGATTCCTTGGAAGTCAAAGTGTTTTCTGTTTGAGGTGTGGGGTTTGGTGCCCATGTACATCAGCGCTCCCCAGAAACAGTGCCCAGAGACAAGAGCGCCTGGTACATCTCGTCTGGCTCAACCAGGGTTTTCCCTGAAAACCAAAGCTGTCGGTCTGCTGTCCCTCCACGACAGCAGAGCTGGGGGAGCATTGTGGCGCAGGGGGAGGAAGGGATAATGCTTTGTGCCTTTAGGCCTGTGAAATCCCTCTCCTGATCCAGCAGAGCCCGATTCATGGAGCAAAGAGTTATGCAGAGGGACAGTGATAGCCTGGATTGTTAACGCTTCATTTTTCTAGCAGTGTGTCCAGCTGTTTGGAGGACTGCTCGCCTCCAGCTGTCCTACCTTTCCGCTAAAGACCCAAACCGTCCATTTTACGTCCTGGGCTCCTTGTCGGAGAAAGTACTGGGATGGGAGGGGGCATTTTCAACCCTGTTACAACTGAATTTCTCAAGCGTGTTAGAAAGACATGCATAGCATTTAGCTTCTTAAGTATGCCTTCTTCAGTACTATTTGAGATCATTTCTTGCAATGTCCCACCAATAAAGGCCATTACAGCTTCCTCCACAGCTCTTGGCTCTTACCTGCAGAGGAGCACATCTAGGACCTCTCCAGGAGAAGCAAAGGCCCTGTATCCAGAGAAAAATTCTCTCATGTTGATGAAATCCTCCATAAGAGTCTATACATTTGTGCATGGCCTGTGAAACAAAAGATCAAAGTCATGACATTACGAGTCAGCAGCGGCCCTGCTCCGAACCAGTGCAAACCCCACGTCCACCCAGCCCTGGAGCGGGGAGGTCTGTGTCAGAAGTACCTGTCGGTAGAGGAGATAGAAAACTAAGTCTTGACCGGGTGGGATCAAACAAGTTTTGTGACGGAAGAGTGTCAATCCCACGAGGCCAGGCATATCCCAGAGGTATCCATATATTTTGTCTTCCTTTGTCCCTCTTCAAGTTTTACATCTAGATACAAATATTTCCTCTCACTTTTAGACTTGCCTCTGCACTAGCTGGAGCCTAATCCAAGCCCGGTCAGGTTAATGGGAACAAGCCATCATTATTACTTGAGAGGCAAATACACGTTAATAGTGGGAAATGGTCCCTGGGAATGATTCAGGTCCTTGTTTGTAAAGACAGCTGGGATGGAAAGCCCTAGACAGATAAAAGATGCAAATATGCATATTGACAAGGCCAGTTGGGTGTTTCCCCCTTTTGCATTTTTAAATACTCCAGTTATAAACAGGAATATTATCAGAGACTATGGGCATTAAGAGTCAGGGAGACTTCCACAAGATGTCTGAGTTCTTCATTCCTGTATTTCCACGTGCACCGAGGTCCCGGGGCACTGTCCCTGCAGTGTCACGGCTGCGTGTTGAGAAGCCCCTGCTCAGTCCCGTTCTCTACCCAGTGTCAGCAGCGCTAACAGGCTTTTATGAAGAAAAACACTTATTTCCCCAGAAATACATAGATAGTTCACCCGAGTCATTGCAAATCTACAGCCCTTAGGATAATGCCCATTCACAGTCCCGAACAATTCATGGTACGTGTGTACCTCGGGCCCCCTCAGCGCATGCAGGGAAAGGTGTGATTAGCACTCTTGTGTGTGCAAACACCTCTACCTGAGTCACAAGATACATTCAGAGATTTCAAATAGGAATCTATGGAGTCAAAAACTTTCTCAGCTGTTGTGGGCTGTGTCCTGTGAAACAGGAGAAGGGGTTTACAGGTTGCCCTCGCTGTATGTGGTAGATGCGTTCCTGAAAACCTGCGCGTCACTCCAATTTCCAGAACGGGAACCCACTTTCCAAGGTAACATATCGGGATCCGTGCCAAGACCTTGACTGCATCGGCACCAAGTAAGTCTGCTGGGGACGGGGCGGTGCTGGGCTCTTCCCGGCAGGGGCTGGGCTGGGCTGCGCTCAGGGCAAAACCTTGTCTGCCTATGTCCTTAGACCAACACGGCTGCAACCTACACCCCTGCAAAACTAAACCTGTATTTTTCTAAAATAATTCTGATAATTCTGCGACATGAGGAAAACCCGTGTTAACACGAGACAGGTTCATCACAGTCCAGCCCTGCTGCTTTCATGTATATAACTCTGGACGTGGAAAATTATTTCATGTCAGAAAGAAGGCTCTGTGGTAAGCCGTGCACCTGACCCTCTACCGTAGGAGGACGTCTCGAGATCACAGCTAGTAATGGTCTCTCGCAGCAGTCCTCTGCATGGCAGGCACCAAAGAGGTGGTTACTTTTAATCTATGGTGTTGGCTCTGCAACAAGATGGCAGTGAGTTGTGACAATAGGATCACGCCATGTTTGACCCAATCTCATAGCTATGGAAATGAATGACAAAAGTCTCTGTTAATAAAGAAGGCATCCTTTGCAACTGTCTCCTCACTAATTATCAAGCTCACCACTTTGCACTCAAAATGGGGTTTAAAACCTTCTCTGCAGGATGTCTCCAAATATGACTGGTTTCTGACCACTGACACAAACAGGACTGTCATGGGGGACGGCCAAATTCTGACGGTTTGTCAAAGTCTTGAACAACTTCCCATCTGGATGGGTAAAGACAGCCACCCCGGTACTAGCTCAATTTGCCATTTGGTTGCGATCTTTAAAGATTAATTGGTTTTCTTATCAGTTAGGCTACAAATGGGCATTGTTAGTTTGGAAAGCGTTCTTCAAAAGGCAGGTTAAGATCTAGGACTTTTAAATGGAGGAGGTCCCAGATTGGGCCCTTGGGCTCCAGACAGGGGTACAACTAATACTTTTTGCACCAAAGGCAGAGAAGGGCGGGTTGCTTGTGCATGGAGGGGGCCGAGTATTGGATGGTCTTACCTGATCTTGGTGGCTGCTGCTGCTCCTGGAGCTGGCTCCCTGCACCATGCCCGCCTGCTGCTGCTGCTGCCTGCATGCAGCCTGCCCAGGGCCTGAGGTTGCTCTTGGAGCCTGCTCCTTGTGCCCTTCCTGGCTGCTGGCTTGGGGCCTCGGCTTTCGAGGGCAGCAGCACTTGAGGAAGGATGGCAGAGGGATACAGCCACACCCTCGTCCCTCCTCCTGATCTGCCCTGTTAATGAGTTCAAAAGCTGGTTAATTCTCAATTACTACTTCTAGGGGTGTAAGGAGCCAAGATGATTAGGTGCTAAGCACATCTGTACCTTTCAAAATAAAACAAAAAGAAATCAGAGAGACACAAAGAGAAAAATAGTTCAACATGCATTGTGCCATGTCTTTGTACACCTAAAGCGTGTCCCGATGAGCATGCACATGCAGTTTGTGGCACCTCAAACTCATTTCAGGCCCCACAGACCACCCATGGTGCACATGCACCCATTTGCCATGCTGCACATTTACAGTGTGGTGCCAAAATTTGACACTAGGAGATCCTGGTGCCAAAAAAAAAAGAAAAAAATGTGGCACAGTGCACGTGGCAACAGTGTGTGCTGCCAGAAACAGAGCCTGGCTGGGCAGAGCTATGTTCTGGCTGCAGGGCAGGCTCCAAGCCGTGGGATTGCTGCCACTGCTGCCCGGGGAGGCCCCAAGTGAAGTTGTTGGGGCCAGAACGGGTGCTGACCCCAGCCTCCCACACCCACCCAAGACAATTTGCCCTGCACCAACCCCATGTGCAAGGGTGTGCACTGCAGCATAAAGCAAATTTGTGCCATTGCTATTTTTGCTGCATGTGGGGACACACTCCTAATGATTGTGTCCTCCTTTTATATCCATGTATCCTCATTCATTCTGAAAGATTGCAAAATGCTTCCCAAAATATAGACTGGACAGGCCACTGACCTTTGGCCACCCACGGCAGATACACAGTATCACACCTGATAACAGTGACTTGGGGGAGAAGAGGGATGGGGTGTGCTATTTTGGCCAAGGGTAGGAGAGTGCCAGAGGGTCTGTAATATCAATGAAAAGCAGACAGATGTTTATTTTTAAGGGACAGCTCGAACACCCGCACACCATGATGGGTTTATTGGTGTAAATATATCAGTGCTACAAAGAAGGTGTTAGGGTAACACTATGTGGATTTTCAGGGAGCATCGAATTTGCAGCTGAATACAAGGCTTTAACCTGTGGCCTAGCAAAGCTGCTGACCACAAGGCAGAATGATATCTAAGCCAGCCAATTGCTTATGCTAAGGAACCATCTTAACTGTGTCAGCCATTTTCTGAGGAAAAAGCAGCTCTGAGGAAAAGTGACTCCGTGTGAGTCTGTGTGCCGTGAGCGAGGTGACGTTTTAGGAAGGTGGAAGATGGTACAACCTGAGACAGAAAACCAGACTGCAATGTGGAAAACAACATGTCATTGGTAACAGAATCCGAGATGAACATATGTGAAAAGGTGAATGGTGAAGCTTCCAGGTTTTGCTCAAATCCACCCATTGACCGAAGAAGTCAAGTCAAGGTCTTAGACATGCGCTCTTAGCAGAAAGTCATGTAAATGAAGGAAATGCATAGGCAATTCCATGCTAATGAAGCAAACAGTAAGCAGAGTAGGAGCTTGAGATGGGAGGAGAAATGGGTGGAACATAGGAGAGGCGAGGGTTGAATGAATATTAATGAGTATAAACCAAAGTGTATAAATATGAAAAAAAATATTGTTCTCTGTGGCTCCTCAGTTTGTCATTTGTTTTGGGAGCTAGTCCGAAGCTGTCTCCATGCTGCATAAAGCTGTTGTGTGCAATGTATGATGGTGTTTGTGCCTCGCTTGCTCTGGCTAATGAGTACCAGGATTCATGAGCAATCGCATCGTCACCTCCCTGGTTGTTGGGCGCCGCGTGGCGTCGGGGTCTAACAGAAGGGTGCACTGGACTCCTCGCATTTAGATTCACGGAGCACAAACCTGCCAGATCTTGGTAGGCTCGTCCCCGGTCACACCCCCTATTTAGGTGGGAAGCTAGGAGTCTGATATAATGATCCAACCCCCGGTTCTTCCTTTCTCAGGAGCATGTACGGTATAGCAGGATGTCCATCCACCCTTAGTAGCATCATCCACCCTTCACTGTCATTAAATACTAAATGAACTCATAAATTTAAATACATTTAAACAAACAGCTTTTCAGGCTCAGTGCAGGTTTCAGTGAGTCTTGAAGATGATATGTGGGGCCAAAGGGAAGCAGGGAATAAGACACAGGGCATTTGTATTCTAGGACCCTCTGCCAGCTGCCCCAGAGGGGAAATGCCAGGAGGAAGCTTGAAGGAAATGGGTAGATGCCATGCTGGGAGGTATTGCTTTGAAAAGCTGGGTTTATTAACTTAATTTCATCGACTTTATTTTGTGTTCTCGGAGCTCAGATATGTTGAACTAAGTTTCCGGAAGACTAAAGAGTGGTGAAGATATCTGTGTTTTGCTTTGACATTACAGGCAGGACAAAACACTTATTGCATTGCAGGGAAATGAAGATCTAGTAATTGCTGTCCTGCTCATCTTCTCTCATGTGAGCAATGGTCTGAATTACCACAAGGTGTGACATGGATGGGAGGGAAGCAGCCTGTGTGACAGCAAACTGGAGGGAAGGAGTCCCTGGAAAAAACTCTCCTCCAAACTGTTGGAAAATGTGAGAATCCCCCATGATTTATAAATTAGATGTTTGCACCTAGACAACAGTGAGTGGACGATGAATTAGAAATGCCTGCCTTGAAAACACTATTTATCTGTCTTCTATTGCCATTCTCCAGCAGTATCTCAGGAATGAATACTGTTTCCCTCTTAATGGCATATCGCCTAACTTTGATAGCTGATAGATAGATGTAACGTATAATACTTAAGACTAAAACCATTAAAAAGAAAGCCGAAGAAATGTATACAGAAGGTGATCACAATACTGCTTAACATATGCATTACTAAAAGCAAAATGTGAAAAACATTTGTATTATTTTAGTGAATCACTATGGGCTCCTATACACGTGAAGGGAGCCAGCTCTGACACGCTGCATGTTGGAGCAGACTTGATGAATCGAGTCTACCAGAGCCTGGACATCACCATGCTCCCGCAGACAGTAGAAAGACGGATACCCAGAGTTAGTCCAGCAGTATTAATACCACGGGATTCATGTCAGCATCTTCTAAAGAATGAGATTCAGAGTTAGTACGGTGGTCTGGTGTTTTACAAAGGAGAATTGTGTATAGAAAAATGGGGAAGATCCTAAAGTTTAAATTAAGTAAATGTATATCCTTACTTTAACTTCAAAAGCATGCCATAGTGGAGGCATGGACCGTGAGCACGCTGGCACACAGCCATACCTCTTAACAACTGAAAAAGGAAGCAGTAAGGCAAGAAGAAAAGTGTTATGACATTAAATAGCAAGTTTTAGGAGACTGTTTGCATCAAATAGTTTAGAAAATGGAAATTGAAATGCAAAAGAAGCCCAGAGCCTGAAGTCCAGTGTGAAAAGGGGAGACCAGTACGTTATGTGAGGAGCAAACTGTTCATCGATTCATGGACCGTCAGGGCTGGAAGGACCGTGTCAATCCTCGGGTCCAGCCCCTGCACCAGGCAGGACAAGACACTGGGGTCAAGCCACCGCAGCGAGGTGACCGTCCAGTCTCCTTCTGAAGATTTCCACTGCAGGGAGTTTATTCCAGTCTGGACACCCAAGTGAACGCATAGAAATAAATACTTAAAATAGATTAAAGCAGGAAGCTTGTAGGAGAAAGAGTGCATTTCCTTACCACACATTATGAAGATCTGCTGACCACTACATTCCTCAATTAACACCTGTATCTCTCAAATTAGGCCAGACAAACAGAGTATACGAGAATGAGAATTGGCATCTCTATTTGATTTACCTTTCTTCATCTCCAAAGCACCCCATGTTTGCAAACCGGGATAACAGACTATCCAGTCTTCTGGAGCTGTATGAAGGAAATAAGGAAGAGCAAGATAAACCACAACCAGTAATTCCCAGTTACTTTGTGCTCATATTGTGTCTTGCTTACTCAGAAATGCCTCATTTGACTTTAAATCACTGCACAGATCAGGAGGAACGGGGGCGCTGGCAGCGCTGGGGGGCTGCAGGTCAGGAGTGAGGGGCAGCATCACAGCCCAGGGGGCAGGGTCCTGCAGTCTGGGGTGAGGGGCGCTGGCAGGGCTGGGGTCAGTGGGTTGGGAGTGAGGGGCAGCAGCAGGGCTGGCGGAGGCTGTGGCTTGGCAGTGGGGGGCAACAGCATGGGCAGGGACAGGGCACTGGCATCTCACTGCCCCCCCCCACCGTCATATTGCCCTGTGCCCCCTCTGCCACGTGACAGGTGTCCTGTTTCTTGGACCTGGAAATATGGTAACCCTAAAGCAACATGCGCATCCTCACTGCCTCCTCTGCTGCACCCCTCACCTTGCCTGCCCAGCCAAATAGCATCGCTCCAAGCACTCCCCCCGCCTCCCCCATGTCAGGCCAGCACACCTCGTCTTCAGTCCTTGGCTTGTACTGAAGCGGACTGAAGTCATGTTTAGGAAAGAAATGAAAGCATAAAAGTGAAAATACCCCCAGGCACAAGTCCTCCAGCCCTAGGACTCCCTGAGTGTGGGTGCAAACACCCCCCTGGTTTTGCCTCCTAGGCAGCACGCTCAGCTGGGTGCCGACACTTACACTTGCGGTCAGGACCACAGCACGGGCACAGTTGTGAGCTGACCCCCAACCAGTGACAGTTTTTTAGCAGTTCAGCTGCCGTGTGTGTCTCCACGAGCTCCACGGCGACGAGCCGGTTCTAGAAGAGGCGATTGTGATGCGTGTCACGTGCTCCGGGTCTCCCCATGTGCACGTCTCGGCCATGTCCGGCCACACCGCTGCATCAGCCGCCGGGTGTGAGACCAGGGACTGGCGTGCAAGGACTTCAACCAGGACTGGCCCCTGCCAGGGTTTCCCTCCAGGACACTGTGACAGCGGGTGAGGAAAGGGACTCCAACAACAGCTCCTAACTCACACCATTTATTGTCCATGCACAGAGAACAGACGGCCCAGGTCTGTCTCACACGTGTGCCCTGCGGTGACTGTCACCTCTGTGTGTGTAGGCCGGGGGCGGCTCCCGCTGGCTCCCAGCTCTGAGCTGGGAGAAATACACTGGATTACTTGCCGCCTACATTGGGCCTTTTGACAGTGTGGATCCTCCCAGTCTCAGCATTTCACCACTTCCATGGGCAACTTCCCTCAGTTTCCCTTCAACCCCTTTCACTTTCTGGAGAGCGAACTGTTTAAACTGATCCGTGTCCTCGACCTCCCTCTTCTGCCTTTGCTCAAACAGCCCTTGCACCAGAGAGGTGCCTGAAGAGGCTCTTTCCATGGATATCATGTGGTCACTGTGTCTCGAGGTCATGATCCTCATCTACCACCCTGATTTTACCTTTCCTGCCTGAGTCTTTAACGGTAATGACGGTATCTCTTTCATTTGAGATGAAAGCACTGGAAGACGGACGTATCTTGGTTGAAAGATTGTGCTCTAAGATTAGTCCTCAAGAGCTCAATGTCTTTAAATACCTGAAAGGCGGCCATGGAGAGGATGGAGATGTGTCCTGTTTTCTTCAGCCACAGAAAACAGACTCAGAGTCAATCAAGAATTGCAGCAGGGGTATTTAGATTTGATATTAGACCTTTCCCACTATATGAGGGTGATTTCTTTTTGAGCACTGAAACAGGCTCCCCAGAGAGTTGTGCAATCTCCATGCTTGCCAATGCGTGAGAGCAGGGTCGATGCTTGGCTGGAGGGTTTGTAGGAGTGATCCTGCCTTGAGCAGGGGTGACTCCACGGCCCCGACGTCTCTTCCAGTCCTGTGTTGTATGATTCGATGAACTCTCGGTGTGCTACTAAAGGGACAGAAGCAGCGGCATAAGAAGATTGTATAAAATCCCTTTTGTCACATAAGAGCAAAACACATGATCCATTTTTTTAGGAAAAGGGGGATGAAGTAGCAGGCTAAAAAGTAGTTTTTTGAGCTTGGTGAGGTCAGTTCGGCTCAAACGTTTTTAAAAAAATGACTATAAAGCAGTACCTATGTGCTAAACACCTTGGATATCAGTATGAGTGTGTTCTCATGAGACCATGTGACGTCTCCGAGGTTTGAAGGCTGATAAAATGGTATACTTTTAGCACTAATCATAATGTATAGCTCATTTTGGGCTGAAATTTGTCATTTTGTATATCTGCCAGGTTTTTTGCCTTTTTTTAAAGTGCCAGATACAATGAAATGTCTGGCAAAAATGCCTCTGTCAGGTAGATTTGAATGCCATGTGCAGTGCAGACTTGCAGCTCCAAGAGGTGGACGGGATATTTCCTATTGAAACGTCCAAGCAAACATGAACACCCGTGCGCTTTCCCTCCTTGTCATGAAACAGATTTTTTAATGAAATGTTTAACTTGCACATTTAGAGATAGTACTAGCACATTGCTCGTCAAGAATGACGGGCTCTGGGTCGAGATCCATTCGCAGCCCCCCTCGCAGAATGTGTACTGGGTCCTGGGCTACAGCGGGGTGACAGGGGCCCTTCCTTTCCTGGTGCTGGCAGGGGAGACTGCAGGGATCCTGCTGGGTGTGGTGACCGAGGGCGGTCTAAGGCTATGGCCAGTAGCCCGGACCGTCAGGTGGGTATTTTACATGATGGAATAGAGTTAGGCACGGAAGCATATTGGTTGTATAAAGAAACTTTACTTACACTGCCGATGGTCGCAGTGCAGGAAGAAAACTTACTTGGATTACAGTTGCACACAAACACACGAGGGTGAGATCTCTCTTCAAACCGAACTGAGATGAGTCGTCGATGTACGACTTCACAAGTGCTTAATACGGGGGTACGTCAGTATATTCACGATGACGGGGAGTAGGCTGATCAGGCCCCTAAGTTCTCCAAGACACACGCGGAGTTTGCTAGGCTCCACAGCGCGCTTAGAGTTCTCCACGAGATGGTGGCGGAGTCCTCCAACTTGCGCGGAAAGTGCTCTGACCTTTTATATGGCTAGCGAGCCAATTGCCAGCCGCCAAGTAGGAATAATTTAGAATTGACCAATAGTGGGACACAAATTTGCATATGTGTGGCGGGAACTCTTTTGCACCGGGGTTTTCTCTCTGCAGCTGAGAAAACCACCGTGCAAAGAAAGCTCCATGTGGCGGGAAAATTCCAATGTGCCGAGGCACTAAAAATCATTGGGTTATGACATGCCCCCTTGCTGATGGCACAGCTGGAATTTAAACCACATGTGCGTTGTTTGGATCGTTACGAGCTCTCTCAGCTGGTTCATAAACTAAACGGTTAAACACAAATTCAGACAACAAAATAAGTTCGTCCTCTAAGGATTGAATCAAATAATAGCCGGCACCAACACACAGACACATAATTATATTCGTAACAAGAAATTCGACTATCAGGGTTTCAGTAGGTGTCATGGCGAAGTCACAAGTCAAGCCCTCGCTTCTCCAATGAGGTTTTCCTTCTCTCTCTCGGGACTTCCCTCCACCACGCACTTTGACTCCTGAACCTGTGAAAAGAAAAATCCTCAAAACGATAAATTAACCTATATTACAATATTTACATGGAACCGCACGCGATAGGGCAGTCAGCTAGATTTGCCGCCGCTTCCCGCTTTTTCCACAGCACACAATACAGGTGCTCGGGCACGGCTCCGCTTTGGATGATCTTTCTCTCGCACGCTCGCGGACACAACCGACGCGGAAGTAGATAGCAAACACCGCGGGGTTTTATCCACGTTCAGCAAGATGAAAACGTCGATGACAACGTCGAGGAGGCGTCGTCTGGCTTTTCTGAATACTGAAAACCTAGTTCATAGGCCAGTTGCCATTGGCCTGCGTCTCCCAGGATTCGGAGTTGTCGTTTAGTGAGCCCAGAATGGTTTAGGAGGAATCCGAACATGATTCGCTCTTCGGACGTTCTCTGCGGCAACGGTTGATGATCAGATTCGCTATGGCTTGCGCCCTGAGCTTCGATCGGGTATGCAGTAGATCGATGCTCCCAGTCGCTAGATGTTTTCGACTTCATAAGGATGCGCAGTTGCGAAAGCTGATGCAAAAGGTTGCTTGCAGGTTGACCAACCATTGGGTTGAGGAAAATCCTGAGGACAACGGTGTTCTTTCATCCATAGACCTCAACACAGGCTTTTACGCTGTTCAGATTTATTGGAACAGTTCCAGGATTTCGCAGATGGCGGTGAGGCCATGGCCCTCTCTGCTGGGATGGTGTTAGTCCCAGTACACATGCTCTGGGGTTCCAGGAACAGTATGAGATCCTGATTATGGCCAGCAAAAGTTGCTCCGCACTGGCTCTCTCCGGCCGTCCATCATGCCATGCGTGAGATTCCTGACTGACTTGTCCCACGGCAAGCACCAGAAGCAGAATAGGCCAATGAGCATTGAACGTCACTGTGTTGATGTCAGTGGCATGCCCTCTACTTCACAAGGCTTGTCGGATTAGGAAACTTGCCTCTTCCAAGTCCAACAAGTTGGACCCAAACTCTACAACTAGGCGTCCCAACCACACGGCTAGGGTCTCTTCAAGCTTGATCTTTGACTCCTCGTACAGTTCCTGCAGCTCAGTCCAAGTACGAGCACGATAGGTGGTGGCACAAGCTGCACTCGGTGGATCAGTTGCCTGGCAGGTCGTTGTCACAGGACGAACTGCTAGAGCCATTACTGCTTCTGGTAGGAGGGGCGGATGCTCTCCTCCGCTCGATGCTCCCTCCCTGTGGCAAGACGGGGCCGCCAGAAGCGACGTCACTTCAGTGGGCAGGACCGCTGGACAGATTCTCGCTTGTTCTTTTGAAGCTCCGCCCGTCTTTTCCGGCTCCTCCGCGTGGCTCCCTTCTTGCTCGGCGCCATCTTGAAATGGCGTCTCAGGATCTTCTCTCACAGCCGCATCTTTAGCCACCTGAACGGCTGCGAGCAGCTGGGCTTTTAAACTTGCATTTTCCCGCAATAGAGTTGTCATAGTACGGAACATTACACTTAACATTTTCCCCGTGTCGTACTTTGGGGCTGCCCTTTCAGCTGCGGCGCGTCCCTCTGTCTCCAAACTTTCACGGAGATCGGACGGGAGCTCGCGGCTCCTCAATCTAGACAACACTGCTTGGGAACTGAACTGGTCTTCCGTCTCCTGCACATATCGCAGGCAGCGGGTATACTCTGGGTCGAGGGTCGGGTCTACTGCGCCCGCCGGTTTCACTCGGACAGAGGATACGGTGCCCCCTTCCTCTCGGGATCTAAATAGGATCCGCTCTCCACCCATCACACACCCAAAAGCTCCGGGGTGAAGATGTGCTTCCCTCTCTTCTCCCTTCAGCGAAAAGTAGCTGCTGATGAGCCTTTCACCCGTTCCGCCCACCTGATGATAAGCGATATGCGCCTCTAGTTCTTCGGCGTCTGTCATGTGCCGTTTCCCACTGCGCCAAGGGCAGTTTCTCACTAACTCTAACTCCATCGTGTCTTTCCCCTATCCTGTCTGTGACACCATGTGGTGGTGGAGGGCGGTCTAAGGCTATGGCCAGTAGCCCGGACCGTCAGGTGGGTATTTTCCACGATGGAATAGAGTTAGGCACGGAAGCATATTGGTTGTATAAAGAAAGCTTTACTTACACTGCGGGTGGTCGCAGTGCAGGAAGAAAACTTGCTTGGATTACACTTGCACACAAACACGCGGGTGAGATCTCTCTTTGAACCGAACCGAGATGAGTCGTCGGTGTACGACTCCACAAGCGCTCAACACGGGGTTACGTCAATATTTCCATGATGATGGGGAGTGGTTAGAAGCTGATCAGGCCCCTAAGTTCTCCTCCAAGACACACGCGGAGTTTGCTAGGCTCCACAGCGCGCTTAGAGTTCCCCACGAGATGGTTGTGGAGTCCTCCAACTTGGACGGAAACTGCTCTAACCTTTTATACGGCTAGCAAACCAATCACTAGCTGCCAGGTAGGAATAATTTAGAATTGACCAATAGTGGGACACAAATTTGCATACGTGTGGCGGGAACTCTTTTGCACCGGGGTTTTCTCTCTGCAGATGAGAAATCCACCGTGCAAAGAAAGCTCCATGTGGCGGGAAAATTCCAATGTACCGAGGCACTAAAAATCATTGGGTTATGACACATCGACACCTCTTTTTTTCCAAATCCTTCTTTAAAACCCACTTCTCTAGAACTCCTCTTACCTTCTTAGGGCATGGCTGCAGAGCACTTTAAAAAATGCCTGATTGTTTGAGAAATGAACCCTCACTACATGAAGGTGCAGACTAAGGTGCTCCAAAGCAGAGTGCCTTCGTTAACTTTTGTTAGGACATGCGAGGAGCAGGGCTGGGCTGAAGCAGCCTGGCTTTGTTCCCGGTGCTGTCTATGGGATGTAAGCGGGGAAGCAGGGGCGACACGTAGGGAATGCACGGGGGTGCACCCCCTGTCATGCCGTGCTTCCTGTGTAGCCGGTGGGCAGGGGAACAGGTGGGAGCACCAATGCCCGCCCTGCGAGCGCTGGCCAGGGAGCAGGGCTGCCAGCTAAAATGGCCGCGCTGCTTCTGGAAGTGGTCACGAAGTTCCAGAAGCAGCGTGGCCACTTTTATGGTGATTGAGATCGGGGCCCCCACAGCCAGCAGGATTGGCCACTGGGGGACACCACTACTCCTAACCAGTGGGATCGGCCTCTGGAAGACCCCCCTGGTTGCTGACTGGTATCGGGGGACACGTGCCCCCCCCTTCGCTCAAGAGGCACCAGACAGCCATGTAGGCAAGGGAGGAGAGGGAGATCTGTCTGGGGTTGGCCCAGCCTGCGCTGGAGGGTTGGGCCGGTAGATTGGACCCCGTCCTCCCCCAGAGGTGGGTGGCCTCCAATCCACCCCCCCACACACACACACACACACCAGTGCAGGATGGGCAAACCCCAGAATGGACTTCCCTTCCCTTCCGTCTCCCCCTCCCATCCTGAGACAGCATTGCACCTGGGAGGGGATGGGCGGGGGTTAGGGGAGAGAGGCTGTATAATTGTAGCCTCCCTTGCTGGATTGGCTCCAAAGTTAAGATTGATCCCCTACTCTTCTGACCCCAAAACGAATTTCTCCTGGGTCAAGAGAGTCAGTCTATCTCATGGTGTTTTCTGTGAAGTGCCATGAGTTAGACAGGGGAGCTGCACGTCTGTCAGAGCCCTTTGGGATATCTATTGTCCCAGCCTTGCAGTCTAATCTACATGGGTGGAGGCTGCACAGAGTCCTCGAGGGGGGTCTGTAGAGTTCAGGCTGCATACAGAAAGCTCCGTCTACATGTTCCTCACTAAATAAATCCCTTACAACAATGACTCGGCACCGAGTCTTTAAATGTGCTCACAGAGAAGCATGATGAACTTTTGAAAGAATAAATTGTTCGGCTTTGTATAAACACAAGCAAACTTGATGGACACATAAAATAAGTGATTGCTATCAAACAGTTCCTATCACACTTGCAAATGAAACACTGACCTGCCCTCTCTGCACTCCCTGGCGCACAGACAATTTTATTGTAATTACTCTTCATTCTTTCAAGACTTGGATGATTTCGTTCTCAGTCAAGTGAGGTGTCTGTCGCTCAAAGTTTAAGAACCTTTTTCAAATATGACTACAAGAAATAAATGCAAGAACAAAACCCCTGGAAACTTGTGCTCACTTTGAACAACAGTTGGATCTAAACGTAGACCCGAACATTTTCTTGGCCCACTGGAACCAAACCCAGGACAGAACCTCATTAGACACCTATTAGCAACCTTGGAGATCTGAATGTTTTTGGGGCTGAAGAAAAAAGTATTTGTGTTGTATGCTATGAGCCTTTTCTCCACATTTAAATGCCTGAGTTTATCTGGCAGTGTGCCCAAGATCAAAATCACACCTTCTGTCTTGAACATCCACCCGGTCAAGTTTATGGGGTGAAATACTGCTTTGCTTTTGTATCTTCTATTTCATATATCATTTCCTTTCACTTCTGTGCCAAAGCTAGACATTAGCACATTGCACCAGGTCCCAGAAGCATACCCAGAAAGTGATTTGCCGTAGGAAAGTTTCTAACTGGGTTAAGGACCATGTGTCCATTTGACACTGGCAATGGCATCCCTGTATTGCCACAGCTCACCATTGTTTCAGCAGATCTTTGACCTGTAACGTCAATTTTTTCTCTGTCCTTGGATGCCAGCAGCCCATCACCCAGATAGGACAAAACAGTCACACGCACTTCCTGTGCCATGGTGCTCACTAGCAAGAGATGCTTCATGACAAAAAGGCTTTTGCCTGAAGCTGCCTTGGGTCAGAGCACAGTAACGTCTGATGAGATTTTCCTCTTTGAAAGGAGAGAACTAGGTGGAGGGCAGCTTTGGCCATGCTTCAAAGGTGCTGAAAATTCAAAGGCAGCTTGCCTCTTGGCTGCTGTTCTGACTCTTGCGTGCTGGCCAAATTCTCCGAAATGCCAAGTGCCCAGTTTCCGATCCGCACGACCAGGCCTGTGATTGCACCTGCGGATTTGTATTGCAACCCACTCTTGACCTGCTCTCCCAGGAGTGATTCACCGGGACAGAGCTAGAAAACCCAGAAAGTCTACAGGGCCTGGTCCTGTTGTGTAAGTGATATCAGGATTAGGCCCTGGCAATATAACTGTTGGTAACATTTACCCCCCAAAATGCAATTCCTTAGTGAGGTTTGGAAGATTAGGCAGTCATAGCTTGAGAAAAAATATAACTTACTCTCATTTTCGACTTGTTCCCACTGAAACTACACCAGGAGCTGTTTTGCCTCTTTTAACTGCTCAGAGGCAGGCATGTTTTTTTCTAGGTATGTCACCAGTTTCTTCAAGGTGATGAAAGTCGGTGGCTCCCTAAAATCCTCCGACATGTACTGCAGCCAGATGGTGAAGAGCAGGGCTAGTGGGCTGAAAACAAATACGTTGACAAAATCCGGTCATAGTTAGGCTTTATCACAGTGATATTTGTCGTTCAAACGTGTATCAAGTAGATGAATATATCCCTTCTGCTGTGAGCCAGCAAGGAATTCTGATCTAGGCGCCGTTTTACCTAATCACGGTCTGATCTCACTGACACCTGTTTTACCACTCCTAATTACTGATCCAAACTAGGGAATGAATACTGAATTGTATCATCAAAATGCAAAATATAGGACAAATGACAAACAAGTAGAGGAGACACAGGCAAAACACAAACATCCTGCCCCAAACCCAACCTTTACACAACACAAATCGCCTGGCTTTTCTCGCTTCCTACTTTTCTTGCTTTCTTTTTTCTTGCTACATTTGGGCCATGTTTTGCAGTGTTGCATGCTTTGTTTGCTCTCCCAGAAATGATTGCTCCACAAATAAAAGACTACATGTGTTCAGTTTTGGGGCAGCATACCAGTCTTTCGCAATTCATGTAGGCATCATACAGTTAATTCTTTCTTTATACAAATAAGGCTGGCTGCATCTATCTATCTAGCTAGCTAGCTAGCTAGATAGATAGATAGACAGATAGAGCCAGATACAGAGATACAACCTATGTAGATAGATAGATAGATAGATAGATAGATAGATAGATAGATAGATAGACTTTTTAAGAGGTGTTTATTCCAGGGAGGGTGACAAATCGGGGCCAGTAAAGAGTATGTACAGGTTGGCCCGAACACCTGGGCCTCACGGACATGGTCCTGGGCTCACGGCCTGCAAGGCCTGCCCGTACACTCTAGATTAGAAAACCATAGCGAGCCAAAGGACTATTTACATATTTACATTTCTGCCAGCGGGGACACCCATGGGGGGGGCCTCAGGGGTCGACCTGCATGAAGCAAAGTCCAAGGCCTCGGCTTGCTGGACGCGTGTCCGCAGCTTGAGCAGCCGGAGGTGTTACAGGGCGAGGAGCAGGCGCCCCGCCTCGACTCGGCAGAGCGCCCCCTCGAGGGCCCAGCGTTCCTCGAAGGTGGGCACCGTCCACCGCAGGACCGCGCGCTCAAGCTCGAGTGAGAGGCGGGCCCGCACCAGCAGGTGGAAGAGCTGCAGGGCGTCGACCATCCCAGTCCCGGCGAGCCGGTTTTGCTGGCTCTTCAGGGTGGCCATCTTGGTCTGGCCCTGCAGGAAGTTGGCCAGGCTGACCACGGCTTGCTCTGCCGCCCGGGAGGGGAAGGAGTGGACGTAGACGTCCTCGGAGAATTCCTGGCCCAGCGCCCGAAGCAGCGCGCCCAGGGCGGCAAAGAGCGGCTGCAGCCAGGGGCAATCTAGGAACGCGTGGAAAATGTCCTCGTCTGGCACCCCCGGGCAGAAGGGGCAAGCCGCTGAGGCCACCGGGTCCAGGTGGCGAACAAAGGTGCCGGTGGCCAGGATGCCGTGCACGAGCCGCCACTGCAGGTTGCTGGTCTTCTTGGCAGTGGGCGCCTTATACAGCGTACGCCACGCTGGGGTCCCAGGCTGCGTCAGGCACCGCCGCCACGCGGTGTCAGGGCAGCCGGCCAGCACCTGGGCGTGCCGGGTGCGCACCATGCACATGTAGAGGCCCTTGTGGGCCAGGGTGCCAAAAGGGCATTCCGTATTGCTGCTGGGGGGCACCGGGAGCCTGAGCAGCATGTTGGGCCGCTTGGCCAGCATGCCGGGTACCGCTGGGATGACGGGCAGCGGTGGGAAGGCGTCGTGCGCAGCGTCCGTGGCGGGGAGGGTACGGCGAGCCTGGAGATGGACTTCCAGGGCGGTCGCTTCCGCTGGGAGGGCGCCCCTGATGGTCCACAGAAGCTGGCCCGCGGTGCGGACGGAGCGCAGCACCAGCCGGGCAGCCAGGGCTTCGGGGGACAGCCACACCAACCGAGCAGTGTCCAGGAGGTGCTCCAGGCGGGTGGTGCACGCCTTGATGAGAGCTGCCACGAGGCTGGCGGAGGCCAGGCTTGGCGCGACACGCTGCAGGGCCGGATTGTAGACCAGGGGCTCCCAAAGCAGGTGCGGGAACCGCAGGCGCCTGGCCTGGGGAAAGAGATGGAATGCTGCCCGCCAGGCCCACACCATGCTGTGGTGGAACGGGGGAAGAACCGCCCCGTTCAGGAAAGTGAGGTCCAGCAGAAACAGCTCCCGGTCAAAGCCGAGGCCCCCCAACTCGCCGCAGGAACCGGCATGCCAGCTGCCGCCACAGGAGGTGGCCTTTGGCGTCCAGGAGCCGCTGGAGGGCTTGCAACCGGTAGGCAGCCACCCGGCTGGCCAGGTCGATCAGGCCTTGGCCCCCTTCCCCAGTGGGCAGGTAGAGGGCAGCTCGGGAGCCAGTGGCGTCCGTCCCACAGGAAGTCGACCAGGAGCCGCTGCAGTCTCTCCAGGAGCTCCGGCGGAGGGTCCAGCACCGTGCAGCGGTGCCACAGGGTGGCCGCCACCAGGTTGTTGGCAACGAGGACCCGGCCGCGGTAAGAGAGGGCGGGCAGGCGCCAGCACCAGCACTGCAGGCGGGCTTCCACTCCCTCTGCCAGGTCCTCCCAGTTGCAGGCTGCAACTGGCCAGCGGCCCCAGGAACACGCCCAGGGCTTTGAGGCCTTCCCGGCGCCAGCCCACGTCCCCAGCAGGAAGGTGTCGCTCTTGCCCCAGTTGACGCGGGCCGAGGCGGCGAGCTCGTAGGCGCGTTGGCAATCCACCAGGGCCCGCACATCCTCTTGGCTGCCCAGGAAGACGGTCACGTTGTCCGCATCCGCCGTCAGCCGGAGCGGGGGGCTGGTGGCGGGGCCCGGCGTCGGTGGCAGGGCGAGGCAGGTCAGGCGACGTCGCAGAGCGTGCAGCAGCGGTTCGACGGCCAGGGCGTACAGCATGCCCGACAGGGGGCAGCCCTGGTGTATGCTGCAATGCACGGGGAACAGGGAGCACAGCGCGCCGTTCACCTTGAGCAGGCCGGAGGCGTCGTGGTACAGGACCCAGAGCGCCACGGTGAAGAGCAGCCCGAAGCCAAAGGCTTTGAGGGTGCCGAGCAGGTACCGGTGGTCGACGCAGTCGAAGGCCTTCTGGTCCAGGGAGAGCACGCCGACGTCCAGGCCAAAAAGCTCCGCGGCTGTGAGCAGGTCACGCAGCAGGAACAAGTTGTCCTGGATGGTCCTGCCTGGCACGCAGTAGCTCTGCTCGGGCCCGATGATGGAGGCCATGACAGTGCGGAGACGGTTCGCTAGCGCCTTGGCCAGGATCTTGTAGTCGGCGCACAGGAGGGAGACGGGCCGCCAGTTCTTCAGGCAGCCGAGGTCCCCCTTGGGCAGCAGGGTGAGCACAGCCTGGCGGCAGCTGGTCAGCAGGGTCCTGTCGGCGAGGCTCTCGTGGAAGACGTCGAGGAGGCTGGGCCTGAGGAGGGGCCAGAAGGCTCTGTAAAATTCCACGGGCAGGCCGTCCAGGCCTGGGGTCCTGCCCGAGGCGAGGCCCCCCACCGCGGCCTCCAGGTCCACCAGGGAGAGTTTGCGCTCCAGGGCCTCAGCCTGCGAAGCGCCCAGGCGCAGCAGGTCTCGATGCAGCTCTTGGGCAGTCCGTGGACAGACGGGCTCAGCCGCAAACAAGTCCCGGTAGAAGGCGACGGCATGCTCCCACACTTCGCCCGGGTCCATGAGCAGCCAGCCCTCCGGGGTCTTGAGGTGGTCCAGCATCTTCGCCGCGGCCCACCGCCTCTCCAGGCTGAAGAAGAAGCCGGTCGGGGCGTTGGCCTCTGCCAGCTCCTGGCAGCGGGCCCAGACCCGCATGCCGCGCCCTCCGCCAGCTCTCGCAGGCATTTCTTGCGGGAGCGGAGGCTCTCGAGGAGCACCGCGTTGTTGCCCGCGCGGAGCAGGGCTGCCTTGAGCTCCGCCACGTCCTCCTCCAGCTCCTGGGTGTGGCGGCGGAGCTCGCTTGCCGCCAGCTGGCTATACTGCTGGCAGAATGCCCGGATCTGGACCTTCCCCACGTCCCACCACAGGCGCCAGGAGGGGTAGTCTGCTCACGCCGCCTCCCAGCTCCTCCAGAGGTGGGCGAAGCAGTCCCTGAAGCAGGTGTCCTGCAGCAGGCTAACGTTGAGGCACCAGTAAGGGGCCCACGTGCGTGCTCTGCCAGGCAGGCTCAGCTCGCAGCAGACCAAAGCGTGGTCCAAGAGGCCTGACGGAATGATGCGGCTGCCACGCAGTAACGGCAGGTGGTGCTGGCCGACGTAGAGGTGGTCAAGGCGGGCCATGGCGAGCCCGCTGGCGCTCATCTTTGCCCAGGTGTACTGTCGTGTGTCAGCGTGGAGGACTTGACAGGCGTCGACGAGGTCCACCGCCTCCAGCACGGTCCGCAGCTTGCTGGCCGAAGGCAGGTGCGGTTCCAGCCCCATCCGGTCTAGCAGCGTGTCGACGGTTACAGTTGAAGTCCCTGCCCACGAGGTGCAGATCGTCTTTCTCGCTGGCGTCACGCAGGAGGTCACCCAGGGTCTCTAGGAAGGCGACCCTCTCTCTCCCATTGGTAGGTGCGTAGACATTGACGAGGAGCAGGCTCTGGTGTGCCAGGGTGACGTGGACGGTCAGCAGCCGGCCGGGGACGACCTCTCGTGCCACCGCCGAGTCGTACTGCAGCTGCGGCAAGAGGAGGGTCGCCACTCCTGCGCTGAGGTTGGTGCCGTGGCTCAGGAACAAGCGGCCTCTCCAGGCGGCGTGCCAGTCGGCTTGAACGTACGCGTAGCTGTGCGTCTCCTGGAGGAAGGCGATCGCCAGGCGCTTCTGCTGCAGGCCGTCCAGGATGGCCGTCCGCTTCACCGGGTCTCTGCAGCTGTTGGTGTTGAGCGAGGCAATTGTGGTAACCACCATGAACAGGAGAAGAGGGAGGAAGGGTAGGCAGGGTACCGGTGAGAGAGAAGGTGACGGACGCTGGGCAGAAAAACCGTGGAGACAGGGGAAAGGCCTAGCATTGCCCTGCCCTATTCCGCGGGCCCGCCTCGGCCCCACACCTCCCTCACCCGGGTCACCAGCTTGTCGAGCCGGAAGGCATGCTGACGCGTGTCCGGGTCCCAGTGCATAAGCCTCGCCGCGTCGCTAGCGGCGCGGACAAACTGCGCAGGGTCTGGGCACCATTGCTGGATACTCTCAGCCACGTTCCTCTGGCCCTTGGTCTGGTCCAAGAGGTTGAGGAGACCTCCATAGCTGGGGGCCACCCAGGGGGGTTTCTCCAGCAGGAGGTGGATACTGCCGACCGATAAGGAGGAGACAGTCTTAGATAAAGGAGGCTTGAAAACAAAAGCAGAATCAGAGTACTGCGTCAAAGAGCTCATTAAAATACTAAAAATCACGCCCCTAGGTGGGGAAAAAGTATGCTAATGAAACATACATGTATGTTAATGAGACACATAGCTAAAACACAGGTATAGAGACATGCTCAGTAAAGAACTCCTTGCGTCACTCCTTTATAGCCAATTAGCAAACAAGGATGCTTATGAAGGTCCAAAACCCCTGTATAAAAGATGCTTAGAATTAGAAATCTGTGTGCCTGTTATGTGAAATTATTCCGCTTGCACCTTTTATTGCTAGCAATAAATCTTCTTTATACTTTCACCCCTGGTATCTTTATTGGCCTTTGCATACTGGGCATGATCGCAGATTTGAGCTGGGGCTCAACATCGGGGCACGTGCCCCCCCTGACTAAGGTGGCACCAGTTGCATCTCCAAACTTCCTTTTCCTTTAAGGAAATTCCTTAAAGATTTTGAGTGTTGATCCGAATGATGTTTAAGTACACTTCTGTCTATGTACCCAACTCCGTACGTGCACATTGCCCTTTACAGAACTCGCAGAAACAGGCAAGGCGACTCAAAAAGTTGGGACGTGTGGATCCACCTTTCAGGTACAAAGACATGCAGGGTCCTAATGGGAACAGGACAGGGAATCCAATGTGGAGCTCTTTGGCATTTTGTTTTCAAGTGATAAAATGACAGAAATTGCTTTGCTTTTTGTGGAGACTCACAACACATTCATCCTTGACAAATGTTGAGATAAATGGACTCCACTTCAAACTCAATAATGCAACTAAAAATGTTATCAAGTGATTCACAAACACACGTTATAAAAATAGGACGTTTTATTCTCAGAAAACAGGTATCAGAGTTACGGCTGTAAATATGTATCGGTCAATTAAAAAGAAAAGATCATTCTAATTAAAAAAAACCCCCAACTATCCAAAAAGTAGGAGATTCGAAGCCAAATTTCCATTTTAAAACACTCTCTGGGGGGTCTGTGGCCCCTGTGGGCTTTTGCTTACTCTCACTTTTGTAGTCTGTCTAAATCTAGTTGCAGCCTCTCTCTCCCTTCAAGTGTGCCCACCTCGCCCCTCATCTTAGTGTCATCAGCAAACCTGGACAGCGTGCTTTCCACCCCTCATCCAAGTCGCTGATGAAGATGTTAAACAGTGCGGGCCCAAGGACCAAACCCTGGGGGACTCCACTGCTCACATCTCGCCAGGTTGAGTACAACCCGTCCACCACTACTCTGGGTGCGCCCCATCAGCCAATTTTTTACCCATCCAACTGTGCAGGCATCAATACCGCAGTCACTTAATTTATTGATGAGGATGGGTTGAGAGACAGTGTCAAAGGCCTTCTTAAAGTCTAGAAAGACTACGTCCACAGCGACACCATCATCCAAGGACTTAGTTACTTGGTCATAAAAGGCAATCAGGTTGGTCTGGCAGGACCTGCCTTTGGTGAACCCATGCTGGTTGCCCCTGAGCATGATCTCCCTTTCTGGCCCCCCACAGATTTGCTCCTTAATGTTCCTCTCCAAGAGCTTCCTGAGCACCGAGGTGAGGCTTACAGGCCTATAGTTACTTGGGTCCTCCTTCCTCCCCTTCTTGAAAATAGGGACTACATGAGCCAGTTTCCAATCCCCCGGCACCTGGCCAGATGACCACGAATGCTCATACAGCCGGGCCAAGGGCTCCGCGATGACCCTTGGCAGCTCCCTCAACACCCTTGGGTGGAGGGCATCTGGACCTGCAGATTTAAAAATGTCTAGCCCTTCCAGAAGATCCCTAACTACATCTGCGCTGACTGAAGGCTTGATAGAGCTATCCCCAAGATTGTCCCTACCTCTGGTAGGTGGGATGTCCCGGTCCCTGTTCAGGAAAACAGAGGCAAAGAAACAGTTAAAAATATCAGCTTTCTTGTCTGGCAGGGGCCCTACATTGCCTGGTGCCCTCTTCTTGCTCCCAATATACTTGAAAAAGGACTTTTTCTTGTCCTTAATCCTGAATGCTAGCCTGAACGCCACCTCTGCCTTGGCCTTCCTAGTAGCCCTCCTGCACTCCCGGGCCGTGGAGGAGTACTCCTCCTTGGTGACAGCTCCTCCCTTCCACTGGTTGTGCGCCCCCGCCCCCCTTTTAGTCCTCAGGCATTGGGGGTCTTCAAGAGGAGGTTAGATGAGCATCTAGCTGGGGTCATCTAGACCCAGCACTCTTTCCTGCTTATGCAGGGGGTCGGACTCGATCTATTGAGGTCCCTTCCGACCCTAACATCTATGAATCAATGAATCTATTGCTGAATGCCCTTGCTGAGCCAAGGGGGTTTCTGAGCACTCACACCTCCTTGCTTCTCTCAGGGACTGTTACCCTTTAGGCCTGGAGGATCGCCCCCTTAAGGTACGACCATCTCTTGTGGGCTCCCATCTCCTCCACCTTCTGGGCCCTCAGTGCCTCCCCCACTAGTCTCCTAAGCTCATTGAAGTTGGCCCTTCTGAAGTCAAGGGCTTTAGCCTTGGTGTGAGCCCTAGACGCCCTGTGTTGGATAGTGAAATCCAGCAGGTGATGATCACTATTGTCCAGGTGGTCAAGGACCTGCAGTTCCCTCACCAGGTCTTCCCCTGCCGCCAGGACCAGGTCCAGCAAGGCGTTCCCCCTAGTGGGGCTGTGCACCTCCTGGATAAGGTGAAGGTCGTGTAATACAACCAGGGACCTACGCGAGTGGTCAGACCTGGCTGTCTGCTCCTCCCAGGAAATGTCTGGGTAGTTTAGGTCACCCATGACAATAACATCCCTTGACCTAACCGCCTCCATAAGCTGACTGGAGAAGTCCTGGTCCAGCTCGTCCCCCTGGTTGGGTGGTCTGTAGTAGACACCCGCTGCCAGGTCCCTTTCGCCTCACCCGCCTTGTAGTTTGACCCATAGTGTCTCTGCCCGACCCTCCTCTAAGCTGAAGCTAATCCTTGATGATGTGGGGTGCTCTTTGACATAGAGCACAACCCCCCCACCTTTCCTCTCTGTCCTGTCTCTTCTATATAGGGTGCACCCCGAATGCCCGCCGCCGAGTTGCGGGTAGGGTCCCACCAGGTTTCTGTGAGCCCTACTACGTGTGGGTTCTTAGTCGTGATCAGGAGGCTTAGTTCCTCCTGCTTACACCCCATACTACGAGCATTAGTGCAGAGAGCATTTGGCTGGCCCGTTGGACACAGACATAGCATTGTCAACAGGACATCCCGGTGCTCAAAACCGGGTAAAAACCATGTCAATAGTTCATAAATGAACCAGAGGAAGCAGAAACTGGAAAACAGACATGGAAGCCCTTTCCCCTCTCCACTCGTGGAAGAGGAGCCTGTACTGCAGATATATAGGATGCTGAGCCCACGGTTCAGTCCCACGACACTATATTAATATCAGCAGCTTAACTCAATTAAGAACTCTGAACTTTTGGAAGAAATATAGATCTTCTAGGCCTACCAGGCACCTTAACAAGTTCATTTTAGAAGCCTCTCCTTTTCCAAAAAACCAACTTGTTTGTAAATGGTTAAATAACATCTACATTCTCCTCCAGACACACAGCCTAGGAAATGTACTGAAAATCAGTAACCCCATGTTTCACTATATTTAAAACAAGACCATTTTAAGAATTAAAGACACATAAGCAGGCAGTGAGACTTCCTTGAACTTTCCTTTTCTGAGATAAATAAAACACGCTGGCTTAGAAACCTCTCCACCCACAGCACGGCCACAAACAACGAGGCCGCGTCTGGATGAGAGCAGACACTTGGATCCCTGGGGACAAGTAGCAGCGGTGCATCTAGTATAGCAGCTACTTGTCCCTGGGGCAGGCCTGTGCCACGTGCGCTTGGCGTGCGACAAGTGACCTGGGTTGGGTAGGGGAGACTGGGGCCTTATCTGGGGTCCTGGAGCTCTGCTTCTCAGCAGCGCGTGCTGCCTACATGTGTGCTGCTGTACATTTTTTTTCCACATTTTTTTTTGACCCCTGGATATGCAGGGGTCAAGAAAAGCGCAGAGCAGCGCACACACGGGCAGTGTTCCCTTGCAGCAAGGACACCTGAGTGTGCAGCGTGTGGTGCTGCAGATGTGTTTGCAGCGCCACAGACCGCACAGCTGCGCTTCTCAGGATGTGCCCTGAGAGGCCGTTGCTAGACTGCTTTTCAGTCTTAGGAATATGTTCAATCACTATTTGTGGTCTTGCTCGTTCTTTGAAGAAATAAGAGGAAAATGGATTTCTCCATTAGTGGAAAATACGAAACTACTGCAGAGAACATTATTTGGCTTTGCTCTAAGACCCAGAGCCTGTCCTGTGCCCTCTGGGTGTATTTGTGTTACTTGCCCAGACTAAGGGCCACAATCAAATGGCATTTCCATGTTGTAAGTCATTGTCCAGTGCTTCATTTTATCTCTGTTTTATCAGGATATGCTACGTTCTGTTTTAATTTTGTGCAACCTGGTAGAATAGATAGTCTTATCATATAGTTTTAGCAAAAATTACAATTATATCAACTATATAAAATAGTATTATTCAGTTGATGGTATCATTTTAATGAAGGCTACATGTCAACTAGTATTACTGAAACAGAGAAACATTTCTGTAAGGTGAGCTCTTAGGAAAGGAAGGAAACTAACCTCCCTAATTTCTCAAATGAATGACTGAGGAGGATAATTTCCATTTTAATCTGTAACGGATTTCAGTGTTTAGTCCACTTGTACAAATGTATTAAACCGAGCGTCACTAAAATATGTTACATATATCATAATACAGCCAGAACAAAAGTACCGCAACTAAAATGTGGTGAGACTTACCACCTGCCTGTCTGAAGTAAGGAAGAACTCTAAGTATCTGGTGTGTCCATACAAGGGGTGGTAACGAGGATCATACTGGAAATTAAGGAGTATACAGCATCATGTACAGCCAGTCCAGGGAATGACATGTCATGCAAGAAGAACAGCACCATCGTACAGTCCGGTGCTGCCATCCTATGTGTTCCTGTGCGTCCAGTCCTATGTCTGCCATGGGTACCAGTCTGGAGAGTCATGTAACGTGAAAGGAGAGAATCAGCTGTTCATTTTAACATAGACGACACCATGGGTGACTGAACGGGCGTTATTTACACCCAGAGCTCTCCTTTACACGACTCTAGCACATTTCCCGTCAAACGACTTGTTTTAGTGCCTTTACACAGAAGAGGGCAATTGTGACTGTGATTGCACAGAGCACGAATAGCAGAGAGCTGAAAAGGCATCATCGTCCTTTCAGGGAATTTGTCCCTCCATTCCTCCGCAAGAGCTCTCTTGGCATCACGCTCCCATCCCAATTATTTCAAAGCCCCTGCCTCAGTCCCGCCCCGCACTCCTGCCAGCCCTGCCCCGGCCCTGCCTCAGTTTCCCACCAGCCTCCAGCCAGGCTGCAGTTTCCCTCGTGCCTGGAGACCCCCTGCAACCCCCGCCACGACCCCGTGCCCCGACCCGGTGTGGAGGGCAGTGCCGCCCACCCACGACCCCACCTGGCCCCCTCCGCCGGGCACTGCCTGAGACTGTGGGCTAATTAGTAATGAAAGGTGGAGCAGAGCAGCTGCCCCCAGGCCCCAGGCCCGAGGACCCTGAAGAGGGGGAGGCAATGGACAAGAGTTATGGGGGAAGTGAAGAGCCTGTGGCTTGGGCGTGACCCATAATAGCTGCACGCCTGCGTGTGTGCGTCTGTGTGTGTGTGCGTGTGTCTGGGTTTATGGCCGATTGAGTGTATTTGTCTTTGTGTGTCCGTGTGCAGAGAATGAATAGAGTGCACGACCATCTGCATGTGTGTCTTCATGTACACGCATGCACACATCTGTGTTCATGGCATGAACGACGCGTGCCCTGGGCAGCTGGGGGACACGGTGGTAGCAGGAGAGGCAGGAGTGCATTGGCTGTCAGTGGTGGGAGGGGGTGGAAGGGTGGCAAGCGCCAAACAAGGATCGGCGAACACCTGCAGCCGCTGCCAGCAGTGTTGGCAGTGCTTTTTTGTAGGGGGTGCACCAGCACGCTTAGGGGGTGCACGTGCACCCGTGTGAACCCCCTACGCATCACCCCTGGTTCATGGCAGGGAAAGTGTGTTTGTGTGTCCACGTGTAGAACGCCTGTCGGGTCCTAGGGATCCGATGGTTGCCAACATGAGTCTGCCACCCCCAGACAAATGGTCTGGTAGAGAGGTTACATGGGAAGCTGAAAGGGATGCTCCATAAGTGCACTCAGAAGGAGCCATAGATTCATAGATTCATAGATGTTAGGGTCGGAAGGGACCTCAATAGATCATCGAGTCCTACCCCCTGCATAGGCAGGAAAGAGTGCTGGGTCTAGATGACCCCAGCTAGATGCCTATCTAACCTCCTCTTGAAGACCCCCAGGGTAGGGGAGAGCACCACCTCCCTTGGGAGCCCGTTCCAGACCTTGGCCACTCGAACTGTGAAAAAGTTCTTCCTAATGTCCAATCTGAATCTGCTCTCTGCTAGCTTGTGGCCATTATTTCTTGTAACCCCCGGGGGCGCCTTGGTGAATAAAACATCACCAATTCCCTTCTGTGCCCCCGTGATGAACTTATAGGCAGCCGCAAGGTCGCCTCTCAACCTTCTCTTGCGGAGGCTGAAAAGGTCCAGTTTCTCTAGTCTCTCCTCGTAGGGCTTGGTCTGCAGGCCCTTGACCATACGAGTGGCCCTTCTCTGGACCCTCTCCAGGTTATCCGCATCCCTCTTGAAGTGTGGCGCCCAGAATTGCACGCAGTACTCCAACTGCGGTCTGACCAGCGCCCGATAGAGGGGAAGTATCACCTCCTTGGATCTATTCGTCATTCATCTGCTGATGCACGATAAAGTGCCATTGGCTTTTCTGATGGCTTCGTCACACTGCCGACTCATGTTCATCTTGGAGTCCACTAGGACTCCAAGATCTCTTTCCACTTCCGTGCCACCCAGCAGGTCATTCCCTAGGCTGTAGGTGTGCTGGACATTTTTCCTCCCTAGGTGCAGCACTTTGCATTTCTCCTTGTTGAACTGCATCCTGTTGTTTTCTGCCCACTTTTCCAACCTATCCAGGTCTGCCTGCAGCTGTTCCCTGCCCTCCGGCGTGTCCACTTCTCCCCAGAGCTTTGCGTCATCCGCAAACTTGGACAGAGTACACTTCACTCCCTCGTCCAAGTCGCTGATGAAGACGTTAAAGAGTATCGGTCCAAGGACCGAGCCCTGCGGGACCCCACTGCCCACACCCTTCCAGGTCGAAACCGACCCATCCACCACGACTCTGTGGGTGAGACCCTCCAGCCAATTCGCCACCCACCGGACTGTGTAGTCATCCAAGTCACAGCCTCTTAACTTGTTCACCAGTATGGGGTGGGTGAACAAGTGAAAGTGGGCCTTGTTGATCACCCAGTTCTTGTTTGCCCGGAGGGCCACCTCACGGGCACACACGACGTGGTCTCCCTCTGAGCTGGTTTATGGCCGCAGGTGCATGGGGCTATGAGCAGTTCTTAAGGAAGGGTGGGAACAACCCCTGTCGCGCCCAACAGGAGCTGAGGCTCACTGTGAAGCTCTGAGGGCCTGTTTGCTGCCCACGAGGCAGGTGGCCCTGGAAAATTTGAGGGAGATGCAACAGAAATCAGAGGCATCGTGATGGAGCGGCTGAGGAGAGAGCTCCAGATCAACCACAGGGTGTCAGTCCCATTCCCCACCGTGGGCGGTAACCTGCTGACGAAGTGGCAGGCCCCTTGGAGATAAGAAGGCGCACCGAGCTGGTGGGTCACGAGCTCTTCCCACCAGGCATCAACGGGAGCGACAAATTTTCCATGCAAACTTGTTAAAGCCGGAAGGAGGCGGAGGGGTGGTTGGCCAAGGCTGAACTAGAAAGTGCAGAACCTGGCCCTGAAATAAGGAGGGATGTTAGGGAAACCCCCGGGGAGGAAAGAGTACTAATTGAAGAGCGCCTGGCAGCTGCTCAGAGAGGAGAGAGACTTGGTTCGGGTTATTTGTGCCTTCTGCAATGTCTTTCAAGAGGAACGTGGGTGGGTGGCGGGGTGAAGCCCTGGCTCCACGCCCTGCCTAGAAGAGCGGTGTGAGAGCGTGGCACCCTGTCCCCGACCATTTATACGCCCCATGCAGCAGGAGCACCGAAAGATGCTCGCAGGAGGGGTAACAGCCCCGTCCTGGGCTCTGTGGCAAAGCCTGGCGGCCCTTACGTCTCGGTGTAGGTTTCAGAGGGGTAAATGCTGGAGCCACTTTTGATGCCTTCCCCACATCCCAGCTTTTAGAAAGGATTCATAGATTCATAGATGTTAGGGTCGGAAGGGACCTCAATAGATCATCAAGTCCGACCCCCTGCATAGGCAGGAAAGAGTGCTGGGTCTAGATGACCCCAGCTAGATACTCATCTAACCTCCTCTTGAAGACCCCCAGGGTAGGGGAGAGCACCACCTCCCTTGGGAGCCCGTTCCAGACCTTGGCCACTCGAACTGTGAAGAAGTTCCTCCTAATGTCCAGTCTAAATCTGCTCTCTGCTAGCTTGTGGCCATTATTTCTTGTAACCCCCGGGGGCGCCTT
Source organism: Alligator mississippiensis (assembly GCF_030867095.1). Taxonomy (NCBI): domain Eukaryota; kingdom Metazoa; phylum Chordata; order Crocodylia; family Alligatoridae; genus Alligator; species Alligator mississippiensis. Next base: position 466,135,060 of record NC_081824.1, on the reverse strand, counting down.
GGTGAATAAATCCTCACCAATTCCCTTCTGTGCCCCCGTGATGAACTTATAGGCAGCCACAAGGTCGCCTCTCAACCTTCTCTTGCGGAGGCTGAAAAGGTCCAGGTTCTCTAGTCTCTCCTCGTAATAGGATAGGACAGGCCCGCTACGTAACGACGTTTGACCTGTCCCAAGAGTACTGGCCGTGACCCACGGCCACAAAAGAGCACGCCAAAACTGCTTCTGGGACCCCCTGGGGCTGATTTGAATTTCACAGAATGCCCTTCAGGCTGCACGGGGCGGCTGCCCCTTCCAAAGACCGATGAACCGAGCTCTGGCCTTACGTGTAAGGTACGCATCGGCATACATAGAGGATGTTGTCAGATGCACGAGAACTTGGGATCAGCATCTGAGCATTGACGGCTGGACTCAAACAACTGAGGGAGCTTGGGCTGGCGGCCAAGCCAAGAAAAGGTGCAGAAGGAAGACGGGAATCAAAGTACCTGGGAGTCCTAGGAGGGCATGGGACCACCAAGCCTTTGGCAGACAAAATCCAGGCTATGCGAGATTTTGCACCACCCAAAACCAAAGAGCAGATGAGATCTTTCCTGCACCCGGCTCATTATTCTCAAGGGTTCATTCCTCACTGGGCACAATGATTGAGTGCAAGCAGGGGCGTGAGAGGCTGTGACATGGGTCCTGTGAGGAGCGACGCCTTTGTGAACGTCAAGAAGGCCTCGTATCATCATGATGTCTTGGTGCAGGGAGCAGTGACCCCCACCACGCCATGCCACACCATGGCAGGACTGGCCTCTGGAGCCTGGGCTACTCCCAGCAGACGGCTGCACACCCACCGCAAGCAGCCGTGCCCCGTGGCTGGCACCAGATCCCCAGAGCCCGGCCGGCTGCAGGGTCCCGGTGGGAGGCGCGGGCGGCACCGCAGGCAGGAGCGGGCAGGCTCAAGGCCCTGTCATGGGAGGATCGCAGTGGCGTGGCGGGGCAGGCAGGTGGGAGCCGGGGAGGCGGTGTCCCTGCGAGGCCCAGCGGAGACCCCAGCACTGGCAGGGACAGGGCTCTGCCCGTTCCTCCAATCATCGCACGGGCAAGATTTGCATATGCAAATGTGACATGTCGTATTGAATGTAATATTTGAATGTTTATAATAGTTGCCCATTAGCCAGTTTAGGAAACAGGCAAGGTTCATCTTCTTATCTAGGCCATTGTTTTGGCCTACGTGCGGAAGGTCGTGGCCTTGCTCGAAGTCTTAACTCCTGAATTTTATCTCTAGAGGACTTTAACAAAGTTAACCTAAAAACGACCCTTAAGCAAACATCCGAAGAGAGCAAACCCTAGGGGCTTTTGAAAGGGTTGGAAAGAGAGGTCACTGCAGTGGTATGGAAATTCCCCAAAGTAACTAAATGGTCAACAAAAGAAACTGAACCCAGCAGAAATCTGTTAAGAAAGATCCGAGCCCAAATTTGGGAGTAGTGACAGGTTTGAGTAGGAGGGGCCCAAGAGGGCAACTCACCCAATAAAAACTGTAACCTACTCTCCCAATTTGGAGGTAACCTCACTTGCAGAACAACGAAGGAAGAATCGCAAGTGTAGGCTGGATCAGACCGATCACCTGAACCACCCTCTCCGTGAACACGAATCTCTTAGTTCACGCTGAAGCCACGGAGCGCCCGAGTGGGACTGAAGGAAGGGGACTTGCTCCTGCCACTGCTGAGGCCAGCCCACTGAATCGTATTACTGAGGCCAGCCCATTGAACCGCACTACTGAGGCCAATCCATTAAACTGTACTACCGAGGAATGAAACCATATTTAGGTGTTTGGCTTCTCCAAATTGTAGGATTGTAAGTATAATATAGTAATAACTTTTCTGGTTCAAATTATACAGTTAATTGTAATTGTAGCTGTTTTTGTCATACTAATTCTTATAGCATTGTTTGGGAAGGACGAAGTGCATTTGGAGCATTGTTTCTGATACATGTATTTATTGTGTTCTTAATGTTTGTGGTGTTTCTTAAAGCGAAGCAGTGTTATATGCGTAGCAAAGAAATTAAAAATAAAATTGTGTTGTATGAATTAAGTGTGCAATCATTGTGAAATCGTGCAAGCAGCTAAATACTCCCCCATCCAGGGCGTCAAACGAATCAGTAAGTTGTGTGGGATCTTCTCTATGCCATAACCCACTAGAGACATGACACAAGCGGGCTGCTCTGCCATTGGAGGGGGCAGTCGGCGGTGTCGGGGCCGGGCAGACCTCAGGCTGGGGCAGGGTCCCAGTCCCGGGTCTCCGATCCATGGTCTGATTTGTGCTGTCAGCTTTCCCACAGGTGCCCTGTGTACCAGATGCTGCCAACAGGCGCCGTGCGTGAGTGCAGGGACAGCGAGAGCCCGGACCCCCGTCTGGGTGAGATCCCTTCTGGGGAGACGTGGCTGCTGCGCTGGAGCCCGTGGCAGCTGTGCGCCTTCCCTTCACGGTGGGAGCTGGACGAGCAGGACCCAGGAGGTCTGCAGGCAGGAGCTGAGGGTGCAGCAGTCCCTCATGTCATCCAGGCCAGAACTGGGGGCAGGAGTCCACGAGGGGGTCGGCACCACAGCCAGTAAAACAGCAGCTGCAGGAGGAGCGGGTCCAGCACCAAGAGCTTTGGGGGCAGGACGCGATGCAGGCCATGCAGCCCCCTTGGGAGGCCGAGCTGCCCTCCGCGACCCCACAGCTGGCACCGCAGGATGAGCTCCCACCCCAGAGCCCTGGCGCCAGCTCTTCCGTGGTCTCCGCTACCAGGAAGCCGAGGGCCCACGGAGGATTTGCAGCCGCCTGCGGGAGCTCTGCCCGCAGTGGCTGGAGCCGCAGCACCGCAGCAAGGAGCAGATCCCGGAGCTGGTGGTGCTGGAGCAGTTCCTGGCCATCCTGCCCCAGGAGATGCAGAGCTGGGTGTGCGGGTGCCGCGTGGAGACCTGCGCCCAGGCCGTGGCCCTGGCCGAGGGGTTTCGGCTGGCGCAGGCGGAGGACGAGAAGCTCCAGGTGAGAGTGCTTGTTTGGTGCCATCTGCACCTCCACGTGTCTGGGGGCTGTTCCCTCCCAGATCCAGCTCCCCAGTGACACATTTATCTCATCCCCAGGTCACCGTGCGTGTGAAGGTGGAGGAGGTGTCCTCAGACAAGATGCAGCCCACTGGGCCCTGCCGGAGCCTGGTGGTTCCTGGGCAGCAGCCAAAGGCCCATCGTGGGGACAGGCCTCTGGCGGAGGCAGGAGAGAGAGAAACCCCAGGGCCCGAGGACGAGCTGCCTCATGTCCTCCGTGATGAGCCCCCACCCAGCCCGGAGCCAGGTCCTTACCAGCCTTGTTGATGTATATGGTTAACATGGGCTCGACACCCAAAGAGCATCTGTAACCCCCAGCCCCCTCTTATTACTGTTGGCTACTGGGTATAGGTCAGGTCCCCAAAGAAAGATGCTTTATGGCTGTTGGGTCTTGTCATGCTGCCACGGTAACATCAGTGATCTAATTGCTGCTCTAATGATCAGTGTTTTAATAATAATATCAATCAATAAGCGGCTGGTGCAGGCCTGCTTGTCGCGGGTCAGCTGAGGCTGGTGCAGGTGATGGGGAAGTGAGATCCCCCAGTGACTTGCAGCGGTAGGTCTCCCCTTTCCAGAGGCCCCCTCCCTCAGTGGACAAATCCCTGTGAGAACAGGTCAGTGGGTCCGTGCGCCAACGGGCCAGTGGTTTATTGTTCTCCTGGTGCCCCTGGAAGCGTTTCACATGACCGTACTGTGCATTTCCCCTCTTTGCCCCTGAAAATGTGGATGATGCACAGCACCAGCATCGCTCCAGCTTCTTTCCCAGGAGCGATGTCCCTGCCAGCTCTGACACGGTGCTGTGATCACCACCAGCGCTGGGATGGGTCTTGGGGCTCATCTCCAGCCTGGTGCCTGTGGCAGTCTGTTAGCAAGAGCTGTGGGATGATGAGTTTCCTTTCTCGCCCCTCTTCCACACACTGGAGCCTCCAGCTGCCTTCATCCCAGGCCAGTCCAGGAGACTAGCAGCGCTTTCCCCGTGCCACCACCCCAGGGCTAACCTGTGCACTCTCTTCCCACCCGCAGGTGCCGGGACCCTGAGCAGAGCGGATCGGCAGCCTCTCGAGGAAGGGCCTGTAAGTCTGGAGCTGCAGAGACCCTCCAGACGGAGATGGGGACAGAGCGGCTCCCTGACACCGGGGCCAGGCCAGCTGCAGAAGGGGCAGGGCAGGCCTGCGAAGCAGGGGGAGAGCATGGAGGTGAGCAGGGCACCAGCTCCAGGTGGGGGTGGGGGTGGGAGTGCAGCTGGGGCAGAGCCCAGGAGGAGCCAGGGGTGCTGTCAAGAGTTTGGGGAGCGGAGAGACCTGAAGAGTGAGCAGCCTGTGGTGACAGAGTTGCAGACACCCCCAGTTGCATTAGCAGGAGCGTGCTCCGGGGTGTCATATGTCTATACATGGTAAATGTTTGCCAGATTAGCAATTCTTTGCTCATTCACAATATGATGCAATTCGTCATGCCAGTACGGCAGTGCTGCTTCTCTGACTGCTCCCCTTCGTACAGCTCTTGTCTTTTCTGCATAAAATATGGTTCAAATCCAGCTCTGTCACTTCTTGAGGACTTCTTTTCCCTTCAATACCTCATGAAACCTAGCTATTTCTCCATAAGGTTGGCCACCTGGATTTCCGGATGTGACTGGGTTTCACCTAGTAGTACATGAGCAGCTGAAAGTGCAAACTCCTTCCCTGCGCCCCTAAGTGTATCTGCATCAAGCTCTTCGTTATTACAAGATGACTGTTGGCTGCCTTTGCTACAACAGTTCAGGGATGCTCTTGCAAGCTACTTTTTACCATTAATGTCTCCCCCAGATCTCTCTCTCTCTCAGATCTTTGAGTAGCCCAAAGTCCACAAGCAGAATGCTGTTTTGGACCGCGAGGCTCTCACAAGACATGACACTGTCAATGGGGGTATCTGTCTCTTTCCAGTCCCTGCAGTTTATTGGTTTTGAATGAAGTACCTGCCAACTTGTGCACTCATCCTCCCACTGGATGGGACAGTTGCTTAAGTTGCAATGAGAGTTACTATCAAAGCATCCTTTCCCAGGGCAGGATGGGATTTGTAGCCCCCCATGGAAATCTGCATGGTGTGCTGAAGGAGCTCTGTGTAGCCGTGGCTCTTGGATGAGAGGCTGGGGTTGTCCCTGATGTCTCCTGGTCGGGTTGAGCTGGAGCCCAGGACATGTCTACTCCTGGTGTCAGGCTGCATGAAGTGGCTCCATGGAGTTAGTGGGATTCAGAAGTGTTTGTGTTGTGCCGAGAAGGGGATACCCCATCATTTGCACCAGAATTGAGCAGTACACCCCTACCCAGCCTAATCTCCTCCTGGACTCACTAGCGTGGTGGGAAAGAAAAGCCGTTCAAAAGCATCATTTGTCCTTTTAGCAGATCATTCTGGTCTCAACTTCAGCCTATTACACCGTGAAGCCATTCAGACACTGTCCAAGCATACATGGCCCACCTGTTCCTTCCAGCAGGGTGTTAGGTGACAGGGCTGAGAGCTGGGCCAGAAACCTTGAGAGTCTGGCTCAGAACTGCCCCGAGTAGGAAAGCTTAGGCTGGCACAGGGACCTGGCACTGCCTCACCCCCAGCACTTGGGGTCATGGTAGGAAGAACTTGTTCAGGTGAGGATAGGCAAGTGCCAAGTGCAGTCCTCCTCATAGGCCCATCCCAGCAAAAGGAATAGCCGAGTTTGTCTCTTGGCAGCCGGGTGGGGCCTGATCTGGATTTTCTCTTCCCCATGTAGGAGGCACTTGGCTGCTGAGCAGAGCTGAGGAGCTGACTCCCGAGGAAGGGGCTGCAAACCGGAGCCACCGTGGGCTTCCCAAGGGTGTTTGGGCGAGATGGACTCCCTGAGCCCTGTGAAGCACCAATGGCACAAGGTCAGGAGAGGCCCCGCAAGTGGCAGGAGACTGTAGCAATGAACTACGTCCCATCTCCAGTTGCTTGTGAGAATGAAGAAGGGAAAGCAGCCAGAAAAAGACCTGGGTTCAGGGAAGGTTTTCGGGTGCTGAGAGACCTGAAGAGGCATAAAGAAAAGGTCCACCAAAGAGAGAGACTGCATGTAAAGCAAGGCAGTGGGGATGGCCTTGGAGGGGAACCGGAGCTCACCACCAAGCCCAGGGGGAGAGCCCACCCCTGCCCTCAGTGCAGGAAAAGCTTGAACTGCCCCTTACTCTCAGCTCTGCACAAGATAAGGCACACTGGAGACAAACTCCACGTAAGTACCACGTGTGGGAAGAGCTTCACCTGCCTCTCGACCCAGGCTGCTCCCCGCCAGATCCATTCTGGACAGCTCCCCCACCGCCTCACCAAAAAGGGGAAGAGCTTTGTGCACAGCTTGGAGCTCATGAAGAACCAGTGTGTGCACAGGGAGCACAATCATTACTGCTGTCACTTGTTGGTGTAAGACCTTTGCATGTTTCTTCTCCCTGGTTCAGCACTGGCGCATGCATTTGGGGAGGAAGACGTGCCGCTGCACCAATTGCAGGAGGAATTTCATCAGCTGGGAAGGCCTGTCACACCACCCGTGTGTGCAAAGCAGGCAGCAGTTACACTCCTGCACGACGTGTGAAAAGAGCTTCAGGCAGCCCACCAACCTGGCCAGGCACAGGTGCACGCACACAAGGGAGAAGTCCCATAAATGCTCTGACTTTGGCAAGAACTTCACCCGCTCTTCCACCGTGGCCAAAGGACAGCTCATCCACACAGGGGAGAAGCCAAGTCAGCGCTTGGAGTGTCGTAAGAGCTTTAGACAATTCTCCAGCCTGGCCCGGCACCAGCTTATCCACAGAAGGGAGAAGCTACATCAGTGCTCTGTGTGTGGGAAGAGCTACCTCCACTCTTCCAGCCTGGCCGAACACCAGTGCATCCACACAGGGAAGAAGCCACATGGGTGCTCTGAGTGTGGGAAGAGCTTCACCTATTTCTCTCACCTGACCCAGCACCAGCGCATCCGCACAGGGGAGAAGCCACATCGTTGTTCTGAGCTTCGCGCGCTCCAGCAACCTGTCCCGCAATAAGCACATCCATGCCCAGAAGCATCCCTAATTGTGCCAGCAGTGCAGGAAGGGCTTGGGGCCGTCTCCCTGCTCAGCACCCACCAGTGGCTGCATTTTGGCAAGCATCTTCATGCTGGTGGACTGCAGAAAGAGTTCCTCCAGGCTTTATCCCTTGTAGGGCAGAGCAGAAGCCCAGAGGCTTGACCCCCAAGGTTTGATTGTAGTGGGGGGTTATGAGGAAACACCTCAGGCAAGGGCAGCCCAGGTGCTGGGGGAGGAGATAAGGAGGAGATGATTTTTTGCATCAGCCTTGGAGCCTGTGTGTTTCCCATCAATCTCTAAGAGCAGTCAGCGCTCCCTGGGGAAGAAGTGCCTTCATGGTAGGGTGTCCTCCTGAAGACAACTGGCTTCCCAGGGACTGTCCTTTGCTGCCTCCCAGCTTTCTCTCCCCTCCTGGTGTTCTGGTGTGAGGCTCTTGAGTAGCAGGAAGAAGGACATTTGTGGCTGGGGAAGTCTTCTCTGCCCTCCGCCCTGACCTCACCTTTCCTCATCACAACATCACCCCTCTGCCAGGCCTCCCCATGCCCAGTGGGGTCTGCAAGGAGCTGCTACTACCACCCCCTGAGCCTTTATGGCTTGTGTTGCTTTTCAGCCTCTCCAGAGCGGTGCACCACGGGGTGCCTGCTGCTCCCTTCCCCTCGTGTGACTCTCTAATGCTTTTGCTGCTACTCCAGCCCCAGAACTGACCGTGGCACCCCTGTGGTCGGTCTCTGTCCTTTCCTGAGCGGTGCAATGGCAACAGACTTTCCAGGGCAGATGTCTTGCGACTTCCCAGCCCTTCTCTTTCCAGACCACTGGAGCTTGTTCTAACCCTAATCTGGGGACAGGAATTGTTGGGATTCGAGGCCTCGCTCCCCTATCCTGCTGTGCAGCAAGGTCCCTGCCCTTCTGGAGGGACCACTGGGCAGGAGGCAGTAGAGTCCCATTTCTGAGTGCAGTCGGGTACCAGGGGTGAAGGAGACGCAGCCGGTGGCAGGTCCTGCCTCTCCTGGGGAAGGGTGAGGAAAGTATGAAGACGTTGCGTGGGTGAAATGCAGCACAATGTAATCTCCCATTGGGAATACCGAGGCCTTCCTGCTCGTGCTGTAGCCTTTGGCGCAGTGAAGGTCCTGGGGATACATAGTTCTCGGAGCTGCCTGAGGGACCCTTGCAACCCCCAGGATACTGGTCCCAGGCAGGGGGAGTCCAGCTGGACCACTGCATCCCCTAGGAGGGAGGAGTGCAGGGAGGGAGACCTTCCCCTTCAGTGGGACCCCTGAGCTGTTCCAGCGTGTGGGAAGAAGGGGAGCATGCTCAGACAGAGGTATGGGGGCTGCACCCTGATGCCCCTGAACATGCATCCTGCAGGCCTCCCACTGAGAGGTGCCGTGAAGAAATCCCTTCCCTCTCTGCCCCTCACTTGAGTTAGCCCAGGTGCCCCCTTTCTCCCCAGATTTCTTCTCGGTTCAGGCTGGTCAAGCAGGTGACCCGGCCAGATAACTTTGCTAAGGGGAGGAGGTAGCCCTCGCTTCCTTCCCAGGGCATTTTGACAGCTACAAGCAAGTGTCCCAGGCTGCTGCCGGGTGAATTGCTATAAAAACCTGGGAACTAGCCAGGAGTTAGGAATTATGTCTAGGCCGGTTGCGTCTTAAAAGAGACCCTAGACCTGCTTCGTACAACTCACGCTGCTGATGTTTGCTCAAAGTGTAGTCTGACTTCGTCGTTCTGCCCCCATCCCCTGCTCCCCGTCACTAAAGGTGCCGGTTACAGCTTGCCTTGCTGTGTTACTGGGTGCTGGTGGGGCAGAGATCAGAGACGGCAGCCCACAAAGCACAGCCTTTGCAGCAGAGGCAGCTGCAGGACGCTGTTCCCCTGGGTCAGGAGCAGGACATGAGACGTCCGAGCGGGCCCTGGCCATGCGCAGAGGCAGCCGTGGGGAGCAAAGCCTTTGCCAGAGGGGCTGGAGCAGGGCCGGGGGAGGCTGCTCGAGGGCCTGGTGTTGCTGCCACTGCTCACGGGGAAGTGAATGCCCCAGATGTTGCCATCACCGGTGGCTCTGGCATCACTGTTTGGGCCCGAGGGCTGGCGCCTTTCTGTCTCTTGCCAGCTCCCCTGGATGGAGAGAGCCAGAGGGCGCTGGGGGCTGCTGGGGTCAGGGAGGCTTGTGGGCACCAGGCGTGGTGCAGTGGCTAGGAGAAGCCCTCCCCTCCTTCACTTCATGGATGGGACTTGTCTCTTCTTGGAGGTACGGCCCTTCTGCTTTTTGCTCTGTGCTCTCCCTCCCAGAGTCCGTCGTGACCCGCCCTGTCCCCTGGGAACCAGTCTTTATGGGCTTCCTCAGGGCCGGGAACAGCGGAGGGTGTGTGACCACTGAGCCGCCCTGCCCGAGACTTCAGATTGCTTATGGGCAGCAAATGCCGATGCCCCGTATCCAGCGTGCAGCATTTTGCAAATGCCTTTTACGTTTGCAACTTTCCTCTAACTATCTTCTGATTGAAATGTGAAAAGGGAAAACTCCTGGTAGTAAAAATGGCTTCAAATGAAAAAAACCCTAAAACAAATGGGTTTTTGTTTTAAAACCAAAGATCCCAACGTGAGCAACACGCAATGTTTCAGCGAAGAGCTAAACTTCAAAAAACATACCGCCCAAGTGAATATACTAGACTAGATTTCTTACTTTGGTTCAACGTGAAAACGTTTACTTGGAAATATCACAGCTTTAGTATTTCAACTCAAAGCACTTTTGTCTTCTTTAAACGACACCGCCTTTCCCAGGACGAAGGGGCAGCTATGCGCTGTAAATAGTAGGTGTTTAGGGATGCTTGTACATGTGACACGGTTTAATCCTCATGAAATTAAACAGGTTTATTACATTTAAAATGACTTGTTTTAAATCAATGCATCAGCATTTACAGGTGCTAGCCTTTCAGTTGAACTAAGCTCAGTGTACTATTCACATTAAATTACAGCGGGGGACCACATAACTATGCACCCTGCTGATGTTTTTGGTACTCGATTAGAGCCAGGGGCACTGTCGACCCAGCAATCCCTGAGCCAGCGGGGGCAAGCACTGTCCGCCCGCTGCAAGGGACCCTCCAGGCATGCTCTACGCCCACCCATGCCAGCAGCCCTTGCCCCAGCTCTAGCCCCAGTTTCTCCTCACACCCCTACTGCACCATCAGCCCTTGCAGCCCTGCTCCATCCCACCACGTGTCTTGCCCTGTGCCTGCACCGCACAGCTTCTCCCACCCGCCCGTATAGGTGCCCTGCACCTTGCAACCCCCCAGCCCCACCCGGTGCTCCCACCTCTCATCGCCGTGGGATCTCCAGGCAGCCCCTGGTCAGCAGGGATCCCCGTGCCAAGCCATGTGCATCCCCTCCCACACCCCCAAACCACATGAACTCCCATACCGTCCCACCTAGGAAAGAAAACATGCCACATTTTTATTTTTATTTTTTATTTCAACTTTTTTTTAATGCCGTGGCATCCGAGGTACATGTAGCACGTCTCCGTATCTGGTGGAGGGACTGGGGACTGGAAGTGGAGATAGAAGCGATGGAAAATGCTCCTGCCCCCATGCTGGTGGGGAGGGATATTACAGAGCTGGAGTGTAAGAGAGCAGCTGGGGAGACATCGAACCCCTCCACGTCTATGTAGTGACTCGCCGGCAGAGCAAGGTGAGGAGGGGAGGTGGGGAGACCTCCCAGAGCCAAGTAACCCAGTTGGCTGTGGAGGCAAGAGGGGGATAAGGAAGAGACACCCCCCCGACTGCAGCAACCAGCTGGCCGCTGAGGGAACCAATGACCCTAGGGTCAAGCTACGTGACAGGCCCAGGGAGGAGCCCAGTCAGTCAGTGGCAGAGGAAGCCGAGGCTCTCGGGGAGGAGTTAGAGCACATCCCTGTGGAGGAAGGGTCATCCCTTAGGGAAGCACTGGGACTCTCCGCTGATTGCCGAGCTGGGCAGGAGTTCAAACCCCAGCTTGGAGGAACTGCGACGGGTGGCCCAGGTGCAGAAACAGGTCACCCCAGATCAGAGGGAACAGGTGGTCTGGGATAAGGGACTCCTCTATCGACTGTGGGTACCTGGAACCATGCCGAGTCCTGGGAACCCTATCGCCAGCTCGTGGTACCGCCGAAGTTCAGGTGGCAACTGCTCAGCATGGCTCATGACTTACCTTGACTAGAGTGCACGCCCGTCTGTATGTGTGCATGCGTGTGCCTGTGTGCATGTCTGCGTGTGCATGCATGTGCATGTGTCTGCGTCTGTGTTCATGGCAGGAGGGAGACTGTGTTTGTGTCTGTATCTGCATGTGTGCATGCGTGTGTCTGTGTGTGCATGCATTTGTCTGTGTTCAGGGCTAGGAGACTGTATTTGTGTCTGTGTCCATGGGCAGAGAGTGAGTAGACCGCACCCGTCTGTGTGTGTGCATGCATGTGTCTGTGTGTGCATGTGTGTGTCTGTTCATGGAGGGAGGGAGAATGTGTTTGTGTCTGGGACCATTTGCAGAGAGTGACACACCCACACACACACACACACACACAGACCCAGACCCACACAGACAGACCCACACACGCACAGACACACACTTGCCCCTCATAGGCCCTTCCCCTTCCCCCGCTCTTGATCACACGGCAGTCTCGCTCCCCGCCTGGCCCGTTACGCTGACCTGCAGGGAGCTGCAGCCCGGCTGTCCCGTGCAGCCAGGCAGATGTGCCGTGTCTCTGCGGGGGGCGGGCAGCAGCACCAGGAGGGGGGGCTAGGATTAATTTTCTAGGGCTACAGCCCACGAGGCCCTCCCAGTACCACCGCCCACAAAGGTGGGGGTACAGGTGTCCGTACAGGCGAACAAAGATTGATTCACGTTGGGCTGGGTGGACCGCATCATCTGGTGTGCAACGCAACGCATCTGCAGAAACACATTACACCCAGTTAGTGAAAAAGTGCAGGTATCCTCTTCCCCGTCAACCTCCAATTTTGGAGAGACATCTGGGGGACAAAGGGGTGAATGACACAAAAGTTGCAGCACCGTCTGGGGGACAAAGGGGCTCATTACAAGTCTTTGAGTGCATTTCTGTTTTCACGTGATGAATCCATGGATGCATCAGTTTGATTCCTGGAGATCCAAACTAAAATACATCAGAATGCATTTTACTTTAAATCGCCAAAAAGACTTAAATCGCCAGAAAAATCCACACGTGCAAACTGTAATGCCGTTGAATTGGCAAAAAAAAGGAAAATTTCATCATGAGTATGAGCATCCTAGGAAAGAGAGCTAGGCTGGGGCGTTCTTCACGGGGGAGGGTCTGTTTTTATGCTGGTTCTCAAGAGTCGCCCACTGCTCCTGCCTCTCACCAACATCTCAGTGGCCATATCTGAAAGGGTTGGTAGCAAGGAGAAGAGGGGGGCATGTGCCTCCCACCCCCAGCCCAGCAGGGTCCCCCCAGCCTCCCCCGCCAGCACCAGGAGGGGAAGGGCCCCTCCCCACCCCCTTGTACCCCAGGCCCAGTACCCATTAACCCACGGGGGACGGATCTGGACCCTGAGCCTGTCAGTCTTGATGGGCAGTTTGCTAGTACTAGCTCTAAATGTGCAAGTTAAACACTTCCTAACAAAATCGGTGTCATGCCAGCTAGGGAAAGCACACACGTCTTCATGTTTGCTTGGAAGTTTCAATAGAAATATCCTGTGCACCTCTTGGAGCTGCAAGTCTTTGCTGCACGGGTCATGGACGTCTACCTGACAGAGGCAGTTTTGCAGACATTTTACTGGACCTGGCACTTTAAAAAATGCAAAAACAACCTGGCAGATCTACACAAAGGCAAGATTCAGCCCTAAAAAGATCTATACATTATGATTAGGAGTATTGGATCCACTTTTAGGAGTATTGGGTCCAGTTTTGGGCACCGTACTTCAAGAAGGAGGTTGATAGAGTCAGGAGGGTGCAGAGGAGGCCACTTGTATGGTTAGGGGCCTGCAGGCAAGGCCCTAGGAGGAGAGCCCGAGGGACCTGGACCTCTTCAGACTCTGCAAGAGAAGGCTGAGAGGGGATCCTGTGGCCACCTACAAGTTCATTAGGGGATGCAGCAAGGGACCAGAGATGCTCTCTTCACCAGGGCACCTCTTGGGGTAACAAGGAGCAATGGTCACACACTGAGAGAGAGCAGATTTGGGCTAGAAATCAGGAAAAACTCCTTCACAGTAAGGGTGGCCACACTTTGGACTGGGCTCCCAAGGGAAGTGGTGCTCTCTCCCACCTCAGGGGTCTTTAAGAGAGGGCTGGATGGGCACCTGGCTGGGGGCATCTGGCCCAGCGCTCTTTCCTGCCCAGGCAGGGGGTCGGACTCCATGATCTATTGAGGTCCCTTCACACCCTAGCATCTATGAATCTGAATTAGTGCTTCAAGTGTACCATTTTATCAGCCTTCAGACCCATGAAACTTCACATTGTGTCAGGAGAGCACACTGCCAATCTCCAAGGTGTTTAGCACGTGGGCACTGCTTTATAGTTACTTTTTTAAATGTCTATCAACTGATCAACCCAAGCTCCCAAAATGACTATTTATTCTGCTACTTCACCCCGCTTTTCCAAACGAGGCCATGGAGCCTCTCTAACAAATGGAGCATGTCTTTCACTCTTCTGTGACAAAAGGGGTTTGATCTGATCTTCTTATGCCGCTGCTCCTGTCCCTTTAGTAGCACACCGAGAGGGCATTGAATCATCAAACCCGGGACTGGAACAGACGTTGGGGCCATCCAGTCATCCCCTGCTCAAGGTAGGATCACCCCCTACAAACCCGGCCAGCCAAGCATCGACCCTGCTCTCACGCCTTGGCAAGCATGGAGATTGCACAACTCTCCGGGTAGCCCATTTCCGTGCTCACAAAAACCTAAAAAAATCGCCCTCATATAGTGCGAAAGGTCTTCTATCGAACCTAAATGTCCCCTGCTGCAATTCTTGATTTCTTCTGAGTCTGTTTCTGTGGCTGAAGAAAACAGGACACGTCTCCGTCCTCTCCATGGCCACCGCTCGGGGATTTGAAGACATCGAGCTCTTGAGGACTAATCTCAGGACACAGTCGTTCAACCAAGATCCGTCCATCTTCCAGTCCGTTCATCGAAAACGAAAGAGATAGCGTGGTTATGGTTAAGGAACCAGGCAGGAAAGGTAAAATGAGGATGGCAGAGAAGGAGCACTACCTCAAGGCGCAGCAAGCACATGATATCCATGAAAGAGCCTCTTCAGCCGCAGCTCTGGTGCAAGGGCTGTTTGACCAAAGGCAGAAGAGGGAGATCCAGGACATGGATCTGGTTAAACAGTTCGCCCTCCAGAAAGGGAAAGGGCTTGAAGCGAAACTGGGGGAAGTTACCCATGAAAGCAGTGCAATGCTGAGAGACTGGGAGGATCCACACCATCAAAGGGCCGACAGTAGGCAGCAAGTAATACAGTGTATTCCCCAGCTCAGAGCTGGGAGCAGCGGGAGCCCCCCGGCCTACAGACACAGAGGTGACAGTCACTGCAGGGAGCACGTGTGAGACAGACCTGGGCCGTCTGTTCTTGTGCACAGACAAGAAATGGTGTTCGTTAGGATCTGATGCTGGAGTCCCTTTCCTCAGCCACTGTCACAGTGCCCTGGAGGGAAACCCTGGCAGGGTCCAGTCCTGGCTGGAGTCCCTCCTTGTGAGTACCATCAGGCCGTGTGCAAGCCCAGCCCTGTCTCACACCTGGAGGCTGATGCAGCGGTGCGGCCGGACCCGGCCGAGATGTGCACGCGGGGAGACCCGGAGAAGGTGACGCGCATCACAATGGCCCCTTCTAGAACCAGCTCGTTGCCGTGCGGCTCCTGGAGACGCGCACAGCAGTTGGACGGCTCCCGAGCCAACACTGGTTGCTGTCAGGTCACACCTGTGTCCTTGGTGTCACCCTGACCGCAAGGGTAAGTGTGGGCAAATGAGGGGGTGTTTGCACCCACACTTGGGAGGTCCTAGGGGTGGGTGACTTGTGGCTGGGGGAATTGTCACTTTTATGCTTTCGTTTCTTTCCTAAACATGACTTCAGTCCGCTTCAGTACAAGCCAAGGGCTGAAGACGAGGTGTGCTGGCCTGACATGGGGGAGGCGGGGGGAGTGCTTGGAGCGATGCTATTTGGCTGGGCAGGCAAGGTGAGGGGTGCAGCAGAGGAGGCAGTGAGGATGCGGATGTTGCTTTAGGGTTTCCATATTTCCAGGTCCAAAATGCAGGACACCTGTCACATGGCAGAGGGGGGACGGGGGGATATGGCAGTGGGGGGCAGTGCCATGCCAGTGCCCTGTCCCTGCCCATGCTGTTGCTCCTCAGTGCCAAGCCACAGCCCCCGCCAGCCTTGCTGCTGCCCCTCACTCCCAACCCACTGACCCCAGCCTGCCAGTGCCCCTCACCCCAAAACTGCAGTACCCTGCCCCCCCAGCCATGATGCTGCCCCTCACTCCAGACATCAAGTAACTGGGAATTACTGGTTGTGGTTTCAACTTGCTCTTCAATATTTCTTTCACACAGTTACAGAAGACTGGACAGTCTTTTATCCCTGGATAGGAATATGGGATCTTTTGGCGACAGAGGAAGGTAAATCAAATAGAGATGCCAATTCTCACTGTCATATGCTCTTTTTGCCTTGCCTAATTTGAGAAATTTGGGTGTGAATTGAAGAATGCAGTGCTCAGCAGATCTTCACAAAGTGTGGCAAGGAAATGAGTAGTGCGTGTGATCAAACACCCCTGTCGCTGTCGACAGCAGCATATGAAGTTCAGTGTGATTAATGCCATCTCCGTGTAACGACTCTGTGTTCATGGCGAGGGGAGGGGAAGGGCCCGCAGCGGCATTGGAAAGAAGACGGCCCAGCCAGGTCTCTGCGCGTAGCGGTGCAGTGAGCGCTGGAGCAGGGCCAGAAAAGACAATAAGCTCCACGCAGGATTCAGAGAGAGCTCGTGCAGAAAGACAGAGCCCCGAGGCCCGCAGACAGACAAGGAAGCCTTACTTCACTTCCAGTCCCCTCTTTACTCTAGGGAAGGAAAAGATGATATTGCTGCTAACTTTGCCCTGGTTGAGCACTGAGGAAAAGGGCCGAGGGCTCAACCCAACAAGAACAGGTTTTCTGTTGGCTTTTTTGGTAATTGAACCGACCCCGAAATTCTGCTTCAAGTTTCATTGATTGTCGCCCATGGACTTTGGGGGATTTACATAACCAAAACCTGATTACTAAAGTGTTTTGTGTTGGATGATAGCCTTGAAGGGTCATCTTTGGGGTCTTCTTCTCCTTTAATGCCTTAGTAGTCCGACAATGCACTGTTTCTCTTACAAGTTTCCTACTTTAATCTATTTTAAAAATGTATTTCTATGCATTTAATTGGGTGTCCAGACTGGAATAAACTCCCCGCAGTGGTGGTTCATAGCTTCATAGATGTAGGGTGGGAAGGGACCCGAGCAGATCATCGAGTCCGGCCCCCTGCCCTGGGCAGGAATGAATACTGGGCTCATATGACCCCTGGTACGTTGCAGCTCATCTGACCCCAGCTAGGTAGTTATCCAGTCTCCTTGGAAAGACCCCCAAGGTAGGAGCCAGCACCGCTCCCCTTGGCAGCTGGTTCCAGATCCTGGCCGCCCTGACTGTGCCCCTGAGGGGTGCAGTCACCTCCCCTGGAAATCTTCAGGAGGAGACAGGAATGTCACCTCGCCGCGGTGGCTTGACCCCCGGTGTCTTGTCCTGCCTGGTGCAGGGGCTGGACCCGAGGATCGACAAGGTCCTTCCAGCCCTGACAGTCCAAGATTCGATGAACAGTTTGCTCCCCACGTTACATCCTGGTCTCCCCTTTTCACGCTGCACTTCAGGCTCTGTGGGCTTCTTTTGGATTTCAATTTCCATTTTCTAAACGAGTTGATGCAAACAGTCTCCTAAAACTTGCTATTTAATATCATAACACTTTTCTTCTTGCCTTCCTGCTTCCTTTTTTTGTTAAGAGGTATGGCTCTGTGGCAGTGTGCTCATGGTCCGTGTCTCCATGATGGCATGCTTGTGAAATTAAAGTAAGGATATACATTTATTTAATTGTAACTTTAGGATCTTCCCCCTTTTTCTGTACACAATTCCTCTTTCTAAAACACAAGACGACGGCACTAACTTGAAATATCCTTCTTTAGAAGATGCTGACATGAATCCTGTGGTATTAGTACCGTTGGACTAATTCTCGGTGTCCGTCTTTCTACTGCCTGCTGGAGCGCGGTGATGTCCAGGCTCTGGCAGACTCAGTTCATATAGTTTGCTCCAACGTGCTGCATTTCCAGCGTGTCAGAGCAGGCTCCCTGCACAAGTATAGGAGCTCGTAGTGACTCAATGAAATAATAGAAACGTTTTGGCATTTTGCTTTTAGTAATGCATGCTTTCGGCAGTATTGTGCTCACCTTCTGTATCCATTTCTTCAGCTTCCATTTTAAGGGTTTTTGTCTTAACAATGATACATTTCATCTATCACTTATCAAAATTAGACTATATGCCCTTAAGAGGAAAAGAGGATTCATTCATGAGATGCTGCAGGAGATTTTCAATCGAAGACAGAAAAATACTGTGTCCTAGGCAGGCATTTCTAATTCGTCATCCTCTCAGTGTTGCCTAGGCGCAAAGCTTTACTTTATAAATCCTGGGGCAATCTCAGATCTTCCAGCAGTTTGGATGAGAGGTTTTTTCATGGACTCCTCCGCTCCAGGTTGCTGTGGCACAGGCTGCTTCCCTCCCATCCACGTTACACCCTTATGGTAATGCAGACCATTGCTCACATGAGAAAAGATGACCAGGACAGCGGTTACTAGAACTTCATTTCCCTGCAATGCAAGAAGTGTTTTCTCCTGCCTACAAAGTAAAAGCAAAACACAGAAATCTTCACCACTGTTTAGTCTTCCTGAAACTTAGGTCAACATATCTCAGCTCAGAGGAAGCAGAATAAAGTAGAAGAAATGAAGTTAAGTTAATAATCCTCTCTTTTTTTTTTAACTTCTCGCTCTGCCATTGACATGGATCTTCTGCCACCCTGGCTGCAACGCTTGTGGTTCCCCTGTCACTTGTTGTGCACATAATTCAGCACCAGTCCTTCACTCCTAGAGAGACTGTCCAGTCATTTCAGACCTGTCCCCTAGATAAGGTCTTTCCATCGTTCCCCCTCATTCTTCTCCCCCAAGCCCTGGTTCTCCGGTGTGCTACGTGTCTGTGTATCTGCCGGGGGTGGCCGAAGGTCAGTGGTATGTCCAGTCTGTATTTTGGGAAGCACTTTGCAATCTTTCAGAATGAATGAGGATGCACGGATATAAAAGCAGGGCACAATCATTAGGAGTGTGTCTCCACATGCAGGGGCATGCAGTTGCCACAGCAAAAATAGAGGTGACACACATTTTCTTTATGCTGCGGTGCAAGCCCTTGCACATGGGGTTGGTGCAGGGCAAGCTGTCTGGGGTGGGGGTGGGAGGCTGGGGCCAGCACCTTTGCTGGCCCCAGCAACTTGACTTGGGACCTGCCAGGGCAGCAGTGGCAGCAATCCTGCAGCTCGGAGCCTGCCCGGCAGCCAGAGCATAGCTCTGCCCAGCCAGGCTCTGTTTCTGGCAGCACATGTAGGTGCCATGTGCACTGTGCCACCTTTTTTTTCTTTTGTTTTTTGACACCAGGAGCTCCCACTTTCAAATTTGGGCACCACACTATAAACCTGCAGCATGGCAAATGAGTGCACGTGTGCCACGTGTGGTCTATGGGGCCTGAAATGGGTTTGACATACCACAAACTGCATGTGCACGCTCATTGGGACACGCTTGATGTGTACAAAGAAATGGCACAATGCATGTTGATTTATTTTTCTGTTTTTGTCTCTCTGATTTATTTTTGTTTTCTTTTAAAAGGTCTAGATGTGCTTAGCACCCAGAGAGTGGTGGTAGCCGCATTGTTTTTGGGCTGGATGGAGGTGGGCAGTGGGGTCCCATGGGGTTTGATCCTTGGACAGGTGTCATTTAATATCTTCATCAGCAATTTGGACAAGGGTGTGAAGAGCACCCTTTCCAAGTTCGCAAATGATACCAAGTTATGGGGAAAAGTTAATACACTGGAGGGCAGGGAGCAGATACAGGCTGACCTGGACAGGTTGGATCAATGGGTGGAACAAAATAGGATTCAGTTCAACAAAGATAAATGCAAGGTCTGCACCAAGGGAGGAGGAACCCCCAGCACACCGACAGGTTGGGGGATGACCTCCTCAGTAGCTCGGAGGCTGAGAGGGATCTTGGAGTCCCAGTTGACTCCAAGATGAACGTGAGCCAGCAGTGTACCGAGGCCATCACCAAAGCCAATCGCACCTTGTTGTGTATTAGCAGATGCATGACCAACGGATTGAGGGAGGTGATGCTCCCCCTCGATGCAGCACCGGTCAGGCTGCAGCTGGAGTACCATGTCCAGTTCTGGGTGCCGCACTTCAGGAGGGCCACGGAGAATCTGGAGAGGGTCCAGAGGAGGGCCACTCCCATAATTAGTGGTCTCTGTGAAAGACCCTATGAGGGGATGTTGAGAGATCTGGATTTCTTCGGTCGTTACAAGAGACGGCTGAGGGGCGACCTTGTAGCCGCCTATAACTTTATCGGGGAGGATGGCAGGGAATTGGTGATGCGCTGTTTACCAGAGCACCCCAGGGAGTAACTCAGAAAAATGAGTGCAAACTAGTGGACAGTAGATTCACGTTAGACATTAGGAAGATATTTTTTCCAGTAAGGGTGGCCAGAATCTGGAACGGGCTGCCAAGAGAGGTGGTGCTATCACCTAACGTGGAGGTCTTCAAGAGGAGGCTAGACAGGCACCTGCTGGGGTCATCTGACCTCGGCCCTCTTTCCTGCCGGGGGCAGGGGGTCGGACACGATGATCCTTCGTGGCCCCTTCCGACTCTACGGTGTATGAACCTATGACTCTTAGCACCTAGCCATCTTGGCTCCTTACGCCACTGGAAGTAATAATTTCCAATTAACCAGGTTTTGACCTCCTCAACAGGGCAGATCAGGAGAAGGGACACGGGCGCAGATGCATCCCTCTGCCTTCTTTCCTCCAGCGCCACCGCACCCGAGAGCTGATGCCCCAAGCAGGCATCCAGGACGGGCAGGAGCAGCTATGTGAGAGCACAGACTGGAGGACCTTGCAGGCTCAATGGAGGCAGCAGCTGCAGCTGCAGGTAAGTCTGTGGATGAAGGGGACAGGGCCGTGGGTGGGGGGCAGATGGAGGCCCCAGCAGGGCTCTGGGGATGGGGGGCAGCAGCCACCCCAAAATTCACCATAGCCCCCCGATCCCCCATCCAGCAGCACTGCCACCCTCCCCGAGCACAGCGCGACTCAACACCCCGCCAGGAGGAGCCCGGCATGGCCCCCGGCCGCAGCCCGTAGCAGCAGGAGCGGCACCCCCGACTTGCACCCCCAGCTGTGCAGCGCCTAGAGTCCTATTTGAATCTCTGAATGTATCTTGTGAATCACGTACAGGCGTTGCACACATGACAGTGCTAATCACACCTTTACCTGCACGCGTTGAGGGGGCCCGAGATACACACGTACCGGGAATGGTGGATGTCCACACGTATCAAACCAGGAGGCCTGTTGGGGACTGTGAGCAGGCATTATCCGGAGGGCTATAGATTTACATTGACTCGTGTGAACTATCTACGTATCTCCAGGGAAACAAGTGTTTTTGCTCATAAAAGTCTGTTAGCGCTGGTGGGAGGTCACTGGGATGACAACGCTTGGAGAAAGGGACTGAGGTAAGCTCTTACCTCGGTCCTGGGTAAGCTTTTCGAGATAACTCTCCTGGCGCACGTCCGCGAGGGGCCAGCAGGGAAGATTATGCTTGGGGGCAACCAGCACAGGTTCATGAGAGGCAGGTCCTGTCAGACCAACCTGGTGGCCTTCTGCGACCAGGTCACAAAATCATTAGACGCAAGTGTAGCAGTGGACGTAGTCTTTCTGGCCTTCAGGAAGGCCTACCCTAGCTCCTACCCTGGCTCCTACCCTGGCGTCTTTAAGAGGAGGCTGGATGAACACCTTGCCGGGGTCGTTTGACCCCAGTAGTCATGGCAGGGGGTCGGACTGGATGATCTGCACAGGTCCATTCACCCGACCAACTATGAAACTATGAATATTCCTGGTTATAACTGGACTATTTAAAAACACAAAATGGGAAACATCCAGCTGTCCTTGTCAATATACCTATTTGCATCTTTTATCTGTCCAGAACTTTCCATCCCCGCTGTCTTTCCACACAAGTACCTGAATCACTCCCAGGGACCATTTCCCACTAATAACATAATAATATGCCTCTCGAATAACAATGATGGCTTGTTCCCATTAACTTGCCTGGGCTTGGATCAGGCTCCAGCCAGTGCAAGGGCAAGTCTAAAAGTGACAAGAAATATTGCATCCAGATGTAAAACTTGAAGAGGGACAAAGGGAGACCAAATACATTGCTACCTCTGGGATATGCCTGGACTTGTGGGATTAACACTCTTCCTTCACAAAACGTGTCTGATTCCCCATGGTCAAGACTTGGTTTCTATCTCCTCTACCGACATGTACTTCTGATAACAGACCTCCCCGCTCCAGCACTGGGTGGACGTGGGGTTTGGCACTGGTTCAGAGGAGGGGCACTGCGGACTCGTGCTGGTTCCTCTGTCCTGGACATGTTTCTCCCCGCTCGTGCGTCCCAGCGCTGGTCTGGTTGGGAGAGGAAAGGTCTGCTTGTCTCTGGGCTGCAGTTAGCTACTGACACGGTGAGGGGAGGATGTCAAGGTAACGCTGTGTAGAAGGATCACCGGTTCTAACGAGTTCGTCATTGGAGCCATCTTTAGACCGGCAATCAAATAATGACATGTCAGTAATTTGTGCTATACGATCATCTGTGTTCGCAAAAGGCAAAATTGAACTGGCATTTCAGAGTGGGGAGACTGCTTGTTTCATGACTGATGTCAAGATTTTCACCATTTTTTCACAGGCCATGCAGAAAAATGTGGATACTCTTCTGGAGGATTTCGAGAACATCCATGCATTTTTCTTGACATACAGGACCTTTGCCTCTCCTGGCGAGGTCCTAGAAATGCTCCTCAGCAGGTAAGAGCCAAGAGCTGTGGAGGAAGCTGTGATGGTGTTTAGAGGTGGGACGTTGCAAGAGATGAATAGTTTTGAAGATGGCATACTTAAGAAGTTAATGCTATGCATGTATTTCTAACAAGCTTGAAAAAAGTCAGTGTTTCAGTTGAAACAGGGTTGAAAATGCCTCCTCAGAGCTGAGTACTTTCTCAAACAAGGAGACCAATAAGTAAGTTGGACTGCTTGGTTCCTTAGTGGAAAGAGAGGACAGCTGGAGGCAAGCAGTCCTGCAAACAGCTGAACACACTGCTGGGGAAAGCCCGAGTTAACAAATCCAGGCTGTCGCTGTCCCTCTGCGTAACTCTTTGCTGCATGAATCGGCCTGTGCTGGATCAGGACCTTTCTATCTCGTCCCCCTGCTCTCTGCAAGTCTGTTCGTAGTGTCTGAGGAAGGCCGACAAAAGTCTGTAGCTCTCTGAACAAGTTATTCTCCCAGTGCCGCCCTGCCCTGCCTTGTGCCTGCCCCTAGCAGTGGTCTCCAGAACTGGTATAAAGCATACCATTAGGCACCAGGTCCCAGCATTAAATTCTCCCACAAGCATATTTCAATGGAAAATGTGGTCAGCCTTTAATATGCATAGATTTGCAATGGCCACGTTTTTCCCTACAACAGTTGGTAAAAAAGACTTCTATTTTTACTAGCAGCAAATAATTAACATCTTTATGTTGCAACTAATTCTTCTAATGTAATGTAACAGGAAAGGGTGGGCCAAATTGTACTATTTAGTTGCTGGCAATGCCCTGGTGTAGAAGGAAGCAGAAGAGGGAGGGGGACAGGGCTAAGACTTGACCTCCTTCCTGTCCTCTTGGTGGTGATATGCCATTGAACGGTGATATCCATCTGAGAGTGAACAGCGAGAGCAGTCTCAGTACTCTCACGACTTCAGAAAATGCGACAGCCCCTCTCCACATATGGAGAGCTTGAGGGGCGGAGGGGAAATCTTATCACAGCAGGCCTTCCCCAAAAGGCAGTCTCAATCTGGTCCTCAGCATGATGAGGGTGGGCTGGCAGCCAGAGAAGAAGTCATGTTAAACCAAAGTCCTGTAGAAAGAGACTCTGTGGGGTGCTAGGGTGCTAAATACAGGGGCTGCCTGCCTCCTCGCCACACACTGTAGCACCTTCGTGCCCGGGCAGTCCCTCCACCGCCCAGTGCTGCCCCCTGAGCTGGGACTGATGCTCCCTTTCAGCCCGGGACTCTTCTGCTCTGGCACAAAGTGCTGTGGTCCTGGGTGCACGTGCAGATGCTGTGCCTGGCAGCAGTTGACTCTGGCGCCAAGTGCACCAGAGTTTATGGCTCGCCTTAATGTCACATGTAGATGCACCCGATGTGCAACACCCTCTCTTTGGCGCTGGACTAAGCCAGCAGCCCTGGGGTGGGAGCAGGTCTAGTTATCACCGATCTATATGCAGGCTTCTCCTTTCTTCCAAGCCCTCCCACCTTTCCAACGATGAGTTCTGCTAATCTAGCTCTTCCATTTAA
The DNA here is from genome assembly GCF_030867095.1 of Alligator mississippiensis. Taxonomy (NCBI): domain Eukaryota; kingdom Metazoa; phylum Chordata; order Crocodylia; family Alligatoridae; genus Alligator; species Alligator mississippiensis. Next base: position 466,111,298 of record NC_081824.1, on the reverse strand, counting down.
CCAGATCCCCGCTTTGCTGTCCAGCCTCACTATCAGAAAAACCCATTTTATTTGATTCTCAGTGAAAGCGTGATGTAGCCATGACAGTCCAGGAATTATGGGAAAGTCAGGGATTTCTGAAGAAAACTCTCACATCTTTTACTCTGCTCAGTGTCACAATGTGGTCCTTCTCCCCCTAAACTGATCAGGCTTGGTTTCCTCTCTGACTTGGGGAGTGGTTTTCCTACTGCTCTTTTGTGCTTTTGCAGACTAATCAGAATAGTGATAGGAACGTAAATGAATACGACAAGGACATTTTACTAAGTCGTAGTTACGTTCTTGTGCGTCGTGATCTCTGATCACACCTGCTGGTCCTGTTACCCTGATGGGCTGTGCAGTCTAGTGGTGCTGAAGAGTCTAGTGGTGCTGCCCTTCCAGGTATGTTGAGCTTGTTTTTTAAATAACTCTCTAAAATATCCATTTTGACGTTTAGGCATGGAAAGCTGGAGACTTCGAGCTGCAGAGGAGATGAAAGTCCAGCTTTCTCAGCAAACTCCAGGGCAGTCCTCAGGAAGTAAGTGTGCTGTACAGCAAAACCTCAGTCAGGATTCAGAGGATGGTAAACCTGATCGCCTTTAATATATATATATATTTACACACACACACACACATACAGCCATCCTTATTGGTATCAGCAAAGAATTCACTGTATCATGCATACATTAATCGACAGAGACTGGGATGCTGCCCCAAAACTGAACAGAAACTGTCTTTTATTTTGGGGTCAGTAATTTCTGGGGGACAAAGAAAGCATGCTTGTTGCCCTTGCTTCTTTTCACCACATGTTATGCAAATATGCATGTTATTGTCTGTTATGGATTTCATTTTCTATTCTGGAAATGCCGACATACTCTAGGGGGGTGTAGCCCTGATTGTGCTTGCATGTGATGCATGTGTGTATGTCTGTGTGTATATGTTTGTTCATGCATGTGTGTGCTTGCATGTGCCTGTGTGCACATGTGCACGTGTACATGCATGTGTGTGTTTGTGTGTGTGCATGTCTTTGGCATGCACGGGTGTGTGCTTGCATGTGTCTGTGCATGCACGAGTGTGCATGTGTCTGCATGCATGTGTCTGCATGAATGTATCTGTGTGTGCTTGCATGTGATGCATGCATGTGTGTATGTCTGCGTGCATGTGTTTGTGTGCATGAAGGTTGCTGTCCCCAAAATCCCACATGAGAATTTTTTAAACATCATTTAATTGGTCATTTGATTACTCATTCCTCCTTGTGGATTTTTACATTGTGTTTACATTTGGATGCTCAAAATGGTGAAACTAACCTTTCTGAAATGAAAAAAGAAGTTGTCTTCTTCTGCCTCTAGTTCCATACGGACCATTACTTTGTTTTTAAGAAGCAGGAGTCTAATGAACCTTCCCTCAGCACATCTAGACATTGACATCTGCATGCTCTGAGGTTTGGTATGCATTGGCAGTATAAAGGACTTGAAGGATTATATTTGACCCCCGCTTGTTGATCCCGCTGACTCCCTTTAGCTCTTGGCAGTGAGTGTATGGCTGTGAGTTTCTCTATAAGAGAGGTAGCACAGCTTCCGGCAAGTAAATTAGCACAGCTTCCCGCATTAAGTAAATTGTCTTAACTGCCATGATCTTGCTTGTCAATGACTGGATTTAAGCAAGGGTTCAAGTAGCTTCAATTCTTTCATTTGTTTTGGGGAAAAACAAGATCCACGTCCTTTTCTGTCATGAGCCATCTCCAGTCAGTACCCCAGAGCTAGGAAATGCAAGACGAGAGTCTAACTTCCAAGCCCTTACACAGCATTTTCCCTCCCAGAAACAACCTTTCTACACAGTTTCATGAATAGGGTTTTTAGTTTTCCTAAGTTTAGCATTGCTCATTCCTAAGACAGGGGGGTGTTACAGAGAAAGCCCCAGGTTTTCAAACCACACTACAAAATGATTATTAATACTTACCATTACACATTATAAAATGGCTGACCTACCAGTCCCACCACCGGGAAATCCTCTTAACTGGGTGGCTGTGGGGTTGTGAAGTGCGAGTATGGCATGTTCTGGGAAGCAGCAGCTGTTGAGTCTGGACCTGAGATGGTCCAAGCTCAACCTGATCTCTAAGTCGGCTGTTAATAAAGTGCTGAGTAACCTGCTTCTCTTTGGGTTTACTTGGGAAGAAATATATATTAGTGGCTAAAGTACAGGCCTTGGAAACCAGGACTTCCTGAGTCTGCTGCCCACTCTGGAAGGGATGTGTTTTAATCCCCTATATACTTTGCTTAAGGCTTTATCAGAGCCTCTGGAAACTGCAGAGGGGAACCGCAGCCAGTCTTGGTCCCAGTCCTGATCTGGATGCATGGGGAGGGGCAGTTTGGGCCAGGGCAAGCCCAATCCAGATGTGTGAGGGAGGGGAAGGGAAGAGTGGCCCGGATGTGGGGGTGGGGGAACAGCTGGATCCTGATGCAGACATGCGGGGCATGGGGGGAGGGAAAAGCCTGGCCCAATCTGGACTCACAGGGGCAGCCTAGCCCATATCCCATGGCACAGGCAATGGCCCAAGTGAGGCTGCGTCCAGCCACGTGGAGCTTGCACTGCTCCCAGCTGCCAAATGTACGAGCCGTGGGGGAGCCCTGCGGGCTGGATGTTAGGGCTCTGGGGGCCAGATTCAGCCCGTGGGCTGGAGGTTGAATGCCCTTGTTGTGAACCAAGTTCTAATGAGCCAGGAAAACCTGAACGACGGCCTGTTCTGACTAATCCTACTACAAGAAGATATCACATGTTAGACTTCAAAGGCTTTGAGAAACATTCAAGTACCATTCTTCTATTTATAGATGACCTGGGGAGAAAGCAGACTACTTTTTCAAAAGAGCCTCTAGTCGTGTGCCCCCAGCTTGAGGTGCTTCTCATTTCAGTTCAACGAAGCACTCAGGCCTCCAAATTCTCAGGCCCTGGGATTGTAAGGTTTAGTGCCGTGGTGCAGGCACCTGGTGTCGGCTGTTCCCGGGGCTGCTCCAGCACGGGCTGGGGCGAGTGCGGACAAGCGGAGGGACGTGGACAGCACGGAGAGGGTCCAGAGGAGGGCCACCCGCGTTATCCGGAGACAGCAGGGCAGACCCTATGAGGAGAGGCTACGGGACCTGAACCTGTTCAGCCTTTGCAAGAGAAGGCTTAGGGGGGACCTGGTGGCCATCTGTAAACTTACTACGGGGGACCAGCGGGGTTTGGGAGAGACCTTGTTCCCCTGAGGGTCTCCCTGAGTAACAAGGAATAACGGCCATAAGTTGCTAGAGAGTAGGTTTAGACTAGACATCCGAAGGCACCACTTCACAGTCAGAGCGGCTAGGATCTGGAACCAGCTCCCAAGGGCAGTGGTGCTGGCTCCTACCCTGGGGGTCTTTAAGAGGAGGCTCGACGTTTACCTGGCTGGGGTCATTTGAGCCCAGTTTTCTCTCCTGCCCAGGGCAGGGGGTCAGACTAGCAGATCTACAAGGTCCCTTCCCACCCTATATGTATGAATCTATGAATTGATGAATTGTAAAGTGGGTTTGCATTATGCAAATTTGACTGATGTGCCGTGCTCCAGGAATGCGTGTACAGCAGAAATCGAAGGAAACCTGTATTTACGGTCTCCTGATACAAGAATTTAGGGCCACCTCATTAAATGATGAGGCAGCAGGTTTGAAACAACCAAAAGGAAGTACTTTTTCACACTTCACTAATTTGTGACACACATCACTCCCGGATGTTGTGGAGGCCAGTACTATAACCAGGTTCAGTGAAAGATTGCAACTGCCCTTTCGAAAGGTGCCAATCTGGGGCTGTCAGTCATAGGGCTTAGGGATGGCCACATGCGTGGTGACTTAGCAAGCATCGTGACGGAGGATGCATCTCTCTGTTCTCTTTCTTCTACTCATCCTCCAAAACATCTGCTCCTTACCACTTGTGGAGACAGTGTTGTGAGATAGCCGGGCCTCTGCTCTGACCCAGATTGTGATTCTTACGGTCCTATGTCTCATGTCTGTTCAGGAGAATGGGAATTATTCCTGCCTGTCTGTGGGAGACAAGGGGAGAGACTGGCAGACCTGAAAAGCTGTCGCAATGGCTTAGCTGAAGTTCACCCACTCAAGTTGGCATTTCTTCTGTGTGTGACACTAGGAGAGAAACACTGCAGAAAGTGGCCCAAAAGTAGCAAGAAAAAAAGCAAGCAAGAAAAGTAGAAAGCGAGAAAAGCCAGGCGATTTGTGTGTTGTGTAAAGGTGGTGTTTAGGGCAAGATGTTCGTGTTTTGCCTGTGTCTCCTCTACTTTGTTTGCTGTAATACTGGATCAAATTGGAGGATGGTGATATGGCTAAAAATAGTTATAACTGTCCTATATTTTGCATCTTGAGGATACAACTCAGGGTTCATTCACTAGCTTTGATCAGTAATTAAGAGTGGTAAAATGTGTGTCAGTGAGTTTAGACCATGATTACGGAAAAAGGTGCCCAGATCAGAACTCCTTGCTCGCTCATAGCAGAAGGAATAGATTCATCTTTTTATACAGGTTTGAATGACAGATATCACTGTTACAAAGACTGATTATGACCGGATTTTGTCAACGTATTTCTTTTCAGTCCAGTCATCTTCTTTTTGAAAATCTGGCTGCACTTCAGCGCTGAAGATTTCAGGGAGCCGCCAAAGCACCTCACTCTGGAGAAGGTGATAGCCCACCTTCACAAAGAGGTCCCTGGCTCTGAAACTGAAATGGAGGCGAAACATCTCCTCCGCCAGTTGAAAAACGTAGGAGAAAATGAGAGTAAGTTATATATTTTTTCAAGCTATCACTGCATCATCTCCGAAACTGCACTAAAGAATTGCATTTGCGGGGGTAAATGTTACCCATATCAAATTGACACATGGTCCTTAACCCAGTTTGAAACTTTCCTGTGGCCAATCACTTGCTGGGTATGCTTCTGGGACCTGGTGCAATGTGCTAACGTCTAGCTTTGGCACAGAAGTGAAAGGAAATGATATATGAAATAGAGGATACAAAAGCAAAGCAGTTTTTCAACCCATAAACTTGACCAGGTGGATGTTCCAGGAAGAAGGTGTTATTTTAGAAATGGGTACACCGCCAGATAAAATCAGGCATTTAAATGTGGATAAAAGATGCATTGCATCCCTGGAGAAAGGAGTTCCCCGGCCAACTTTTTCTTCAGCCCCAAAAACGTTCATATCTCCAAGGTGGCTAAAAGGTGACTAATGAGATTGTATCCTGGATTTGGTTCCAGTGGGCCAAGAAAATGTTCAGGTCTATGTTTCGATCCAACTCTTGTTCAAAGTGAGCAGAAGTTTCTAGGGGTTTTGTTCTTGCATTTATTTCTTGTAGTAATATTTGAAAAAGGTTCTTAAACTTTGAGTGACAGCCACCTCACTTGACTGAGAAGTGTCAATGAGTTAGACTATAGGGGAAATGCCAGTGGAAATTAAGAGGTTAACATCTTGTAGAACAAGATCTGGAGTTGATTTTACTGAGTTAAGATAAAGAGAGAGAGAGGAGAGATGCCAGTTGGGGAGGGAAGGGATCAGAAATGGAGGACAGAGAGCTGATTTTTGTAAACAATTGTTAAAAAAATTCTATATCTGTGGCTTCTTTTCATCAACTATCCATACATAACTAAGGCTGGTCCAGCCATTTTCACTCACCTCATTTAGCTGAAAATAAACTGGTGTATCTAGGCCAGCCCGGGGACCATCCCGAGGACCATCCCGAGGACCAGCCACAGGAGCAGCTGGGAGATCAGCCTGGGGACCTGCCTGAGGTCCAGCCCGGGGAGCAGCCCAAAGGCCAGCCCGGGGAGCAGCTGGAGGACCAACCTGGGGACCATCCTGACAACCAGCCGGGGGACCAGCCCAGGGACCAGCCCAAGGGCCAGCCAGGGGACCTGCCTGAGGTCCAGCCCAGGGACCTGCCTGAGGTCCAGCCCGGGGAGCAGCCTGAGGGCCATCTGGGGGACCGACCTGGGGACCTGCCCGAGGGCCAGCCTGGGGACCTGCCTGGAGTCCAACCCAAGGGCCAGCCCGGGGACCAGCCTGAGGGCCAGGCCGGGAACCTGCCTGAGGTCCAGCCCAGGAAGCAGCCCAAGGGGCAGCCCAGGGAGCAGCTGGAGGACCAACGTGGGGACCAGCCCGAGGGCCAGCCAGGGGACCAGCCCAAGGACCATCTGGGGCACCGACTTGGGGACCTGCCTGGAGTCCAGCCCAAGGTCCAGCCCAGGGACCTGCCCAGGGACCAGCCCAAGAACCTGCCTCAGGAAAAGGTAGGGTCTAGAACCTTTTGTTCAAAGTATTCAATAGGAAAAGGGTATGAGGAATTGCCGATATTTGTATTCTAAGTGAAAATTGAATTTCCACGTGCATTGTTTAGTCCTGTCCCCCAGAAAGCTGTTCATAGCTGTGACCAAACACAAGTGCACGGCTGCAAACAGCTTAAATGGCCCACTGGGTGAAAATCTGGCTCCTCATTGCATGTAGTATCAGCTAAAGATGTTTCAAAACGTAGTGTCTTGTGTAACGTGTGTCTGCTGGGGCTCCCAGCCTGTCGGTGTTTTCAGAATGGGAGTGGGGCAAGGGAGCAGAAGGAGCTGAGTCTTAGGGTTTTTCAGGCCCCCTCTACAGGGTGGTCCCAGTGTATTACAGGCCCCCCAAGGTGGGGTGGCTCCAACTCCCCCACTCCACCCCTCAACACCAGCTGCAGAGCCCCAAGAACGAGCTCCCTCCACTGCCTTTCCCCCCTGCCATGCTGAAACAGCCAACACTGCACAGAGCTTGGCCCTTGTTGTGGGAACCTGCTTGCAGGCTCCCAGCAGGCAGCTAGATCCCCACCTCTCCAGACCAACACTTAACTTCTGTTTGGTCTCGGGCAATGTAGCAACTCAGAACGCGTTGCAAAAATCATTCTGACTTACAGCTGGGAGCTCCACTTCTCTCTGCACCCTTAGGGCATGGCCACACAAGCAGGCATGTGTGCTTGCACCAGTTCAACTAGGACCAGCACGTATTTGACCCAGGGATTTCTGCCTCAGCCAAATGCCTGGCCACACCCTATGGTGTGGGGCAAGTTGTGCCACTTGGGGCAAAATAACCCCGCCCAGCTCCTCTCAAATCTGCAGCCAGGGGGAGCTAGAGCCTGGGGCCAGCAGCTGCTTGCAGGAGGGTGGTAGGACAGGGGGTGGAGATAGGTTTGGGGGGATTGTGGGGGGACTGTGGGTGAGTGGGGACTGTGGGAGGTGGGTGCTCAGGTAGGGTGGGTCCTCTGCCCCGCAACAAGGCATAGCTCCCCCACACAGCACGTGGACTGCCGCCCCCAGGACCACAGCATTCCCCCCTGCCAGGCCCACATGCCCCTTGCAGGGCCCACAGCTCCCCCACATGGCCCACCCCCCACAATACCTCAGCCCCCGTGCACAGCCCACAGCTCACTGGGAGCAGCAGTGAGCACTGCGGCACTTGGGGTCTCCTGGCACATCCCCACATGCGGCACGGAGCAGTGCGGCTCGGCACCGGCCGCTCCTCTGCCACATCACCTGGGCCCACTCCCGGAGACCACCTGTCATGCTGGCCCAGGTCCTGTGTGCATGGGCACCACGTGCCATCGGGCAGGGCCTGTTTCATTCATGCAGGACCCACCCTCCTCAACACACAGTCCCCATGAGGGACATGGGGCCCCGAGTGACAGCATGAGTGACCCAGAGCTACTCGAAAGCACACAGTGCCGCACTAAACCAGGCCAGGCCCATGCGATGGGCTAGAGGCAGTGCCAGGTGGCGGGCAGCCGAGGCTGAGTTGCACTGCCCCGCAGTGAAGGAGGGATTGGGGCTGGGGCTGGGGCTGGGACTGGGACAAGCTGCGCAGCCGGGGCAGGGGGATGTGGGACTTGGGGAGGGGACGGGGGTGGCGCAGCTTGCTCTGGGTGGAAGGGGGCAAGCAGCAGCAGGGCATAGCTCCCACTCCCGGCACTGCCACACCTGCATCCTGTGCCCCCTCACCCCGGCTGGGCAACCGGCCGGTGATGCCCTGCTTCCACTTACCCAGCCGGGGCAGGGAGGCACGGGATGTAGGCACGGCAGTGCTGGGAGTGGGGTCTATGCCCTGCTACTGCTTGCCCTCTTCTGCCCGGAACAAGCTGCATTTGCATCATGCCCCTGCCCACCGCCCGTCCTGGCTGGGCAAGAGGCGGCGGGGCATATCCCACACTCCCAGCACTATTGTGCCCACATCCCGGGCCCCCCTGCCCCCCTGGGCAGAAGTCAGAGGAGCCTGTAAACACAAAGGAGTGCAGGAGATGGAAGCAAAGTTTCCAGGGTTTTGGAATATTAGTTTACTTTCCATATCACAACCTTGCCCAATAGGTAATGGCAGAGAAAGGTCAGTAGGCGCATCTGCCCTGCAGGAGCTCCTTCCTAAGCAAAGCACGTCGTGTAGTTGGGAATGCCACCATTTCTTTCAGCAGACAAGGTTCTTTAGGGAAAAGTGCTATCTTTTATTAGACCAACTAAATACCCATTTCAAACAACCAAAATCGATGTCTTCCGTGTTTCAGGGGTGTTAATTGTAGATGGAATACTAAATATGAATACTTCATTGCAAATACCAAACCAAGTTACTCCTGTAGGTAGGACACCACCACTAACAACATTCAAGAACCAGGCATAGACCCAAAATACCTGCTTCTGGTTCTGCTCTTTCATCCCTACTGCTTCCACCATGTTTGTGACTTTTTCCCTTCTTTTATTTTTCATTATGTACATCTCTGAATGCTCATCATCTCATTCATGCGTACCTTCCATGGCCACACCTTCATCACCTCCTCCTTCCTCCACCTCTGATCCACTCGGTCTGCACCTTACTCCCAGAAGAACGGAGAAGCCCGTATCGTTCGCTGCACATTGCAGAGCGGCAAAGGTGCTGCATACAAAGGTATTCTGGTAAGTGATGTGGAAGAGCTGTGTAGATTTATTACTGGATGTGTGTTCACTCTGGATGACAAGTTATATGTAAATTCTCTGCTGCTCTGTTTCACACCAAGACAAAGCTTTGAAATATTAGGGGCCACCTCATGCCCTTGATTCTTAGGAGAATTGACATTGGCATTTTAGTAGTCAAAGTACATTCCACCTCCTAAACTTTTCTCTGGGCTTTCAGCTGGATAATATCCACCACTTGTCCTCAATCATTGACTAAGGTAACAGGAAACCATGCACACCACTTGTATGAATGGGCATGTGTGCACAGGTAGGCAGACTGATACACTGAAGAACAGCCTGGAGGCAAGTCACGGAAAGATGCTGTATAGCAATAGACAAATAGGAGCCCAAAGAGCATACACTTCTAAATATCATAGTGTATTATCCCTCATTTTCTCTTATAGAAAAGTAGAGCTGGAAGACCTCAGGAGGCCATCTAATCTAACCCCCTGCTGACGGCAGGATGATTCCTGACTAAACCTTTCCACTCAATTTATGTCTGACCTATTCTTAATACTGCAGAAACCAACCTCCTGCACAACTACTAGTCTCAATGCCCAAAACACCAAGAATAACCATAACCCACGACAGTTAAAGCAAGGAGATGGAGGCCCAATCCCAAATGTGGTGCTAGGTAGGACCCCGAGCACAGAAGCAAAATCCAGGAACTTGTCAGTTTTTTTAGTTCTCACAAGAGCAATCAGCACACCCGACTCCAAATCCCCAGCCCTAGCTGCAGCCAACAGACAGTGCTCCCAGTGCGTTTGCTGTCCTTCCCTGTCCTGTGTTGTCTGCAGCTTTGCTCAGGAAGCTCTTTATTCCTGCATCCAAATCCTCTGAACAGCAGCGGAGCCAGGACAGATCCCTGTAGGAGTCCACTCAAAGCCTCCTGCCGTTCCCACCTGGATCCATGCAGAATGACTTTTGCTTGTGGCTGTTGAGCCAGTTGTCTATCTGCTTTGGAGTCATTTGCTTTTCCCCATGTTTCTCCCAGTTGTTTGTGAGAAGGTTGTGTGGGAAACCATTAAGAGATAAACCCTGGCACTTTGCAGTGAAAGGGAAACGGTTTCGAGGGAAACCCTGGGCCAGATGCATGGTGATGCAGCTGCTGCTTGTGCCATCTCACTGGCTCAAGGTAGATTTAGGCAAGAAAAGCCTTGATGGCATAGGACCAGCCTAGTGGCTTCTGGGACTCTGCTACATGTGGGTGATCACGCTGCAATGAAAGATTTCAGCGAGACAGAGGCAAAATAAAAGGACATTCATAGTGGTCTTTTTTATACCAGGGACAAACCAAATCTAGAGATGCAGCTTTGTAGTGTAAAATACACACAGAAACCGTCACCCTTTGCTAGGATGTGCTGTGCACAAGGCTATTTCCATCTCTGTAATTTCCATTCGTGCACTGTCTGTACCTCACCCATGAGACACCAAACCAACATGCCAGATAGATAAACTGAAAACAAATGTCAAGAAACAAAGAAGCAAAATCATTCATTGCAAAATGCTTTTTCCAGTTAACCAGCCAAGACAGGACTGTAGACGTCATTTCAAAAATCATGACAAAATACCATCTAGACGTGGAGGAAGCAGAAAAGTACCAGCTTGTGCAGGTCATTTCAGAGCACAAAGGTAAGAGAGCAAAACTTTTTGCAGGTTCAGATATCCTCCTCATATTTGCAGAAGAACATGCCTATGAATCCATTTTAGAAATAGTGCTTTGTTTCATCTCATAGCCAGGTGGAGTAGACCTCCCTCTTGATTACCTGGTAGGAGTCAGCACACCTCTACTCCCCTTTGGGATGGCATGGGTGCAGTTGGGAAAGACTGACAATTAGAGATCCAGTGCTGACGTGTCCAGTTGTCTGAAGTCAGGGCCAAATGAAACAGAACAAACTGGGAGCATCACCTGCACACTGACTGGTGCCCAGAAAGCCACAGGGACGACACAGTCCAGATCCACTCCCTGAAATCCATCCTGCTTGAAAATCTATGATCTCTGCACCAGGAATTTGTGATGATTTGTGTAAACTCAGCATCACAGTATTAATTCTGGTGCAGCACAGTACAGCCTCCCTCTCCTCCAGTTAGTTAAGTATTGGCTGAAGCCGTTTTTTGTCCTGATACGTCCAATCCCCTTGTGAGTGATGACATCCTTGCCTTCAATAACTTCCTGGAGAAGACTGAAGTTTACTAGATGTTTGAAATGGGCACAGCTCCTTTCTTGCCCGTGCATGTAAACTGAGTCACAGGGCTATATCCCACTTCACCTTGTGTGCCTAAACAGCATGGCCACAGCCACAGTGCTGCAGTTTTGGGTGGGGTTGTGCTCCAGCTCAGCATGTTTGAAGCCATGAACAGGTCAGGTATGCCCATTAGGCCGTACTATCATTCATGACACTTTGGCTGGGCAAAAGCTCATTGGAGAGATGGGAAGGCTACTCATCGAGGGAGCGGGAGACCCAGTGCCCAGCCCCACCTTCCTGACAATCTCTCTCAGCAATCTGTTTCATGACTTCACCACCTGAGAGTTAGGAAGTATTTCCTCATTTCCAACTTAAATGCCCCCGTTGGAATATAAGCCCGTTAGTATACCCGCTGTAATCACAGACAACTAGAGATCCTCTTTACAAGTAACAACCTTTTTGAAGATTTCTAACACCCCATCCATTTTCTCAGGATTACATAATCCAGGTCTTCCAACTTTTCCTGTCTAGGACAATATTAGACCTTTCCTCGTTGTTGTTGCTCTTCTCTGGATTCTTTCCAGTTTCTCTGTTTCTTATAAAGCATGATGCCTTGAACTGACCAGTTTTCCAGCTAAGGCCTCCCCAATGCTGAATATCATTGAAAAATGGTTTCCCCTACTTTGCATGCAACATGCATGTTAACACAGCCCCACATGCTCTTATTCTGTTTCAGTTTTTGTAACAATATTGCAGGGATGACTCATGTTTAGCTTCTGCTCTACTCCTGTAACTATTATACTATTCTTTCATTAATTTAAGACCATTTTTTCCATTTGGTCACGGTCATTGAGAATCCTCAACCTATCTTCCAGATCTTCTGCTGTCCTACCTCGCTTGGCATCATCTGCAGATTTCCTAAGCGTATGCTCAGTTCCTTGAGACCTCTAGGACACATTTTATGCGGACTGAGATAAGAAGTCATTAAACACGTTGCCTTTTCCACATTGAACAATTTTAATTCCCTTTCCCCAATCAGTAATGGACCTACACTTCCTTTGGTCCTTGACATCTAACTTCAAAGGGTGCTTGTGTGTCTCGTAGTAGCTGTATTGCAGTGCCTTGGTCTGCCCGGGTTTTTCCTTTATTGCCATCTGTAGTATTGTAGCTACGCTTCCCCATTTTGAGAGATTCCTTGTTAAGTTTCAAGTCACAAAAGCATTTGCTGTTTAGCCAAGCCAGTCCGTTGACGTGATTCTTAACCTTCCTCACACAGGGATGATGTATCCTCGTGCCCTTAATATTCCCTCGAAGGTACAACCAAATTCCCCGATTCCTTCTTCCTTTAAATGTACTGTCCCTGGGATCCTGGCCACCAGTAGTTTGAGGTTTTGCATGCCCGTACTAACCTTTACTATTTATTTGTACTCTTGTCATGCCTAAAGCCATACTTATGGTCAAAGACCCTACTGGGGAAAGCACTGTATAAATCCCGAGCATTATCCACAAAACAGCTTCACCTTCACAGAGGGCTACCTGATTGTAGGCATTGCACTTGCAGTGTTTGGCAAGCCCTAAGCCTGCTGGGTATCTTGAGTGGCAGGAGGAGAGTCTACCATCAATCCCTGACCATTGCGAGGTCAAACTATCATCACCATCAAATCAGCAGCAGTATCAGGCCCTGCCCTGGATTTGCCAGCCCTCTTTCAGAGCCAGTGAAGAGAGGGAGGATGCAAAGGGAGGGGAGAAAGGCAGGTTGAGCAGGCTTCTTTCTGCTCACCTCTGGCACCCAGCAGCCCAACGCCTCAGTGTCCCCCTCCCCACACATGCACCTCCCTGGAAAACAGCTGTCTCCCATTGCTAGCAGACAGGTACCTGTGAGCTCCAGGAGCAGCAATCTCCTCTGCTGCCAAAAGGCAAAGCTCAACCCCTGTTCTTGGTGCATGAGGAGGTAAAGGGGTTGTCTCAGCTGAATGGAAAGGAATTTGCCTTGACCTTTTTGTTGAATAAAGAACCCAAAACATGCAAGCTGTAGACAACCACACATGGAAATGATGCGTTAAGAAAGCAAGTCAAATGATTGCCTTTCAACCTAAATGTACAGCCCTGTGTGTATGCATCATGCTACTGTCTGTAGTCAATGATCTCTGAGCCAGAAAACTGTTTCATGTAGTGCACAGGTAAGTTTGGTGCTCTCAGACTTCCAGAAGCATGACTTTGGATGGTCCAACATCTTCTCATAGTTTTGCTGCTGGTGGGAAAGGAGGTGTTATAACTAGTAAAAACCAAATTAAAGAACCTCATTTAGACTTCCAAATGGCACGTGTCCAGCCAGCATGCACCTCTGAATGCTCCCCAGTTTTCTACGCTTGCTCGCAGTGCTACTATCCAGAGTAAATCACTCGACGCTTCTTTGCTTTTCTCTTTCTGCAGAGCTAGTCTTCCCGCAGGGAGCAAACGTGTTCTCTGAAATGAACAGCCAGGGCAATGCAGACTTCAGTATAAGAAGAAAACCAGCTTTTGTTGTCACCCCAGGGCCTGCTGAAATCAAGAAAAAGAGGAGGCGCCTACCTCGCCTCTTTAGAGGCAGCAGGCTCAGACCTGAATGAAAGCTTTTTAAAAGGGAGCTGACATAAATAACACCGTCAGGCTGGGGGACACTGGGAACCTGTGGGGGGTTGGGGTGCAGGCATGGGAGGGAGGGGGTCAGGTGGGAATGGGGAGCAGAAGGAAATATAATCTATGTTCAGGAGGGATGTTGGGCACAAGGAGTCGGAGGGATAGGGGGAAAATGGGAGGGAGGTTTGTTTCAAGGCGGGGATGGGGGTAGGGTTTTGCAATTGCAAAGAAGCAGACACCCGGGTGGGGGAAGGGGTATATACCCTTCCCCCTGCCCCCCCAGCCCTGCCGGTGCCCCTCACTCCCAACCCACAGCCCCTTTCCCTCCCACCCCCACATACCTCCTGCTGCTCCTCCCTTATCCAGGAGAATGAAAGTAACCATCAATCCCTTCTTCAATTGCCCTGATCCCCCTCAGCCTGCTCACCTCTGCCTGGAGCCCCCTCTCCTGCCCCTCCAGGGCCTCAATCCGGGCACAGGTGGGACAGGCAAGAGACTCCCGGCCCCGACGCTACCCCCAGGCCTCAGAGGTCCCGCCAGGCAACCCCCGCAGACAGGGCTCAGGGCACTGCCGACCCACCCAAGGGGCCTGTCTCGGTGGAGGCCTCCCAGGAGCTGTGGGCTGAAGGCAGCAGGAGGGCAGGGGCCTTGGCTGCGCTCCATGTCACCCCGTAGTAGCACCCCTCCTCCTTCACTTCCCTGAATCTCTGGCATAAGCCCCCACGTGCTCCTGCCCACGACTGGCCTGTGAACTGCCGCAAACTGCTCCGCTGTTGGCAGTCCCTGTTCGCTGGCTGCCTGGTCCCAGCCTGATCCCCAGCAGTTTGTGATGCACTCTTGGGAGATGAGGTTAATTATATGCTCAAGACCTTTCCCAGCTTGCAGTGGCATGCATAGTTTTCAAACTTTTTTTAGGAAGGCTTCTAGATCATCTCCATGTTTGTTGTGAGGGAAGATTGGGGTGTTCAGCCTGAGGGGAGCAGCTGGGGCTCGCTACGCGCCTGCAACTCCAGGGTTTGACTGCATCCTGAGTACTGCGCGATGGTGTTTGCACTTGAACCTGGCCTCTTGGGCACCATGCTCATGCTGGCGCTGGACCTCTTCGTGCTGGCGCTGGCCCTCCTTGTGCTGGCACTGGGCCTCCTTCTCCACCATCTCCATTCGCTTCAGCTCTAGCTCATGCTTGACCTTGCGCTCCTCAGCTTCCAGCTGCAGCTGGTAGTTGCACAAGTCCCACTCAGAGGACGGCCCCTCGGGTTCTGCATGCACGTGCGGAGATCTTGCAGCCTGGTCATCATCACACAGGATCTTAATCAGGTCTCTCTTCTGCTCCTTCCTCTCTCTCTCTTCACCTCTTTCAAGTTGACCGCAGTCATGTGGTCATACTCGTCAGCCACCCCAGCTATCTACACTGACCACTTGACCCGATGCCAAATGAGAGATTGTTTGCTCAAGGGTTTCCAGTGACTCTGTTCCCTTCCCCAAATGATGCCTTCAAGACACAGGTTGTCGGATCCCACAGCTACCATCACACGTGGTGGGCCAGTAGGGGCTGCTCCTGCATTGAGCCGTGTGTCTCACTGCACCCAACCACCTTCCAGGCTCCAAGTGCCTCCGTGGGGGCACCTCACGTCCAGCCGCCCCCACTCCTGGAGCACACCTGCAAGCCTGGGGTAATGAAACCACCATCCACAATCTGGTCTGATCTTGGTCCTGTGCCCCATGGGAAAGACAGGCCTAGTAGTCCTTGATGGTATTTAATCCACTGCACAAACTTGGGGTGTTTCCCTGTCTGAAGCAGATATAGTGGTTTCCCTTACTCAGCCGAACCAAGGGGATCCCAAGGCATCATCTACACCCTCCCCCAATGAGTCTCCCATGCTAGGTACACAGGAGAAATGTATTGGTTACAAGAAGTAGGTTTGGAATATGGCACAGGATAGAGCAATATCAGAGAAATCCCTGATAGCCTTTGATCACGCATCTGAGTTCATGCAGGCTATCTATTTAGTTAGTGAGGCTGTGCAAAATTTTGCCGGGTGTTTCATTCAAAGCTGTTTCAAAGTGTTTCAGGCTCAAAACAGTGAAACTGAAACACAACAAAAGGAGTCAAAATGAAAGAAGGGCACTTGTAACATTTCAAAAGCTTGAAACCATTTTGAATTTTGAAACAGGGCTTACTTGTTGTCCCCGACAGCAGCGGCAGCCTTGTCATATCCGGCTCACAGATGTGGGGGCTTGCATACCTGGGAGGAGTCTGGCACAGCGCAGCAGCCCTGCCAGGGGTGTGAGCCCCCAGATCAGTGTATCACATGAGGGGAGGCTGCAGCTGCTGCCTGGAACAGGAGGCAGCAGCAATTCTCTCCGGTGCTGGGTGCACTCCATGCCCAGCGGAGATCCAGGGGCTTGCACCCCAGCAGGACTGCTGGGCTGTGCCACACTACTCGTGGGGGACCAAGCTCCCGTATCTGTGCCGGATGAGGGGAGGCTGCAGCTGCTGCCTGGGACAGGCAGCACCAGCATTTATCTCCAATGCTGGGTGCAGCCTGTACCCCCGGGAAGGCTGCCAGGCTGTGCTGGACTCCTTCCAGGGATGCGAGCCCCAGACCTGCGAGCTCGATGAAAGGAGGCTGCCCTGTCACCTGTGACTGGTGCTAGAACCCGAATAAGTCCAGCTTCGAAACGCAAAATAGTTTGAAACTTTCAAAATGTTCTGAGTGCCCTCGGTTCATTTTGAAGCTGTATCAAATCCTTTTGTTCTGTTTCAGTGTCACTGTTTTGAGCCTGAAACACTTTGAAGCAGCTTTGAAATGAAACACAAGGCAAAATTTTGCACAGCCTCACTAACTAAATAGATAACCTGCATGAACTCAGATGCGTGATCAAAGGCTATCATGCCACCGTTTGCACTAAGGGATTTCTCTGATATTGCTCTATCCTGTGCCATATTCCAAACCTACTTCTTGTAACCAATACATTTCTCCTGTGTACCTAGCATGGGAGACTCATTGGGGGAGGGTGTAGATGGTGCCTTGGGATCCCCTTGGTTCGGCTGAGTAAGGGAAACCACTATATCTGCTTCAGACAGGGAAGCACCCCAAGTTTGTGCAGTGGATTAAATACCATCAAGGACTACTAGGCCTGTCTTTCCCATGGGGCACAGGACCAAGATCAGACCAGATTGTGGATGGTGGCTTCATTACCCCAGGCTTGCAGGTGTGCTCCAGGAGTGGGGGCGGCTGGACGTGAGGTGCCCCCACGGAGGCACTTGGAGCCTGGAAGGTGGTTGTGTGCAGTGAGACACACGGCTCAACGCAGGAGCACCCCCTACTGGCCCACCACGTGTGTTGGTAGCTGTGGGATCCAACAACCTGTGTCTTGAAGGCATCATTTGGGGAAGGGAACAGAGTCACTGGAAACCCTTGAGCAAACAATCTCTAATTTGGCATCGGGTCAAGTGGTCAGTGTAGATAGCTGGGGTGGCTGACGAGTATGACCACATGACTGCGGTCAACTTGAAAGAGGTGAAGAGAGAGAGAGGAGGGAGCAGAAGAGAGAAGACCTGATTAAGATCCTGTGTGATGATGACCAGGCTGCAAGATCACCTGCGTGTGTCCATGCAGAACCTGATGGGCCATCCTCTGAGTGGGACTTGGGCAAATCCCAGCTGCAGCTGGACGCTGAGGAGCACAACCTCAAGCATGACCTGGAGCTGACGCAGATGCAGATTATGGAGAAGAAGGCCCAGCACCAGCACAAGGAGGTCCAGCACCAGCACGAGCATGAAGCTCAAGAGGCCAGGCTCAAGTGAGAACATGATCTCTTAGGAGTCCAGCACAGCCCAGTTGCCCTCCTGGTAGTTCAAGCCCCTGGATCTGTGCCCTGGATGAGAGGAGGCTGCCCTGTCGCCTGGGACCAGCACTGGGCACGGGGTGCACCCAGCACCAGAGATAATTGCTGCTGCTGTCTGTCCCGGGCAGCACCTGCAGCCTCCCCTCTGTGATCCCTACCAGGTCATATTGCCCAGTAGAGAGCCGGCAGGCTAGCTCTTCCCGCTTGTTCCCCATGCTCCTGGCATTGCTGTACAGGCAGCTGAGGACCCAGCTGACCCCCTTGATGTCCTGAGATGCTGTGGGAGAACTGCTGCATTAGCTTTTGAAAAACAGTTGTGTTTGTGTCCTGCACAAGGGAGCTTTCCTGTGCTCAAGACCCCGGGCACGCTCCACTTGACCTTTCCCCGGCCCCTGCAAAGTCAGGTTAAAGCTCTGTGCGTAGATCAGCCATCAGCTGCTCTTCAGGCCTCTGGGCTCAGGCCGCTTGCTCGGCCCAGCCCTCTGGGCACCTTCTGCACGCCCCTCTGCACGAACTCCCGTGCAAACCGCTGCTCCCTAGTTGGGCTGCACCTGCTTGTGCTCTCTGTTCGCAGGGGTCCTGGGGGGCTCAACTAAGTAGGGACCTGGGCAGGGGGTTTCCCTCCCGGGCTCCACTCAGCTGACATATCCTGCCCAGCACAGCCCCACACGCACACATGCACACACATGCTCACACACATACTCACACTTCCTCAGCCGCCTACAAGCACCCCTGTGCTCACTCACCCTCTCTCTCAGCCCAGCTCCTACCTCCTGGCTTTTCACTGGGGGGTCCGGGTCTTTGGGTCCCAGGAACACAATGGGCATGAACCCACGTGTCTCCCCCGGGGAGCATTCCCAAGAACAATTTCGACTAATGTGGCCCCTTTCCCACCCCCCAGCGCTGCTGGTGCTCCTCGTTCCCAACCCAGAGCTCCCTGCTCCCCCTGGTAACCCTAGATAGGGGGGCATCGGCAGAGGGGCAGGGGGCAGGGGGTGTCTGCAGGGGGGTGGCGGTGGGGGGGTAGGTGCAGTCCATGGGGGGGTTGGGTGGGGAATGGGTTGGCACAATTTGTGGGAAGATGGGGGTAAGCATAATCCATGGGAGGGATTATGGGGATGCAGGATCTGCAGGGGATTTCTGGGGTCCGGGAAGGTTTGGCAGGATCAGGTTTTTAGCCCCCAGCCTGTGTCAGTTCCAGTTTTCATCTAAACGTGGCAAAAGCACGGACGTGCACCCGGACAGGGTCTGCAGAATGGCTGTACAACCTCCATTCCTGAGATGACAAATTGTATATAGTTAAAACATTTATAGTCCTATTATTTAAGACAATTAAATATTTATTAGTTAAAAAGTCCTGTTAAAGGTCATCTTTTTAAACAGTTGCACTCTCCTGAACATGATGTCTTTTCAAAAGGCAGAATGCTTCTTCGATTCAACATTTATTAATATTTTACTGAAATTATGATAACATTAAAAGACAACAAGAAATTGTTTTTTAGCTATATAGGGAGTAAAAGGAAGGCCCAGGGAGGAATAGGACTCCTGCTAAATGGGCAGAAACAATTGGTGATGGACAGAGGGGACAAGGCTGAACTCCTCAACGAGTTCTTTGCCTCAGTGTTCCTAAGCGAGGGGCACGACAAGTCTCTCACTGGGGTTGTAGAGAGGCAGCAGCAAGGCGCCAGACTGCCATGCGTAGACCCTGAGATGGTGCAGAGTCACTTGGAAGAACTGGATGCCTTTAAGTTGGGAGGCCCGGATAAGCTCCATCCGAGGGTGCTGGAGGCACTGGCCGACATCATTGCAGAGCCACTGGCGGGAATATTTGAACACTCGTGTCACATGGGCCAAGTCCCGGAGGACTGGAAAAGGGCCAATGTGGTCCCCATTTTCAAGAAGGGGAGGAAGGAGGACCAGGGCAACTATAGGCCAGTCAGTCTCACCTCCATCAGAGGCAAAATCTTTGAAAAAATTATCAAGGCTCACATTTGTGAGAGCCCGGCAGGACAAATTATGCTGAGGGGAAACGAGCACGGGTTCGTGGCAGGCAGATCGTGCCTGACTAATCTAGTTTCTTTTTATGACCAGGTTACAAAACACCTGGATGCAGGAGGAGGGGTGGATGTCGTATACTTAGACTTCAGGAAGGCCTTCGATACGGTATCCCACCCCATACTGGTGAACAAGTTAAGAGGCTGTGACTTGGATGACTACACAGTCCGGTGGGTGGTGAATTGGCTGGAGGGTCGCACCCAGAGAGTCGTGGTGGATGGGTCGGCTTCGACCTGGAAGGGTGTGGGCAGTGGGGTCCCGCAGGGCTCGGTCCTTGGACCGATACTCTTTAATGTCTTCATCAGCGACTTGGACGAGGGAGTGAAGTGTACTCTGTCCAAGTTTGCAGATGACACAAAGCTATGGGGAGAAGTGGACACGCCAGAGGGCAGGGAACAGCTGCAAGCAGACCTGGACACGTCGGACAAGTGGGCAGAAAACAACAGGATGCAATTCAACAAGGAGAAATGCAAAGTGCTGCACCTAGGGAGGAAAAATGTCCAGCACACCTACAGCCTAGGGAATGACCTGCTGGGTGGCACGGAAGTGGAGAGGGATCTTGGAGTCCTAGTGGACTCCAAGATGAACATGAGTCGGAAGTGTGACTAAGCCATCAGAAAAGCTAACGGCACTTTATCGTGCATCAGCAGATGCATGACGAACAGATCCAAGGAGGTGATACTTCCCCTCTATCGGGCGCTGGTCAGACTGCAGTTGGAGTACTGTGTGCTATTCTGGGCGCTGCACTTCAAGAGGGAGCGGATAACCTGGAGAGTGTCCAGAGAAGGGCCACTCGTATGGTTAAGGGCTTGCAGACCAAGCCCTACGAGGAGAGACTAGAGAACCTGGACCTTTTCTGCCTCCGCAAGAGAAGGTTGAGAGGCGACCTTGTGGCTGCCTATAAGTTCATCACGGGGGCACAGAAGGGAATTGGTGAGGTTTTATTCACCAAAGCGCCCCCGGGGGTTACAAGAAATAATGGCCACAAGCTAGCAGAGAGCAGATTTAGATTGGACATTAGGAAGAACTTCTTCACAGTTCGAGTGGCCAAGGTCTGGAACGGGCTCCCAAGGGAGGTGGTGCTCTCCCCTACCCTGGGGGTCTTCAAGAGGAGGTTAGATGGGCATCTAGCTGGGGTCATCTAGACCCAGCACTCTTTCCTGCCTATGCAGGGGGTCGGACTTGATGATCTATTGAGGTCCCTTCTGACCCTAACATCTATGAATCTATGAATTAGTAATTAGATGGTGTTTTTTTACATGACTGGCCCTGGGATGCTCAAGTAGCCATCAGGTGTTTAGACATCCCACAGGAAAGTGAAAAGAACTGCTATGAAAAGAATTGCTATGAAAGCAGACAGTTAGCTCTTGAATGACTCCAGCGACAGGACCCCAAACCGCTGCTCAGAAAACTGCAGGAGGAAATGAAGAAAATAGAGAACCTTTTTTACAATGTGTTCCTATTCAGATTTTTCAGAGATAACACTTGGTATTTGGGACACAAGTCCAGCAGAAAGCGGGCACGGAGAACGAGCAGCCTACTTATGAGACTTCAGAGAAACGAATACCCAACGATTTCCAATTCGTTTGAGTTTTCTCCACAATTCTTTGGGCCATTATGGAGGATATAGATATAGCTACGGATACAGATACAGATATAGATATACTCAAGGTTGAGTAGGGTAGGGACTCCCAGCAGAAATACCGCTTTACAAAGTAAGACCTAGTTTTGGAATGAGTAAAATCGTCACCTTCTCTTTCTTCTGTCCCCACCACCCCGTGGCCCTTTCTCATCTATGAAGTGTCTGGAGTGGACATGTTGAACTCTTAAGTCATCTCAAAGTTCAGCTGACCTCTAAAGTGTGGCCTGGTTGCTGCACCCACCCACAATTTCCAAATCCATGTACTCTTACCTGCAAAAAGGCTCATCCTTGATGAACTTTGGTGCTTACATGAAGGTCTCTAATGACCAGAACCACAGGTCCAGGCCCAAAAGACTTGCTTATACCAGATATTACAGGGTGGTATCTTCTATTAGACCAAGTAAATAGTTGTAAAAAAAACTTCTTTATTTGTAAGCTACTGGGCTCCCTCACCCTTCCTCAGGCAAAGGAGAAGGCACAGATTGTCCCACTTCTCCCAGGTAGAAATGTCCCTGTCCTGCGTCCTGGCACTTCATCATCTCTGGAGATGTCCTTGTTCCCACTCAGCTAGTAGATGAACTAGGGAGAAGTATGGGAAGAATCGGTGCCGTTCTGCAGGGAGAGGTGGAGACGCACTGCAGGATTTTCCTAATCAAATTTCCACAGAGTAAGTGCTTTTCTGTGTTAAATTATACAAGGTTAGATCTTTCATTTCCTGGCATTAAACAGTCCCATGTCCTTCCCATCCTTGTAATGGGAATAGAGAACAGACGTTTCTCAGGGATCATTAAAAGTTCTGTTTTTAGGAAGGCACTACTGCTGCAAGAGCTGAAACATGACTAACAGCTATAATTTTAAGCTTACTAAGACTCCTCCTCACCCTTCTAACAGCTTGGTCTTCATCTATCACACGTTATCCCACCTCGGTCCCCTTCTCCACGTGAAGTGTTTTACATGCAAAGGCGGGTGCACCGCATAGCCTGAGTTTTAAAATGTGACTTGCCAAACCAGAGGCCTCCCATTGTCCAGCACGTTGAGCAGACCATGGTGGGAAACCTCTGCCTTGACACAGAGCAGGGAGCTCAGTCGTGCTCCAGAGGTTATTGTGTGTGCTGTGTGTGTGAGTGTGTAAGGCAGGCACTTACATCACGGCCAAGAAATGATCAGGCAGTTTTCTCTGGTCACTCGAGTGGATTTAGCACAGCCCACACAGCGATCTTCCTGTCTCACTGAGAGCCTCGTCTTGCTGGCCTGACTCAGGCCAATTCCCACTGCGGGTGAGCTCTGGCATCAAGCCTTTAAAGGGGCACGAATCACTGTCCTACATCCACGCACAACAGCAGACATCCTTGCGGAGCTCGTCTCCTGCTGTGCAGGGCCTGGGGGACCGACTACATGTGCATCCTGAATCCTGCCCCTGGGGTCTTGGTGTTCAGGACAGGGGCTGGCAGCCTCTAGCTCGCTCTGCGCTGGGATCCAGCCTGCAGGACCAGGGGGCATTGGCAGCACATGGCAGCAGGGGCTGCTGAGGTGGCACCCCGGGGTCCGTCTCCTGCTGGGTGCCATTCATTGCAGTACGTGCCTGTGCCATGCTTCATCTCTTGCCTGCGCAGCCCCTGCGGATGCCCCAGCCCTGCCTGCCTGCCTGTCTGTCAAGCCACCCTATTACCCTGTGTGGGAACTCTGGGGAGGGCAGGCCCATTGTTGGGAGAGGGATTACACATTCACTGTGGCTGGGTTTAAAATAGAAATCAAGGTGCAAGCAGTTCTGGGAAACAGTGCTCTGCGTGGGGAGCCATAACGAATCAGCCAGGACTTGTGCCAGGCCCAGGGCTGGCTTTCGCCACACGGCCTAGATACACAAGGGACATTCAGGATGCCCAAGTCCTAAAAGCATATCAGGCCACTCATCTGGTGATTTCAGTGGGGTTCAAGGCCCGCTACCAGTCCAGGCTGTCAGAGTGCTATGGAAGCATGCACGGAGGGGATGCTTACATGAGAGATGTCATTTTGGAACCAAGATGCCCTGGAAATGGCACAGCATGGCATCTCTAAGGAGACCCAGCGATAAGCAAGAGGTTAATACCATATTTTGCTCTGGAGGGGTCAGATGATCCGTTGTGTGCAGGGGGAAGTTCGGTGTTTCCAGTAAGGAACAATCTTACTGGATTGGTAATGAAGGAAGAGCAACCTGCCCAAACGAAGCCAAGAAACAGAAGCTTAGGTAAAAGAGTCAGCGACACCAAGAAATGACATTTCAAGTCCTGAGTGAAAGGAACCATTGTCCAAATGGCAGCAGACTCTTTGCACAGGGGAGGTCATCACTGCAGCTTGTCACAGAAGGGCTCTGGATTAGCAGAACTAACCGAGCGGGGAGTTGACAACTGCCCTGAAAAGATTTCATAGATTTCATAGACATTAGGGCTGGAAGGGACCTCGGAAGATCATCGAGTCCAGCCCCCCGCCCAAAGGGCAGGACGTCAGCTGGGGTCATAGGATCCCAGCAAGATAAGCATCCAGTTTCATCTTGAAGGTGTTCCATGTAGGCGCTTGAACAACCTCCGGCGGCAGGCTGTTCCAGACCTTGGGGGCTCGGACAGTAAAGAAATTCTTCCTTATGTCCAGCCTGAAACAATCTTGTAGTAGTTTGTGACCATTCGTCCTCGTCATCCCTTGGGGCGCTCTGGTGAACAAACGTTCCCCCAGATACTGGTGGTCGCCCCTGATAAACTTGTAGGTGGCCATCAGATCACCCCTGAGCCTGCGCTTTTCCAGGCTAAAGAGCCCCAGGGCTCTCAGCCTGTCATCGTAGGGTCTGCTTCCCTGACCCCTGATCATGCGCGTGGCTCTTCTCTGGACTCTCTCAAGCTTCTCCACATCCTTTTTGAATTGTGGAGCCCAAAACTGGACGCAGTACTCCAGCTGCGGCCTCACTAAGGCCGAGTAGAGGGGGAGAATGACGTCCCGGGATTTGCTTGAGAAGCATCTATGGATGCAAGCCAGCGTTTTGGTCGCTTTGCTAGCCGCAGCATCGCACTGCAGGCTCATGTTCATCTTGTGGTCAATGATGACCCCCAAGTCTCTTTCTTCCATAGTGCTAACCAACATGGCACTGCCGAGCCTATAAGGATGCTGCGGGTTTTTCTTCCCAAGGTGGAGAACCTTGCATTTATTGGCATTGAACACCATCAGATTCTCATCCGCCCACTTGCTGAGCCTGTCCAGGTCAGCCTGGATCACCCGCCTGTCTTCTGGCGTGGATGCTTTGCCCCAAAGTTTGGTGTCATCGGCGAACTTGGCCAGTCTGCTTCTGACTCCAGTGTCCACATCATTAATAAAGATGTTGAACAGTATGGGTCCAAGGACAGAGCCCTGGGGGACCCCACTGGTCACAGGACACCACGATGAGTGACTTCCATCAATTACTACCCTCTGGGTCCGACCCCGGAGCCAATTTTCCAGCCAGTGGATCGTGGGGGACCCAAGGCGACAATTGGCCAGTTTCTCCAAGAGACGATCATGGGACACCAGATCGAAGGCTTTTTTGAAGTCAAGATATATGACATCAATCTCATCTAACTTGTCCAGGTGATAGGTCACCTGGTCGTAGAAGGAAATGAGATTGTTCAAGCAAGACCTACCCGCAACAAACCCGTGCTGGCTATCCCTTAAGATGTTGGCGTCGGCCAGTCCATTAAGGATGGCCTCCTTAATAAACTTTTCTAAGATCTTCCCCGGGATAGAAGTCAGGCTGATGGGCCTATAGTTAGCCGGATCCACTTTCCTCCCTTTCTTGAAGATAGGCACCACGTTGGCCTTCTTCCAGTCTTCGGGCACTACACCAGAGCGCCAAGAGTTTTCAAAGATCCGCACTAGAGGCTGGGCTATGATGCTCGCCAGCTCCTTGAGTACCCTGGGGTGAAGATTGTCAGGGCCGGCTGACTTGAAGGTATCCAGCTTCTCAAGATGTTCCTTCACAAAGTCAGCATTAATGGAGAAAAGGCTGGCTTTGGAGATCCAGCGTCTCTTCCCTCTTTTCCACACTAGGACAGCCCGTGTCTTCAGGGGCCTTCTCAGTAGGGGTGTGCAAAACAGGCCCTACATGATTCGGATTTGGCCCAAGTTGGGGACAGGGATTTGATTAATTGATTCAGATCACTGTCCCTGATTTGGTTTGGGTGAATCTGAATCTGAAGATTCAATGCTGATTCAGGGAATCAGTGATTCGACCATAGACACAGCTTTCAATATTTTATACGTACCTCAAGGTACCAGTACGGCTCATGATCGCTGTGATGGAGCGTCCCACAGGAGTGCGCCCCCCCGCCCCCCACATGCTCGGTGGTGAACCCGGAAGCGGACCAGAAGTACTTTCAGTCTATTTCTGGGTCTGCCGGGGAGCGCATCAGGGCCCCCCATCCCCTCGGCTCTGCAATCAGACTCAGGGGGGACCCTGCATGTCCCCCCAGACCCAGGAGGCACCAGTGACCAAGCTGGGGGGATGCAGGAGGGCCCCGGTGCACTACCCAGCGGACCCAGAAGTGGACCGGAAGTGCTTCTGGTCCACTTCTGGGTCTGCTGCTGGGGGGCGCCCCCATGCTCCTGTGGGACGCTCCATGCGCCCCAGCATCGCAGTGTTCACGAGCCATCTGCTACCTAGACTTATGTAGAAAAAACATTTAAAGCTGTGTCTGTGTCTGAATCTCAGACTCTTTCCGAATCTCTCCGAATCAATTCAGAGGTTCTGATTCGATTTGGAGAGATTAAAAGGTCCTCTGATTCAATTCATATTCAGAGATCCATCCACCAAATTGAACTGAATCTCCGCCAAATCGAAGCTTTGCACAGTCCCACTTCTCAGCCTTCCAGACGGGCGACGGTTACATCTCTTCCCCCGGTGCAGTGGGGAGTGTGGAGGTCTCTGTCCATCCCATGAATAATATTGGCATCCCCTGCACCCCACTGATCCCTCTCCACCTTCTGACGCTGCCTCAGTTTCCATGTCCAGCCACTGGGGGAACTTAAACGAAAAAAGGTTGAAAACCCCTGGGGTAGTAGGTTGGAGTACCAGGAAAGCATGAACAGATCCTCCTGCCTTGACATCCGCCCAGGCCCCTCATAGGTGGAACAAGCACTGGACCTGACTGCTTACAGACTCCTTTTCCTGGTCCATGCACACAGTGATGTGCAAAGCTTCGGGACAGAACAAGGGTAGTATTTTATGTTCCCTCTCAGCTGTCGCTGTGAAGAGCAACAGCATCACCTTGCCTGTTAGCTGAGAACCAGAAAGTTTCCTTTCTGCACTCAATTGCCTCTCCGACTCATCTGCTAGGATGAGATCAGCCCAGGCAGGCGGGTCAGAAAGCCTGGGCTTAGACGTTGCACCAGCTAACTCCAGGGGCTGCACCAGAAACCCCACAGACAGCAGTGTCATCACATCTGCAGCACAAGGGAGAAGAGCTTAGGTGTGATCATGGCAAAGCTCTGTCCCCGTGGGGTTGTTACAGCACACTAAAGCTTCCTAACAAGCAACCTCACACAGCACTGTGAGGGCAGCAGCTTCTTGGACCTTAGCCTCACAAGGCCTGCACCCCTTTAATCCAATGGGCAATGGGATAATTTCTACTGAAGGATCTGGTTCTGGCCCTGGAATAAGAGAATTAGGGATCTTCTAGGGAAATAGGGCCTGAGCCAAGCATGTGGGTCCTAAAGGGGACTGATGTGCCTCACTCCTTTTTATGGACAGAGAATACTGTTCTCCATCAGGTCCAAACTCAAAGTGCCGGGGAAGTGTGAAATCACAGCACGTCCAAGCACCACCCATGAGTCCAAGTGGAGACCAACACAACGAGTTAAAGATACACCTGGATATGCACTTAAATAAATATTTATTATTTATTAATTAAACTAAATTATCTTAATTACAGAACTATAGCATTATGGAGGATGGCCCAGGGCATGGAGGCGGAGGGCAAACCCGCAGCAGCAGGAGAAGATCTCAATATTGTGCTGTTAGATAGGAGGGTGTGACACAGTTGTGCATATGCAAACCCACAAATCAATTGGATGCACGCGCAGGCGCACACACACACACACACATACACACACACACACGCACTACCAACTCAGGCACATACACATCCAAATTAGCCTAGGCACAAGCATACCTATCACCAATTCAAGCACATACACTATACACCCCAAAAGTTAGACAAAAATCAATTGTCCATACCAGCACACTCAATACACATACACAGATCACTCATTCATATATCAGGCACACAATGACATATATATACATACACGCACTCATCAGTTCACACACCTACAACCCACCTACACATAGGTAAGTTCCTAACTTGGATGATCCGGTATGTATGGGTGTGCTGCAGGTACCTGGGACACTTGGGGGAAGGTGCACGTGAGAGAGAGAGTTAAAGCGTAGGGAGTGAAAGTTGCCAGAACAGAGATTAGAACCAGTGCACTAGAGAGAAGCTGGCTGAGGACCTGAGGTTTGGGGTTACTTAAGGTAGATTGGGGCTGGAAACGGAGGCAGACAGCTGAGATATGGGGGTGGGGGTTGGGGGGGAGAGATAAGTGGTGGCAAGGAGGAGACAGTCAGGAAACAGACAAAAACCCAACTCGGGGTTTCAAAATAACAGGTTTATTAAACAGACAACACACTACACAGCCCCATGAAGTTATTGGTTCACACTCTCTCTCTCTCTCTCTCAAAATGGCAGCAGGAGAAAGAGACTCAGTGGAAGGGCTGGAGTCCAGGTGGGGAAGAGAAGCAGAGTGCAAGTCCCTGGTTGAAGAGGGGGCAGGGGGGATAGCTGCCTATCCAGGCTGGGAAGGGGTCCTTGTCTAGTAGGTGTTGTCCAGAGCAGGGTTGCTACTAAAATGAAATGCTGAAGCTTATCCTATGTCTTAGCTCACTTATACATATCTATAGGGAATAGAGAGGGGGGGGAATGTCAGAAATGGTTAGGGAAGGGGAGGGAATGCATTTTAGAAGAAAAAAAGAAAATCTGGGGGGTTTGCTACATATTAAAATAAACAGACACGTCAAAATTTTGTTCAAGGAATTGTGATTCTCTCTCTTCGTGTTAGATCAGGACAGGATTTTTCCAGCTCCTTCCACGTGTCCGAGGGAGAAAAGAAACAGTTCTCCTTTCCCTCCAACTTCACGGAAAAAGTTGTGCAGTATTTCATATCATATTTGACACCTGATATATGAAGCACTTCCCTTAATTCTTTCCGGCTCAGCTCTCTATCCCTTATAAGTCATTCACTTGGGGGTCAACTGATGTGCTCGCAGGACCGCGGGCCACCGGGGAGCGTGCAGCGTGGGCGAAGTAGGAAATGGGCGTGGACCTGGGGGCGGGGGAGCCTGGGGGGAGGGGGAGGGGCCTGGCGGAACTCATCCCCGGGCGTTGCCGCGGCAGCGTTCGTATCATCGCGCCGGCGCCGGGGAACGGCAGTCAGTTGCAGTCGGCGGCCGGAGCGGTGCTGACGGCTGTTCTCCATCTGGAGAGGAGCGGGTAAGTGAGGGATGGGGAAAGCTGCCCCCTCTTCTGCCACAACATGAGGTGAGCAAGGCTTGCAGCCAGGACTCAGCAACCCCTTCCTCAGGCAGCATCAGCCCTGTTCAGACCATCCCATACACACCATTAGCCGAGCCCTGTACCAGCCTGCTCTCAACCCTGCCACAACACACACCTAACACCCGAACCTTGACAGAGGTGAAAGAGGGGAAGCACGGCAGTCAGTGTCCTGCCTCTACGAAATGTTGTCAATGTACGCTCAAGAGGTCTGATGTAGAGGGCCATGCCCCCCGTGGTTAAATAGGGCAGCCAAACATGAGCGCCACGTTAGGATCACACCTCAGATTACCAGGTTGCGGCTCCAAAGGATGCAGTTTCGTCTAGGAAATGTTTGTCTTCCTTCCTCCTTCTGCCTGTCACATCCTCAAACTCACCCATGAAACTATTAGCTAACAGCGTAGACAGCTCCTAACATTGCAACCCACAGAGGTGTCGCTCAATCCCGACCCTTCTTCACTGATCGAACTGAAGGATTCACTTCCTTCGTAGCCCCACAGTCAACAGATGCAACTATTTCAGACAACTCCATGAGAATGAAAGACACCTTTTGTTGTTGTTAGTGATTTTCTTGGTGACCGTCGCCGAGTCCCAGGAGAGCCTGTTCCAGAGGAGGATTTCTTTCCTGTGTCCTTTCCCCTGCACAAGCAGCTGAGGATCAGGTAATGAGACAATGCACCCTGAGGCGCAGGTGGTTGTGAAGCTGGCAGGGAAGCAATGGTCTTTTCTGATGTCAGGTTGGGGATTACTAATGTTTTCTCCCAAGCGCGTGAGCAGCGCAGAGGAGCCCAAGTCACTCTGGAGGCCAAGCCCTGAATAGCACATGATAGAAATTGCTTGTGCTAATTTAACCTTGTCTGTGTATTTTATTTTTGATTCAGACCATCTCTGCCTGCCCTGGTGACTCCAGGCTGCCAAATCCTTCCTGCTCCAGGTCTCCCTATCCAGCCAGGACGGATGGCATCTGGCACCCCACCAGTGTAGAGGCAACAACCATTGTTGGTTAAGGAGATATCATGTTAGATATACTTAGGGTGCAAAACATGAGTACAGGCCTTGCCTGGAAAAAAGGAACTGGGTAAGAAAAGGTAGAGGGAGCGCGCCTTCTGAGAAGAGAGGCCAAGAGCAGCCATGAGGGGCAACGCGCCTGTACAACTTTATCCAGTTTTGCCACCGAGGGCTGTAAGGGGAAATCAGGGAGGGGCAGTTATGCCTGGGAGAGAGCAAGGGAAGGGGGAAGGGGGAGGGATGCAGGAGAAAGGGAAGTGTTTAATGTGTTTGTAGGGGAAGGGGCAGTGCACGACGGCATATTCCAACAAGTCTCCTAATACATGGCAGAGTCCCCTTCCAGGTACAAGACACATCCACCTAGCTGCATCTACTGAGGCGCCCAGCAGCTGCAGAGACTCCTGGGAGGCAGGACCCGTTGAGGCCAAGGACCACAGAAGAAGGCGAGGAACCCAGCCAGAGGGACTGCGAGACTCTACCTAGCAGTCCGCCAGCCCTCCAGGGCAAGTGAGTGGTCCGCAGCCTGTCCCAGCCGCCTTCCCATTTCTGGCCAGGGAGGAGCAGCTGTGGGCGGGAAACCATATGCCCAGAAGTGATGACATCTCCTCTGGGGCTCTCCAGCGCCATCATCAGTGTGTTTGCAAACATCCCCAAGGAGTGGATGTCCCAACACCTCCCTTGCCAGGGGCCATTCCCCCGGCCACGTGTCCCGGGGGGCCCAAATCTGTGGAGTTTCTGAGTGCTCCCAGCTCCCAGAAAAGGTGCCCTACTTCCCAGGATGTATCCTGAGTCCCAACGTTCAGTCCCCCTGACTTGAATGAGGAGAGCAGGCAAGGGCAGGAGGAGGGAGTTGTTAGTCCAAACTAACTGAAGGTCTCTGGTCCTGAGCCAACAGCTTGCAAAGCTCTGACAGCCAATAGCTGGCACCCAGTATTTAGGGGAAAGCATGGGATGTGGGGGAGTCACCCAGCTCGGGGAAGGGGCAGACAGACAAGTAGGGAGAGACAGCTTTGAACCCACTCTCCTGACTGTTCCTGTGTCAGGAGGGAGAGACTGAGGCGGATCTTCAGAAAGAGGACGGCAAGGATGGCCCCAGGACAGGAGAAGGACAGGAAGAAGCCTGAGGAGGAGGAGCAGGGCGGCCACCACCAGGCAGAGGCTGCAAAAACGAAAGGCCGATGGTGGCACTGTCTCGTGGGCTGGAGAAGAAGGGCACCTCCAGCAGCCACGGAAGAGCAGGGAGAGGAGCCAGTCAGGCCCCGATGGAGGTGGCCCAGGATACAGCTGGGTAGGAAGGGCCCAGCACTGCCAGAGACCCAGGCACAGCCCCCGCGCAGCTCCAGCCCCAGCCCCAAACACAGCAGCCAGGACCCCAGCCCTGAAGCCCAGCCGAAGGCCACTCCACATGTGGCTTGGGAGGAGAAGCCAGGCTCCCCAGGGCAGGAGCTGCACAGGCCCTGCTTCAAGCTGGGCTCCAGCTCCTCCAGGGAGGACAGCGACAGCTCCCAGGAGGCTGTGGGCCTCCAGCAACATGCTGCCACCACCAGAGGTGAGGTGACACCCAGACGTCCTGTGCAAACAGGGCAGTGACCCCTGAGTGCAGTGAGTCGCTCTGTGATGGGGCCGGGGGATCCCAGGCAGAGCAACAGCCTGAGTGACAGGAGGCCTCGCACCCCCAGTGGGGGCCACAGACATGGTCCTGGGTGGGGAGCGGGAAGAGGGAGCCTTGTACGTGAGGGTCCCCGAATCTCCCAGAGGGGCAGGCACCTCCCTGGGGTGCTGGGACAGGCGGGGCCTGAGGCAGTGCATGGAGAGGGGCCATATAGCACTTGGGCAGCCACGGGGCCATTTCCTGGGCTGCAGGAACGTGGACACACCTCTCCTCTGCATTGCCCCTCTGTTTCCCCTCCACAGCAGCAGGCATCACAGTCTCTCCCTCTCCCTGCAGATACAGTCCTGCCCTTCTACAAGGCAGAGGAAGAGCAGAGGGAGGACTTCACCTACCTGGAGGAAGCCGCCCTCTCAGTCATCCTACGGCACCTCCAGAGCACGGACCAGGTAGGAACATCCCAGAGCTGGACCAGCACCAGCACCAGCCCGTCCACTCTCCCACCATGTGGCCCTCTGGGGAGGAGGAACCGAGTGAGCCACAGCCTTTGATGGGCACGTGCAGCCCATGTGGGCTGGGACCCTCGTCGGATGTGCTTTTGTCCCAAACAACCTGGGGACCCCTCCCCACAGAGACCCCACCCCTGTGCCAGACCCCATTTGCCCACGAGGAGATGTGGATTGAGAACGGGGGATACCACCAGATCTGAGCCCCACGCTCCCCTTGGGAGGGCAGGCAGGTCCCTGGCTATGAGCCGGCCTTTTCCCATTGTAACTTACGGTGTATGCAGACTGTGAATGAGGGGCTCACTTTCCTCCGTGCCGTCCCCACGCTGTGCCTGGCTACAATGGAGAGGGGCGAGGACAGCCTGGAGCCGCCCTGCTGCAAAGCGGCACTTGTGGAGAGGATTGTGGTGAGTTCAAAAGAGCACTGGCTGCTTCGGGTCAGAAGTTAAGCAGCCAGGAGAGGATGTGTGAATGGGGGCTGGAGTGAAGAGGAGAGGGCAGGTGTTGCTAGGTGTGTGGATAGGGGGTAGAGAAGCGAGACATTGTGGGGTGAATGAGTACAGGGTGTTAGGGGAAAGAGAGGGCTGGAGGACAGGTGTGGGAGCGGGTGGGGAAACCGGGTGACCAACAGGGTGTTCACGTGCGTGTCGGAGGGAAGAGGAGAGCCGTGTTCAGTGAGGGCGGAGGAGAGAACTGGTAGGGGGGGCCCAGGTGGGCGGTGGCATCCAGGTGCCCCAGGAGCACTGTGAGGTCTCCTTCTCACGCTCCCCCATGCGTCTCTCAGGTGCTGATTGACAAGCTGTCCCAGTGTGAAGAAGAGCCCAGCACCATCCTTCCTTACAGCATGGCTGTTGTTTGCATCCTCAGGTACTTGGTCATTTGTCTAACTTCACTAACTGCAGCACTGCTCAGTATCCTCCTTGGCCCAACCCCACCTAAACTAGTTCCTCTGCTTTGCTGATGGGGTGGGAATGTGTCCTTTCCCCAGGTTGGGTACTGAGTTTCCCTGTAGTGATGACACAAGGGCCTTCAGCAAAGGGCCAGCCGTGCGGATACTGTAGGAGGGTCAAGGATCGGTGGGCAGGGCAGCAGAGGGGTCAGTGGGCCAACCCTGGGTAAATGGTGGCACACTTCAGCCTTCCTTGAGGTTTCAATTCATAGTATCGCCTCTGGGTGCCTATTTCCCTGTCGAGACCTGCCCACATCAGAGCCACTCCCAAGCCTACAGAGCTCCATCCAGACAGGCTCCTCTTTCCTGACAGCAAACTGAAGCCAGCCCTGGAGCCAGCCCTGGAATCGCGCCTCCTCTACACCACCCTCCACAAGACCTTCCTGATGGCCACAGGGCACAACAGCCAGCACATCCAGGTACCTCTTTCTCTCACCGCACAGTCCCACCAGCCATCCCCTGGCAGACATGGCACAGGACTTTCCAGCACTGACCCTCTTGGCTCTCTGCCCTCTTCCAGGGCATGCAGCGGATCAGCGTGGAGTACCTGGAGGCCACGCTGAGGTGCCTGCTGGCAACTGCCCCCAGCCTGGCCAGGCTGCAGTTCATCGGGCAGGTGAGCACCATGGGGAGAGGCTGGGTTTAGGATGGGGGCAGCTTCAATGGGCTGTGCACTGCAGGAGCCGGTCCTCAGAGAAGAATCCCCGGCTCCTTCCTTGAGACAGGAGTCTGGTGCGAGTTCACCATGCCGATCCCTCAGGGATTACCCACAGAGTGGAGGATGCCCCTTTGGATTTGGGCTTTGGAGCCTGGCACGGATACAGGATTTTTTCTCCTTCCTGTCATGCTGTCTATGTTCAGGGAGGAGAGGAGCAGCCCTGAGACAGAGTCTGGTCCCAGCTTTAAGAGATAAAAACCATCCCTGAGATGCAGAGGGAGGGGTCGGGGCTGGGAAAGGCCGTTTGGGGGCAGGGCCGTGCTGGGTGCAACAATCCCTTCTTACAGCGTTTGGCCCCCTGAGGCTGATGTTTTACCCTGGGCTTAAAGGAGCAGCACTCAGGAGGGAGCGGGGGTGGGGATCATTGGTACAACAGAAGCACGTGTCCACTGCCATGAACTTCTTCCACCCACAGCACTTGACCTTGTGGCTCCAGGTGGAAGATGAGAGGGACAGAGCCACGGCCATGAAGATCACCACCAGCCTGCTCTGCTTTGCAGTCTCCCTCCTCCCACAGTTTGAGGTAAATGAGCCTTGTGTCAGGTGCTGACTTTAGGCAGAGGCAGGGCTGGTGAAAAAGCCTGTGGGATAGCAGTGGCAGCGGTAAGTGCGGGATAGGAGAGAGGATCCCTGCATGGCAGAGTGAGGGCTGGGAACTGGCTGTGCTTGATTCAAGGGCTTGTGCTCCTGGCTAAGAGCCCCTGTCTCAGGAGAGGGCAGCAGCTGCCATAGAGTGCTCCAGGCAGATTCATGCCTGTCTCAGGAGCCCTGCTGCTCCTCCTGGAGCAACAAATGCAGGGAGTCCTCAGGGGGGCCCGCTCCTAGACCCTTGGCTCCCTGCTGTATGGCAGGCAGAGGGATTTCGTTCTCAGGCTTCAGGAGATGCACACGGCCCAGAGAGCCTGAGGGGATTGCCGGTCAGACCTAGATGGACTCCCCTGTCCTCTGCCTTTCCTTAGGACTCGCCCAAGGTGCCCCTGGTGGGTGACCTGGTGGCCCTGCTGGGTCTGTGCATCAGCGACCCAGTGGAGGAGATCAGCCGCCAGGCCAAAGAGGGCCTCTCCCACCTCTACAAGATCTTGCTGCATCAGAAGGGTATGGAAACCTTGAGTCCAGCTGTGGGAATCACCTAAGAAAATCAGCCTGTCCAGGGTCTGCAAGCTGGGAATGTGACATAGCGGGGAGTTGACAGAGGTGTGAAGGCAAAGTGGCCTCAGGGAGGGCAACAGAAGTAGCCTAGAGCTCAGGGGAGGGACTGTAGGGTGTTACGTAACCCTTGGGCTACAGCCTGCCTTCAGTGAGATCGGGAGGTTCCCCTCTTAGACATCATCTGTACCATGGCACCAGTCCCAGGGTCTGTAGATCAGAGCGCTCACATGTTTTCAGTTCTGAAGTCAGAACAGCAGCTCTGACCAGCCTCTCTCTGTCCTAGGGCAAGACATCCAAGAGGCACAGGAGCTGTGGCCAATCAGCCAGCACCAGCCCCGCCGAATCCTTCTCTACATCGATCTGGCCACAATGGGAGAGGTAAGGATGCTCTGCCCATTCTGTACACCAGCTCGGGGGGGTGGGGCTGCTTCCCTGGAATAGCTGCCTCCTGCCTTCAGGAGGAAGGCTCTACCTTCAGCCCACAGCACCCTCCATCAGGCTTAGAGTGAGGGACAAGGGTGCATGGTTGTAGGCCCGAGTCCTAGCAGTGTCCACAGTTTGTATGTCTTGCATGGTGTCACACTGATGTGGCCCAAGGACAATCCCCTGACTTCCCGCAGGATCCCACTGTCCCTCCGTGACTGACACTGGAGGTCCTGAGCTGGGCAGCCCTGACCTGTGGTTGGCAGGTGGCCAGCACACACCCGCCATTGCTCCAACAGATCCTTGCAGAAAGTCCCATTTTGTGCAGAAGCGCAGACATGCTGTGCTCTTCTCTTCACAGTTAAAGAGCAGAACCACCCTCCCCTTGGGTTTCAGTAGGGGACACTGTGAGCTCCCATCCCAGGCTACTTGACAGCCCTGTGTGAAAGGCAGGGAGAAGGCCAGGGCAGGAGAGGGGAACAAGACCTGAGTCCTCCTCTCCTTATCTGGACTTTGCATCAGCTGAAGGATCCAGCCGGGCTCTCCCTCTCCACACAGCCCATCAGAAGGGCAACGCATTCCAGTTCCTTGACAGGGAATCTGGCTCTGGGATGCGCCAATGCCTTGTGTCCTGTGGGTTTCAGGCGTTCAGGAAGATCCTCTCCGAAGACCAGAGGAGAGCGTTTGCACAGAGGGCGCTGCTGGGGATCCACCACATCACGCTGCACGTGAGCCAGGCCGGGGTGGTTCTGCTCTATGCCATCCTGGGACAAGCTGGCCACCTGACGGGGGCAGAGGTGAGCAGCATGGTTGGATTCAGGAAATGAGTGGCACGACACACTCTCTCACTTGTAGCCAAGGAGAGGGTGATTTCTGGGTAGGGAAGCTAAAGACGGTGTGTGTTTGGTAGGGGACAACGCGTCTGGTAGACATGGCTTTGGGCTGGTTTGGGATTGTGCTGGCTCCAGTGTCATTACCTGACTGTCCCTGGTGGCCCTGGAGTCCCTGACTGGTTTGTGTACCCTTGCAGGAGAAGGAAATTCCCGTCAGGGTACTGAGGAAGCTCCTGATCCTGAAATGCTTCCATCAGCTGCCCAAAGAGCTGCAGAGGCACAGTCATCTGGAGAGTGCCTCAAGGATCCCCTCCTCTCCGCAGCAGCCCCATCCATCCTGATGCAAGCGAAGGCTGGGTGTGAGGCCACGGATGCCAACTGCGAGGCATGGGACACGGTGTAGGGGAGGTCGGAGCCGTGTATATAAGCCCTAGGTATCAGCGTGTGGCAGGGCACTGCTAGTGCCTGCCACTTTAAGGGCTGGACCAGGCATCCAGCAAGTGCCTGATGGCAGCAGTCATTTTGACAACTTTGTATATAAAGGCTGCAGTCTGCTGCTGCCAGCCGAGGCAGAAACATCGCCTCGCTGAGCTGCAGCAGGAACAACCAGGCGGTAAGGGAAAGAGCTTATGGGGATGGCTAGGAGGCTCTTGGTCCTGGGCACGACCGAAAACTGCACCCTGCCGGGAATGGGTGGCCTGGTGGGGCTCCTAGTGGCGTGGGAGCCCCCAGGAAATGCCAGGCCAGTTACCACCCCGGTGAAAGGCGGGTCGGGGCGCCTTAATAACCCCAGCTCCCACAACCAGGTGGGTAACCCCATAGTAGGCCTGAGACGGCGGACCCCTGTGAGAGAGCGGACTAGATGCTCACAATCCTGACTTGAGGCACCCTCAACTGGTCAGTGCTGGGGCCAGGACCAGAAGGGTCAAAAGGGCCAGGGGCCCACTGTGAGGGACACCCAGAGCCAAGGGCCTGGGGTTTCTAACTGGCCTTGGAGGGGAGGCCAGGGCCTGTGTGGCCAAAGGTCCCGGGGTGTGGGGCACACCTGAGAGGGGGAAGAGTGCAGGGAGGTAGACAGCCCAGAATGAGGGCGGAGTAGGCCGCCTGATTGGAAGGAGCCAGTTGGGGTCCAGACTGGAGGATTATGGGGCCCAGGATGGGGCCAAAGATGCTAAGAACTGGGATGCCAGCTGTGAGGCATGAGCTGCAGCATAGGGGAGGATTTGGAGCTGCAGATAACATCTTCTGGAATCGGGGCCAGAGATGGACAGCCTCCCGCTTAATTAAGACCATCTTTTTGTATCACCAAGGTGTGGCAGGAAAGAGAGGCGGGCACTTAGCCCAGAAATAGGTGGGCAGGAAGGGCCTCCTGTTACACAGTGCAAGTAAGTGGGCAGCTTCCTGCCATGTTCTCATCTGTCACCTGTATCATCAAGGTTGTGGCAGGTGAGGGAGGCGGGCAGTTAGCCCTAAGACAAGTGGGTGGGTCAACGATTTGACCGGCCCCAGGATGCCCACATGTTATAAGTGCACAGGAGGATTATGGTTCAATCAGACTGGCCAGCAGCACTGGCCTTGCTCAAGGCCTCTTGGTTGGGACACCCCTCTGAATTTGGTTGGTGTTTGCGAGAGACGCACTGAAATTAGATTAAGGGTTCAAAAACATAAAAGGGATTGCTTTAGGACTAAGAGGAACATGAGAATAAAGAGTATAAAGGGTGATAATGACAAGGCAGGTAAACA
Organism: Alligator mississippiensis; assembly: GCF_030867095.1. Classification (NCBI taxonomy): domain Eukaryota; kingdom Metazoa; phylum Chordata; order Crocodylia; family Alligatoridae; genus Alligator; species Alligator mississippiensis. The sequence continues at coordinate 466,073,385 of NC_081824.1, read as the reverse complement.
ATGGGAAGCACACACAATGATACCGATGCAGTACTTTACTAAATATCACAATCAACTGGAAGACCCAGTTGAAATAACAGGAAAATGGCAAATGGGATCGAGGAAACAGACAGTTAAGAATGGGGCAGAAATTTATGGCAATCCAGAGGATGAAACCAGGCCGTCAATCCAAGGAGGTTCAAATAGGTTGGAAGGCAGGAAGGTCACCTGGGACTGGGTTGTTCAGCCTTATTGCCTCTCCCCGTCCATGGGGAGCACAGAAAATTATACTCGCCAGTCTCACAGAATCAGAGGCAGCCAGGCACAGCTCTCCCGCAAACGCACCCTCTCACCATACAGAAACTGTGCATACACGCCAACACTTGACCCGCACTCTCACATTCATCCTTCCCTTGAATGCTACGAGCGCCCAAACAGTGGGTCTTTATTAACTCCAATCATAGTACTTTTGCCAATCAAGCCAAGGTAAAAGCTGTCAATCACTTTCAATCACACTTTCCTGCCAGACACTCTGACCCATCTGCGCATACCCAGGCTTTCCTTTTGTAATGATAAGATGACTTTCCCTGTTATAACAATGAAATGAAACCAAAAAAAACCTCCGGGATAATATGAACTAATAAATAAAGTACAATAAGAAAGCCATATGAAAGCAAGACAAAAATAGATAATGAAGCGTACAGGCTATAAATTTAGTAGAGACTTGAGGAAGGGGAGAGCTTCACATTATATACAACTAACAGACATACATCTAGCTTTTCAGGGATACCAAACCACAAAAGAAATCAACTGAAAAACTTAAGAGAAGATTCATATTGCACCCTATTTCTTCATGCTGAGCCCAGTTATGTCTATTTGCATATGTCATCTTTTCCATTTACGCAACATGCAGAAGTTCTTTAACCCTTCCGAGAATGCAGGTACACTGGGAGTTTACCATTTGCTTGAAACAATCCTTTTTCTGCAAACAAACAATCCTTTCCACAAATATTTTATGAGATGTAAACAGAAGATCATCCCCTTGTTTTAACTCATGGCATTTTCCAGGAAGTGCCGTGAGTTACAACAATCTCCTAGACCCAACAGAAGTCCCGAGGTTGGAGAAGCCAGCTGTTGTTTAGGCTGGTTGCAAGCATTCATCCGCTCTTCCGTCACAACGCGACTCCCCCATTTCCAGACCTGGCATGGTTTTCTTAATGGGAGCGGGGAAAGGGAGCAGAAGATCATTCGGGGGTTTCCCAGCCAGTGCTGGAGGCTGGGGGGTTGGAATGGAGCCCCCACACCTCAGGGGGGCTCCGACCCACCTGCCCCATCCTCTAGCATCGCCTGAAAACCCCCCGTACCAAACTCCCTCTGTTCCATTTCCCCCTCCCCTTCTGAAAACAGCAGCAGGGCTGGGAGGCAGCGCAGACAAAAGTTACGGAGGGCGCTCCGTTCTGGAGTGTCTCCATCTGAACCCTTATACAACGAAGGTTCTGATTTTCACGGGATCAGGCCCTTTGCAAGCGCTCTGCAGCTGTGCGCTTCTGCTTGGTCATGGCTGTAGAGCACTTCCAGGGGCCCAGTTCAGGCAAGAATTGTCACTTCTGTCTGTGCCTTAAGGCAATGAATTAAACGTTTTACAAAGGGGTTTCCAGATACTATCCCAGGCTGTGGACAGAGGTTGCTTTTTTTGCTATTTAAAGTCCTTTATTGCTGTCATTTAACAGAAGCGCGTGACTTTACCACACTTTAAAAATAGCTACTGAATTTGGAACCCTGTATTATACGGTAGTTTAACAAGCTACCGCACTTTAAATAACTTTTGTACGCTGATGTCAAATATTTGACCAGCAGAAAAGCTCCAGGAGGGTGCGGAGCACCCCCTACCTGCAAATCTGGAAAGTGCAGAGAGGATCAGACGATCCCCGCAGCAAACACTGCCCGTCTGTCATGTTTAAGGGTGCTGTAACTCTAGAGTGCTATAAAAATGCTTGAAATTACAGTGTTGTAAAATGTGCACAGACCACTTTTGTACGCACCCTCATTTCTCAATTGCTAACAGTATCTCTCAATCCTGCCTCCATTTACCTTTAATGATAACATTTGCTGGATATTATACTATGTTAAACTTTATTATTATTGTATGCTTTACCAACAAAGTGAGAACTATCCTTAGAAGATAACACATACACAATTGGAAAGGGATGAGACAAACAGGGATCCTGGTTTTCCCTGAAAAGAAACATTCAAATTCCCTGATAAACACGCCCCCGCTCCCACCTCCCACAGCATGATTAAAATGTAAGGCCCTGCCACAACTTTCCCTGCCCCCAGTCCTGCTGGTGTCCCTCACCCCCATCCAAAGCCCCTGACCCCCAGCCCTAATGGAGGGGGCCACCAGCTGCCAGAGGTCCTGCGCAAGGGACCTTGGTTCATAGCCCCCTGCCCCAACAGAAGGCAGCGGCTGCTGCAGTAGAGCAGAGCCCAGCTCCCCCCCTGCTGCCTGCCTACTGCAGGCTCTGGCAGGTGGGTGGGCAGATCCCCACCCCTGTGCGCACTCCTGGGTGGATGCGGTATGCCAGTAAAGAGGGAAATCCGCTTTATACTCTGTCTTCGCATGGGAAATGGAAAACTCAGATCCCTTGTGATAAATTACTCCATATATTCCTACATGTCTTATTCACCTGAGCACATAGTTTTTGTAGAATCTCTCCTCTTTGTTATGTACCTGAAACATATCACACATAGAAGCATAAGATGCAAGGCTACCATCCTTAATGATAGATTTTACTGTATCTATATCCCGTTTTTTCCAGTTATCTGAGGCCATTTGTAGACTGCTCAGCATATATGCTTAAAGACACAGGATGCCTATACATGTGCTTGGCGGCGGGCAGTCAGGGGGCGTTTTAATTAGAGCGGTTCCTGGAGAGCCGCTATATTAAAACACTTTGCAGTCGTGTGCACTGAGGCTCTGTGGGTTTAGAAACGGCCACAGGATGCTTTATCCAAATCTCATTCAATGAGGGGCCTCATTTTTAAATCTGTGCAGGCTGATACAGGTGATGGTGAGGCCACACTGTAGCATTCTCATTACAATGCAAACCAGCACATTTATAGGCACCAAACTGACTCGAAGAGAGCTGAGAGGTGAACTAATTAATTTCCTAGATTTTTCAAAAGAATTAGGATATCATCTGCATGTAAAAGCATTTGATCCCCTCAGTGCAAGTTGATTGCCTAATAGCTGCTGCCAGAGGCTCCAATGCTACACTGAGTAAGAGTGGAGAAATAGGCCATCCCTGACGCATCCCTTCTTCCAAGCAGAGGGAAGGTGCTATCACACCATTCGGGGATCCTGCTGGGAGGGAGCTGTGGCTAAAATTGATATCCAGTTTATGGATTTCTCACCAAAACCAAATTTTTGTAAATTTAAGAGCAGATATTTGCAATCAATCTTGTCAAATGCTTTTTCAGCGTGTAGTGAGAGAACAGCTGCTGGTGAGTCAGGCAGCTGCATAAACTATTCAAGGCCAAAGTACCCTTTATAAAACCTACCTGAACAGCATGTATCAAGAATGGAATCGCCTTACTACGTCTTAGAGCTCATCATTTTGTGAGAAACTGGTTATCAACATTCAGTAATGAGATTGGGCGGTAGGCTCCACATGTTAAGTCTTCCTTTCACTTCTTGAGTAGAAAAATAGATAAAGCTGTTCTTGCTTCTCCAGACAGAATTCCATTTTCAACTATTTTCAACTATTTTCTTGTACACAGCATTGTACACAGCTTATAATAAATGTTGCCAGACTGTACAGGAAAGTTTTCTAAAAGTCAGATGGAAAACTGTCAGGCCCCAGAGTTTTTCCGCACTTTAAGGAATGCATCTCCTCCATAACTTCCTGCAGTTTATATACCTTCTAATCTAATAGCGTCTTATCATTGGAGGTATTTCTTGCTGAGATCTGCCTATTTGATGCCTCTTCCTAAAGTCTTCTAGTCAATACCTTACCTGCCTTGTCACGCCACTTATAATCATATTTAGTCTCTTGAGCTGAAATGCAATCTCATGTTAAAGAGGTTCATGTATAATCATAAGAGGCTTATTTTGTCTGTCTCGAGCACTCTGAATGGTTGTCTCGGCAGCCAAACACAATGCTGCAACTGAAACAACCAGAAGTGCTCTGGACACACAGAATAAGACCATTTGTGAGGTGCCAGTGGGCCCTAAGCTGCTGGGGGCCCCTGGTGCTTCCCTGCATGGTGGTGGTGCCCCCCCCAGCACTGCCCAGGAGGGGTGCCAGCGGTTGGGTGCTGCCCGGGGGGTGCCACCGCCACAGAGGGAAGCACTGGAGGCCCGTGCAGCTCAGGGGCTGCATGAACCACTGGCAGCTCACTCCCCAGCCTTGGGCTTGGTGGGCTTCCAGCACCCCATGCACCGTCCCTGCTGCCTTCCTGCCACCCGGGACCACCCGGAAATGGGCTGGCTGCCCTGGGAAGGTGACAGGATGGCAGCTGGGTGTGATGGCAGCCGGAGAAGGTGTCAGGGATGGGCCACGGGGCACTGGATACCCACCAAGCCCGAGCTTCCTCCAGCACTCCCAGGCTGCCAGCACCCCATGTACCATCCCCATCGCCTCCTCCAGATAGGGCCCTTGTACATGTGAGGAATAGCGCTGTAATATGTTATAAAGAAAACTAATACACATGGGATGTGTTTTACTTTGCTATGTAAAAACTCATTTAAATCTTAACATGCTACCCAACCTGTACATCATTACACATTTAAATGGTTAAAAATGGGCAACGAAGCCACTTACATGGGCTATTTCCTCACATATACAAGAGCCGTTAGTCACGTGTACAAGGGCCCTCTTATTCTATGACTATGACCAAGTCACAAGGTCAGACAAAATATGTGTTTGTATTCCTAAACCTGTGTTTACACATGGACAGCTTTATGTAGCCGTTTGAAGGGTGAGAAGTTTTGACTCTGTTAAGGCATTTGGTCAGTGAATACCCTAAAATCCTGTATTTAAAGTAATAATTTTGCAATAAAAATTTAATCGCAAATGTTTTGTTGGTTTCATCTAGTTTTGAATTATTATTATTTTAATTTACACCCTTGGGGAATCTTACTGCAATATTTAAACAGAAGTAAAACTCTAGATTCCTTTCATGTCATCACAGAAATACACCAAAGAAACCACACCAAAGCAAGTAACACATGCGCTGCGGGGGCCCAGGTGCTTCCCTTGGCGGCAGCGATTCCCCTGCAGCCACCCGGCCAGGTGCTAGGCACATTGGTGCAGCCCCAGCTCACAGGCAGCACCCACTGGGTCCAATGGTGCACGCGGCGCTGAAAGCCTGGCCGTGCTCAGGGAAGCTCGGCCTTGGCGGCCTTCCAGCACCCCATGCACCGTCCCCGCCAGTAACAGATTGCAGTAGACTATCGATTCTTGGCAGCCAATCACAAGAGGCAGGGAGAATAAGCATGTCATTATAATAGAAAAATTTGAAGTTTTGGAATAAGAAGATTTTGGGAAAGAACATTTAAAATGTCTAGAACACTGAGAAGTCCATTTAGCGAACGTGAATATGACAGACTGCCAAATAGGCAAGCGAGAGAAAAAGGAATTGGGTGAAGCAAAAAAACAACCTTTAGAAGCTGATCAAAGAAATCATTTAGCAGTATTTGGTCAAAGCATTATCCCCTTAAACGTAGCTTTTTGAGCTTCCCCAAATGATCACAACAGATGACATGTAATGCCTGTTTTCTTCAATAAACTAAGCGATCAATTTCTCCATCGCTCACAGACTTTAGGATCCTTATGCAATGAAGTATGAAGCTTCCAGTTTCCCTTGTTCTTAATACAATGATTTAAATCAATTGCTCTTATAATGGGAGCAGGGTCAGAAATTAAGATGTTGTGTATTTCTGCACCTAAACAAGGAACGAGAGACTGGGCAGAAACCAGAGACTGGGTATAAGAAAATAATCAATCCTGAAGTACGATAAGTGAACTGAGGAGAAGCAGGTATAGTCTCTCACCTCTGGGTGGTTATCCCTCCATATATCAGCCAATCCTATGTCTTTTTAATAAATAAGAGGGCTTGTTTTCAGTTTTCTGATAGACTCTATTAACGGTAACTGAGTTTTCAAGCACCGTATCCAATACGCAGTTCCAATCACCACCCAAAAGATTGGACTTTGTTGCTGACATATTGGTACTGTATGACAAAAAGGTAGCATCTCCACTACTCTTAGTGGTACAAACCTCCCCTCAGAGTCGACCCATCTGTTAATGAATGTGAAAGCAATCTGTTTGTGAATTAATATAGCTGTACCTCTGCTTCAAGAATTGCGTGAAGAGTGGGATACAGACCATACCCACCGCTTTTTTAGCCTATAATCATCTTCAGCTTTTAAATGCATTTCTTGTAACAAAGCAATCCGACTGTCCAGAGATGGTAATGGTCTGAGCATTTTCATCCCTTCGGTGGGCTCATTCAATGCTCTCCCATTGCATGACATGACAGTCATTGTCATTAGTTCTCCCCTTTGTACATTGAATGAAGTTGCCAAACTGCTGGGGACAAAGAGGGACAAGACATAGCAAAGACAAGACGTAACCAAGAAACCCCCAGAGCAATATCTCACTGCTTGGTCACATCCAGGACCCCGATGGCTTCAACTAACACGACCACACTCACCGCTCCACACGCTAAATAGTTACAACAGATTGTTATTGCACCATCGACCATGTGTTAATATTACTAATTTCACTAAGGTACGAAAATCCACTAACCAAAGCAGTAAGGCAAGCGGTAATAATGTCATGTCATGTCATGTCATATACTTCCCTGAATGCCTGTGCTGAAATGTCTAGAGGTAAAAACAATGTTACTATATAGCCAACCTCTTGAGCACCTCAGCCTTCAGGAAACAACAATCTATCTAGTAACTGTTAAAAGATTTAAAGTGGCCTTCGGTATACGTATAACTGACTAATGACACCTAATTAAAGACTCCTTGTACAATTAAAGTAAAGAAATCCTGGATTTGGCTTCTTCTCAGGTAATTAGCCCAAGAGTCCTCCTCTTCAGTAACAGGGGTTGTGAAGGCTTCTCAGGTGGAGGGGCAGCTGCCTGCTCAGCGGCCTCACAAAATGGAGGGGACGCTGCCTCTCGGCATCGCACAAAATGGAGGGGAAGCTGTCCCCTCAGCAGCCTTACAAAATGGAGGGGATGCTGCCTCTCAGCATCACACAAAATGGAGGGGACGCTGCCTCTCAGCATCACACAAAATGGAGGGGAAGCTGTCCCTTCAGTGCCTCTGGACTCCAGCAGCTGTATCTCACTACCCCAATATGGCACAACTAATTAAAGAAATAATAAATAAATAGACACAGAAACATCTTCTTCAAGAAATCGTCACTCTCTCCCTTCATGTTAGATCAGGACAAGACTGTCATTCCATGTGTCTGAAGGACAAATGAAGCGTTTCTCCTTTCCCTCCAACTTTACGGGAAAAGTTGTGCAGTATTTCAGATCATATTTGACACCTGATATATGAAGCACTTCCCTTCATTCTTTGCTGCTCAGCTGTTTCAAGAAAGCTGGAAATAGTGAGATTTTATGAAGGGGAGGAAGGAGGAACCAGGAAACTATAGGTCAGTTCGTGTCAACACTATCCTTGGGAAAACTCTAGAAAAAGTCATTAAGGATCACATTTATGGGAGCCCAGCAGGGGACATGATGCTGAAAGGAAATCATCATGGAGTCATTGCAGGCAGATCCTGCCTGAATAACCTGGTTTCTTTTTATGACCAGGTCGCAATATGCTTAGACGCAGGAGTCGAGGTAGATGTCATCTACCTAGGCTTTAAGAAGGCCTCTGACACCGTATCTCATTCTGTTCTCGTAAATAAACTGAGCGGCTGTGATGGAGATGACTACACGGTCAGGCGGGTGGCAAATTGGCTGAGGGGTCGCACCCAGAGAGTGGTGGTGGACGGGTCGATATCGACCTGGAAAGATGTGGTCGGTGGAGTCCCGCAAGGCTTGGTCCCTGGACCGGTGCTATTCCATGTCTTCATCATTGACTTGGACGAGGGCGTGGAGAGCACCCTGTCCAAGTTCACAGATGATACCAAATAACGGGGCAAAGTTAACACACCAGAGGGTAGGGAACGGATCCAGGCAGATCTGGACAGGCTGGAAAAACGAGCAGAAAGAAATAGGATGCAGTTCAACAAAGACAGGTACAGAGTGCTGCACCTGGGCAAAGAGATCCACCAACCCACGTACAGGCTGGGGGATGACCTTCTCTGCAGCACAGTGCCGGAAAGGGAGTTGACTCCAAGACGGACATGAGTCGTCAATGTGACGAAGCGATCAACAAGGCTAACCACACTTCATCATGCATTAGGAGGTGCATGACGAACAGGTCCAGGGAGGCGATGCTTCCCCTCTGTGCCGCACTGGTCAGACTACAGTTGGAGTACTGCGTCCAGTTTTGGGCGCCACACTTCAGAAGGGATGTGGACAACCTCGAGAGGGTTCAGAGGAGGCCGCTCGTATGGTCAGAGGCCTGCAGGCAAGGCCCTACGAGGAGAGACTGAGGGACCTAGATCTCTTCAGTCTTCGCAAGAGAAGGCTGAGAGGTGATCCTGTGGCTGCCTATACGTTCATCAGGGGAGGGCAGCAGGGAAGAGGACACTCTCTATTTACGAGGGCACCCCCTGGAGTAACTAGGAACAATGGCCACAAATTGACGGGGAGTAGAAGTAGGTTGGACATTAGGAAGAACTTCTTCACCGTAAGGGTTGCCAGAGTCTGGAACAGGTTTCCAAGAGAGGTGGTGCTCTCCCCTACCCTGGGGGTCTTCAAGAGGAGGCTGCACAAGCACCTCGCTTGGGTCGTCTGACCCCAGCGCTCTTTCCCGCCCAGGGCAGGTGGTCAGACTCAATGACCTACTGAGGTCCCTTCGACCCAAGCATTTGTGAATCTATCTACTAGCTGTTAAAAGGTTTAAACTAGACTTTGGTATAAATATAACTGAGATAGGTCACCTAATTATAGATTACTTGTATGATTAAAGTAAATAAATCCTGGATTTGGCTTCTTCTGAGGTAATTAGCCCAAGAGTCCTCTTCTTCTGTAACAGGGGTTGTGAAGGCTCCTCACATGGGGGGGAAGCTGTCCCCTCAACAGCCTCCCGAAGTGGAGGGGAAGCTGACCCTTCAGTGCCTCTGGAGCCCAGCAGCAGTATCTCACTACCACAGTACCTCACAACTAATTCGAGTGTTGCCCTGTGGGGTCAGGCCAGCTTTCAGGATCTCAATATTGTGCTGTTAGATAGGAGGGTGTGACACAGTTGTGCATATGCAAACCCACAAATCAATTGGATGCACACGCAGGCGCACGCGCACACACACACATACATACACACACACGCACTACCAACTCAGGCACATACACATCCAAAATTAGCCTAGGTACAAGCATACCTATCACCAATTCAAGCACATACACTATACACCCCGAAAGTTAGACAAAAATCAATTGTCCATACCAGCACACTCAATACACATACACAGATCACTCATTCATATATCAGGCACACAATGACATATATATACACATACACGCACTCATCAGTTCACACACCTACAACCCACCTACACATAGGTAAGTTCCTAACTTGGATGATCCAGTATGTATGTGTGTGCTGCAGGTACCTGGGACACTTGGGGGAAGGTGCACGTGAGAGAGAGAGAGTTAAAGCGTAGGGAGTGAAAGTTGCCAGAACAGAGATTAGAACCAGTGCACTAGAGAGAAGCTGGCTGAGGACCTGAGGTTTGGGGTTACTTAAGGTAGATTGGGGCTGGAAACGGAGGCAGACAGCTGAGATATGGGGGTGGGGGTTGCGGGGGAGAGATAAGTGGTGGCAAGGAGGAGACAGTCAGGAAACAGACAAAAACCCAACTCGGGGTTTCAAAATAACAGGTTTATTAAACAGACAACACACTACACAGCCCCATGAAGTTATTGGTTCACACTCTCTCTCCCTCTCTCTCTCAAAATGGCAGCAGGAGAAAGAGACTCAGTGGAAGGGCTGGAGTCCAGGTGGGGAAGAGAAGCAGAGTGCAAGTCCCTGGTTGAAGAGGGGGCAGGGGGGATAGCTGCCTATCCAGGCTGGGAAGGGGTCCTTGTCTAGTAGGTGTTGTCCAGAGCAGGGTTGCTACTAAAATGAAATGCTGAAGCTTATCCTATGTCTTAGCTCACTTATACATATCTATTGGGAATAGAGAGGGGGTGGGGAATGTCGGGAAGGGGAGGGAATGCATTTTAGAAGAAAAAAAGAAAATCTGGGGGGTTTGCTACATATTAAAATAAACAGACACGTCAAAATTTTGTTCAAGGAATTGTGATTCTCTCTCTTCGTGTTAGATCAGGACAGGATTTTTCCAGCTCCTTCCACGTGTCCGAGGGAGAAAAGAAACAGTTCTCCTTTCCCTCCAACTTCACGGAAAAAGCTGTGGAGTATTTCATATCATATTTGACACCTGATATATGAAGCACTTCCCTTAATTCTTTCCGGCTCAGCTCTCTATCCCTTATAAGTCATTCACTTGGGGGTCAACTGATGTGCTCGCAGGACCGCGGGCCACCGGGGAGCGTGCAGCGTGGGCGAAGTAGGAAATGGGCGTGGACCTGGGGGCGGGGGAGCCTGGGGGGAGGGGGAGGGGCCTGGCGGAACTCATCCCCGGGCGTTGCCGCGGCAGCGTTCGTATCATCGCGCCGGCGCCGGGGAACGGCAGTCAGTTGCAGTCGGCGGCCGGAGCGGTGCTGACGGCTGTTCTCCATCTGGAGAGGAGCGGGTAAGTGAGGGATGGGGAAAGCTGCCCCCTCTTCTGCCACAACATGAGGTGAGCAAGGCTTGCAGCCAGGACTCAGCAACCCCTTCCTCAGGCAGCATCAGCCCTGTTCAGACCATCCCATACACGCCATTAGCCGAGCCCTGTACCAGCCTGCTCTCAACCCTGCCACAACACACACCTAACACCCGAACCTTGACAGAGGTGAAAGAGGGGAAGCACGGCAGTCAGTGTCCTGCCTCTACGAAATGTTGTCAATGTACGCTCAAGAGGTCTGACGTAGAGGGCCATGCCCCCCGTGGTTAAATAGGGCAGCCAAAAATGAGCGCCACGTTAGGATCACACCTCAGATTACCAGGTTGCGGCTCCAAAAGATGCAGTTTCGTCTAGGAAATGTTTGTCTTCCTTCCTCCTTCTGCCTGTCACATCCTCAAACTCACCCATGAAACTATTAGCTAACAGCGTAGACAGCTCCTAACATTGCAACCCACAGAGATGTCGCTCAATCCCGACCCTTCTTCACTGATCGAACTGAAGGATTCACTTCCTTCGTAGCCCCACAGTCAACAGATGCAACTATTTCAGACAACTCCATGAGAATGAAAGACACCTTTTGTTGTTGTTAGTGATTTTCTTGGTGACCGTCGCCGAGTCCCAGGAGAGCCTGTTCCAGAGGAGGATTTCTTTCCTGTCTCCTTTCCCCTGCACAAGCAGCTGAGGATCAGGTAATGAGACAATGCACCCTGAGGCGCAGGTGGTTGTGAAGCTGGCAGGGAAGCAATGGTCTTTTCTGATGTCAGGTTGGGGATTACTAATGTTTTCTCCCAAGCGTGTGAGCAGTGCAGAGGAGCCCAAGTCACTCTGGAGGCCAAGCCCTGAATAGCACATGATAGGAATTGCTTGTGCTTTAACCTTGTCTGTGTATTTTATTTTTGATTCAGACCATCTCTGCCTGCCCTGGTGACTCCAGGCTGCCAAATCCTTCCTGCTCCAGGTCTCCCTATCCAGCCAGGACGGATGGCATCTGGCACCCCGCCAGCATAGAGGCAACAACAGTTGTTGGTTAAGGAGATATCGTGTTAGATATACTTAGGGTGCAAAACATGAGTACAGGCCTTGTCTGGAAAAAAGGAACTGGGTAAGAAAAGGTAGAGGGAGCGCGCCTTCTGAGAAGAGAGGCCAAGAGCAGCCATGAGGGGCAACGCGCCTGTACAACTTTATCCAGTTTTGCCACCGAGGGCTGTAAGGGGAAATCAGGGAGGGGCAGTTATGCCTGGGAGAGAGCAAGGGAAGGGGGAAGGGGGAGGGATGCAGGAGAAAGGGAAGTGTTTAATGTGTTTGTAGGGGAAGGGGCAGTGCACGACGGCATATTCCAACAAGTCTCCTAATACATGGCAGAGTCCCCTTCCAGGTACAAGACACATCCACCTAGCTGCATCTACTGAGGCGCCCAGCAGCTGCAGAGACTCCTGGGAGGCAGGACCCGTTGAGGCCAAGGACCACAGAAGAAGGCGAGGAACCCAGCCAGAGGGACTGCGAGACTCTACCTAGCAGTCCGCCAGCCCTCCAGGGCAAGTGAGTGGTCCGCAGCCTGTCCCAGCCGCCTTCCCATTTCTGGCCAGGGAGGAGCAGCTGTGGGCGGGAAACCATATGCCCAGAAGTGATGACATCTCCTCTGGGGCTCTCCAGCGCCATCATCAGTGTGTTTGCAAACATCCCCAAGGAGTGGATGTCCCAACACCTCCCTTGCCAGGGGCCATTCCCCCGGCCATGTGTCCCGGGGGGCCCAAATCTGTGGAGTTTCTGAGTGCTCCCAGCTCCCAGAAAAGGTGCCCTACTTCCCAGGATGTATCCTGAGTCCCAACGTTCAGTCCCCCTGACTTGAATGAGGAGAGCAGGCAAGGGCAGGAGGAGGGAGTTGTTAGTCCAAACTAACTGAAGGTCTCTGGTCCTGAGCCAACAGCTTGCAAAGCTCTGACAGCCAATAGCTGGCACCCAGTATTTAGGGGAAAGCATGGGATGTGGGGGAGTCACCCAGCTCGGGGAAGGGGCAGACAGACAAGTAGGGAGAGACAGCTTTGAACCCACTCTCCTGACTGTTCCTGTGTCAGGATGGAGAGACTGAGGCGGATCTTCAGAAAGAGGACGGCAAGGATGGCCCCAGGACAGGAGAAGGACAGGAAGAAGCCTGAGGAGGAGGAGCAGGGCGGCCACCACCAGGCAGAGGCTGCAAAAACGAAAGGCCGATGGTGGCACTGTCTCGTGGGCTGGAGAAGAAGGGCACCTCCAGCAGCCACGGAAGAGCAGGGAGAGGAGCCAGTCAGGCCCCGATGGAGGTGGCCCAGGATACAGCTGGGTAGGAAGGGCCCAGCACTGCCAGAGACCCAGGCACAGCCCCCGCGCAGCTCCAGCCCCAGCCCCAAACACAGCAGCCAGGACCCCAGCCCTGAAGCCCAGCCGAAGGCCACTCCACATGTGGCTTGGGAGGAGAAGCCAGGCTCCCCAGGGCAGGAGCTGCACAGGCCCTGCTTCAAGCTGGGCTCCAGCTCCTCCAGGGAGGACAGCGACAGCTCCCAGGAGGCTGTGGGCCTCCAGCAACATGCTGCCACCACCAGAGGTGAGGTGACACCCAGACGTCCTGTGCAAACAGGGCAGTGACCCCTGAGTGCAGTGAGTCGCTCTGTGATGGGGCCGGGGGATCCCAGGCAGAGCAACAGCCTGAGTGACAGGAGGCCTCGCACCCCCAGTGGGGGCCACAGACATGGTCCTGGGTGGGGAGCGGGAAGAGGGAGCCTTGTACGTGGGGGTCCCCGAATCTCCCAGAGGGGCAGGCACCTCCCTGGGGTGCTGGGACAGGCGGGGCCTGAGGCAGTGCATGGAGAGGGGCCATATAGCACTTGGGCAGCCACGGGGCCATTTCCTGGGCTGCAGGAACGTGGACACACCTCTCCTCTGCATTGCCCCTCTGTTTCCCCTCCGCAGCAGCAGGCATCACAGTCTCTCCCTCTCCCTGCAGATACAGTCCTGCCCTTCTACAAGGCAGAGGAAGAGCAGAGGGAGGACTTCACCTACCTGGAGGAAGCCGCCCTCTCAGTCATCCTACGGCACCTCCAGAGCACGGACCAGGTAGGAACATCCCAGAGCTGGACCAGCACCAGCACCAGCCCGTCCACTCTCCCACCATGTGGCCCTCTGGGGAGGAGGAACCGAGTGAGCCACAGCCTTTGATGGGCACGTGCAGCCCATGTGGGCTGGGACCCTCGTCGGATGTGCTTTTGTCCCAAACAACCTGGGGACCCCTCCCCACAGAGACCCCACCCCTGTGCCAGACCCCATTTGCCCATGAGGAGATGTGGATTGAGAACAGGGGATACCACCAGATCTGAGCCCCACGCTCCCCATGAGCCGGCCTTTTCCCATTGTAACTTACGGTGTATGCAGACTGTGAATGAGGGGCTCACTTTCCTCCGTGCCGTCCCCACGCTGTGCCTGGCTACAATGGAGAGGGGCGAGGACAGCCTGGAGCCGCCCTGCTGCAAAGCGGCACTTGTGGAGAGGATTGTGGTGAGTTCAAAAGAGCACTGGCTGCTTCGGGTCAGAAGTTAAGCAGCCAGGAGAGGATGTGTGAATGGGAGCTGGAGTGAAGAGGAGAGGGCAGGTGTTGCTAGGTGTGTGGATAGGGGGTAGAGAAGCGAGACATTGTGGGGTGAATGAGTACAGGGTGTTAGGGGAAAGAGAGGGCTGGAGGACAGGTGTGGGAGCGGGTGGGGAAACCGGGTGACCAACAGGGTGTTCATGAGCGTGTCGGAGGGAAGAGGAGAGCCGTGTTCAGTGAGGGCGGAGGAGAGAACTGGTAGGGGGGGCCCAGGTGGGCGGTGGCATCCAGGTGCCCCAGGAGCACTGTGAGGTCTCCTTCTCACGCTCCCCCATGCGTCTCTCAGGTGCTGATTGACAAGCTGTCCCAGTGTGAAGAAGAGCCCAGCACCATCCTTCCTTACAGCATGGCTGTTGTTTGCATCCTCAGGTACTTGGTCATTTGTCTAACTTCACTAACTGCAGCACTGCTCAGTATCCTCCTTGGCCCAACCCCACCTAAACTAGTTCCTCTGCTTTGCTGATGGGGTGGGAATGTGTCCTTTCCCCAGGTTGGGTACTGAGTTTCCCTGTAGTGATGACACAAGGGCCTTCAGCAAAGGGCCAGCCGTGCAGATACTGTAGGAGGGTCAAGGATCGGTGGGCAGGGCAGCAGAGGGGTCAGTGGGCCAACCCTGGGTAAATGGTGGCACACTTCAGCCTTCCTTGAGGTTTCAATTCATAGTATCGCCTCTGGGTGCCTATTTCCCTGTCGAGACCTGCCCACATCAGAGCCACTCCCAAGCCTACAGAGCTCCATCCAGACAGGCTCCTCTTTCCTGACAGCAAACTGAAGCCAGCCCTGGAGCCAGCCCTGGAATCGCGCCTCCTCTACACCACCCTCCACAAGACCTTCCTGATGGCCACAGGGCACAACAGCCAGCACATCCAGGTACCTCTTTCTCTCACCGCACAGTCCCACCAGCCATCCCCTGGCAGACATGGCACAGGACTTTCCAGCACTGACCCTCTTGGCTCTCTGCCCTCTTCCAGGGCATGCAGCGGATCAGCGTGGAGTACCTGGAGGCCACGCTGAGGTGCCTGCTGGCAACTGCCCCCAGCCTGGCCAGGCTGCAGTTCATCGGGCAGGTGAGCACCATGGGGAGAGGCTGGGTTTAGGACGGGGGCAGCTTCAATGGGCTGTGCACTGCAGGAGCCGGTCCTCAGAGAAGAATCCCTGGCTCCTTCCTTGAGACAGGAGTCTGGTGCGAGTTCACCATGCCGATCCCTCAGGGATTACCCACAGAGTGGAGGATGCCCCTTTGGATTTGGGCTTTGGAGCCTGGCACGGATACAGGATTTTTTCTCCTTCCTGTCATGCTGTCTATGTTCAGGGAGGAGAGGAGCAGCCCTGAGACAGAGTCTGGTCCCAGCTTTAAGAGATAAAAACCATCCCTGAGATGCAGAGGGAGGGGTCGGGGCTGGGAAAGGGTGTTTGGGGGCAGGGCCGTGCTGAGTGCAACAATCCCTTCTTACAGCGTTTGGCCCCCTGAGGCTGATGTTTTACCCTGGGCTTAAAGGAGCAGCACTCAGGAGGGAGCGGGGGTGGGGATCATTGGTACAACAGAAGCACGTGTCCACTGCCATGAACTTCTTCCACCCACAGCACTTGACCTTGTGGCTCCAGGTGGAAGATGAGAGGGACAGAGCCACGGCCATGAAGATCACCACCAGCCTGCTCTGCTTTGCAGTCTCCCTCCTCCCACAGTTTGAGGTAAATGAGCCTTGTGTCAGGTGCTGACTTTAGGCAGAGGCAGGGCTGGTGAAAAAGCCTGTGGGATAGCAGTGGCAGCGGTAAGTGCGGGATAGGAGAGAGGATCCCTGCATGGCAGAGTGAGGGTTGGGAACTGGCTGTGCTTGATTCAAGGGCTTGTGCTCCTGGCTAAGAGCCCGTCTCAGGAGAGGGCAGCAGCTGCCATAGAGTGCTCCAGGCAGATTCATGCCTGTCTCAGGAGCCCTGCTGCTCCTCCTGGAGCAACAAATGCAGGGAGTCCTCAGGGGGGCCCGCTGCTAGACCCTTGGCTCCCTGCTGTATGGCAGGCAGAGGGATTTCGTTCTCAGGCTTCAGGAGATGCACACGGCCCAGAGAGCCTGAGGGGATTGCCGGTCAGACCTAGATGGACTCCCCTGTCCTCTGCCTTTCCTTAGGACTCGCCCAAGGTGCCCCTGGTGGGTGACCTGGTGGCCCTGCTGGGTCTGTGCATCAGCGACCCAGTGGAGGAGATCAGCCGCCAGGCCAAGGAGGGCCTCTCCCACCTCTACAAGATCTTGCTGCATCAGAAGGGTATGGAAACCTTGAGTCCAGCTGTGGGAATCACCTAAGAAAATCAGCCTGTCCAGGGTCTGCAAGCTGGGAAGGTGACATAGCGGGGAGTTGACAGAGGTGTGAAGGCAAAGTGGCCTCAGGGAGGGCAACAGAAGTAGCCTAGAGCTCAGGGGAGGGACTGTAGGGTGTTACGTAACCCTTGGGCTACAGCCTACCTTCAGTGAGATCGGGAGGTTCCCCTCTTAGACATCATCTGTACCATGGCACCAGTCCCAGGGTCTGCAGATCAGAGCGCTCACATGTTTTCAGTTCTGAAGTCAGAACAGCAGCTCTGACCAGCCTCTCTCTGTCCTAGGGCAAGACATCCAAGAGGCACAGGAGCTGTGGCCAATCAGCCAGCACCAGCCCCGCCGAATCCTTCTCTACATCGATCTGGCCACAATGGGAGAGGTAAGGATGCTCTGCCCATTCTGTACACCAGCTCGGGGGGTGGGGCTGCTTCCCTGGAATAGCTGCCTCCTGCCTTCAGGAGGAAGGCTGTACCTTCAGCCCACAGCACCCTCCATCAGGCTTAGAGTGAGGGACAAGGGTGCATGGTTGTAGGCCCGAGTCCTAGCAGTGTCCACGGTTTGTATGTCTTGCATGGTGTCACACTGATGTGGCCCAAGGACAATCCCCTGACTTCCCGCAGGATCCCACTGTCCCTCCCTGACTGACACTGGAGGTCCTGAGCTGGGCAGCCCTGACCTGTGGTTGGCAGGTGGCCAGCACACACCCGCCATTGCTCCAACAGATCCTTGCAGAAAGTCCCATTTTGTGCAGAAGCGCAGACATGCTGTGCTCTTCTCTTCACAGTTAAAGAGCAGAACCACCCTCCCCTTGGGTTTCAGTAGGGAACACTGTGAGCTCCCATCCCAGGCTACTTGACAGCCCTGTGTGAAAGGCAGGGAGAAGGCCAGGGCAGGAGAGGGGAACAAGACCTGAGTCCTCCTCTCCTTATCTGGACTTTGCATCAGCTGAAGGATTTGAAAGGCTGTCAAGCAGAGTGACCTGCCATGGCTCCAGCCGGGCTCTCCCTCTCCACACAGCCCATCAGAAGGGCAACGCATTCCAGTTCCTTGACAGGGAATCTGGCTCTGGGATGCGCCAATGCCTTGTGTCCTGTGGGTTTCAGGCGTTCAGGAAGATCCTCTCCGAAGACCAGAGGAGAGCGTTTGCACAGAGGGCGCTGCTGGGGATCCACCACATCACGCTGCACGTGAGCCAGGCCGGGGTGGTTCTGCTCTATGCCATCCTGGGACAAGCTGGCCACCTGACGGGGGCAGAGGTGAGCAGCATGGTTGGATTCAGGAAATGAGTGGCACGACACACTCTCTCACTTGTAGCCAAGGAGAGGGTGATTTCTGGGTAGGGAAGCTAAAGACGGTGTGTGTTTGGTAGGGGACAACGCGTCTGGTAGACATGGCTTTGGGCTGGTTTGGGATTGTGCTGGCTCCAGTGTCATTACCTGACTGTCCCTGGTGGCCCTGGAGTCCCTGACTGGTTTGTGTACCCTTGCAGGAGAAGGAAATTCCCGTCAGGGTACTGAGGAAGCTCCTGATCCTGAAATGCTTCCATCAGCTGCCCAAAGAGCTGCAGAGGCACAGTCATCTGGAGAGTGCCTCAAGGATCCCCTCCTCTCCGCAGCAGCCCCATCCATCCTGATGCAAGCGAAGGCTGGGTGTGAGGCCACGGATGCCAACTGCGAGGCATGGGACACGGTGTAGGGGAGGTCGGAGCCGTGTATATAAGCCCTAGGTATCAGCGTGTGGCAGGGCACTGCTAGTGCCTGCCACTTTAAGGGCTGGGTTAGGCATCTAGCAAGTGCCTGATGGCAGCAGTCATTTTGACAACTTTGTATATAAAGGCTGCAGTCTGCTGCTGCCAGCGGAGGCAGAAACATCGCCTCGCTGAGCTGCAGCAGGAACAACCAGGCGGTAAGGGAAAGAGCTTATGGGGATGGCTAGGAGGCTCTTGGTCCTGGGCACGACCGAAAACTGCACCCTGCCGGGAATGGGTGGCCTGGTGGGGCTCCTAGTGGCGTGGGAGCCCCCAGGAAATGGCAGGCCAGTTACCACCCCGGTGAAAGGCGGGTCGGGGCGCCTTAATAACCCCAGCTCCCACAACCAGGTGGGTAACCCCATAGTAGGCCTGAGATGGCGGACCCCTGTGAGAGAGCGGACTAGATGCTCACAACCCTGACTTGAGGCACCCTCAACTGGTCAGTGCTGGGGCCAGGACCAGAAGGGTCAAAAGGGCCAGGGGCCCACTGTGAGGGACGCCCAGAGCCAAGGGCCTGGGGTTTCTAACTGGCCTTGGAGGGGAGGCCAGGGCCTGTGTGGCCAAAGGTCCCGGGGTGTGGGGCACACCTGAGAGGGGGAAGAGTGCAGGGAGGTAGACAGCCCAGAATGAGGGCTGAGTAGGCCGCCTGATTGGAAGGAGCCAGTTGGAGTCCAGACTGGAGGATTATGGGGCCCAGGATGGGGCCAAAGATGCTAAGAACTGGGATGCCAGCTGTGAGACATGAGCTGCAGCATAGGGGAGGATTTGGAGCTGCAGATAACATCCTCTGGAATCGGGGCCAGAGATGGACAGCCTCCCGCTTAATTAAGACCATCTTTTTGTATCACCAAGGTGTGGCAGGAAAGAGAGGCGGGCACTTAGCCCAGAAATAGGTGGGCAGGAAGGGCCTCCTGTTACACAGTGCAAGTAAGTGGGCAGCTTCCTGCCATGTTCTCATCTTTCACCTGTATCATCAAGGTTGTGGCAGGTGAGGGAGGCGGGCAGTTAGCCCTAAGACAAGTGGGTGGGTCAACGATTTGACCGGCCCCAGGATGCCCACATGTTATAAGTGCACAGGAGGATTATGGTTCAATCAGACTGGCCAGCAGCACTGGCCTTGCTCAAGGCCTCTTGGTTGGGACACCCCTCTGAATTTGGTTGGTGTTTGCGAGAGACGCACTGAAATTAGATTAAGGGTTCAAAAACATAAAAGGGATTGCTTTAGGACTAAGAGGAACATGAGAATAAAGAGTATAAAGGGTGATAATGACAAGGCAGGTAAACAATGGGAAGCACACACAATAATACCGATGCAGTACTTTACTAAATATCACAATCAACTGGAAGACCCAGTTAAAACAACAGGAAAATGGCAAATGGGATCAAGGAAACAGACAGTTAAGAATGGGGCAGAAATTTATGGCAATCCAGAGGATGAAACCAGGCTGTCAATCCAAGGAGGTTCAAATAGGTTGGAAGGCAGGAAGGTCACCTGGGACTGGGTTGTTCAGTCTTACTGCCTCTCCCCGTCCATGGGGAGCACAGAAAATTATACTCGCCAGTCTCACAGAATCAGAGGCAGCCAGGCACAGCTCTCCCGCAAACGCACCCTCTCACCATACAGAAACTGTGCATACACGCCAACACTTGACCCGCACTCTCACATTCATCCTTCCCTTGAACGCTACGAGCGCCCAAACAGTGGGTCTTTATTAACTCCAATCATAGTACTTTTGCCAATCAAGCCAAGGTAAAAGCTGTCAATCACTTTCAATCACACTTTCCTGCCAGACACTCTGACCCATCTGCGCATACCCAGGCTTTCCTTTTGTAATGATAAGATGACTTTCCCTGTTATAACAATGAAATGAAACCAAAAAAAACCTCCGGGATAATATGAACTAATAAATAAAGTACAATAAAAAAGCCATATGAAAGCAAGACAAAAATAGATAATGAAGCGTACAGGCTATAAATTTAGTAGAGACTTGAGGAAGGGGAGAGCTTCACATTATATACAACTAACAGACATACATCTAGCTTTTCAGGGATACCAAACCACAAAAGAAATCAACTGAAAAACTTAAGAGAAGATTCATATTGCACCCTATTTCTTCATGCTGAGCCCAGTTATGTCTATTTGCATATGTCATCTTTTCCATTTACGCAACATGCAGAAGTTCTTTAACCCTTCCGAGAATGCAGGTACACTGGGAGTTTACCATTTGCTTGAAACAATCCTTTTTCTGCAAACAAACAATCCTTTCCACAAATATCTTATGAGATGTAAACAGAAGATCATCCCCTTGTTTTAACTCATGGCATTTTCCAGGAAGTGCCGTGAGTTACAACAATCTCCTAGACCCAACAGAAGTCCCGAGGTTGGAGAAGCCAGCTGTTGTTTAGGCTGGTTGCAAGCATTCATCCGCTCTTCCGTCACAACGCGACTCCCCCATTTCCAGACCTGGCATGGTTTTCTTAATGGGAGCGGGGAAAGGGAGCAGAAGATCATTTGGGGGTTTCCCAGCCAGTGCTGGAGGCTGGGGGGTTGGAATGGAGCCCCCACACCTCAGGGGGGCTCCGACCCACCTGCCCCATCCTCTAGCATCGCCTGAAAACCCCCCGTACCAAACTCCCTCTGTTCCATTTCCCCCTCCCCTTCTGAAAACAGCAGCAGGGCTGGGAGGCAGCGCAGACAAAAGTTACGGAGGGCGCTCCGTTCTGGAGTGTCTCCATCTGAACCCTTATACAACGAAGGTTCTGATTTTCACGGGATCAGGCCCTTTGAAAGCGCTCTGCAGCTGTGCGCTTCTGCTTGGTCATGGCTGTAGAGCACTTCCAGGGGCCCAGTTCAGGCAAGAATTGTCACTTCTGTCTGTGCCTTAAGGCAATGAATTAAACGTTTTACAAAGGGGTTTCCAGATACTATCCCAGGCTGTGGACAGAGGTTGCTTTTTTTGCCATTTAAAGTCCTTTATTGCTGTCATTTAACAGAAGCGCGTGACTTTACCGCACTTTAAAAATAGCTACTGAATTTGGAACCCTGTATTATACGGTAGTTTAACAAGCTACCGCACTTTAAATAACTTTTGTACGCTGATGTCAAATATTTGACCAGCAGAAAAGCTCCAGGAGGGTGCGGAGCACCCCCTACCTGCAAATGTGGAAAGTGCAGAGAGGATCAGACGATCCCCGCAGCAAACACTGCCCGTCTGTCATGTTTAAGGGTGCTGTAACTCTAGAGTGCTATAAAAATGCGCGAAATTACAGTGTTGTAAAATGTGCACAGACCACTTTTGTACGCACCCTCATTTCTCAATTGCTAACAGTATCTCTCAATCCTGCCTCCATTTACCTTTAATGATAACATTTGCTGGATATTATACTATGTTAAACTTTATTATTATTGTATGCATTACCAACAAAGTGAGAACTATCCTTAGAAGATAACACATACACAATTGGAAAGGGATGAGACAAACAGGGATCCTGGTTTTCCCTGAAAAGAAACATTCAAATTCCCTGATAAACACGCCCCCGCTCCCACCTCCCACAGCATGATTAAAATGTAAGGCCCTGCCACAACTTTCCCTGCCCCCAGTCCTGCTGGTGTCCCTCACCCCCATCCAAAGCCCCTGACCCCCAGCCCTAATGGAGGGGGCCACCAGCTGCCAGAGGTCCTGCGCAAGGGACCTTGGTTCATAGCCCCCTGCCCCAACAGAAGGCAGCGGCTGCTGCAGTAGAGCAGAGCCCAGCTCCCCCCCTGCTGCCTGCCTACTGCAGGCTCTGGCAGGTGGGTGGGCAGATCCCCACCCCTGTCTGTGCGCACTCCTGGGTGGATGCGGTATGCCAGTAAAGAGGGAAATCCGCTTTATACTCTGTCTTCGCATGGGAAATGGAAAACTCAGATCCCTTGTAATAAATTACTCCATATATTCCTACATGTCTTATTCACCTGAGCACATAGTTTTTGTAGAATCTCTCCTCTTTGTTATGTACCTGAAACATATCACACATAGAAGCATAAGATGCAAGGCTACCATCCTTAATGATAGATTTTACTGTATCTATATCCCGTTTTTTCCAGTTATCTGAGGCCATTTGTAGACTGCTCAGCATATATGCTTAAAGACACAGGATGCCTATACATGTGCTTGGCGGCGGGCAGTCAGGGGGCGTTTTAATTAGAGCGGTTCCTGGAGAGCCGCTATATTAAAACACTTTGCAGTCGTGTGCACTGAGGCTCTGTGGGTTTAGAAACGGCCACAGGATGCTTTATCCAAATCTCATTCAATGAGGGGCCTCATTTTTAAATCTGTGCAGGCTGATACAGGTGATGGTGAGGCCACACTGTAGCATTCTCATTACAATGCAAACCAGCACATTTATAGGCACCAAACTGACTCGAAGAGAGCTGAGAGGTGAGATAATTAATTTCCTAGATTTTTCAAAAGAATTAGGATATCATCTGCATGTAAAAGCATTTGATCCCCTCAGTGCAAGTTGATTGCCTAATAGCTGCTGCCAGAGGCTCCAATGCTACACTGAGTAAGAGTGGAGAAATAGGCCATCCCTGACGCATCCCTTCTTCCAAGCAGAGGGAAGGTGCTATCACACCATTCGGGGATCCTGCTGGGAGGGAGCTGTGGCTAAAATTGATATCCAGTTTATGGATTTCTCACCAAAACCAAATTTTTGTAAATTTAAGAGCAGATATTTGCAATCAATCTTGTCAAATGCTTTTTCAGCGTGTAGTGAGAGAACAGCTGCTGGTGAGTCAGGCAGCTGCATAAACTATCCAAGGCCAAAGTACCCTTTATAAAACCTACCTGAACAGCATGTATCAAGAATGGAATCGCCTTACTACGTCTTAGAGCTCATCATTTTGTGAGAAACTGGTTATCAACATTCAGTAATGAGATTGGGCGGTAGGCTCCACATGTTAAGTCTTCCTTTCACTTCTTGAGTAGAAAAATAGATAAAGCTGTTCTTGCTTCTCCAGACAGAATTCCATTTTCAACTATTTTCTACTATTTTCTTGTACACAGCATTGTACACAGCTTATAATAAATGTTGCCAGACTGTACAAGAAAGTTTTCTAAAAGTCAGATGGAAAACTGTCAGGCCCCAGAGTTTTCCCGCACTTTAAGGAATGCATCTCCTCCATAACTTCCTGCAGTTTATATACCTTCTAATCTAATAGCGTCTTATCATTGGAGGTATTTCTTGCTGAGATCTGCCTATTTGATGCCTCTTCCTAAAGTCTTCTAGTCAATACCTTACCTGCCTTGTCACGCCACTTATAATCATATTTAGTCTCTTGAGCTGAAATGCAATCTCATGTTAAAGATGTTCATGTATAATCATAAGAGGCTTATTTTGTCTGTCTCGAGCACTCTGAATGGTTGTCTCGGCAGCCAATCACAATGCTGCAACTGAAACAACCAAAAGTGCTCTGGACACACAGAATAAGACCATTTGTGAGGTGCCAGTGGGCCCTAAGCTGCTGGGGGCCCCTGGTGCTTCCCTGCATGGTGGTAGTGCCCTCCCAGCACTGCCCAGGAGGGGTGCCAGCGGGTGGGTGCTGCCCGGGGGGTGCCACCGCCACAGAGGGCAGCACTGGAGGCCCGTGCAGCTCAGGGGCTGCATGAACCACTGGCAGCTCACTCCCCAGCCTTGGGCTTGGTGGGCTTCCAGCACCCCATGCACCATCCCTGCTGCCTTCCTGCCACCCGGGACCACCCGGAAATGGGCTGGCTGCCCTGGGAAGGTGACAGGATGGCAGCCGGAGAAGGTGTCAGGGATGGGCCATGGGGCACTGGATACCCACCAAGCCCGAGCTTCCTCCAGCACTCCCAGGCTGCCAGCACCCCATGTACCATCCCCATCGCCTCCTCCAGATAGGGCCCTTGTACATGTGAGGAATAGCGCTGTAATATGTTATGAAGAAAACTAATACACATGGGATGTGTTTTACTTTGCTATGTAAAAACTCATTTAAATCTTAACATGCTACCCAACCTGTACATCATTACACATTTAAATGGTTAAAAATGGGCAACGAAGCCACTTAAATGGGCTATTTCCTCACATATACAAGAGCCGTTAGTCACGTGTACAAGGGCCGTCTTATTCTATGACTATGACCAAGTCACAAGGTCAGACAAAATATGTGTTTGTATTCCTAAGCCTGTGTTTACACATGGACAGCTTTATGTAGCCGTTTGAAGGGTGAGAAGTTTTGACTCTGTTAAGGCATTTGGTCAGTGAATACCCTAAAATCCTGTATTTAAAGTAATAATTTTGCAATAAAAATTTAATCGCAAATGTTTTGTTGGTTTCATCTAGTTTTGAATTATTATTATTTTAATTTACACCCTTGGGGAATCTTACTGCAATATTTAAACAGAAGTAAAACTCTAGATTCCTTTCATGTCATCACAGAAATACACCAAAGAAACCACACCAAAGCAAGTAACACATGCGCTGCGGGGGCCCAGGTGCTTCCCTCGGCGGCAGCGATTCCCCTGCAGCCACCCGGCCAGGTGCTAGGCACATTGGTGCAGCCCCAGCTCACAGGCAGCACCCACTGGGTCCAATGGTGCACGCGGCGCTGAAAGCCTGGCCGTGCTCAGGGAAGCTCGGCCTTGGCGGCCTTCCAGCGCCCCATGCACCGTCCCCGCCAGTAACAGATTGCAGTAGACTATCGATTCTTGGCAGCCAATCACAAGAGGCAGGGAGAATAAGCATGTCATTATAATAGAAAAATTTGAAGTTTTGGAATAAGAAGATTTTGGGAAAGAACATTTAAAATGTCTAGAACACTGAGAAGTCCATCTAGCGAACGTGAATACGACAGACTGCCAAATAGGCAAGCGAGAGAAAAAGGAATTGGCTGAAGCAAAAAAACAACCTTTAGAAGCTGATCAAAGAAATCATTTAGCAGTATTTGGTCAAAGCATTATCCCCTTAAACGTAGCTTTTTGAGCTTCCCCAAATGATCACAACAGATGACATGTAATGCCTGTTTTCTTCAATAAACTAAGCGATCAATTTCTCCATCGCTCACAGACTTTAGTATCCTTATGCAATGAAGTATGAAGCTTCCAGTTTCCCTTGTTCTTAATACAGTGATTTAAATCAATTGCTCTTATAATGGGAGCAGGGTCAGAAATTAAGATGTTGTGTATTTCTGCACCTAAACAAGGAACGAGAGACTGGGCAGAAACCAGAGACTGGGTATAAGAAAATAATCAATCCTGAAGTACGATAAGTGAACTGAGGAGAAGCAGGTATAGTCTCTCACCTCTGGGTGGTTATGCCTCCATATATCAGCCAATCCTGTGTCTTTTTAATAAATAAGAGGGCTTGTTTTCAGTTTTCTGATAGACTCTATTAACGGTAACTGAGTTTTCAAGCACCGTATCCAATACGCAGTTCCAATCACCACCCAAAAGATTGGACTTTGTTGCTGACATATTGGTACTGTATGACAAAAAGGTAGCATCTCCACTACTCTTAGTGGTACAAACCTCCCCTCAGAGTTGACCCATCTGTTAATGAATGTGAAAGCAATCTGTTTGTGAATGAATATAGCTGTACCTCTGCTTCAAGAATTGCGTGAAGAGTGGGATACAGACCATACCCACCGCTTTTTTAGCCTATAATCATCTTCAGCTTTTAAATGCATTTCTTGTAACAAAGCAATCCGACTGTCCAGAGATGGTAA
Organism: Alligator mississippiensis; assembly: GCF_030867095.1. Classification (NCBI taxonomy): domain Eukaryota; kingdom Metazoa; phylum Chordata; order Crocodylia; family Alligatoridae; genus Alligator; species Alligator mississippiensis. The sequence goes on along the minus strand of NC_081824.1, from coordinate 466,047,071 downwards.
TGGTCTGAGCATTTTCATCCCTTCGGTGGGCTCATTCAATGCTCTCCCATTGCATGACATGACAGTCATTGTCATTAGTTCTCCCCTTTGTACATTGAATGAAGTTGCCAAACTGCTGGGGACAAAGAGGGACAAGACATAGCAAAGACAAGACGTAACCAAGAAACCCCCAGAGCAATATCTCACTGCTTGGTCACATCCAGGACCCCGATGGCTTCAACTAACACGACCACACTCACCGCTCCACACGCTAAATAGTTACAACAGATTGTTATTGCACCATCGACCATGTGTTAATATTACTAATTTCACTAAGGTACGAAAATCCACTAACCAAAGCAGTAAAGGAAGTGGTAATAATGTCATGTCATGTCATGTCATATACTTCCCTGAATGCCTGTGCTGAAATGTCTAGAGGTAAAAACAATGTTACTATATAGCCAACCTCTTGAGCACCTCAGCCTTCAGGAAACAACAATCTATCTAGTAACTGTTAAAAGATTTAAAGTGGCCTTCGGTATACGTATAACTGACTAATGACACCTAATTAAAGACTCCTTGTACAATTAAAGTAAAGAAATCCTGGATTTGGCTTCTTCTCAGGTAATTAACCCAAGAGTCCTCCTCTTCAGTAACAGGGGTTGTGAAGGCTTCTCAGGTGGAGGGGCAGCTGCCTGCTCAGCGGCCTCACAAAATGGAGGGGACGCTGCCTCTCGGCATCGCACAAAATGGAGGGGAAGCTGTCCCCTCAGCAGCCTCACAAAATGGAGGGGATGCTGCCTCTCAGCATCACACAAAATGGAGGGGACGCTGCCTCTCGGCATCGCACAAAATGGAGGGGAAGCTGTCCCCTCAGCAGCCTCACAAAATGGAGGGGATGCTGCCTCTCAGCATCGCACAAAATGGAGGGGAAGCTGTCCCCTCAGCAGCCTCACAAAATGGAGGGGATGCTGCCTCTCAGCATCGCACAAAATGGAGGGGAAGCTGTCCCCTCAGCAGCCTCACAAAATGGAGGGGATGCTGCCTCTCAGCATCACACAAAATGGAGGGGACGCTGCCTCTCAGCATCGCACAAAATGGAGGGGAAGCTTCCCCCTCAGCAGCCTCACAAAATGGAGGGGAAGCTGTCCCTTCAGTGCCTCTGGACTCCAGCAGCTGTATCTCACTACCCCAATATGGCACAACTAATTAAAGAAATAATAAATAAATAGACACAGAAACATCTTCTTCAAGAAATCGTCACTCTCTCCCTTCATGTTAGATCAGGACAAGATTGTCATTCCATGTGTCTGAAGGACAAATGAAGCGTTTCTCCTTTCCCTCCAACTTTACGGGAAAAGTTGTGCAGTATTTCAGATCTTATTTGACACCTGATATATGAAGCACTTCCCTTCATTCTTTGCTGTTCAGCTGTTTCAAGAAAGCTGGAAATAGTGAGATTTTATGAAGGGGAGGAGGGAGGAACCAGGAAACTATAGGTCAGTTCGTGTCAACACTATCCTTGGGAAAACTCTAGAAAAAGTCATTAAGGATCACATTTATGGGAGCCCAGCAGGGGACATGATGCTGAAAGGAAATCATCATGGAGTCATTGCAGGCAAATCCTGCCTGAATAACCTGGTTTCTTTTTATGACCAGGTCGCAATATGCTTAGACGCAGGAGTCGAGGTAGATGTCATCTACCTAGGCTTTAAGAAGGCCTCTGACACCGTATCTCATTCTGTTCTCGTAAATAAACTGAGCGGCTGTGATGGAGATGACTACACGGTCAGGCGGGTGGCAAATTGGCAGAGGGGTCGCACCCAGAGAGTGGTGGTGGACGGGTCGATATCGACCTGGAAAGATGTGGTCGGTGGAGTCCCGCAAGGCTTGGTCCCTGGACCGGTGCTATTCCATGTCTTCATCATTGACTTGGACGAGGGCGTGGAGAGCACCCTGTCCAAGTTCACAGATGATACCAAATAACGGGGCAAAGTTAACACACCAGAGGGTAGGGAACGGATCCAGGCAGATCTGGACAGGCTGGAAAAACGAGCAGAAAGAAATAGGATGCAGTTCAACAAACACAGGTACAGAGTGCTGCACCTGGGCAAAGAGATCCACCAACCCACGTACAGGCTGGGGGATGACCTTCTCTGCAGCACAGTGCCGGAAAGGGAGTTGACTCCAAGACGGACATGAGTCGTCAATGTGACGAAGCGATCAACAAGGCTAACCACACTTCATCATGCATTAGGAGGTGCATGACGAACAGGTCCAGGGAGGCGATGCTTCCCCTCTGTGCCGCACTGGTCAGACTACAGTTGGAGTACTGCGTCCAGTTTTGGGCGCCACACTTCAGAAGGGATGTGGACAACCTCGAGAGGGTTCAGAGGAGGCCGCTCGTATGGTCAAAGGCCTGCAGGCAAGGCCCTACGAGGAGAGACTGAGGGACCTAGATCTCTTCAGTCTTCGCAAGAGAAGGCTGAGAGGTGATCCTGTGGCTGCCTATACGTTCATCAGGGGAGGGCAGCAGGGAAGAGGACACTCTCTATTTACGAGGGCACCCCCTGGAGTAACTAGGAACAATGGCCACAAATTGACGGGGAGTAGAAGTAGGTTGGACATTAGGAAGAACTTCTTCACCGTAAGGGTTGCCAGAGTCTGGAACAGGTTTCCAAGAGAGGTGGTGCTCTCCCCTACCCTGGGGGTCTTCAAGAGGAGGCTGCACAAGCACCTCGCTTGGGTCGTCTGACCCCAGCGCTCTTTCCCGCCCAGGGCAGGTGGTCAGACTCAATGACCTACTGAGGTCCCTTCGACCCAAGCATTTGTGAATCTATCTACTAGCTGTTAAAAGGTTTAAACTAGACTTTGGTATAAATATAACTGAGATAGGTCACCTAATTATAGATTACTTGTATGATTAAAGTAAATAAATCCTGGATTTGGCTTCTTCTGAGGTAATTAGCCCAAGAGTCCTCTTCTTCTGTAACAGGGGTTGTGAAGGCTTCTCACATGGGGGGGAAGCTGTCCCCTCAGCAGCCTCCCGAAGTGGAGGGGAAGCTGACCCTTCAGTGCCTCTGGAGCCCAGCAGCAGTATCTCACTACCACAGTACCTCACAACTAATTCGAGTGTTGCCCTGTGGGGTCAGGCCAGCTCTCAGGATCTCAATATTGTGCTGTTAGATAGGAGGGTGTGACACAGTTGTGCATATGCAAACCCACAAATCAATTGGATGCACGTGCAGGCGCACGCACACACACACACACACACACACACGCACTACCAACTCAGGCACATACACATCCAAATTAGCCTAGGCACAAGCATACCTATCACCAATTCAAGCACATACACTATACACCCCGAAAGTTAGACAAAAATCAATTGTCCATACCAGCACACTCAATACACATACACAGATCACTCATTCATATATCAGGCGCACAATGACATATATATACATACACACACTCATCAGTTCACACACCTACAACCCACCTACACATAGGTAAGTTCCTAACTTGGATGATCCGGTATGTATGGGTGTGCTGCAGGTACCTGGGACACTTGGGAGAAGGTGCACGTGAGAGAGAGAGTTAAAGCGTAGGGAGTGAAAGTTGCCAGAACAGAGATTAGAACCAGTGCACTAGAGAGAAGCTGGCTGAGGACCTGAGGTTTGGGGTTACTTAAGGTAGATTGGGGCTGGAAACGGAGGCAGACAGCTGAGATATGGGGGCGGGGGTTGGGGGGGAGAGATAAGTGGTGGCAAGGAGGAGACAGTCAGGAAACAGACAAAAACCCAACTCGGGGTTTCAAAATAACAGGTTTATTAAACAGACAACACACTACACAGCCCCATGAAGTTATTGGTTCACACTCTCTCTCCCTCTCTCTCTCAAAATGGCAGCAGGAGAAAGAGACTCAGTGGAAGGCTGGAGTCCAGGTGGGGAAGAGAAGCAGAGTGCAAGTCCCTGGTTGAAGAGGGGGCAGGGGGGATAGCTGCCTCTCCAGGCTGGGAAGGGGTCCTTGTCTAGTAGGTGTTGTCCAGAGCAGGGTTGCTACTAAAATGAAATGCTGAAGCTTATCCTATGTCTTAGCTCACTTATACATATCTATTGGGAATAGAGAGGGGGTGGGGAATGTCGGGAAGGGGAGGGAATGCATTTTAGAAGAAAAAAGAAAATCTGGGGGGTTTGCTACATATTAAAATAAACAGACACGTCAAAATTTTGTTCAAGGAATTGTGATTCTCTCTCTTCGTGTTAGATCAGGACAGGATTTTTCCAGCTCCTTCCACGTGTCCGAGGGAGAAAAGAAACAGTTCTCCTTTCCCTCCAACTTCACGGAAAAAGCTGTGGAGTATTTCATATCATATTTGACACCTGATATATGAAGCACTTCCCTTAATTCTTTCCGGCTCAGCTCTCTATCCCTTATAAGTCATTCACTTGGGGGTCAACTGATGTGCTCGCAGGACCGCGGGCCACCGGGGAGCGTGCAGCGTGGGCGAAGTAGGAAATGGGCGTGGACCTGGGGGCGGGGGAGCCTGGGGGGAGGGGGAGGGGCCTGGCGGAACTCATCCCCGGGCGTTGCCGCGGCAGCGTTCGTATCATCGCGCCGGCGCCGGGGAACGGCAGTCAGTTGCAGTCGGCGGCCGGAGCGGTGCTGACGGCTGTTCTCCATCTGGAGAGGAGCGGGTAAGTGAGGGATGGGGAAAGCTGCCCCCTCTTCTGCCACAACATGAGGTGAGCAAGGCTTGCAGCCAGGACTCAGCAACCCCTTCCTCAGGCAGCATCAGCCCTGTTCAGACCATCCCATACACACCATTAGCCGAGCCCTGTACCAGCCTGCTCTCAACCCTGCCACAACACACACCTAACACCCGAACCTTGACAGAGGTGAAAGAGGGGAAGCACGGCAGTCAGTGTCCTGCCTCTACGAAATGTTGTCAATGTACGCTCAAGAGGTCTGACGTAGAGGGCCATGCCCCCCGTGGTTAAATAGGGCAGCCAAAAATGAGCGCCACGTTAGGATCACACCTCAGATTACCAGGTTGCGGCTCCAAAAGATGCAGTTTCGTCTAGGAAATGTTTGTCTTCCTTCCTCCTTCTGCCTGTCACATCCTCAAACTCACCCATGAAACTATTAGCTAACAGCGTAGACAGCTCCTAACATTGCAACCCACAGAGATGTCGCTCAATCCCGACCCTTCTTCACTGATCGAACTGAAGGATTCACTTCCTTCGTAGCCCCACAGTCAACAGATGCAACTATTTCAGACAACTCCATGAGAATGAAAGACACCTTTTGTTGTTGTTAGTGATTTTCTTGGTGACCGTCGCCGAGTCCCAGGAGAGCCTGTTCCAGAGGAGGATTTCTTTCCTGTCTCCTTTCCCCTGCACAAGCAGCTGAGGATCAGGTAATGAGACAATGCACCCTGAGGCGCAGGTGGTTGTGAAGCTGGCAGGAAAGCAATGGTCTTTTCTGATGTCAGGTTGGGGATTACTAATGTTTTCTCCCAAGCGCGTGAGCAGTGCAGAGGAGCCCAAGTCACTCTGGAGGCCAAGCCCTGAATAGCACATGACAGGAATTGCTTGTGCTTTAACCTTGTCTGTGTATTTTATTTTTGATTCAGACCATCTCTGCCTGCCCTGGTGACTCCAGGCTGCCAAATCCTTCCTGCTCCAGGTCTCCCTATCCAGCCAGGACGGATGGCATCTGGCACCCCGCCAGCATAGAGGCAACAACAGTTGTTGGTTAAGGAGATATCGTGTTAGATATACTTAGGGTGCAAAACATGAGTACAGGCCTTGTCTGGAAAAAAGGAACTGGGTAAGAAAAGGTAGAGGGAGCGCGCCTTCTGAGAAGAGAGGCCAAGAGCAGCCATGAGGGGCAACGCGCCTGTACAACTTTATCCAGTTTTGCCACCGAGGGCTGTAAGGGGAAATCAGGGAGGGGCAGTTATGCCTGGGAGAGAGCAAGGGAAGGGGGAAGGGGGAGGGATGCAGGAGAAAGGGAAGTGTTTAATGTGTTTGTAGGGGAAGGGGCAGTGCACGACGGCATATTCCAACAAGTCTCCTAATACATGGCAGAGTCCCCTTCCAGGTACAAGACACATCCACCTAGCTGCATCTACTGAGGCGCCCAGCAGCTGCAGAGACTCCTGGGAGGCAGGACCCGTTGAGGCCAAGGACCACAGAAGAAGGCGAGGAACCCAGCCAGAGGGACTGCGAGACTCTACCTAGCAGTCCGCCAGCCCTCCAGGGCAAGTGAGTGGTCCGCAGCCTGTCCCAGCCGCCTTCCCATTTCTGGCCAGGGAGGAGCAGCTGTGGGCGGGAAACCATATGCCCAGAAGTGATGACATCTCCTCTGGGGCTCTCCAGCGCCATCATCAGTGTGTTTGCAAACATCCCCAAGGAGTGGATGTCCCAACACCTCCCTTGCCAGGGGCCATTCCCTCGGCCACGTGTCCCGGGGGGCCCAAATCTGTGGAGTTTCTGAGTGCTCCCAGCTCCCAGAAAAGGTGCCCTACTTCCCAGGATGTATCCTGAGTCCCAACGTTCAGTCCCCCTGACTTGAATGAGGAGAGCAGGCAAGGGCAGGAGGAGGGAGTTGTTAGTCCAAACTAACTGAAGGTCTCTGGTCCTGAGCCAACAGCTTGCAAAGCTCTGACAGCCAATAGCTGGCACCCAGTATTTAGGGGAAAACATGGGATGTGGGGGAGTCACCCAGCTCAGGGAAGGGGCAGACAGACAAGTAGGGAGAGACAGCTTTGAACCCACTCTCCTGACTGTTCCTGTGTCAGGATGGAGAGACTGAGGCGGATCTTCAGAAAGAGGACGGCAAGGATGGCCCCAGGACAGGAGAAGGACAGGAAGAAGCCTGAGGAGGAGGAGCAGGGCGGCCACCACCAGGCAGAGGCTGCAAAAACGAAAGGCCGATGGTGGCACTGTCTCGTGGGCTGGAGAAGAAGGGCACCTCCAGCAGCCACGGAAGAGCAGGGAGAGGAGCCAGTCAGGCCCCGATGGAGGTGGCCCAGGATACAGCTGGGTAGGAAGGGCCCAGCACTGCCAGAGACCCAGGCACAGTCCCTGCGCAGCTCCAGCCCCAGCCCCAAACACAGCAGCCAGGACCCCAGCCCTGAAGCCCAGCCGAAGGCCACTCCACATGTGGCTTGGGAGGAGAAGCCAGGCTCCCCAGGGCAGGAGCTGCACAGGCCCTGCTTCAAGCTGGGCTCCAGCTCCTCCAGGGAGGACAGCGACAGCTCCCAGGAGGCTGTGGGCCTCCAGCAACATGCTGCCACCACCAGAGGTGAGGTGACACCCAGACGTCCTGTGCAAACAGGGCAGTGACCCCTGAGTGCAGTGAGTCGCTCTGTGATGGGGCCGGGGGATCCCAGGCAGAGCAACAGCCTGAGTGACAGGAGGCCTCGCACCCCCAGTGGGGGCCACAGACATGGTCCTGGGTGGGGAGCGGGAAGAGGGAGCCTTGTACGTGAGGGTCCCCGAACCTCCCAGAGGGGCAGGCACCTCCCTGGGGTGCTGGGACAGGCGGGGCCTGAGGCAGTGCATGGAGAGGGGCCATATAGCACTTGGGCAGCCATGGGGCCATTTCCTGGGCTGCAGGAACGTGGACACACCTCTCCTCTGCATTGCTCCTCTGTTTCCCCTCCGCAGCAGCAGGCATCACAGTCTCTCCCTCTCCCTGCAGATACAGTCCTGCCCTTCTACAAGGCAGAGGAAGAGCAGAGGGAGGACTTCACCTACCTGGAGGAAGCCGCCCTCTCAGTCATCCTACGGCACCTCCAGAGCACGGACCAGGTAGGAACATCCCAGAGCTGGACCAGCACCAGCACCAGCCCATCCACTCTCCCACCATGTGGCCCTCTGGGGAGGAGGAACCGAGTGAGCCACAGCCTTTGATGGGCACGTGCAGCCCATGTGGGCTGGGACCCTCGTCGGAGGTGCTTTTGTCCCAAACAACCTGGGGACCCCTCCCCACAGAGACCCCACCCCTGTGCCAGACCCCATTTGCCCACGAGGAGATGTGGATTGAGAACGGGGGATACCACCATATCTGAGCCCCACGCTCCCCTTGGGAGGGCAGGCAGGTCCCTGGCTATGAACCGGCCTTTTCCCATTGTAACTTACGGTGTATGCAGACTGTGAATGAGGGGCTCGCTTTCCTCCGTGCCGTCCCCACGCTGTGCCTGGCTACAATGAAGAGGGGCGAGGACAGCCTGGAGCCGCCCTGCTGCAAAGCGGCACTTGTGGAGAGGATTGTGGTAAGTTCAAAAGAGCACTGGCTGCTTCGGGTCAGAAGTTAAGCAGCCAGGAGAGGATGTGTGAATGGGGACTGGAGTGAAGAGGAGAGGGCAGGTGTTGCTAGGTGTGTGGATAGGGGGTAGAGAAGCGAGACATTGTGGGGTGAATGAGTACAGGGTGTTAGGGGAAAGAGAGGGCTGGAGGACAGGTGTGGGAGCGGGTGGGGAAACCGGGTGACCAACAGGGTGTTCACGTGCGTGTCGGAGGGAAGAGGAGAGCCGTGTTCAGTGAGGGCGGAGGAGAGAACTGGTAGGGGGGGCCCAGGTGGGCGGTGGCATCCAGGTGCCCCAGGAGCACTGTGAGGTCTCCTTCTCACGCTCCCCCATGCGTCTCTCAGGTGCTGATTGACAAGCTGTCCCAGTGTGAAGAAGAGCCCAGCACCATCCTTCCTTACAGCATGGCTGTTGTTTGCATCCTCAGGTACTTGGTCATTTGTCTAACTTCACTAACTGCAGCACTGCTCAGTATCCTCCTTGGCCCAACCCCACCTAAACTAGTTCCTCTGCTTTGCTGATGGGGTGGGAATGTGTCCTTTCCCCAGGTTGGGTACTGAGTTTCCCTGTAGTGATGACACAAGGGCCTTCAGCAAAGGGCCAGCCGTGCGGATACTGTAGGAGGGTCAAGGATCGGTGGGCAGGGCAGCAGATGGGTCAGTGGGCCAACCCTGGGTAAATGGTGGCACACTTCAGCCTTCCTTGAGGTTTCAATTCATAGTATCGCCTCTGGGTGCCTATTTCCCTGTCGAGACCTGCCCACATCAGAGCCACTCCCAAGCCTACAGAGCTCCATCCAGACAGGCTCCTCTTTCCTGACAGCAAACTGAAGCCAGCCCTGGAGCCAGCCCTGGAATCACGCCTCCTCTACACCACCCTCCACAAGACCTTCCTGATGGCCACAGGGCACAACAGCCAGCACATCCAGGTACCTCTTTCTCTCACCGCACAGTCCCACCAGCCATCCCCTGGCAGACATGGCACAGGACTTTCCAGCACTGACCCTCTTGGCTCTCTGCCCTCTTCCAGGGCATGCAGCGGATCAGCGTGGAGTACCTGGAGGCCACGCTGAGGTGCCTGCTGGCAACTGCCCCCAGCCTGGCCAGGCTGCAGTTCATCGGGCAGGTGAGCACCATGGGGAGAGGCTGGGTTTAGGACGGGGGCAGCTTCAATGGGCTGTGCACTGCAGGAGCCGGTCCTCAGAGAAGAATCCCTGGCTCCTTCCTTGAGACAGGAGTCTGGTGCGAGTTCACCATGCCGATCCCTCAGGGATTACCCACAGAGTGGAGGATGCCCCTTTGGATTTGGGCTTTGGAGCCTGGCACGGATACAGGATTTTTTCTCCTTCCTGTCATGCTGTCTATGTTCAGGGAGGAGAGGAGCAGCCCTGAGACAGAGTCTGGTCCCAGCTTTAAGAGATAAAAACCATCCCTGAGATGCAGAGGGAGGGGTCGGGGCTGGGAAAGGGCGTTTGGGGGCAGGGCCGTGCTGGGTGCAACAATCCCTTCTTACAGCGTTTGGCCCCCTGAGGCTGATGTTTTACCCTGGGCTTAAAGGAGCAGCACTCAGGAGGAAGCGGGGGTGGGGATCATTGGTACAACAGAAGCACATGTCCACTGCCGTGAACTTCTTCCACCCACAGCACTTGACCTTGTGGCTCCAGGTGGAAGATGAGAGGGACAGAGCCACGGCCATGAAGATCACCACCAGCCTGCTCTGCTTTGCAGTCTCCCTCCTCCCACAGTTTGAGGTAAATGAGCCTTGTGTCAGGTGCTGACTTTAGGCAGAGGCAGGGCTGGTGAAAAAGCCTGTGGGATAGCAGTGGCAGCGGTAAGTGCGGGATAGGAGAGAGGATCCCTGCATGGCAGAGTGAGGGCTGGGAACTGGCTGTGCTTGATTCAAGGGCTTGTGCTCCTGGCTAAGAGCCCCTGTCTCAGGAGAGGGCAGCAGCTGCCATAGAGTGCTCCAGGCAGATTCATGCCTGTCTCAGGAGCCCTGCTGCTCCTCCTGGAGCAACAAATGCAGGGAGTCCTCAGGGGGGCCCGCTCCTAGACCCTTGGCTCCCTGCTGTATGGCAGGCAGAGGGATTTCGTTCTCAGGCTTCAGGAGATGCACACGGCCCAGAGAGCCTGAGGGGATTGCCGGTCAGACCTAGATGGACTCCCCTGTCCTCTGCCTTTCCTTAGGACTCGCCCAAGGTGCCCCTGGTGGGTGACCTGGTGGCCCTGCTGGGTCTGTGCATCAGCGACCCAGTGGAGGAGATCAGCTGCCAGGCCAAGGAGGGCCTCTCCCACCTCTACAAGATCTTGCTGCATCAGAAGGGTATGGAAACCTTGAGTCCAGCTGTGGGAATCACCTGAGAAAATCAGCCTGTCCAGGGTCTGCAAGCTGGGAATGTGACATAGCGGGGAGTTGACAGAGGTGTGAAGGCAAAGTGGCCTCAGGGAGGGCAACAGAAGTAGCCTAGAGCTCAGGGGAGGGACTGTAGGGTGTTACGTAACCCTTGGGCTACAGCCTGGCTTCAGTGAGATCGGGAGGTTCCCCTCTTAGACATCATCTGTACCATGGCACCAGTCCCAGGGTCTGCAGATCAGAGCGCTCACATGTTTTCAGTTCTGAAGTCAGAACAGCAGCTCTGACCAGCCTCTCTCTGTCCTAGGGCAAGACATCCAAGAGGCACAGGAGCTGTGGCCAATCAGCCAGCACCAGCCCCGCCGAATCCTTCTCTACATCGATCTGGCCACAATGGGAGAGGTAAGGATGCTCTGCCCATTCTGTACACCAGCTCGGGGGGTGGGGCTGCTTCCCTGGAATACCTGCCTCCTGCCTTCAGGAGGAAGGCTCTACCTTCAGCCCACAGCACCCTCCATCAGGCTTAGAGTGAGGGACAAGGGTGCATGGTTGTAGGCCCGAGTCCTAGCAGTGTCCACGGTTTGTATGTCTTGCATGGTGTCACACTGATATGGCCCAAGGACAATCCCCTGACTTCCCGCAGGATCCCACTGTCCCTCCCTGACTGACACTGGAGGTCCTGAGCTGGGCAGCCCTGACCTGTGGTTGGCAGGTGGCCTGCACACACCCGCCATTGCTCCAACAGATCCTTGCAGAAAGTCCCATTCTGTGCAGAAGCGCAGACATGCTGTGCTCTTCTCTTCACAGTTAAAGAGCAGAACCACCCTCCCCTTGGGTTTCAGTAGGGGACACTGTGAGCTCCCATCCCAGGCTACTTGACAGCCCTGTGTGAAAGGCAGGGAGAAGGCCAGGGCAGGAGAGGGGAACAAGACCTGAGTCCTCCTCCCCTTATCTGGACTTTGCATCAGCTGAAGGATTTGAAAGGCTCTCAAGCAGAGTGACCTGCCATGGCTCCAGCCGGGCTCTCCCTCTCCACACAGCCCATCAGAAGGGCAACGCATTCCAGTTCCTTGACAGGGAACCTGGCTCTGGGATGCGCCAATGCCTTGTGTCCTGTGGGTTTCAGGCGTTCAGGAAGATCCTCTCCGAAGACCAGAGGAGAGCGTTTGCACAGAGGGCGCTGCTGGGGATCCACCACATCACGCTGCACGTGAGCCAGGCCGGGGTGGTTCTGCTCTATGCCATCCTGGGACAAGCTGGCCACCTGACGGGGGCAGAGGTGAGCAGCATGGTTGGATTCAGGAAATGAGTGGCACGACACACTCTCTCACTTGTAGCCAAGGAGAGGGTGATTTCTGGGTAGGGAAGCTAAAGACGGTGTGTGTTTGGTAGGGGACAACGCGTCTGGTAGACATGGCTTTGGGCTGGTTTGGGATTGTGCTGGCTCCAGTGTCATTACCTGACTGTCCCTGGTGGCCCTGGAGTCCCTGACTGGTTTGTGTACCCTTGCAGGAGAAGGAAATTCCCGTCAGGGTACTGAGGAAGCTCCTGATCCTGAAATGCTTCCATCAGCTGCCCAAAGAGCTGCAGAGGCACAGTCATCTGGAGAGTGCCTCAAGGATCCCCTCCTCTCCGCAGCAGCCCCATCCATCCTGATGCAAGCGAAGGCTGGGTGTGAGGCCACGGATGCCATCTGCGAGGCATGGGACACGGTGTAGGGGAGGTCGGAGCCGTGTATATAAGCCCTAGGTATCAGCGTGTGGCAGGGCACTGCTAGTGCCTGCCACTTTAAGGGCTGGACCAGGCATCTAGCAAGTGCCTGATGGCAGCTGTCATTTTGACAACTTTGTATATATAGGCTGCAGTCTGCTGCTGCCAGCCGAGGCAGAAATATTGCCTCGCTGAGCTGCAGCAGGAACAACCAGGTGGTAAGGGAAAGAGCTTATGGGGATGGCTAGGAGGCTCTTGGTCCTGGGCACGACCGAAAACTGCACCCTGCCGGGAATGGGTGGCCTGGTGGGGCTCCTAGTGGCGTGGGAGCCCCCAGGAAATGCCAGGCCAGTTACCACCCCGGTGAAAGGCGGGTCGGGGCGCCTTAATAACCCCAGCTCCCACAACCAGGTGGGTAACCCCATAGTAGGCCTGAGACGGCGGACCCCTGTGAGAGAGTGGACTAGACGCTCACAACCCTGACTTGAGGCACCCTCAACTGGTCAGTGCTGGGGCCAGGACCAGAAGGGTCAAAAGGGCCAGGGGCCCACTGTGAGGGACACCCAGAGCCAAGGGCCTGGGGTTTCTAACTGGCCTTGGAGGGGAGGCCAGGGCCTGTGTGGCCAAAGGTCCCGGGGTGTGGGGCACACCTGAGAGGGGGAAGAGTGCAGGGAGGTAGACAGCCCAGAATGAGGGCGGAGTAGGCCGCCTGATTGGAAGGAGCCAGTTGGAGTCCAGACTGGAGGATTATTGGGCCCAGGATGGGGCCAAAGATGCTAAGAACTGGGATGCCAGCTGTGAGACATGAGCTGCAGCATAGGGGAGGATTTGGAGCTGCAGATAACATCCCCAGGCATTCGGGCAAGAAATGGACAGCCTCCCGCTTTATTAAGACCATCCTTTTGTATTGCCACGGTGTGGCAGGAAAGAGAGGCGGGCGCTTAGCCCAAAAAAACTTGGGCAGGAAGGGCCTCCTGTTACACAGTGCAAGTAAGTGGGCAGCTTCCTGCCATGTTCTCATCTTTCACCTGTATCATCAAGGTTGTGGCAGGTGAGGGAGGCGGGCAGTTAGCCCTGAGACAAGTGGGTGGGTCAACGATTTGACCGGCCCCAGGATGCCCACTTGTTACCAGTGGACAGGAGGATTAAGGTTCAACCAGACTGACCAGCAGCACTGGTGTTGCGGGGGACTCCTGCTTGGGACACCCCTCTGAATTTGGTTGGTGTTTGTGAGAGACGCACTGAAATTAGATTAAGGGTTCAAAAACATAAAAGGGATCGCTTTAGGACTAAGAGGAACATGAGAATAAAGAGGATAAAGAGTGATAATGACCAGGCAGGTAAACAATGGGAAGCACACACAATAATACCGATGCAGTACTTTACTGAATATGACAATCAGCTGGAAGGCCCAAATGAAATAACAGGAAAATGGAAAATGGCATCAAGGAAGCAGACAGTTAAGAACAGGGCAGAAAATTATGGCATCCAGAGGATGAAACCAGTCTGTCAATCCAAGGTGGTTCAAATAGGTTGGAAGGTCACCTGGGACTGGGTTGTTCAGCACTATTGCCTCTCACCCTCCATGTGGAGCAGAGATTACGCTCACCAGTCTCTTAGAATCGGATGCAGCCAGGCACAGCTCTCCCACAACTCCAATCATAGCACCTTTGCCAGTGTAGTGAGAGAACAGCTGCTGATGAGTCAGGCAGTTGTGTGAACTATCCGAGGCCAAAGTACCCTTTATAGAACCTACCTGTACGGCATGTATCAAGAATGGAATCACCTTACTACGTCTTAGAGCTCATCACGTTGTGAGAAACTGGTTATCAACTTTCAATATTGAGATTGGGCGGTAGGCTCCACATGTTAAACCTTTCTTTCACTTCTTGAGTAGACAAATAGATAAAGCTGTTCTTGCTTCTCTAGACAGAATTCCATTTTCAACTATTTCACTGTACATAGTTTATAATAATTGTTGCCAGACTTTTCCGGAAAGTTTTCTAAAATTCAGATGGAAAACTGCCAGAGCTTTCCCCTCTCTAAGAAATGCAGCACCTCCGTAACTTTCTGTAACATGATCTCCTTCTCTAGTTCAATTGCTTGACATATTCAAATCTAATTCATATAGCTTCTAATCTAATACTGTATTATCATTGGAGGTAATTATTGCAGAGATGTGCTATTTGATGCCTCTGCCTAAAGTCTTCTAGCCAATAACTTACCTGCCTTGTCACGCCACTCATAGTCATGTTAACTCTCTTGACCTGACATGCAATCCCGTGTCAAAATGTTTATGTATCATCACAAGAGACTTATTCTGTCTGTCTGGAGCACTCTGATTAGTTGTCTTGGCAGCCAATCGCAATGCTGAAACTGAAACAACCAAAAGTGCAGACAGAATAAGACCATTTCAGACAGATATGTAGACAACTTAGAGGTAGAACGAAGCACTGGGGCGCTCTGCTGTGGAGTGGGTAGGGTCCGACGAGGGCACGGGGGTGAGGGGGCAGGGTTGAGAGGTGGGGAAATAAAGCAGTGAGGGGCCCGTTCCCTTTTCTTCCCCTCCAGAACCTGCCTGCCTCTCCTGCAGCCAGAGGGTGAGCTGCCAGTGGGATCTGAGCTGCTGGGGGCCTCCAGTGCTTCCCTGCATGGTGATGGTGCCCCACAGGACTGCCGGGCCGGGTGTCAGCGGGTGGGTGCTGCCCATGCAGTGCCGCCACCACAGCGGGAAGCACTGGAGTTCCCTGCAGCTCAGGGGCTGCATGAACCACTGGCAGCTCACTCCTCAGCCACGGGAGATGCAGGCAGGTACCGGGAGGAAAAAAAATGAAGATCAGGCCCCTCACTGTTTTTGTGGGGTTTTTTACTTGGCAGAGCCTGCCTGCATGAGTTGCCACTGGGTCTTGCAGCCCCTGAGCTGTAGGAGGGCCTTGTACTTCCCGCAGCGGTGGCAGACCCCCACTGGGCCGGCTGGGCAGGGTGCTAGCTGCTCGGGTGCAGCCCCAGCTCTCAGGCAGTATCTGCCAGAACCAACGGTGCATGCGGCGCTGGAAGCCTGGGTGTTTTCAGGGAAACTCAGGCTTGGTGGGCTTCCAGCACCCCGTGCACCGTCCCTGCCACCTTCCCACCACCTGGAACCACCCGGGAATGGGCTGGCTGCCCCGGGATGGTAGTGGGATGGCAGCTGGGTGTGATGGCAGCCAGAGAAGGTGTCAGGGATGGGGTACGGGGCAGTGAATACCCACCAAGCCCAAGCTTCCTCCAGCACCCTCAGGCTGCCAGCACACCCAGGCTGCCAGCACCCCATGTACCATCCCCATCGCCTCCTCCAGATAGGGCCCTTGTACATGTGAGGAATAGCGCTGTAATATGTTATGAAGAAAACTAATACACATGGGATGTGTTTTACTTTGCTATGTAAAAACTCATTTAAATCTTAACATGCTACCCAACCTGTACATTATTACACATTTAAATGGTTAAAAATGGGCAACGAAGCCACTTAAATGGGCTATTTCCTCACATATACAAGAGCCGTTAGTCACGTATACAAGGGCCCTCTTATTCTATGACTGTAACCAAGTCACAAGGTCAAACTTTTGACAAAATATGTGCTTGTATTCCTAAGCCTGTGTTTACACATGGACAGCTTTATGTAGCCATTTGAAGGGTGAGAATTTTTGATTCTGTTAAAGTATTCGGTCAATCACTATCCTAAAATCCTGTATTTAAAGTAATAATTTTGCAATAAAAATGTAATCACAAATGTTTTGTTGGTTTCATCTAGTTTTGAATTATTATTATTTTAATTTACATCCTTGGGGATCTTACTGCAATATTTAAACAGAAGTAAAACTCTAGATTCCTTTCATGTCATCACAGAAATACACCAAAGAAACCACACCAAAGCAAGTAACACATGCGCTGCGGGGGCCCAGGTGCTTCCCTCGGCGGCAGCGATTCCCCTGCAGCCACCCGGCTGAGAGCTAGGCGCACTGGTGCAGCCCCAGCTCACAAGCAGCACCCACTGGATCCAAGGGTGCACGGGGCGCCGGAAGCCTGGCCATGCTCAGGGAAGCTCGGCTTTGGTGGTATTCCAGTGCCCCATGCACCGTCCCCGCCAGTAACAGATTGCAGTAGACTATCGATTCTTGGCAGTCAGTCACAATGGTTAATGACAGGCAGAATAAGCAGGGCATTATAATAGAAAATTTTAAAATGATGGAATCAGAAGATTTCAGGAAAGAAAATTTAAGAAGTCTGGAAGACTTAGAAGTCCATCTAGTGAACATGAATATGACAGAATGCGAAACAGGCAAGCAAGAGAAAAAGGAATTGGCTGAAGAAAGAAAACAACCTTTAGAAGCTGACTGAAGAAATCATTTAGCAGTACTTGGTCAAAGGATTACTAAAAATCCTGTATTTAAAGAAATACTTTTGCAATAAAAATTTAAGTGTGAATGTTTTGCGGTTTTCAGGTAGTTGGAGTTCTATTGTGCTTTTCTGAGGGATCTAAATATATTTTCATTTTGTGGAACTAGTTTATGTGCTCTTTCATGGTGTGAAATATCTTGCTCTGCTGCAAATAACATTTGAGACCTGTCTTTTGCCCTTTCATTAGCACACTTTATCTATTTCCCCCTAAAAAGTAGCTTTTCAAGGTTCCCTAACCAGTCACAGCAGATGACATGTAATGCCTGTTGTCTTCAGTAAACTATGCGATCGATTTCTCCATTGCTCACAGAATTTAGTATCTTTAAGCAATGAAGTATGAAGCTTCCAGCTTCCCTTGTTCTTAATACAATGATTTAAATCCATTGCTATTATAATGGGAGCTGGGTCAGAAATTAAGATGTGTTGTGTTTCTGCACCTAAACAAGCAGGAACCAGAGACTGGGTATGAGAAAATAATCAATCCTGAAGTACGATAAGTGAACTGGTGAGAAACAGGTCTAGCCTCTCACCTCTGGGTTGGTGAAGCCTCCAGATATCTACCAATCCTAGGTCTTTTTAATAAATAAGAGGGCTTGTTTTCAGTTTTCTGATAGACTCTGTTAACAGTAACTGAGTTTTCAAGCACCGTATCCAATACGCAGTTCCAATCACCACCCAAAAGATTGGACTTTGTTGCTGACATATTGGTACTGTATGACAAAAAGGTAGCATCTCCACTACTCTTACCTCCCCTCAGAGTCGCCCCATTTGTTAATGAATGTGAAAGCAATTAGTTTGTGAACGAATATAGCTGTACCTCTGCTTCAAGAATTGCGTGAAGAGTGGGATACAGCTTTTCAAAGCATTTCTAGTAAGAAAAGCAATCCGACTGTCCAGAGATGGTAATGGTCTGAGCACTTTCGTCCCTTCGGTGGGCTCATTCAATGCTCTCCCATTGCATGACATGATAGTCATTGTCATTAGTTATCCCCATTGTACATTGAATGAAGTTGCCAAGCTCCTGGGGACAAAGAGGGACAAGACATAAGAAAGACAAGACGTAACAAAGAAACCCCCAGAGCAATATCTCACTGCTTGGTCACATCCAGGTCCCTGATGGCTTCAACTAACACGACCACACTCACTGCTCCACACGCTAAATAGTTACAACAGATTGTTATTGCACCATCCACCATGTGTTAATATTACTAACTTCACTAAGATATTAAACTCCACTAACCAAAGCAGTAAAGGAAGTGGTAATAATGTCATGTCATGTCATGTCATATACTTCCCTGAATGCCTGTGCTGAAATGTCTAGAGGTAAAAACAATGTTACTATATAGCCAACCTCTTGAGCACCTCAGCCTTCAGGAAACAACAATCCATCTCCTAACTGCTAAAAGATTTAAAGTGGCCTTCGGTATACATATAACTGACTAATGACAACTAATTAAAGAGTCCTTGCATAATTAAAATGAAGATATTCTGGATTTGGCTTCTTCTCAGGTAATTAGCCCAAGAGTTGTCCTGTTCAGTAACAGGGGTTGTGAAGGCTTCCCAGACGGAGGGGCAGCTGCCTGCTCTGCGGCCTCACAAAACGGAGGGGACGCTGCCTCTCAGCATCGCACAAAATGGAGGGGAAGCTGTCCCTCACAAGCCAGGGAGGCTTGCCTGGTCCACGCGGCAGTGTGACGGGAATGCAGCGCAGGAGCCCAACAACTTTGCTGCCTGGGACATGCAGGGGAGAACGGTGGTGATGATGCCATCGAGGAGCGCTCTGCAGAGGGGTCGGCAAAACGACCCTGCGGGCGACGGGGTTGAGGAGTACCAACCCTCTCTCAGTGAGTATGGACTCCCCCTGGGAAAGGGTAAACCCCAGGTACTTACCTGGGGCTTGCATGGAGGCGCAGACCAGCTGCTGGTGTTTCCTGTGGTAAGTCTGAGCTGCGGTGCGAATGGAAGGACGCTGCTTGATCTTTGATTAGACCGACTAAATAGTTGGAAAAACTGTTCTTTGCAAGCTTTCGGGCACAAACACCTTTCTTCAGGAATAGGGACAATCTGCTGGCGCTTTGTGTTCTCCATGGTGGAAAAGAAGTCAATATGCAAACTGCAGGTCTGTGAATATGCGAATATGTGGCAGCGAGGATCAGAAGGGACGGGGGACAATAAGTGTGAGACAAATAGGTGGCGGGGGGGATGGGAAATGGTGAACTGGTGCTCAATTGTAGCTGGCAAAATGCAAGTTTCCCCAAGTAGCTTGTGCACGGGGAAAAAAGGGATTAATTGTGTTTCGAACCAGCGCTGTAGAGATACGCCTAGGTGTTCGGTAGGTAACGGGCCTGCAAGCAACAAGGAGCTCATTTGCCAATGCTGCCACATCAAGTGGACTTCAGCCACCACCTAACTGCACGTAAGAGTCTTCCCACCAGGGATCCTGATTTTCTCGGACTTAAAAAAATCCCAATTTTCAGCTAAAAAAAAGTAACTCCAAATCTACATTTTCCCATGATTAAAATGCAACACCACTGTGTACACATCTCTATATTAGTGGTGTTTCATTTAAATGACGGAAAAATGTGGATTTGGAGTTCCTTTTTTTAAACTGAAAATTGGGGATGTTTTGTAAATCAGAGAAAACTAGGATCCCTGCTCCTCGCTGTTTCTTGTGCCTGGGAGGCACCTGAGAGAAGGGCAGGGCAGTGAAAAAAGACCCTTTTGAAAATGGAGATGCTAGAGGCAAACGGAGACTGAGAGAGAAAGGCAGCAGGGGAGGAAGCTGAGAGTACAAGTGAGAAGCCAGCAGGGATGTTTCCTGAAAGAGACTGCCTGCAAGGTAGCCAGGTGTTTGGGGCCCAAGGGTTCACCCGGTGTATTGTAGCTGACCAGTACACACTGCTTTCTCTTTAAAGAAAAGAAGAAGAAGAGCCGCTTGCTTTGGGTGCGCTCCGTCCCCTTGAAGAGGGAAAGTCCCCTCCCAGAGTTAAGCCAGAAGGTACGGGAGCCAGAGAGAAGAAATTGGGGGGGTTCAGGACCCAAAAGGCGAGGGTGCAAAAAAAAGGAATGGACTGGTAGCACCAAGCAGAGGGTTGTTTCTGGTCTTGAATCACTGAGGGGACAAAGACCCCTTGGGAAAATTAGGTGATTTGTTTTAAAGGAGCCCTGAGGATTTCATCCCAGAGGTTAGCTGTTAGGGGTGTACGAAGCAGGCCGTATTTGATTTGGATTTGCATTCGGCCTGATTCAGGGGACACTGATTCGATTTGTTGATTTGGATCGTTGTCCCGATTTGATTTGGTTGAATCCAAATCTGCAGCTTCAGTGCTGATTTGGAGAATTAGCGATTCAGCCATAGACACAGCTTTAAATGTTTTTTCTACATAGCTCGAGGTACCAGGCACGGCTTGTGAACGCCGAGATGGTGGGGCAGATGGGGCGTCCCACAGGAGCGTGGGGGAGGGTGGCCCGCGTGCTCAGCGGCGGACCTGGAAGTGGACCAGAAGTATTTCCGGGTCCGCCACCAAGCACGTGGGGGACCCCTCTCCCCCGCATCTCCCAGTTCGGTGAGCAGCTGCAAGTAGACCCCGGGTGCCCCCCCAACCCAGGAGGCACTAGTTGTCAAGCCAGGGGGTGGGGGGGGTCACTTGCACGCTCCGCAGCAGACCTGGAAGTGAACCAAAAGTGCTTCTTGTCCACTTCTGGGTGCACCGCTGAGCGTGCTGGGGACCCCCCTGCGCTCCCGTGGGATGCTCCGTCAGCCCCACCATCCCGATGTTCACGAGCCACCTGGTACCTTGAGGTATGTAGAAAAAATATATAAAGCTGTGTCTATGTCCGAATCATCGAATCTCACCTGCCCCCACCCTGCACACAAATCTGGGAGTATGTGTCCCCCATACCCCTCTGGGAGTACGCACAGATGTGGGGAGCCAGCTCCACCCTGCCTCCTGGATGAGCTGCCTGCAGCCCCAGCCCGCTCCCCACCCCGGCCCCGGAGCCACGCGGTCCAGCCCCAAACCCTGCATACCACCTGGGCTGGGCTGGAGCTCTCCAGAAAAGTTCGAGGGTGGAGGGAGGCTCCGCAAGTTATTTCCCCTCCATGTTATCCAGGGAATCTCCAGTGTATAATACTCGACCACTCCTTGGAACAGGCAAAAACCTTTCTCTCCATTCTGCAAGACGTGTGCTCAACACTGGGCTTCTGATGAGTGCTCTCTACACTGTGACCCCTTCCCATCCTGTCATTCTTGAATTCGTTTCTGCGCATTGGCCACATTCGGGAGATGTCGAGGGTGTCGCCAATCTCCCATCCCAGCCTTGCCTACAGCTTGGTGGTCAGGGCTTAGCTCACTGTTGTGGGAAGTAGGAAATGGAGGGTGCAATCTTTCCAGTCTGAGGGGGACCTCGAGTTCAGGTTTCCAACTTCCTGAGAGAGTGCTCTAACCACTAAGCTTATGCAAAAGGTGGACATGACTGCAGCTTCCCCTCAGAGGTAGGCTCCTTTTAGTGCCAGACATACCACCCTGAGTCAGGCACCTGGGCTCTGAGGAGGAGCGGGATTTCAGAGACAACCCTCTGGTTCCTGTTGTCTAGGTCTAGGCACCTTTATGCCCAGGTGTCCTCAGACAGAAAGTTGGGTTATTTTGAAGGCGGCATCCTGCTTCCCAGCGTTTGGGCAGAGAGATGGGAACGCTTGCCACATTTGTAGAATTTTCCCGAGATCTCTACCTGATTGATGAAGGAAGGAGGAGATTTTACTCATGTGCACAGCAAGAAGGTCAGCTACCTGTGCAACAGTATCTCCCCCTTCCCTGTGCTCAGGGAAAGGCCAGGGTGGGGACGGGGATGATGGTGAAGGAGAAGGTCTCCGGGTAGCTGTCGATATGGTGAGTGACTACAAAACTTCATAAACCTGAGGGTTTATCCAGTTACTTCTGTTGCCAATTTTCAGCATACATGAAAGCACCCCTTCTTTAAAGCAGTGCTGATGTGATTATATTGGAGGAGTAATGCCAGGATGTGAGGGAAGGCATAACATTGGGTTTTCTATAAGAAAGGCTCCAGGGAGCCAGAAAATAGGATTGCAGCTCACTCACTGTGGGAAATGTCTCCAGCCACATTCTGTATGAACAGGGGCATCAACTTGGCCACCTGATTTACTCAGACTTTCCTCAGTTTAAAACACATGGAAACAAGAACACGTAATGGAGTCAAAATGATTTCAAATTTAGGAGATAGCTGCTTTGGTTACATTATAATAACCAATATAAAGACAATAAGTTCTAAGCAATATAAAGGCAAAAGACAATAACATAATAGAAGAGGGGCCAGCAACATATTCAGATTCAGTCTGCAGAACCACTGGCGGTGGAGAGCTCTGCCTGTGCCTGCACCTGCCCCCACGTCAAGGTCAGGCAGCAAGGGGTTGTGCAAGAGCTGGGCAGTTTCTAGCTGCACCCGGGCCTCTGCCACTTATCGCCACCACCGTCCCCCAGTTGTAGCATAGGCAAAGCTTTCAGCCAGTGGGAAGCTGCACTCTCCCCCACAGCCAGAGGGTAGGGGGCTGAGAGAAGCAGTGGCAGTGGCACAGGCACAGCTCCTAGATGCCTGACCCTGGCTTGGGCTCAGGAAAAACTCCCCACTGCCAATGTGCTGCTAAAGGCACTCGGTCCACACCAGACTGGAGCCGTATGGTTGCGGCCACTGTATTAGGAGACTTTTCTTAGAAGCCATTGCATTCAAAAATCTCTCATTTCAAATTTGCAAAATTTCAAAAAACTTGAGAAATATTATCTTTTATCCTCACTACAACAAGGTTGTAGGTCTTCCTATATTGTTTCAAAGTGCCCTCCAGTTAAGGAGAAGTACATTGGCCATAAAAGAGAGAGCTGTTGGTTACATTGTTTTTGATAAGGTAGAGGAAGGGGTAGTCAGCCTTAAACTCATAAGGCATCCCAGGACTTGTATAAATTATTTCAACCCCTGTAGCAGCAGCTGCTTCAGTGCCCTCTTCATTAACATCCACGTAAGATTTATGGATGGCTTTGGACACAGCCAGATCACGGTTTCCATTCATTCCTGATAAATCAGCCTTTGAAGTGTCAAACAAATCGAGCATCCCCATAGCCTGCAGAGTTTTCCCAAGGTCATAGCTTTCCTGAATCTTGAATCGGGGCAGGTACACATTCACGTTTTGTTTATGCATCTTCGTCATTGTGGTCCACTCTACAAATTTTGTATAGGTGAGTGCGCTGTCAAGCTACAGGGGCAAAAACAGGAGAATAGAAAACTTAGGATGAAAAAACAAGGAGACCAAAGAGCTGAATTTGTGCAAGTGGAGTGAATCTGGTTTTCAATTTCATGTTTAGTATGCTTATTTAATTACAAAAAACAAATGGATTACCAGAACACAGCTCATAATCAAATGAAGAATGGGAAGTAGGACCATTTCCAAATATATTTTAATCTTTCCCTGTGTCTTTTGAGATAAAGATATCAAATTGTATTTGAAATGTGGGAAATATCTAACCAGCACAATTGATGCTCAATCCTGCCGCACTCCCAAAGTAACATTTTTTAGATTGTCACTAAAAAGTCATATTTTCAGGATTAATTGTTGAATTTTTTTTAAATCCCCAAAGTTTTATTCATTAGCAATTTACCATGTATATTTTGTCTAAGGAAATGAAATAGAATGTTCTCGGTCTAATAACGGGCATCTTCAAAATCCACAGTAAATGGGAGAAAATATAAAGAACCTTTACTATTGCCTTTTCTTCTGTCTGTACTGCCCAGGTAATTGAAGATGAGCAAAGATATCAGTGCATTCATAGGCAGCGTATATAAGCCTTTTATACACACCCTCAGAGATCAGAGGATTTCCCTGTTCCAGGCCAGTGGAGTTATCCTTGATATCTTTTGGTAAAAAAATGAACATACTCAGTTCTCCTTCTCCTTTTTTACCGTAGGGGAATTCGAGCACTTGAATCTCAGGTTCCTCTATGATGGCCAGATTGTAGTAGCCATTCTGAAACATCATCTGCACATTCTTGGTCTGATTCTGTAATATGAAGAACAGACACGAAGAGAAGCAGAAAGCACAGACATTCCCCTATCCAGAATCTGTGTACTGGAAGTCACACAGTCAAACTGGGTCTAGGATCTGTTTCTGGCCCAGGATGACATTCTCCACAGGTAGCCAGCCCCTGTTCTATCTGTCGGCTTTCTGGACCTGAACAGTGGCATGTTGTGTTCCTCCCTTTCAGCCCCTCTCACATCAAGTTCATTATAACTCTCCTTTTCATTCTACAGAGGACAATATCGACTTTTTTCCGACTTATGGGTTAGGATAGAATTTCCCTCAACCCCATCATGCATTTGTTTTGACATCTCAAATGAGGACATTTTGTTTTAAAGAACACCAGAGAAAAACATCCATTTGTTAAGGAGAAGAATTAAGTTAAAATCCCCTGGATATAGTTACGTTCCTCATTTTGGAACCCAACATTAGAAAAGCCAGAATAGCGCCATGCCAGAATCCTGTTTTATAGATTTGGATTGCTTCAGGCTCAAGAACAGAACATGAACGCAACTTCTTATCAGGTGTGTCGTGTGTTCAGCTCACGTGACCTTTTCCCCTTACCAGGCTTTTGTATCTAAATAGAAGTCCTAATTGGCCAGTTCCCTTATAAATAAATACGTCTGAGATATCCTCAAAGAGGTTTCAGTGGAAGATAACAATGTGGAGGGATGAATGTCAGAGCAACTCCTGAGTAACTTGTGGTAGAAACATCTCTATAGAGTTAGTTAAAAGGGTTGACAGGCAGCAAGGAGAAGCTCTCAACCTCTTTTAATAAAAATAAAGAGAGGGTTGTGTTTCCTTCACTTCAGCCATAGTCTATACAGTACCTTGTTTAACCTGAAAGGTCTTTCCTTGGTGTCGTCTTTATTAAATTCTGAAGTCCACTTTCCTTTAAAGTAGATAGCATTGACCAGCACCAGGACAGTAGCTGAACTTAGAATGCCCTCTGCGAACAACTCTTCGATGTTACCTTTAAAAATAATCAATTCAGCTGCATTAACATACTTTGTTCAGATATTCCACTAGACTTGATTTATAATAATTCAGAGTTCAGTGATGACAAGAATGATCTTGAAATGAAACTGATGCATCAACAGTAAACTATTGTAGAGCTGCAAGCCAGAAGACCTCAGAGGCCATGTCTATTTAGCTCTTTTCTGCCAAGCTTAAGACCACTGTCAAGAAGCAAACCTGCCCACTCTCCTGGGCAAGCCTAATCATTAGGCAGATCAGTAAGTTACAGTGGTCTTGGGTGCATGCCCCGGCACCACTCTGAGGCTCTCCTGGGGCAGAGTGGCTGGCCCGTAGAGGTCAGGAGTGAACGACTCAGTGCCACTCTCCTGAGAAAGAGACTTGTAACTTGGTAGCAGTTCTTGGTTCTGCTGGGAGGCAGGAGAGACATGTTCAAAGAAGTCTTGAACCTGTGTCCAATTTTCTAGCATTAACAAGTAAAGGACAATGTTGTGGAAAAATTGAAAAGCCTGTGAGGCTTAGCAAAGCAGAATAAACTTCATCTTCAGGTATTATATTACTCATTAATTCTCATATGTATGTATTCATCCAAGCACCCAATATTTCCTGGACTTACCACTGGTCTGTTCTTCCACCCAGGTGTTAATTTTTTTTCTGGTTTCTTTTAGAGCATTGCTAAAGTCAACAGTTTCCAGCTCAGCATGGTACAGTGTCTCTGTGCACTTCAAGTATTGCTGGAAAGTAGGAGAGACAAATGTGTGTAACAGGGCCTATAACTTCCTGTGTGCAAGACCCTTCCCTATTGCACCAGAGCAAGAATGGAATATGGGTAGAGAGTGAGACTGAAATCTGAGGCTGTGCCAGTGCAACCTCCCATATCCTGCACAGACTATTTTCAAGAAAATCTATTTTCAAACCCACTTTTCTAATCAATGTTCATTCTTTCTTTGTCTCCAGTTATATTAACAGTTATTTTACAGTTTCAAGATGCAACTCAGAATGACTCCTTGACAGGAAAATTTGGTAAAGTCCAAAACAGGAGCCTCTCTTTTTGCCCTAAACCCATTGTTACACATCTGTCATTAACTTTCAGAGGGAGCAGAGCACCCAATTGTGCCTTGTGTTTCTCACAATTTTGCCCTTAATGTCTTTTTAGGGACTTAAATTCAGGCTGCTGGGCTTGTTTATTGTTTTTTTTTTGCGAGGTGCGGGGAGGGGTTGAGCTTGTACTATAGAGAAAAAGGGGAAATGGAAATGATTTTTTAAAATGTTTTGTCCTCATAATTGAAGTGCATTAAACTCTCTTTTGTTCACGGTGTAGACTTTACATAAGCAATTCTGCAGCCTGCAGAGGACATTCAGGCCCCTGACACATGTTAAATTTAAGATGTGATTAACCAGTTAATCGTGTTTTAAATAGTAATCCAGCCACATGTTCAGGCAGTTACTGGCACGATAAGATTCCAGTCATGATTCCTGTGCTACGTGATTGTCAGTCCCAGCTCTCTGGACTGCACAGGTTCACTGGGCAATTGGCTCTTTACTTGCAGGTGCAGGGCAGGATCAGGATCATAATCCTGGACTCTCCCTGGACTGGCCAGCATAATGATGTGATTGCAATCTAATCCCCAATCCCAATATAGTGCAGTTGACCATGCACATGTGCCATTAAGTGAACATGTGCTAGTGAATATGTGCCAGGTAATATATACTGAAGGTATCCTTGACGGTGCTATATCTTTTATTGTAGTAGTTAGGCACAGTGTTAGGCACAGTTAGCTATTACTGAAGATGCATCTTCTTTGTATCCCCATTCAAGAGGCCCCTTTCTAGTTCCTTATAATTTTGTCATTGTTCTTATTTTGGGGGGTGATCTCGTTCTTTTTGTCAAGGTCCTTCTTTGCCAAGGGTTTTTGTTTCACCAAAAGTGGATTAGCTGCTTTTGAGCATTAAAGCAATGAAAGGAATATACCTTTGTGATAAGAAATAGCATTTCTGAAAATCGTTTGAGCAAGATTGTGGCATTACTGAAACCCACTATTAGCCAAGAGAGAAGTACTGGGTCAGACATGTGACCTTCTCAGTTCACTGAAGATAATGTGACAGTTGTCTGAATTAAAAGTGTTTGCAAAATGGGCTCTAACGCGTTCTGTTTCTAACAGACAACAGTTTCTTTTTATTGATGATCTTCCAATGGTCTCCTAGCTCTGCGTGTGAAACAGCAGTACATCCTGTGTGGAAGTTCCCACTAAGCGTACTCTATGTGGAATGCAAGGTAACCCTGACTGCAAGTTGCCCTGTGTGGAGTCCAACTGATTTCACAGGAATTAAGTAGAAACAAATGTGGAAGATCTACCTCATTCACTTCTTGCAGGAATGAGCTTGCAGAAAGAATATTCTTTAATCACTTCATGCAAGATTCCTCATAATGTGCACACTTGGGGCTAAAGTGACCCTGTTTTGGCATTTTTATGAGCAATTAATTTTACAATCTTAGAATTCCTTATAATTTTTTATTAGAAATTATGTATTAATATGGGTGTTTTCCAAACAAGGCCTCTGATTAAAGGTGAAGTGCATATAAGAACTGGGACACTGATCATGTCAGAAAATATAACAGTATGTCTTTATATATATATACACACACACACACACACACACACACACACACACGTGTACATATATAGATATGTATATATGTATGTATGTCTATATATATATGTGTGTGTATATACACATACAGATAGGTTTTTTAAAGCAAAAAACAGTTTTTATTTAATTCAATTTTTTAAATATTTGGTTTTGGTAAATATATCAATATAAAACAATCTCAAATAGAAGTTTTCATTTAAAAAAATTGTGAATCTTTGTAGTACTTTCTTTATGTCACTTTTATAGTTTTCACAAGCTGTTAATTATAGTAATGCCTATGATTCAATGTGAGAATGCAGTAGCTGCTAGTTGTCAAACTGACATATCAGTACTAGTAATGCAAATTATAAAGGATAAACGTGTCCCAAAATAATATATTATAAATAATAATACATGAAATTGAAATAAACATGAAATTTACAAATTCCAACATGTACTTTTCCAAACAAACTTTTTTAGTATTTTTTGCTGTGAGAACTTTACAAATAACTGCCTTCATTCTGAACTGGAATGAAAGCAAAATTAAAAACACTGATATTGCCTGCAAAAAAAAAGAGAAAGTCAGATGTTTAATGAGTTCTGCTAGCCGTTGTGAACAAGTACCTATCTATGCTGTTGCTTTTTTCTTTACTCCCTGTATGGAAAAAAACAAGAAACAAATGTGACTACTGTATAGGACATCTTTATGGAAAACACTCTCACCATGCCATCTTGGACACATTCCATTATGCTCCCGGGTAGACAGTAATTGTGCTAAATTCATTACTAGCATGGACACCATTGCAGCTTACCTCAAGGAAGTGAAAACCCTTTGCTCCGTACAGCCTGTTAGCAACGCTTAGAGAAAAATGGGTGCTGGGCTTGTTGATTGCTGATAAGAGTGCCTGGAACTGAGAATGAACTTCTCCAGTTTCTTCACACTTCAAATAACAAAATAATAATTTCTTTAGCAGGGTTCCCCTTTCAACCATGAAGCTGTATCTGTTGTAGAATTGTTACCTCCCCACCAAAATATCCTCATGACACCTCCAGGTCAAACATCATAGACTAGGCCCCTTATTTTAGCCCTCAACATGAGGGCCTTTAATTATCATACAAAGACATATTTTTCTTTGTTAAACTATTTTGCCTGGATTCTTCTCTTTCTGTGGTTCTCCCTCTTAGCAATCATAGGCATAGAAGAAGGGACATGAAACATTTCTACCTCCACTTTCCAAAAAAATGAGAAAAAAGGACTTTCCTCATTCACAGTGTCTTTCATTTTCAGGTTGCCATGGTCCAGCTCAACACTTGCAAGCATTGAAAGAGAGGGTTATTTATTAAAAAAAGAGGCCACTCATATAATAAAAATGGGCCTTATGTAGTGTAAATATATGGGATGAGAGTTTGGGAAGACAGGATGCTCAGATCTATGCCGTTCTCTGGGCAAGTGCTGATACAAAGGGAAAAGGACAAACCTGATGTACCTGCTGCCTTACCTCAGAGCTACCATGCTTTGTACTTCCTCCAGAAGAACTCGAAACTTCATCAAAATGAAGCACCTGAAACAAAAATGCTGGGTGATTGCAGCTATAACTGTCATCAAAACATAATTTTGAGGCTGGACTGGCGTGTCCCCTGGCACACTGTAAAACCCTTTAGACATGCCAGGTAGGGAAGCTCATGTACTTCATTTCATTGGCGATGCATTTGAATGGACAGCAGAGTTTCCTAAAGAGCTCTTGTTTGGGGCCAAGGCCTGACACCTTGGTTAGCCGGTAGGGAAGGGAAGGCTGCCCTGGAGGGAACCCATCAATAACAACTCAGCCAGTTCTGCCATGCAGCAAGCTTCCAGTCATGGAGGCAACCCATGCAGAGCCTAGCACCACTGCTAAAGATAGCGAGTTTACTGTGTAGACGTAGCCTGAAAGGCATAAGTCCCTTCCTGAGGGTCCCCTTGATTTGCTGGATTATTGTTTCCTACATGTGGGAAACATGTGTCAAAAGCTTCAAATGTAGGCTTATAAATCTGACCATTATTATTCAGATCCTGTGCGTTGTTAACAACATTTTTGGAGTCCCCTGTATTCTGACACTGCACTGACAGGCAGTGTTGACAGTAGCAGAGTGAGGAAAGCCTACCTTTTCCATCTGTTTGGCCGTGTTGCCTCTAGCACCCAGGAGGACCATGGCCATGGCCGAAGAGATGCTCAGAGGGGAGAAGAAGATGTTTTCATTTCTTTTTGATTTCTGGACCTCTTTGAAAAGGTCAAAGCAGAATTTAGCATTTGCTTCGCTGAGTGAGGCCATGGTGAAGATGGTGAAGCCTGGGACAAGAGAATTAAAGTGTGAGACTCATGATTGTCTCGAAGTTCGTGCCTTTTCCTTTTCAGACAGAAGGAGCCTTTTCCCACCTCTCACTGATGAAATGCTAACTGGCAGCTTTCTGTGACCTGAGGAAGAGCATGTGGTGCCTGAAAGTGTGTTGCACAACTCATCCAACTAACACGGTTGGTCCAATAGAAGATATCATGAAAAACTCTCATCTCTCATAAAGCTCTTCATTTTTTCATAAACTGCAAATTATATCCTCCCCGTGGCCAACCACCTGAATGTAGATATTTATCAATTCTCAGTAACAGTTTTCTGTGGTTCACTGTATGTTCAGATTGATCAATCACAGTCACTTTCTGACTTACCTTCCAAAGGTTGTATAATGTAATAGCCCTTGTTCAGTCCCTACTTACTTTTATTGCTTGGACTTCCCCAAGGCTTGTGGACTCCTTATGTTATACTAACTTTAACCTGAATAAAGTGATCTAAAGGTTTACATGTGTCCAGGAGTCTAAGCGTGTGGTATATTGACTCTATCCATTTTACATCCAAAGCTGAGAGCAATTGCCTTCCCTTTATGTCTTAGTGATGTACCAAATTCTCTGCAAATAATGACACCAATGGAATTAATATCAGTGAAGAATGTCATCTTCCTTTCCTTAATGAACAGAATCTCTTAAGGAATGCATGTATCTTAGTCCTCTCCTTGCAGATACTGTGCACATAACATCCTTACGGTGTGTTTATGGGTTGCCGTACGGTGACATTGCTACAGCACTGTGTTTTAGTACTTCCTTTTGGAAGTACTAAAGCACAATGCAGTAACCCCCCGTACTGTGCTGTGCACGCAACACAAGGTTAGATTTTGCCACTACGTTGCTGTTGTGGTGCGCTAAAATAGGAATGCACTGCTACAGCGACGTAGCTAGCGATTACGTGTCAACTCGTGTGATCGCTACATCAGCGCAGTATAGTGCATTGCTATGGCAATGTAGGGCAATGTGTAGACATGCCCTTAATGAAGAAGACAGGGCAGACTGGCACCTTATAGACTAATTCAACTTAATAAAGATTTTTTTTGCCTAACACATGTAAATAAGCTCTCTATAAATGGGGGCAGATTCTGACTTAGTGTGCACTCAGTGCCTACTGAAGTCACTGGAATGCCCATGTATTTATGGGAGGGGAGAAGGGGGATGAGGGAATGGGACGGGACTTTAATGAAACTAGTGCTCTTAAGTCACTTTACTGCTGTTGTAATGGAGCTTTTAAATTACCCCATAAAATCCTGGCCCACTGAAATGAAAATCGTCATTATTTGTGCTACATTCTATGTAAGAATACATTTTTAAAGAAACATCTCAGTATGCATGTCTAAATGATTAAAAGATATAGGAGTCCGTGCATCTCTAGTAGCATCTTCTCAGCCCTGATCAATATGAACACATTTTCTATCTTAATTTTCTTTAGGAAAACAGCTCTTAAATAGGATGTTCTTTTGCTAGGGCGACAACAAGCACCGCTACATGCTTTGTCCAGAGAAAGATGAAAGACTTCTTTCCTTCTTTTGCTCACTAACTGCTGTTTGTAAACTCTCTGGGAAAGCTCTGTGTCCTCTCTGTAAAGCCCATGTTTTGTACCCCTCGAATATAGGCAGCACTAATAACTCGCTTCATACGAAGAAGCCAAGTCATTCTGTTCCTCGTATCCACCCCTCCTGGTTCTCAGTGTATTTGCAACCAGTGATCTTTTCAAACCAATTTGAAGCTAATGTAGAGTGACTTTAGGTGCGGGGGGCATTTCTACACATGCAATTAATTCAAAGCAATACATTCTGGCACAGTTCATGTCAGATATTGCTCCTGGGTGCTGCGTTTGAATGTGTGCCCAGGATCACAGCACGTTGAGCCAGGTCAGAGCAGCTTTGGCTGGAAGGGGGTCAGCCTGCCAGCCTGGGGCTGCTCCAACCCGGTTCAACGTACTGCAGAGGGGCTGACTAGGGCACAAGGGTGCTCCGGTATGGGGTTAGCAGGCATGCACAGCCTGCACCGGAGCGCCCTGATGCCCCAGCCAGACACATCAGTGTCTACACATGCGTCGCTGTGCACTAAAAAACTCTTGATGCAGGCTAGTATTTACGTGTTCATAAGTACTATCCTACAGTGAAGTTCATTAGTTTACTTCAAACTAATAGGGCCGAAGATGTAGGCACTGAGAGACATTTACTGTGGGGCTAATCAGTCAGCTTCACAGTAAATGTCTGTATCAGCAGTAAACTTCTACTAATCATATTGACTCAGCAATTCTGTCCATCAGTTATACACCAGTGGAGCCAATGCTTTTCCCATTCCCTGGTGTTTGCAATTCCCATCCTTCCAGGAGAACACTCAGAAGGCAAGTAGCTTCGCTTACACCTGTGCACATGGAGGAAAATCCTGGTGTCCCCTTGAGAGGCAGGAAGGTAAGTCCTCATTCAATTAATCTTCTGCATGATATCAAAGAGCTTTTTTATATTGAATACAAGAGCACTTCCAGTGCAGATACTTAGATAAAAACTTATTCCTGCCAGTATGCTCACAATTCTGTTTTCCACAAAGATACTTGTAATGAAAATTTGCCCAGCCAGATGCCTTGACATGCATGGAGCTGGGAACACTAGCAGAAAAGCTGCTGGTTTTATTCACAAGAATATTCAGGAATGTTTTCTGCTGTATACCTGCACTGTACTTGCAAATGGTTTTGGATTTTCTTCTATCTGACCCTTAAAATACTGTCTCCAGAACTGGCAAATGAGAAAACTACTGATCCCAATCTCCGAATCAGCGTCGGAACTCCGAAACAGATGCAGCCAAATCAAAATGGAAGAGTGATCCAAAACATCAAAACGAATCACTGTCCCTCCAAAATGGCCAAATCTGAAATGGAAACTAAACATAGCCATTTTGCACAGCCCTGTTTCACAGGTAGAGATACTGGGCCTGACCCAGAGGACAAAAATCAAGGGTACAACACAGTTGCAGGAAAGCACGACTGTGTCAGGTTGGATCCCCTAAACTACTAAGGTGTTGTACAGTCTAATCAATGAGACTTACCCTCCCTCCTTTAGATATGAGTAGACAATGATGAGACTTGTAGACTCCTCTAAACTTAATCAGTGTGTCTTTTTGGCTGGGAGATGATGGACTGGTTTTGTCCCACTTCTTGAATTATTGCATCTTTCAGGCATCCATATAAATAACCATCTTCTCCTCACATATGTTAACAGCTCCTGCCCATACTGTGTCCTGATGCAAATTGGTTTAAGCTCTATTGACTTTCTTGGACCTATGCTGATTCACAATAACTGAGAATCTAGCTTTAGGCCTTGGCTAAAGGGTCAGTGCCCATTAACTTTAGCTCACATAACTTTTGCTCATAGAGTCATCCTTGAGAGTTTGGTTTGCCTACCTCTTTTAAATCCAGATGTTCTGAGTTTTGCATGCTGTGAAATCAGAAATGGGCATAAAACTGATAAAGCACTCACAAGATGCCTACATGTCATTGCAAAGCAACATGTTTAGGGAAATTGATTTCAGTAGCTGAGCAAGAAAATAGATGATGTCTGTTTGTGGTTCCAATGCATGTAAGCTTCTTAGCTCTTGAACTTGAAGAGGAGGAAGAGGTGCAGAATGTTCTAGTTTATTCTTTACCTTGGATAAACTGAACTTATGGAGAACTGGCTTGTGCGTGCTCCACATGAGGATGCTGGTAGGTATTACATTTCTTGTTGCGGTACATGTGGTTTGAACGACAAAATGTGAATGGCCACATGCTTGCACTGTGTTGCACTATAAAAGTGGTGCATCTGTAACAAAAGAAGATAACTCCAATACAAAGAAGTTGTTGAAATAAGTTGTTGTTTGAAATGACAAGTTCCTTGTAGCACAGAATTATTCTGTGACACATTTAAGATTTGCCCCAGTCTATCCAACCCTTAATATCCCACAGTGCTTTGCTCTCCCTCTCCTACCAACAAGGGGGAGAAGGGCCGACTGACTTTCTGACAACCTGTCCATCGGGGTGCTGTCAGGGAGCCCTGGCAAAGAACACCCTAGTTGATACCTATTTTCCTAAAGAACATTAAGATAGAAAATTGGTTCATTGTTGACCGCCTTATGATCAGATGTAGAAATCCTGTAGCTCAGAGGCCCCTCTGTGGTGCAAAGAGCCATAGTATAGATCTGCCACAACATCACAAGCCTGTTTGTTTTTATAAACCTAAAACACTTTTCTGCTGTGATTATCATAAACCCTGGTTGAATTGAGTCCATGGAGATTCTTTTCATAAGACATCTATATACGTATATAGGTGTAGCCCGGGTACACCCTTGGGCTGTGCCCTGTCCTCAGTTGGATGAGATGGGGTGGTCAGGCAAGAGTGCTGTGAGCGGGGTGTGTCATTGGAGGATAATTCCCTCTTTCCTCTACAGAGCCAGGCCAATACAAATACTTAACTATATAGAGATTTATTATTGTTTACTAGGGCTGTGTGACATTTCTCTGACTGTTTCATTTCGACACTGTTTCAACTCATTTCGAGCTCAAAACAGCAAAATCGAAATGAAACGAAGGGCTTCGAAACAGCCTTGAAACGAAACAAGGGCAGTCAAAATGTTATGAAAGTTTCGAAACGTTTTGAGTTTCGAAGCAGCCAGCCAGGTGGTGGGAGACAGGGGAGAACCAGGGCTGCACAGCCCTGGCTTTCCCCACCTCCTGCAGCCAGGCTGCGCTCCAGTCGGCTCTGCCAGCCCCATGGAGCTCAGCCCAGTGACAGAAGGCGGGCAGAGCCGCTGCACTCCGCCTCCCGCCACCAGGCTGAGCTCCACAGGGCTTCGGGAAGCCGATCGCAGTGCTGGGGAGGGGAACTCACCCGGGCTGAGTTCCTCAGCCTGATCTCAGCCCGATCAAAAGGTCGAAACAGCATCGGAACAGGAAAACCATTTCAACAAAATGGAATAGAACAGTGCTTTCAAAATGAAACAACACTCAAAATGAAACACTGTTCCGTCAAAATGGATGTCGAAGAGGAACGCTGCGCAGTCTGCCTCTGTCCCGTGCACAGATCAGGGGGTACGTGCCTTGCCTCCCCAGGGTGCACACAGTGGTGGGACCCAAACCCCTGTACAAGCCGGCCAGGCTCCAAGTGTCTCGTGACCCACCCTGGCCCTGAAGCCCCATTTACCGCAGCCCCTGCCCCACTCCCTCCGTCACTGCGGGGGCCTCAATCTGTCCCCCCATGCCCCTTCCCCACGGCAGACTTACTTGATGTAGTGGGCAGTGCTTTACATGCCCCCAGGCTGCTGCAGGCTGCAGCCCAGTGTCTGAGTCTATGCATCCCCTTCCCCACCTGCTGCAGCCACCCAGAGCCTGTGCCCGGGCTGCCCTGCAGCCCTACCCACTGCCCCACATTTGTGGGGACAAAGTCCCGTTAGCCCCAGCCTTCTGCCGCCTACGGTTGTCGAGTGACAGGAGCATGTATCAAATGTGAACGTAGGCGATTGGTCACTGTACGATTGACACTGATTGACAATAACTTTACCTCAGATGATTGGTTGGTTAGAGTGGTCTGATAGTGGTCCTTCAATACCTGCATTTTGGTGCCTCAGAGTGGTTTGACTGTGCTCATGGCATGTGCGTATGGGGTGCTTGAGGAGTTGGTATTCTTGTGAGTCTCTCTGGTACTGAGTGGTGTGTGATCATGTGGTGTGGATTGCTTGGAGTGATTGGTGTTTGCTTTGTGTAGCCAGTGTGTCTTGGTGTGATGTGTGCTGGTGCGATTGGGACTATGGCGAGTAGAGAGTGCGCTGCCCTCGTGAAAAGGGAGGAGCTGCTTCACAAGAAAATCCAGTCTTTTGATTCTTGGTGACTTGTATTTTGACTTTCCAGATTGCTGACTCTTGGACCCATTCATTGGATTTTGCTCTTGGTTTGCCTCTGTTCATCTGTTCACCTGTTAAAATCGTGTGCAGCTGTTGTTTTGACTGTTCATCTGCATCAGCTGTATGTGCTAACGTATTTAATGTATTTGCTGTTATTTTTTTATCTTGTTATTCTTATCCTTTACCCTCTTCCTTTTATTCTTTTATTTCCTGTCCAATAAATTCCCCTTGTTCTATACTTGAATTCCTGCTTCCCCTTGTGTATATTCCAACAACTACCAGAATCCAGGCTGGGCAGCCACCCAAGGATCGGAGGGAGGTGGCGGGGATGGAGGGGAAACGTTGCCACCTCTGGCCAGCCTGCTTATTAACTAATATCCTTTCAGCCACCAAAAATAAATGTATCTGTAGACCTAGAGACCAGGACAAGTTTCCATAAATTCATCCTGCTACAACCACAGTTAATGCCAGGCCAGACTGCTAAAAACTAATTTTTATTAACTGCCAAGCTTTAGCCGCCACAAATGTTATCTCATGAAAAATGTGGTTCTGGGTCAAGTGCTTTGAAATAGTTTTATAATTTTTCAAAACTAGATGTTCAGTTTTTTTCAGTAAGTGTGACCCAAAATGGAAACCATTCAACATTGACAAATATGATACTGAGCATGTTCACAGTAACTCCGTCTAAGGCACAGGTCAGTGTGGGACATGACATGGGTCTCTGCAAGGTGATGTAGGGCATTAAGGGATGAGGGGAATCCTCAGGCAAGGGGAACACATACCCATTGTCCCACATCGGGGATGATGTGGGAGAACAGGTGATGTGCGTTTCGTTCAATAAGATGGATCTGCTTACGTTTGGCAACTCCTGTTTCTACCCTCAGACTCTAGGTTCCTTCCACCCCTGTGCTCTGGGACGAGGGGTTCAAACGAGTTTGCAGGGTAAGAGGAATGAGCCATAGCAGAGAGTGACTGATGCTGCAACATATTTAGGATCTGGTCTCAGAGACACTTGGAAACGTGATTCATGCACTGATCAGAAGAATCATGTTATTCATGTATGTAATTGTTTGAAGAATGAGGCATTATTGGAGAAAAATATGTTGTTCCTAAGGTGAAACATTTATTTATAGTTCACATTATTGATCACAGCCTGCAGCTTGTGCCAGTAGCCTTTTTATTTCTATAGACATTGACACTGTTCAATGTAGAAGGGCCACTGAGGCCTTAACAAGAGCAATTGCTGGCTGCACACAGGCTATATCTACAGAAGGAAAAACACTGAATTGCAGGAAAAGAAATGCCCTCAAACCCTGGTGACAGGGTAGTGGTTTCTCATTGCTGAACAAATATACAAGCAAAGAAGAAATGACTTGTTGATACTTGCTTTTTTTTTTAACCAGTTCACAGTGTTGCCTCTGATACCAGAAAAGGACCATAGCCAAGGGCCACTGAAATACTTGGGGGTAAGTAGAAAACGTCTTCAGCTTGAAATTCTCCATCCAGCTGTCTGAAAGTACTGAGGCAAAATTTGGTATTCCTTCACAGACAGAGGACATCCTGAAATCCAACAGGCCTGTGACAAAATAAACCAAGACATACAAATTCGGCAGTCTCTTTTCGTAGGTTTTAGTGGCTTTCCTCCTAGTCATACACAAATGAGTAGCCTCACGGTTGGTAACCGCCTAAGTGAGAGAGGTTGGGAAGTTGAAATTTTAACCTGTAAGACTTGAGAAGAATAGGATATTGGCTCTTAAAAAATCATTCTTGCAGAAAAAGCAGTTTCCTCTCCAGTTCTTCACTCAGCCCTGCAGGGAATAAACTGTTGAGTAAGGCAGATTCTCGGAGCAGTCAAGCACAATGTTGTACCTATGACTTTCAAGGAAATTATTCCTACTCATGACTGCATGGGTGCGTCTACATGTCACCCTACACTGATGTAGCAAATTGCTATATTGCTGTGCAGCACACTACGTTGACATAGCAATCACGTGGGTCTGCACATGATCACCAGCTACATTGCCATAGCGGCACACTCCCCCAGTATAGCGCACTGCTACAGAGATGTAGCAGGCAAAATCTAGCTGTGCCTGCATGCACGGTGCATTAAGTGCCCATACTGTGCCGTGCTTTAGTACTTCCAAAAGGAAGCAGACTTCCCAACCCCTCTCACTTAGACTGCTTCAAAAGGAAGTACTAAGGCATAGTGCCGTAGCAACATTGTCATACGGCAACGTGTAGACGTGCTTTATGGGTGCATCCAGATGAGTGCACCTGGAGCCTCAGTGCGGCTGCCAGCCAGGCTCTGCCCAGCAGGATTGCTGCTGCTGCAGCCCGAGGAGGCCCCCAGAACCCCAGGTGAGGCTGCTGGAGCCAGCCCAGTGCTGGCCTCAGCCTCCCCTACCACCCCCAGAGTAACTTGCTGTGCACCAAAGGTCACATGGCACGGGCATTCCCCAAGGACAAGTAGCTATGGCACAAGGTGCACCACTGCTGCTTGTCCCCAGGGAACCAAATGTCCACGCTCATCTGGACATGGCCTATGAGTGCAAAGTCAGTCTGAAACAGACCCTCTACCCCATTACTGAGAAGTGGGAGCACACTTCAAGGCCTGCTGGTTAGAGGGCTTGCATAGAAACCCCACAAGTCCCAGTAGCGCAGGATCTCCCTGGGGCTGTACCGCCAAGCCAAATCATAAATCGCCTGTGGCAGCTTTCAGAGGCAAGTGACCAGCAGGGGACAGGGCCAGGAAGCCATATAAATACAGACCCTGAGTTAAGTATGGCAGTCTGGCCCTGCAATCTGCAGTGGAAGGAGCTGCTGGCTAGGAAAGCTGCAAGGCAGGCAGGCAGGCTCCAGGGCTGTAGGGGCAGCAAACTAAATCTCCTCCAAGGAGTTTTAGTTTGCTGTGCCCCAAGTCATGTAAGACACATTATGCTGCCGAATTTCCTATAGCAGCTGGAATTAACGTGCAACACGCCGCCGAGGTGTGCAAACACTGACACCATTAAAACGGTGCAAAAGCATTTAGCCCACTTTAGTGTCATGCAAACAAACCTCTCGTTTCATCTACACATGGCCTTAGAGCCTACAGGAGAACGTAACTCAGAGCTGGGGGTTATGGTGGGACACAGGGAGGGCTACCCTGGGTGTTTGCTTACCGACTCTGATGGGCCTGGAAGGTTTTATTTTTTAAAGTGGCAGCATGCTGTTTTCTGTGAACTGATGTTTGTTTTCCCAGAAGGGAAGGTTTGTGTTAAGCGGTTGCTTGCTGCATCTTCAGTTATACTGGTGGTTGTGGAAAGGCCTGTGGGGAGTAGTTTTCTTGGAGGTCCCATTAGTGCCCTAGGGGTACATGATCACCTAGAGCCCTGCTGGGGTCAGGCTCAAGGCAGAGCAAGCAAGCAGAGCCCAGAGCCAGGCATCATTTGGGGCCAGGGAGCCCAGAGCTAGGCAGCTTTTGGGGCTGGAGAGCCCCGAGCCCAGAGCTGAGCAGACACAAGGCCCAAGGAAGGCTGAGACAAGGCTGGGACCCAGAAGCCAAGTCTGGCGCAGTAGACCTATGCCACAGGAACCAGTCAATAGAAAAAGGGGACTGAGGTCAGGAAGACCGTGCCCCCACAAATATATATAGGTACCGTAAGACACACAATTAGCCCATGAGCCACTGAATGAGACCCGGCTTGAAGAGCCCTCGGGCAGCCCACTTCCTTCAAAGGACTAGAGCATCAAGGCATGGTGGGAAAGCAAAGGGATGGCTTCCCCAGAAGGCTAGGGCTGAGCAACCACCAAGGGGTGTCGCGGTCACCCCCACTTCCTTACACACCCCCACACCAATCTTGCTGCAGTACCCAGTGCTAACCATTTTCTGTGTAAGCTTCTCTCAGACATAAAATTCTTCCCCATTGTTAACCCCAATTGCATTTCAGACTGGCTTTACTAAAGGAGTTTTCCTGCCACTTATTTTTGCACAAAGATGCAGTATTTTTCTATGCACAAATACACACTGACTAGGTTACAGAACTGCAGAGAAGGACCTTGAGGTTACAGTGTATCATAAGTTACATGTGAGCCAACAGTGTGCTCTTGTTGCAAAAAACCCCAACAGCATCCTGGGTTGCATTAACAGGAATGTTTCTTGCAGATCAAAGGAAGTGATTCTTCTGCTGTATTCAGCGCTGGTGAGGCCTCACCTGGAATACCATGTCCAGTTTTGGGCCCCGTGCTTCAAGAAAGATGTGGACAGATTGGAAAGAGTCCAGCAGAGAACAACAAAAATGATCAGGGACCTGAGAAACAAGACTTAAGGTGGAAAGAACTAGAGTTATTTAGTCTGGCTAAGAAGACGGAGGGGGGATTTGATAACAGACTTGAAATATCTGAAGGACAGTTATAGAAAGGATGGATGGAGGTAAACAGTTGTCTGTGGCTGCAGGGAACAGGACAAGGGGCAGTGGCCTCAAGATGCAGCAGAGGAAATTTAGGCTGGACATTTGGAGGCATTCTCTGACTATGAAGGTGGTCAAGCAGTGGAACAGGTTACTCAGGGAAGCTGTGGAATCTCCATCCCTGGACATTTTCAAGAGCAGGTTAGAAAAACTCTTGGCTAGGATGGCTTACTCAGGGATGATCCTGCCTTGAGCTGGGGGAGGGGGACTAAATGACCTTGGGAGTTCTTTTCCAGCCTTACTTTCCTATGGCCCGATGATCCTATAAAGATCTATATAAAACACATAGCAAGTTCAATGAGCAATTCATATGATTCAAACTTCTTTTTCATATTTCCCCTGAAAATACTCTGTGTGTGTTCAGTGCAGCTACATCATTTCCACTGAGATGGTATCTTTCTTTAGTAAACTTTCTTTCCAGTGCACGTAGATCATCTAGTGGTGTGTATTTTCATATTTAATCCATTGTCTTGTAAAATGACTTTATACACGATCCGGAGTGAATCCAGAGGAGGTGCAGTGGCAAAGATTCTCCACCCCGGTTTTCGGACCTCGATGTAGGAGCAGCGGTGAGGACTTTTCTTTATGTCCC
Source organism: Alligator mississippiensis (assembly GCF_030867095.1). Lineage (NCBI taxonomy): Eukaryota > Metazoa > Chordata > Crocodylia > Alligatoridae > Alligator > Alligator mississippiensis. The sequence continues at coordinate 466,006,293 of NC_081824.1, read as the reverse complement.
CAAATGCCTGCCTCCACTCTTGGTACCTGCTCCCTTCCCTCTGTCCTTGGCAGCACATTCCATTCTCTCCTATTCACCCCTTGCCCTGCCTGTCTGCCACTGTCCCCAGCTGCTGGCAGTGTGGGGCTCCAAAGCTGCTTCTGCTTTGCTCTAGCTGGAAACAGCAGCAGCAGTAAGCAGGTTCCTCCTCTCTGCTCCGTCGCCCCAGGTGTTCTCTGCCAGCCTGGGAACAAGTTGAAATGAGGGAACCTGCCCACTGTCCCTGCTGTGCCTGACTGCAGTGGCTCTGAAGTCCCTTGTGACAATGAAATGAATTGGGAGAGTTGTAGTTTGGAGGGTTGTGGGCTGGAAGCTCTAGGGCTGCTACAGGGGACAGCAGCAGGAGCAGCAGGTGGCTTCTCCCATCCCGCATTTGCTCCCAGGCTGGCAGAGAACACTTGCGGGCACTGGGCAGAGAGGAGGAGCTTGCCCACTGCCTCCAGTGCTGTTGCTATTCCCAGCTAGAGTGGGGCAGAAGTGGCTCTGAAGCATCCCCGCTCCCCTCCAAATCAGCTGGTGACAGTGGCACCAGCAGGCAGGGAAGGGCATGAATGGGAGGGAGGGGATGCTCTGCTGAGGACTGAGGGGAAGGGAGGGGGTGCTGAGAGCAGGAAGGAAAGGAGGGGACAGGATTCTTACCTGATTTAGGGGCTTAACATAAAAGTCCCCGCTGCTGCTTCTGCAGCATGATCTGCCTGCTGGGAGGCTGGGGAGAAAGTGGGATAAGAAACCTTGAGAGGCATGCAGGCACTCCTGCCATATCCATTGCTACTACCACACTCCCTTAACAAAATGCTGGATCCACCCATGTACAATATTCCCTTTCATTTTCTTGCTTAAGAATTTCTTTCCAGTTTTAGACACTTTCTAAAAAGAGACCAGTTTACTGAAATGTGTGATTGGGACAATGTATGGTCTTGCTCATGAAAAGCATGACTCGCTCAGTGTTTCTTTTCCTAATCATCAAAATAGGCCAAACTTTGACATTTAGCAAGAACTCGTGCATGTATATAATACTGTGGTGATTCATACAGCTTTCATATAAAACTTTGGAACTGACATTTTGCTATTTACATTTATTAAGGGGTAAAAAAAATCTGTTGTAATTTAGCCCTTCTGAAAATCAACAATTGCACTGAGTCTCCCCTACCTAAATCCCTAGTGCTAATGCAGTGCCCAGTGCTGACCATTTTCTGTGTCAACCTTTAAAAGCATGATCTCCAGTACCATTTCAGTTAAATTTAGGATGGAACAAAATGCTCTCGTGGTCTCCAAAAATGACTGGCTAGGTGCAAGAAGGTCATCCCATGTCATAAAGAACTTGTCCCATCCAGTGACATTGTCTTGTGTCCAGAATTATTTGATGCATAGTTGCTTAAAGGATATTAGTATAAATGAATTAGAAAATAACCCATAGGACCACATTTGTTGATCATAAAATATAAGTAGCATTCTTATACGCACAAGCACACTATGAAACTGTAGCTTAAAATTCTGCCAGGTCATTGGAAGTTTTCAAGAGCAGGGCTTTGGGCTAAATGTTTGCTAAAAGTCCCATCCAGCCCAAGTTTCCTGCACTTCCTTGTCTCTAGAACATATCAGGCTATATCTTTACCATGGAGATCTAGCAAGTCTTGGCTTTAGGGTCTGCTGTTGTCTTAACATTATGTATTTCTTTGTTTCCATTGCCTTTGCATCTTCTTGGTCTTTCTTGCCCCATTTCCTTGGCAGAGTTGGCACAATAATTAGGCAATTCCAACAGTCGCTCGCTAATGTTATCTTTTCCTCCAAATGAGAAACATAGCTGCTTCCCCAGCCTCTGGTTTTCATCCCTCCTGCTCTCATTTTTATGTGGTGATATAACTTTAAGCTCCTTTAAGCGTTGCATGCATTTGTATAAATGGTGAAATGGGAGTCAGTACACAGAACATGGTGGTGACGCACTTTTGAACTAAACACTTGTGATGTGTTTTAGTTCAAAAGCAGACCGCCGCTATTTTCTACACACCAATGCACACTTCACTGTTTATACAAATGCACGTGCTGCAGCGCTGGGCACATTTCAAAGAGCCCCAAGCTCTGGCGTCTGCATATGTAAAAATGCTAGTAGAGACAGATACCCCATATATATTATAAGAGATATTTCAGTCATTGTAGAGATACATATCAGCTTACCTATAACTGTGCAAGCTGCTAACGTTACCAGGGCACCCCCTTGCACAGCTTAAGCCAGGAATTTATTGGTTAAATTGGCTGGCCTTCAGTTTCTGTGTCACCCATCCAAGTCTTGGATCATGAAAGAAGACAGCAGGGAATCCTGAGTGATCCTCTTCAGTCATTTAGTGTGCATCTACATGAGATGTCTTACTGTGCAGCAGCCTAACTGGCTGCAAAGTAAAGCGTCACTGTCTACATGAGTGGCAATTAGGGCACAGTAGACTAATTTACTGTGCTGCTGCATAGTCCTGTCAGATACAAGTGGTATCCAGCAGCACAGTAAATTAATGTGCTTAAACACATGTGTAGATGGTGATGTTGTAATTAGTTTACTCCGACTTGAGCTGGAGTATTTTCAGTCACATTTAGTCACACATGTACACACGCCCTTAAAGTCAGAACATGACACTCTAAGGCAGCTTGTCGTAGTGATCTTTCTCTTTCTGTCCCTCTCCTCCCCTCCTCTCCCCCTTTCCCTGACCATGCGGTATAGAGTTATTAGCTGCAAAATAACATTTCAACCTCAACTTCCACACTTTGGAAAAAGAGGTTAGTTTGTTTTTTCCAGGAGAAAACATTTAAGCATCTCGATGCTTCATTTTCCATCCCCGTGGGCTCAAGTCGCAAGGTTGCAACACAAAAAAATGTTTCTTCTTAGAAATGATTGTGTCACTGGTCACAGTTAGCATTCCTCTTCAGCTTGTTATGAAGGCAGGCTCCAGCTATGAAGTGTGGAAAGAGGTTTGATTCTCACACAAACATCACTACAGTTAGTGAAGGACTTCTGAGCTAGGTACCAACATTCAAAAGGCCAAGGCAGCATTGATCTAAATTACACGGTTTTCTGTAAGCGGCATAGTTTATGTTGGTAGCAAACAGAACACAGAATTCCCCCTTAGGGTGCGGGGGGAGTGGAGCGGAACGGGCCAAACTTTTGCAGATTTTTGGAGCACACGTCTGCCAGGATGGCACATGCTCAGTTCTCACACACCAACTGAACCTGCTCCAGTTTAGGGCTGCAGAGCTGACCAGACTGAGCAGGACTTTTCTTTTGCTGTGGGATAAGAGCATGCACCCAGGTAATGACCGTGAGGCAGCTGGCATGCACCAAGTCCCTGCCCCCTTTGATGTTGTGCCCATCCCCAGAGTTTTGTTAAGTGAGGTCCGTGAACAGGATAGAATACAGCAGGCATTTCTGCAGCCCTTCAAGTAGCCTTGGAAGTCTTAAGTCTTCAATGCTTTCCTCTCTCTCCTTTTTTATTGTCAAACAGGGCTGTCCACGTGGAGGCCTGGAGGCCACATCTGGCCCCTGAGGGGTTACCCTGAGGTCCCAGTCTCTCTACTGTTTCCAGCTGCTGCCAGCAGTCTCCGTCTGCCTGCTCTGGCTTCTGCTTTCTGCCCCCACCCCTTAGGATGGGGTAGCGGGGGAGTGGCCCACAGGAGCCCACAGCCGGGCAGCCAAGGACCCCATGCAGCACAGTACAGGCCTGTCTGTACAGTACAGTGAGAGGGGCTCATGTGGCATGGTGCGACATACAGAGCATGGGGTTGCTAGCACAGAGCAGTGAGGGGGAGAGGGTGGCTGTTGTGCAGCATGTCATATCACAGCATGTCCTACATGGCGCGCATCCTGCTGAGTGTACAGTCCGTGCGATGTATGGCCAGGGGGCCTGTGGCCCCCAGCCACCCTGAACTTGAACAGTACTGTTGCAAATAAATGATTTTTTTTCAATCTCATTCATGCCTATTCGGGTTCCATTCCATCCATGCTACCTGCATATTTTACTGCCATCACTGTCTGAGTTTCCTATTGTCTGATGGCCTTGCCATTGAGTTGTAGACATATCTGGGGTGGAACAGCCGCAGTCCCCCTGTGAGAGGCAGCTACAGGCTTGCATGAGACGTTAAGTGAGGGAGGAGGAGAGTCCCCTGGGTGTGAGGCAGGGGGGTGAGTAGGATGGCACAGCCATGGCCCCCCTGTGTAAGAGCAGGGCATGGGCTCAGGGGGGACAGTAAGGGAGAGAGGGGGTATCCTCTGATTTTGAGGCAGGGACATGGAAGTAGGTAGGAGTGGGAGGGAATATGGGCAGAAAAAGGTTTCTCTCTTATGGAGGCAGTGAATGGGGGTCGAAAAGTGAGGCTGGGTTGGGCTAAGAGGGAATACCCTTAGGCAGGGGGGTTGGGTTAGGTGGATGGTTTTGAATTTTGAGGTATTTGGGGGAGAGTTTGTTTCATTACACTAGCTTATCTAATATTTTGTTTTGTTTTTATAAGTGACTTTTTTTTTTAATTGTAGGCCACCCTGAGCCTCTTTTGGGAAGGGCAGCATAACAAATAAAGGAAATAAAAAATAAATACAAGAAAAAAGCACAGGGAGGACTGGGGCTCTGACTGCCTGAAAACGTTCAGAAGTGGAATCATAAATGTGGCTATGGCGATGATGACAAATATTGCAAGGTGGCTCAGATGTACAGGGATATAAAAGAGAGTTTGCTATTGCTAAATCCCAATGGGACCATAGCAATCTGTCCCTTTCTATGATCCCATTGCTAAGCCCCCTGCAACACAGATAACCAATGTGCTTGTTGGTCATAATGTGGTGAATCAAGCCCCTATTTTTTTTCCTTTTTTTGTTTTAAGGCTTCTTTTCAGGTGTTATGGCCTTTTCTCTATGGCAGCACAACTGAAAGGATGATCCTGAGAGTAACCTATGGGATGAAAATTAAGTAATTTCCATTTCTACCAGACTTCCTCTACAACCACGGGCAACTCATTTCATCTTTCTGTCTCATTGCCCCGTTGGTGAAATGAGGATAGTAACTTCTGGGCTCATCTACATGTGCCACTAGCGTGCAGCAATAAATGGCGGAGCTTATTGCTCCACAGCTTATTGCTCCTGGAAAGCTCCTGGGCGTGCAGTTTACATGTGTGCCCAGACTGCAGCACATTGAGCTGGGTCCGAGTAGTCCCAGCTAGGAGGGGGCCCTCAGGGTCAGCTTGCCTGGGTGGGGCCCCTTCAGGTTACTGAGATACAAAATAATAATAATGATCTCCCTATGTGACAAAATTCAGGTGTCACATGAATAATACATCACATTACATCACTCATCCAGTTTGGAGTTTGGCAGACTCAAATGCTATAGGTTTATGTCCAAATCACAAAAATCTTCACGTGCAGCAATTGGTTTAATATAATGCAAAATAGCACAAAGACAGATCAAGTGAGCACAACAAGGTAAAGCACAGCAAGATTCATCAAATGGGAAATGTTTCCTGCTTCGAATACAAAGGCTGCTGCAGGAAGCAGAGAACTGATAGGGCCAGACACGACTCAATGCCAAGCTGGGATTTGGCAGGGCTGAAGAATGTGCTGTGAAGGGCTCTAAATCACCTTTCTGCTCCATGATATTAGGCTGGTCAGGTGTCAAAAGAGCCCAAAAGAAGCACTCGAAGGACTGCTCCAAAGTCAACTTACTTCAGCGACCATGTGGAGGTAGGAGGGAGCAAGTAGCTGAAAGCCAGATACCTGGCAGTCTTCAGCCAGTCTCTTCAGACAGCTGAGTTGGAATTAACATTCTGGCCCATGATGTTGACGATCTGGCTCAAGGAAGCCACTTATTTGCTTTGTTTTGTCCATTTGCTCAAATACGGATATGTATCTCTGAAGGTACAGTGGCTGCCACTGGGTGCTATACGGGTTGATTAGACGTGTAATACCAGAGTTGGGCAGATCCTGAGGGAATGCAATGGTGCTGCTGCACCCCTCCCCATTTTGGACTGGAGTGCAAGGTGGGAGCCTCTGAAAACTTCATTAAGACCCTAAAGCAAGTGAACCCCCTCTCCTCCCCCCGGTGTTCACAGGCATATCCCCTCTCCTTCCCTCCCCGCCCCGCCCCGCCCATTGCTCCTTTCTTTTCTGTCTTGGGGACAGGGGGAGCTTCAGAGTCACTTTTGCCCAGCCCAGCCCAGCCCAGCCCAGCTGGGCTCAAATGGGGATGGTGACAGGGGCAACAGTGCAGCGGGAAAGGGAGCTACCTCTGCCCATTCCTGCTCTTACTGTCCAATCCCCAACCCAGCTGAGTCCAGTCCCTGGTGCAGCCTGACTGGGGCAGACACAGGGTCCTCCTTCTCCTAGGGCAGCAGGGAAAGCAGCAGCAGCAGGTAGGAGAGGGAGGACGTAGGGCTGTGCGAAACTTCGGGGGCCGAATCTCCAAATCCAAATCGAATCAGAGGACCCTTTAATCTCTCTGAATCGATTCGGAAAGATTGTGATTCAGACATAGACACAACTTTAAATGTTTTTTCTACATACCTCTAGGTAGCAGGTGGCTCATGAATGCGGCAAAGCTGGGGCACATGGAGCGTCCCACAGGAGTGTGAGGGGGTTCCCCAGCAAGCTTGGCAGCACACTGGGAAGTGGACCAGAAGCACTTCTGGGTCTGCCGGGGAGTGCGCTGGGGGGTGCTCGGCTCGGCAACTGGTGCCTCCTAGATCTGAGGGGGCACCTGGGGTCCCCCTGTGGCTGATTGCTGAGCCAGGGGGGTGCGGGTGTGCCCCCCTGCATGCCCCCTGGCAGACCCGGAAATGGACCAGAAGTACTCTGCCAAGCACGTGGAAGGCCCCCACGCTCCTGTGGGACACTTCATCCACCCCAGCATTGCAGTGTTCACAAGCTGCGCATAGTACCCTGAGGTACGTAGAAAAACACATTTAAAGCTGTGTGTATGTCTGAAGTGCTGATTCTCTGAATCAGCATCAAATCTTCAGTTTTGGATTCGGCTGAATCGAATCAGGGACAGTGATCCGAATCAACGAATCGAATCACTGTCCCCGATTTGGGCCGAATCCGAATCAAATAGGGCACACTTTGCACACCCCTGGGAGGAAGGGAAAGGGAGGGGATGTGCCTCTGAGCATGAAGGGTAAGAGAGAGGGGAATTTTCATTTCTTTTAGGGACTTCAAAAAAGACTCCAGAGGTTTCTGCAGCACTGGCACCAGAGGAGAGGAGGAGGTTGGGAGTGGGGGACTACAGATACCCCTGCAGTGTGGGGTACTGATTCTGAACCCTGCTTTGGGAAATCCTGGATCTGCCCCTAACCAAAGTAGTAAGACTGAGCTACAAATGTAGTGAATATAAGCATTTGGGTGGTATACCATGTACCTTTTTTGACTTTCAGAGAGCTCTTAACATTTGTGAACTGCTGGCCTACATGACATTACAGTAAGAATTCTGGAATGTGGAAGCAGAACGGACCCTAAGTCTATGGCCCCTGTGAAAGGGATTGAAGGAGCTATCATCAGCATTTCTAGTTTGAATGTCAAGGGATTAGAAAAGTATTGAGAAAATAAACTTTTCCCTTAATATTTCATGTCAGGCTGCAGTTCAATATTGTTCCATCTGTCCCTGGCTGTGGTAAAAAACAAAAAATGTACTTTGATTTTAAGGAGAGCACAGTTTGCCAAGAAGAGTATGGTATTGGTGGGATTGTGCCGGATAAAGAAGAAGAAAGGGTGATCAGCCATAAATAGTTCACTAGATGGCAAGGATCTTTGGTTAATGACTGCTCCTGTGGCTGCTGCTGCCTCAGTGCCCTCCTCGTTAACCTCCACATAGGCCTTGTGAACAGCCTCTGACATATTTAGAGATTTTATTTCTGATATTGCAGAAAGATCGGCTTTTAACTCAGCAAAGACGTCAGTCATCCCCATTTCTTTTAAAGATGATTTGAGATTAAACATGTCCTCAAGTTTGAACCTTGGAAGATACACCTCCACTTTTCTCTCCATCAGGCTTTCTGAGGAGGTCCAAAGTGCTAATTTCTCAGCAGTCATTGTCCTTTCAATCTACAGGAATGAAAAAGAGAGATCAAAATAAACTATAGAGGAATGAGAGATTATTAAAATTTTAGCTCTTCATCCAAATTGAATTCAGACAAAAATGAAAGGCAGGATCTAGGCACTTATGTATTATTCCACAGGATAATGTCTCTACCTTTTTCAGGCCATTATCTCTATCGGTGATGTCATCTGGTAGCAGTATGATCACACTCAGTGATTTTTTATTATAAGGGAGTTCAAGAATTTGAGCGTTGATCTCTTGTATGTGGGCCATTTTAAATCTACCTTGCTGATACATCATCTGCACAGATTTTTTGTTATTCTAGTTAAAAGAAAATTGTAGGTAAAAAAAAAAATTGTTTTTAAATATATACACACACACTTAATTATTTATTATTAATTTATTATTTATTAATTATTAATTAATAATTAATGTCAGTGTTCTATATTTATCTCTCACATTTGCAAGATGATTATCTGTCATTGATTAAATAGTTCACAAATCATATTTATCTTGTTTAATGAGAAAGTGTACATCAAGCCATCGTAGAGAGCTGTCGGAGATACAGCTTAAAGTGGAATTATTATTATTTGACAAGCAGAGGGTAATGCATACTGGACAAAGCAAGACAATGTAGTATGTTAATGCTATGGACTTTGATTCCTAAGGGCCAAGGGCCAGTTTGCATTTTGTGAACCCTAATGCTAGGCAGGATAGTCAGTATTGAACTGGTAAAAGGCAGAGTCGTATTACAAGAATCAGGCTGATTTGTTCCAGTGCAAAGGCCGTACTTTGCTTTCATTTGCCCTGATGTAATTCCAGGGTAGCTACATTGATCTTTTTTGGAGTTACCCCCAGATTTATAATCCTGTAACTGAGTGTGACAGGGGGCCTGCTTAAGGCCAGGTCTCAACATGGGCCCACCCCCTTGTCTATGTGGGACAGTCCACCCAATCTTCCCTGCCACGACTTGCTGTTTTATAAACTGGTGTAAAATGTGGGACGCTGCTCATTTGAATGCCCTGAGGCCAGGGGGCATCGTACACAGTTCCATACCACTCCTACACGGTGTCCCACGCCTCGCAGATGGCATCATAAGTTGATCATAACTCCGGCTCGAGGCTGAGCCAACTCGGCCCCTTGCTGGGCCTCTCACGTTCTATTCGCGCGCTCCTCCCCGCTCACAAGACCTCATTCACTCCGCCCCATCTCACAGGGCCTCCTACATACTGCTCCTCACTGGGCCACTCTCAACTCGCCCTGCTCCTAAGCAACGCCCCTGGGCCATCAGGCTTACCTACTCCCAGGCTGGCCAGTGCACAGGCAGCACTTTTGGGTCGCTCAAGCGATCCCTATTCTACGAGGCACTGACCTTATGCCCTGCCCTGGGTAGAGCTCAGCCTCTAACCCCTCGCTGGGCAACTTACTCCTGTTGTCCCTCACATGGGGGTTGGCCCATGTGCTGCCCTTCAGCTGTCACCCCTGCTGCGCCTGAACACACACTGTCACCCATGGCACGAGTTTTGCCTGTCAGCAGCTTGAGATGCAGTTCCCCCGAGCCCCTGCACCGATCTTGAAACTTGGCAGGCTTGATGCTCTCAACAGGGGCTACCACCCCTGCAAGTGTCATCCAAATCAGACAAAAAACAACAAAGCCGTCTCATTCCTTCTCCATTATACCCTATGGCCGGATCTCCGAGGCGGCTCCGAAGCTTCCTACTAACACAGGCTGACTAGTGACTATAATGGACTACGGACACCAGATCCACTCTAAGCAGGATTACCTCTATCGTCACATCCACAGCTGCCCCATTCAGGCCATGGAAAGCTGTCTGTGCACCAGGCATGGCAGGATTGGCGCTGGGACAGTTGGCTGTGCTGCCGTCAGAGAATGGGAGAGCTTTGCATCTCCCTGGGTGATTATAGGATCATATTTCTGAAGACAGATGTACTTTTGGGGCATCCAGAAGCAAAGACACACATTTCAATGGGATGGAAAGTGGGTCAAACATGTTTCAAAGGAAGTGTAGAGAGAGTGTGTGATCTTATGGGGAAGGGATGTTGACTGTCAGCACGAAAACTTCTTAAATGAACTCTGTACAACGGGAAACAGCAAGGGAGAAGAGGTGGTGGGAGGTAGCCAGCAAAGTCAGTGACATTTAGGAGGCAGCAGTGCAGTACTTGGACGTGCCAAGTAGTTATTTCATCTCGGTGAGCAATTTTAATTCATTTTCAGCAAAATCTTAAAAACTTGAAGACCTGGACTTCTTCAGCTGTGACATCACAAACCTGAAGGATTACAGGGAAAGGATTTTTGAGCTGCTTCAGGAGATCACCTACCTAGATTGATTTGATCAGGAAGGTAATGAGGCCCCAACTCAGAAGATGAAGATGATGAGGGTGACTTCTCTAAAAATGCAGTCATTAGTTATGCCATTCAGTCAGTATCTAAATATAAAATTCAGACTAAAGTGACTGTCCAGGAAGAGCACACACCAACTGCTGCAGCTTCCTTAGCCTGATGAAGGGTTTTTGAACCCGAAAGCTTGATTAATAACTATTCTCCAACCATTTGGGTTGGTCTAATAAAAGATATCAAATTCACCCAAGGAACCTTGTCTGTGGAACTGCGGTAGTACAAATCAGCTACGTGTGTCAGGTGAAGGCCAGTATCACATACTGCTCCTATTGGGTAGTGCGGGGGGGCAGGCAATGCACTTGCAAAGAGAGTAGTCATGGATGCTGTGCATGGTTAAAGGAGAGCTGCACTTAGGAAAATGTGAGTACATCTCTTTACACTGAGATATAACTATATAAAAGCAGTTTTTGCTAATACCAAAAGCTTTTTTTTTTTCCCATACCCATCATCTCATATTTGATGCTGTGGCACATTCAGTTCTGTTTTTTCTCTTCCTATAGAAAGAGGAAAAAGTGGGATGTTACTTCTAGTCCTGTCTTTTTTTAAAGATTTCTGGAGAAGGTTTTGTAGCTGAATTGAGTCAGATTTCAGAAGCTCATTTAAGATGAGTTTACAAACAAGCCTTTGAGGTTTAAGCAAAGCTGTAAGGAATTAATTTACCTGCCTTTCAGAAGGGGATGAGGAGGATGAAGCAGATGAAGAGGAAGCTGGTCCACCAGGAGAGTACAAAGAAGATGAAGATGAAGATGATGGAGGTTCAGATTTGGGGGAGGGTGAAGAGGAGGAAGAAGCTGGCCTTTCATACCTGATGATGGACAAGATCCAGGCAGGACTTAGGCTATTCTACTATAAGGCTCAGGATTTTCTTGACACTGTCTAGCGATAAATGTGTAATAACTTAAACGTGTATAAGCAGAATCATGTAAATCCACTATCATATATGAGCAATAGAGTACTTTAGAGAGAGACCTTTTACTATCAAAAAAGTGCGTTACAGTAGGGGAATCGCCGCTCTTTGGTATTCTCCGTTATCTTGCTCAAAATGAAACGCTTCAAGATTCATTACTTCACGGCCTTGTAGAATTAGTGTCATTCTGCACCAGATCACCACGTCAGATTTGGAGGAGAACGTGGCCAAAACAAATCCACCTGCCCTACCAGGATGCTCACAAGTGCCTGGGGCGCTTCAGCCTTGAGAGCCATGCCCTCACCATGCAGATGTGCAGGTTGTCAGGTTTGGGGCTCGGGCTTCCAGGCAGGGGGGAGAGGGTGAGTATGGAGGAGCTAGGGCCTGAGGGTGCAGGGGGCTGATCAGGATGTGAGGGCTGAGGCAAAGGGGAGACAGGCTGGGAATCCAGGAGTGAGGGCTGGCCACTGAGGAAGAAGTCAGGGAGAGGCTGGAGCTGTGGCCCTGGGAGCGCTGTGGGTTCGGCCATGCAGGGGAGAGCTGGGGCGGGGAGCGGAGACTTGCCCTGGGTGGGAGCACAGGACCTTGAGCTGCTGTTAGTGGAGGGAGGTGGGTGGGGAGTTGGATCCTGGCATTTTGGGGAAGGAGAAGGGATTGGACGCTCCTTTCACCCCACTTATCTCAGGGCCCTTTTCTTTCCTAGCCAGGGGGGCAGAAAGCCCGTGTGATGTTTGCTGAGCTGACCTGCAGGGAGCCTGATGGACCCAGGGGATGGGAACGGGGCTGTGTCGGGTTCGCTGCTCTGGGAAGGAAGCGCGTTAGAGCAGAGCAGGCGTGAGGACCAGGACTTGCAGGTTGTGCCCTGCTCTGGCTCTTCGAAAGGAGTGCTGTCCAGCATGCCATAGTGAGGGGCATGATTTGGGAGGACTCCTGGGTCCTGTTTCTAGCTGAGGGAAGTGGGGTGTGGAAGGGGTGGGAGGAAGGCTCTGTGGCTCAGGACTCCTGGCTTCTTTTGGGGATCTGCCACTTCCCCAGATTGAACCCACAAATCATCTGTGCATTGAGTCAATTGATCCCTTGGGTGATGCTGTCAGCACGTACATGGAGGTGAGTGGAAGCAGCGCGGTGGGAGGTGTCCACTGCCTGGTCAGAGGAGGATGGGGTTGGAGGAATACTGGGCCCATGGATCGGATTGAAGGGTGGATGGCGATACTGGGCTGGGGTGGCCTCATGGGTCCCATCTGTCAGGCAGAGGAAGGTAGTAATAGGTGCATGGGTCAGATCCCGGCTGGCATGGATGGGGTTCCCATCTGGGGCTGCAGGGAAGCAGAAGGGTTACTTGGCTGGGGGTGGGCCCGTGGGTCCCACGGGAGGGTTTGTATACTACAAGCAGTGACCTCCTGCCAGGGTCCCCGTTGGGTCCCAGTCATGCCCTTCACTGCCCAGCCCTGTCCTGGCAGTGGCTGATGGGGAAAACGTGGGGTCTTTCCAGTCTCCTTAAGTATGGAAATGGCCTCTGCTTTGCCTCCCACCCCACTCATGCTTTGCCTCCTGTCTCCTCTTCACAGCGGTGATCAACGTGAGCCATGATGCACGACTGATCACGCAGACCAGCTGCCAGCTCTGGGTGGTGGAGGAGCAGTCCATCAGCCACATCAACGGCGACTTCGACTGCAAACGGGAGGTGCTGGAGGCCTCGGGCCAGGTCAGCATTAACTGGCCCTGGGAGTGGTCTTGCTCTGGGGAGGCTCCTCGAGGACCTGCCCATCCCCTCTCAGAGACCTGCCTGCACAGCTTCACATGCACCCACACCCAAAGGCCTCCGTGTAGAGGGGGCAGGGCCGCAGGTATGGTTGCGGGTTGAACTTTGAAGATGTGTTTTGGGGGCCTAATGCAAGACATGTTATATTTTTAGAGCTGTTCTTCTACATCTGCTGCTTTCCCAGGAGAGAGAGACTTAATTTACATGAATGGGAGGGAGGGGGTTGTACTGGAATGGTCTATTTTAGGCAGGAGTGAGGGCTGTCCTTGTCCCATTGCTGGGTTCCCTGCCCCCCAGTCTGGAGAATGACGTGAGCCTTGTTTTGCTTCCACCCAAGAGGATTATATTAAAATATAATAAAGGGAAAGTGGCTCGTGATGGTTTTTATTCTGAAGGGGTAGGAGTGGGGCTTCACAGTACCGGCAGGAGGGACACCCCTGAGATTGCATTGGACAGACAGACTGGGCTGAGGCATGGGGATGGAAAGAGCTTACCTGTAAGACACATGGCTTGTCCCATCACAGACAATGATGGCTGAAAGGGATCTCAAGAGGTCACCTGGGCTAGTCCAACCCCCTGCTTAGAACAGGCCCACCCACAACTATATCACCCCAGCCAAAGCTTTCTCTACCGAGGCCTTAACCTCCAAGGATGTAGATCCCACAGCCTCTCTGGTTAACCTACTCTAGTGTTTTACTACTCTCCATGTGAGAGTTTTTCCTAATATCTAAGCTAAATTTCCCTTGCTGCAACTTTACCCATTGCTCCTTGTTCGGCCATCAACCACCACTGAGAACAGTGCAGCTCCGTGCTCTTTGCACCCCCCTGCAGGGAGTTGAAGGCTGCTATTAAATCCCCGCTCAGACGTCTCTTCTGCAGACTAAATAAGCATTATGCAGAGTGTCATCCCTAATCACGCATAATCCCATTTGTATCCAGCCTTTGGCCCACATCTCTGCTCAGAGGTTCATAAAAGGGAAAGGAATTCTTGTTTGGAAAGAAATGAGTGACCTCTCCTCTTTTACTGTCCTCCTCGTGCTGTCTGCTGGGTGCCATCTTGTCCTGCTCTGTCACTACATCCTTTGCCAAGGGGCAAAACAACTTGTCAGTGCTTCCCCTTAGCAGTTCTCTGCTGTACGTGGTGGAGACTCATTCATCCCCTCCTCTCTTGCTTGCCAAGCTCTGTACCATTGGGAGCCCCTCTGCTCACACAGCGTTCAGAAGCTCAGGGTGGCATCTCGGGTAAAGGACCTATCTCCATCAGGTGTCATTTCAACTCAAAACCTATTTCTATTGAGACCCCTTGGGCGCATGTGCCCTTCTTTGCAGGGTGAGAGCTTTCTGTGGACAAAGCATTGGACCCCATGGACGTCCTGATGAGGATGGGAAATCAGAACAATGACTACATAGCGATGTGGAGCATCATCTCGGATCACGGGTGCTTCCATCCTGACACTCAGTGAGCAAATTTTGTCTTCCAGGTTCAGTCGGAGGGAAGGAAAATCAGTGAATGATGGCACTGCAGGGTGCTGGACTCTCAGATCGTTTCTAAACTAAACAAAAGTTGAAGTACCCACCGGTGCCCTGGGAAATACACCTTTGTGAGATGTTTGTCATGGGGGACAGTGGGCTTTGGCCAAATCTGGGGACTTGTTTGGGGGTTCTCTACAAAGGCACGAGAGAGAGGCAGTCCTTGTCCTATAGCAGAAGCAGACATATACTGTGGGTAAGAAAGCTACATAGACGTACAAAAAACTAGAGCTCTTGGTCCCAAAATGATACCTTTCATTACACCAACTGGAGAATCACAAGAAAATTGTCCTTTTCTGCAAGCTTTCGGGATCACAGTCCCTTTGTCAAGCTCTGGGAAAAGTATAGATGGTAAGAAGTCCCTATAGGTAGGAAATAAACTTCATTTTTGCACAGAGGGAGCTGGAGATGGAAGACTGTCCCTCTGGGGCCGTGAGAGTGTCTTTGTGAGCTGTGCCAAGTAGCTCTTTGCTGTGTTGATCAGGTAGGACTCCTGCCCTGGAGGTGTCAGATGGCAAGCAGGGAAGTAACAAAAACTTCCTTCTTATTCTGCAATGAAGTTTAAAACCCCAAAAAGAAAGCTACATACGCATTTCAATTGACCTAGCAGCTACAGGGAACAAAAGGCTAAATATGCATCTCAACAGAAACTTGTAAAAGATACAGAAAACATGTCCTGTATGTGACAAACACTTCTCGCAACAAACATCCTAAGGAGTAGGGTGTTCAAAATGTCTGAATCATTCAATGCAGGTCTGGAGTTTGAAAAACAAACCATTGCCTGTACACACTACTGCAAATGTGCCCAGTTGATATACAGATACCCCAAGACAGGTTTGGTGACACCTCTAAGTATCCTGTCCAACTGCTCAGACCTACAATTATAGGGTCTGCAGAGATGCACAAGTTTTACCCCTAGACAATGCAAGAACAGGAGCCAGGCAATTACTAGTTGTGATATGATGATCAACACCCTTTTCTCCCTGTTGGTTTGGACTCTAAGTGGCCAACTACCAAGAAAAAATGCTTTGAAGTTATACAATGAAACAGTATAAGAACTAACAGAATTTGCCAGCAAAGTGTGCACTCCAGGAGAAGCAGAGAGAGATCACTGCTACATCGCAACCAGCTTAACCAGCAACGGATCCTGCGTGGTGAAAGCTGCAAAACTGGACCAGCTTCCTTCGCTGGCATTGGTGAGAGAACGCTGTTGCTGCTGAATATGTACTAGGACTTTGTGCAGTAGCTCATTTTATTTTGGGAAGGAGTCTTTTCCTGTCATTTGGTTTGATAAGTTTGCTTGTGGTCTTGTTATTAAAGCCTTTCTGCTATTGAACAACCGGGTGTTGTGTCAATTCTTGGGGCACTAGGTCTAAAAACCTGCTTTCTAAATGCAACAGTAGTAATTCTCTCTGTACCTGTGGTGCGCAGGTACCCATCTGGTTCCCGGAGATCAAGCCATCTGGGACACGTATGGTGCCTGGGATCCCACAGGGCGCCTCTCTCTATATGCAAGGGGATCGATGGTTTCTGAAATGGAGCCTGCTGCCGCGTTCAAATGAGAGCAGCCCAGCAGCCTTGGCATCACATGTCTGTAGTGTCCCCACATTTCAAAATGGTTGTGGGAGCCCTTTCACTAAAACTCCTTCAACAAGGTTTACTTAAAGAGCCCCTGTTATCATTTCAAAGCCCAGGATGCTGAATGCATGAGACATTGCTGGTGTTTTATTTAGAGTGGCTCTTGAGAGCCACTCTAATTCAAATCCTTCCTCCCCCACCACTCCATCATCCCAGGGCACATATAAAGATGCCCAGGAGTCATCACATATGCACTCAGGTCTGAGAGAATTGGTAGACTCCAGGGCCGTGAAGTCTGAAATGGAAAACCAAAGCCAGTTCATCCCAAAGACCAGAGCAAATAACGCCCCTGTTGGCCCAATTTGAATGAGCCGTCTCAAGTCCTCTTTCTTCAAAGATGACATTTCCTAAATTCCTTCTTGCACCAGCATGTCTCCCTTGCTCTCAGCACTGCAAAGGGCTGGGGCACATCCCCTTTCTGGGATCATGTTGGGGTCCATGCTGGAGCTTTGCCTCTGGGATTTTTTCCTACCAGGAATAGGTGTGAGTTTGGCCACTTGTTCATTATTTTCTATTTATTAATGTATTAGATTTAAATGGCGCCTCTCCCAAAAAGGATTTCAGGCAACTTACTTAAAGAGGAAAAATCCTCCCGTGCTCCACAGGACGGTGCAGGGCTGGGACCAGTGCTCTATGCAATGCAGTTCTGCGAGTCAACAAAGCAATGGCTCTTGTCTCGCCTTGCTCTGGCAGTACATCCTTTGCTGAGAGGCAACGCAGCTGCTTCCCTTTATCAGTTCTCTGCTCTCCATCGTGGACACTTGTTCATTCCCTCCTCGCTTGCTTGCCAAGGGCTGTAGGTTGGGAGCCCCTCAGCTCTCCCAGCATTCACACCCCCAGGATGGCTTGGAGTCATACACAAGTGTCTCCTAGGTGAAGGAATCATCTCCATTAGACGCTGTGCCAAACCAATCCTTGCTTCCACTCAGATCCCCACAGATGCACGTACCCTTCTCTGCAGAGTGAGAGCGCTTTCTATAAGCAAATCCCTGGAGCCCATTAATGAGGACATAACATCAGAGCAACAGATCCGTGGGGAGGCATGAAGTTGCATGTCAGAACGGACATGCTTCTGTTCTGACTCCCTCTCTGAACCACTTCTCTGCCCACAGTTGGTTTAAAGGGAGGTAAAATGGGTGGGCATGGGGTGCTGCATGGCACTGGAATGGCAAATTGTTTCTAAGCCAAGAAAAAACCAGTTAAAACACGCAGTGGTGCCCTGAGCTGTACACCTGTGCAGCACACCTCTGTGAGAGCTTGTCCTGATGGAGAATGGGCTTTGGTTGGCCAAGGTTTTGGGAGCCTGGGCTTGAATTCAGTGCAAAGGCACAGGAAAGAAGCAGGTAGATCTTACTCTATGGGTAGTCTTTGGGGAGAGGATTGCCTCTGGATAATGCATGCATCTGGCTAACCAGCTCTTGCATTCTATGTCCTACACTGCCATAATACCAGAGTTTTTTCCTATTTTCACAGTAACATGGAGGCATTGGTGGTAGTTTTAGGAGTAAGAGGGGGGAAGGACTGGCAGCAGCAGCCAGTGAGCAGGGGCAGATTTGCACGAAGGGACTGATCTCAGCGGTGGGGATTGAACAGATGAGAAGAGGGTCCCAGCCACAAACCCGCTTGGCTGGGGAAGCCGAGCTAGTCTGGATTCCTGCCATGGCCTGGGCCCCGCTCCTACTCGTGCTGCTCATGTACTGCTTGGGTAATCCATAAAACACTTCTGCAAATTTCTGCATTGCTTTGCTTAATTAATTTTCATTGTTTCATGCCTTTATTCTCTTGTAATGTGCTGCATAATAGAGGTGTAATTATGATAATAGATGAATGGCTGTCATCCTTCCAGGTTCCTTCTTGCAGCCCACCCTGACACAGGCGCCCTCAGAGCCTCTGTCCCTGGGAAACACCATTAAACTCCATCTTGCTTCCACACTAGGTGAGGTACCGCTGAAGGGACTGGTGGTTTGGGCAGAGATGTCCCGTGCTGCTGAGGTCAATGCTGACTGTCTCTAATGAAGACTTCCCTGCAGTCCTGGCACTGGCTTTTATCTATGGTGCTCTCTATCCATCACATAGGGGTGGAGATAGATGTAATATTTGAAGCATTTCACTGTGTAGCTGCAGTCTAAAATACTCTAAAAAAGGGGGTGTTTCTGCTGGGAACAGAGGCAGAACCCCTGTCGTGCTTTAAAATGTCTCAGGGCCCTGCAGCGGCTTGCTGTCTGCACTGGGATGCAGCCATGGGATGGAGCGACCTCCAGCTCTGTCCAATGCAGGGAACGGGGGGAGAAGCAGTGGCCTGTCGTTGTGGCTCTGCCACCGCTGGTGTCCTGGGGACAGTGGCTCTGTGCAGCCTCCTCAGTGGCTGAGGGGGATCATAGAGCTGATGTCTGTGAGCAGTCTCCTATCCGCTTTGCCTCCACTGTCTTGGGAAACCCCCAATTGCCAGATCTAGGAGACCATGGGACCAGGGGACAGGAGGCATCACTAAATGTGACAGAAATGGAACGAGTCCAGACAAGACTTCCTGGGCTGATGAGGGAAATGTGGAGCTTGCTGAACGGAAGAGAGTGAAGGTACTGGCTTGTTCATCCTAGTGAGAGGCAGGCTGAGAAGGGAGCTGACCGCTCTCTGTCAATCCGTCCGAGAGGGAAAGAGCCACGCAAGTGAAAGGGCAATGCCACTGGGCTCAGTGCTGTGGTGGTGGGACGTGGCGGTGGCGTAAAATGGAAGGGACTGGTAGTTCAGACAGAGATGTCCTGTGCTGCCAAAGTCAATGCTGGCTGTTGTTCATGAAGAGTTTCTTGCCGTCCTGGCTTTGTCTTATAGACAGTGCTCTCTAGCCATCACGGTGTGGGTGCAGGCAGATGTAGGATTTGAAGCATTTCCCTGTACACGTGTACACTTCAAAACCAGGGTGTTTCTGAAGTGAACAGAGGTATGAGCCCTGTTGTGCCTCCCAGCTGGAGAGTTTGAAGTCGCTCGGTCTCCCTGCAGTGACTTGCTCTCTGGACCAGGATGCAATTGTGGGATGCAGCGACCTCCAGCTCTGCCCGATGCAGGGAGTGGGGGGAGAGGCAGAGCGGGCTGTCAGCGTGGCTCTGCCACCCCGGTCTTCTGGGGGCTGTGGCTCCACGCAACCTCCTCAGTAGCTGAGGGAGAGATCAGAGCTGGTGTCTGTGAGTGGTCTCCTATCTGCTTTGCCTCCAGTCTCTTGGAAAACCCCCATTGCCAGATCAAGGACACCCTGGAACCAGGGGAGAAGAGGTATTGCTATATGTGCTGCAAGTGATGTGCTAGGTAGATGTACCTGCTGTATGTACATGGTACGTATACATGCAAGTGATGTGATAGCTCCCCTTCACACACAGCATAGGCCTGAGTCCCCAGCATTGGGAATGTACAGCTGAAAAGCAGGCGCACAAAAGCAGAGGCAGCAGTGCAGGCAGATGTGAGACATCCGTTTGTGGAAGGAAGTCGGCCGTGTGCGATCGGAGCCCCCACGTGCCAGAAGTGGAACAAGAGCAGCAGAGACTTCCTGGGATGAAGTGGCTTGTTCATCCTAGGGAGAGGCAGGCTGAGAAGGGAGCTGACCGCTCTCTGGAAATACTGCTGAGAGGGAGAAGAGCCACACAAGAGGAAAGACAACGCCAGCCCCAGGAGAAGTGGGGAAATAGGGGTCACACATACAAATAGGCTGAAGCTCAGAAGAAGGATTGTAACCATCAGAGCAGGAGGCTCTGGAGCAGGTTCCCCTTGAGAGGGCACAATTAGTTTTAAAATACCGATTGATGGATTTGAGCAGGGGATCATATAGTGAGATTGCCTGCACTGGCAAGGGTGTAGCCATGAATGAAGAGGTCCCTTCCAGTCCCATGTGTCCTTGTCCTCCCCAGTCCATGGTCTGAGAAAGCCACGGGGTCAACACACCATTTACACCCAACCGAGGCCAGTAGATATCATTGGCATCATACAGATTTCTTCTCTGCCCAGAGTGCAGCTGCTGTCAGTTAAATAAACCCTCCTGGGCATTGCTGTAGGCATGGGGGTGCTGCGCTGCTCAGCTGGGTGGTCCTCACGGGGGGAGAGCACAGAGAAGGGAGGATGCTACTCGGTCTGTTTTGGGGGTGTCTGTTCCAGGATTGTGGCTGAAGTCACTCGATCTGCCACAAGAAGATTTCTGGAGGCAATAAAGTGACTTATGATGAGAAAGGGCCCTGCTGGCTGCTCCAGAGACAGCCATGGAGTTAAACATGCCCCTCCACAGGCCTTAAATGTGGAGCTCTTTCCAGGTGCCCTGAGGGAAAGGGGCTGGGGCTGGAAGTCCTCTTTGTGCTGAGGACAGGGCAGCCGCCAGGTTTGTTATAATCATTCTTGCTGCAGCCTTGGGGCCTGAAGATCCCTCTGATTCCTGGACATCACGTCATCTGGGACAGGGATGGTACCTGGGATCCTGCCGGGAACATCTTCTCTTATGTGCAACATGGTAAATGGCTTCTAAAAACCACCCCAGGCCCTTACTGAGGATTTTATTGCCAAGGGAAGACCTTTCAGGTATGGGCTGAGCCTGGAATACACTGGAGCAGACGAAATCATGTCACAGGAGTGGAGGGATCCCCAGGGCCTTGCAGAGGATTTCACTGCACATATAAAGTCTGGTCCTGTCTCCTCTTGAAATCCCCCAGGGTAGGGGAGAGCATCACCTCCCTTGGGAGCCCTTTCCAGATTCTGGCAACCATCACAATGAAGAAGCTCTTTCTAATGTCCAACCTAAACCTGCTCTCCATCGATTTGTGGCCGTTGTTCCTAGTTACTGGAGGGGGTGCCCTAGTGAATAGAGCATCTCCTAGTCCCTGCTGTGCTTCCCTGATGAAATGATAGGCAGCCACAAGTTCACCTCTCAGCCTGCTCTGGTGCCAGCTGACGAGATTCTGGTCTCTCCGGCTCTCCTCGTAGGGCCTTGCCTCCAAATGGGACACTTGTGTTACAGGTTGGCTTAGGGCTGTGCGAGGCTTCGGACCGTGCTTCAGATCTGCAGAAGCTTTGGACGCTTCGGCATCCGAAGCAGCATGTCCGGATCGAAGCGTTGGCTTCGTTAGGCTTTCCAAAGCGCTTCGGAAGAGCTTCGGAGATCCGGCCATAGGGTATCATGGGGAATCAATGAAATATCTGTAATGCTGTTGTTTTTTGTCTGATTTTAATGTAATGTGCAGGGACAGTAGCCTCTGCTAGGAGCATAAAGCTTGCTACGTTTCAAGGAGGTAGGTGCAGGGGTTTGAGGGGAACTGCACCCCAAATTCATGAAAACAAACTCCTGTCATGTGTATGTGTTGCACCACACGGCAGTGAAAAGTGCAGGGGTGGTGGCCCCTGGGGAGGGCACAAAGCCTGCCAAGTTTCAAGAAGATCGGTGCAGGGGTTTGGGGGAACTGCACCTCGAGCTGCAGACAAGCCAAACTCATGCCGTGGTGACAGTGTGTGTGTGAAGGCGCAGCAGGGCGATAGCTGCAGGCCTGCGAGCCCCTGCTGCGGCCACGTCTGCCAGCTGTGGAGGAGGTAGGGGCAGGGGCTTCTGGGGCCCTGCAGCCCCGGCTGCGGACAGGCAAAACTCATGCCGTGGGTGCTCGTGGGACTTACTGTCTCTGTCTTGGGGCAGGTGAGTGTGTTGATTATTCCCTCTGCTTAGTCTGTGGTTTTGTAGGTGTTAATGGTTGCTAACTGACTAATTATCTAGTAGCTAATAGTAGCTAGGTCCTGTGTATTGAGCTGGTCCCTGAGTGAATCATGACTGATTGGTAACTGGTATGGCAGTAGGTTAGCAGCCAGGACTGCAGTAGTCCCCCCACCCCGTGCCACAAGACAGACACGATTGCACAAGCACCCATGTCACGAGTTTTGCCTGACACACGGGAGGACACTCTCTTATCCAGACTTGCTCCAAACAGTGGAACTGAACAGTTCATCTATTGATCTGTATTTCTCTTATTAAAACAAGGAATGATCACACAAGATAAGGAGAAGATCACAATCCTGAGAAAATGATCTTTATTTAATGAAACGAAAAGGCTCTGGGGATGTCGGTCAGAAAGGACCAGGAACTGCTGGCAGGATCAGACAGGGATCACATTTGCAAGAAGGATCTGATCTTCTCTTTGGAGGTCTAGGAGACTCTGAGTTTCCACCAAAGACCACTTTGCCTCGGGAAACACAGCCTGGGTGTGCTGCCTTGGTCTTGGGCCATTCTCCTTCTGGCTGCGTGGTAGCAGGAAGAGGGTTCTGCTGTTAGATTTAGTGCCAGTGACTTTTCCAAGCTCTTGGGTCCGTTCCTGATTCCCCCGTCTCAGCAGGATGTGTTGCCGTTTGGCTCCCTGCCCTGAGCATGCAGAGGCTTCTTTCTTTCTAGTGTTTTCCTATTTTCCATGGACCCTGAGTCTAAAGGCAATGTCTCCTCCCCTTCTCCTCCCGCAGCACACACAGTCCATCTGATAGACTCTCATAGCTGCAGTATCCTCCAGGTCATTATTCGGGGGTGTACCTCGTTAGGATATTCATCTTCTGCCCAAGCAGGAGCTTCGTTGTCTCCACAGGCCCCCTCATCTATGTCCCAAACACAGTGGTCCGGCCTCTCTTCCACCACCTCCTCCTTTAGGAGTGCCTGCCTTGGCCTCTTCTCCAGCCAGATCCTTCTTCGCCATTTCTTCTCTCCAAGCCTATGCTCTGCTCTCCGCAGCTGTGGTGGCCCCTCTCTGCACCGGTCCTTCTGCCTCGTTTCCCCCGAGCCATTCGCATGTGGTTTCCCTCGTGACAACACTACTGTCGAGGAGCTTCTCGCTTTGAAGGGAAGTGCTTGGCTTCAGAGAGGGGCTCAGCGCTTGGGCCCTTTTATAAGGGAGCTGCTGGCCAGCCCGGTCCCACGTCATCACTCACCGGGGGCCAACCAGACTCGGCTTGTCCATATATGGCCATCAGATGGGTCCCCATCCAGTCCAAGCGCCCATATAGGGGAACACAGCTATTATGACTGTGGGCATTGCCCTTACATGGGCACGGGACTTCTGAGTGGGTTTTATGGCCATGTTTGGCCATGTATGTGTGTTTTCTTATATGGCCAAAGATGGCCAAAAACAGTGTGGATGCCTGGGACTAGGACATGGGAGCAGTGGAGACAGTGGGTCTGGTGCTCTGGAGAAATATCAGATCCCCTCCTTTCACTGGAGGAGTCCTGCATTCAGCCTCCTGATTTGGAGAAGCGGGGGAGTCAGTGGATCCCCTGAGATGTCCTCTTCTGTTCAGACATCGCTCCTCTCCGTTCTGATCTCAGCAAATCCAGACGCTTTCTGTGGCCATGGTCAGTGCTGACTTCTCACGGGCAAGAAGCCTGCTGCCACTTGAATGATCCACGTCACAAAAGAACCGAAATGTCCCTGTCTCCCTAGACATGCCATGTTGTGCTCTTCCCAGGGCTCAGCCTGATCCCCAAATCTGACTTGAGAATTTGGCCAAGTGTCTCTTGGAAGAACAAATGCTAAAAGGGGTTGTGAGGGAAAAGCCTCGAGGGAGGTCACTGCAGAGGGCTGCGTGAGGTTGCGTTACTGAGCTGGGATGCTTTGTGATGTACATAAGTGAGCTCCTCTGTTGTACTCAGCTGGCCCGAAGACCCAAGTGTCTATGCAGTCACTGGCCCTGTGTCTTGACTTAGGGGTCTGATGTCAGAGCCTAGCCGAGGCCTTTGTGAGGAAACCGCCAGGGTGATCTCATAACAGACGAACTTGTGAGGTGTCTCACGAAGGACTGACGGACGGATGGACTGATTTCCTCCGGACTCTCGTAACTACATTCAAGTATAAGTCTCAGTAAAACAGCTCACATACCACTGACATATAGGGGCAGCCAGAGGAGGGAGGCAGTGACGGCTCAGTGCCAGCTCTCCCCTTGACTTGAGAGAGACCAAGGAGTTGGAGCTTCGTGCTCAGTCCCAAGTCGGTTTGTGCCCAGAGAGGAGGTGGTTTAGGGAAAGAAGAGCTCATGGGCCCAGGCACGATCCCGGAGGGAAGGGATGTCCCCACAAGCTGAGGGGGAGGATGAAATGAATACGGCCAAGTGGGATTTTACCGTGACTCTCCTGGGAGTGGGTGTTTCCTTTCAAGCCCCAGCTCCTGGAGGCCTGTGATTGTGGCAGAACCGCGCTGCCAAGGAGGAGTGGGGGTGAAAGACGGGTGTGGGATGCACCTGGGCATTCCCCATTTTCTCACCTGCATCAATTGGGGAGGAGTTGTCCAAATATGAACAATCCATGGTCACCATACCTGATGGCCATATATGGACGTTTGGATGGCTATAGGACAGTTTGATGGCCATATATGGATAGAGCCTATGTGATTGGTCAGCTGCAGTCAGCAGCTCCTCTATAAATAGGGCCAGCTGAAGCTCTGGCTAGTGACCCGAGTGGGAAGCTGCTCCCAGACACGGCGTGCTCCCACTGCTGGGGCTTGGTGGCCGTCAGGAGCTTGTCCGCTCATGGCAAGAGGCTGTTCGAGGGAAAACAGAAGTGGAAGCTGTTGCAAATGGTGGCAGGCAGAATGCATCATGGGAGGCCATCACTGCGGCTGTCCCAGAAGGCTTCTTCCATCGTGACTCTGCAGCAACCGAACAGAGGTGTTGGCAGCACAGGGGAGGAGGACAACTCCGGGGATCCCATGTCATCTCCTCCTCTTCCTCGTCCAGGAGATCAGCGACTCCACAGCACCGCTGCTTGTCCTGAAGAACAGGGAGATCCAGTGTCTGCACAGTGCTGCTGCTCCTTCCCTGAAACGGGGGGATCCAGTGTGTCTCCAGCACTGCTGCGGCTTTCTCTGAAATGGGGCGATCCTGTATTTGTGGTCAGACACCAGGACATTCGCTGTCTCCTGCTCGTCCTCCAGGAATAGCTCATGTAGCCACTTTGCTGGCCGGTGCATTGACTTCTCCTGCTGCTGTGGGTTTGCCCTCCGCCTCCATGCCCTGGGCCATCCTCCATAATGCTATAGTTCTGTAATTAAGATAATTTAGTTAAATTAATAAATAATAAATATTTATTTAAGTGCATATCCAGGTGTGTCTTTGACTCGTTTTGTTGGTCTCCACTTGGGCTCATGGGTGGTGCTTGGACGTGCTGTGATTTCACACTTCCCCGGCACTTTGAGTTTGGACCTGATGGAGTACAGTATTCTCTGTCCATAAAAAGGAGTGAGGCACATCAGTCCCCTTTAGGACCCACATGCTTGGCTCAGGCCCTATTTCCCTAGAAGATCCCTAATTCTCTTATTCCAGGGCCAGAGCCAGATCCTTCAGTAGAAATTATCCCATTGCCCATTGGGTTAAAGGGGTGCAGGCCTTGTGAGGCTAAGGTCCAAGAAGCTGCTGCCCTCACAGTGCTGTGTGAGGTTGCTTGTTAGGAAGCTTTAGTGTGCTGTAACAATCCCACGGGGACAGAGCTTTGCCATGATCACACCTAAGCTCTTCTCCCTTGTGTTGCCGATGTGATGACACTGCTGTCTGTGGTTTCTGGTGCAGCCCCTGGAGTTAGCTGGTGCAACGTCTAAGCCCAGGCTTTGTGACCCACCTGCCTGGGCTGATCTCATCCTAGCAGATGAGTCGGAGAGGCAATTGAGTGCAGAAAGGAAACTTTCTGGTTCTCAGCTAACAGGCAAGGTGATGCTGTTGCTCTTCACAGCGACAGCTGAGAGGGAACATAAAATACTACCCTTGTTCTGTCCCGAAGCTTTGCACATCACTGTGTGCATGGACCAGGAGAAGGAGTCTGTAAGCAGTCAGGTCCAGTGCTTGTTCCACCTATGAGGGGCCTGGGCGGATGTCAAGGCAGGAGGATCTGCTCATGCTTTCCTGGTACTCCAACCTACTACCCCAGGGGTTTTCAACCTTTTTTCGTTTAAGTTCCCCCAGTGGCTGGACATGGAAACTGAGGCAGCGTCAGAAGGTGGAGAGGGATCAGTGGGGTGCAGGGGATGCCAATATTATTCATGGGATGGACAGAGACCTCCACACTCCCCACTGCACCGGGGGAGGAGATGTAACCGTCGCCCGTCTGGAAGGCTGAGAAGTGGGACTGTGCGAAGCTTCGATTTGGCGGAGATTCAGTTCAATTTGGTGGCTGGATCTCTGAATATGAACTGAATCAGAGGACCTTTTAATCTCTCCAAATCGAATCAGAACCTCTGAATTGATTCGGAGAGATTCGGAAAGAGTCTGAGATTCAGACACAGACACAGCTTTAAATGTTTTTTCTACATAAGTCTAGGTAGCAGATGGCTCGTGAACACTGCGATGCTGGGGCGCATGGAGCGTCCCACAGGAGCATGGGGGCGCCCCCCAGCAGCAGACCCAGAAGTGGACCAGAAGCACTTCCGGTCCACTTCTGGGTCCGCTGGGTAGTGCACCGGGGCCCTCCTGCATCCCCCCAGCTTGGTGACCGGTGCCTCCTGGGTCTGGGGGGACATGCAGGGTCCCCCCTGAGGCTGATTGCAGAGCCGGGGGGATGGGGGGCCCTGATGCGCTCCCCGGCAGACCAGGAAATAGACTGAAAGTACTTCTGGTCCGCTTCCGGGTTCACCACCGAGCATGTGGGGGGCGGGGGGGCACACTCCTGTGGGACGCTCCATCACAGCGATCACGAGCCGTGCTGGTACCTCGAGGTATGTATAAAATATTGAAAGCTGTGTCTATGGTCGAATCACTGATTCCCTGAATCAGCATTGAATCTTCAGATTCAGATTCACCCAAACCATGTAGGGCCGAATCATGTAGGGCCTGTTTTGCACACCCCTACTGAGAAGGCCCCTGAAGACACGGGCTGTCCTAGTGTGGAGAAGAGGGAAGAGACGCTGGATCTCCAAAGCCAGCCTTTTCAGGGCAGTTGTCAACTCCCCGCTCGGTTACAGCTGCAAATCCAGAGCCCTTCTGTGACAAGCTGCAGTGATGACCTCCCCTGTGCAAAGAGGCTGCTGCCATTTGGACAATGGTTCCTTTCACTCAGGACTTGAAATGTCATTTCTTGGTGTCGCTGACTCTTTTACCTAAGCTTCTGTTTCTTGGCTTCGTTTGGGCAGGTTGCTCTTCCTTCATTACCAATCCAGTAAGGTTGGTCTTTACTGGAAACACCGAACTTCCCCCTGCACACAACGGATCATCTGACCCCTCCAGAGCAAAATATGGTATTAACCTCTTGCTTATCGCTGGGTCTCCTTAGAGATGCCATGCTGTGCCATTTCCAGGGCATCCTGGTCCCAAAATGACATCTCTCATGTAAGCATCCCCTCCGTGCATGCTTCCATAGCACTCTGACAGCCTGGACTGGTAGCGGGCCTTGAACCCCACTGAAATCACCAGATGAGTGGCCTGATATGCTTTTAGGACTTGGGCATCCTGAATGTCCCTTGTGTATCTAGGCCGTGTGGCGAAAGCCAGCCCTGGGCCTGGCACAAGTCCTGGCTGATTCGTTATGGCTCCCCACGCAGAGCACTGTTTCCCAGAACTGCTTGCACCTGGATTTCTATTTTAAACCCAGCCACAGTGAATGTGTAATCCCTCTCCCAACAATGGGCCTGCCCTCCCCAGAGTTCCCACACAGGGTAATAGGGTGGCTTGACAGACAGGCAGGCAGGGCTGGGGCATCCGCAGGGGCTGCGCAGGCAAGAGATGAAGCTTGGCACAGGCACGTACTGCAATGAATGGCACCCAGCAGGAGACGGACCCCGGGGTGCCACCTCAGCAGCCCCTGCTGCCATGTGCTGCCAATGCCCCCCGGTCCTGCAGGCTGGATCCCAGCGCAGAGCAAGCTAGAGGCTGCCAGCCCCTGTCCTGAACACCAAGACCCCAGGGGCAGGATTCAGGATGCACACGTAGTCGGTCCCCCAGGCCCTGCACAGCAGGAGACGAGCTCCGCAAGGATGTCTGCTGTTGTGCGTGGATGTAGGACAGTGATCCGTGCCCCTTTGAAGGCTTGATGCCAGAGCTCACCCGCAGTGGGAATTGGCCTGAGTCAGGCCAGCAAGACGAGGCTCTCAGTGAGACAGGAAGATCGCTGTGTGGGCTGTGCTAAATCCACTCAAGTGACCAGAGAAAACTGCCTGATCATTTCTTGGCCATGATGTAAGTGCCTGCCTTACACACTCACACACACAGCACACACAATAACCTCTGGAGCACGACTGAGCTCCCTGCTCTGTGTCAAGGCAGAGGTTTCCCACCATGGTCTGCTCAACGTGCTGGACAATGGGAGGCCTCTGGTTTGGAAAGTCACATTTTAAAACTCAGGCTATGCGGTGCACCCGCCTTTGCACGTAAAACACTTCACGTGGAGAAGGGGACCAAGGTGGGATAACGTGTGATAGATGAAGACCAAGCTGTTAGAAGGGTGAGGAGGAGTCTTAGTAAGCATAAAATTATAGCTGTTAGTCATGTTGCAGCTCTTGCAGCAGTAGTGCCTTCCTAAAAACAGAACTTTTAATGATCCCTGAGAAACGTCTGTTCTCTATTCCCATTACAAGGATGGGAAGGACATGGGACTGTTTAATGCCAGGAAATGAAAGATCTAACCTTGTATAATTTAACACAGAAAAGCACTTACTCTGTGGAAATTTGATTAGGGAAATCCTGCAGTGCGTCTCCACCTCTCCCTGCAGAACGGCACCGATTCTTCCCATACTTCTCCCTAGTTCATCTACTAGCTGAGTGGGAACAAGGACATCTCCAGAGATGATGAAGTGCCAGGATGCAGGACAGGGACATTTCTACCTGGGAGAAGTGGGACAATCTGTGCCTTCTCCTTTGCCTGAGGAAGGGTGAGGGAGCCCAGTAGCTTACAAATAAAGAAGGTTTTTTTACAACTATTTACTTGTTCTAATAGAAGATACCACCCTGTAATATCTGGTATAAGCAAGTCTTTTGGGCCTGGACCTGTGGTTCTGGTCATTAGAGACCTTCATGTAAGCACCAAAGTTCATCAAGGATGAGCCTTTTTGCAGGTAAGAGTACATGGATTTGGAAATTGTGGGTGGGTGCAGCAACCAGGCCACACTTTAGAGGTCAGCTGAACTTTGAGATGACTTAAGAGTTCAACATGTCCACTCCAGACACTTCATAGATGAGAAAGGGCCACGGGGTGGTGGGGACAGAAGAAAGAGAAGGTGACGATTTTACTCATTCCAAAACTAGGTCTTACTTTGTAAAGCTGTATTTCTGCTGGGAGTCCCTACCCTACTCAACCTTGAGTATATCTATATCTGTACCTGTATCTGTAGCTATATCTATATCCTCCATAATGGCCCAAAGAATTGTGGAGAAAACTCAAACGAATTGGAAATCGTTGGGTATTCGTTTCTCTGAAGTCTCATAAGTAGGCTGCTCGTTCTCCGTGCCCGCTTTCTGCTGGACTTGTGTCCCAAATACCAAGTGTTATCTCTGAAAAATCTGGATAGGAACACATTGTAAAAAAGGTTCTCTATTTTCTTCATTTCCTCCTGCAGTTTTCTGAGCAGCGGGTTGGGGTCCTGTCGCTGGAGTCATTCAAGAGCTAACTGTCTGCTTTCATAGCAATTCTTTTCATAGCAATTCTTTTCATAGCAATATTTTTTACTTTCCTGTGGGATGTCTAAACACCTGATGGCTACTTGAGCATCCCAGGGCCAGTCATGTAAAAAAACACCATCTAATTCCTAATTCATAGATTCATAGATGTTAGGGTCAGAAGGGACCTCAATAGATCATCAAGTCCGACCCCCTGCATAGGCAGGAAAGAGTGCTGGGTCTAGATGACCCCAGCTAGATGCCCATCTAACCTCCTCTTGAAGACCCCCAGGGTAGGGGAGAGCACTACCTCCCTTGGGAGCCCGTTCCAGACCTTGGCCACTCGAACTGTGAAGAAGTTCTTCCTAATGTCCAATCTAAATCTGCTCTCTGCTAGCTTGTGGCCATTATTTCTTGTAACCCCCGGGGGCGCTTTGGTGAATAAAACCTCACCAATTCCCTTCTGTGCCCCCGTGATGAACTTATAGGCAGCCACAAGGTCGCCTCTCAACCTTCTCTTGCGGAGGCAGAAAAGGTCCAGGTTCTCTAGTCTCTCCTCGTAGGGCTTGGTCTGCAAGCCCTTAACCATATGAGTGGCCCTTCTCTGGACCCTCTCCAGGTTATCCGCTCCCTCTTGAAGTGCAGCGCCCAGAATAGCACACAGTACTCCAACTGCGGTCTGACCAGCGCCTGATAGGGGGGAAGTATCACCTCCTTGGATCTGTTCGTCATGCATCTGCTGATGCACGATAAAGTGCCGTTAGCTTTTCTGATGGCTTAGTCACACTTCCGACTCATGTTCATCTTGGAGTCCACTAGGACTCCAAGATCCCTCTCCACTTCCGTGCCACCCAGCAGGTCATTCCCTAGGCTGTAGGTGTGCTGGACATTTTTCCTCCCTAGGTGCAGCACTTTGCATTTCTCCTTGTTGAACTGCATTCTGTTGTTTTCTGCCCACTTGTCCAACCTGTCCAGGTCTGCTTGCAGCTGTTCCCTGCCCTCCAGCGTGTCCACTTCTCCCCATAGCTTTGTGTCATCTGCAAACTTGGACAGAGTACACTTCACTCCCTCGTCCAAGTCGCTGATGAAGACATTAAAGAGTATCGGTCCAAGGACCGAGCCCTGCGGGACCCCACTGCCCACACCCTTCCAGGTCGAAGCCGACCCATCCACCACAACTCTCTGGGTGCGACCCTCCAGCCAATTCACCACCCACCGGACTGTGTAGTCATCCAAGTCACAGCCTCTTAACTTGTTCACCAGTATGGGGTGGGATACCGTATCGAAGGCCTTCCTGAAGTCTAAGTATACGACATCCACCCCTCCTCCTGCGTCCAGGTGTTTTGGAACCTGGTCATAAAAAGAAACTAGATTAGTCAGGCACGATCTGCCTGCCACGAACCCGTGCTCGTTTCCCCTCAGCATAATTTGTCCTGCCGGGCTCTCACAAATGTGAGCCTTGATAATTTTTTCAAAGATTTTGCCTCTGATGGAGGTGAGACTGACTGGCCTATAGTTGCCCGGGTCCTCCTTCCTCCCCTTCTTGAAAATGGGGACCACATTGGCCCTTTTCCAGTCCTCCGGGACTTGGCCCATGTGCCACGAGTGTTCAAATATTCCCGCCAGTGGCTGTGCAATGATGTCAGCCAGTGCCTCCAGCACCCTCGGATGGAGCTTATCCGGGCCTCCCAACTTAAAGGCATCCAGTTCTTCCAAGTGACTCTGCACCATCTCAGGGTCTATGCATGGCAGTCTGGCGCCTTGCTGCTGCCTCTCTACAACCCCAGTGAGAGACTTGTCGTGCCCCTCGCTTAGGAACACTGAGGCAAAGAACTCGTTGAGGAGTTCAGCCTTGTCCCCTCTGTCCATCACCAACTGTTTTTGCTCATTTAGCAGGAGTCCTATTCCTCCCTGGGCCTTCCTTTTACTCCCTATATATCTAAAAAACAATTTCTTGTTGTCTTTTAATGTTATCATAATTTCAGTAAAATATTAATAAATGTTGAATCGAAGAAGCATTCTGCCTTTTGAAAAGACATCTTGTTCAGGAGAGTGCAACTGTTTAAAAAGATGACCTTTAACAGGACTTTTTAACTAATAAATATTTAATTGTCTTAAATAATAGGAATATAAATGTTTTAACTATATACAATTTGTCATCTCAGGAATGGAGGTTGTACAGCCATTCTGCAGACCCTGTCCGGGTGCACGTCCGTGCTTTTGCCACGTTTAGATGAAAACTGGAACTGACACAGGCTGGGGGCTAAAAACCTGATCCTGCCAAACCTTCCCAGACCCCAGAAATCCCCTGCAGATCCTGCATCCCCATAATCCCTCCCATGGATTATGCTTACCCCCATCTTCCCACAAATTGTGCCAACCCATTCCCCACCCAACCCCCCATGGACTGCACCTACCCCCCCACCGCCACCCCCCTGCAGACACCCCCTGCCCCCTGCCCCTCTGCCGATGCCCCCCTATCTAGGGTTACCAGGGGGAGCAGGGAGCTCTGGGTTGGGAACGAGGAGCACCAGCAGCGCTGGGGTGTTGGAAAGGGGCCACATTAGTCGAAATTGTTCTTGGGAATGCTCCCCGGGGGAGACACGTGGGTTCATGCCCATTGTGTTCCTGGGACCCAAAGACCCGGACCCCCCAGTGAAGAGCCAGGAGGTAGGAGCTGGGCTGAGAGAGAGGGTGAGTGAGCACAGGGGTGCTTGTAGGCGGCTGAGGAAGTGTGAGCGTGTGTGTGAGCATGTGTGTGCATGTGTGCGTGTGGGGCTGTGCTGGGCAGGATATGTCAGCTGAGTGGAGCCCGGGAGGGAAACCCCCCCGCCCAGGTCCCTACTTAGTTGAGCCCCCCGGGACCCCTGCGAACAGAGAGCACAAGCAGGTGCAGCCCAACTAGGGAGCAGCGGTTTGCACGGGAGTTCGTGCAGAGGGGCGTGCAGAAGGTGCCCAGAGGGCTGGGCCGAGCAAGCGGCCTGAGCCCAGAGGCCTGAAGAGCAGCTGATGGCTGATCTATGCACAGAGCTTTAACCTGACTTTGCAGGGGCCGGGGAAAGGTCAAGTGGAGCGTGCTCGGGGTCTTGAGCACAGGAAAGCTCCCTTGTGCAGGACACAAACACAACTGTTTTTCAAAAGCTAATGCAGCAGTTCTCCCACAGCATCTCAGGACATCAAGGGGGTCAGCTGGGACCTCAGCTGCCTGTACAGCAATGCCAGGAGCGTGGGGAACAAGCGGGAAGAGCTAGCCTGCCGGCTCTCTACTGGGCAATATGACCTGGTAGGGATCACAGAGGGGAGGCTGCAGGTGCTGCCCGGGACAGACGGCAGCAGCAATTATCTCTGGTGCTGGGCGCACCCCGTGCCCAGTGCTGGTCCCAGGCGACAGGGCAGCCTCCTCTCATCCAGGGCACAGATCCAGGGGCTTGAACTACCAGGAGGGCAACTGGGCTGTGCTGGACTCCTAAGAGATCATGTTCGCACTTGAGCCCGGCCTCTTGAGCTTCATGCTCGTGCTGGTGCTGGACCTCCTTGTGCTGGTGCTGGGCCTTCTTCTCCATAATCTGCATCTGCGTCAGCTCCAGGTCATGCTTGAGGTTGTGCTCCTCAGCGTCCAGCTGCAGCTGGGATTTGCCCAAGTCCCACTCAGAGGATGGCCCATCAGGTTCTGCATGGACACACGCAGGTGATCTTGCAGCCTGGTCATCATCACACAGGATCTTAATCAGGTCTTCTCTCTTCTGCTCCCTCCTCTCTCTCTCTTCACCTCTTTCAAGTTGACCGCAGTCATGTGGTCATACTCGTCAGCCACCCCAGCTATCTACACTGACCACTTGACCCGATGCCAAATTAGAGATTGTTTGCTCAAGGGTTTCCAGTGACTCTGTTCTCTTCCCCAAATGATGCCTTCAAGACACAGGTTGTCGGATCCCACAGCTACCATGACACGTGGTGGGCCAGTAGGGGCTGCTCCTGCATTGAGCCGTGTGTCTCACTGCACCCAACCACCTTCCAGGCTCCAAGTGCCTCCGTGGGGGCACCTCACGTCCAGCCGCCCCCACTCCTGGAGCACACCTGCAAGCCTGGGGTAATGAAGCCACCATCCACAATCTGGTCTGATCTTGGTCCTGTGCCCCATGGGAAAGACAGGCCTAGTAGTCCTTGATGGTATTTAATCCACTGCACAAACTTGGGGTGCCTCCCTGTCTGAAGCAGATATAGTGGTTTCCCTTACTCAGCCGAACCAAGGGGATCCCAAGGCATCATCTACACCCTCCCCCAATGAGTCTGCCATGCTAGGTACACAGGAGAAATGTATTGGTTACAAGAAGTAGGTTTGGAATATGGCACAGGATAGAGCAATATCAGAGAAATCCCTTAGTGCAAACGGTGGCATGGTAGCCTTTGATCACGCATCTGAGTTCATGCAGGCTATCTATTTAGTTAGTGAGGCTGTGCAAAATTTTGCCTTGTGTTTCATTTCAAAGCTGCTTCAAAGTGTTTCAGGCTCAAAACAGTGACACTGAAACAGAACAAAAGGATTTGATACAGCTTCGAAATGAAACGAGGGCACTCAGAACATTTTGAAAGTTTCAAACTATTTTGCATTTTGAAGCTGGGCTTATTCGGGTTCAGCACCAGTCACAGGTGACAGGGCAGCCTCCTTTCATCCAGCTCACAGGTCTGGGGCTCGCATCCCTGGAAGGAGTCCAGCACAGCCTGGCAGCCTTCCCGGGGGTACAGGCTGCACCCAGCACTGGAGATAAATGCTGGTGCTGCCTGTCCCAGGCAGCAGCTGCAGCCTCCCCTCATCCGGCACAGATACGGGAGCTTGGTCCCCCACGAGTAGTGTGGCACAGCCCAGCAGTCCTGCCGGGGTGCAAGCCCCTGGATCTCCGCTGGGCATGGAGTGCACCCGGCACTGGAGAGAATTGCTGCTGCCTCCTGTTCCAGGCAGCAGCTGCAGCCTCCCCTCATGTGATACACTGATCTGGGGGCTCACACCCCTGGCAGGGCTGCTGCGCTGTGCCAGACTCCTCCCAGGTATGCAAGCCCCCACATCTGTGAGCCGGATATGACAAGGCTGCCGCTGCTGTCGGGGACAACAAGTAAGCCCTGTTTCAAAATTCAAAATGGTTTCAAGCTTTTGAAATGTTACAAGTGCCCTTCTTTCATTTTGACTCCTTTTGTTGTGTTTCAGTTTCACTGTTTTGAGCCTGAAACACTTTGAAACAGCTTTGAAATGAAACACCCGGCAAAATTTTGCACAGCCTCGCTAACTAAATAGATAGCCTGCATGAACTCAGATGCGTGATCAAAGGCTATCAGGGATTTCTCTGATATTGCTCTATCCTGTGCCATATTCCAAACCTACTTCTTGTAACCAATACATTTCTCCTGTGTACCTAGCATGGGAGACTCATTGGGAGAGGGTGTAGATGGTGCCTTGGGATCCCCTTGGTTTGGCTTAGTAAGGGGGACCACTATTTCTGCTTCAGACAGGGAGGCACCCCAAGTTCTAGCAGTGGATCAAATACCCTCGAAGACTACTAGGCCTTTGTTTCCCATGGGGCATAGGGCCAAGATCAGTCGAGATCGAGAATGGTGGCTTCATTTTCCCCAGCCTTGCAGGCGTGGTCCAGGAGTGGGGGTGCCTGGATGTGAGGTGCCCCCAGAGAGGCACTTAGAGCCTGGAAGGTGGTCAGGCTCAGTGAGGTGGGTGGCTCAACGCAGGAGCACTAGCTACTGGCCCACCACGTGTCATGGTAGCTGTGGGATCCCACAACCTGTGTCTTGAAGGCATCATTTGGGGAAGGAAACAGAGTCACTGGAAACCCTTGAGCAAACAATCTCTAACTTGGCATCGGGTCAAGTGGTCAGTGTAGATAGCTGGGGTGGCTTACAAGTATGACGACATGACTGTGGTCAACTTGAAAGAGGTGATGAAAGAGAGAGGAAGGAGCAGAAGAGAGAAGACCTGATTAAGATCCTGTGTGATGATGACCAGGCTGCAAGATCACCTCCACACGTGCATGCAGAACCCAAGGGGCCGTCCTCTGAGTGGGACTTGTGCAAATACAAGCTGCAGCTGGAAGCTGAGGAGTGCAAGGTCAAGCATGAGCTAGAGCTGAAGCGAATGGAGATGGTGGAGAAGGAGGCCCAGTGCCAGCACAAGGAGGGCCAGCGCCAGCACGGAGAGGTCCAGCACCAGCATGAGCATGGTGCCCAAGAGGCCATGTTCAAGGGCAAACACCATCATGCCGTACTCAGGATGCAGTCAAACCCTGGAGTTGCAGGCGCGTAGTGAGCCCCAGCTGCTCCCCTCAGGCTGAACACCCCAATCTTCCCTCACAACAAACATGGAGATGATCTAGAAGCCTTCCTAAAAAAAGTTTGAAAACTATGCATGCCACTGCAAGCTGGGAAAGGTCTTGAGCATATAATTAACCTCATCTCCCAAGAGTGCATCAGAAACTGCTGGGGATCAGGCTGGGACCAGGCAGCCAGCGAACAGGGACTGCCAACAGCGGAGCAGTTTGCGGCAGTTCACAGGCCAGTTGTGGGCAGGAGCACGTGGGGGCTTATGCCAGAGATTCAGGGAAGTGAAGGAGGAGGGGTGCTACTACGGGGTGACATGGAGCGCAGCCAAGGCCCCTGCCCTGCTGCTGCCTCCGGCCCGCAGCTCCTGGGAGGCCTCCACCGAGACAGGCCCCTTGGGTGGGTCGGCAGTGCCCTGAGCCCTGTCTGCGGGGGTTGCTGGGCGGGACCTCTGAGGCCTGGGGGTAGCGTCGGGGCCGGGAGTCTCTTGCCTGTGCCACCTGTGCCCGGATTGAGGCCCTGGAGGGGCAGGAGAGGGGACTCCAGGCAGAGGTGAGCAGGCTGAGGGGGATCAGGGCAATTGAAGAAGGGATTGATGGTTACTTTCATTCTCCTGGATAAGGGAGGAGCAGCAGGAGGTATGTGGGGGTGGGAGGGAAAGGGGCTGTGGGTTGGGAGTGAGGGGCACCGGCAGGGCTGGGGGGGCAGGGGGAAGGGTATATACCCCTTCCCCCACCCGGGTGTCTGCTTCTTTGCAATTGCAAAACCCTACCCCCATCCCCGCCTTGAAACAAACCTCCCTCCCATTTTCCCCCTATCCCTCCCACTCCTTGTGCCCAACATCCCTCCTGAACATAGATTATATTTCCTTCTGCTCCCCATTCCCACCTGACCCCCTCCCTCCCATGCCTGCACCCCAACCCCCCACAGGTTCCCAGTGTCCCCCAGCCTGACGGTGTTATTTATGTCAGCTCCCTTTTAAAAAGCTTTCATTCAGGTCTGAGCCTGCTGCCTCTAAAGAGGCGAGGTAGGCGCCTCCTCTTTTTCTTGATTTCGGCAGGCCCTGGCGTGACAACAGAAGCTGGTTTTCTTCTTATACTGAAGTCTGCATTGCCCTGGCTGTTCATTTCAGAGAACACGTTTGCTCCCTGCGGGAAGACTAGCTCTGCAGAAAGAGAAAAGCAAAGAAGCGTCGAGTGATTTACTCTGGATAGTAGCACTGCGAGCAAGCGTAGAAAACTGGGGAGCATTCAGAGGTGCATGCTGGCTGGACACGTGCCATTTGGAAGTCTAAATGAGGTTCTTTAATTTGGTTTTTACTAGTTATAACACCTCCTTTCCCACCAGCAGCAAAACTATGAGAAGATGTTGGACCATCCAAAGTCATGCTTCTGGAAGTCTGAGAACACCAAACTTACCTGTGCACTACATGAAACAGTTTTCTGGCTCAGAGATCATTGACTACAGACAGTAGCATGATGCATACACACAGGGCTGTACATTTAGGTTGAAAGGCAATCATTTGACTTGCTTTCTTAACGCATCATTTCCATGTGTGGTTGTCTACAGCTTGCATGTGTTGGGTTCTTTATTCAACAAAAAGGTCAAGGCAAATTCCTTTCCATTCAGCTGAGACAACCCCTTTACCTCCTCATGCACCAAGAACAGGGGTTGAGCTTTGCCTTTTGGCAGCAGAGGAGATTGCTGCTCCCTGAGCTCACAGGTACCTGTTCGCTAGCAATGGGAGACAGCTGTTTTCCAGAGAGGTGTGTGTGTGGGGAGGGGGACACTGGGGCGTTGGGCTGCTGGGTGCCAGAGGTGAGCAGAAAGAAGCCTGCTCAGCCTGCCTTTCTCCCCTCCCTTTGCATCCTCCCTCTCTTCACTGGCTCTGAAAGAGGGCTGGTAAATCCAGGGCAGGGCCTGATACTGCTGCTGATTTGATGGTGATGATAGTTTGACCTCGCAATGGTCAGGGATTGATGGTAGACTCTCCTCCTGCCACTCAAGATACCCAGCAGGCTTAGGGCTTGCCAAACACTGCAAGTGCAATGCCTACAATCAGGTAGCCCTCTGTGAAGGTGAAGCTGTTCTGTGGGTAATGCTCGGGATTTATACAG
Source organism: Alligator mississippiensis (assembly GCF_030867095.1). NCBI lineage: Eukaryota > Metazoa > Chordata > Crocodylia > Alligatoridae > Alligator > Alligator mississippiensis. Next base: position 465,967,940 of record NC_081824.1, on the reverse strand, counting down.
TGCTTTCCCCAGTAGGGTCTTTGACCATAAGTATGGCTTTAGGCATGACAAGAGTACAAATAAATAGTAAAGGTTAGCACGGGCATGCAAAACCTCAAACAACTGGTGGCCAGGATCCCAGGGACAGTACATTTAAAGGAAAAAGGAATCGGGGAATTTGGTTGTACCTTCGAGGGAATATTAAGGGCACGAGGATACGTCATCCCTGTGTGAGGAAGGTTAAGAATCACGTCAACCGACTGGCTTGGCTAAACAGCAAATGCTTTTGTGACTTGAAACTTAACAAGGAATCTCTCAAAATGGGGAAGCGTAGCTACAATACTACAGATGGCAATAAAGGAAAAACCCGGGCAGACCAAGGCACTGCAATACAGCTACTATGAGACACACAAGCACCCTTTGAAGTTAGATGTCAAGGACCAAAGGAAGTGTAGGTCCATTACTGATTGGGGAAAGGGAATTAAAATTGTTCAATGTGGAAAAGGCAACGTGTTTAATGACTTCTTATCTCAGTCCACATAAAATGTGTCCTAGAGGTCTCAAGGAACTGAGCATACGCTTAGGAAATCTGCAGATGATGCCAAGCGAGGTAGGACAGCAGAAGATCTGGAAGATAGGTTGAGGATTCTCAATGACCTTGACCAAATGGAAAAAATGGTCTTAAATTAATGAAAGAATAGTATAATAGTTACAGGAGTAGAGCAGAAGCTAAACATGAGTCATCCCTGCAATATTGTTACAAAAACTGAAACAGAATAAGAGCATGTGGGGCTGTGTTAACATGCATGTTGCATGCAAAGTAGGGGAAACCATTTTTCAATGATATTCAGCATTGGGGAGGCCTTAGCTGGAAAACTGTGGTCAGTTCAAGGCATCATGCTTTATAAGAAACAGAGAAACTGGAAAGAATCCAGAGAAGAGCAACAACAACGAGGAAAGGTCTAATATTGTCCTAGACAGGAAAAGTTGGAAGACCTGGATTATGTAATCCTGAGAAAATGGACGGGGTGTTAGAAATCTTCAAAAAGGTTGTTACTTGTAAAGAGGATCTCTAGTTGTCTGTGATTACAGCGGGTATACTAACGGGCTTATATTCCAACGGGGGCATTTAAGTTGGAAATGAGGAAATACTTCCTAACTCTCAGGTGGTGAAGTCATGAAACAGATTGCTGAGAGAGATTGTCAGGAAGGTGGGGCTGGGCACTGGGTCTCCTGCTCCCTTGATGAGTAGCCTTCCCACCTCTCCAATGAGCTTTTGCCCAGCCAAAGTGTCATGAATGATAGTACGGCCTAATGGGCGTACCTGACGTGTTCATGGCTTCAAACATGCTGAGCTGGAGCACAACCCCACCCAAAACTGCAGCTCTGTGGCTGTGGCCATGCTGTTTAGGCACACAAGGTGAAGTGGGATATAGCCCTGTGACTCAGTTTACATGCACGGGCAAGAAAGGAGCTGTGCCCATTTCAAACATCTAGTAAACTTCAGTCTTCTCCAGGAAGTTATTGAAGGCAAGGATGTCATCACTCACAAGGGGATTGGACATATCAGGACAAAAAACGGCTTCAGCCAATACTTAACTAACTGGAGGAGAGGGAGGCTGTACTGTGCTGCACCAGAATTAATACTGTGATGCTGAGTTTACACAAGTCATCACAAATACCTGGTGCAGAGATCATAGATTTTCAAGCAGGATGGATTTCAGGGAGTGGATCTGGACTGTGTCGTCCCTGTGGCTTTCTGGGCACCAGTCAGTGTATGGGTGATGCTCCCAGTTCGTTCTTCTGTTTCATTTGGCCCTGACTTCAGACAACTGGACACGTCAGCACTGGATCTCTAATTGTCAGTCTTTCCCAACTGCACCCATGCCATCCCAAAGGGGAGTAGAGGTGTGCTGACTCCTACCAGGTAACCAAGAGGGAGGTCTACTCCACCTGGCTATGAGATGAAACAAAACACTATTTCTAAAATGGATTCATAGGCATGTTCTTCTGCAAATATGAGGAGGATATCTGAACCTGCAAAAGGTTTTGCTCTCTTACCTTTGTGCTCTGAAATGACCTGCACAAGCTGGTACTTTTCTGCTTCCTCCACGTCTAGATGGTATTTTGTCATGATTTTTGAAATGACGTCTACAGTCCTGTCTTGGCTGGTTAACTGGAAAAAGCATTTTGCAATGAATGATTTTGCTTCTTTGTTTCTTGACATTTGTTTTCAGTTTATCTATCTGGCATGTTGGTTTGGTGTCTCATGGGTGAGGTACAGACAGTGCACGAATGGAAATTACAGAGATGGAAATAGCCTTGTGCACAGCACATCCTAGCAAAGGGTGACGGTTTCTGTGTGTATTTTACTCTACGAAGCTGCGTCTCTAGATTTGGTTTGTCCCTGGTGTAAAAAAGACCACTATGAAAGTTCTTTTATTTTGCCTCTGTCTCACTGAAATCTTTCATTGCAGCGTGATCACCCACATGTAGCAGAGTCCCAGAAGCCACTAGGCTGGTCCTATGCCATCAAGGCTTTTCTTGCCTAAATCTACCTTGTGCCAGTGAGATGGCACAAGCAGCAGCTGCATCACCATGCATCTGGCCCAGGGTTTCCCTCGAAACCGTTTCCCTTTCACTGCAAAGTGCCAGGGTTTATCTCTTAATGGTTTCCCACACAACCTTCTCACAAACAACTGGGAGAAACATGGGGAAAAGCAAATGACTCCAAAGCAGATAGACAACTGGCTCAACAGCCACAAGCAAAAGTCATTCTGCATGGATCCAGGTGGGAACGGCAGGAGGCTTTGAGTGGACTCCTACAGGGATCTGTCCTGGCTCCGCTGCTGTTCAGAGGATTTGGATGCAGGAATAAAGAGCTTCCTGAGCAAAGCTGCAGACAACACAGGACAGGGAAGGACAGCAAACGCACTGGGAGCACTGTCTGTTGGCTGCAGCTAGGGCTGGGGATTTGGAGTCGGGTGTGCTGATTGCTCTCGTGAGAACTAAAAAAACTGACAAGTTCCTGGATTTTGCTTCTGTGCTCGGGGTCCTACCTAGCACCACATTTGGGATTGGGCCTCCATCTCCTTGCTTTAACTGTCGTGGGTTATGGTTATTCTTGGTGTTTTGGGCATTGAGAATAGTAGTTGTGCAGGAGGTTGGTTTCTGCAGTATTAAGAATAGGTCAGACATAAATTGAGTGGAAAGGTTTAGTCAGGAATCATCCTGCCGTCAGCAGGGGGTTAGATTAGATGGCCTCCTGAGGTCTTCCAGCTCTACTTTTCTATAGGAGAAAATGAGGGATAATACACTATGATATTTAGAAGTGTATGCTCTTTGGGCTCCTAATTGTCTATTGCTATACAGCATCTTTCCGTGACTTGCCTCCAGGCTGTTCTTCAGTGTATCAGTCTGCCTACCTGTGCACACATGCCCATTCATACAAGTGGTGTGCATGGTTTCTTGTTACCTTAGTCAATGATTGAGGACAAGTGGTGGATATTATCCAGCTGAAAGCCCAGAGAAAAGTTTGGGAGGTGGAATGTACTTTGACTACTAAAATGCCAATGTCAATTCTCCTAAGAATCAAGGGCATGAGGTGGCCCCTAATATTTCAAAGCTTTGTCTTGGTGTGAAACAGAGCAGCAGAGAATTTACATATAACTTGTCATCCAGAGTGAACACACATCCAGTAATAAATCTACACAGCTCTTCCACAGCACTTACCAGAATACCTTTGTATGCAGCACCTTTGCCGCTCTGCAATGTGCAGCGAACGATACGGGCTTCTCCGTTCTTCTGGGAGTAAGGTGCAGACCGAGCAGATCAGAGGTGGAGGAAGGAGGAGGTAATGAAGGTGTGGCCGTGGAAGGTAGGCATGAATGAGATGATGAGCATTCAGAGACGTACATAATGAAAAATAAAAGAAGGGAAAAAGTCACAAACATGGTGGAAGCAGTAGGGAGGAAAGAGCAGAACCAGAAGCAGGTATTTTGGGTCTATGCCTGGTTCTTGAATGTTGTTAGTGGTGGTGTCCTACCTACAGGAGTAACTTGGTTTGGTATTTGCAATGAAGTATTCATATTTAGTATTCCATCTACAATTAACACCCCTGAAACACGGAAGACATCGATTTTGGCTGTTTGAAATGGGTATTTAGTTGGTCTAATAAAAGATAGCACTTTTCCCTAAAGAACCTTGTCTGCTGAAAGAAATGGTGGCATTCCCGACTACACAACGTGCTTTGCTCAGGAAGGAGCTCCTGCAGGGCAGATGCGCCTACTGACCTTTCTCTGCCATTACCTATTGGGCAAGGTTGTGATATGGAAAGTAAACTAATATTCCCAAACCCTGGAAACTTTGCTTCCATTTCCTGCACTCCTTTGTGTTTACAGGCTCCTCTGACTTCTGCCCAGCTGGGGAGGGGGGCCCGGGATGTGGGCACAATAGTGCTGGGAGTGGGGGATATGCCCTGCCGCCTCTTGCCCAGCCAGGACGGGCGGTGGGCAGGGGCACGATGCAAATGCAGCTTGTTCCGGGCAGAAGAGGGCAAGCAGTAGCAGGGCATAGACCCCACTCCCAGCACTGCCGTGCCCACATCCCGTGCCTCCCTGCCCCGGCTGGGTAAGTGGAAGCAGGGCATCACCCGCCGGTTGCCCAGCCGGGGTGAGGGGGCACAGGATGCAGGTGTGGCAGTGCTGGGAGTGGGAGCTATGCCCTGCTGCTGCTTGCCCCCTTCCACCCAGAGCAAGCTGCGCCACCCCCGTCCCCTCCCCAAGTCCCACATCCCCCTGCCCCGGCTGCGCAGCTTGTCCCAGCCCCAGCCCCAGCCCCAATCCCTCCTTCGCTGTGGGGCAGTGCAACTCAGCCTCGGCTGCCCGCCACCTGGCACTGCCTCTAGCCCATCGCATGGGCCTGGCCTGGTTTAGTGCGGCACTGTGTGCTTTCGAGTAGCTCTGGGTCACTCATGCTGTCACTCGGGGCCCCGTGTCCCTCATGGGGACTGTGTGTTGAGGAGGGTGGGTCCTGCGTGAATGAAACAGGCCCTGCCCGATGGCACGTGGTGCCCATGCACACAGGACCTGGGCCAGCATGACAGGTGGTCTCCGGGAGTGGGCCCAGGTGATGTGGCAGAGGAGAGGCCGGTGCCGAGCCGCACTGCTCCGTGCCGCATGTGGGGATGTGCCAGGAGACCCCAAGTGCCGCAGTGCTCACTGCTGCTCCCAGTGAGCTGTGGGCTGTGCACGGGGGGCTAAGGTATTGTGGGGGAGCTGTGGGCCATGCAAGGGGCATGTGGGCCTGGCAGGGGGGAATGCTGTGGTCCTGGGGGCGGCAGTCCATGTGCTGTGTGGGGGAGCTATGCCTTGTTGCGGGGCAGAGGACCCACCCTACCTGAGCACCCACCTCCCACAGTCCCCACTCACCCACAGTCCCCCCACAATCCCCCCAAACCTATCTCCACCCCCTGTCCTACCGCCCTCCTGCAAGCAGCTGCTGGCCCCAGGCTCTAGCTCCCCCTGGCTGCAGATTTGAGAGGAGCTGGGCGGGGTTATTTTGCCCCAAGTGGCACAACTTGCCCCACACCATAGGGTGTGGCCAGGCATTTGGCTGAGGCAGAAATCCCCGGGTCAAATACGTGCTGGTCCTAGTTGAACTGGTGCAAGCACACATGCCTGCTTGTGTGGCCGTGCCCTAAGGGTGCAGAGAGAAGTGGAGCTCCCAGCTGTAAGTCAGAATGATTTTTGCAATGCATTCTGAGTTGCTACATTGCCCGAGACCAAACAGAAGTTAAGTGTTGGTCTGGAGAGGTGGGGATCTAGCTGCCTGCTGGGAGCCTGCAAGCATGTTCCCACAACAAGGGCCAAGCTCTGTGCAGCGTTGGCTGTTTCAGCATGGCAGGGGGGAAAGGCAGTGGAGGGAGCTCGTTCTTGGGGCTCTGCAGCTGGTGTTGAGGGGTGGAGTGGGGGAGTTGGAGCCACCCCACCTTGGGGGGCCTGTAATACACTGGGACCACCCTGTAGAGGGGGCCTGAAAAACCCTAAGACTCAGCTCCTTCTGCTCCCTTGCCCCCCTCCCATTCTGAAAACACTGACAGGCTGGGAGCCCCAGCAGACACACGTTACACAAGACACTACGTTTTGAAACATCTTTAGCTGATACTACATGCAATGAGGAGTCAGATTTTCACCCAGTGGGCCATTTAAGCTGTTTGCAGCCGTGCACTTGTGTTTGGTCACAGCTATGAACAGCTTTCTGGGGGACAGGACTAAACAATGCACGTGGAAATTCAATTTTCACTTAGAATACAAATATCGGCAATTCCTCATACCCTTTTCCTATTGAATACTTTGAACAAAAGGTACTAGACCCTACCTTTTCCTGAGGCAGGTTCCTGGGCTGGTCCCTGGGCAGGTCCCTGGGCTGGACCTTGGGCTGGACTCCGGGCAGGTCCCCAGGTCGGTGCCCCAGATGGTCCTCGGCCTGGTCCCTGGGCTGGCCCTCGGGCTGGTCCCCACGTTGGTCCTCCAGCTGCTCCCTGGGCTGCCCCTTGGGCTGCTTCCTGGGCTGGACCTCAGGCAGGTTCCCGGCCTGGCCCTCGGGCTGGTCCCCGGGCTGGCCCTTGGGTTGGACTCCAGGCAGGTCCCCAGGCTGGCCCTCGGGCAGGTCCCCAGGTCGGTCCCCCAGATGGCCCTCAGGCTGCTCCCCGGGCTGGACCTCAGGCAGGTCCCTGGGCTGGACCTCAGGCAGGTCCCCTGGCTGGCCCTTGGGCTGGTCCCTGGGCTGGTCCCCCAGCTGGTTGTCAGGATGGTCCCCAGGTTGGTCCTCCGGCTGCTCCCCGGGCTGGCCTTTGGGCTGCTCCCCGGGCTGGACCTCAGGCAGGTCCCCGGGCTCACCCTTGGGCTGGTCCCCGGGCTGGTCTCCCAGCTGCTCCTGTGGCTGGTCCTCGGGATGGTCCTCGGGATGGTCCCCGGGCTGGCCTAGATACACCAGTTTATTTTCAGCTAAATGAGGTGAGTGAAAATGGCTGGACCAGCCTTAGTTATGTGTGGATAGTTGATGAAAAGAAGCCACAGAAATAGAATTTTATAACAATTGTTTACAAAAATCAGCTCTCTGTCCTCCATTTCTGATCCCTTCCCTCCCCAACTGGCATCTCTCCTCTCTCTCTCTTTATCTTAACTCAGTAAAATCAACTCCAGATCTTGTTCTACAAGATGTTAGCCTCTTAATTTCCACTGGCATTTCCCCTATAGTCTAACTCATTGACACTTCTCAGTCAAGTGAGGTGGCTGTCACTCAAAGTTTAAGAACCTTTTTCAAATATTACTACAAGAAATAAATGCAAGAACAAAACCCCTAGAAACTTCTGCTCACTTTGAACAAGAGTTGGATCGAAACATAGACCTCAACATTTTCTTGGCCCACTGGAACCAAATCCAGGATACAATCTCATTAGACACCTTTTAGCCACCTTGGAGATATGAACGTTTTTGGGGCTGAAGAAAAAGTTGGCCGGGGAACTCCCTTCTCCAGGGATGCAATGCATCTTTTATCCACATTTAAATGCCTGATTTTATCTGGCGGTGTACCCATTTCTAAAATAACACCTTCTTCCTGGAACATCCACCTGGTCAAGTTTATGGGTTGAAAAACTGCTTTGCTTTTGTATCCTCTATTTCATATATCATTTCCTTTCACTCCTGTGCCAAAGCTAGACGTTAGCAGATTGCACCAGGTCCCAGAAGCATACCCAGCAAGTGATTTGCCACAGGAAAGTTTCTAACTGGGTTAAGGACCATGTGTCAATTTGATACGGGTAACATTTACCCCCGCAAATGCAATTCTTTAGTGCAGTTTCGGAGATGATGCAGTGATAGCTTGAAAAAATATATAACTTACTCTCATTTTCTCCTACGCTTTTAAACTGGCAGAGGAGATGTTTCGCCTCCATTTCAATTTCAGAGCCAGGGACCTCTTTCTGAAGGTGGGCTATCACCTTTTCCAGAGTGAGGTGCTTTGGCGGCTCCCTGAAATCTTCAGCGCTGAAGTGCAGCCAGATTTTCAAAAAGAAGATGACTGGACTGAAAAGAAATACGTTGACAAAATCCGGTCATAATCAGTCTTTGTAACAGTGATATCTGTCATTCAAACCTGTATAAAAAGATGAATCTATTCCTTCTGCTATGAGCGAGCAAGGAGTTCTGATCTGGGCACCTTTTTCCGTAATCATGGTCTAAACTCACTGACACACATTTTACCACTCTTAATTACTGATCAAAGCTAGTGAATGAACCCTGAGTTGTATCCTCAAGATGCAAAATATAGGACAGTTATAACTATTTTTAGCCATATCACCATCCTCCAATTTGATCCAGTATTACAGCAAACAAAGTAGAGGAGACACAGGCAAAACACGAACATCCTGCCCTAAACACCACCTTTACACAACACACAAATCGCCTGGCTTTTCTCACTTTCTACTTTTCTTGCTTGCTTTTTTTCTTGCTACTTTTGGGCCACTTTCTGCAGTGTTTCTCTCCTAGTGTCACACACACAAGAAATGCCAACTTGAGTGGGTGAACTTCAGCTAAGCCATTGCGACAGCTTTTCAGGTCTGCCAGTCTCTCCCCTTGTGTCCCACAGACAGGCAGGAATAATTCCCATTCTCCTGTACAGACATGAGACATAGGACTGTAAGAATCACAATCTGGGTCAGAGCAGAGGCCCGGCTATCTCACAACACTGTCTCCACAAGTGGTAAGGAGCAGATGTTTTGGAGGACGAGTAGAAGAAAGAGAACAGAGAGATGCATCCTCCGTCACGATGCTTGCTAAGTCACCATGCATGTGGCCATCCCTAAGCCCTATGACTGACAGCCCCAGATTGACACCTTTCGAAAGGGCAGTTGCAATCTTTCACTGAACCTGGTTATAGTACTGGCCTCCACAACATCCGGGGGTGATGTGTGTCACAAATTAGTGAGGTGTGAAAAAGTACTTCCTTTTGGTTGTTTCAAACCTGCTGCCTCATCATTTAATGAGGTGGCCCTAAATTCTTGTATCAGGAGACCGTAAATACAGGTTTCCTTCGATTTCTGTTGTACACGCATTCCTGGAGCACGGCACATCAGTCAAATTTGCATAACGCAAACCCACTTTACAATTCATCAATTCATAGATTCATACATATAGGGTGGGAAGGGACCTTGTAGATCTGCTAGTCTGACCCCCTGCCCTGGGCAGGAGAGAAAACTGGGCTCAAATGACCCCAGCCAGGTAAACGTCGAGCCTCCTCTTAAAGACCCCCAGGGTAGGAGCCAGCACCACTGCCCTTGGGAGCTGGTTCCAGATCCTAGCCGCTCTGACTGTGAAGTGGTGCCTTCGGATGTCTAGTCTAAACCTACTCTCTAGCAACTTATGGCCGTTATTCCTTATTACTCAGGGAGACCCTCGGGAACAAGGTCTCTCCCAAACCCCGCTGGTCCCCCGTAGTAAGTTTACAGATGGCCACCAGGTCCCCCCTCAGCCTTCTCTTGCAAAGGCTGAACAAGATTTCAGGTCCCGTAGCCTCTCCTCATAGGGTCTGCCCTGCTGTCCCTGGATAATGCGGGTGGCCCTCCTCTGGACCCTCTCCATGCTGTCCACATCCCTCCGCTTGTCCGCACTCGCCCCAGCCCGTGCTGGAGCAGCCCCGGGAGCAGCCGACACCAGATGCCTGCACCACGGCACTAAACCTTACAATCCCAGGGCCTGAGAATTTGGAGGCCTGAGTGCTTCGTTGAACTGAAATGAGAAGCACCTCAAGCTGGGGGCACACGACTAGAGGCTTTTTTTGAAAAAGTAGTCTGCTTTCTCCCCAGGTCATCTATAAATAGAAGAATGGTACTTGAATGTTTCTCAAGGCCTTTAAAGTCTAACATGTGATATCTTCTTGTAGTAGGATTAGTCAGAACAGGCCGTCGTTCAGGTTTTCCCGGCTCATTAGAACTTGGTCCACAACAAGGGCATTCAACCTCCAGCCCACGGGCTGAATCTGGCCCCCAGAGCCCTAACATCCAGCCCGCAGGGCTCCCCCACGGCTCGTACATTTGGCAGCTGGGAGCAGTGCAAGCTCCACGTGGCTGGACGCAGCCTCACTTGGGCCACTGCCTGTGCCATGGGATATGGGCTAGGCTGTCCCCTGTGAGGCCAGATTGGGCCAGGCTTTTCCCTCCCCCCATGCCCCGCATGTCTGCATCAGGATCCAGCTGTTCCCCCACCCCCACATCCGGGCCACTCTTCCCTTCCCCTCCCCCACACATCTGGATTGGGCTTGCCCTGGCCCAAACTGCCCCTCTCCATGCATCCAGATCAGGACTGGGACCAAGACTGGCTGCGGTTCCCCTCTGCAGTTTCCAGAGGCTCTGATAAAGCCTTAAGCAAAGTATATAGGGGATTAAAACACATCCCTTCCAGAGTGGGCAGCAGACTCAGGAAGTCCTGGTTTCCAAGGCCTGTACATTAGCCACTAATATATATTTCTTCCCAAGTAAACCCAAAGAGAAGCAGGTTACTCAGCACTTTATTAACAGCCGACTTAGAGATCAGGTCAAGCTTGGACCATCTCAGGTCCAGACTCAACAGCTGCTGCTTCCCAGAACATGCCATACTCGCACTTCACAACCCCACAGCCACCCAGTTAAGAGGATTTCCCGGTGGTGGGACTGGTAGGTCAGCTATTTTATAATGTGTAATGGTAAGTATTAATAATCATTTTGTAGTGTGGTTTGAAAACCTGGGGCTTTCTCTGTAACACCCCCCTGCCAGACTGTCTTAGGAATGAGCAATGCTAAACTTAGGAAAACTAAAAACCCTATTCATGAAACTGTGTAGAAAGGTTGTTTCTGGGAGGGAAAATGCTGTGTAAGGGCTTGGAAGTTAGACTCTCGTCTCGGATTTCCTAGCTCTGGGGTACTGACTGGAGATGGCTCATGACAGAAAAGGACGTGGATCTTGTTTTTCCCCAAAACAAATGAAAGAATTGAAGCTACTTGAACCCTTGCTTAAATCCAGTCATTGACAAGCAAGATCATGGCAGTTAAGACAATTTACTTAATGCGGGAAGCTGTGCTAATTTACTTGCCGGAAGCTGTGCTACCTCTCTTATAGAGAAACTCACAGCCATACACTCACTGCCGAGAGCTAAAGGGAGTCAGCGGGATCAACAAGCGGGGGTCAAATATAATCCTTCAAGTCCTTTATATTGCCAATGCATACTAAACCTCAGAGCATGCAGATGTCAATGTCTAGATGTGCTGAGGGAAGGTTCATTAGACTCCTGCCTCTTAAAAACAAAGTAATGGTCCGTATGGAACTAGAGGCAGAAGAAGACAACTTCTTTTTTCATTTCAGAAAGGTTAGTTTCACCATTTTGAGCATCCAAATGTAAACACAATGTAAAAATCCACAAGGAGGAATGATTAATCAAATGACCAATTAAATGATGTTTAAAAAATTCTAATGTGGGATTTTGGGGACAGGCACCTTCATGCACACATACACATGCACGCAGACATACATGCATGCATCACATGCAAGCACACACAGATACATTCATGCAGACACATGCATGCAGACACATGCACACTCGTGCATGCACAGACACATGCAAGCACACACCCGTGCATGCCAAAGACATGCACGCACACAAACACACACATGCATGTACACGTGCACATGTGCACACAGGCACATGCAAGCACACACATGCAAGAACAAACACATGCACACAGACATACACACATGCATCACATGCAAGCACAATCAGGGCTACACCCCCCTAGAGTATGTCGGCATTTCCAGAATAGAAAATGAAATCCATAACAGACAATAACATGCATATTTGCATAACATGTGGTGAAAAGAAGCAAGGGCAACAAGCATGCTTTCTTTGTCCCCCAGAAATTACTGACCCCAAAATAAAAGACAGTTTCTGTTCAGTTTTGGGGCAGCATCCCAGTCTCTGTCGATTAATGTATGCATGATACAGTGAATTCTTTGCTGATACCAATAAGGATGGCTGTATGTGTGTGTGTGTGTGTAAATATATATATATATATTAAAGGTGATCAGGTTTACCACATCCTCTGAATCCTGACTGAGGTTTTGCTGTACAGCACACTTACTTCCTGAGGACTGCCCTGGAGTTTGCTGAGAAAGCTGGACTTTCATCTCCTCTGCAGCTCGAGGTCTCCAGCTTTCCATGCCTAAACGTCAAAATGGATATTTTAGAGAGTTATTTAAAAAACAAGCTCAACATACCTGGAAGGGCAGCACCACTAGACTCTTCAGCACCACTAGACTGCACAGCCCATCAGGGTAACAGGACCAGCAGGTGTGATCAGAGATCACGACGCACAAGAACGTAACTACGACTTAGTAAAATGTCCTTGTCGTATTCATTTACGTTCCTATCACTATTCTGATTAGTCTGCAAAAGCACAAAAGAGCAGCAGGAAAACCACTCCCCAAGTCAGAGAGGAAACCAAGCCTGATCAGTTTAGGGGGAGAAGGACCACATTGTGACACTGAGCAGAGTAAAAGATGTGAGAGTTTTCTTCAGAAATCCCTGCCTTTCCCATAATTCCTGGACTGTCATGGCTACATCACGCTTTCACTGAGAATCAAATAAAATGGGTTTTTCCGATTGTGAGGCTGGACAGCTAAGTGGGGATCTGGTTAAATGGAAGAGCTAGATTAGCAGAACTCATCGTTGGAAAGGTGGGAGGGCTTGGAAGAAAGGAGAAGCCTGCATATAGATCGGTGATAACTAGACCTGCTCCCACCCCAGGGCTGCTGGCTTAGTCCAGCACCAAAGAGAGGGTGTTGCACATCGGGTGCATCTACACGTGACATTAAGGCGAGCCATAAACTCTGGTGCACTCGGCGCCAGAGTCAACTGCTGCCAGGCACAGCATCTGCACGTGCACCCAGGACCACAGCACTTTGTGCCAGAGCAGAAGAGTCCCGGGCTGAAAGGGAGCATCAGTCCCAGCTCAGGGGGCAGCACTGGGCGGTGGAGGGACTGCCCGGGCTCGAAGGTGCTACAGTGTGGGGTGAGGAGGCAGGCAGCCCCTGTATTTAGCACCCTAGCACCCCACAGAGTCTCTTTCTACAGGACTTTGGTTTAACATGACTTCTTCTCTGGCTGCCAGCCCACCCTCATCATGCTGAGGACCAGATTGAGACTGCCTTTTGGGGAAGGGCTGCTGTGATAAGATTTCCCCTCCGCCCCTCATGCTCTCCATACGTGGAGAGGGGCTGTCGCATTTTCTGAAGTCGTGAGAGTACTGAGACTGCTCTCGCTGTTCACTCTCAGATGGATATCACCGTTCAATGGCATATCACCACCAAGAGGACAGGAAGGAGGTCAAGTCTTAGCCCTGTCCCCCTCCCTCTTCTGCTTCCTTCTACACCAGGGCATTGCCAGCAACTAAATAGTACAATTTGGCCCACCCTTTCCTGTTACATTACATTAGAAGAATTAGTTGCAACATAAAGATGTTAATTATTTGCTGCTAGTAAAAATAGAAGTCTTTTTTACCAACTGTTGTAGGGAAAAACGTGGCCATTGCAAATCTATGCATATTAAAGGCTGACCACATTTTCCATTGAAATATGCTTGTGGGAGAATTTAATGCTGGGACCTGGTGCCTAATGGTATGCTTTATACCAGTTCTGGAGACCACTGCTAGGGGCAGGCACAAGGCAGGGCAGGGCGGCACTGGGAGAATAACTTGTTCAGAGAGCTACAGACTTTTGTCGGCCTTCCTCAGACACTACGAACAGACTTGCAGAGAGCAGGGGGACGAGATAGAAAGGTCCTGATCCAGCACAGGCCGATTCATGCAGCAAAGAGTTACGCAGAGGGACAGCGACAGCCTGGATTTGTTAACTCGGGCTTTCCCCAGCAGTGTGTTCAGCTGTTTGCAGGACTGCTTGCCTCCAGCTGTCCTCTCTTTCCACTAAGGAACCAAGCAGTCCAACTTACTTATTGGTCTCCTTGTTTGAGAAAGTACTCAGCTCTGAGGAGGCATTTTCAACCCTGTTTCAACTGAAACACTGACTTTTTCAAGCTCGTTAGAAATATATGCATAGCATTAACTTCTTAAGTATGCCATCTTCAAAACTATTCATCTCTTGCAATGTCCCACCTCTAAACACCATCACAGCTTCCTCCACAGCTCTTGGCTCTTACCTGCTGAGGAGCATTTCTAGGACCTCGCCAGGAGAGGCAAAGGTCCTGTATGTCGAGAAAAATGCATGGATGTTCTCAAAATCCTCCAGAAGAGTATCCACATTTTTCTGCATGGCCTGTGAAAAAACGGTGAAAATCTTGACATCAGTCATGAAACAAGCAGTCTCCCCACTCTGAAATGCCAGTTCAATTTTGCCTTTTGCGAACACAGATGATCGTATAGCACAAATTACTGACATGTCATTATTTGATTGCCGGTCTAAAGATGGCTCCAATGATGAACTCGTTAGAACCGGTGATCCTTCTACACAGCGTTACCTTGACATCCTCCCCCCACCGTGTCAGTAGCTAACTGCAGCCCAGAGACAAGCAGATCTTTCCTCTCCCAACCAGACCAGCGCTGGGACGCACGAGCGGGGAGAAACATGTCCGGGACAGAGGAAACAGCACGAGTCCGCACTGCCCCTCCTCTGAACCAGTGCCAAACCCCACGTCCACCCAGTGCTGGAGCAGGGAGCTCTCTTATCAGAAGTACATGTCGGTAGAGGAGATAGAAACCAAGTCTTGACCATGGGGAATCAGACACGTTTTGTGAAGGAAGAGTGTTAATCCCACGAGTCCAGGCATATCCCAGAGGTAGCAATGTATTTGGTCTCCCTTTGTCCCTCTTCACGTTTTACATCTGGATGCAATATTTCTTGTCACTTTTAGACTTGCCCTTGCACTGGCTGGAGCCTGATCCAAGCCCAGGCAAGTTAATGGGAACAAGCCATCATTGTTATTCGAGAGGCATATTATTATGTTATTAGTGGGAAATGGTCCCTGGGAGTGATTCAGGTACTTGTGTGGAAAGACAGCGGGGATGGAAAGTTCTGGACAGATAAAAGATGCAAATAGGTATATTGACAAGGACAGCTGGATGTTTCCCATTTTGTGTTTTTAAATAGTCCAGTTATAACCAGGAATATTCATAGTTTCATAGTTGGTCGGGTGAATGGACCTGTGCAGATCATCCAGTCCGACCCCGTGCCATGACTACTGGGGTCAAACGACCCCGGCAAGGTGTTCATCCAGCCTCCTCTTAAAGACGCCAGGGTAGGAGCCAGGGTAGGAGCTAGGGTAGGCCTTCCTGAAGGCCAGAAAGACTACGTCCACTGCTACACTTGCGTCTAATGATTTTGTGACCTGGTCACAGAAGGCCACCAGGTTGGTCTGACAGGACCTGCCTCTCATGAACCTGTGCTGGTTGCCCCCAAGCATAATCTTCCCTGCTGGCCCCTCGCGGACGTGCGCCAGGAGAGTTATCTCGAAAAGCTTACCCAGGACCGAGGTAAGAGCTTACCTCAGTCCCTTTCTCCAAGCGTTGTCATCCCAGTGACCTCCCACCAGCGCTAACAGACTTTTATGAACAAAAACACTTGTTTCCCTGGAGATACGTAGATAGTTCACACGAGTCAATGTAAATCTATAGCCCTCCGGATAATGCCTGCTCACAGTCCCCAACAGGCCTCCTGGTTTGATACGTGTGGACATCCACCATTCCCGGTACGTGTGTATCTCGGGCCCCCTCAACGCGTGCAGGTAAAGGTGTGATTAGCACTGTCATGTGTGCAACGCCTGTACGTGATTCACAAGATACATTCAGAGATTCAAATAGGACTCTAGGCGCTGCACAGCTGGGGGTGCAAGTCGGGGGTGCCGCTCCTGCTGCTACGGGCTGCGGCCGGGGGCCATGCCGGGCTCCTCCTGGCGGGGCGTTGAGTCGCGCTGTGCTCGGGGAGGGTGGCAGTGGTGCTGGAGTGGGTGTCGGGGGGCTATGGTGAATTTTGGGGTGGCTGCTGCCCCCCATCCCCAGAGCCCTGCTGGGGCCTCCATCTGCCCCCCACCCATGGCCCTGTCCCCTTCCTCCACAGACTTACCTGCAGCTGCAGCTGCTGCCTCCATTGAGCCTGCAAGGTCCTCCAGTCTGTGCTCTCACATAGCTGCTCCTGCCCGTCCTGGATGCCTGCTTGGGGCATCAGCTCTCGGGTGCGGCGGCGCTGGAGGAAAGAAGGCAGAGGGATGCATCTGCGCCCGTGTCCCTTCTCCTGATCTGCCCTGTTGAGGAGGTCAAAACCTGGTTAATTGGAAATTATTACTTCCAGTGGCGTAAGGAGCCAAGATGGCTAGGTGCTAAGAGTCATAGGTTCATACACCGTAGAGTCGGAAGGGGCCACGAAGGATCATCGTGTCCGACCCCCTGCCCCCGGCAGGAAAGAGGGCCGAGGTCAGACGACCCCAGCAGGTGCCTGTCTAGCCTCCTCTTGAAGACCTCCACGTTAGGTGATAGCACCACCTCTCTTGGCAGCCCGTTCCAGATTCTGGCCACCCTTACTGGAAAAAATTTCTTCCTAGTGTCTAACGTGAATCTACTGTCCACTAGTTTGCACCCATTTTTCTGAGTTACTCCCTGGGGTGCTCTGGTAAACAGCGCATCACCAATTCCCTGCCATCCTCCCCGATAAAGTTATAGGCGGCTACGAGGTCGCCCCTCAGCCGTCTCTTGTAACAACCGAAGAAATCCAGATCTCTCAACATCCCCTCATAGGGTCTTTCACAGAGACCACTAATTATGGGAGTGGCCCTCCTCTGGACCCTCTCCAGATTCTCCGTGGCCCTCGTGAAGTGCGGCACCCAGAACTGGACACGGTACTCCAGCTGCAGCCTGACCGGTGCTGCATCGAGGGGGAGCATCACCTCCCTCAATCTGTTGGTCATGCATCTGCTAATACACTACAAGGTGCAATTGGCTTTGGTGATGGCCTCGGTACACTGTTGGCTCACATTCATCTTGGAGTCAACTGGGACTCCAAGATCCCTCTCAGCCTCCGAGCTACTGAGGAGGTCATCCCCCCACCTGGCGGTGTGCTGGGGGTTCCTCCTCCCTCGGTGCAGACCTTGCATTTATCTTTGTTGAACTGAATCCTATTTTGTTCCACCCATTGATCCAACCTGTCCAGGTCACCCTGTATCTGCTCCCTGCCCTCCAGTGTATTAACTTTTCCCCATAACTTGGTATCATTTGCGAACTTGGAGAGGGTGCTCTTCACACCCTTGTCCAAATTGCTGATGAAGATATGAAATGACACCGGTCCAAGGACCAAACCCCACGGGACCCCACTGCCCACCTTCATCCAGCCCAAAAACAATGCGGCTACCACCACTCTCTGGGTGCTAAGCACATCTAGACCTTTCAAAAGAAAACAAAAATAAATCAGAGAGACAAAAACAGAAAAATAAATCAACATGCATTGTGCCATTTCTTTGTACACATCAAGCGTGTCCCAATGAGCGTGCACATGCAGTTTGTGGTATGTCAAACCCATTTCAGGCCCCATAGACCACACGTGGCACACATGCACTCATTTGCCATGCTGCAGGTTTATAGTGTGGTGCCCAAATTTGAAAGTGGGAGCTCCTGGTGTCAAAAAACAAAAGAAAAAAAAGGTGGCACAGTGCACATGGCACCTACATGTGCTGCCAGAAACAGAGCCTGGCTGGGCAGAGCTATGCTCTGGCTGCCGGGCAGGCTCCGAGCCGCAGGACTGCTGCCACTGCTGCCCTGGCAGGCCCCAAGTCAAGTTGCTGGGGCCAGCAAAGGTGCTGGCCCCAGCCTCCCACCCCCACCCTAGACAGCTTGCCCTGCACCAACCCCATGTGCAAGGGCTTGCACCGCAGCATAAAGGAAATTTGTGTCACCTCTATTTTTGCTGTGGCAACTGCATGCCCCTGCATGTGGAGACACACTCCTAATGATTGTGCCCTGCTTTTATATCCATGCATCCTCATTCATTCTGAAAGATTGCAAAGTGCTTCCCAAAATACAGACTGGACATACCACTGACCTTCGGCCACCCCCGGCAGATACACAGACACGTAGCACACCGGAGAACCAGGGCTTGGGGGAGAAGAATGAGGGGGAACGATGGAAAGACCTTATCTAGGGGACAGGTCTGAAATGACTGGACAGTCTCTCTAGGAGTGAAGGACTGGTGCTGAATTATGTGCACAACAAGTGACAGGGGAACCACAAGCGTTGCAGCCAGGGTGGCAGAAGATCCATGTCAATGGCAGAGCGAGAAGTTAAAAAAAAAAGAGAGGATTATTAACTTAACTTCATTTCTTCTACTTTATTCTGTGTCCTCTGAGCTGAGATATGTTGACCTAAGTTTCAGGAAGACTAAACAGTGGTGAAGATTTCTGTGTTTTGCTTTTACTTTGTAGGCAGGAGAAAACACTTCTTGCATTGCAGGGAAATGAAGTTCTAGTAACTGCTGTCCTGGTCATCTTTTCTCATGTGAGCAATGGTCTGCATTACTATAAGGGTGTAACGTGGATGGGAGGGAAGCAGCCTGTGCCACAGCAACCTGGAGCGGAGGAGTCCATGAAAAAACCTCTCATCCAAACTGCTGGAAGATGTGAGATTGCCCCAGGATTTATAAAGTAGAGCTTTGCACCTAGGCAACACTGAGAGGATGACGAATTAGAAATGCCTGCCTAGGACACAGTATTTTTCTGTCTTCGATTGAAAATCTCCTGCAGCATCTCATGAATGAATCCTCTTTTCCTCTTAAGGGCATATAGTCTAATTTTGATAAGTGATAGATGAAATGTATCATTGTTAAGACAAAAACCCTTAAAATGGAAGCTGAAGAAATGGATACAGAAGGTGAGCACAATACTGCCAAAAGCATGCATTACTAAAAGCAAAATGCCAAAACGTTTCTATTATTTCAGTGAGTCACTACGAGCTCCTATACTTGTGCAGGGAGCCTGCTCTGACACGCTGGACATGCAGCACGTTGGAGCAAACTATATGAACTGAGTTTGCCAGAGCCTGGACATCACCGCGCTCCAGCAGGCAGTACAAAGACAGACACCCAGAGTTAGTCCAACGGTATTAATACCACAGGATTCATGTCAGCATCTTCTAAAGAAGGATATTTCAAGTTAGTGCCGTCGTCTTGTGTTTTAGAAAGAGGAATTGTGTACAGAAAAAGGGGGAAGATCCTAAAGATACAATTAAATAAATGTATATCCTTACTTTAATTTCACAAGCATGCCATCATGGAGACACGGACCATGAGCACACTGCCACAGAGCCATACCTCTTAACAAAAAAAGGAAGCAGGAAGGCAAGAAGAAAAGTGTTATGATATTAAATAGCAAGTTTTAGGAGACTGTTTGCATCAACTCGTTTAGAAAATGGAAATTGAAATCCAAAAGAAGCCCACAGAGCCTGAAGTGCAGCGTGAAAAGGGGAGACCAGGATGTAACGTGGGGAGCAAACTGTTCATCGATTCATAGACTGTCAGGGCTGGAAGGACCTTGTCGATCCTCGGGTCCAGCCCCTGCACCAGGCAGGACAAGACACCGGGGGTCAAGCCACCGTGGCGAGGTGACATTTCCGTCTCCTCCTGAAGATGTCCAGGGGAGGTGACTGCACCCCTCAGGGTCACAGTCAGGGCGGCCAGGATCTGGAACCAGCTGCCAAGGGGAGCGGTGCTGGCTCCTACCTTGGGGGTCTTTCCAAGGAGACTGGATAACTACCTAGCTGGGGTCAGATGAGCTTCAACGTACCAGGGCTCATATGAGCCCAGTATTCATTCCTGCCCAGGGCAGGGGGCCGGACTCGATGATCTGCTCGGGTCCCTTCCCACCCTACATCTATGAAGCTATGAACCACCACTGCGGGGAGTTTATTCCAGTCTGGACACCCAATTAAATGCATAGAAATACATTTTTAAAATAGATTAAAGTAGGAAACTTGTAAGAGAAACAGTGCACTGGTCGGACTACTAAGGCATTAAAGGAGAAGAAGACCCCAAAGATGACCCTTCAAGGCTATCATCCAACACAAAACACTTTAGTAATCAGGTTTTGGTTATGTAAATCCTCCAAAGTCCATGGGCGACAACCAATGAAACTTGAAGCAGAATTTCGGGGTCGGTTCAATTACCAAAAAAGCCAACAGAAAACCTGTTCTTGTTGGGTTGAGCCCTCGGCCATTTTCCTCAGTGCTCAACCAGGGCAAAGTTAGCAGCAATATCATCTTCTCCTTCCCTAGAGTAAAGAGGGGACTGGAAGTGAAGTAAGGCTTCCTTGTCTGTCTGCGGGCCTCGGGGCTCTGTCTTTCTGCACGAGCTCTCTCTGAATCCTGCGTGAAGCATATTGTCTTTTCTGGCCGTGCTCCAGCGCTCACTGCACCGCTATGCGCAGAGACCTGGCTGGGCCGTCTTCTTTCCAATGCCGCTGCGGGCCCTTCCCCTTCCCTCGCCATGAACACAGAGTCGTTACACAGAGATGGCATTAATCACACTGAACTTCACGTGCTGCTGTCGACAGCGACAGGGGTGTTTGATCACACGCACTACTCATTTCCTTGCCACACTTTGTGAAGATCTGCTGAGCACTGCATTCTTCAATTCACACCCAAATCTCTCAAATTAGGCAAGGCAAAAAGAGCATATGACAGTGAGAATTGGCATCTCTATTTGATTTACCTTCCTCTGTCTCCAAACGATCCCATATTTCTATCCAGGGATAAAAGACTGTCCAGTCTTCTGTAGCTGTGTGAAAGAAATATTGAAGAGCAAGTTGAAACCACAACCAGTAATTCCCAGTTACTTGATGTCTGGAGTGAGGGGCAGCATCATGGCCGGGGGGCAGGGTACTGCAGTTTTGGGGTGAGGGGCACTGGCAGGCTGGGGTCAGTGGGTTGGGAGTGAGGGGCAGCAGCAGCGCTGGCGGGGGCTCTGGCTTGGCACTGAGGGGCAACAGCATGGGCAGGGACAGGGCACTGGCATGGCACTGCCCCCCACTGTCATATCCCCCGTCCCCCCTCCGCCATGTGACAGGTGTCCTGCATTTTGGACCTGGAAATATGGAAACCCTAAAGCAACCATCCGCATCCTCACTGCCTCCTCTGCTGCACCCCTCACCTTGCCTGCCCAGCCAAATAGCATCGCTCCAAGCACCCCCGCCTCCCCCATGTCAGGCCAGCACACCTCGTCTTCAGCCCTTGGCTTGTACTGAAGCGGACTGAAGTCATGTTTAGGAAAGAAACGAAAGCATAAAAGTGACAATTCCCCCAGCCACAAGTCACCCACCCCTAGGACCTCCCAAGTGTGGGTGCAAACACCCCCTCATTTGCCCACACTTACCCTTGCGGTCAGGGTGACACCAAGGACACAGTTGTGACCTGACAGCAACCAGTGTTGGCTCGGGAGCCGTCCAACTGCTGTGCGCGTCTCCAGGAGCCGCACGGCGACGAGCCGGTTCTAGAAGGGGCCATTGTGATGCGCGTCACCTTCTCCGGGTCTCCCCGCGTGCACGTCTCGGTTGCGTCCGGCCGCACCGCTGCATCAGCCTCCAGGTGTGAGACAGGGCTGGGCTTGCACACGGCCTGATGGTACTCACAAGGAGGGACTCCAGCCAGGACTGGACCCTGCCAGGGTTTCCCTCCAGGGCACTGTGACAGTGGCTGAGGAAAGGGACTCCAACAACAGATCCTAACGAACACCATTTCTTGTCTGTGCACGAGAACAGACGGCCCAGGTCTGTCTCACACATGCTCCCTGCAGTGACTGTCACCTCTGTGTCTGTAGGCCGGGGGGCTCCCGCTGCTCCCAGCTCTGAGCTGGGGAATACACTGTATTACTTGCTGCCTACTGTCGGCCCTTTGACGGTGTGGATCCTCCCAGTCTCTCAGCATTGCACTGCTTTCATGGGTAACTTCCCCCAGTTTCGCTTCAAGCCCTTTCCCTTTCTGGAGGGCGAACTGTTTAACCAGATCCGTGTCCTGGATCTCCCTCTTCTGCCTTTGGTCAAACAGCCCTTGCACCAGAGCTGCGGCTGAAGAGGCTCTTTCATGGATATCATGTGCTTGCTGTGCCTTGAGGTAGTGCTCCTCCTCTGCCATCCTCATTTTACCTTTCCTGCCTGGTTCCTTAACCATAACCACGCTATCTCTTTCGTTTTCGATGAACGGACTGGAAGATGGACGGATCTTGGTTGAACGACTGTGTCCTGAGATTAGTCCTTGAGCTCGATGTCTTCAAATCCCTGAGCGGTGGCCATGGAGAGGACGGAGACGTGTCCTGTTTTCTTCAGCCACAGAAACAGACTCAGAAGAAATCAAGAATTGCAGCAGGGGACATTTAGGTTCGATAGAAGACCTTTCGCACTATATGAGGGCGATTTTTTTAGGTTTTTGTGAGCACGGAAACAGGCTACCCGGAGAGTTGTGCAATCTCCATGCTTGCCAAGGCGTGAGAGCAGGGTCGATGCTTGGCTGGCCGGGTTTGTAGGGGTGATCCTACCTTGAGCAGGGGATGACTGGATGGCCCTGACGTCTCTTCCAGTCCCGGGTTTGATGATTCAATGCCCTCTCGGTGTGCTACTAAAGGGACAGGAGCAGCGGCATAAGAAGATCAG
Source organism: Alligator mississippiensis (assembly GCF_030867095.1). Lineage (NCBI taxonomy): Eukaryota > Metazoa > Chordata > Crocodylia > Alligatoridae > Alligator > Alligator mississippiensis. The sequence goes on along the minus strand of NC_081824.1, from coordinate 465,945,245 downwards.
ATCAAACCCCTTTTGTCACAGAAGAGTGAAAGACATGCTCCATTTGTTAGAGAGGCTCCATGGCCTCGTTTGGAAAAGCGGGGTGAAGTAGCAGAATAAATAGTCATTTGGGGAGCTTGGGTTGATCAGTTGATAGACATTTAAAAAAGTAACTATAAAGCAGTGCCCACGTGCTAAACACCTTGGAGATTGGCAGTGTGCTCTCCTGACACAATGTGAAGTTTCATGGGTCTGAAGGCTGATAAAATGGTACACTTGAAGCACTAATTCAGATTCATAGATGCTAGGGTGTGAAGGGACCTCAACAGATCATGGAGTCCGACCCCCTGCCTGGGCAGGAAAGAGCGCTGGGCCAGATGCCCCCAGCCAGGTGCCCATCCAGCCCTCTCTTAAAGACCCCTGAGGTGGGAGAGAGCACCACTTCCCTTGGGAGCCCAGTCCAAAGTGTGGCCACCCTTACTGTGAAGGAGTTTTTCCTGATTTCTAGCCCAAATCTGCTCTCTCTCAGTGTGTGACCATTGCTCCTTGTTACCCCAAGAGGTGCCCTGGTGAAGAGAGCATCTCTGGTCCCTTGCTGCATCCCCTAATGAACTTGTAGGTGGCCACAGGATCCCCTCTCAGCCTTCTCTTGCAGAGTCTGAAGAGGTCCAGGTCCCTCGGGCTCTCCTCCTAGGGCCTTGCCTGCAGGCCCCTAACCATACAAGTGGCCTCCTCTGCACCCTCCTGACTCTATCAACCTCCTTCTTGAAGTACGGTGCCCAAAACTGGACCCAATACTCCTAAAAGTGGATCCAATACTCCTAATCATAATGTATAGATCTTTTTAGGGCTGAATTTTGCCTTTGTGTAGATCTGCCAGGTTGTTTTGGCATTTTTTAAAGTGCCAGGTCCAGTGAAATGTCTGCAAAACTGCCTCTGTTGGGTAGATGTCGATGTCCCGTGCAGCGAAGACTTGCAGCTCCAAGAGGTGCACAGGATATTTCTATTGAAACTTCCAAGCAAACATGAAGATGCGTGTGCTTTCCCTAGCTGGCATGACACCGATTTTGTTAGGAAGTGTTTAACTTGCACATTTAGAGCTAGTACTAGCAAACTGCCCATCAAGACTGACAGGCTCAGGGTCCAGATCCGTCCCCCGTGGGTTAATGGGTACTGGGCCTGGGGTACAAGGGGGTGGGGAGGGGCCCTTCCCCTCCTGGTGCTGGCGGGGGAGGCTGGGGGGACCCTGCTGGGCTGGGGGTGGGAGGCACATGCCCCCCTCTTCTCCTTGCTACCAACCCTTTCAGATACGGCCACTGAGATGTTGGTGAGAGGCAGGAGCAGTGGGCGACTCTTGAGAACCAGCATAAAAACAGACTTCCCCCTTGAAGAACGCCCCAGCCTAGCTCTCTTTCCTAGGATGCTCATACTCATGATGAAATTTTCCTTTTTTTTGCCAATTCAACGGCATTACAGTTTGCACGTGTGGATTTTTCTGGCGATTTAAAAGTCTTTTTGGCGATTTAAAGTAAAATGCATTCTGATGTATTTTAGTTTGGATCTCCAGGAATCAAACTGATGCATCCATGGATTCATCACGTGAAAACAGAAATGCACTCAAAGACTTGTAATGAGCCCCTTTGTCCCCCAGACGGTGCTGCAACTTTTGTGTCATTCACCCCTTTGTCCCCCAGATGTCTCTCCAAAATTGGAGGTTGACGGGGAAGAGGACACCTGCACTTTTTCACTAACTGGGTGTAATGTGTTTCTGCAGATGCGTTGCGTTGCACACGATGATGCGGTCCACCCAGCCCAACGTGAATCAATCTTTGTTCGCCTGTACGGACACCTGTACCCCCACCTTTGTGGGCGGTGGTACTGGGAGGGCCTCGTGGGCTGTAGCCCTAGAAAATTAATCCTAGCCCCCCCTCCTGGTGCTGCTGCCCGCCCCCCGCAGAGACACGGCACATCTGCCTGGCTGCACGGGACAGCCGGGCTGCAGCTCCCTGCAGGTCAGCGTAACGGGCCAGGCGGGGAGCGAGACTGCCGTGTGATCAAGAGCGGGGGAAGGGGAAGGGCCTATGAGGGGCAAATGTGTGTCTGTGCGTGTGTGGGTCTGTCTGTGTGGGTCTGGGTCTGTGTGTGTGTGTGTGTGTGTGTGTGGGTGTGTCACTCTCTGCAAATGGTCCCAGACACAAACACACTCTCCCTCCCTCCATGAACAGACACACACATGCACACACAGACACATGCATGCACACACACAGACGGGTGCAGTCTACTCACTCTCTGCCCATGGACACAGACACAAATACAGTCTCCTAGCCCTGAACACAGACAAATGCATGCACACACAGACACACGCATGCACACATGCAGATACAGACACAAACACAGTCTCCCTCCTGCCATGAACACAGACGCAGACACATGCACATGCATGCACACGCAGACATGCACACAGGCACACGCATGCACGCATACAGACGGGCGTGCACTCTAGTCAAGGTAAGTCATGAGCCATGCTGAGCAGTTGCCACCTGAACTTCGGCGGTACCACGAGCTGGCGATAGGGTTCCCAGGACTCGGCATGGTTCCAGGTACCCACAGTCGATAGAGGAGTCCCTTATCCCAGACCACCTGTTCCCTCTGATCTGGGGTGACCTGTTTCTGCACCTGGGCCACCCGTCGCAGTTCCTCCAAGCTGGGGTTTGAACTCCTGCCCAGCTCGGCAATCAGCGGAGAGTCCCAGTGCTTCCCTAAGGGATGACCCTTCCTCCACAGGGATGTGCTCTAACTCCTCCCCGAGAGCCTCGGCTTCCTCTGCCACTGACTGACTGGGCTCCTCCCTGGGCCTGTCACGTAGCTTGACCCTAGGGTCATTGGTTCCCTCAGCGGCCAGCTGGTTGCTGCAGTCGGGGGGGGTGTCTCTTCCTTATCCCCCTCTTGCCTCCACAGCCAACTGGGTTACTTGGCTCTGGGAGGTCTCCCCACCTCCCCTCCTCACCTTGCTCTGCCGGCGAGTCACTACATCGACGTGGAGGGGTTCGATGTCTCCCCAGCTGCTCTCTTACACTCCAGCTCTGTAATATCCCTCCCCACCAGCATGGGGGCAGGAGCATTTTCCATCGCTTCTATCTCCACTTCCAGTCCCCAGTCCCTCCACCAGATACGGAGACGTGCTACATGTACCTCGGATGCCACGGCATTAAAAAAAAGTTGAAATAAAAAATAAAAATAAAAATGTGACATGTTTTCTTTCCTAGGTGGAACGGTATGGGAGTTCATGTGGTTTGGGGGTGTGGGAGGGGATGCACGTGGCTTGGCACGGGGATCCCTGCTGACCAGGGGCTGCCTGGAGATCCCACGGCGATGAGAGGTGGGAGCACCGGGTGGGGCTGGGGGTTGCAAGGTGCAGGGCACCTATACGGGCGGGTGGGAGAAGCTGTGCGGTGCAGGCACAGGGCAAGACACGTGGTGGGATGGAGCAGGGCTGCAAGGACTGATGGTGCAGTAGGGGTGTGAGGAGAAACTGGGGCTAGAGCTGGGGCAAGGGCTGCTGGCATGGGTGGGCGTAGAGCATGCCTGGAGGGTCCCTTGCAGCGGGCGGACAGTGCTTGCCCCCGCTGGCTCAGGGATTGCTGGGTCGACAGTGCCCCTGGCTCTAATCGAGTACCAAAAACATCAGCAGGGTGCATAGTTATGTGGTCCCCCGCTGTAATTTAATGTGAATAGTACACTGAGCTTAGTTCAACTGAAAGGCTAGCACCTGTAAACGCTGATGCATTGATTTAAAACAAGTCATTTTAAATGTAATAAACCTGTTTAATTTCATGAGGATTAAACCGTGTCACATGTACAAGCATCCCTAAACACCTACTATTTACAGCGCATAGCTGCCCCTTCGTCCTGGGAAAGGCGGTGTCATTTAAAGAAGACAAAAGTGCTTTGAGTTGAAATACTAAAGCTGTGATATTTCCAAGTAAACATTTTCACGTTGAACCAAAGTAAGAAATCTAGTCTAGTATATTCACTTGGGCGGTATGTTTTTTGAAGTTTAGCTCTTCGCTGAAACATTGCGTGTTGCTCACGTTGGGATCTTTGGTTTTAAAACAAAAACCCATTTGTTTTAGGGTTTTTTTCATTTGAAGCCATTTTTACTACCAGGAGTTTTCCCTTTTCACATTTCAATCAGAAGATAGTTAGAGGAAAGTTGCAAACGTAAAAGGCATTTGCAAAATGCTGCACGCTGGATACGGGGCATCGGCATTTGCTGCCCATAAGCAATCTGAAGTCTCGGGCAGGGCGGCTCAGTGGTCACACACCCTCCGCTGTTCCCGGCCCTGAGGAAGCCCATAAAGACTGGTTCCCAGGGGACAGGGCGGGTCACGACGGACTCTGGGAGGGAGAGCACAGAGCAAAAAGCAGAAGGGCCGTACCTCCAAGAAGAGACAAGTCCCATCCATGAAGTGAAGGAGGGGAGGGCTTCTCCTAGCCACTGCACCACGCCTGGTGCCCACAAGCCTCCCTGACCCCAGCAGCCCCCAGCGCCCTCTGGCTCTCTCCATCCAGGGGAGCTGGCAAGAGACAGAAAGGCGCCAGCCCTCGGGCCCAAACAGTGATGCCAGAGCCACCGGTGATGGCAACATCTGGGGCATTCACTTCCCCGTGAGCAGTGGCAGCAACACCAGGCCCTCGAGCAGCCTCCCCCGGCCCTGCTCCAGCCCCTCTGGCAAAGGCTTTGCTCCCCACGGCTGCCTCTGCGCATGGCCAGGGCCCGCTCGGACGTCTCATGTCCTGCTCCTGACCCAGGGGAACAGCGTCCTGCAGCTGCCTCTGCTGCAAAGGCTGTGCTTTGTGAGCTGCCGTCTCTGATCTCTGCCCCACCAGCACCCAGTAACACAGCAAGGCAAGCTGTAACCGGCACCTTTAGTGATGGGGAGCAGGGGATGGGGGCAGAACGACGAAGTCAGACTACACTTTGAGCAAACATCAGCAACGTGAGTTGTACGAAGCAGGTCTAGGGTCTCTTTTAAGACGCAACCGGCCTAGACATAATTCCTAACTCCTGGCTAGTTCCCAGGTTTTTATAGCAATTCACCCGGCAGCAGCCTGGGACACTTGCTTGTAGCTGTCAAAATGCCCTGGGAAGGAAGCGAGGGCTGCCTCCTCCCCTTAGCAATGTTATCTGGCCGGGTCACCTGCTTGACCAGCCTGAACCGAGAAGAAATCTGGGGAGAAAGGGGGCACCTGGGCTAACTCAAGTGAGGGGCAGAGAGGGAAGGGATTTCTTCACGGCACCTCTCAGTGGGAGGCCTGCAGGATGCATGTTCAGGGCATCAGGGTGCAGCCCCCATACCTCTGTCTGAGCATGCTCCCCTTCTTCCCACACGCTGGAACAGCTCAGGGGGTCCCACTGAAGGGGAAGGTCTCCCTCCCTGCACTCCTCCCTCCTAGGGGATGCAGTGGTCCGGCTGGACTCCCCCTGCCTGGGACCAGTATCCTGGGGGTTGCAAGGGTCCCTCAGGCAGCTCCGAGCACTATGTATCCCCAGGACCTTCACTGCGCCAAAGGCTACAGCACGAGCAGGAAGGCCTCGGTATTCCCAATGGGAGATTACATTGTGCTGCATTTCACCCACACAACGTCTTCATACTTTCCTCACCCTTCCCCAGGAGAGGCAGGACCTGCCACCGGCTGCGTCTCCTTCAACCCTGGTACCCGACTGCACTCAGAAATGGGACTCTACTGCCTCCTGCCCAGTGGTCCCTCCAGAAGGGCAGGGACCTTGCTGCACAGCAGGATAGGGGAGCGAGGCCTCGAATCCCAACAATTCCTGTCCCCAGATTAGGGTTAGAACAAGCTCCAGTGGTCTGGAAAGAGAAGGGCTGGGAAGTCGCAAGACATCTGCCCTGGAAAGTCTGTTGCCATTGCACCGCTCAGGAAAGGACAGAGACCGACCACAGGGGTGCCACGGTCAGTTCTGGGGCTGGAGTAGCAGCAAATGCATTAGAGAGAGTCACACGAGGGGAAGGGAGCAGCAGGCACCCCGTGGTGCACCGCTCTGGAGAGGCTGAAAAGCAACACAAGCCATAAAGGCTCAGGGGGTGGTAGTAGCAGCTCCTTGCAGACCCCACTGGGCATGGGGAGGCCTGGCAGAGGGGTGATGTTGTGATGAGGAAAGGTGAGGTCAGGGCGGAGGGCAGAGAAGACTTCCCCAGCCACAAATGTCCTTCTTCCTGCTACTCAAGAGCCTCACACCAGAACACCAGGAGGGGAGAGAAAGCTGGGAGGCAGCAAAGGACAGTCCCTGGGAAGCCAGTTGTCTTCGGGAGGACACCCTACCATGAAGGCACTTCTTCCCCAGGGAGCGCTGACTGCTCTTAGAGATTGATGGGAAACACACAGGCTCCAAGGCTGATGCAAAAAATCATCTCCTCCTTATCTCCTCCCCCAGCACCTGGGCTGCCCTTGCCTGAGGTGTTTCCTCATAACCCCCCACTACAATCAAACCTTGGGGGTCAAGCCTCTGGGCTTCTGCTCTGCCCTACAAGGGATAAAGCCTGGAGGAACTCTTTCTGCAGTCCACCAGCATGAAGATGCTTGCCAAAATGCAGCCACTGGTGGGTGCTGAGCAGGGAGACGGCCCCAAGCCCTTCCTGCACTGCTGGCACAATTAGGGATGCTTCTGGGCATGGATGTGCTTATTGCGGGACAGGTTGCTGGAGCGCGCGAAGCTCAGAACAACGATGTGGCTTCTCCCCTGTGCGGATGCGCTGGTGCTGGGTCAGGTGAGAGAAATAGGTGAAGCTCTTCCCACACTCAGAGCACTCATGTGGCTTCTTCCCTGTGTGGATGCACTGGTGTTCGGCCAGGCTGGAAGAGTGGAGGTAGCTCTTCCCACACACAGAGCACTGATGTAGCTTCTCCCTTCTGTGGATAAGCTGGTGCCGGGCCAGGCTGGAGAATTGTCTAAAGCTCTTACGACACTCCAAGCACTGATTTGGCTTCTCCCCTGTGTGGATGAGCTGTCCTTTGGCCACGGTGGAAGAGCGGGTGAAGTTCTTGCCAAAGTCAGAGCATTTATGGGACTTCTCCCTTGTGTGCGTGCACCTGTGCCTGGCCAGGTTGGTGGGCTGCCTGAAGCTCTTTTCACACATCGTGCAGGAGTGTAACTGCTGCCTGCTTTGCACACACGGGTGGTGTGACAGGCCTTCCCAGCTGATAAAATTCCTCCTGCAATTGGTGCAGCGGCACGTCTTCCTCCCCAAATGCATGCGCCAGTGCTGAACCAGGGAGAAGAAACATGCGAAGGTCTTACACCAACAAGTGACATAGCAGTAATGATTGTGCTCCCTGTGCACACACTGGTTCTTCATGAGCTCCAAGCTGTGCACAAAGCTCTTCCCCTTTTTGGTGAGGCGGTGGGGGAGCTGTCCAGAATGGATCTGGCGGGGAGCAGCCTGGGTCGAGAGGCAGGTGAAGCTCTTCCCACACGTGGTACTTACGTGGAGTTTGTCTCCAGTGTGCCTTATCTTGTGCAGAGCTGAGAGTAAGGGGCAGTTCAAGCTTTTCCTGCACTGAGGGCAGGGGTGGGCTCTCCCCCTGGGCTTGGTGGTGAGCTCCGGTTCCCCTCCAAGGCCATCCCCACTGCCTTGCTTTACATGCAGTCTCTCTCTTTGGTGGACCTTTTCTTTATGCCTCTTCAGGTCTCTCAGCACCCGAAAACCTTCCCTGAACCCAGGTCTTTTTCTGGCTGCTTTCCCTTCTTCATTCTCACAAGCAACTGGAGATGGGACGTAGTTCATTGCTACAGTCTCCTGCCACTTGCGGGGCCTCTCCTGACCTTGTGCTATTGGTGCTTCACAGGGCTCAGGGAGTCCATCTCGCCCAAACACCCTTGGGAAGCCCACGGTGGCTCCGGTTTGAAGCCCCTTCCTCGGGAGTCAGCTCCTCAGCTCTGCTCAGCAGCCAGGTGCCTCCTACATGGGGAAGAGAAAATCCAGATCAGGCCCCACCCGGCTGCCAAGAGACAAACTCGGCTATTCCTTTTGCTGGGATGGGCCTATGAGGAGGACTGCACTTGGCACTTGCCTATCCTCACCTGAACAAGTTCTTCCTACCATGACCCCAAGTGCTGGGGGTGAGGCAGTGCCAGGTCCCTGTGCCAGCCTAAGCTTTCCTACTCGGGGCAGTTCTGAGCCAGACTCTCAAGGTTTCTGGCCCAGCTCTCAGCCCTATCACCTAACACCCTGCTGGAAGGAACAGGTGGGCCATGTATGCTTGGACAGTGTCTGAATGGCTTCACGGTGTAATAGGCTGAAGTTGAGACCAGAATGATCTGCTAAAAGGACAAATGATGCTTTTGAACGGCTTTTCTTTCCCACCACGCTAGTGAGTCCAGGAGGAGATTAGGCTGGGTAGGGGTGTACTGCTCAATTCTGGTGCAAATGATGGGGTATCCCCTTCTCGGCACAACACAAACACTTCTGAATCCCACTAACTCCATGGAGCCACTTCATGCAGCCTGACACCAGGAGTAGACATGTCCTGGGCTCCAGCTCAACCCGACCAGGAGACATCAGGGACAACCCCAGCCTCTCATCCAAGAGCCACGGCTACACAGAGCTCCTTCAGCACACCATGCAGATTTCCATGGGGGGCTACAAATCCCATCCTGCCCTGGGAAAGGATGCTTTGATAGTAACTCTCATTGCAACTTAAGCAACTGTCCCATCCAGTGGGAGGATGAGTGCACAAGTTGGCAGGTACTTCATTCAAAACCAATAAACTGCAGGGACTGGAAAGAGACAGATACCCCCATTGACAGTGTCATGTCTTGTGAGAGCCTCGCGGTCCAAAACAGCATTCTGCTTGTGGACTTTGGGCTACTCAAAGATCTGAGAGAGAGAGAGATCTGGGGGAGACATTAATGGTAAAAAGTAGCTTGCAAGAGCATCCCTGAACTGTTGTAGCAAAGGCAGCCAACAGTCATCTTGTAATAACGAAGAGCTTGATGCAGATACACTTAGGGGCGCAGGGAAGGAGTTTGCACTTTCAGCTGCTCATGTACTACTAGGTGAAACCCAGTCACATCCGGAAATCCAGGTGGCCAACCTTATGGAGAAATAGCTAGGTTTCATGAGGTATTGAAGGGAAAAGAAGTCCTCAAGAAGTGACAGAGCTGGATTTGAACCATATTTTATGCAGAAAAGACAAGAGCTGTACGAAGGGGAGCAGTCAGAGAAGCAGCACTGCCGTACTGGCATGACGAACTGCATCATATTGTGAATGAGCAAAGAATTGCTAATCTGGCAAACATTTACCATGTATAGACATATGACACCCCGGAGCACGCTCCTGCTAATGCAACTGGGGGTGTCTGCAACTCTGTCACCACAGGCTGCTCACTCTTCAGGCCTCTCCGCTCCCCAAACTCTTGACAGCACCCCTGGCTCCTCCTGGGCTCTGCCCCAGCTGCACTCCCACCCCCACCCCCACCTGGAGCTGGTGCCCTGCTCACCTCCATGCTCTCCCCCTGCTTCGCAGGCCTGCCCTGCCCCTTGTGCAGCTGGCCCGGCCCCGGTGTCAGGGAGCCGCTCTGTCCCCATCTCCGTCTGGAGGGTCTCTGCAGCTCCAGACTTACAGGCCCTTCCTCGAGAGGCTGCCGATCCGCTCTGCTCAGGGTCCCGGCACCTGCGGGTGGGAAGAGAGTGCACAGGTTAGCCCTGGGGTGGTGGCACGGGGAAAGCGCTGCTAGTCTCCTGGACTGGCCTGGGATGAAGGCAGCTGGAGGCTCCAGTGTGTGGAAGAGGGGCGAGAAGGGAAACTCATCATCCCACAGCTCTTGCTAACAGACTGCCACAGGCACCAGGCTGGAGATGAGCCCCAAGACCCGTCCCAGCGCTGGTGGTGATCACAGCACCGTGTCAGAGCCGGCAGGGACATCGCTCCTGGGAAAGAAGGTGGAGCGATGCTGGTGCTGTGCATCATCCACATTTTCAGGGGCAAAGAGGGGAAATGCACAGTACGGTCATGTGAAACGCTTCCAGGGGCACCAGGAGAACAATAAACCACTGGCCCGTTGGCGCACGGACCCACTGACCTGTTCTCACAGGGATTTGTCCACTGAGGGAGGGGGCCTCTGGAAAGGGGAGACCTACCGCTGCAAGTCACTGAGGGATCTCACTTCCCCATCACCTGCACCAGCCTCAGCTGACCCGCGACAAGCAGGCCTGCACCAGCCGCTTATTCATTGATATTATTATTAAAACACTGATCATTAGAGCAGCAATTAGATCACTGATGTTACCGTGGCAGCATGACAAGACACAACAGCCATAAAGCATCTTTCTTTGGGGACCTGACCTATACCCAGTAGCCAACAGTAATAAGAGGGGGATGGGGGATACAGATGCTCTTTGGGTGTCGAGCCCATGTTAACCATATACATCAACAACGCTGGTAAGGACCTGGCTCCGGGCTGGGCGGGGGCTCATCACGGAGGACATGAGGCAGCTCGTCCTCGGGCCCTGGGGTTTCTCTCTCTCCTGCCTCCGCCAGAGGCCTGTCCCCACGATGGGCCTTTGGCTGCTGCCCAGGAACCACCAGGCTCCGGCAGGGCCCAGTGGGCTGCATCTTGTCTGAGGACACCTCCTTCACCTTCACACGCACGGTGACCTGGGGACGAGATAAATGTGTCACTGGGGAGCTGGATCTGGGAGGGAACAGCCCCCAGACACGTGGAGGTGCAGATGGCACCAAACAAGCGCTCTCACCTGGACCTTCTCGTCCTCCGCCTGTGCCAGCTGAAACCCCTCGGCCAGGGCCACGGCCTGGGCGCAGGTCTCCACACGGCACCCGCACACCCAGCTCTGCATCTCCTGGGGCAGGACGGCCAGGAACTGCTCCAGCACCACCAGCTCCGGGATCTGCTCCTTGCTGCGGTGCTGTGGCTCCAGCCAGCACAGGCAGAGCTCCCGCAGGCGGCTGCAAATCCTCCGTGGGCCCTCGGCTTCCCGGTAGCGGAGACCACGGAAGAGCTGGCCCCAGGGCTCTGGGGTGGGAGCTCATCCTGCGGTGCCAGCTGTGGGGTCGCGGAGGGCAGCTCAGCCTCCCAAGGGGGCTGCATGGCCTGCATCGCGTCCTGCCCCCAAAGCTCTTGGTGCTGGACCCGCTCCTCCTGCAGCTGCTGTTTTACTGGCTGTGGTGCCGACCCCCTCGTGGACTCCTGCCCCCAGTTCTGGCCTGGATGACACGAGGGACTGCTGCACCCTCAGCTCCTGCCTGCAGACCTCCTGGGTCCTGCTCGTCCAGCTCCCACCGTGAAGGGAAGGCGCACAGCTGCCACGGGCTCCAGCGCAGCAGCCACGTCTCCCCAGAAGGGATCTCACCCAGACGGGGGTCCGGGCTCTCGCTGTCCCTGCACTCACGCACGGCGCCTGTTGGCAGCATCTGGTACACAGGACACCTGTGGGAAAGCTGACAGCACAAATCAGACCATGGATCGGAGACCCGGGACTGGGACCCTGCCCCAGCCTGAGGTCTGCCCGGCCCCGACACCGCCGACTGCCCCCTCCAATGGCAGAGCAGCCCGCTTGTGTCATGTCTCTAGTGGGTTATGGCATAGAGAAGATCCCACACAACTTACTGATTCGTTTGATGCCCTGGATGGGGGAGTATTTAGCTGCTTGCACGATTTCACAATGATTGCATACTTAATTCATACAACACAATTTTATTTTTAATTTCTTTGCTACGCATATAACACTGCTTCGCTTTAAGAAACACCACAAACATTAAGAACACAATAAATACATGTATCAGAAACAATGCTCCAAATGCACTTCGTCCTTCCCAAACAATGCTATAAGAATTAGTATGACAAAAACAGCTACAATTACAATTAACTGTATAATTTGAACCAGAAAAGTTATTACTATATTATACTTACAATCCTACAATTCGGAGAAGCCAAACACCTAAATATGGTTTCATTCCTCGGTAGTACGGTTTAATGGATTGGCCTCAGTAGTGCGGTTCAATGGGCTGGCCTCAGTAATACGATTCAGTGGGCTGGCCTCAGCAGTGGCAGGAGCAAGTCCCCTTCCTTCAGTCCCACTCGGGCGCTCCGTGGCTTCAGCGTGAACTAAGAGATTCGTGTTCACGGAGAGGGTGGTTCAGGTGATCGGTCTGATCCAGCCTACACTTGCGATTCTTCCTTCGTTGTTCTGCAAGTGAGGTTACCTCCAAATTGGGAGAGTAGGTTACAGTTTTTATTGGGTGAGTTGCCCTCTTGGGCCCCTCCTACTCAAACCTGTCACTACTCCCAAATTTGGGCTCGGATCTTTCTTAACAGATTTCTGCTGGGTTCAGTTTCTTTTGTTGACCATTTAGTTACTTTGGGGAATTTCCATACCACTGCAGTGACCTCTCTTTCCAACCCTTTCAAAAGCCCCTAGGGTTTGCTCTCTTCGGATGTTTGCTTAAGGGTCGTTTTTAGGTTAACTTTGTTAAAGTCCTCTAGAGATAAAATTCAGGAGTTAAGACTTTGAGCAAGGCCACGACCTTCCGCACGTAGGCCAAAACAATGGCCTAGATAAGAAGATGAACCTTGCCTTTTTCCTAAACTGGCTAATGGGCAACTATTATAAACATTCAAATATTACATTCAATACGACATGTCACATTTGCATATGCAAATCTTGCCCGTGAGATGATTGGAGGAACGGGCAGAGCCCTGTCCCTGCCAGTGCTGGGGTCTCCACTGGGCTTCGCAGGGACACCGCCTCCCCGGCTCCCACCTGCCTGCCCCGCCACGCCACTGCGATCCTCCCATGACAGGGCCTTGAGCCTGCCCGCTCCTGCCTGTGGTGCCGCCCGCGCCTCCCACCGGGACCCTGCAGCCGGCCGGGCTCTGGGGATCTGGTGCCAGCCACGGGGCACGGCTGCTTGCAGTGGGTGTGCAGCCGTCTGCTGGGAGTAGCCCAGGCTCCAGAGGCCAGTCCTGCCATGGTGTGGCATGGCGTGGTGGGGGTCACTGCTCCCTGCACCAAGACATCATGATGATACGAGGCCTTCTTGACGTTCACAAAGGCGTCGCTCCTCACAGCACCCATGTCACAGCCTCTCACGCCCCTGCTTGCACTCAATCATTGTGCCCAGTGAGGAATGAACCCTTGAGAATAATGAGCCAGGCGCAGGAAAGATCTCATCTGCTCTTTGGTTTTGGGTGGTGCAAAATCTCGCATAGCCTGGATTTTGTCTGCCAAAGGCTTGGTGGTCCCATGCCCTCCTAGGACTCCCAGGTACTTGGATTCCCATCTTCCTCCTGCACCTTTTCTTGGCTTGGCCGCCAGCCCAAGCTCCCTCAGTTGTTTGAGTCCAGCCGTCAATGCTCTCAGATGCTGATCCCAAGTTCTCGTGCATCTGACAACATCCTCTATGTATGCCGATGCGTACCTTACACGTAAGGCCAGAGCTCGGTTCATCGGTCTTTGGAAGGGGCGGCCGCCCCGTGCAGCCTGAAGGGCATTCTGTGAAATTCAAATCAGCAACAGGGGGTCCCAGAAGCAGTTTTGGCGTGCTCTTCTGTGGCCGTGGGTCAAGACCAGTACTCTTGGGACAGGCCAAACGTCGTTACGTAGTGGGCCTGTCCTATCCTATCACGAGGAGAGACTAGAGAACCTGGACCTTTTCAGCCTCCGCAAGAGAAGGTTGCGAGGCGACCTTGTGGCTGCCTATAAGTTCATCACGGGGGCACAGAAGGGAATTGGTGAGTATTTATTCACCAAGGCGCCCCCGGGGGTTACAAGAAATAATGGCCACAAGCTAGCAGAGAGCAGATTTAGACTGGACATTAGGAGGAACTTCTTCACAGTTCGAGTGGCCAAGGTCTGGAACGGGCTCCCAAGGGAGGTGGTGCTCTCTCCTACCCTGGGGGTCTTCAAGAGGAGATTAGATGAGTATCTAGCTGGGGTCATCTAGACCCAGCACTCTTTCCTGCCTATGCAGGGGGTCGGACTCGATGATCTGTTGAGGTCCCTTCCGACCCTAACATCTATGAATCTATGAATCCTTTCTAAAAGCTGGGATGTGGGGAAGGCATCAAAAGTGGCTCCAGCATTTACCCCTCTGAAACCTACACCGAGACGTAAGGGCCGCCAGGCTTTGCCACAGAGCCCAGGACGGGGCTGTTACCCCTCCTGCGAGCATCTTTCGGTGCTCCTGCTGCATGGGGCGTATAAATGGTTGGGGACAGGGCGCCACGCTCTCACACCGCTCTTCTAGGCAGGGCGTGGAGCCAGGGCTTCACCCCGCCACCCACCCACGTTCCTCTTGAAAGACATTGCAGAAGGCACAAATAACCCGAACCAAGTCTCTCTCCTCTCTGAGCAGCTGCCAGGCGCTCTTCAATTAGTACTCTTTCCTCCCCGGGGGTTTCCCTAACATCCCTCCTTATTTCAGGGCCAGGTTCTGCACTTTCTAGTTCAGCCTCGGCCAACCACCCCTCCGCCTCCTTCCGGCTTTAACAAGTTTGCATGGAAAATTTGTCGCTCCCGTTGATGCCCGGTGGGAAGAGCTCGTGACCCACCAGCTCGGTGCGCCTTCTTATCTCCAAGGGGCTTGCCACTTTGTCAGCAGGTTACCGCCCACGGTGGGGAATGGGACTGACACCCTGTGGTTGATCTGGAGCTCTCTCCTCAGCCGCTCCATCACGATGCCTCTTTGATTTCTGTTGCATCTCCCTCAAATTTTCCAGGGCCACCTGCCTCGTGGGCAGCAAACAGGCCCTCAGAGCACAATGAGGCTCAGCTCCTGTTGGGCACGACCGGGGTTGTTCCCACCCTTCCTTAAGAACTGCTCATAGCCCCCTGTGCCTGCGGCCATAAACCAGCTCAGAGGGAGACCACGTCGTGGGTGCCCGTGAGGTGGCCCTCCGGGCAAACAAGAACTGGGTGATCAACAAGGCCCACTTTCACTTGTTCACCCACCCCATACTGGTGAACAAGTTAAGAGGCTGTGACTTGGATGACTACACAGTCCGGTGGGTGGCGAATTGGCTGGAGGGTCTCACCCACAGAGTCGTGGTGGATGGGTCGGTTTCGACCTGGAAGGGTGTGGGCAGTGGGGTCCCGCAGGGCTCGGTCCTTGGACCAATACTCTTTAACGTCTTCATCAGCGACTTGGACAAGGGAGTGAAGTGTACTCTGTCCAAGTTTGCGGATGACGCAAAGCTCTGGGGAGAAGTGGACACGCCGGAGGGCAGGGAACAGCTGCAAGCAGACCTGGATAGGTTGGAAAAGTGGGCAGAAAACAACAGAATGCAATTCAACAAGGAGAAATGCAAAGTGCTGCACCTAGGGAGGAAAAATGTCCAGCACACCTACAGCCTAGGGAATGACCTGCTGGGTGGCACGGAAGTGGAAAGAGATCTTGGAGTCCTAGTGGACTCCAAGATGAACATGAGTCGGCAGTGTGACAAAGCCATCAGAAAAGCCAATGGCACTTTATCGTGCATCAGCAGATGAATGACGAATAGATCCAAGGAGGTGATACTTCCCCTCTATCAGGCGCTGGTCAGACCGCAGTTGGAGTACTGCGTGCAATTCTGGGCGCCGCACTTCAAGAGGGATGCGGATAACCTGGAGAGGGTCCAGAGAAGGGCCACTCGTATGGTCAAGGGCCTGCAGACCAAGCCCTACGAGGAGAGGCTAGAGAAACTGGACCTTTTCAGCCTCCGCAAGAGAAGGTTGAGAGGCGACCTTGTGGCTGCCTATAAGTTCATCACGGGGGCACAGAAGGGAATTGGTGATGTTTTATTCACCAAGGCGCCCCCGGGGGTTACAAGAAATAATGGCCACAAGCTAGCAGAGAGCAGATTTAGATTGGACATTAGGAAGAACTTCTTCACAGTTCGAGTGGCCAGGGTCTGGGACGGGCTCCCAGGGGAGGTGGTGCTCTCCCCTACCCTGGGGGTCTTCAAGAGGAGGTTAGATGAGTATCTAGCTGGGGTCATCTAGACCCAGCACTCTTTCCTGCCTATGCAGGGGGTCGGACTCGATGATCTATTGAGGTCCCTTCCGACCCTAACATCTATGAATCTATGAATCTATGGCTCCTTCTGAGTGCACTTATGGAGCATCCCTTTCAGCTTCCCATGTAACCTCTCTACCAGACCATTTGTCTGGGGGTGGCAGACTCATGTTGGCAACCATCGGATCCCTAGGACCCGACAGGCGTTCTACACGTGGACACACAAACACACTTTCCCTGCCATGAACCAGGGGTGATGCGTAGGGGGTTCACACGGGTGCACGTGCACCCCCTAAGCGTGCTGGTGCACCCCTACAAAAAAGCACTGCCAACACTGCTGGCAGCGGCTGCAGGTGTTCGCCGATCCTTGTTTGGCGCTTGCCACCCTTCCACCTCCTCCCACCACTGACAGCCAATGCACTCCTGCCTCTCCTGCTACCACCGTGTCCCCCAGCTGCCCAGAGCACGCGTCGTTCATGCCATGAACACAGATGCGTGCATGCGTGTACATGAAGACACACATGCAGATGGTCGTGCACTCTATTCATTCTCTGCACACGGACACACAAAGACAAATACACTCAACCGGCCATAAACCCAGACACGCACACACACACAGACGCACACACGCAGGCGTGCAGCTATTATGGGTCACGCCCAAGCCACAGGCTCTTCACTTCCCCCATAACTCTTGTCCATTGCCTCCCCCTCTTCAGGGTCCTCGGGCCTGGGGCCTGGGGGCAGCTGCTCTGCTCCACCTTTCAGTACTAATTAGCCCACAGTCTCAGGCAGGGCCCGGCGGAGGGGGCCAGGTGGGGTCGTGGGTGGGCGGCACTGCCCTCCGCACCGGGTCGGGGCACGGGGTCGTGGCGGGGGTTGCAGGGGGTCTCCAGGCACGAGGGAAACTGCAGCCTGGCTGGAGGCTGGTGGGAAACTGAGGCAGGGCCGGGGCGGGGCTGGCAGGAGTGCGGGGCGGGACTGAGGCAGGGGCTTTGAAATAATTGGGATGGGAGCGTGATGCCAAGAGAGCTCTTGCGGAGGAATGGAGGGACGAATTCCCTGAAAGGACGATGATGCCTTTTCAGCTCTCTGCTATTCGTGCTCTGTGCAATCACAGTCACAATTACCCTCTTCTGTGTAAAGGCACTAAAACAAGTCGTTTGACGGGAAATGTGCTAGAGTCGTGTAAAGGAGAGCTCTGGGTGTAAATAACGCCCGTTCAGTCACCCATGGTGTCGTCTATGTTAAAATGAACAGCTGATTCTCTCCTTTCACGTTACATGACTCTCCAGACTGGTACCCGTGGCAGACATAGGACTGGACGCACAGGAACACATAGGATGGCAGCACCGGACTGTACTATGGTGCTGTTCTTCTTGCATGGCAGGTCATTCCCTGGACTGGCTGTACATGATGCTGTATACTCCTTAATTTCCACTATGATCCTCGTTACCACCCCTTGTATGGACACACCAGATACTTAGAGTTCTTCCTTACTTCAGACAGGCAGGTGGTAAGTCTCACCACATTTTAGTTGCAGTACTTTTGTTCTGGCTGTATTATGATATATTTAACATATTTCAGTGACGCTCGGTTTAATACATTTGTACAAGTGGACTAAACACTGAAATCCATTATAGATTAAAATGGGAATTATCCTCCTCAGTCATTCATTTGAGAAATTAGGGAGGTTAGTTTCCTTCCTTTCCTAAGAGCTCACCTTACAGAAATGTTTC
This sequence comes from Alligator mississippiensis, assembly GCF_030867095.1. Taxonomy (NCBI): domain Eukaryota; kingdom Metazoa; phylum Chordata; order Crocodylia; family Alligatoridae; genus Alligator; species Alligator mississippiensis. The sequence continues at coordinate 465,927,495 of NC_081824.1, read as the reverse complement.
TCTGTTTCAGTAATAGTAGTTGACATGTAGCCTTCATTAAAATGATACCATCAACTGAATAATACTATTTTATATAGTTGATATAATTATAATTTTTGCTAAAACTATATGATAAGACTATCTATTCTACCAGGTTGCACAAAATTAAAACAGAACGTAGCATATCCTGATAAAACAGAGATAAAATGAAGCACTGGACAATGACTTACAACATGGAAATGCCATTTGATTGTGGCCCTTAGTCTGGGCAAGTAACACAAATACATCCAGAGGGCATAGGACAGGCTCTGGGTCTTAGAGCAAAGCCAAATAATGTTCTCTGCAGTAGTTTCATATTTTCCACTAATGGAGAAATCCATTTTCCTCTTATTTCTTCAAAGAACGAGCAAGACCACAAATAGTGATTGAACATATTCCTAAGACTGAAAAGCAGTCTAGCAACGGCCTCTCGGGGCACATCCCGAGAAGCGCGGCTGTGCGGTCTGTGGCGCTGCAAACACATCTGCAGCACCACACGCTGCACACTCAGGTGTCCTTGCTGCAAGGGAACACTGCCCGTGTGTGCGCTGCTCTGCGCTTTTCTTGACCCCTGCATATCCAGGGGTCAAAAAAAAATGTGGAAAAAAAATGTACAGCAGCACACATGTAGGCAGCACGCACTGCTGAGAAGTGGAGCCCCAGGACCCCAGATAAGGCCCCAGTCTCCCCTACCCAACCCAGGTCACTTGTCGCACGCCAAGCGCACGTGGCACAGGCCTTCCCCAGGGACAAGTAGCTGCCATACTAGATGCACCGCTGCTACTTGTCCCCAGGGATCCAAGTGTCTGCTCTCATCCAGACGTGGCCTCGTTGTTTGTGGCCGTGCTGTGGGTGGAGAGGTTTCTAAGCCAGCGTGTTTTATTTATCTCAGAAAAAGAAAGTTCAAGGAAGTCTCATTGCCTGCTTATGTGTCTTTAATTCTTAAAATGGTCTTGTTTTAAATATAGTGAAACATGGGGTTACTGATTTTCAGTACATTTCCTAGGCTGTGTGTCTGGAGGAGAATATAGATGTTATTTAACCATTTACAAACAAGTTGTTTTTTTGGAAAAGGAGAGGCTTCTAAAATGAACTTGTTAAGGTGCCTGGTAGGCCTAGAAGATCTATATTTCTTCCAAAAGTTCAGAGTTCTTAATTGAGTTAAGCTGCTGATATTAATATAGTGTCGTGGGACTGAACCGTGGGCTCAGCATCCTATATATCTGCAGTACAGGCTCCTCTTCCACGAGTGGAGAGGGGAAAGGGCTTCCACGTCTGTTTTCCAGTTTCTGCTTCCTCTGGTTCATTTATGAACTACTGACATGGTTTTTACCCGGTTTTGAGCACCGGGATGTCCTGTTGACAATGCTATGTCTGTGTCCAACGGGCCAGCCAAATGCTCTCTGCACTAATGCTCGTAGTATGGGGTGTAAGCAGGAGGAACTAAGCCTCCTGATCACGACTAAGAACCCACACGTAGTAGGGCTCACAGAAACCTGGTGGGACCCTACCCGCAACTCGGCGGCGGGCATTCGGGGTGCACCCTGTATAGAAGAGACAGGACAGAGAGGAAAGGTGGGGGGGTTGTGCTCTATGTCAAAGAGCACCCCACATCATCAAGGATTAGCTTCGGGTTAGAGGAGGGTCGGGCAGAGACACTATGGGTCAAACTACAAGGGGGGCATGGCGAAAGGGACCTTGCAGCGGGTGTCTACTACAGACCACCCAACCAGGGGGACGAGCTGGACCAGGACTTCTCCAGTCAGCTTATGGAGGCGGTTAGGTCAAGGGATGTTATTGTCATGGGTGACCTAAACTACCCAGACATTTGCTGGGAGGAGCAGACAGCCAGGTCTGACCGCTCGCGTAGGTCCCTGGTTGTATTACACGACCTTCACCTTATCCAGGAGGTGCACAGCCCCACTAGGGGTAACGCCTTGCTGGACCTGGTCCTGGCGGCGGGGGAAGACCTGGTGAAGGGACTGCAGGTCCTTGACCACCTGGGCAATAGTGATCATCACCTGCTGGATTTCACTATCCAACACAGGGCGTCTAGGGCTCACACCAAGGCTAAAGCCCTTGACTTCAGAAGGGCCAACTTCAATGAGCTTCGGAGACTAGTGGGGGAGGCACTGAGGGCCCAGAAGGTGGAGGAGATGGGAGTCCACGAGGGATGGTCGTACCTTAAGGGGGCGATCCTCCAGGCCCAAAGGGTAACAGTCCCTGAGAGAAGCAAGGAGGTGTGAGTGCTCAGAAACCCCCTTGGCTCAGCAAGGGCATTCAGCAATAGATTCATAGATTCATAGATGTTAGGGTCGGAAGGGACCTCAATAGATCATCGAGTCCGACCCCCTGCATAAGCAGGAAAGAGTGCTGGGTCTAGATGACCCCAGCTAGATGCTCATCTAACCTCCTCTTGAAGACCCCTAATGCCTGAGGACTAAAAGGGGGGCGCACAACCAGTGGAAGGGAGGAGCTGTCACCAAGGAGGAGTACTCCTCCACGGCCCGGGAGTGCAGGAGGGCTACTAGGAAGGCCAAGGCAGAGGTGGCGTTCAGGCTAGCATCCAGGATTAAGGACAAGAAAAAGTCCTTTTTCAAGTATATTGGGAGCAAGAAGAGGGCACCAGGCAATGTAGGGCCCCTGCAAGACACAAACAGTAATCTGGTGGCCTCGCCAGACAAGAAAGCTGATATTTTTAACTGTTTCTTTGCCTCTGTTTTCCTGAACAGGGACCGGGACATCCCACCTACCAGAGGTAGGGACAATCTTGGGGATACCTCTATCAGGCCTTCAGTCAGCGCAGATGTAGTTAGGGATCTTCTGGAAGGGCTAGACATTTTTAAATCTGCAGGTCCAGATGCCCTCCACCCAAGGGTGTTGAGGGAGCTGGCAGGGGTCATCGCGGAGCCCTTGGCCCGGCTGTATGAGCATTCGTGGTCATCTGGCCAGGTGCCGGGGGATTGGAAACTGGCTCATGTAGTCCCTATTTTCAAGAAGGGGAGGAAGGAGGACCCAAGTAACTATAGGCCTGTAAGCCTCACCTCGGTGCTCGGGAAGCTCTTGGAGAGGAACATTAAGGAGCAAATCTGTGGGGGGCCAGAAAGGGAGATCATGCTCAGGGGCAATCAGCATGGGTTCATCAAAGGCAGGTCCTGCCAGACCAACCTGATTGCCTTTTATGACCAAGTAACTAAGTCCTTGGATGATGGTGTCGCTGTGGACGTAGTGCTTCTAGACTTTAAGAAGGCCTTTGACACTGCCTCTCAACCCATCCTCATCAATAAATTAAGTGACTGCGGTATTGATGCCTGCACAGTTGGATGGGTAAAAAATTGGCTGATGGGGCGCACCCAGAGTAGTGGTGGACGGGTTGTACTCAACCTGGCGAGATGTGAGCAGTGGAGTCCCCCAGGGTTTGGTCCTTGGGCCCGCACTGTTTAACATCTTCATCAGCGACTTGGATGAGGGGTGGAAAGCACGCTGTCCAGGTTTGCTGATGACACTAAGATGAGGGGCGAGGTGGGCACACTTGAAGGGAGAGAGAGGCTGCAACTAGATTTAGACAGACTACAAAAGTGAGAGTAAGCAAAAGCCCACAGGGGCCACAGACCCCCCAGAGAGTGTTTTAAAATGGAAATTTGGCTTTGAATCTCCTACTTTTTGGATAGTTGGGGTTTTTTTTTAATTAGAATGATCTTTTCTTTTTAATTGACCGATACATATTTACAGCCGTAACTCTGATACCTGTTTTCTGAGAATAAAACGTCCTATTTTTATAACGTGTGTTTGTGAATCACTTGATAACATTTTTAGTTGCATTATTGAGTTTGAAGTGGAGTCCATTTATCTCAACATTTGTCAAGGATGAATGTGTTGTGAGTCTCCACAAAAAGCAAAGCAATTTCTGTCATTTTATCACTTGAAAACAAAGTGCCAAAGAGCTCCACATTGGATTCCCTGTCCTGTTCCCATTAGGACCCTGCATGTCTTTGTACCTGAAAGGTGGATCCGCACGTCCCAACTTTTTGAGTCGCCTTGCCTGTTTCTGCGAGTTCTGTAAAGGGCAATGTGCACATACGGAGTTGGGTACATAGACAGAAGTGTACTTAAACATCATTTGGATCAACACTCAAAATCTTTAAGGAATTTCCTTAAAGGAAAAGGAAGTTTGGAGATGCAACTGGTGCCACCTTAGTCAGGGGGGGCACGTGCCCCGATGTTGAGCCCCAGCTCAAATCTGCGATCATGCCCAGTATGCAAAGGCCAGTAAAGATACCAGGGGTGAAAGTATAAAGAAGATTTATTGCTAGCAATAAAAGGTGCAAGCGGAATAATTTCACATAACAGGCACACGGATTTCTAATTCTAAGCATCTTTTATACAGGGGTTTTGGACCTTCATAAGCATCCTTGTTTCCTAATTGGCTATAAAGGAGTGACGCAAGGAGTTCTTTACTGAGCATGTCTCTATACCTGTGTTTTAGCTATGTGTCTCATTAACATACATGTATGTTTCATTAGCATACTTTTTCCCCACCTAGGGGCGTGATTTTTAGTATTTTAATGAGCTCTTTGACGCAGTACTCTGATTCTGCTTTTGTTTTCAAGCCTCCTTTATCTAAGACTGTCTCCTCCTTATCGGTCGGCAGTATCCAACTCCTGCTGGAGAAACCCCCCTGGGTGGCCCCCAGCTATGGAGGTCTCCTCAACCTCTTGGACCAGACCAAGGGCCAGAGGAACGTGGCTGAGAGTATCCAGCAATGGTGCCCGGACCCCGCGCAGTTTGTCCGCGCCGCTAGCGACACGGCGAGGCTTATGCACTGGGACCCGGACACGCGTCAGCATGCCTTCCGGCTCGACAAGCTGGTGACCCGGGTGAGGGAGGTGTGGGGCCGAGGCGGGCCCACGGAATAGGGCAGGGCAATGCTAGGCCTTTCCCCTGTCTCCACGGTTTTTCTGCCCAGCGTCCGTCACCTTCTCTCTCACCGGTACCCTGCCTACCCTTCCTCCCTCTTCTCCTGTTCATGGTGGTTACCACAATTGCCTTGCTCAACACCAACGGCTGCAGAGACCCAGTGAAGCGGACGGCCATCCTGGACGGCCTGCAGCAGAAGCGCCTGGCGATCGCCTTCCTCCAGGAGACGCACAGCGACGCGTACATTCAAGCCGACTGGCACGCCGCCTGGAGAGGCCGCTTGTTCCTGAGCCACGGCACCAACCTCAGCGCAGGAGTGGCGACCCTCCTCTCGCCGCAGCTGCGGTACGACTCGGCGGTGGCACGAGAGGTCGTCCCCGGCCGGCTGCTGACCGTCCACGTCACCCTGGCACACCAGAGCCTGCTCCTCGTCAATGTCTACGCACCTACCAATGGGAGAGAGAGGGTCGCCTTCCTAGAGACCCTGGGTGACCTCCTGCGTGACGCCAGCGAGAAGGACGACCTGCTCCTCGTGGGCAGGGACTTCAACTGTAACTGTCCACACGCTGCTAGACCGGACGGGGCCGGAACCGCACCTGCCTTCGGCCAGCAAGCTGCGGACCGTGCTGGAGGCAGTGGACCTAGTCGACGCCTGGCAAGTCCTCCACGCTGACACACGACAGTACACCTGGGCAAAGATGAGCGCCAGCGGGCTCGCCATGGCCCGCCTTGACCACCTCTACGTCGGCCAGCACCACCTGCCGTTACTGCGTGGCAGCCGCATCATTCCGTCAGGCCTCTTGGACCACGCTTTGGTCTGCTGCGAGCTGAGCCTGCCTGGCAGAGCACGCACGTGGGCCCCTTACTGGTGCCTCAACGTCAGCCTGCTGCAGGACACCTGCTTCAGGGACTGCTTCGCCCACCTCTGGAGGAGCTGGGAGGCGGCGTGAGCAGACTACCCCTCCTGGCGCCTGTGGTGGGACGTGGGGAAGGTCCAGATCCGGGCATTCTGCCAGCAGTATAGCCAGCTGGCGGCAAGCGAGCTCCGCCGCCACACCCAGGAGCTGGAGGAGGACGTGGCGGAGCTCAAGGCAGCCCTGCTCCGCGCGGGCAACAACGCGGTGCTCCTCGAGAGCCTCCGCTTCCGCAAGAAATGCCTGCGAGAGCTGGCGGAGGGCGCGGCATGCAGGTCCGGGCCCGCTGCCAGGAGCTGGCAGAGGCCAACGCCCCGACCGGCTTCTTCTTCAGCCTGGAGAGGCGGCGGGCCGTGGCGAAGATGCTGGACCACCTCAAGACCCCGGAGGGCTGGCTGCTCATGGACCCGGGCGAAGTGTGGGAGCATGCCGTCGCCTTCTACCGGGACTTGTTTGCGGCTGAGCCCGTCTGTCCATGGACTGCCCAAGAGCTGCATCGAGACCTGCTGCGCCTGGGCGCTTCGCAGGCTGAGGCCCTGGAGCGCAAACTCTCCCTGGTGGACCTGGAGGCCGTGGTGGGGGGCCTCGCCTCGGGCAGGACCCCAGGCCTGGACGGCCTGCCCGTGGAATTTTACAGAGCCTTCTGGCCCCTCCTCAGGCCCAGCCTCCTCGACGTCTTCCACGAGAGCCTCGCCGACAGGACCCTGCTGACCAGCTGCCGCCGGGCTGTGCTCACCCTGCTGCCCAAGGGGGACCTCGGCTGCCTGAAGAACTGGCGGCCCGTCTCCCTCCTGTGCGCCGACTACAAGATCCTGGCCAAGGCGCTAGCGAACCGTCTCCGCACTGTCATGGCCTCCATCATCGGGCCCGAGCAGAGCTACTGCGTGCCGGGCAGGACCATCCAGGACAACTTGTTCCTGCTGCGTGACCTGCTCACAGCCGCGGAGCTTTTTGGCCTGGACGTCGGCGTGCTCTCCCTGGACCAGAAGGCCTTCAACTGCGTCGACCACCGGTACCTACTCGGCACCCTCAAAGCCTTTGGCTTTGGGCTGCTCTTCACCGTGGCGCTCTGGGTCCTGTACCACGACGCCTCCGGCCTGCTCAAGGTGAACGGCGCGCTGTGCTCCCTGTTCCCCGTGCATTGCGGCATACACCAGGGCTGCCCCCTGTCAGGCATGCTGTACGCCCTGGCCGTCGAACCGCTGCTGCACGCTCTGCAACGTCGCCTGACCTGCCTCGCCCTGCCACCGACGCCGGGCCCCACCACCAGCCCCCCGCTCCGGCTGACGGCGGATGCGGACGACGTGACCGTCTTCCTGGGCAGCCAAGAGGATGTGCGGGCCCTGGTGGATTGCCAACACGCCTACGAGCTCGCCGCCGCGGCCCGCGTCAACTGGGGCAAGAGCGACGCCTTCCTGCTGGGGATGTGGGCTGGCGCCGGGAAGGCCTCAAAGCCCTGGGCGTGTTCCTGGGGCCGCTGGCCTTTGCAGCCCGCAACTGGGAGGATCTGGCAGAGGGAGTGGAAGCCCGCCTGCAGTGCTGGCGCTGGCGCCTGCCCGCCCTCTCTTACCGCGGCCGGGTCCTCGTTGCCAACAACCTGGTGGCGGCCACCCTGTGGCACCGCTGCACGGTGCTGGACCCTCCGCCGGAGCTCCTGGAGAGACTGCAGCGGCTCCTGGTCAACTTCCTGTGGGACGGACGCCACTGGCTCCCGAGCTGCCCTCTACCTGCCCACTGGGGAAGGGGGCCAAGGCCTGATCGACCTGGCCAGCCGGGTGGCTGCCTACCGGTTGCAAGCCCTCCAGCGGCTCCTGGACGCCAAAGGCCACCTCCTGTGGCGGCAGCTGGCATGCCGGTTCCTGCGGCGAGTGGGGGGGCCTCGGCTTTGACCGGGAGCTGTTTCTGCTGGACCTCACTTTCCTGAACGGGGCGGTTCTTCCCCCGTTCCACCACAGCATGGTGTGGGCCTGGCGGGCAGCCTTCCATCTCTTTCCCCAGGCCAGGCGCCTGCGGTTCCCGCACCTGCTTTGGGAGCCCCTGGTCTACAATCCGGCCCTGCAGCGTGTCGCGCCAAGCCTGGCCTCCGCCAGCCTCGTGGCAGCTCTCATCAAGGCGTGCACCACCCGCCTGGAGCACCTCCTGGACACTGCTCGGTCGGTGTGGCTGTCCCCCGAAGCCCTGGCTGCCCGGCTGGTGCTGCGCTCCGTCCGCACCGCGGGCCAGCTTCTGTGGACCATCAGGGGCGCCCTCCCGGCGGAAGCGACCGCCCTGGAAGTCCATCTCCAGGCTCGCCGTACCCTCCCCGCCACGGACGCTGCGCACGACGCCTTCCCACCGCTGCCCGTCATCCCAGCGGTACCCGGCATGCTGGCCAAACGGCCCAACATGCTGCTCAGGCTCCCGGTGCCCCCCAGCAGCAATACGGAATGCCCTTTTGGCACCCTGGCCCACAAGGGCCTCTACATGTGCATGGTGCGCACCCGGCACGCCCAGGTGCTGGCCGGCTGCCCTGACACCGCGTGGCGGCGGTGCCTGACGCAGCCTGGGACCCCAGCGTGGCGTACGCTGTATAAGGCGCCCACTGCCAAGAAGACCAGCAACCTGCAGTGGCGGCTCGTGCACGGCATCCTGGCCACCGGCACCTTTGTTCGCCACCTGGACCCGGTGGCCTCAGCGGCTTGCCCCTTCTGCCCGGGGGTGCCAGACGAGGACATTTTCCACGCGTTCCTAGATTGCCCCTGGCTGCAGCCGCTCTTTGCCACCCTGGGCGCGCTGCTTCGGGCGCTGGGCCGGGACTTCTCCGAGGACGTCTACATCCACTCCTTCCCCTCCCGGGCGGCAGAGCAAGCCATGGTCAGCCTGGCCAACTTCCTGCAGGGCCAGACCAAGATGGCCACCCTGAAGAGCCGGCAAAACCGGCTCGCCGGGACTGGGATGGTCGACGCCCTGCAGCTCTTCCACCTGCTGGTGCGGGCCCGCCTCTCACTCGAGTTTGAGCGCGCGGTCCTGCGGCGGACGGTGCCCACCTTCGAGGAACGCTGGGCCCTCGAGGGGGCGCTCTGCCGAGTCGAGGCGGGGCGCCTGCTCCTCGCCCTGTAACACCTCTGGCTGCTCAAGCTGCGGACACGCGTCCAGCAAGCCGAGGCCTTGGACTTTGCTTCATGCAGGTCGACCCCTGAGGCCCCCCCCATGGGTGTCCCCGCTGGCAGAAATGTAAATATGTAAATAGTCCTTTGGCTCGCTATGGTTTTCTAATCTAGAGTGTACGGGCAGGCCTTGCAGGCCGTGAGCCCAGGACCATGTCTGTGAGGCCCAGGTGTTCGGGCCAACCTGTACATACTCTTTACTGGCCCCGATTTGTCACCCTCCCTGGAATAAACACCTCTTAAAAAGTCTATCTATCTATCTATCTATCTATCTATCTATCTACATAGGTTGTATCTCTGTATCTGGCTCTATCTGTCTATCTATCTAGCTAGCTAGCTAGATAGATAGATAGATGCAGCCAGCCTTATTTGTATAAAGAAAGAATTAACTGTATGATGCCTACATGAATTGCGAAAGACTGGTATGCTGCCCCAAAACTGAACACATGTAGTCTTTTATTTGTGGAGCAATCATTTCTGGGAGAGCAAACAAAGCATGCAACACTGCAAAACATGGCCCAAATGTAGCAAGAAAAAAGAAAGCAAGAAAAGTAGGAAGTGAGAAAAGCCAGGCGATTTGTGCTGTGTAAAGGTTGGGTTTGGGGCAGGATGTTTGTGTTTTGCCTGTGTCTCCTCTACTTGTTTGTCATTTGTCCTATATTTTGCATTTTGATGATACAATTCAGTATTCATTCACTAGTTTGGATCAGTAATTACGAGTGGTAAAACAGGTGTCAGTGAGATCAGACCATGATTAGGTAAAACGGCGCCTAGATCAGAATTCCTTGCTGGCTCACAGCAGAAGGGATATATTCATCTACTTGATACACGTTTGAACGACAAATATAACTGTGATAAAGCCTAACTATGACCGGATTTTGTCAACGTATTTGTTTTCAGCCCACTAGTCCTGCTCTTCACCATCTGGCTGCAGTACATGTCGGAGGATTTTAGGGAGCCACCGACTTTCATCACCTTGAAGAAACTGGTGACATACCTAGAAAAAAACATGCCTGCCTCTGAGCAGTTAAAAGAGGCAAAACAGCTCCTGGTGCAGTTTCAGTGGGAACAAGTCGAAAATGAGAGTAAGTTATATTTTTTCTCAAGCTATGACTGCCTAATCTTCCAAACCTCACTAAGGAATTGCATTTTAGGGGGTAAATGTTACCAACAGTTATATTGCCAGGGCCTAATCCTGATATCACTTACACAACAGGACCAGGCCCTGTAGACTTTCTGGGTTTTCTAGCTCTGTCCCGGTGAATCACTCCTGGGAGAGCAGGTCAAGAGTGGGTTGCAATACAAATCCGCAGGTGCAATCACAGGCCTGGTCGTGCGGATCGGAAACTGGGCGCTTGGCATTTCGGAGAATTTGGCCAGCATGCAAGAGTGAGAGCAGCAGCCAAGAAGCAAACTGCCTTTGGATTTTCAGCACCTTCGAAGCATGGCCAAAGCTGCCCTCCACCTAGTTCTCTCCTTTCAAAGAGGAAAATCTTATCAGACGTTACAGCGCTCTGACCCAAGGCAGCTTCAGGCAAAAGCCTTTTTGTCATGAAGCATCTCTTGCTAGTGAGCACCATGGCACAGGAAGTGCGTGTGACTGTTTTGTCCTATCTGGGTGATGGGCTGCTGGCATCCAAGGACAGAGAAAAAATTGACGTTACAGGTCAAAGACCTGCTGAAACAATGGTGAGCTGTGGCAATACAGGGATGCCATGTCCAGTGTCAAATGGACACATGGTCCTTAACCCAGTTAGAAACTTTCCTACGGCAAATCACTTGCTGGGTATGCTTCTGGGACCTGGTGCAATGTGCTAATGTCTAGCTTTGGCACAGAAGTGAAAGGAAATGATATATGAAATAGAAGATACAAAAGCAAAGCAGTATTTCACCCCATAAACTTGACCGGGTGGATGTTCAAGACAGAAGGTGTGATTTTGATCTTGGGCACACCGCCAGATAAACTCAGGCATTTAAATGTGGAGAAAAGGCTCATAGCATACAACACAAATACTTTTTTCTTCAGCCCCAAAAACATTCAGATGTCCAAGGTTGCTAATAGGTGTCTAATGAGGTTCTGTCCTGGGTTTGGTTCCAGTGGGCCAAGAAAATGTTCGGGTCTACGTTTAGATCCAACTGTTGTTCAAAGTGAGCACAAGTTTCCAGGGGTTTTGTTCTTGCATTTATTTCTTGTAGTCATATTTGAAAAAGGTTCTTAAACTTTGAGCGACAGACACCTCACTTGACTGAGAACGAAATCATCCAAGTCTTGAAAGAATGAAGAGTAATTACAATAAAATTGTCTGTGTGCCAGGGAGTGCGGAGAGGGCAGGTCAGTGTTTCATTTGCAAGTGTGATAGGAACTGTTTGATAGCAATCACTTATTTTATGTGTCCATCAAGTTTGCTTGTGTTTATACAAAGCCGAACAATTTATTCTTTCAAAAGTTCATCATGCTTCTCTGTGAGCACATTTAAAGACTCGGTGCCGAGTCATTGTTGTAAGGGATTTATTTAGTGAGGAACATGTAGACGGAGCTTTCTGTATGCAGCCTGAACTCTACAGACCCCCCACGAGAACTCTATGCAGCCTCCACCCATGTAGATTAGACTGCAAGGCTGGGACAATAGATATCCCAAAGGGCTCTGACAGACGTGCAGCTCCCCTGTCTAACTCATGGCACTTCACAGAAAACACCATGAGATAGACTGACTCTCTTGACCCAGGAGAAATTCGTTTTGGGGTCAGAAGAGTAGGGGATCAATCTTAACTTTGGAGCCAATCCAGCAAGGGAGGCTACAATTATACAGCCTCTCTCCCCTAACCCCCGCCCATCCCCTCCCAGGTGCAATGCTGTCTCAGGATGGGAGGGGGAGACGGAAGGGAAGGGAAGTCCATTCTGGGGTTTGCCCATCCTGCACTGGAGTGTGTGTGTGTGGGGGGGGGGGTGGATTGGAGGCCACCCACCTCTGGGGGAGGACGGGGTCCAATCTACCGGCCCAACCCTCCAGCGCAGGCTGGGCCAACCCCAGACAGATCTCCCTCTCCTCCCTTGCCTACATGGGTGTCTGGTGCCTCTTGAGCGAAGGGGGGGGGCACATGTCCCCCGATACCAGTCAGCAACCAGGGGGGTCTTCCAGAGGCCAATCCCACTGGTTAGGGGTAGTGGTGTCCCCCAGTGGCCAATCCTGCTGGCTATGGGGGCCCCGATCTCAATCACCATAAAAGTGGCCACGCTGCTTCTGGAACTTCGTGACCACTTCCAGAAGCAGCGCGGCCATTTTAGCTGGCAGCCCTGCTCCCTGGCCAGCGCTCGCAGGGCGGGCATTGGTGCTCCCACCTGTTCCCCTGCCCACCGGCTACACAGGAAGCACGGCATGACAGGGGGTGCACCCCCGTGCATTCCCTACGTGTCGCCCCTGCTTCCCCGCTTACATCCCATAGACAGCACCGGGAACAAAGCCAGGCTGCTTCAGCCCAGCCCTGCTCCTCGCATGTCCTAACAAAAGTTAACGAAGGCACTCTGCTTTGGAGCACCTTAGTCTGCACCTTCATGTAGTGAGGGTTCATTTCTCAAACAATCAGGCATTTTTTAAAGTGCTCTGCAGCCATGCCCTAAGAAGGTAAGAGGAGTTCTAGAGAAGTGGGTTTTAAAGAAGGATTTGGAAAAAAAGAGGTGTCGATGTGTCATAACCCAATGATTTTTAGTGCCTCGGTACATTGGAATTTTCCCGCCACATGGAGCTTTCTTTGCACGGTGGATTTCTCATCTGCAGAGAGAAAACCCCGGTGCAAAAGAGTTCCCGCCACACGTATGCAAATTTGTGTCCCACTATTGGTCAATTCTAAATTATTCCTACCTGGCAGCTAGCGATTGGTTTGCTAGCCGTATAAAAGGTTACAGCAGTTTCTGTCCAAGTTGGAGGACTCCACAACCATCTCGTGGGGAACTCTAAGCGCGCTGTGGAGCCTAGCAAACTCCACGTGTGTCTTGGAGGAGAACTTAGGGGCCTGATCAGCTTCTAACCACTCCCCATCATCGTGGAAATATTGACGTACCCCCGTGTTGAGCGCTTGTGGAGTCGTACACCGACGACTCATCTCGGTTCGGTTCGAAGAGAGATCTCACCCGCGTGTTTGTGTGCAACTGTAATCCAAGCAAGTTTTCTTCCTGCACTGCGACCACCCGCAGTGTAAGTAAAGCTTTCTTTATACAACCAATATGCTTCCGTGCCTAACTCTATTCCATCGTGGAAAATACCCACCTGACGGTCCGGGCTACTGGCCATAGCCTTAGACCGCCCTCCACCACCACATGGTGTCACGGACAGGATAGGGGGAAGACACGATGGAGTTAGAGTTAGTGAGAAACTGCCCTTGGCGCAGTGGGAAATGGCACATGACAGACGCCGAAGAACTAGAGGCGCATATCGCTTATCATCAGGCGGGCGGAACGGGTGAAAGGCTCATCAGCAGCTACTTTTCGCTGAAGGGAGAAGAGAGGGAAGCACATCTTCACCCCGGAGCTTTCGGGTGTGTGATGGGTGGAGAGCGGATCCTATTTAGATCCCGAGAGGAAGGGGGCACCGTATCCTCTGTCCGAGTGAAACCGGCGGGCGCAGTAGACCCGACCCTCGACCCAGAGTATACCCGCTGCCTGCGATATGTGCAGGAGACGGAAGACCAGTTCAGTTCCCAAGCAGTGTTGTCTAGATTGAGGAGCCGCGAGCTCCCGTCCGATCTCCGTGAAAGTTTGGAGACAGAGGGACGCGCCGCAGCTGAAAGGGCAGCCCCAAAGTACGACACGGGGAAAATGTTAAGTGTAATGTTCCGTACTATGACAACTCTATTGCGGGAAAATGCAAGTTTAAAAGCCCAGCTGCTCGCAGCCGTTCAGGCGGCTAAAGATGCGGCTGTGAGAGAGGATCCTGAGACGCCATTTCAAGATGGCGCCGAGCAAGAAGGGAGCCATGCGGAGGAGCCGGAAAAGACGGGCGGAGCTTCAAAAGAACAAGCGAGAATCTGTCCAGCGGTCCTGCCCACTGAAGTGACGTCGCTTCTGGCGGCCCCGCCTTCTTGCCACGGGGAGGGAGCATCGAGCGGAGGAGAGCATCCGCCCCTCCTACCAGAAGCAGTAATGGCTCTAGTAGCAGTTCGTCCTGTGACAACGACCTGCCAGGCAACTGATCCACCGAGTGCAGCTTGTGCCACCACCTATCGTGCTCGTACTTGGACTGAGCTGCAGGAACTGTACGAGGAGTCAAAGATCAAGCTTGAAGAGACCCTAGCCGTGTGGTTGGGACGCCTAGTTGTGGAGTTTGGGTCCGACTTGTTGGACTTGGAAGAGGCAAGTTTCCTAATCCGACAAGCCTTGTGGAGTAGAGGGCATGCCACCGACATCAACACAGTGACGTTCAACGCTCATTGGCCTATTCTGCTTCTGGTGCTTGCCATGGGACAAGTCAGTCAGGAATCTCACGCATGGCATGATGGACGGCCGGAAAGAGCCAGTGCGGAGCAACTTTTGCTGGCCATAATCAGGATCTCATACTGTTCCTGGAACCCCAGAGCATGTGTACTGGGACTAACACCATCCCAGCAGAGAGGGCCATGGCCTCACCGCCATCTGCGAAATCCTGGAACTGTTCCAATAAATCTGAACAGCGTAAAAGCCTGTGTTGAGGTCTATGGATGAAAGAACACCGTTGTCCTCAGGATTTTCCTCAACCCAATGGTTGGTCAACCTGCAAGCAACCTTTTGCGTCAGCTTTCGCAACTGCGCATCCTTATGAAGTCGAAAACATCTAGCGACTGGGAGCATCGATCTACTGCATACCCAATCAAAGCTCAGGGCGCAAGCCATAGAGAATCTGATCATCAACCGTTGCCGCAGAGAACGTCCGAAGAGCGAATCATGTTCGGATTCCTCCTAAACCATTCTGGGCTCACTAAACGACAACTCCGAATCCTGGGAGACGCAGGCCAATGGCAACTGGCCTATGAACTAGGTTTTCAGTATTCAGAAAAGCCAGACGACGCCTCCTCGACGTTGTCATCGACGTTTTCATCTTGCTGAACGTGGATAAAACCCCGCGGTGTTTGCTATCTACTTCCGCGTCGGTTGTGTCCGCGAGCGTGCGAGAGAAAGATCGTCCAAAGCGGAGCCGTGCCCGAGCACCTGTATTGTGTGCTGTGGAAAAAGCGGGAAGCGGCGGCAAATCTAGCTGACTGCCCTATCGCGTGCGGTTCCATGTAAATATTGTAATATAGGTTAATTTATCGTTTTGAGGATTTTTCTTTTCACAGGTTCAGGAGTCAAAGTGCGTGGCGGAGGGAAGTCCCGAGAGAGAGAAGGAAAACCTCATTGGAGAAGCGAGGGCTTGACTTGTGACTTCGCCATGACACCTACTGAAACCCTGATAGTCGAATTTCTTGTTATGAATATAATTATGTGTCTGTGTGTTGGTGCCGGCTATTATTTGATTCAATCCTTAGAGGACGAACTTATTTTGTTGTCTGAATTTGTGTTTAACCGTTTAGTTTATGAACCAGCTGAGAGAGCTCGTAACGATCCAAACGACGCGCATGTGGTTTAAATTCCAGCTGTGCCATCAGCAAGGGGGCATGTCATAACCCAATGATTTTTTAGTGCCTCGGCACATTGGAATTTTCCCGCCACATGGAGCTTTCTTTGCACGGTGGTTTTCTCAGCTGCAGAGAGAAAACCCCGGTGCAAAAGAGTTCCCGCCACACGTATGCAAATTTGTGTCCCACTATTGGTCAATTCTAAATTATTCCTACTTGGCGGCTAGCAATTGGCTCGCTAGCCATATAAAAGGTCAGAGCACTTTCCGCCCAAGCTGGAGGACTCCGCCACCATCTTGTGGAGAACTCTAAGCGCGCTGTGGAGCCTAGCAAACTCCGCGTGTGTCTTGGAGAACTTAGGGGCCTGATCAGCCTACTCCCCGTCATCGTGAATATACTGACGTACCCCCGTGTTAAGCACTTGTGAAGTCGTACATCGACGACTCATCTCAGTTCGGTTTGAAGAGAGATCTCACCCTCGTGTGTTTGTGTGCAACTGTAATCCAAGCAAGTTTTCTTCCTGCACTGCGACCATCGGCAGTGTAAGTAAAGTTTCTTTATACAACCAATATGCTTCCGTGCCTAACTCTATTCCATCATGTAAAATACCCACCTGACGGTCCGGGCTGCTGGCCATAGCCTTAGACCGCCCTCGGTCACCACACCCAGCAGGATCCCTGCAGTCTCCCCTGCCAGCACCAGGAGAGGAAGGGCCCCTGTCACCCCACTGTAGCCCAGGACCCAGTACACATTCTGCGAGGGGGGCTGCGAATGGATCTCGACCCAGAGCCCGTCATTCTTGACGAGCAATGTGCTAGTACTATCTCTAAATGTGCAAGTTAAACATTTCATTAAAAAATCTGTTTCATGACAAGGAGGGAAAGCGCACGGGTGTTCATGTTTGCTTGGACGTTTCAATAGGAAATATCCCGTCCACCTCTTGGAGCTGCAAGTCTGCACTGCACGTGGCATTCAAATCTACCTGACAGAGGCATTTTTGCCAGACATTTCATTGTACCTGGCACTTTAAAAAAAGGCAAAAAACCTGGCAGATATACAAAATGACAAATTTCAGCCCAAAATGAGCTATACATTATGATTAGTGCTAAAGTATACCATTTTATCAGCCTTCAAACCTCGGAGACGTCACATGGTCTCATGAGAACACACTCTACTGATATCCAAGGTGTTTAGCACATAGGTACTGCTTTATAGTCATTTTTTTAAAAATGTTTGAGCCGAACTGACCTCACCAAGCTCAAAAAACTACTTTTTAGCCTGCTACTTCATCCCCCTTTTCCGTACAAGGCTATGGAGCCTCTAAAAAAATGGATCATGTGTTTTGCTCTTATGTGACAAAAGGGATTTTATACAATCTTCTTATGCCGCTGCTTCTGTCCCTTTAGTAGCACACCGAGAGTTCATCGAATCATACAACACAGGACTGGAAGAGACGTCGGGGCCGTGGAGTCACCCCTGCTCAAGGCAGGATCACTCCTACAAACCCTCCAGCCAAGCATCGACCCTGCTCTCACGCATTGGCAAGCATGGAGATTGCACAACTCTCTGGGGAGCCTGTTTCAGTGCTCAAAAAGAAATCACCCTCATATAGTGGGAAAGGTCTAATATCAAATCTAAATACCCCTGCTGCAATTCTTGATTGACTCTGAGTCTGTTTTCTGTGGCTGAAGAAAATAGGACACATCTCCATCCTCTCCATGGCCGCCTTTCAGGTATTTAAAGACATTGAGCTCTTGAGGACTAATCTTAGAGCACAATCTTTCAACCAAGATATGTCCATCTTCCAGTGCTTTCATCTCAAATGAAAGAGATACCGTCATTACCGTTAAAGACTCAGGCAGGAAAGGTAAAATCAGGGTGGTAGATGAGGATCATGACCTTGAGACACAGTGACCACATGATATCCATGGAAAGAGCCTCTTTAGGCACCTCTCTGGTGCAAGGGCTGTTTGAGCAAAGGCAGAAGAGGGAGGTCGAGGACACGGATCGGTTTAAACAGTTCGCTCTCCAGAAAGTGAAAGGGGTTGAAGGGAAACTGAGGGAAGTTGCCCATGGAAGTGGTGAAATGCTGAGACTGGGAGGATCCACACCGTCAAAAGGCCCAATGTAGGTGGCAAGTAATCCAGTGTATTTCTCCCAGCTCAGAGCTGGGAGCCAGCGCGAGCCGCCCCCGGCCTACACACACAGAGGTGACAGTCACCGCAGGGCACACGTGTGAGACAGACCTGGGCCGTCTGTTCTCTGTGCATGGACAATAAATGGTGTGAGTTAGGAGCTGTTGTTGGAGTCCCTTTCCTCACCCGCTGTCACAGTGTCCTGGAGGGAAACCCTGGCAGGGGCCAGTCCTGGTTGAAGTCCTTGCACGCCAGTCCCTGGTCTCACACCCGGCGGCTGATGCAGCGGTGTGGCCGGACATGGCCGAGACGTGCACATGGGGAGACCCGGAGCACGTGACACGCATCACAATCGCCTCTTCTAGAACCGGCTCGTCGCCGTGGGGCTCGTGGAGACACACGGCAGCTGAACTGCTAAAAAACTGTCACTGGTTGGGGGTCAGCTCACAACTGTGCCCGTGCTGTGGTCCTGACCGCAAGCGTAAGTGTCGGCACCCAGCTGAGCGTGCTGCCTAGGAGGCAAAACCAGGGGGGTGTTTGCACCCACACTCGGGGAGTCCTAGGGCTGGAGGACTTGTGCCTGGGGGTATTTTCACTTTTATGCTTTCATTTCTTTCCTAAACATGACTTCAGTCCGCTTCAGTACAAGCCAAGGGCTGAAGACTAGGTGTGCTGGCCTGACATGGGGGAGGCGGGGGGAGTGCTTGGAGCGATGCTATTTGGCTGGGCAGGCATGGTGAGGGGTGCAGCAGAGGAGGCAGTGAGGATGCGCATGTTGCTTTAGGGTTACCATATTTCCAGGTCCAAGAAACAGGACACCTGTCATGTGGCAGAGGGGGCACAGGGCAATATGACGGTGGGGGGGGGCAGTGAGATGCCAGTGCCCTGTCCCTACCCATGCTGTTGCCCCCCACTGCCAAGCCACAGCCTCCGCCAGCCCTGCTGCTGCCCCTCACTCCCAACCCACTGACCCCAGCCCTGCCAGCGCCCCTCACCCCAGACTGCAGGACCCTGCCCCCTGGGCCGTGATGCTGCCCCTCACTCCTGACCTGCAGCCCCCCAGCGCTGCCAGCGCCCCCGTTCCTCCTGATCTGTGCAGTGTTTTAAAGTCAAATGAGGCATTTCTGAGTAAGCAAGACACAATATGAGCACAAAGTAACTGGGAATTACTGGTTGTGGTTTATCTTGCTCTTCCTTATTTCCTTCATACAGCTCCAGAAGACTGGATAGTCTGTTATCCCGGTTTGCAAACATGGGGTGCTTTGGAGATGAAGAAAGGTAAATCAAATAGAGATGCCAATTCTCATTCTCGTATACTCTGTTTGTCTTGCCTAATTTGAGAGATACAGGTGTTAATTGAGGAATGCAGTGGTCAGCAGATCTTCACAATGTGTGGTAAGGAAATGCACTCTTTCTCCTACAAGCTTCCTGCTTTAATCTATTTTAAGTATTTATTTCTATGCGTTCACTTGGGTGTCCAGACTGGAATAAACTCCCTGCAGTGGAAATCTTCAGAAGGAGACTGGACGGTCACCTCGCTGCGGTGGCTTGACCCCAGTGTCTTGTCCTGCCTGGTGCAGGGGCTGGACCCGAGGATCGACACGGTCCTTCCAGCCCTGACGGTCCATGAATCGATGAACAGTTTGCTCCTCACATAACGTACTGGTCTCCCCTTTTCACGCTGGACTTCAGGCTCTGGGCTTCTTTTGCATTTCAATTTCCATTTTCTAAACTATTTGATGCAAACAGTCTCCTAAAACTTGCTATTTAATGTCATAACACTTTTCTTCTTGCCTTACTGCTTCCTTTTTCTGTTGTTAAGAGGTATGGCTGTGTGCCAGCGTGCTCACGGTCCATGCCTCCACTATGGCATGCTTTTGAAGTTAAAGTAAGGATATACATTTACTTAATTTAAACTTTAGGATCTTCCCCATTTTTCTATACACAATTCTCCTTTGTAAAACACCAGACCACCGTACTAACTCTGAATCTCATTCTTTAGAAGATGCTGACATGAATCCTGTGGTATTAATACTGCTGGACTAACTCTGGGTATCCGTCTTTCTACTGTCTGTGGGAGCATGGTGATGTCCAGGCTCTGGTAGACTCGATTCATCAAGTCTGCTCCAACATGCAGCGTGTCAGAGCTGGCTCCCTTCACGTGTATAGGAGCCCATAGTGATTCACTAAAATAATACAAATGTTTTTCACATTTTGCTTTTAGTAATGCATATGTTAAGCAGTATTGTGATCACCTTCTGTATACATTTCTTCAGCTTTCTTTTTAATGGTTTTAGTCTTAAGTATTATACGTTACATCTATCTATCAGCTATCAAAGTTAGGCGATATGCCATTAAGAGGGAAACAGTATTCATTCCTGAGATACTGCTGGAGAATGGCAATAGAAGACAGATAAATAGTGTTTTCAAGGCAGGCATTTCTAATTCATCGTCCGCTCGCTGTTGTCTAGGTGCAAACATCTAATTTATAACTCATGGGGGATTCTCACATTTTCCAACAGTTTGGAGGAGAGTTTTTTCCAGGGACTCCTTCCCTCCAGTTTGCTGTCACACAGGCTGCTTCCCTCCCATCCATGTCACACCTTGTGGTAATTCAGACCATTGCTCACATGAGAGAAGATGAGCAGGACAGCAGTTACTAGATCTTCATTTCCCTGCAATGCAATAAGTGTTTTGTCCTGCCTGTAATGTCAAAGCAAAACACAGATATCTTCACCACTCTTTAGTCTTCCGGAAACTTAGTTCAACATATCTGAGCTCCGAGAACACAAAATAAAGTCGATGAAATTAAGTTAATAATCCCAGCTTTTCAAAGCAATACCTCCCAGCATGGCATCTACCCATTTCCTTCAAGCTTCCTCCTGGCATTTCCCCTCTGGGGCAGCTGGCAGAGGGTCCTAGAATACAAATGCCCTGTGTCTTATTCCCTGCTTCCCTTTGGCCCCACATATCATCTTCAAGACTCACTGAAACCTGCACTGAGCCTGAAAAGCTGTTTGTTTAAATGTATTTAAATTTATGAGTTCATTTAGTATTTAATGACAGTGAAGGGTGGATGATGCTACTAAGGGTGGATGGACATCCTGCTATACCATACATGCTCCTGAGAAAGGAAGAACCGGGGGTTGGATCATTATATCAGACTCCTAGCTTCCCACCTAAATAGGGGGTGTGACCGGGGACGAGCCTACCAAGATCTGGCAGGTTTGTGCTCCGTGAATCTAAATGCGAGGAGTCCAGTGCACCCTTCTGTTAGACCCCGACGCCACGCGGCGCCCAACAACCAGGGAGGTGACGATGCGATTGCTCATGAATCCTGGTACTCATTAGCCAGAGCAAGCGAGGCACAAACACCATCATACATTGCACACAACAGCTTTATGCAGCATGGAGACAGCTTCGGACTAGCTCCCAAAACAAATGACAAACTGAGGAGCCACAGAGAACAATATTTTTTTTCATATTTATACACTTTGGTTTATACTCATTAATATTCATTCAACCCTCGCCTCTCCTATGTTCCACCCATTTCTCCTCCCATCTCAAGCTCCTACTCTGCTTACTGTTTGCTTCATTAGCATGGAATTGCCTATGCATTTCCTTCATTTACATGACTTTCTGCTAAGAGCGCATGTCTAACACCTTGACTTGACTTCTTCGGTCAATGGGTGGATTTGAGCAAAACCTGGAAGCTTCACCATTCACCTTTTCACATATGTTCATCTCGGATTCTGTTACCAATGACATGTTGTTTTCCACATTGCAGTCTGGTTTTCTGTCTCAGGTTGTACCATCTTCCACCTTCCTAAAACGTCACCTCGCTCACGGCACACAGACTCACACAGAGTCACTTTTCCTCAGAGCTGCTTTTTCCTCAGAAAATGGCTGACACAGTTAAGATGGTTCCTTAGCATAAGCAATTGGCTGGCTTAGATATCATTCTGCCTTGTGGTCAGGAGCTTTGCTAGGCCACAGGTTAAAGCCTTGTATTCAGCTGCAAATTCGATGCTCCCTGAAAATCCACATAGTGTTACCCTAACACCTTCTTTGTAGCACTGATATATTTACACCAATAAACCCATCATGGTGTGCGGGTGTTCGAGCTGTCCCTTAAAAATAAACATCTGTCTGCTTTTCATTGATATTACAGACCCTCTGGCACTCTCCTACCCTTGGCCAAAATAGCACACCCCATCCCTCTTCTCCCCCAAGTCACTGTTATCAGGTGTGATACTGTGTATCTGCCGTGGGTGGCCGAAGGTCAGTGGCCTGTCCAGTCTATATTTTGGGAAGCATTTTGCAATCTTTCAGAATGAATGAGGATACATGGATATAAAAGGAGGACACAATCATTAGGAGTGTGTCCCCACATGCAGCAAAAATAGCAATGGCACAAATTTGCTTTATGCTGCAGTGCACACCCTTGCACATGGGGTTGGTGCAGGGCAAATTGTCTTGGGTGTGTGTGGGAGGCTGGGGTCAGCACCCGTTCTGGCCCCAACAACTTCACTTGGGGCCTCCCCAGGCAGCAGTGGCAGCAATCCCACGGCTTGGAGCCTGCCCTGCAGCCAGAACATAGCTCTGCCCAGCCAGGCTCTGTTTCTGGCAGCACACACTGTTGCCACGTGCACTGTGCCACATTTTTTTCTTTTTTTTTTTGGCACCAGGATCTCCTAGTGTCAAATTTTGGCACCACGCTGTAAATGTGCAGCATGGCAAATGGGTGCATGTGCACCACGGGTGGTCTGTGGGGCCTGAAATGGGTTTGAGGTGCCACAAACTGCATGTGCATGCTCATCGGGACACGCTTTAGGTGTACAAAGACATGGCACAATGCATGTTGAACTATTTTTCTCTTTGTGTCTCTCTGATTTCTTTTTGTTTTATTTTGAAAGGTACAGATGTGCTTAGTACCTAATCATCTTGGCTCCTTACACCCCTAGAAGTAGTAATTGAGAATTAACCAGCTTTTGAACTCATTAACAGGGCAGATCAGGAGGAGGGACGAGGGTGTGGCTGTATCCCTCTGCCATCCTTCCTCAAGTGCTGCTGCCCTTGAAAGCCGAGGCCCCAAGCCAGCAGCCAGGAAGGGCACAAGGAGCAGGCTCCAAGAGCAACCTCAGGCCCTGGGCAGGCTGCATGCAGGCAGCAGCAGCAGCAGGCGGGCATGGTGCAGGGAGCCAGCTCCAGGAGCAGCAGCAGCCACCAAGATCAGGTAAGACCATCCAATACTCGGCCCCCTCCATGCACAACCAACCCGCCCTTCTCTGCCTTTGGTGCAAAAAGTATTAGTTGTACCCCTGTCTGGAGCCCAAGGGCCCAATCTGGGACCTCCTCCATTTAAAAGTCCTAGATCTTAACCTGCCTTTTGAAGAACCCTTTCCAAACTAACAATGCCCATTTGTAGCCTAACTGATAAGAAAACCAATTAATCTTTAAAGATCGCAACCAAATGGCAAATTGAGCTAGTACCGGGGTGGCTGTCTTTACCCATCCAGATGGGAAGTTGTTCAAGACTTTGACAAACCGTCAGAATTTGGCCGTCCCCCATGACAGTCCTGTTTGTGTCAGTGGTCAGAAACCAGTCATATTTGGAGACATCCTGCAGAGAAGGGTTTAAACCCCATTTTGAGTGCAAAGTGGTGAGCTTGATAATTAGTGAGGAGACAGTTGCAAAGGATGCCTTCTTTATTAACAGAGACTTTTGTCATTCATTTCCATAGCTATGAGATTGGGTCAAACATGGCGTGATCCTATTGTCACAACTCATTGCCATCTTGTTGCAGAGCCAACACCATGGATTAAAAGTAACCACCTCTTTGGTGCCTGCCATGCAGAGGACTGCTGCGAGAGACCATTACTAGCTGTGATCTCGAGATGTCCTCCTACGGTAGAGGGTCAGGTGCACGGCTTACCACAGAGCCTTCTTTCTGACATGAAATAATTTTCCATGTCCGGAGTTATATACATGAAAGCAGCAGGGCTGGACTGTGATGAACCTGTCTCGTGTTAACACGGGTTTTCCTCATGTCGCAGAATTATCAGAATTATTTTAGAAAAATACAGGTTTAGTTTTGCAGGGGTGTAGGTTGCAGCCGTGTTGGTGTAAGGACATAGGCAGACAAGGTTTTGCCCTGAGTGCAGCCCAGCCCAGCCCCTGCCGGGAAGAGACCAGCACCGCCCCGTCCCCAGCAGACTTACTTGGTGCCGATGCAGTCAAGGTCTTGGCACGGATCCCAATATGTTACCTTGGAAAGTGGGTTCCCGTTCTGGAAAGTGGAGTGACGCGCAGGTTTTCAGGAACGCATCTACCACATACAGCGAGGGCAACCTGTAAACCCCTTCTCCTGTTTCACAGGACACAGCCCACAACAGCTGAGAAAGTTTTTGACTCCATAGATTCCTATTTGAAATCTCTGAATGTATCTTGTGACTCAGGTAGAGGTGTTTGCACACACAAGAGTGCTAATCACACCTTTCCCTGCATGCGCTGAGGGGGCCCGAGGTACACACGTACCATGAATTGTTCGGGACTGTGAATGGGCATTATCCTAAGGGCTGTAGATTTGCAATGACTCGGGTGAACTATCTATGTATTTCTGGGGAAATAAGTGTTTTTCTTCATAAAAGCCTGTTAGCGCTGCTGACACTGGGTAGAGAACGGGACTGAGCAGGGGCTTCTCAACACGCAGCCGTGACACTGCAGGGACAGTGCCCCGGGACCTCGGTACACGTGGAAATACAGGAATGAAGAACTCAGACATCTTGTGGAAGTCTCCCTGACTCTTAATGCCCATAGTCTCTGATAATATTCCTGTTTATAACTGGAGTATTTAAAAATGCAAAAGGGGGAAACACCCAACTGGCCTTGTCAATATGCATATTTGCATCTTTTATCTGTCTAGGGCTTTCCATCCCAGCTGTCTTTACAAACAAGGACCTGAATCATTCCCAGGGACCATTTCCCACTATTAACGTGTATTTGCCTCTCAAGTAATAATGATGGCTTCTTCCCATTAACCTGACCGGGCTTGGATTAGGCTCCAGCTAGTGCAGAGGCAAGTCTAAAAGTGAGAGGAAATATTTGTATCTAGATGTAAAACTTGAAGAGGGACAAAGGAAGACAAAATATATGGATACCTCTGGGATATGCCTGGCCTCGTGGGATTGACACTCTTCCGTCACAAAACTTGTTTGATCCCACCCGGTCAAGACTTAGTTTTCTATCTCCTCTACCAACAGGTACTTCTGACACAGACCTCCCCGCTCCAGGGCTGGGTGGACGTGGGGTTTGCACTGGTTCGGAGCAGGGCCGCTGCTGACTCGTAATGTCATGACTTTGATCTTTTGTTTCACAGGCCATGCACAAATGTATAGACTCTTATGGAGGATTTCATCAACATGAGAGAATTTTTCTCTGGATACAGGGCCTTTGCTTCTCCTGGAGAGGTCCTAGATGTGCTCCTCTGCAGGTAAGAGCCAAGAGCTGTGGAGGAAGCTGCAATGGCCTTTATTGGTGGGACATTACAAGAAATGATCTCAAATAGTATTGAAGAAGGCATACTTAAGAAGCTAAATGCTATGCATGTCTTTCTAACACGCTTGAGAAATTCAGTTGTAACAGGGTTGAAAATGCCCCCTCCCATCCCAGTACTTTCTCCGACAAGGAGCCCAGGACGTAAAATGGACAGTTTGGGTCTTTAGCGGAAAGGTAGGACAGCTGGAGGCAAGCAGTCCTCCAAACAGCTGGACACACTGCTAGAAAAATGAAGCGTTAACAATCCAGGCTATCACTGTCCCTCTGCATAACTCTTTGCTCCATGAATCGGGCTCTGCTGGATCAGGAGAGGGATTTCACAGGCCTAAAGCCACAAAGCATTATCCCTTCCTCCCCCTGCGCCACAATGCTCCCCCAGCTCTGCTGTCGTGGAGGGACAGCAGACCGACAGCTTTGGTTTTCAGGGAAAACCCTGGTTGAGCCAGACGAGATGTACCAGGCACTCTTGTCTCTGGGCACTGTTTCTGGGGAGCGCTGATGTACATGGGCACCAAACCCCACACCTCAAACAGAAAACACTTTGACTTCCAAGGAATCCAGGCTCAGGTGGAGCTAGCAATGAAGTATTACTTGATCTCGATGTTCAGACTAGTAGAGAAGTGCTCTTTATTCTGCCTTTAGTCCTAGACTGTCCTGCCCCCAAAGCCAGCTTGAAATCATTAGCAGCTCTGTTGTGAAGGCACTTGCAGGATCCAGTGATGATTTGTTGTGCCCCTGCTCCCCTTCCCCTCCACTGCTCAGGTATCTCTTCATTTCACTGCACTTTGCTTTCTGCTCTTCACTTTCTTGTTCTCAGTTCCTCCTTCTGTGTAATAGGGACAAAGATAATATTTTATCTGGCTTGGGAGATTGGTGAGACATAGCTGCTGTTTGCAAAGTCCTTTGACAGGCTCAGATGAAATGTTCCCCACAAGGGCAAAGCCTTGGTACTAGTAGGGGCAGTGCTCGAACACATCACCCGTCGCATCACAGACTGAAGTGTGCAGGGTGGGCAAGACTTCTTAGGCTTGAATTCAGTCGCACCAATTTCCATCCTCCCCAGCATCATGAACTTGATATAAAATGTGAGACGGATGACATTATGAAGGGGAGTAAAGAGAATGATATTCTCCATCGTTTTTTTCTAAGATAGTTTGAATAAAGAAATCTTGATTTTTCATTGTCTGGGCAAGGTTTTGACATAAACTGCCTTACCGTTCTGACATAGACTGTTTTTTGAATAACTGTCTAAAATATCTATTTTGATACTTAGGCATGGAAACGTGGAGCCCTGGAACGGTTCAGGAGATGCCAGTCAGGATTTCTCAGACTTCAGACCAGTCTTCGGGAAGTAAGTGTGGCTTTCTCCTGTACAGCAAAACCTCAGTCAGGATTCAGAGGATGTGGTACACTTAATCATCTATATATATCATATATGTATATGTATGTATGTATGTATTTCTCTAGCCTTTGTATTTAAGTGTATGTCTCTCTCTCTCTCTATATGTGTGTATATATATACACACACAGCCAGCCTTATTTGCATAAGCAAAGAATTAACTGATCATGCCTACATTAATTGACAGAGACTGGGGTGCTGCCCCCAAACTGAACAGATCTAGTCTTTTATTTTGGAGTCAATAATTTCTGGGTGAACAAACAAAGCACGCTTGTTCCCCTTGCTTCTTTTAACCACAAATATGCATGTTCCTGTCTCTTATGGACTTCATTTTCTACTCTGGAAGTGCCTACAGACTCTAGGGGAGACACAACCCTGATTGTGCCAGGCACTGTACATACATAAATGAATAAAGATGTCTTCTTTCTTCCTGTAGCTCCATATGGACCAGTATTTTATTTCTAAGAGTCAGGAGTGTAATGAACCTTCCCTCAGCACATCTCTGCATTGACATCTGCATGGTCTGAGGTTTGCGTATGCACTGGCACTATAAAATACTTGAAGGATTATATTGGATTCCCCCTTGTTGATCCCACTGATCCCCTTTTGCTCTTGGCAGTGTATCGCTGTGTGTTTCTCCATAAAAGCACTAGCACAGCTTCCAGCAGTAAGTCTTTTGCTAAATTGCTTTAACTCCCGTGATCTTGCTCATCAATGACTTGATTTAAGCAAGCGTTCATGTAGCTTAAATTCTTTCATTTTTTTGTGGGGAAAAGCAAGTCCCACATCCTTTTTCTGTCACGTGCCATCTCCAGTAAAGAACCAGTAACTAGTGAATAGAAGAGCAGAGTCTAGCTTGCAAGCCCTTATATGGCATTTTTCCCTCCCAGGAACAACCTTTCTACAAAGTTTCATGAATGGGTTTGTTTAGTTTTCATCTTTTTAGCACTGTCCACTCCTAAGACATTGTGGCAGGGGGGGTTACAGAGACTGCCACAGGTTTTCATACCACATTACAAAATTATGATGAATACTTAGGATTATATATTCAAAGATAGCTGACATACCAGTCCCACCATCGCAAACTCCTTTCTTAGCTGGGTGGCTGTGGGGTTGTGAAGTGCGAGTATGGCATGCTCTGGGAAGCAGCAGCTGGTGAGTCTGGACCTGAGATCGTCCAAACTCGACCTGACCTGTAAGTTTGATCCCCTTAAAGAGCTGAATAACCTGCTTCCCTTTGGGTTTACGTGGGAAGGGGTGTACATTCGTGGCTAAAGTAATGGCCTTGGAAATCGGGACTTCCTGAGTCTATTGCCCACTCTGGAATGGACTTGTTTTAACCCCCTCCATACATTGCTTAAGGCTTCACCAGAGACTCTGGAAACTGCTAAATATACAAACGTGTCAAATGATATTAGCACAAAAGTCCTGCGCATGAGCTGTCAGTGTGACGTTGTCCTCCAAATGGTAAATTCTTGCAAGCAGAGAACGCTGCACCCAGGGTGTTGCCTGCAAGTCCACTGGGACCTTTCATACAGAAAGAAATGCTCGTTGTTAGAAGACAGTATGGAAATAAAGGCAGAAAAATCAGAATGTGTAACAAAAAGATCTTGGACATGAATTTCCAGCACAGGGGCTTGCTGGCCTGGCCCCTGGAGCATCAATGCAGCACAGGGTATTTGTGTTGCTGAGCTCCCCCATGCTGCCTGTCCCCTCCACATGGCTCCTCTCTGCTGTGGAGCCTGCTGCTCCAAAGCACTCGAGCCTCCCCTGGCTCCAGAAGGGTTGGCACCAGGCAGGTCCCTGGCGGAAAGGGCAGAGACTTCACAGCCCAGGTGGCTGGGTCTCAAGGTCCAGTTGGGGTCAGAAGAAGGCTGCCACCCTGTGCTCAAAGGCAGGAGCAAGGTCTGTTCGGAAGAAAGCGAACCAACACAAAGGGTGTAGACTGTCAAGTCTTTGCTCAGATGCGACTTGATAGGAGTGCTGTTTGCACAAGGACTGCAGGATTTGGCCCCAAATCACTTTGTCCAATTAAGAAACCTTCTGAGCTGTGTGGTCTGCGTTTTGAGCTTGTAATGCAATCCCAAACCAAGAAAGTTTTGCACACTTGTTTGGGAACGCTTCGTGAAGCTCTGCTCCCGTCATTGCTAGTCGCTCCCATCGCCCAGTCTAACCAAGCGGTATTGCTGCTCTCAAACGACTCTTTGTGGCCAGAAAAGGAAGTGGAAGAAGCTTTAAATGAAAAGAGGGGAAATCATGTCGAATAGTAAGCCAGTGAAGGATTAAAAACTATCCAGACCGGGGACACTCATTGAGGCCCTGTCCCTGCCCCGGGCATACAAATCATAGTGGGCTGTGCAACCCCGCACAGCTGGATCTGGCCTGTTGTCTGGATCTGGCCAGGAAGGGACCTGGCCATGCCTATCTCACCTGCGGGATGCAAATGTTGGGCACCACTGGGATAGAGCATGTGTGTGTGTGCCTGCATGACACCTTCCACTTGAACGCATGTGTATATGCTGATAATAACCCTTGTCTGTCCAGGGTAGATTCATCCCTATATTAAAGCACCTGTTTTGCTTCTAGTAGTGGACAACCTTTCTTGTTCCCCCCATCTCAGAAAGGATCTCCTACAATAAGACAAGGTGCAGGGAAGGGCAATACAGATGATATGGATATGGAGTGGCTACATGTGAGCAGAGGTTGAAAAAGGCTTGGAAAAGAGTGACTGAGGAGGATCTGGTGTCAGTGAAATCATGGATAGAAAAAGCAAATGGGGAGCTGCTATTTACTGTCTTCCGATGCAGGAAATTAGGGCCACATGATTAATTTTTGAGGCAGCAGGTTTCAAACTACCAAAAGGTAGTACTTTTTCACACGAGTAATTTGTGAAACCCATCACCACCAAATGTTGTGGAGGCCAGTAGGAGAACCAGGTTCAATAAAAGATTGCAACTATCCATTATACTGGTGTCAATCTTGGGCTCTTAGTCGTGGGCTTAGGGATGTGCACATGCGTGGTGACTTAGCAACCTCATGATATAACTCATGCATTACTCTATTCTCGCTCTTGTACTTGTCCTCTAAAACTCCTTGCCACTCGTGGAGACAGTGTGGTGAGATAGCCGGCCCTCTGCTCTGACCCAGACTGTAATTCTTACAGTCTTATGTATTGTATCTGCCCAGGAGAATGGGAATTATTCCTGCCTGTCTGTGGGAGAGCAAGGGGAGACACTGGCAGACCTCAAAAGTTGTTGCAACGTCTTAGCTGAAGTTTACCCGCTCAGACAGGTATTTCTTGTGTGCGCGACACTAGGAGAGAAACACTGCAAAAAGTGGCCCAAATGTAGCAAGAAGAAAAGAATACAAGAAAAGTACAAAGTGAGAAAAGCCAGGCAATTTGTGTGTTGTGTAAAGGTTGTGTTTGTGGCGGGATGTTCGTGTTTTGCCTGTGTCTCCTCTACTTTGTTTGCCATAACACTATATCAAATTGCAGAATTTTGAAATAGCAAAAAATAGTTATAATTGTCCTATATTTTGCATGTTGAGGATACAATTCAGTATTTATTCACTAGTTTGGATCAGTAATTAAGAGTGGTAAAACGTGTCTGTGAGATTAGACCATGATTACATAAAAAGGGCGCCCAGATCAGAATTCCTTGCTCAGAGCAGAAGGAATACATCCGTCTTCTTGATACAGGTTTGAATGACAAGTATTACTGTTATAAAGACTGAATACGACCAGATTTTGTCAATGTATTTGTTTTCAGTCCAGTCACCTTTTTCTTGACAAACTGGCTTCGTTTGACGTCGGAAGACTTCCGAGAGCCACCACATTACAGAACGTTAAATAAACTGCTGGCATACCTACGAAGAAACATGCCTGGCTCCAAGATATTAAAAGATGCAGAGCACCTCCTGCAGCGGTTTCAGAGGGAAGAAGTAGAAAATGAGAGTAAATTATATTTTTTCCCAAGCTAACACTGCCTAATCTCCCAAACCTCATTAAAGAATTGCATTTTGGGGGGGGTAAATATTACCAAAAATTATATTACCAGGGCCTAATTCTGCTATCGTTTACATGACAGGACCAGGCCCTGTAGACTTTTTGGTTTGTTTAGCTCTGTCCCTGTTGAATCTCTCCTGGGCGAGTAGGTGAGGAGTGGGTAGAAATACACATTTGCAGGGTGGAATCACAGGTTTATGGGGTGAAATACTGCTTTTCTTTTGTTTCCCTGATTTCATATATCATTTCCTTTCACTTCTGTGCCAAAGCTAGACATCAGTCCTAGCTCACACATTGCATGAGTTCAGAGAAGCATAACCAGAAGGTTATTTGCCACAGGACAGTTTGTAAGGAGGTTAAGGACCCTGTGTCCCGTTGCCACTGTACAAAGCATTTGTGTATCTCCACAGCTCACTCTTGTTTCCTCAGGTCTGTGACCTGGCAATGTAAACCAGGCTGGGCAAACCCCAGACACAGCTCCCTGCCCTCCCTTCCCCACTCGCATCCTGTAGACAGCACTGGGAACAAGGCCGGGCTGTGTCAGCCCAGTCCTGCTCCTGGCGTGTACTAACAGAAGTTAATGAAGGCGCTCTGCTTTGCAGCACCTTAGTCTGAACCTTCATGTGATGAGGGATCATTTGTCAGGCAATCAGGCACGTTTTGAAGTGCTCTGCAGCCATGCCCTTCTCTCAGTGCTTGGTTGGAGAGTACTTTCAGTGGCTGATCCTGAGACAAAACATCACTTCTGTCAGTGCCTAAAGAATAGCTTGAGAAATAAAAGTGAGGCAAGCCAAGTCCAGCAGTTTGGGAGCAGGAATCAGTGATGTTGAAAAGGGAATAGGTGTTTTAGAGGAGTGGGTTTTAAAGAAGCATTTGAAGGAAAAGAGAATTTTGAATGGAGTTATAGGGGAAATGCCTGCAGAAATGAAGAGGTTACCTTCTTGTAGAACAGGATATGGAGCTGATTTTACTGAGTTAAGATAAAGAGAGAGAGAAGAGAGATTCCAGTTGGGGGACTCGAATAGAAAAGGTACCACGGTACATTGTGCCAAAATACCACGGGAGGATATATCTGCCACAGGAATAATGACGGAAATATTTCTATGGGCTCCAGCCAGTGCAATCATACTCTGGATTGCCAAACCAATGTCACTGCAGATGGAATATTTCACTATTTTGCCCCAGAGACATGCAATATTTCATTAGCCCGCACAGCGTTTGTGGGCAGCTACTTTATCTGTGGGAAAAAAGCCTACAAATGGCTCCCTCCAAACTGGAAAGGTAGTTGTTATCTTGGAATTGTTATTCCAGGTATCAGGGTGCAACCCAGGTTGGGGGGACGGGTAAGAAACAAAAGGACTGTTCGCATCTCTGCGCCAACATCTGTTCCATACATAAATGATGTCCAAGGGACTTTTGGGTCTGCCTTTCCATGCTATGGAGCTGCCAAGGCTATGCGGGGAGTTAATGCCTTAAGTAAAAGCTTTGAAAAATTTGCCAATGAAACTATAGGTGCTTTAAAGGACATACATTTAGAAATATATGCCACCAGACTAGTAGC
The DNA here is from genome assembly GCF_030867095.1 of Alligator mississippiensis. Lineage (NCBI taxonomy): Eukaryota > Metazoa > Chordata > Crocodylia > Alligatoridae > Alligator > Alligator mississippiensis. The sequence goes on along the minus strand of NC_081824.1, from coordinate 465,895,256 downwards.
AATGCAAAACTGAATGGCTCTAGATATTATACTTGCAAGCAAGGGTGGAACCTGTGCATTAGTAGGGAATGAACGTTGTATCTATATACCAGACAAATCCCAAGAGATCAATGAGCACATCCAGTCAATGGAAAAGGCTTTGGCTGAATTTGAAGAAGGAAAAGATCCACCCGCTAGTCTGTCCTTTTGGGGATGGCTCCCAAATGTCAACGGGTGGATAAGGGAAATGCTCAAGTACCTTATAATAGGAGCATTCGTACTCATTGTCAGATTTGTCTGTGTTCAAAAGATTATATGTTGCTGTAAACTATGTAAAGCCACTGCAATTAGACAAGCACGCACCACTGGCATTCAGTTGATGATAATGAAGGAGACTGAGAAGAAACAAGAGAAGAGGAGAGAAAAGATCTTATGGGTATTAGAGTGTATTGAGTTAATGGTAGCAGTTTGGGTTGGCCTGGGCGTAGCTGGGCCAAAAGGAGGGATTGTGGAAGCCAGTCACCTAAGATGGCTCCGGAGACCATTAACTCTGAGTGAACTTGTTACGTAGGCACGGAAGCGAGCGGGAAGTATAAGGAAAGGGGAAAAGTACTGCGAGGTGCCAGCATAAAGACTCCATTTCCTGATTGACCACATATGATCCCGTTGTTCGCACGCGCGGGTTGTTTACATTGTTGTATAAAAGTTGGAGCCTGGACACAACCAGGCAGAGTTGCTTCAGCTTCTCTCGCTGCTAGCAGTTAATACGCTGAGTGTGCAGACGAAATGTCAGCGTGGCGTTTAGTTCCACGACACAGGTAAGAGTCAAGTGGGGCTCTCTTCAATCATGGAAGTGGAGAGCAAATCTTGAATCTACCAAATTCAGCATAATGGCAGTATTTATCTTCCCCACTTGCAGCTCCAGCGCAGGCGCGTTTGAGGGCCCAGCCGCACCTTTCGGGTTCGACACAAGAGAAGTGGCAGACCCGGCTGTGGGCAGTGTCGCTTCGCAGCCTCCTTACAGACACGCGCCGCTGCGCTGTGCTTGTCTTTTCAAAGCGTCACTGGTTACCTTCCCGCTTCGGTGATGAACTCTAGTCTAGAGAGAGGCGAGGCCACAAGTTTGGCAGGAGCCGACATCTGAACAGCTCCCCAACACGGGCCAGCTTTCAGCTGCAGCAGTCCTGTCCCGTCGCACCGCAGCAACCGGGGTTTCCACAGCAGCGACTAACCAGCCGCCCCCTGCAGCTTTCTAGCCCGAGGGCAGTCCCTCTCAGAAAACACTTCTTTCACTTGAATTTTTGACTAGGAAAAAAAAAAATGTGTTTCTTGCTGCAAAGCACCGGGAAAGCCCCGACAGCTCAGACCGATTTGACCTCTCGGAGCTCCCACACGACAGCCCAGCTCGTGACCCGCGCGTGCGGTGCTGACACGGCCACTGTCGTCTGGCACCTCACAGCCCCCGCCCAAGCCGCAGCATCCAACACGAGGAAAAAGTTTGCTTCGGGAGCCAAGACCTCAGGCTAGCGGGTCCCGAAGAGCCTGGCCCTGTCCCGACCCCTGGCACCGGGCTCTGGCAGCCCCGTCTTCTTGCTGCGTTTCACCCGCGAGTGATGTGTGCTGTGACTGAGGAAAGTGCCCTCTGCACAGCCTCCCCGCGGCAGCAGGGCTGGGGACCCTCGAGTGCTGGGGACACACTGCACTGCACTGCACCGCCCCGTGCCCAGCGCCCGCGGAGCAGCACAGCCTGCCCCGCAACCCACTCCCCGACCGCGTGGCGCAGAAGGGCGGCCTACAGTCGTATTTAAAAGCTCTCAGCCCTGACGGACATCTGCCACACCCAATCAGCTACTACAGCGTGCAGCGCCTCTCCGCCAATGAACGCCGGTATGAAAGAAGCAGCGCCCGCCCCTTCCCTGCCCCGCCCCCGCCCCCACCCGCCGGCCCGGGGGGCGTGGCCTAAGCGATGGAACGCCCGCGACGTGCGGGGAGGGGGGGGCGGCCAGTGGGGGAGCGGCTGTGGAGGAGCGCGGAGATCCAGCCCGGGAGGCGTGGCCTGGGCGAGGGCGCGCCTGCGCCGTGTGCGGGACCCGCAGTGGAGGAGCGCGGAGCTCTGTCCCGGGGGCGGGGCGGGGCGGGGCGCAGCTCCGGGCTCGGGCAGCGGCTCAGGATGCGCCCGGGGAGGCAGCGCGGAGCCGCCCGCCCGCCCACACGGCGCTGCACGTGCCCGAGCCGGCGTGCGGGAGCCCCGGGGCGCCTGCTCCTTCCCTCCCCACCCCAGCCCCAAAAAGCCGGGGAGCCCCCTCCTCTGCTCCTCCGGGTGCTTAGTGTTACCTTTTACACGCGGCTCTTCACTAATTATTCTACGTTTACATACTGCTAATTAACGTTCATGTTGCTTACTATTCTAATTATTTCTCATTCTAGCGGTGCATGATTATCATGACGTGAATAAGATTTTTAAAATTATCATGACGTTAATGAAATGATTTTTAAAATCTGTTTGGCTGCCAAAACACGCTCTGCACATCCAGCTTCTCTTAAAACAGTTGCGTGGGCGCTAGAAACCCTGGGCTGGGCATCAGCTGATCGTTATTGTTGCAGTACTGCTATATCATAATTATTCTGTACATAGTATGGTCATTACTGTGACTGGCTATATAGTATTCTTGCTTTTGAAACCCGGTGTGTTTCCTGCACTGGATGGAGGTGAACAACTTTTCTTTTCCCCTCCCCTTTTCTTCAGTTAACTCTGAGTCTGGGCCACCCGCTGCAATTCGCCCTCCGTGCATTTCTTGGTTGTGTTGGGGGTCAGTTTTTGGGGAGGTAAAAATCCTTTTAAAAATAAATAAATAAATCTCAGGCTGCTTTTTTGGGGGCTGGGGAGAAGCCCAAAGCTGCCTGCGGGGTCCCGGCTCCTCCATCCTGCCTACCAGGCTGAAGGTGGTTGCTTATTCCCAGTTTCTTTTTCAAAGCTAATCTAGACCCAATCAAAGCTTGTTAATGAATTACACATTTTAAATAGAATTTCATTGCATATTTGCTAATTAATATGCAAAATAATATTCTTCATCAAGTCCAGAGCCCTAAATAAAGGTCAGATTAGGATGGGATTATGGGGCAAAATACTTCTTGGGCCACCCCAAACGGCCTGTTGGCGCCACAGGGGACTGTCCCAAAGCACCTTGACCACAGCGTTGCCCGGCCCAAAGTGCGGCTTGGCCGTGCTGGCTGCCCACCCCCCGCCCCTGTACTAGATATATGGGCATGAGTTAGGAACTAGTTTTTGGGCTGAGATTATAGCCAGAAATCCTTCTTGGGCCACCCCATGACAGACCTGTGTGCCATCAGGGTACATTTCTAGGGTCTCTACAATTGTATCAATGTGCTGCTTGTGTTACCTGTGTTTCTGTACGGAGCTGTATCTCTGCCTTCTGCAAGTCCTCACCCCCGATGGAGCTATCTTGCAGGACTCAGTTTCAGTGGGGCTGGGTTCCTCCAGCCACTAAATCAGTCAAATGCGCATGCGCACGCACGCACGCGCACACACACAAACACACACACACACACACACTCTCTCTCTCTCTCTCTCTAACATGACACGCCTGACCCGGCCAGGTTTGTCAGCATGTACAGGCTGACACCTTCATGTGCCAGGAATCAGTTCATTAAGGTAACAACACTACACTGCAGTCAGACACCAGCACTCAGTGAACAGAATCCCTCTGAATCCGGCTGGGTGTCCAGCTGACACCCTCATGGGCCAGCTTTCAGTTCATTAGGGCATGCCTGAGCCAAAGTGGGTCCATCAGCCTATACAAGCTGATCCTCTTACATGTCTCAAACTCAGCACATCCCAATCTTTTGCCCTAACTTTCCAAGAAGTGCTAGCCTCTTGACGAGCAGACCCCACTGTATTTCTGGGCTTCACAGGGATCTTTGGCTTAGGTAAAAGAAGTGTTGCTGCAGAGCAAGCGGGGAAGGGAAGTAGAGAAGGAAAAATACACCCGGTTACCACCAGTTTGATTATAAAAGTTATTTATTGCAAAGCATATGAAATGTATAATGGTACTAGTAGTAATAGACATGCAAGGGAAAACAAAGAAAACAATTACAATATTCCCCTGGTTTAATTGAGTATTTGGAGAAACTTAGCTGAAGCTTAACTAATACAATTTAGGTTCAGAAAGCTATGCCTAGAGACAAAAAGAAAAAGAGAGAAAAAGGGAGAAAGAGAGAGCGAGAGAGAGCTGGGGTGTCACTGTTCCCAGGCACTCGGTTTATTTGATGACAAAGTTCCCAGCACGATCCTTGAAGGAAGAGGATCTGTTTCTGCCAGCTTCTTGGGAACAACAGCGGGTGGTGTCAGAGAGATTTTTCTCCCTTGAAGCACCCTGTTTGCTGCTTTACACCTTTCTTATCCCCTTAGTCCAGCCTCTTCAAAGCATTCTTTTAATTGTGTAAATCAAGAGGGTCCCAAGCCATAAGTGACAGGGAAAATCCTGTTATACAAACAGTTTCAGTTTAAATGAATGACCTTTCTCAGTGACCAGGGGTTATCTGGTTTGGAACATCTCAAGAAATGGATTAACAACCAGGAAAAACATCAAGTTTTAAGGAATAACCAGACACGTAGGAGCCAGCTTGAAATTGTGGGGTTTTATTTTCTTTTTTTCCAATCCTCTTCCTTTTACAACAAGGTGTCTATGAAACGGCATCTTCACATCTTCTCTTAACTTTTTAATCCTGTGCCATTTTGGTTGTGGCCAGCCTCAAGGCACTCATGCTTACAAAATCAAATGGAGATGCGCAGAACTGAGACCGGTTTTCCTGTAGATTGTCTGAAGAGGCTTCATCTTTTGTTAAGTGCACTGACGGCGTCTGTCTCGGGGCAGTGGACTGTTCTTGGTGCTGTGTATTGAGCTGGTCCCTGAGGGAATCATGATTAATTGGTAACTGGTAGCAGCCAGGCCTGCGGTGATCCCAGGTCCCATGCCTCAAAACAGCCACAGTTGCACGAGCACCCATGTCACGAGTTTTGCCTGTCAGCAGCCAGAGGTGCAGGCCCCCGAGCCCAAAAGCCCTGCACCGATCTCCTCGACAGCTGGCAGGCCTCGTGGCCGCAGCAGGGGCCACCATCGCTGCAGTTTTCAGCCCGCTGCACCTTAACACACACGGTCATCTATGTCACGAGTTTTGCCTGTCAGCAGCTTGAGGTGCAGTTCCCCCCAAAACCCTGCACCAATTGTCTTGAAACTTGGCAGGTTTCATGGCCTTGGCGAGGCTACCGCCCCTGCAGTTTTCACCCTGCTGTGGCATAACACGTGACATGAGTTTTGCTTTCAAGAATGTGGGGTGCAGTTCCCCCGAGCCCCTGCACCGATCTTCTTGAAACGTGGCAGGCTTCATGCTCTCAACAGGGGCTACCACCCCTGCAAGCTTCACCCAAATCAGGCAAAAAACAACACAGCTGTAGATATTTCATTGATTCCCCATTATACCCTATGGCCGGATCTCCGAGGTGGCTCCAAAGCTTCCTCCTCACCCAGGCCGACTCGTGACTACAATGGACTGCAGAACCCAGATCTAGTCTAAGCAGGATTACCTCTAACGTCACATCCACAGCTGCCCCATTCAGGCCATGGAAAGCTGTCTGTGCACCAGGCATGGCAGGACTGGCGCTGGGACAGTTGGCTGTGCCGACCTCAGAGAATGGGAGAGCTTTGCATCTCCCTGGGTGATTATAGGATCATATTTCTGAAGACAGATGTACTTTGGGGGCATCCAGAAGCAAAGACACACATTTTAATGGGATGGAAAGTGGGTCAAACCTGTTTCAAAGGAAGTGTAGAGAGAGTGTCTGATCTTATGGGGAAGGGATGTTGACTGTCAGCACGAAGACTTCTTACATGAGCTCTGTACAATGGGAAACAGCAAGGGAGAAGAGGTGGTGGGAGGTAGCCAGCAATATCAGTGACATTTAGGAGGCAGCAGTGCAATATTTGGACGTACCAAGTAGTTATTTCATCTCGGTGAGCAATTTTAATTCATTTTCAGCAAAATCTTAAAAACTTGAAGACCTGGACTTCTTCAGCTGTGCCATCACAAACCTGAAGGATTACAGGGAAAGGATTTTTGAGCTGCTTCGGGAGATCACCTACCTAGATTGATTTGATCAGGAAGGTAATGAGGCCCCCAACTCAGAAGATGAAGATGATGAGGGTGACGTCTCTAAACATGCAGTCATTAGTTATGCCATTCAGTCAGTATCTAAATATAAAATTCAGACTAAAGTGACTGTCCAGGAAGAGCACACACCAACTACTGCAGCTTCCTTAGCCTGATGAAGGGTTTTTGAACCCGAAAGCTTGATTAATAACTATTCTCTAACCCAGAGCTTTCCAAACTTTTCATGTTGGTGACACACTTTTTAGACATGCATCATTTCAGGACACAGTAATTCAGTTCCGGGGGAGGGGTCAAGGGAAGCAGATGCGAGTAAGGGAGCTCCACGGTGCCCTTCCGCAAAATTTTCTGCATTTCGCGCGACACACCTACACACTGCCGCCGACACACTAATGTGTCGCGGCACACAGTTTGGAAAGCTGTGCTCTAGGGTTTGCTCTCTCGGAACTCGGGATATTTGCGTACGGGTCATTGTTAGGTTCTCTTTGTTAAAGGCCTCTAAAGATAAAATTAAAGAGTTAAGACTTTGAGCAAAGTCCAAAACAATGACCTAGATAAGCAGATAAATCTTGTCTTCTTCCTGAAACTGGCTAAAGGGCAACTATTACAAACATTCAAACTATTTCATTCAATATGACAACTAGATTCCCTGTTTTAAACCCTGCCTCCCTGTTGCCTACTCCTTTAGATGGTGAACCCCACGATTGTATTGTTGTTACTGCCCACCTAACAATGCCCTGCACTGATCTAAAGGACACCCCCTTGCAAAACCCAAATCTAGTATTTTATGTTGATGGGTCATGTCAAAGAAACTCAAAAGGCTCATGGCTATAAATATCTAATATTTTGGGCCAAAAAGGCCCAAAAGGAGGGAAAGTGGAAATAAGTTTAACCAGGCCTCTTACTTGACCAAGAAGAGAGAGAAAGAGAAGAAAAAAGGTGCTGATGCTGATGCTATGTGTTTTAAAATGTTCTAAGATAAGGAGAAACCTTCATGCCTTGTTTTGTCTGTGTGCAGATGTTAACCTCCTCCTTTCCGCTGAACCAGAAGCTGAGAACTGTTCCCAAAACATAGTGTTTTTTTCTAAATAAGTAAACCGCTTATGTGTGACAAATGAATGATCAACATCTTTCTGTTTCTCCCCAGGTTGCTTTGTCTGAACCCTGCATCTTTTCTCGCTGTCTAAAGTATAAATACGCTTGTAAATTTGTGGAGGTCAGAGTTCCTTTGAGAACTCTCCCTGTGATCACTTGTATAGTTTTAAATAAACCTAGATGGCTCTGCCAATTCTAATACAAACACAACGCGAAGTTTGATTTCTTCCACACCAGTTGAAGTAGCGCCTGATGAACATCCAAGTCGCTAAGAGGGAGCTGCCCGAGTAAAGGACGGGGACGTGGTATATGGGAGGTCCCTTGAAGGGGCCAGCAGTGGGATGACCCAGTCTCTCCCCGTGATGCCCTGCAGGTGTGGTTTGTGCTGGTGGGTAGTTGTAGTTCTCCCTGCAAGCTGTGAGCTTGTGAGTTGCTGAATCCTGTTCCTAATAAAGAACAAGCTGTTTGCCCACCCTGGTCTCAGCCGAATGGTGACTTGGGGACAGACCCCAAAGGCATGGGGGTCTGAGTGAGTGCCTCATCCTGGGACCCATGCCATAGAGCAAGCACTATCCTTGGGCCCATCCCTGACACTTGGGCTCATGTGAGGAGCCCACAAGTGTCCTGTTGGCGATTCGGCTGTGCCACAACTATAAGCATGCCCGTCCCTGCTCCCCCTTCCCCATGTGGAGTAACAGAGCCCAGGGAGTGTCCCCCTGAGCTGCACGAGTTTACCCCGTCCCCTTGCTGGTGGCGGGGGTGAGTGTGGGCAAGAGGACCATCAGGAAAGTCCACCCCTAGTGACCGCACCATGCTGGGGAGCTGAGCTGTATCTGAGCAGAGGCAAGAGGAATGGGAGCTATTTCTCTCTGACAGAAGCAGGGCTGGAGGGTTCGGAGGCCATTGTAACTCTGGATTTGCAGATGGGGCTGAGGCCGAGCTGGGCTCTGTGTTCCCAGCCCCACCCCACCGGGCAGTGATCAGAGGGGGCTACTGTTTAACCGGGACCCCCTGCACCAGGGCGCTCACTGCTGTGACCCTCCAGCCAGGGCGGTCACTGCTTGGGCCACAGGGACAAGGACAGACAATGCGCCCAAAGACTTCAGGGGCTCAGGTCATCTGGGGTGGGAGCACCCCCAGGCCAGGCCAGGCCAGGCCAGGCCAAAGGTGCCCACAGCCCCGCACTCAGCACCTTGCCCGGGTGGGAGGGAGACCCCTGGTTGCCATGGCAAAGGAGCTGTTGTGCCGTGACATCACAATGCCCAGCCTCACTCTCAGGTACCGGCTCCTCCCAGTGCTCTCCCACTCTTCGCCCACACCACTTGCCCTTCCTCGTCCTCGTGCCTTATCTCTGTTGGTTAGTTAGTTCCTTACTTTAGCAGTTTATTGGGTAGTTTCTTAGTTCTTTAGGTAGTTTCTTAGTTCGTTAGCCAGTTAGATGGTTAATTTGTTAGTTTCTTAGTTCGTTAGGTAGGTAGTTTGTTAGTTGATAGGTTGTTTGTTAGTTCGTTAGATAGTTCAATAGTTAGTTATTTCATCAGTTCGTTAGTTAGTTGTTTCTTAGTTAGATTAGTAGTTCCTTATGCATTAGTTAGGTAGTTAGGTTTAGTCCATTCTCCTATCCAGGCATTGGAGGCGAGCAACAGTTGCAGACATGAGTGCCCTTTCTCACTCAGCCGTGGGGGCGGCCCTGGAGACACAGCAAGGGTCCATGCCAGGGACTTTTGGGAGATGTGACAAGCTGTGAGTGGGGGCTGAGGTTGGGCAAGGGCCCAGCGCTCGGCCCCATGCCTCGTCCCTGCTCTCGGCAGTCCGGCTCCTCTTTCCCTCCTTCAGCTCAGGGCTGTGTTTCTTTGCAGATGCTCCAGCGGGAGAAGCTGCCCCCCGTGCTCCTGCGCTCCAGCAACCTGGGTGAGACCTGGGCATGTGCCCCGCCATGGGAGCAAGAAGGGCTGGGCAGCATGAGAGTCCACAGGGCTGTGTGGCTTCCCCTCCCGGCAGGGTTTGGCTGGCAGGCTAAGCCCACACTGTCCATGGTGCAATCTGGACAGCCCCCGGCCTGTGCCACCCCTTCCCCCCCAGCTGTCACCCCCTGCTCTTCACCAGCAAGTTCCCTAGGGAAAGGGAACAGGACTGGCCCCCATGGGCTCCTCACGCTGGGCCAGGTCCTGGCCCTGCAGCCCCTGCCCCAGCCCTGGGAGCCTTCCTCCTGGCAATGGTCCTGCTGCCCTCTGCTCCCTTGAAAGGTGGCGCACATACGGGTTCTGGGATCCCCATCCTAAAAGTGGTGCTTAGTGCCACCCAGCCTGACGCTCAGGCCTCATGTCCTCTCAGCACCAGATGCCAGCCTGGGCGCAGACGCATGGGCCAAAAGAAAACTGCTCCCCATTAAGGGGTCCCCATCTGTCCCCTCCGTTGGACAAGTGCAGGAGGGGAGGGACCCTGCACCCGGTGAGTTTGGGACTGGCGTGAGCGGTGGAGGGACTTGCATGGTTGCATGGGGAGGGGACAAGGTCCTGCTCCCCGGACGGACTCCAACGTGACCCCCGTGGAGGAAGGCCTGGCCCATGTGGCACGCAGGACTCCTGGCAGGTGCCCCCACGTGTTGTGGCCCAGAGGGGCTGGTCGCCCTGTGCCCTGCAGCAGCGTGGGCCCAGCTGACGGGCGGCCCCTTGTCTCCCTGCAGGGCCGGGAGCCATGCGGGTGGCAAGCGAGGTGAGGGGCCAGACATGGTTGCATCCCCCCACTCCCGTGAGTCTTTCCCCTGCCCAAGGAGTGGGATGGGCAGCTCTGAGGGTGGGGGTCTCTCCCCAGGTGCCCCGTGCCCCTCCCAGCCCCATGCAGCACATGGGACCCTGGGGGAAAGTCTCTGTCTCCCACCAACTCCAGGGGACCTCCAAGACTAAGGGAGGGTCATGGGCTCATCCTCCAATCGCAGGGACAGTCCTTCCCGAATCCAAATGTCTGGGGGTACCTGGGGCTGGGAGGTGGGGACTCACCTGGGTCAGGGGGTAACAACCAACCCCTGGGATCCCCAGGCCCAGCTCTAGAAGCCCTGCCCGGCCCCGGGGCTCGGGGGGCCGCCAACCCTGCATCAAGGGGAGATGGGACCTTGCTGCCCAATGGAGCCCATTGCCCCAGACGCTCTTTCTTTCTCCAGGAGGACAAACCCCGCGGCGCGTACTGCCAGCAGCAGGTGAACGGGTCCCAGTGGGGCTAGGGGCTGTGAGGAGACCAAGTGCGGTGGGTGTTGGCTGCACGGAGGTGTGGACCAGAGGGACAAGCCTGGGGCTGGGCTGCGGGATGGAGGGCAAAGGCAGGGCCAGAGGGACAGATGGGGCAAGAGGTGGCTCCGTGCGCACAGACGGGCAGTGGCGTGAGGCCTCTCTAACCCACACGCTCTCGTTTCCTGCAGCTGGAGCTGAAGGCACTCAGGGCCCGCCTGGCTCAACAGGAGCAGGATGCAGCAGTCCTCCTGTCCCGGTAGGTGTGGGGCTGGGGGGCACCGGGCTGTTCCTGCGGTGTGGCGCAGGGCTAGGGGCTGACGCCCAGGGCCTGCCCCTGCTTCTGCGCAAGTCTCTCTTTGGGGAAGGGCTATTTTGTGGGATGGCGCCGTCAGTCTCCCTGAGCCCACAAATGTGCTTTGTCCCCACAGTGCTCAGCAAAGGAAGAGCAGCTCCTGGGGGGAGGCCTGGGCATGGGGTGGTGGCAGTGGCTGGAGCCTGGGGGCTTGGGGTGAATGGGAGGTGACCAGTGTCTCTGCCTCCCACCTGCAGGGCTGACACTGTGGCAGAGGGGAGGAGGAGAAGGTCAGGGGCAGCAAGGAGGTGAGTTTCCCCCCTGCACCCCAACCAGACCCAGGCCTGAGGGGCTGCCCCTCCACCAGCCCACATGATGATCAGGTGCCCCCCACCTCCAGGCCGCTCAGGATGACCCGTGCCACCTCTCTGCCAGGGCCCTAGTGCCCTGCATGGACCAGCTATCTCCTGGGTTGGCCCCTCATTGCCCACCTCTGGGCCTGAGGACCCTGTTGCCAGGGGTTTATCCCAGGAATCAGAGCTTCTGGCCCAGGCCAGGCCCACTGGGACAGAAAGCCCCACTGAGCCATCTGTGAGAGCTACGTTCTGCTCCCTGCTGGGGAGACGCTCCTTTACCCCATGGTTGTTCCCGGGGGTGAGCAGAAGGACCCCACACTGAGTGTTCCCTGACTCTGCCCTTCTCCTGCAGGTTCCAGCTCGCCTGGCTGCTCCCGTGCTTCTTCACCCTGACGAGGTGAGTCCCTGCACTCCCCCCCTCTCCATCCACCCCCGTCGTCCCCTCTCTTCGTCCTTCCCTTCCCGATCTCCCGGGATGGGTCCACGGGATGACAGCGTTGGTGCCTCTGCCTGTCTGAGCATGTAAGTGGCTTCTCACTCCTTGTAGTTTTCTGCAGCCTCTTCTCTTGTGTCCTTGCCTTGGACCCGCGCACTCCAACAGAGGGGCTTGGTAGTCCGTATGTTGAGATTGCCCCCTCACTCTCATGTAACTTTGTCACAGGCCCCCGCCCGACTCACCTCGGCACTGCCACTCAGGTGGCCCGGCGACATTCAAGCATCCAGTGTCACGGCGAACAGTGGAGCCTCGCCCAGTGGCCAAGGGCTTGGCTGCAACGGGTGAAAAGTGGGCTTGCAGATGGAGGCACCCCCGGGAGCTTCTACTGGGACACTGCCAACTTGCTAGATGCTCTCCTCCCAGCCAGGAGGGATCTGGTGGTTTTCCCCAAGGCCAGCATGCCCAGGGAAGCAGTTCACACCCATCTGGCTTCTGCAGCATCGTTGCCTTACTTGGCTGGCCAGGATGAGCCGTTTAATTTCCATTACCTGTTGAGCTGTGAAGTTGAACATAAAAGGCAGAAGCACAATGCTTGGGGTCTCAAGTCTCACCAGACACCTAAGAGAGAAGAAAAGACAAGATCGTCATGCCGACGTGTCACCAGGGGTAATGACAAGACCCAGGTCAGTCTGAACCTTACTGCCGGTTAAACTTTTCTGTCTGGTAAAGGATCCAAGTTTGTGTCTGGTAACGTACATTTTATTCAGAGAGAAACTGTTTGAAGCACCTTCATCCAACAGCACATCGGGCTTGTAGTTAATTAGCTAAGGTGGTGTGGGGGAGGAGGTCTGGCTGACTGAATGAATGTGCGCGTGTGTGTATTTAGAAAGATGAGCCACTGACCAGGTCTGAGACTACGGTTGGGTTCAGCCGCCCCAATTCTGCCTGACAGGGCAGTTTTGAAAGCAAGGCAGCCCAACTGGAACCTCGTGACCCAGTGGACAAGGCTTCCCCGTGATTTGGTCTTTTTCTATCTGGCTATTGAATGAATGTGTGTGTGTGTATTTAGAAAAATGAGCCACTGACCAGGTCTGGGACTAAGGCTGGGTCTAGCCGCCCCGATTCTGCCTAAGAAGGTAGCGTCGAAAGCAAGGGGCCCAGCTGGAACCTCGTGACCCAGTGGACAGGGCGTCTGAGTGATTCTGTCTTTTCCAAACCCCTTGTCCCAGTAGCTTCTGCCGAGAACAGGAGTGAAAGGATCCCTCTTGTGTTTCCCTTCCCATTTCCATTTTATGAGCCGGTGTCGGGTCAGAAGCCTTTTGTCTGGGCGGTGAAAAACTGCAGGGCAAGGCACTGAGCGGCCCGGACATCCTAAATAAGCCTCTCCTACGTCTCCCTGTGTGACTGAAAATGGGAACAAGTCAGTCTAAACAAGTTCCCATCCCCCATAAGAGGACTCCGGCGTACTTCATGTACACACACTATTCTCCCGAGGCTTGCACGTACCTGGATAAGTGGAACTGGTATACTAGGGATGATCCCATGAAGCATTTTCCAAAGGAAGGAACATTTGATCAGCATAAAATAGTGCACTTAAGAGGCGCTTTAGAGTCCCATGGATCCAAAACACCACAAAACCAGTGGGACATGTACTTCTATTGGTATGATGAAATGTCCAAAATGCGGACAGAATCTCAAACTAGAAGTCTAAAAGACTCTCAAGAAAAATTAAAACAGCAGTTAAAAGCTGTTCGGGAGAAATTGGCTGCTCCCCCAAATTACACGCTGGCCACCGCTCCGATATATCCAGCAGAGGATATCCTTGAGCTTTGTTCGAACCCTGCTCTCCTGAGACTCCCACATCTGCAACAACCGGTTCAACATCAGGCTGCAGCCCAGGTCCAAGAAGCCTTACCTCAACCACCGGATGTTCCCTGTCACAACCTCAAAGCAGGAGATTGGGTCTACGTAAAGGTCTATCAACGGAAAAACGCACTTCAACCCAGGTGGAAGGGACCTTTCCAGGTACTTCTGACCACTAATTCTGCTGTTCGTTGCCAAGGTCACCAAATGTGGACTCATGCCTCGCACTGCAAGAAGGTATCACCTCCATTGGACCCCGAAGCAGCTGAATTCCAACCCAGGTTGGGACCTTTCCCTGAGGCCAAGGACAAAGACCCTCTGGACCTCGCTCAGGCAAGTGAGGAGCATCAGGGTGCAAGTGCTAGTAACCTCTCCCCTGAACCCAACACCTCAGCCCAGCCGGATTCATCAGTTGAAGAACAAGGATATCATCTCCGGCCTCGAAGAAAGTGAATGCTCCCACTCAGAAGATCACCACCTCGATCAAGACCAAGAGCCGACATTCTCAGTCCTTTAGGTAACCTGAGCCCAGAGGACGAAGAAAGACTTTGGCTGCCATCCTGGGTTTGGCTGGTAGTGCTCTTTTTCTTACTGGTGCTGGTTATGTTTGTTGTTGAAATTCTTTGTCCCTCCTGTCTCTAAAAATGGCACTGATATCCTTATACATCACACTTGGGTATCTTAGTATCACCCAAAGCGGGTGGGAGAAAAATTTGTACTTGCAGATCTCCCTTACGGTGGCCCAAGCTGGAAATAAAAGTGACTGCTGGACATGCTCTCACAGCCCAGTGCACCTACACCAAGGAATCCCAATGATCGGAGTGCCAATATCCCGCCAGGAATGGGGAAAAATTAACGGCGACTTCCTTAGACACTACTTTTTAGCTGCCCATCGGTCCGCTCCTAAGGAATGGAGAGCCGCCCCTGCTAACTGGATAATCTCCCCAACAGTACAGGCGCCTTTCTGTTACAGATCCAACAACACCAGAGCTTACAATAAAGCCACACCTGTAGGACACTACCCTCATTGCCTAACTACTCTAGATTATAGCCCTAGTAGCACCAGTGGAATCCTGTTGGGTAAATTACCCTCTCTCAATTGTACAGGATTCACGGTCTACAACTTTTCTAAGGAACCTCATGTTGCTCTCATTGCAAACAGATCGGAATTTGACATTCACTCCAATTTTACTTCTTGTAATATATCTCGGTCCAGCAGGACAGCAGCCGAACGTGGTCCGTCCTATACGATGCATATCAATCGAAAGTGCCGGATATGGCACAACACCTGTCCAGAGTTTAGTACCCTTTCTGCCCCAGGCCTTTACTGGCTCTGCGGAAACAGGGCTCATAAAATCTTGCCCTGGAATTGAGTGGGGGCATGCACTTGTGGACCTGTTATCCCTGGTTTCGAAATGCATAGTGCAATATATCTGGAACAAGTAAAAAATTTCAACCATCACATGAAAAGGACGGTTAACCCCTTAGCTACCAGAAACCCAGGGTTCCATCAATTTGTGAGAGCCTTCATACAGTGGCTTGAAATAAGAGAATTGGAATTAGCCATAATTAACATTTCAGCCACAATAGAAGCTTTAACAAGGCAAGAAAACCCACGGCAGAGTCTAGAATAATGGTGTTACAAAAGTGTGAGCAGATTGAAAGAAAACATGAAAGGCTGCATGAGGAAATAGAGGGGCTCATGAGAATGGAAGTTTAAGGCTAAAGTGAGACTAAATAGTCTCAAAGGCGGAGACTGTGGAATCAGAAAAAAATAAATGCCTTAAACTTTGATCATTTGAGTTATAAGATGACATAACCGCTTTGTGGAGAATTGCTGGCTATGTACAGTAGAACAGATAAGGGAAAGTGTTTGTTCTTTGTAACTCCACTGCAACTGCTTCCCTCAACGCGGCCTTGAAGATAGCAAAAAGTACGTACAACTCTGATTTGCAGGTGCAAGAAGGAGGTTTGTGAACTAACCTCGCCTCCCCCATAAGTTCCCATCCTGATTACAGCAAAGAAGTAATGAAGTAATGTCATAGCCGCTTTTCATGCTAATTTCACTATATGATCACATGAGTTGTAAGTGACTGTTAAAAAGTATATAAGTCTGCTGATTTTGCTCTTGGGGGGGAACCCCTTCCAAGTGCTTGGGAAATCCATGTCACTTTGGAATCCCCCCTACAGCTGTAGTTTCTTTTGAATAAAAGCTTCTGCTGACCTGACCCAAAAGTATGCTGCGTGTGTTTCCACGACACAGTGGTATCCTAGCACAGAAGTACAGAGGGGTGAGGATGCTGCACGAGCAGGGCAGTGCAGGACTCCAACTCCTGTCATGGCCCGGTCAGATTTGAATAATTCTCAGACTCTGCTGAATCCCTATCGTCAACTCTCTCAGGTGGGACATGTGAAGAAGACGAGGAGAAGACTAGCCCCAAAGGCTGCTGGAGAGATTCTTGTTTGATCTGTTCCATTACATCCATCCCTACAGCCACAGACTGATGTCAACAAAAGAAGTAACCAAAGCAGAGGTTCAATCTCAAGTGTTTGAAAAACCCTGCTAAGAGACATCCCCCCCCAGCAGCGCCTCCAAGAGAATCGTGCCAACTGCCCTGATGCGCTTGACACTAGTGATAGTGGATATGTTATGTTGCAAATACTGTATCGCAATAGTTATATCATATCCCACGAAGTCATCAAAAAATTACTGGATGCGCTTGTGATTGGCTTGCTGAGTTTTAGGTCCTTGTTAAGTGACCACCTTTCCTGTGAGTTTTTCAACCTTCTGACTCTTAAACAATATGAGTTAGTGACCATGGACCCCCGCAAAACCAGGAAGCTGTTTATGTATCACCTGCCAGGAAAAGGGAAAACAATTGTGACCCTGAAGATCATTGAGAAGTTAAAGAATGTGTTTCTGTGAGAAATGGAGAATATTCTCTACATTTGTGAGAATCAGCCCCTGAGAGAATTGGTGATGTAAGCATTACAGATGTCCCTCCAAACTTCTTTAGATACTTTATCTCCTCAATTCTGAGATTTTATTCTCCATTTAGCATTAAAAAAAAGCCCCTTGTCTTGGAACCAAGTATGAGGGATGTGGGGGGCCAAGTGACTGCTGCAGCTTGGGGACACAAACTGGATCCACCCTGTACACTGATCCTACCCCAACTGTCCAACCACATAGGGCTAAAAGGTTGGACATGACTTATCTAACCCATTTTTGTCCTTAAGTTACTCTCATCCACAAGGTCTCTGGCCAACAACCAAGTGCCTCGACATTCAATACAGAAGGTTTGTCTCTGCAACCAGAGATGAAGGTGTCTCTACAGGGATTTATGGCTCAAATGCCTCTTTCAAGCTGTCACACGACATTGTTTTCTGAATTGTATGAATGTAATTAAAGAAATAAAATTAGTTACAGTGCACAGCAGTGGCTGTCTCTCTCTTCACCAGAGATCACTGAACTGAGCTCCCGCCGCTGGGCTTATACAGTACATGCTGCTGAGAACTGCAGCCAAGGACTAGCATGCCTGTTCCACTGATGTGAACTTCAGGTGCATGAACTGCTGCTCAAACAGCACAGAGATCAAATAAGTTGAGCACATCTGATCTCTGTGAATAGCAATGCTAGGGAGGGTTAGATTTGTGTTTACTTCATCAGCTTGTGAAACACCAGAAGTTGGGCTCTGTATTTAATGTCTGTTTTAGCAAGACTGCTACAATGAATGGAGAAGCTGACAAATAAGGATTTGTTGCATCGGGGCTCGTCCAGCTGTACGAACAGCCTCCCACTCCTCCAAAGCTGCTGCCTGATGGTAGAGGCCTGACTCACAGTGCTGAAGGCTAAATGTGCTACTTTATTCAGTGATCTGTTCTCTTCCTGAATGGCAGCCACAGATTTAAGACCCACTGCACCCATTATTCAGTTGTATAATACATTTTCCCCCTTCTGATTCGGTCATGACAGCTTATGCCCAGCTTGCCCTCCCCAGGCAAGAGGCAGAATGAATTTATTCATTCTCTGCTGCCTGACCCTTTTAATATTAGAATACTACCTTGTGAGTGCCTGTGGTGAAGGGCAGGACTATGCGGAGTAGCAGAGTGCTTCCTCTTGGCCTAACTGCAATTAAGATGTCACCGATACTTAAAGCAGGACATGCTCTGGAGAATACACAAATAGGATGGCGCAGGCTATAAAGACGGAGCTTGTAATGATATTCAATTGAGTTGGGAACAAGAGGGCACCATGAAAGCCCTTTAGAAGAGGAACTGGTGTATTTTATAATGCTCTCGGACACCTAAGGAACTGACAGGGCTCTTCAATCCTCCTCCCATGCTTCCCAGTGAGAGAAAGCAGGAAATAGTCCTATCGATCTACAATGGGAATCTAAGCTGTGTGGTAGCATTCTTTACTAAAGGAAGAACCTGGCTGTGAACTGGCACAGAAGTAACAATGGCTGCTGAGGGTCCCAGTAATCTATGAATCTCTTCAGGTCCCAGTAGCGGGCACTCAGCACAAAGGGAATGAATACCCAAGGTCTTGCCAACCACTGAGACCACAAATGTTTTTAGTTACTGTACAGCATTTGAAATGGAAGAAAGAGTACATTCCTTCCCAAACTGTCTAACCCTCCGCCAAGGAGGTCCACAGCACCCATCTGCCTGGAGGACACTTGGGGTACATTCACTGGGGGGCCCAGGTTGAGGTTCAGAAGATCACCCAGAAGGTCACCTTGAGATGGGATAACCTGAGGCTGCTCCAAGTTGGTAGTGCCAGTGGTTCCCACAGGGCTGTCTCCTGCGTCAGTGCTGTGGGCAGACAGAAAAATAAATACGGGAGAATATTTAGTCACTTTTGTTGCAGCTTTTGGAGCTCCAGAGAAGAGAAACTGCAGAACAAAGACCCATGAATGACAGCCAAAAATACAAATGACCCACAAACAGCGACGTGGTACAGCTCCAAGCAATGGTGTTTTGTTTGTTTGGCGACTGACCAAAACACATGATTTATGATCACCAATTGGAGGCAACAAGTAATGGGAATTGGTGGTTAGTGTTTATTGCTTAAGGTGTCCCTGGGTTAGCCGAATTCTCTCCTTAGCCAACACACATGGGACATACCAAGTTATTCAACTGTCTTTTCTTCCTTCTAGCAATCGCAACAGTCTGAAGCTTCAGACACAAGGCACAAATGGGAAAAGGACAAATTTCTTTCTCTAGAAATTAGCTTTCTTGCTAAAGCATGAAATATAACTTGCCCTATGCCAGCATCTAACTTTCACTTGTTGTGAAGTATTCCTGACCTTTTTTTAAACCCAGCTAGCATTATTTCAATGCAAGGTAGTGGGACACACACACGATGGGTGGACTGCAAATGCCATAGTGGCCACTCAAATTCCTGTGCATCATTACAATATTTTTATATTCAGAGAAGCTATACAATTTTAGATTCACTTTATGCTTCTTCTACCCCCACACTCCCAACTGTCTGCAGTAAGGGAGCAAGTTATTTTCACGCAGTATTACTGCACATGCATCAGGGGTTTGTAAGGAAGTTCTCCTGGAATTAATATTCTGATAAGGTGTTTTAAAATGGGAACATTCCTGTAGGGATCCCACCCTACTAATTTGTGAGTAGCCTTGATCCTCCTTCCTGATACTGCCACGATTTGTCTGAAGATACCTTTGGAAACTGCATACGTGCTGTTGGTCACTTTGGTGAATGAAGAAAAGGATATAAGAAAAAGATTAACGGAATGAAATTTAGTCCCTTAATAGTGTTAATGCTGACTTTTTTTCATGCTTCCACCTTTAGTAGCAGGGCTTTTACATACTGAATATGCTGAAATGCTCACTTGGAAGCAATTTCCCTGATCTAGCTCAATCCCCATTAAGAGCAAAACGTGTGACCTGGATGATTTTTATGAACAATGGACATGAGTAAAATTGTATTACAGCAATGCCAAAGGGTCAAACCCCTTCCTTCAGTCTCCTTCCTCCTGTATACGATGACACTTTAATGTTCCACCTCTCCTTTACTCATACGCCCTTTCTCTTCTCTAATGGAGATGCACAATCACTTTTCTTCAAAGACTGTGTGTGTGTTTTTCGTTTTTTGTTTTGTTTTTTTTTTTAAACTGTAGCGGCCCCCAAGGCCAATGAGAAATCTGCATGACAGCTTTCAAAAGAAGAAAAAGAATCATGAAAGGCCATATATTAAGAATACAGACATGCTATCATGTTTCCCTTCTTTTATTGCCCTGGGAGAACAATGAAAGGGAGAATGTTTCAATCCCTGTTCACCCGCAGATCTTCTCTTGAATTAATATATTTGGGCTTTCCCAGAACATCAGCACAGCTCTCAGAATCCTTAAGCCAAAGTTAAATCGGTCGCCTCTCTGAATTCCCCAGCTTTGGCTGCTCCCAGAACACCAGCAGCAAAAACTTGTTGGAAGACAAGTAGCTGCTGGTGGCTGCAAACCAAGGACTGAGATATAAACATCCTAAGAGAAGAGCAAGCATGGTATTTAAAGATAATACCACTCTAAAGAAAAATCCCCACAAGCAAAAAAGGGGTCTGACCTTCCACTGCTGATAGGGAAAACGCTGGCTTTCAACCTACTCCCCTGACTCTTGGGATTTCATCACAGAACCCAAAAAGGTACCACTAATTCATGACAACTGGTGTGCCTGAATAGAAAGAGCAGAGCACCTGGAAGCAGCTCATGTGGCTGAGCAGCCCATGTGGCTGAGAACTGCTTATCAGCTGAGAACTGGAGCAGTTACAGGCCAATATATTACCTTTAGAGGACAATGCATAGGAGAAAGTTCACACTGCCAACACAACTATGAGTAATTTCTTGCAGGATTATGCCCACAAGTTCAACACTTAACCCTTCCATTTTAATTATACCATTCGTATGGTGGGGGGGAGGGGGGAAGGGGTGGAATCAATAATTTAAGCAAGCTCTTATCCCAAGAATCTGCCCCCGAAAAGTTTCATCTCCTCAGAACAAAAGAAATTAAGATCCCACCCAAGTGTTTTTTTTTAAATCACTGTCTTCCACTGGCAGTTTTAGCTTGATCCAAGTGAACAGACGTGCAAGTATTGCTGGCATCCGGAAGATGCAAGTCAATTTCCTTGCGCAGAGCAAGAGGACACGCAATGAGTGATTTCAGTCTCCCCGCAACACTGCCCCTGAGGAGTAGTATTGTGAATATGAACTTGAAAGCCATAATTGGGCTTACTGCAATACTGCTGCAAAGAAGGCCCTCCCCTGAAGCCTGATCAATGTGTCTTTTTATCAGGCAGTAAGGCTGATAATCACAATAACGACATCTCTTTATTAAGCTGAGCTCACGTAGAAGACATCTAATTTGCCAATGAATAGCACCATTTGCCTTTAATTTACAAAGAGCACAGGAGCACAGCACTGAAAGTTAATACTCTCTCCAAAGTACTGTTTGCTGTTCCCCTGGTTGCTTCTTCCTATTGTTGCGGATTGAGGTATAGAGGATATTGGCCCAGCTAACAGATGATTAAGTAACATGTGATATTAGAGCAGTGCAGTGATATAAGCAATAGCTATACAGTACTTGGAAAATCAAAGGGAGTCTGTTGGCTATCTGGACAGCATCTGCCAGTGTTGAATCCCTAAGCTCTGTGCTCTAGAAGTGGTGAAGAACTCATCTGAGCTAGTAAAAACCTGAGATACCAGCTTTGACCTGAAATAACAATGAACAGGAGAGCTAGTTGGCCAAGCCTGAGATGGAGATTTGGTCTCACCTTTGGCCTGAGCTAGCCCATTCTGCTATTGGCCCCTGAGCAGGACACAGTTCTTCTGTTTCCATTGCACTACGCTGCAGAAGCCCCAGAAGTCCTGAGTGTAACTTGAGGTTGCAGGCCTTTGGTCAATGCAGCCAGACTAAGTTTCAGACAGAGGAAAAGCTACTAAACTTCATAATGCTCCAAAGCCATGGAAAGTGTTTTAGCCATCAGGAGTATTTGTATCTATGGAAGAGAGATATGAGGAGACAGCAAAGGCACAACTGTCTATACCGATTTGCAAGAGGATAGCAAAACGATCAAACAAACAATAAACCAACAGTGGTTCAAGAATGACTTCCCAGGGTTTCTGGTACACATTACATTGACACTATACCTTCAACTGGAAAAAGAGCTGCAACTGTAACTGCTGCACTTAGCAAGTAGTATAACTCACCTGAAGAAGGAACCAGGGAACGGAATGAAATACTGTGACATGGGGCTGTCCAACTTCTAAGCCACTGAAAGCCACACCAATGGGGGCTGCACACTGTGCGGGCTACAGCAGCAGGCAAGCCACGGATGGACAACTGGGCTGCACAGGCATGCACCACGAGGCCCCCAACTGCTCTGTGCATCCCTCCCCCAAGTTGCTACACCGTAGAGGCACAATTCCTTTATATATTGCTGCAACACGTGCACTCATGGGCACTTCCCCAGCATCACTGCACCAAAAGCCACCTCACATACCACAGGGAATACAATGCTTCCCCCCTCGACCTCCCATTCCCCTCTCCCCTTGCACAGCCCAGCCTGACTATCAGCTCCCCATGCAGTGCTGCACTGCACTGCCTTCTGAAGCAAGAGCAGGAGGAGGGAGAGCCCAGAGACTTTGGCTGCTAGGAGCAGCTGCCTGGTTTGAGCCTGAAGACTGCAATTTAACCCCTCACAGGCTGCACACAGCCTGTGGGCTGCCAGTTGAACAGAACCGCTATCAAACAAGGATTCCAGTACACTGTGCACTTACTATTTGATGTCAGATCACAAGCTTATTTCCCAGTCTGCTCTTTGGTTTGTATTTTTTGTCTTTAGAGAAAATTTGTAACATATACAGAACAAACCAAAACCTTTCTATTTTCACAGCATTATTTAAGCTTTAACTTATCTTAGTTTTACTCCAGGCCAAACTTCAACGACCTGACCTAGCACTTTTTCTACCCGTTCTGTTTTTGAAAAGTTAACAAACTTTTCAAAACAAAGCTGGGGGAATTTTTTTACTATTTCTTCCCTAATTCACATTCTCAGAGCAGGGAAGGCCAATAACGTAGCTATTCCTTGCTTACCTCCCATGGTGAATTGGCAAATGCTTGCGGTGGATCCCGTGGCTGCCCTCCACCAAGGCATTGGCTGGTTTGTGGTACACAGAAGCCAATGACCCAATGTGGCAGATGAGCTCATCCAGCAGTGTTGGCTCAATCAGGTCAGTCTCCTCAGAAATCAGTGGCTTTTCTGATAAAACCACTTCTTTGGCAGTCACAGGATCCGTGGAGAGAAGGCGCCAATAGATATAACCACGATCTCGCAGGTCTGGGTTGTCTGAATCCTAAAAGAAAACAGAGTCTCATCCAGGGATTTGAAGCAGGCTTATTTGCTGCAGTCACATTCTTTTTCTTCCAGTAACCTTGTTCTGTTTTACTGGAAATGAAACTACAACCTTGAAGACAAGGCTACTGACTGAAGGACTTGTCATAAACAGCAACATTTGAAACAAAAATTAGAGTTTGGCTTCTTGCCCCTCAGCTAAATCGCCAGTCAAAGAGGAAAACATCTAGTTGAACAGAAAAGGGATCGAGTGAGATAATCAAGTACAACAGACCTCAGGGTTTAGAACTCCCTCCACTCCATTCCAGATGTGCTCTTCTAATTGTCCTTAT
This sequence comes from Alligator mississippiensis, assembly GCF_030867095.1. Lineage (NCBI taxonomy): Eukaryota > Metazoa > Chordata > Crocodylia > Alligatoridae > Alligator > Alligator mississippiensis. The sequence continues at coordinate 465,872,117 of NC_081824.1, read as the reverse complement.
TTAATCCTACCATAAATATAAATAGAGGGATCAAAATGACTTCCTCATTCAGCCACATACTAGTAGCAGATGCATAATACTGTGCCATGAAAGACAATGACTGAGGATTACAAGGGCACTGGTAGGGCAAGGCACATAAAGCCACAGGATAGGTGGCTAATTTGCTAAGAGTTTGCTTTACATACACTTTTGAAAGGGAGCATAAAAGGTCACACACACACACGCACACACACACACACACACACACACACACACACACACTCACTCACTCACTCACTCACTCATTGTTAAAGACATCCTTCAGTCTTTCAGGCCTCCAGCTGTCAGTAACATCCTTTTTCTTGTAGATAATTCTGTACCAGCATGAAAAGCTGTTTTAAAAAAGAGAGATAAAAGCCTAGCTTCAAAAGGAAAAGAAACAAGAAGCTCCAGTATTTTGGGGGTGTAAGGAGTAATTTTATATTGTACATTTAAGCTACCCATGGAAGTAAGGGGGCTGATCACCAGGGATCCAGGTTTCCTGCTTCCCATGCAAAAATGGGAAAAACTGTGGATTTTCCCTTTTAACAGACAAAAAAAGTGGATTTTTCATTTTAATAGAGATACCCACAGATTTTCTACTTTTGCAAAGAGCTCTCTGCAGGCTGGCAGAGTTCCAGCCTGCAAGAGCTTCTTGCAAAAAGTGCGGCAAACCGTCAGCCAAGGGCGGGCAAAATACGTCCTGCGGGCTGGATCTGGCCAATGGAGGGGCTTTGCCCAGCCCATGGTGGGTCCCTCAGCCCCGCCTGGCCCAGGCACCACCCACCCATGGCATGTACTGCAGCCCCCTGGACACGCAGCAGGGCTGGGGTGGCTCTGTGGCTGGACTGCCTTTCTAGGTAGCCCAGACGGCAGTGGCTCCTTCTGGCAGTCACTGCTGTTGGCCCCAGATCCATGGTACGAGCAAGGAACCAGCAGCACAACTCCAACCCCCTCACTCTGCACCTACTTGGGACTCACCCGCCCAGGATCAGCAGTGGCGGCTGCCAGGCAGGTACTTCCTGCTGCAGCTGCCCAGAGCCTATGCTGGGGTGCCTTGCATCTCAACTGCTCTGTCACTGCTGCCCCACTGGGCAGCCCAGACGTGGTGCTGAAGATGCAGGGAAACCCAACACGGGCTCCAGGCAGCTGCAGCAGGAAGGATCCAGCAGCAATGAGGGGGAGGAGCCATTTTTCCCCCACGCTGAGGAACAGTTTTTGCCTGGCAGCCGCCACTGCTGAGCCTAGGCACGAGTCCAGAGCAAGCATGGGGCAGGCTGGATCAGGGTTACAAACATAGGCTCCTACCAGTACAACAGGCCTGGGGCCAGCGGTGGCAGCAGCTGGAAGGAGCCACCGCCACCTGGGCTGTCTAGAAAAGTAGTCCAGGTGTGGAGCCGCCTCAGCCCTGCTGTGTGTCCAGGGGGCAGCAGGATATACCACATGTGGGTGGTGCAGAGCAGGCACGGGGCAAGCTGGGGTCAGGGATGTGTGTGTGGATTTCTGGCTGGTCTGCTCCTGCTGGGGTGAGTCCAGAGTGGGTGTGGGATGGGGCTGGGACTGTGGGGCTGGGCGCACAGACTCCAGGCTGTTGTGGGGCAGATGCTGACCAGCTCACGGGGCTGTGTGCAGGGAGGTGGGGTTTGTGTGCAGCAGGCTTCCATGCACACCCCGCCATACCCAAAAACCCTTCTCCCACAAGCACCACAACCACACCATCTCCTACACACAATCACACATCCCTCCCCAAATGCACCCCTCCCCACCCCACATATTCCTACTCAAGTCTAAATGCTTCTCCAGCATTACAGCCAACTGAATGTAACCAGGTTTTATAAGATTTCAAATCTCAAAACACCTGCTGGAATAGACAAAAGTAGATTTTTTTTTCTCCTCACCTCCTTCTCCTACTCTGTCTTCAGTGAGGTTGTTATCTAGGCTGGATGATTTGGGCTAGCACGGGTACCCTACCACATGCTACAATCTCACCTCCATTTTGTTCTGGAGATCTCTCCTGACACACATTAAGCCCTCAAATTAGAGATGGCTAGAAATACATGCTTAGATACTCTCATGTTAAGTGAAAAATAACAGTATCTCTACCTCTGAATCAGAGAGGTCAGAGCACTAAAACACTAAAGGGCCTATTGCTATGCAACTTGCATTGCATTATTATTCATAGAAATATGCAATAAACCAGACTGAATTAAGGTTTGTGACAAACAAGAGGGGGGAAAAATGGCACCCTAGGATCAGAATAGGCTCTTAAGTGTTTTGCGACTCAGCAGAGTGGGTTTTAATGCCTGGCACATTTCTTTTGCAGGCTCTCTCTATAAAGATACACTGTATCCTAGACCCAACCAAGCATAAAGTTCAGGGACTGCCTAATGGCATCTTTGTCTTTGCTGCTATGCAGGCTCCAAACCCAACTTTTCCCCCATTCTTTGATGGCATTAACAATGGCTCCACACATCAAGGTGACCATGCCTGTGACCTTTCTTCAAGCAAAGCAGACCAGATGATGGCAGTTTAAAACATTTTGGAAAAAGAACAAACTCTCTGAAAGCTGGAAGGGATTTTATATTAATTGTACAATGCAGCAGGTCTTTGGAAGACCCCCACACCAAGGGGAAGAAATAGATGCGGGGCTCCTGAGGCAACTCTCGGAGACCATAAAAGCTAAAGAGGCGGTAGTCATGGGGGACCTAAACTACCCGGACATCTGCTGGGAGACGCAGACAGCAAGGTCCCATCGCTCACGCAGGTTTCTAACTTGTGTACAGGACCTCCACCTGACACAGGAGGTGTATGGTCCCACTAGGGGGAATGCCATACTGGATCTGGTATTGGCAACGGGAGATGACATGATAGGGGACCTCCAGATCGGTAGCTATCTGGGAGACAGTGATCACCTTATAATAGAATTCAACATAAGACGGCGAGTGGGTAAGGTAACTAGTAGGGTGAAAGTGCTAGACTTTAGGAAAGCTGATCTCATTGCACTCAGGCGATTAGTCAAGAAAGCACTGCAGAGTAGGAGTTTTGAAGGGATGGGAGCCCAAGAAGAGTGGCTGTGCCTAAAGGAAACGATCCTTTGGGCACAAAGCAAGACGATCCCCGAGTGAGGCAAAAGAGGGAAAGGGGCCAGGAGGCTTCCATGGCTGACCAGAGAAATCCAGGGCAGCCTAAGGGCCAAAAGGGGAGCACATAAAAAGTGGAAACAGGGTGAGATCACTAAAGATGAATATACCTCCTCTGCTCGTGCTTGTAGGGAGGCAGTTAGGCGGGCCAAAGCTACCATGGAGCTGAGGATGGCAACCCAAGTAAAGGACAACAAGAAATTGTTTTTTAGATATATACGGAGTAAAAGGAAGGCCCAGGGAGGAATAGGACCCCTGCTAAATGGGCAGAAGCAATTGGTGACAGATAGGGGGGACAAGGCTGAACTCCTCAACGAGTTCTTTGCCTCAGTGTTCCTAAGCGAGGGGCACGACAAGTCTCTCACTGGGGTTGTAGAGAGGCAGCAGCAAGGCGCCAGACTGCCATGCGTAGACCCTGAGATGGTGCAGAGTCACTTGGAAGAACTGGATGCCTTTAAGTCGGCAGGCCCGGATGGGCTCCATCCGAGGGTGCTGAAGGCACTGGCCGATGTCATTGCAGAGCCACTGGCGGGAATATTCGAATGCTCGTGGCGCACAGGCCAAGTCCCAGAGGACTGGAAAAGGGCTAACGTGGTCCCCATTTTCAAAAAGGGGAGGAAGGAGGACCCGGGCAACTATAGGCCGGTCAGTCTCACCTCCATCCTTGGTAAAGTATTTGAAAAAATTATCAAGGCTCACATTTGTGAGAGCCCGGCAGGACAAATTATGCTGAGGGGAAACCAGCATGGGTTTGTGGCGGGCAGATCGTGCCTGACCAACCTAGTCTCTTTCTATGACCAGGTTACGAAACGCCTGGACACAGGAGGAGGGGTGGATGTCGTATACTTAGACTTCAGGAAGGCCTTCGATACGGTATCCCACCCCATACTGGTGAACAAATTAAGAGGCTGTGATGTGGATGACTGCACAGTCCGGTGGGTGGTGAATTGGCTAGAGGGTCGCACCCAAAGAGTCGTGGTGGATGGGTCGGTCTCGACCTGGAAGGGTGTGGGCAGTGGGGTCCCGCAGGGTTCGGTCCTTGGACCGATACTCTTTAATGTCTTCATCAGCGACTTGGACGTGGGAGTGAAATGTACTCTGTCCAAGTTTGCAGATGACACAAAGCTATGGGGAGAAGTGGACACGCCGGAGGGCAGGGAACAGCTGCAGGCAGACCTGGATAGGCTGGACAAGTGGGCAGAAAACAACAGGATGCAGTTCAACAAGGAGAAATGCAAAGTGCTGCACCTAGGGAGGAAAAATGTCCAGCACACCTACAGCCTAGGGAATGACCTGCTGGGTGGCACAGAGGTGGAAAGGGATCTTGGAGTCCTAGTGGACTCCAAGTTGAACATGAGCCGGCAGTGTGACGAAGCCATCAGAAAAGCCAATGGCACTTTATCGTGCATCAGCAGATGCATGACAAATAGGTCCAGGGAGGTGATACTTCCCCTCTATAGGGCGTTGGTCAGACCGCAGTTGGAGTACTGCGTGCAATTCTGGGCGCCACACTTCAAGAAGGACGCGGATAACCTGGAGAGGGTCCAGAGAAGGGCAACTCGTATGGTCAAGGGCCTGCAGACCAAGCCCTACGAGGAGAGACTAGAGAAACTGGACTTTTTCAGCCTCCGCAAGAGAAGGTTGCGAGGCGACCTTGTGGCTGCCTATAAGTTCATCACGGGGGCACAGAAGGGAATTGGTGAGGATTTATTCACCAAGGCGCCCCCAGGGGTTACAAGAAACAATGGCCACAAGCTAGCAGAGAGCAGATTTAGACTGGACATTAGGAAGAACTTCTTCACAGTTCGAGTGGCCAAGGTCTGGAACGGGCTCCCAAGGGAGGTGGTGCTCTCCCCTACCCTGGGGGTCTTCAAGAGGAGGTTAGATGAGTATCTAGCTGGGGTCATCTAGACCCAGCACTCTTTCCTGCTTATGCAGGGGGTCGGATTTGATGATCTATTGAGGTCCCTTCCGACCCTAACATCTATATGAATCTATAAGAGAGGGTGCAAAGGGCACTGGACGACTAGCCCCAGTGAATGCAAGAGAGCTAAGCTGAGGCCTCCGCTGTTCCTGTCAGAGGAAAATCCTCTCTAACAATCTGGAGTTGCAGGACTTCAGGCTGTCAGTTCAAATCTGGTTCAGATTCACGGGGATCCAAGGTCAGGGGATCTCTGCTCAGCAGCCCATGCAAGCTGGTCTAAATCCAGCATTAAAAATGTCCAACAACATTGCCACTTTTGTTGGCAGCCTGGGAGCAAAAGAAAGCCTTGTTCTTTTGATTTCATAACACTGCTAGTGTTCACAGGGTTCAGGTGCAGGTGTGCAGGTGCTTCACAGGGCTCAGGGAGTCCATCTCACCCAAACACCCTTGGGAAGCCCACGGTGGCTCTGGTTTGCAGCCCCTTCCTCGGGAGTCAGCTCCTCAGCTCTGCTCAGCAGCCAGGTGCCTCCTACATGGGGAAGAGAAAATCCAGATCAGGCCCCACCCGGCTGCCAAGAGACAAACTCGGCTATTCCTTTTGCTGGGATGGGCCTATGAGGAGGACTGCACTTGGCACTTGCCTATCCTCACCTGAACAAGTTCTTCCTACCATGACCCCAAGTGCTGGGGGTGAGGCAGTGCCAGGTCCCTGTGCCAGCCTAAGCTTTCCTACTCGGGGCAGTTCTGAGCCAGACTCTCAAGGTTTCTGGCCCAGCTCTCAGCCCTATCACCTAACACCCTGCTGGCAGAAACAGGTGGGCCATGTATGCTTGGACAGTGTCTGAATGGCTTCACGTTGCAATAGGCTGAAGTTGAGACCAGAATGATCTGCTAAAAGGACAAATGATGCTTTTGAATGGCTTTTCTTTCCCACCACGCTAGTGAGTCCAGGAGGAGATTAGGCTGGGTAGGGGTGTACTGCTCAATTCTGGTGCAAATGATGGGGTATCCCCTTCTCGGCACAACACAAACACTTCTGAATCCCACTCACTCCATGGAGCCACTTCATGCAGCCTGACACCAGGAGTAGACATGTCCTGGGCTCCAGCTCAACCCGACCAGGAGACATCAGGGACAACCCCAGCCTCTCATCCAAGAGCCACGGCTACACAGAGCTTCTTCAGGACACCATGCAGATTTCCATGCAGGGCTACAAATCCCATCATGCCCTGGAAAAGGATGCTTTGATAGTAACTCTCATTGCAACTTAAGCAACCGTCCCATCCAGTGGGAGGATGATCCCAGGGCAGAGATGAGTGCACAGGTTGGCAGGTACTGCATTCAAAACCAGTAAACTGCAGGGACTGGAAAGACAAAGATACCCCCAGTGACAGTGTCATGTCTTGTGAGAGCCTCGTGGTCCAAAACAGCATCCTGCTTGTGGACTTTGTGCTACTCAAAGATCTGAGAGAGAGAGAGATCTGGGGGAGACATTAATGGTAAAAAGTAGCTTGCAAGAGAATCCCTGAACTGTTGTAGCAAAGGCAGCCAACGGTCATCTTGTAATAATGAAGAGCTTGATGCAGATACACTTAGGGGCGCAGGGAAGGAGTTTGCACTTTCAGCTGCTTATGTACTACTAGGTGAAACCCAGTCACATCCGGAAATCCAGGTGGCCAACCTTATGGAGAAATAGCTAGGTTTCATGAGATATTGAAGGGAAAAGAAGTCCTCAAGAAATGACAGAGCTGGATTTGAACCATATTTTATGCAGAAAAGACAAGAGCTGTACAAAGGGGACCAGTCAGAGAAGCAGCACTGCCTTACTCGCATGACGAACTGAATCGTATTGTGAATGAGCAAAGAATTGCTAATCTGGCAAACATTTACCATGTATAGACATATGACTCCGATGCTTAAGTCATTGCTGTTAGTACTAGAGAAGAGGATTAACACATGGTCTGCAACAGGTCTCTCGTGCCGGAAAGGCGTATTTTGAGAAGTGACTGAAAGGAGAATGACCCAAAGAGTATTTGCATCCATTGACACTGTAAAGTCAAGGTGGATTTCCACAGGACAGTGCAGAGTGAATTAGGGGAGTAGTAATTAACTGGAAAAAACAAAACAATCAAATCAGTATACCTAGCCTGTGGAAGATCCTGAAACATTAGGAGGCTAACAGGATGGGAATTACTTTATTTCATCGAGAAAATGAACAGGATGAAGAGACTGGGGCTGAAAGGTGACTAGTAGAATATCACCTCTCTTGTTGAGAGACAGAGACGGGGTAGTAAATGCCAATGTTTCCACAACTGGAGAAGAGCGACTCAGTCGTAGCCACTCCTTGGAAGAGGTAAGGAAAACGTCAGTGCAGCCAGAATCAAGAGGACCACCAATACGAGTGATAACCAGCAGGTTTGGAGAAGGGGGCAAAAATCCTCTAACATTTTCAAGATAATTGCAGGAAGAAACCAAAGACCTCTTTGGCCTGTGCTTAGCTAGAAAAAGCACTTGCACACTTCCCTAAGGAAATCTCTGGAGGACACGGAGGGAAAAGAAAGCCCCAGGAAAGCAAACTGAGCCAGGAGAAGGTCGGTTCCTCAACCCTGCACACAAGACACAACAAGCTCCTCTATTACAGATATTCTGGAAATGAAACCTGGTTTTCACTACGCCCTGCACCAAGCCCAAGTCTTTCTATAATAGCGATGGGTGTGTGACACGCAGGTGCACTATAGGAGGAGGACAAGATGACTTGTGAGAATGGGAGAGTGGGTTTGAACAGCTGTTAGTGAATTTGTAGGCACAGTGAATTGGAGATGGTACGAACAGGCTGAGCAGTCAAAAGGAGATCCTTGGCCAAGAAAGTGCTGACTGTGACACCAGGAGCTCCAGGAATGGGGAAGACTCCAGGGAAAGCGGCTGGATCAGGGAAGGAGGAGATTTCAGCACGAAATGCCAGAGAGGTCCGCTCACTGACAGAGCAGTGCGGGGCGGGGAAGAGGATTCAAACCACCTGCCGAAAGTTCATGAGTACAAGACTGTTGAAAACCAGGGAGAAGACGACAGCAATTCAGAGCTCACCTGGCTGCGGGGAGAGGCAAGAGCCAGAGCTTTACCCAGGGAAATGAGAGCTTGGTAGTTCCTCAGTATCTGGTCCCAGTAAAGCCCCTTGTCTTCCTCTTCCAGCAGCTCCCACTCCTCCCGTGTGAAATACACTGCCACGTCCTCAAACACCTCCTGGAGCTGCAGGCACAAGCGTTACAGCATCAGTGTCTCCTGCCCCAGATGCCCCCAACCCCCACGGCCCTGTCTGCACTCACTCCACTACAAGTATTTGCAGCTTAGCCATGGATGCAGATGTGGACATAGGAGCTCGTGTGTCAGCCTCAGCCCAGCTCAACATGCTTCATTTCCTCGGCCCTTGGAGACAGCCCAAGCAGCACAGTTAGAGGCAGGGAACCAGCTCCAGGGACTCTGACCAGGCCTTCCCGTGCCAGCACCCCTGGCTCTCTGCACTCCGGAGCACGCTCCTGCTAATGCAACTGGGGGTGTCTGCAACTCTGTCACCACAGGCTGCTCACTCTTCAGGCCTCTCCGCTCCCCAAACTCTTGACAGCACCCCTGGCTCCTCCTGGGCTCTGCCCCAGCTGCACTCCCACCCCCACCCCCACCTGGAGCTGGTGCCCTGCTCACCTCCATGCTCTCCCCCTGCTTCGCAGGCCTGCCCTGCCCCTTCTGCAGCTGGCCTGGCCCCGGTGTCAGGGAGCCGCTCTGTCCCCATCTCCGTCTGGAGGGTCTCTGCAGCTCCAGACTTACAGGCCCTTCCTCGAGAGGCTGCCGATCCGCTCTGCTCAGGGTCCCAGCACCTGTGGGTGGGAAGAGAGTGCACAGGTTAGCCCTGGGGTGGTGGCACAGGGAAAACGCTGCTAGTCTCCTGGACTGGCCTGGGATGAAGGCAGCTGGAGGCTCCAGTGTTTGGAAGAGGGGCGAGAAGGGAAACTCATCATCCCACAGCTCTTGCTAACAGACTGCCACAGGCACCAGGCTGGAGATGAGCCCCAAGACCCGTCCCAGCGCTGGTGGTGATCACAGCACCGTGTCAGAGCCGGCAGGGACATCGCTCCTGGGAAAGAAGCTGGAGCGATGCTGGTGCTGTGCATCATCCACATTTTCAGGGGCAAAGAGGGGAAATGCACAGTACGGTCATGTGAAATGCTTCCAGGGGCACCAGGAGAACAATAAACCACCGACCCGTTGGCGCACGGACCCACTGACCTGTTCTCACAGGGATTTGTCCACTGAGGGAGGGGGCCTCTGGAAAGGGGAGACCTTCCGTTGGAAGTCACTGGGGGATCTCACTTCCCCATCACCTGCACCAGCCTCAGCTGACCCGCGACAAGCAGGCCTGCACCAGCCGCTTATTCATTGATATTATTATTAAAACACTGATCATTAGAGCAGCAATTAGATCACTGATGTTACCGTGGCAGCATGACAAGACACAACAGCCATAAAGCATCTTTCTTTGGGGACCTGACCTATACCCAGTAGCCAACAGTAAAAAGAGGGGGCTGGGGGTTACAGATGCTCTTTGGGTGTCGAGCCCATGTTAACCATATACATCAACAACGCTGGCAAGGACCTGTCTCCGAGTTGGGCGAGGGCTTCTCTTTGGCGACACGAGGCAGCTCGTCCTCGGGCCCTGGGGTTTCTCTCTCTCCTGCCTCCGCCAGAGGCCTGTCCCCACGACGGGCCTTTGGCTGCTGCCCAGGAACCACCAGGCTCCGGCAGGGCCCAGTGGGCTGCATCTTGTCTGAGGACACCTCCTTCACCTTCACACGCACGGTGACCTGGGGATGAGATAAATGTGTCACTGGGGAGCTGGATCTGGGAGGGAACAGCCCCCAGACACGTGGAGGTGCAGATGGCACCAAACAAGCGCTCTCACCTGGAGCTTCTCGTCCTCCGCCTGCGCCAGCTGAAACCCCTCCGCCAGGGCCACGGCCTGGGCGCAGGTCTCCACGCGGCACCCGCACACCCAGCTCTGCATCTCCTGGGGCAGGAGGGCCAGGAACTGCTCCAGCACCACCAGCTCTGGGAGCTGCTCCTTGCTGCGGCGCTGCAGCTCCAGCCAGTGCGGGCAGAGCTCCCGCAGGTGGCTGCAAATCCTCCGTGGGCCCTCGGCTTCCCGGAAGTGCAGGCCACGGAAGAGCTGGCGCCAGGGCTCTGGGGTGGGAGCTCATCCCGCGGTGCCAGCTATGGGGTCGCGGAGGGCAGCTCGGCCTCACAAGGGGGCTGCATGGCCTGCATCGCGTCCTGCCCCCAAAGCTCTTGGTGCTGGACCCGCTCCTCCTGCAGCTGCTGTTTTACTGGCTGTGGTGCCGACCACCTCAGGGACTCCTGCCCCCCAGTCCCGGTCAGCACGACATGAGGGACTGCTGCACCCTCAGCCCCTGCCTGCAGATCTACTGCCACGGGCTCCAGCGCAGCAGCCACGTCTCCCCAGGAGGGATCTCACCTAGACGGGGGCCTGGGCTCTCGCTGTCCCTGCACTCATGCACGGCTCCTGTTGGCAGCGTCTGGTGCGCGGGGCACCTGTGGGAAAGGTGACAGCACAAATCAGAGCATGGATCGGAGACCCGGGACTGGGACCCTGCCCCAGCCTGAGGTCTGCCCGGCCCCAACACTGCCGACTGCCCCCACTCCCAGCAGTCTCGGAGCCGTCCTCCCTTCCCCGCAGCCCTAGCACCGGCTCCCAGGACTGGACTAGCTGCAGAAAGGGTGCAAGCCCAGCTCCCTGCCCGTCCCTGCAGGACAGGTGACCACCCGTCCCTAACCAGGCAGGACACTCGCTGTGTGGGGACCTCAAGCCCTGTCCCAGGACGCACAAGCCCAGGGCAGCACGTCTCCCAGACTCACAATTCTAGAGGGGTCGGGGGCCTGCGGGTGGGCAGCGGCCAGGCTGGCAAGGGGGTGCCGCGGGTGAGATTCGGGGCCACCAGGGCACATGCAGGATGCTGGGACACCCGGAGAGCAGCTCCCTGCTGCAGGCAAGTGCACCCGACCTGCCCACGTGGCCGCGGCTTCCCAGGCGGGCAGGGCCTCCTGGCCCTTCCCAGGGTGCTTTGCAGTAGCGAAGGGGCAAGGTCATTCTTCTTCCCTGCCCTCCCCCACAGTCTCCAATGGCAGAGTGGCCCGCTTGTATCACATATGCATATGCAAATCTTGCCCGTGCGATGATTGGAGGAATGGGCAGAGCCCTGTGCCCGCCAGTGCCTGGGTCCCGGCTGGGCCTCCCTGGCTCCCACCTGCCCGCCGTGCAGCGCCGCTGCGATCCTCCCCATGACAGGGCCTTGAGTCTGCCCGCTCCTGCCGGCGGCGCCTCCCGCCGGGACCCTGCAGTCGGCTGGGCTCTGGGGAGCTGGTGCCGGCCACGGGGCACGGCTGCTTGTGGTGGGTGTGCATCCGTCTGCTGGGAGTAGCCCAGGCTCCAGAGGCTGGTCCTGCCGTGGCGTGGCGTGGGTCACTGCTCCCTGCACCAAGAAATCATGATGATACGAGTCCTTCTTGATGTTCACAAAGCCGTCGCTCCTCACAGGACCCATGTCACAGCCTCTCATGCACCCCTGCTTGCACTCAACCATTGTGCCTAGCGAGGAATGAACCCTTGAGAATAACGAGCCGGGTGCAGGAAGGAGCTCATCTGCTCTTTGGTTTTGGGTGGTGCAAAATCTCGCATAGCCTGGATTTTGTCTGCCAAAGGTTTGGTGGTGCCATGCCCTCCTAGGACTCCCAGGTACTTTGATTCCCGTCTTCCTCCTGCACCTTTTCTTGGCTTGGCCGCCAGCCCAAGCTCCCTCGGCTGTTTAAGTCCAGCCATTAACACTCTCAGATGCTGATCCCAAGTTCTGGTGCATCTGACAACATCCTCTATGTATGCCGATGCGTACCTTACACATAAGGCCAAAGCTCGGTTCATCGGTCTTTGGAAGGGGCGGCCGCCCCGTGCAGCCTGAAGGGCATTCTGTGAAATTCATATCAGCCCCAGGGGGTCCCAGAAGCAGTTTTGGCGTGCTCTTTTGTGGCCGTGGGTCATGGCCAGTACTCTTGGGACAGGTCAAGCGTCGTTACGTAGTGGGCCTGTCCTGTCCTTTCTAAAAGCTGGGATGTGGGGAAGGCATCGAAAGTGGCTCCAGCATTTACCCCTCTGAAACCTACACCGAGACGTAAGGGCCCGCCAGGCTTTGCCACACAGCCCAGGATGGGACTGTTAGCCCTCGTCCAAGCATCTTTCGGAGCTCCTGCTGCATGGGGCGTATAAATGGTTGGGGACAGGGCACCATGCTCTCGCACCACTCTTCTAGGCAGGGCGTGGAGCCGGTGCTTCACCCCGCCACCCACCCACATTCCTCTCGAAAGACACCGCGGAAGGCACATATAGCCCGAACCAAGTCTCTCCTCTCTGAGCAGCTGCCAGGCACTCTTCAATTTGTACTCTTTCCTACCCAGGGGTTTCCTTAACGCCCCTGCTTATTTCAGGTCCAGGTTCTGCACTTCCTAGTTCAGCCTCAGCCAACCACCCCTCCGCCTCCTTCCGGCTTTAACAAGTTTGCATGGAAAATCTGCCGCTCCCGTTGATGCCAGGTCGGAAGAGCTCGTGACCCACCAGCTCGGTGCGCTTTCTTATCTCCAAGGGGCCTGCCACTTCGTCAGCAGGTTACCGCCCACACTGGGGAACGGGACTGATATCCTGCGCTCGACCTGGAGCTCTCTCCTCAGCCGCTCCGTCACGAGGGCTCTTTGGTTTCTGTTGGATCTCCCTCAAATTTTCCAGGGCCACCTGCCTCGTGGGCAGCAAACAGGCCCTTAGAGCTTCACAATGAGCCTCAGCTCCTGTTGGGCACGACCGGGGTTCTTCCCACCCTTCCTTAAGACCTGCTCATAGCCCCTGCGCCTGCGGCCATAAACCAGCTGAGAGGGAGACCACGTCATGGATGCCCATGGGGTGGCCCTCCGGGCAAACAAGAACTGGGTGATCAACAAATCCTGCTTTCATGGCTCCTTCTGAGTGCGATTATGGAGCATCCCTTTCAGTGTCCCATGTAACCTCTCTACCAGACCATTTGTCCGGGGGTGGCAGACTCGTGTTGGCAACCATCGGATCCCTAGGACCCGACAGGGGTTCTGCACATGGACACACAAACACACTTTCCCTGCCATAGATTCATAGATTCATAGATGTTAGGGTCAGAAGGGACGTCAATAGATCATCGAGTCCGACCCCCTGCATAAGCAGGAAAGAGTGCTGGGTCTAGATGACCCCAGCTAGATACTCATCTAACCTCCTCTTGAAGACCCCCAGGGTAGGGGACAGCACCACCTCCCTTGGGAGCCCATTCCAGACCTTGGCCACTCGAACTGTGAAGAAGTTCTTCCTAATGTCCAGTCTAAATCTGCTCTCTGCTAGCTTGTGGCCATTGTTTCTTGTAACCCCCGTGGGCGCCTTGGTGAATAAATACTCACCAATTCCCATCCGTGCCACCCAGCAGGTCATTCCCTAGGCTGTAGGTGTGCTGGACATTTTTCCTCCCTAGGTGCAGCACTTTGCATTTCTCCTTGTTGAACTGCATCCTGTTGTTTTCTGCCCACTTGTCCAACCTATCCAGGTCTGCCTGCAGCTGTTCCCTGCCCTCTGGCATGTCCACTTCTCCCCATAGCTTTGTGTCATCCGCAAACTTGGACAGAGTACATTTGACTCCCTCGTCCAAGTCACTGATAAAGACATTAAAGAGTATCGGTCCAAGGACCGAGCCCTGCTGGACCCCACTGCCCACACCCTTCCAGGTCGAGACCGACCCATCCACCACGACTCTCTGGGTGCGACCCTCTAGCCAATTCGCCACCCACCGGACTGTGCAGTCATCCACGTCACAGCCTCTTAACTTGTTCACCAGTATGGGGTGGGATACCGTATCGAAGGCCTTCCTGAAGTCTAAGTATACGACATCCACCCCTCCTCCTGTGTCCAGGCGTTTCGTAACCTGGTCATAAAAAGAGACTAGATTGGTCAGGCACGATCTGCCCGCCACAAACCCATGCTGGTTTCCCCTCAGCATAATTTGCCCTGCCGGGCTCTCGCATATGTGAGCCTTGATAATTTTTTCAAAAACTTTACCAAGGATGGAGGTGAGACTGACCGGCCTATAGTTGCCCAGGGCCTCCTTCCTCCCCTTTTTGAAAATGGGGACCACGGTAGCCCTTTTCCAGTCCTCCGGGACTTGGCCCGTGCACCACGAGCGTTTGAATATTCCCGCCAGTGGCTCTGCAATGATGTCGGCCAGTGCCTTCAGCACCCTCGGATGGAGCCCATCTGGGCCTGCCGACTTAAAGGCATCCAGTTCTTCCAAGTGACTCTGCACCATCTCAGGGTCTACGCATGGCAGTCTGGCGCCTTGCTGCTGCCTCTCTACAACCCCAGTGAGAGACTTGTCGTGCCCCTCGCTTAGGAACACTGAGGCAAAGAACTCATTGAGTTCAGCCTTGTCCCCCCTGTCTGTCACCAATTGTTTCTGCCCATTTAGCAGGGGTCCTATTCCTCCCTGGGCCTTCCTTTTACTCCCTATATATCTAAAAAACAATTTCTTGTTGCCTTTTACTTGGGTTGCCATCCTCAGCTCCATGGTAGCTTTGGCCCGCCTAACTGCCTCCCTACAAGCACGAGCAGAGGAGGTATATTCATCTTTAGTGATCTCACCCTGTTTCCACTTTTTATGTGCTCCCCTTTTGGCCCTTAGGCTGGATTTCCAGGCCCTTTGCCCTGGATTTCTCTGGTCAGCCATGGAAGCCTCCTGGCCCCTTTCCCTCTTTTGCCTCGCTCGGGGATCGTCTTGCTTTGTGCCCGAAGGATCGTTTCCTTAAGGCACAGCCACCCTTCTTGGGCTCCCATCCCATCAAAACTCCTACTCTGCAGTGCGTCCTTGACTAATCGCCTGAGTACATTGAGATCAGCTTTCCTAAAGTCTAGCACTTTCACCCTACTAGTTACCATGAACCAGGGGCGACGTGTAGAGGATTCACACGGGTGCACGTGCACTCCCTAAGCGTGCTGGTGCACCCCTACAAAAAGGCACTGCCGACACTGCCGGCAGCGGCTGTGGGTGGTCACCGATCCTTGGTTGGCGCTTGCCACCTCTCCACCCCCTCCCACCACTGACAGCCACTGCGCTCCTGCCTCTCCTGCTACCGCCGTGCCCCCCAGCCACATGGGGCACGCGTCGTTCATGCCATGAACACAGATGCGTGCATGCACACACGTGAAGACACACATGCAGATGGCCGTGCACTCTATTCATTCTCTGCACGTGCACACAAAGACAAATACACTCAACCGGCCATAAACCCAGACACACGCATGGACACGCAGATGCACACATGCAGGCGTGCAGCTATTATGGGCCGGGCCCAAGCCACAGGCTCTTCACTTCCCCCATAACTATTGTCCATTGCCTCCCCCTCTTCAGGGTCCTCGGGCCTTTCCCTGGGGCCTTGGGGCAGCTGCTCTGCTCCACCTTTCATTACTAGTAAGCCCACAGTCTCAGGCAGTGGCTGGCAGAGGGGGCCAGGCGGGGTCGTGGGTGGGCGGCACTGCCCTCCGCACCAGGTCGGAGCACGGGGTCGTGGCCCGGGGGTGGGCAGGGGATGCGGGGGGTCTCCAGGCACGAGAGAAACCGCAGCCTGGCTGGAGGCTGGTGGGAAACTGAGGCAGGGCCGGGGCGGGGCTGGCGCTCCGCGGGGGGGTGGGACTGAGGCAGGGGCTTTGAAATAATGTGGGATGGGAGCGTGATGCTGAGGGCGCTCTTGAGGACTGGAGGAACGCATTCCCTGAAAGGACGATGATGCCTTTTCAGCTCTCTGCTATTCGTGCTCTGTGCAATCACAGTCACAATTACCCTCTTCTGTGTAAAGGCACTAAAACAAGTCGTTTGACGGGAAATGTGCTAGAGTCGTGTAAAGGAGAGCTCTGGGTGTAAATAACGCCCGTTCAGTCACCCATGGTGTCGTCTATGTTAAAACGAACAGCTGATTCCCTCCTTTCACGTTACATGACTCTCCAGACTGGTACCCGTGGCAGACATAGGACTGGACGCACAGGAACACATAGGATGGCAGCACCGGACTGTACTATGGTGCTGTTGTTCTTGCATGACATGTCATTCCCTGGACTGGCTGTACATGATGCTGTATACTCCTTAATTTCCACTATGATCCTCGTTACCACCCCTTGTACGGATACACCAGATACTTAGAGTTCTTCTTTACTTCAGACAGGCAGGTGGTAAGTCTCACCACATTTTAGTTACAGTACTTTTGTTCTGGCTGTATTATGATATATTTAACATATTTTAGTGATGCTCAATTTTATACATTTGTACAAGTCGACTGAACATTGAAATCCGTTATAGATTAAAATGGAAATTATCCTCCTCAGTCATTCATTTAAGAAATTAGGGAGGTTAGTTTCCTTCCTTTCCTAAGAGCTCACCTTACAGAAATGTTTCTCTGTTTCAGTTTACATGTAGCCTTCATTAAAATGATACCATCAACTGAATAATACTATTTTATATAATTGATATAATTATAATTTTTGCTAAAACTATATGATAAGACTATCTATTCTACCAGGTTGCACAAAATTAAAACAGAACGTAGCATATCCTGACAAAACACAGATAAAATGAAGCACTGGACAACGACTTACGACATGGAAATGCTATTTGATTGTGGCCCTTAGTCTTTGGGCAAGTAACCCAGAGGGCATAGGACAGGCTCTGGGTCTTAGAGCAAAGCCAAATAATGTTCTCTGCAGTAGTTTCGTATTTTCCACTAATGGAGAAATCCATTTTCCTCTTATTTCTTCAAAGAACGAGCAAGACCACAAATAGTGATTGAACATATTCCTAAGACTGAAAAGCAGTCTAGTAACAGCCTCTCAGGGCACATCCTGAGAAGCGCGGCTGTGCGGTCTGTGGCACTGCAAACACATCTGCAGCACCACACGCTGCACACTCAGGTGTCCTTGCTGCAAGGGTGCACTGCCCGTGCGTGAGCTGCTCTGCGCTTTTCACCCCTGCATATCCAGGGGTCAAAAAAAAATGTACAGCAGCACACATGTAGGCAGCACGCGCTGCTGAGAAGCAGAGCTCCAGGACCCCAGATAAGGCCCCAGTCTCCCCTACCCAACCCAGGTCACTTGTCACACGCCAAGCGCACGTGGCACAGGCCTGCCCCAGGGACAAGTAGCTGCTATACTAGATGCATCGCTGCTACTTGTCCCCGGGGATCCAAGTGTCTGCTCTCATCCAGACGCAGCCTCGTTGTTTGTGGCAGTGCTGTGGATGGAGAGGTTTCTAAGCCAGCGTGTTTTATTTATCTCAGAAGAGGAAAGTTCAAGGAAGTCTCACTGCCTGCTTATGAGTCTTTAATTCTTAAAACGGTCTTGTTTTAAATATAGGGAAACATGAGGTTACTGATTTTCAGTACATTTCCTAGGCTGTGTGTCTGGAGGAGAATGTAGATGTTATTTAATCATTTACAAACAAGATGGGTTTCTTGGACAAGGAGAGGCTTCTAAAATGAATTTCTCAAGGTGCCTGGTAGGCCTAGAAGATCTATATTTCTTCCAAAAGTTCAGAGTTCTTAATTGAGTTAAGCTGCTGATATTAATACAGCGTCGTGGGACTGAACCGTGGGCTCAGCATTTTATATATCTGCATTACAGGCTCCTCTTCCGTGGGTGGAGAGAGGAAAGGGCTTCCATGTTTGTGTTCCAGTTTCTGCTTCCTCCGTTCATTTATGAACTACTGACAGGGCTTTTACCAGGTTTTGAGCACCGGGATGTCATGTTGACAATGCTATGTCTGTGTCCAGCAGGCCAGGCAAATGCTCTCTGCACTAATGCTCGTAGTATGGGGTGTAAGCAGGAGGAACTGAGCCTCCTGATCACGAGTAAGAACCCAGACGTAGTAGGGCTCACAGAAACCTGGTGGGACCCTACCCGCGACTGGGCGGAGGCATTCGGGGGTGCACCCTGTATAGAAGAGACAGGACAGAGAGGAAAGGTGGGGGGTTGCACTCTATGTCAAAGAGCACCTCACATCATCAAGGATTAGCTTCGGGTTAGAAGAGGGTCGGGCAGAGACATTATGGGTCAAATTCAAGGCGGATGAGGCGAAAGGGACCTTACGGTGGGTGTCTACTACAGACCACCCAGCCAGGGGGAAGAGCTGGACCAGGACTTCTCCAGTCAGCTTATGGAGGCCGTTAGGTCAAGGGATGTTATTGTCATGGGTGACCTAAACTACCCAGACGTTTGCTGGGAGAAGCAGACAGCTAGGTCTGACCGCTCGCGTAGGTCCCTGGCTGTGTTACAGGACCTTCCCCTTATCCAGGAGGTGCACAGCCTCACTAGGGGGACCGTCTTGCTGGACCTGGTCCTGGCCACAGGGGATGACCTGGTGAGGGGACTGCAGGTCCTTGACCACCTGGACAACAGTGATCATCACCTCCTGGATTTCATTATCCAACACAGGGCGTCTAGGGCTCACACCAAGGCTAAAGCCCTTGACTTCAGAAGGGCCAACTTCAATGAGCTTCGGAGACTAGTAGGGGAGGCACTGAGGGCCCAGAAGGTGGAGGAGATGGGAGTCCACGAGGGATGGTCGTACCTTAAGGGGGCGATCCAGGCCCAAAGGGTAACAGTCCCTGAGAGAAGCAAGGGGGTAAGAGCGCTCAGAAACCCCCTTGGCTCAGCAAGGGCATTCAGCAATGCCTGAGGACTAAAAGGGGGGCGCACAACCAGTGCAAGGGAGGAGCTGTCACCAAAGAGGAGTACTCCTCTGCAGCCCGGGAGTGCAGGAGGGCTACTAGGAAGGCCAAGGCAGAGATGGCGCTCAGGCTAGCGTCCAGGATAAAGAACAACAAAAAGTCCTTTTTCAGGTACGTTGGGAGCAAGAAGAGGGCACAAGGCAATGTAGGGTCCCTGCAAGACGCAAATGGTAATCTTGTGGCCACGCCAGACAAGAAAGCTGATATTTTTAACAGTTTCTTTGCCTCTGTTTTCCTGAACAGGGACCGGGACATCCCACCTACCAGAGATAGGGACAATCTTGGGGATATCTCTATCAGGCCTTCAGTCAGCGCAGATGTAGTTAGGGGTCTTCTGGAAGGGCTAGACATTTTTAAATCTGCAGGTCCAGATGCCCTCCACCCAGGGGTGTTGAGGGAGCTGGCAGGGGCCATCACGGAGCCCTTGGCCCGCCTGTATGAGCATTCGTGGTCATCTGGCCAGGTGCCAGGGGATTGGAAACTGGCTCATGTAGTCCCTATTTTCAAGAAGGGGAGGAAGGAGGACCCAAGTAACTATAGGCCCGTAAGCCTCACCTCGGCGCTTGGGAAGATCTTGGAGAGGATCATCAAGGAGCACATTGGTGGGGGGCTGCAGGGGAGATCATGCTCAGGGGCAATCAGCATGGGTTCACCAAAGGCAGGTCCTGCCAGACCAACCTGATTGCCTTTTATGACCAAGTCACTAAATCCTTGGATGATGGTGTTGCTGTGCATGTAGTCTTTCTAGACTTCAGAAGGCCTTTGACACTGCCTCTCACCCCATCCTCATCAATAAATTAAGTGACTATGGCATTGATGCCTACACAGTTGGATGGGTAAAAAAATTGGCTGATGGGGTGCACCCAGAGAGTAGTGGTGGACAGGTTGAACTCAACCTGGAGAGATGAGAGCAGTGGGGTACCCCAGGGCTCGGTCCTCAGGCCCGCACTGTTTAACATCTTCATCAGCGACTTGAATGAGGGGTGGAAAGCACGCTGCCCAAGTTTGCTGATGACACTAAGATGAGGGGCGAGGTGGATACACATGAAGGGAGAGAGAGGCTGCAACTAGATTTAGACAGACTACAAAAGTGGGCAGATGAGAATAGGATGGGGTTCAACGTAGACAAATGCAGGGTGCTGCACCTTGGGAGAAGGCATCCACAGCATACATACAGGCCAGGGAGTTCCCTTCTTGAAAGCACAGAGGGAGAAAGGGATCTTGGAGTCATTACTGACTCCAAGATGAACATGAGCCGCCAATGCCAGACCACAGCCAGCAAGGCCAGCCATACCTTGTCATCCATCCAAAGGTGCATCTCAAGCCAGTCCAGAGAGGCGATCCTCCCCCTCTATGCAACTTTGGTCAGCCCGCAGTCATAGTACTGCATCCAGTACTGGGCGCCGCACTTCAAGAGGGATGTGGCCAGCCTGGAGAGGGTTCAGAGGAGCGCCACCAGCTTGGTGAGAGGTCAGCAGGACAGGCCCTATGAGGAGACTGAGGGACCTGAGCCTGTTCAGCCTCAGCAAGAGGAGGCTGAGGGGGGCCTGGTGGATGCCTACAAGCTCATCAGGGGGGATCAACAGCAAACAGGTAGAGCTCTTTTCTCCCCAGCACCACCTGGGGTGATGAGGAACAATGATAAGAAGCTGATGGAGAATAGGTTTAGGTTGGAGATCAGAAGGCAATGTTTTACAGCTAAGGTGGCCAAAATCTGGAACCAACTTCCCAGGGAAGTGGTCCTCGCCCCTACCTTGGGCAAATTCAAGAGGAGGTTGGACGATCACCTCTTCTGGGGTCTTGTGAACCCAGCATCCATTCCTGCCTGTGGCAGAGGATCAGGCGAGATGATCTGTTCAGGTCCCTCCTGACCCTAGCTACTATGAAACTATGAGCACTCAGGCCTCCGAATTCACAGGCCCTGCGATTCTAAGGTTTAATACCCAAGGACTGCTAGACCCGCAATTAGCAGCTACTTTAATCATTGGCAGAGGTTATCGCGGGGCCCCTGGCATGGCTTTACCAGCACTTGTGGTGCTCTGGCCAGGTGCCGGACGACTGGAAGAGGGCCAATGTGGTCCCCATCTTTAAAAAAGGGAAGAGGGAGGACCCAGACAACTATAGGCCCATTAGTCGTACTTCAGTCCTGGGGAAGCTCTTTGAGAAGATTATCCAGGAGCACATCTGTGCTGGGCCAGCAGCGGCGATGATGCTCAAGGGCAACCAGCATGGGTTCATTAGGGGCAGGTCCTGTCAGACCAACCTGAGAGCCTTCTACGATCAAGTCACAAAATCACTGGACACAGGTGGATGTCGTCTTTCTGGACTTCAGGAAGGCCTTTGACACTGTCTCCCACCCCATTCTCATTAAAAAGCTAGGTGACTGTGGCATTGATGCCTACACAGTCAGATGGATTGCAAATTGGATGAGGGGTCGTACCCTGAGAGTGGTGGTGGACGGGTCATATTCGACCAGGAGGGAAGTGGGCAGTGGGGTCCCGCAGGGCTCGGTCCTCAGGCCCGCACTGTTCAATTTCATTATGAGCGACTTGGACAACAGGGTGAAGAGCAGCCTGTTTAAATTTGCAGACAACACCAAGATTGGGGTGAGGTGGGCACGCTAGAAGGGAAGGACAGATTACAGTGGGACCTGGACAGCTTACAGGGGTGGGCAAATTAAACTAGGATGGGATTCAATACTGACAAGTGCAGGGTGCTGCACTGGGGCAGTAGGAACCAGCAGCATAGCTATAGGCCGAGGAACTCCCTTCTTGATAGCATGGTGGCAGAAAGAGATGTTGGAGTCATTACTGACCCCAAGGTGAACAAGGAGAAAGGAGAAAGGGATTTGGTGGTAGGGGTCTGCTACAGACCCCCACACCAAGGGGAAGAAATAGATGCGGGGCTCCTGAGGCAACTCTCGGAGACCATAAAAGCTAAAGAGGCGGTAGTCATGGGGGACCTAAACTACCCGGACATCTGCTGGGAGATGCAGACAGCAAGGACCCATCGCTCACGCAGGTTTCTAACCTGTGTACAGGACCTCCACCTGACACAGGAGGTGCATGGTCCCACTAGGGGGAATGCCATACTGGATCTGGTATTGGCAACGGGAGATGACATGATAGGGGACCTCCAGATCGGTAGCCATTTGGGAGACAGTGATCACCTTATAATAGAATTCAACATAAGATGGCGAGTGGGTAAGGTAACGAGTAGGGTGAAAGTGCTAGACTTTAGGAAAGCTGATCTCAATGCACTCAGGCGATTAGTCAAGGAACCACTGCAGAGTAGGAGTTTTGAAGGGATGGGACCCCAAGAAGGGTGGCTGTGCCTTAAGGAAACGATCCTTCGGGCACAAAGCAAGACGATCCCCAAGCGAGGCAAAAGAGGGAAAGGGGCCAGGAGGCTTCCATGGCTGACCAGAGAAATCCAGGGCAGCCTAAGGGCCAAAAGGGGAGCACATAAAAAGTGGAAACAGGGTGAGATCACTAAAGATGAATATGCCTCCTCTGCTCGTGCTTGTAGGGAGGCAGTTAGGCGGGCCAAAGCTACCATGGAGCTGAGGATGGCAACCCAAGTAAAGGACAACAAGAAATTGTTTTTTAGATATATTGGGAGTAAAAGGAAGGCCCAGGGAGGAATAGGACCCCTGCTAAATGGGCAGAAGCAATTGGTGACAGACAGGGGGGACAAGGCTGAACTCAATGAGTTCTTTGCCTCAGTGTTCCTAAGCGAGGGGCACGACAAGTCTCTCGCTGGGGTTGTAGAGAGGCAGCAGCAAGGCGCCAGACTTCCATGCGTAGACCCTGAGATGGTGCAGAGTCACTTGGAAGAACTGGATGCCTTTAAGTCGGCAGGCCCAGATGGGCTCCATCCGAGGGTGCTGAAGGCACTGGCCGACATCATGGCAGAGCCACTGGCGGGAATATTCGAACGCTCGTGGCGCACGGGCCAAGTCCCGGAGGACTGGAAAAGGGCTAACGTGGTCCCCATTTTCAAAAAGGGGAGGGAGGAAGACCCGGGCAACTATAGGCTGGTCAGTCTCACCTCCATCCTTGGTAAAGTCTTTGAAAAAATTATCAAGGCTCACGTTTGTGAGAGCCCAGCAGGGCAAATTATGCTGAGGGGAAACCAGCATGGGTTTGTAGCGGGCAGATCGTGCCTGACTAATCTAGTCTCTTTCTATGACCAGGTTACGAAACGCCTGGACACAGGAGGAGGGGTGGATGTCGTATACTTAGACTTCAGGAAGGCCTTCGATACGGTATCCCACCCCATACTGGTAAACAAGTTAAGAGGCTGTGATGTGGATGACTGCACAGTCCGGTGGGTGGTGAATTGGCTAGAAGGTCGCACCCAAAGAGTCGTGGTAGATGGGTTGGTCTCGACCTGGAAGAGTGTGGGCAGTGGGGTCCAGCAGGGCTCGGTCCTTGGACCGATACTCTTTAATGTCTTCATCAGCGACTTGGACGAGGGAGTGAAGTGTACTCTGTCCAAGTTTGCAGATGACACAAAGCTATGGGGAGAAGTGGACACGCCGGAGGGCAGGGAACAGCTGCAGGCAGACCTGGATAGGTTGCACAAGCGGGCAGAAAACAACAGGATGCAGTTCAACAAGGAGAAATGCAAGGGGCTGCAGCTAGGGAGGAAAAATGTCCAGCACACCTACAGCCTAGGGAATGACCTGCTGGGTGGCACAGAGGTGGAAAGGGATCTTGGAGTCCTAGTGGACTCCAAGATGAACATGAGCCGGCAGTGTGACGAAGCCATCAGAAAAGCCAATGGCACTTTATCGTGCATCAGCAGATGCATGACGAATAGGTACAGGGAGGTGATACTTCCCCTCTATCGGGCGTTGGTCAGACCGCAGTTGGAGTACTGCGTGCAATTCTGGGCGCCACACTTCAAGAAGGATGTGGATAACCTGGAGAGGGTCCAGAGAAGGGCAACTCACATGGTCAGGGGCCTGCAGACCAAGCCCTACGAGGAGAGACTAGAGAAACTGGATCTTTTCAGCCTCCGCAAGAGAAGGTTGCGAGGCGACCTTGTGGCTGCCTATAAGTTCATCACGGGGGCACAGAAGGGAATTGGTGAGGATTTATTCACCAAGGCGCCCCTGGGGGTTACAAGAAACAATGGCCACAAGCTAGCAGAGAGCAGATTCAGACTGGACATTAGGAAGAACTTCACAGTTCGAGTGGCCAAGGTCTGGAACGGGCTCCCAAGGGAGGTGGTGCTCTCCCCTACCCTGGGGGTCTTCAAGAGGAGGTTAGATGAGTATCTAGCTGGGGTCATCTAGACCCAGCACTCTTTCCTGCTTATGCAGGGGGTCGGACTTGATGATCTATTGAGGTCCCTTCCGACCCTAACATCTATGAATCTATGGACCGACAATGCGAGAACACGATCAGTATGGCAAATCGTACCTTGTCGTGCATCCACAGATGCATCACAAGCAGGGCCGAGGAGGTGATCCTCCCCCTCCTATGCGACACTGGTCAGGCTGCAGTTGGAGTACTGTGTCCAGTTCTGGGTGCCACACTTCAGGAAGGATGTGGACAGCATGGAGAGGGTCCAGAGGAGGGCCACCCACATGGTCTGGGGACAGCAGGGCAGACCCTATGAGGAGAGGCTACGGGACCTGAACCTGTTCAGCCTTTGCAAGACAAGGCTGAGGGGGGACCTTGTGGCCATCTATAAACTTACTACGGGGGACCAGTGGGGTTTCGGAGAGACCTTGCTCCCCCGAGCACCTCCCAGAGTAACAAGGAATAATGGCCATAAATTGCTAGAGAGTAGGTTCAGGCTGGACATACGAAGGCATCACTTTACTGTCAGGGCGGCTGGGATTTGGAACCAACTTGCAAGGGCAGTGGTGCTGGCTCCTACCCTGGGGGTCTTTAAGAGGAGGCTCGACGTTTACTTGGCTGGGGTCATTTGAGTTTCCTCTCCCGCCCAGGGCAGGGGGTCGGACTAGAAGATCTACAAGGTCCCTTCTGACCCTACATGTATGAATCTATGAATTGTAAAGTGGGATTGCTTTATGTGAATTCGATTTATGTGCTGTGCTCCGGGAATGCGTGTACAGCAGAAATCGAAGGAAACCTGTATTTACTGTCTCCTGATACAAGAATTTAGGGCCACCTCATTAAATGATGAGGCAGCAGGTTTGAAACAACCAAAAGGAAGCACTTTTTCACACCTCGCTAATTTGTGAAACACATCACCCCCGGATGTTGTGGAGGCCAGTACTATAACCAGGTTCAGTGAAAGATTGCAACTACCTTTTCTAACGGTGTCAATCTGGGGCTGTCAGTCGTAGGGTTTAGGAATGGCCACGTGCGTGGTGACTTAGCAAGCATCGTGACGGAGGATGCATCTCTCTATTCTCTTTCTTCTACTCGTCCTCCAAAACAACTGCTCCTTACCACTCATGAAGACAGTATTGTGGGACAGCCGGGCGTCTGCTCTGACCCAGATTGTAATTCTTACACTCCTATGTACCATATCTGTACAGAAGAATGGGAATTATACCTGCCTGTCTGTGGGAGAGCAAGGGGAGAGACTGGCAGACCTCAAATGTGTTGCAACAGCTTAGCTGAAGTTTACCCGCTCAAACAGGCATTTCTTGTGTGTGTGACACTAGGAGAGAAATACTGCAAAATGTGGCCCAAATGAAGCAAGAAAAAAAGAAAGCAAGAAAAGTAGAAAGCGAGAAAAGCCAGGCGATTTGTGTGTTGTGTAAAGGTGGTGTTTAGGGCAGGATGTTCGTGTTTTGCCTGAGTCTCCTCTACTTTGTTTGCCGTAATACTGGATCAAATTGAAGGATGCTGATATAGCTAAAAATAGTTATAATTGCCCTATATTTTACATCTTGAGGAAACAATTCAGTATTCATTCACTAGTTTTGATCAGTAACTAAGAGTGGTAAAACGTGTGTCAGTGAGATTAGACCGTGATTACGTAAAACAGCGCCCAGATCAGCATTCCTTGCTCACTCATAGCAGAAGGGATATATCCATCTTCTTGATACAAGTTTGAATGACAAGTATCACTGTTATAAGAACTGAATATGACCAGATTTTGTCAATGTATTTGTTTTCAGTCCAGTTGCCTTCTTCTTCAAACCACGGCTACACTTTGGTGCAGAAGATTTTAGAGAGCCCCCGAAGTACTTCACACAACAGCAGCTGATAGCACACCTTAAGAAAAACATGCCTGGCTCTGAAATTGAAACAGAGGCAAAATGCCTCCTCCATCAGTTTAAGAGAAGTAGAAAATTGTCAGGAGGTGATGTGACTCCACCAGATTGTTGTTTGAGACATTAAGTGACATGGCTACCTGTGAGTGACATTCGGTGATGCAGTGGCGGAGGAATGTGACCTTAATATGCACCATCATGCGGACAGTGCGTGATCGCTTATAGCCTAACCAATCAGAAGTGACCCCTAGAGCGTGGCTGGCTGGACCAGCATGCTGAGGCCTCCAGAGTCTTCCATCAAGGGGGGGACCCTGATTGGCTAGGGAGTCTATAAAGGCGACTGCGCGCCCCGGCGTGGGGTCCCCAGACGCTCCCAGACTCCGGTCCTTGGGATCAGAGCTAAAAGACAGCCTGATCACCTGTCTTGCCGTCTGGACAGACCCCTAGGCTTCTAGCTAGATTTCTAGCATAGGCTGCTACAGCTTATAGCTAGACCACACACAATCCGGAACGTCCTGTGTGTTGCCCAACCAGGCATCATACTTGTATTGTTATTACTTTCGGCTGCAGTCAGCCTTCACGACTACACCTTACTTGTCACTCGCCGCTACCCATCATTTGTTCGTTTTTTACCCGCACCATGTCGTCTGTGTCCACCTGCTACTGTAAATAGTCCTTGTAATTAGTTCCTGTATTCATCAAGTTACTTCAACTCGTTAATCATCTTGTTGGCTCGTAAGTAAACTTATAAATTTTCTTCACCTACCATTTGTCTCAGTATCGCGCCCTTTCTCTCTCTCTCTTACACCTGGCATCCCCGAGCGTGTCTGGGTTGGTGTCACTACCCAGTGCCCCACTCAACACGCAACTGTGGCTGTTTCCCAAGCACCATCCGGGAATCATGGCCCACAAAAATGAGAGCGAGTTATACATTTTTTCAAGATATCACTGCATCATCTCCCAAACTGCACTAAAGAATTGCATTTTGGGGGGTAAATGCTACCAACAGCTATATTGCCAGAGCCTAATCCTGATATCACTTACACAACAGGACCAGGCCCTGTAGACTTCTCGGTTTTTCTAGCTCTGTACCCTGTGAATCTCTCCTGGGAGAGCAGGTCAAGAGTGGGTTGAAATACAAATCTGCAGTGGGGAATCACAGGCCTGGTCGTGCGGGTTGGAAACTGGGCACTTGGCATTTCGGAGAATTTGCCAGCGCACAAGAGTCAGAGCAGCAGCCAAGAGGCAAACTGTTTTAAAGAAGCGCATTTAGAGTATTGTTCCTTGTATATATACTTATCGTGTTTTTGATGTTTACGGTATTTCTTAAACTAAAATTGGTGAGACATAAAATTGTGTTGTATAAATTAAGTATGAAATCATTGTGAAATCATGCAATTAGCTGAAAATTTCTCCAGCCAGTGCATCAAACGAATCAGTAAGTTGTGTGGGATCTTCTCTATTCCATAACCCACTAGACACAGGCTGCAAACAGCTTAAATGGCCCACTGGGTGAAAATCTGGCCCCTCATTGCATGTGGTGTGAGATAAAGATGTTTCAAAACATAGTGTCTTCTGTAATGTGTGTCTGCCTGCTGGGGCTCCCAGCCTGTGGGTATTTTCAGAATGGGAGAGGGGCAAGGGAGCAGGAGCTGAGTCTTAGGGTTTTTCAGCCCCCCTGTACAGGGTGGGCCCAGTGAATTACAGGGCCCCCAAGGTGGGGGGCTCCGATTCCCCCACTCCACCCCTCAACACCAGCTGCAGAGCCCCAAGAACGAGCTCCCTCCACTGCCTTTCCCCCCTCCCATGCTGAAACAGCCAACACTGCAGAGCCGGGCCCTTGCTTGCAGGCTCCCAGCGAGCAGTAACTCAGAAGACTGTGCAAAAATCATTCTGAGTTACAGCTGGGAGCCCCACTTCTCCCTGCACCCTTAGGGCACGTCCACACATGCAGGCATGTGTGCTTGCAGCAGCTCAAATAGGAGCGGCACGTATTTGAGCCAGGGATTTCTGCCTCAGCATGCATACCTAGACATGCCCTTTGGTGTGGGGCAAGTTGTGCCACTTGGGGCAAAATAACCCTGCCCAGCTCCTCCCAGATCTGCAGCCAGGGGGGGCTAGAGCCTGGGACCAGCAGCTGTTTGCAGGAGGCGGGTGGGACAGGGTGTGGGGATAGGTGTGGGGGTATCTCGCGAGGAGGTAGGTGTGGGTGGATTGTGGGGGGACTGCTGCTGAGTGGGGACTGTGTGAGGGGGCTGCTCAGGAAGGGTGGGTCCTCTGTCCCATAACAGGGCACAGCCCTCCCCACAGCACATGGACTGCTGCCCCCAGGACCACAGCCTTCCCCCCCTGCCAGGCCCAGATACCTGCCCACACATCCCACTGGGAACAGCAGTGAGCACTGGGGCACTTGGGACCTCCTGGCACATCCCCCGACGCGGCACGGAGCAGTGCGGCTCGGCACCGGCAGCTTCTCTGCCACGTCACCTGGGCCCACTCATGGAGACCGCCTGTCATGCCGGACCACGTCCAACGTGCACGGGCACCATGCAGCATTGGGCTGGGCCTGTTTCGTGTATGCAGGACCCATCCCAGCTCAACAAGCGGAGTGGCACAAGGTCCCGAGTGACAGCGCAAGTGACCCAGAGCCACCCGAAAGCGCACAGTGCCACACTCAGCTGGGCCAGGCCCATGCGATGGGCCAGACACACTGACAGGTGCCTGGCAGCCAAGGTCGAGTTGCACTGCCCCCCACCTGCATCCTGTGCTCCCCGCACCCGGGCTGGGCAACCGGCGGGTGATGCCCTGCTGCCACCTACCCAGCCGGGGCAGGGAGGCACGGGATGTGGGCATGGCAGCGCTGGGAGTGGGGTCTATGCCCTGCTACTGCTTGTCCCCTTCTGCCCGGACCAAGCTGCACTTGCATTGTGCCCCTGCCCCCCGCCAGTTCTGGCTGGGCAAGAGGCAGCAGGGCATATCCCCCACTCCCAGCATCCTGGGCCACCCTGCCCTCCTCCCCGTGTCCCAAGGCCCCCTCCCCAGCTGGGCAAGAGTCAGAGAAATCTGCAAACACAAAGGAGTACAGGACATGGAAGCCGAGTTTCCAATGGTTTTGAATATTAGTTTACTTTTCATATCACAAGAGAGCCCATTTCCTTGGGCGAAGAACCTTGCCCGATAGGTAAGAGCAGAGAAAGGTCAGTGGGCACGTCTGCTCCGCAGGAGCTCCCTCCTGAGCAAAGCGCATTGTGTGGTCGGTGTGGTACAGATACGGGGGGGGGGGGGGGGGGGTGATTGATTAACCCCTGGATCCGAGCAGGCCGGGGACGAAAGGGTTTGGAATCTCGTTTCCCTTTTCCTTTACTCTTCCCGCCCAAGCAGAACCCGAAGGCAATATAACAGATGAATACTTTACTCACACTACGGAAGTACAGGGACTCGCGCTGTCGATGTAGAGCGTAGGCACCTTCAGTAAGAGTTACACCGTGGAGCACACAAATGCTCTGTTCACAGTTCCGCGCCGGCAGTTCCCTTTTACAATAACTTCCAAAACACAAACCAAACCGTAGGGGACCCGAGAGCTCGTCTCGCATCCAAGAGATGCAGTTAACCGATATAGGGGCGTCCGGGGGGAAGGGAGCCGTGGACGCAGGACCTCGGTGAGGGTGATCAAGCCTCTCCGATGTTGTGTAGGTCCCCAACGCTGGGTCCAGAAATGTCTCCCCTTTTATAAGCTAGAGAGCCAATCAGAATGTGCCCTGTGTGTCAGCTGACTTTCAGTCAGGACACTGTGACTGCCGGCCGCGCAGCCACACGCCTCATTAACACCGTGATCGCAACTCCCTCACACTTTTTACATCAGACTGGTGTTTGGTCATTTTTTTATCTACCATGCTGGCGTTTGGTCGCCCTTTCTTTATCACAGTCGGGAGTGCAGCTGTTTCTTTCAGCAGGCAAGGTTCTTTGGGTAAAAGTGCTGTCTTTTATTAGACCTACTAAATACCCATTTCAAACGGCAAAAATCGATATCTTTCATGTTTCAGGGGTGTTAATTGTAGATGGAATACTAAATATGAATACTTCATTGCAAATACCAAACCAAGTTACTCCTGTAGGTAGGACACCACCACTAACAACATTCAAGAACCAGGCATAGACCCGAAATACCTGCTTCTGGTTCTGCTCTTTCCTCCCTACTGCTTCCACCATGTTTGTGACTTTTTCCCTTCATTTATTTTTCATTAGCTACCTCTCTGAATGCTCCTCCTCTTGTTCCTCTGCACCTTCCACGGACACACCATCACCTCCTCCTTCCTCCACCTCTGATCCCAAGATTGATAAGTGCACCATGACACCCACTTGGTCTGCACCTCACTCCCAGAACAACGGAGACGCCCGTATCATCCGGAGCAGAGGGAACAACAACAAAGGCGCCGTGTACAAAAGTATCCTGCTAAGTGATGTGGAAGAGCTGTGCAGATTTATTACTGGATGCGTTTTCACTCTGGATGACAATTTCAATGTAAATTCTCCGCTGCTCCAATACACAACCAAGACAAAGCTTTTAAATATTAGAGGGCACATCATGCCCTTGATTCTTAGGTGGATCGACATTGGCATAGTAGTAGTCAAAGTACATTCCACCTCCCAACCTCTTCCCTGGGTTTTCAGCTGGATAATATCCACCACTTGCCCTCAATCATTGACTAAGGTACCAAGAAAACGTGCACTCCACTTGTACAAATGGGCGTGTGTGCACAGGTAGGCAGACAGATACACTGAGGAACAGCTTGGAGGCAAGTCACTGAAAGATGCTGTATAGCAATAGATAGTACGTAGTTATACAAAGATCCCAAAGGGCATACACTTCTAAATATCATGGTGTATTATCCTTCATTTTCTCTCATCGAAAAGTAGAGCCTGAAGGGACCTCAGGAGGCCATCTAATCTAACCCCCTGCTGACGGCAGGATGATTCCTGACGAAACCTTTCCATTCAAGCTATGTCTGACCTATTCTTAATCCTGCACGAACCAACCTCCCACACAACTACTATTCCCAATGCCCCAAACACCAAGGATACCCGTAACCCACTACAGTTAAAGCAAGGAGGCAAAGGCCCCATCCGAAACGTGGTGCTTGGTAGGACCCCGAGCATAGAAGCAAAACCCAGGAACTTGTAGGTTTTTTTCATTCTAGCAAGAACATCAGTGCACCCGAGTCCAAATCCCCAGCCCTAGCTGCAGCCAACAGACAGCGCTTCCAATGCATTAGCTGTCCTTCCTTGTCCTGTGTTGTCTGCAGCTTTGCTCAGGAAGACCTTTGCTTGTGGCTGTTGAGCCAGTTGCCTATCTGCTTTGGAGTCATTCTCTTTTCCCCATGTTTCTCCCAGTTGTTTGTGAGAAGGTTGTGTGGGAAACCGTTAAGAGAGAAACCCTGGGACTTTGCAGTGAAAGGGAAAGGGTTTAGAGGGAAACCCTGGGCCAGATGCATAGTGATGCAGCTGCTGCTTGTGCCATCTCACTGGCACAAGGTAGAGTTAGGCGAAAAAAGCCTTGATGGCATAGGACCACCCCAGTGGCTTCTGGGACACCTGCTACATGTGGGTGATCACACGGGAATGAAAGATTTCTGAGAGAGAGGCAAAATAAAAGGACATTCATAGTGGTCTTTTTTACACCAGGGACAAACCAAATCTAGAGACGCAGCTTGGTAGAGTAAAATACACACAGAAACCGTCACCCTTTGCTAGGATATGCTGTGCACGAGGCTATTTCCATCTCTGTAATTTCTGTTCGTGCACTGTCTGCACCTCACCCATGAGACACCAAACCAACATGCCAGATAGATACATTGAAAACAAATGTCAAGAAACAAGGAATTAAAATCATTAACTGGAAAAAGCATTTTGCAATGAACCGGCCAAGACACAACTACAGATGATATCTCAAAAATCATGAGAAAGTACCAACTGGACGTGGAGGAAGTAGAAAACTACCAGTTTGTGCAGGTCATTTCAGAGCACAAAGGTAAGAGAGCAAAACTTTTTGCCGGTTCAAATATCCTCCTCATGTTTGCAGAAGAACATGCCTATGAATCCATTTTAGAAATAGTGCATTGTTTCATCTCAAAGCCAGGTGGAGGAGACCTCCCTCTGGATTACCTGGTAGGAGTCAGCACACCTCTACTCCCCTTTGGGATGGCATGGGTGCAGCTGGGGAAGACTGACAATTAGAGATCCAGTGCTGACATGTGTCCAGCTGTCTGAAGTCAGGGCGAAATGAAACAGAAGAACGAACTGGGAGCATCACCCATACACTGACTGGTGCCCAGAAAGCCACAGGGACGACACAGTCCAGATCCACTCCCTGAAATCCATCCTGCTTGAAAATCTATGATCTCTGCACCAGGAATTTGTGATGACTTGTGTAAACTCAGCATCACAGTATTAATTCTGGTGCAGCACAGTACAGCCTCCCTCTCCTCCAGTTAGTTAAGTATTGGCTGAAGCCGTTTTTTGTCCTGATACGTCCAATCCCCTTGTGAGTGATGACATCCTTGCCTTCAACAAATTCCTGGAGAAAACTGAAGTTTACTAGATGTTTGAAATGGGCACAGCTCCTTTCTTGCCCATGCAGGTGAACGGAGTCACAGGGCTATACCCCTCTTCACGTTGTGTGCCTGAACAGCATGGCCACAGCCACAGTGCTGCAGTTTTGGGTGGGGTTGTGCTCCAGCTTGGCATGTTTGGAGCCATGAACAGGTCAGGTACACCCATTAGGCCGTACTATAAGTCATGACATGTTGGCTGGGCAAAAACTCATTGGAGAGGTGGGAGGAGAATGAGGGCCCTCCCATAATGTATAGTTTAAGATAACGGGAAGGCTACTCATGCAGGGAGCAGGAGACCCACTGCCCAGCCCCATCTTCCTGACAATCTCTCTCAGCAATCTGTTTCATGACTTCACCACCTGAGAGTTAGGAAGTATTTCCTCATTTCCATCTTAAATGCCCCCTGTTGCAATGTAAGCCCGTTACTATATCTGCTATAATCACAGACAACTAGAGATCCTCTTTACAAGTAGCAACCCTTTTTGAAGATTTCTAGCACGGCCTCCATTTTCTCAGGATTACAGAATCCAGGTCTTCCAACTTTTCCAGTCTAGGAAAATATTAGACCTTTCCTCGTTGTTGCTCTTCTCTGGACTCTTTCCAATTTATCTTTGTCATGAAGCATGATGCCTCGAATTGGCCACAGTTCTCCAGCTAAGGCCTCCCCGATGCTGAATATCATTGAAAAATGGTTCCCTTACTTTGTATACAACATGCGTATTAATACAGCCCTACATGCTTTTGTTCTTTTTCGGTTTTTGTAACAATATTACAGGGATGACTTCAGATTTAGCTTGTGCTCTACTCCTGTAACTACTATATTATTCTTTCATTAATTTAAGACCATTTAACAATGGGTCAAGGTCATTGAGAATCCTCAACCTATCTTCCAGATCATCTGCTGTCCTACCTCACTTGGCATCATCTGCAGATTTCCTAAGTGTATGCTCAATTCCTTGAGACCTCTAGGACACATTTTATGCAGACTGAGATAAGAAGTCATTAAACACATGACCTTTTCCATATTGAACAATTCTAATTCCCTTTCCCCAATCAGTAATGGCCCTACACTTCCTTTGGTCCTTGACATCTGACGTCACAGGATGCTTAGGTGTCCAGTACTAGCTGTATTGCAGTGGCTTGGCCTGCCTGGATTTTTCCTTTATTGCCATCTGTAGTATTCTAGCTACGTTTCTACATTTTGACAGATTCATTTTTAAGTTTCAAGTCACAAAAGCATTTGCGGTTTAGCCAAGCCAGCCCATTGATGTGATTCTTAATCTTCCTTACACAGGGATGGCATATCCCAGTGCCCTTAATATTCCCTCAAAGGGACAACCAATTTCCCCAATGCATTTTTCCTTTACACTTATTTTCCATGGGATCCTGGCCACCAGTAGTTTGAGGTTTTGCATGCCCATGCTAATCTTTACTATGTATTTGTACTCTTGTCATGCCAAAAGCCGTACTTATGGTCAAAGACCCTACTAGGGAAAGCACTGTATAAATCCAGAGCATTACCCACTGAACAGCTTCACCTTCACAGAGGGCTACTGGATTGTAGGCATTGCACTTGCAGTGTTTGGCAAGCCCTAAGCCTGCTGGGTATCTTCAGTGGCAGAAGGAGAGTCGACCATCAATCCCTGACCATTGCAAGGTCAAACTACCATCACCATGAAATCAGCAGCGGTATCAGGCCCTGCCCTGGGTTTACCAGCCCTCTTTCAGAGCCAGTGAAGACAGGGAAGATGCAAAGGGAGGGGAGAAAGCCAGGCTGAGCAGGCTTCTTTCTGCTCACCTCTGGCACCCAGCAACCCAATGCCCCAGTGTGCCCCCACCCCAAACAAGCACCTCCCTGGAAAACAGCTGTCTCCCATTGCTAGCAGACAGGTACCTGTGAACTCAGGGAGCAGCAATCTCCTCTGCTGCCAAAAGGCACAGTACAACCTCTGCTCTTGGTGCATGAGGAGGTAAAGGGGTTGTCTCAGCTGAATGGAAAAGAATTTGTCTTGCCCTAGTTGTTGAATAAAGAACCCAACACATGCAAGCTGTACACAACCACACATGGAAACGATGCATTAAGGAAGCAAATCAAATGGTTGCCTTTCAACCTAAATGTACAGCCCTGTGTGTATACATCGTGCTACTGTCTGTAGTCAGTGATCTCCGATCCAGAAAAGTGTTTCATGTAGTGCACAGGTAAGTTTGGTGTTCTCAGACTTCCAGAAGCATGACTTTGGATGGTCCAACATCTTCTCATACTTTTGCTGCTGGTGGGAAAGGAGGTGTTATAACTAGTAAAAACCCAATTAAAGAACCTCATTTAGACTTCCAAGTGGCACGTGCCCAGCCAGAATGCACCTCTGAATGCTCCCCAATTTTGCTTGTAGTGCTACTATCCAGAGTAAATCACTTGACGCTTCTTTGCGTTTCTCTTTCTGCAGAGCTAGCCTTCCTGGAGAGAGCAAATATCTTTTATGGTATGAGCAGCAAATGCCGTGCAGCCCTCTTACTCAGAAAAAAGCCACATTTCAATTTGAACCGTGGCCTGCTGAACACACAAAAAAGAGGCAGCATCTACATAGATGATTCACAAGAGTCAGAATCTGACTAAGAACTGGCGTAAATCAGACTGTCAGGCTGGGGGACACTGGGACCCTGCGGGGGGTTGGGGTGCAGGCATGGGAGGGATGGGAAATGGGAGGGAGGTTTGTTTCAAGAGGGGGACGGGGGTAGGGCTTGCAATTGCAAAAAAGCAGACACCCGGGTGGGGGAAGGGGTATATACCCTTCCCCCTGCCCCCCCAGCCCTGCCGCTGACCCTCACTCCCAACCCACAGCCCCTTTCCCACACACCCCCATACCTCCTGGTGCTCCTCCCTTATCCTACGGAGAATGAAAGAAGCCGTCAATCCCTTCTTCAATTGCCCTGATCCCCCTCAGCCTGCCCACCTCTGCCTGGAGCCCCCTCTCCTGCCCCTCCAGGGCCTCAATCCGGGCACAGGTGGCACAGGCAAGAAACTCCCGGCCCCCACGCTACCCCCCCAGGCCTCAGAGGTCCCGCCAGGCAACCCCCGCAGACAGGGCTCAGGGCACTGCCGACCCACCCCAGGGGCCTGTCTGGGTGGAGGCCTCACTGCTCCCCTGTTGGCAGTCCCTGTTCGCTGGCTGCCTGGTCACAGCCTGGTCCCCAACAGTTTGTGATGCACAAACATTCTTGGGAGACGAGGTTAGTTATATGCTCAAGACCTTTCCCAGCTTTCATTGGCATGCATGGTTTTCAAACTTTTTTAGGAAAGCTTCTGGATCATTTCCGTGTTTGTTGTGAGGGAAGACTGGGGTGTTCAGCCTGAGGAGAGCAGCTGGGGCTCCCTACGCGCCTGCAACTCTAGGGCTTGACTGCATCCTGAGTACTGCGAGATGGTGTTTCCACTTGAACCTGGCCTCTTGGGCACCATGCTAATGCTGGCGCTGGACCTCTTTGTGCTGGCGCTGGGCCTCCTTCTCCACCATCTCCATTCGCTTCAGCTCTAGCTCATGCTTGAGCTTGCACTCCTCAGCTTCCAACTGCAGCTGGTAGTTGCACAAGTCCCACTCAGAGGATGGCCCCTCGGGTTCTGCATGCACGTGCGGAGGTGATTTTGCAGCCTGGTCATCATCATACAGGATCTGAATCAGGTCTTCTCTCTTCTGCTCCCTCCTCTCTCTTTCATCACCTCTTTCAAGTTGACCGCAGTCATGTGGTCATACTCGTCAGCCACCCCAGCTATCTACACTGACCACTTGACCCAATGCCAAATGAGAGACTGTTTGCTCAAGGGTTTCCAGTGACTCTGTTTCCTTCCCCAAATGATGCCTTCAAGACACAGGTTGTCGGATCCCACAGCTACCATGACACGTGGTGGGCCAGTAGCTAGTGCTCCTGCGTTGAGCCACCCACCTCACTGAGCCTGACCACCTTCCAGGCTCTAAGTGCCCTCCTGGAGGGACCTCACATCCAGGCACCCCCACTCCTGGACCATGCCTGCAAGGCTCGGGGAAATGAAGCCACCATTCTCGATCTGGACTGATCTTGGCCCTATGTCCCATGGGAAACAAAGGCCTAGTAATCTTTGAGGGTATTTGATCCACTGCAAGAACTTGGGGTGCCTCCCTGTCTGAAGCAGAAAGAGTGGTCTCCCTTACTCAGCCAAACCAAGGGGATCCCAAGGCATAAACTACACCCTCCCCCAACAAGTCTCCCATGCTAGGTACACAGGAGAAATGTATTGGTTACAAGGAGTAGGTCTGGAATATGGCACAGGATAGA
Organism: Alligator mississippiensis; assembly: GCF_030867095.1. Lineage (NCBI taxonomy): Eukaryota > Metazoa > Chordata > Crocodylia > Alligatoridae > Alligator > Alligator mississippiensis. The sequence continues at coordinate 465,835,025 of NC_081824.1, read as the reverse complement.
GCAATATCAGAGAAATCTCTTCGAGCATATGGTGGCATGGTAGCCTTTGATCACGCATCTGAGTTAATGCAGGCTATCTATTTAGTTAGTGGGGCTGTGCAAGATTTTGCCGTCTGCTGGATGAATTCAAACAAAGATGTGTGGATTTCAGGGAACACAGCTATGAGCTGAAGCTGTTTGCAGATCCATTTGGAGCGGATGCCACCCATGCTCCTGACACGTTCCAAATGGCACTAATTGACATCCCAAATAACGGTGCCTTGAAGAGAGCATTTGCAGAACGTGACCTAGTGACATTTTCTACTCAATATGTTCCATGGCACTCTTTCCCAAATCTCTTGAATCATGCACTTCGGTTCACTGCACTGTTTGGCAACACGTATTGCTGTGAGCAGCTTTTCTCAAGAATGTAAATACATGAAATGCATAGGTAATTGCATGCTAATGAAGTAAACAGAAGCGGAGCTTGAGATAGGAGGAGATATGGGTGGAACAAAGGAGGAACCAAGGTGGAGTAAATGTTAACAGGCATGAACCAAGGTGTATAAAATGTAAAAAAACCCTACTGTTCAGTGCAGGATCCCAGTTTGTTGTGTGTGGGGACGGACTGCTAGGTTTTCATGCCATCACGGGGTATGATACCACGAGCTAGCTTGCAGGAATGTCTAAAAAGTTTGCTTGGAAGATCTGTAAACTCCCCATCTCCTGTCTCAATTTGAAGTACCTCACACACCACAAGCCCAAGTACTGGCCATTAGACTCAAGGCCTCCCATGGAGAATGCCAGCGATTAATTTTCGCTCATTTTTTGACATAAGGAAGAATAATTTTTCTGTTGCGAAGAGCTCAAAAAGATCAATTGCCACAGATAGGGCAGAGCTGTTTTTAATACTACAGATCCCCATTTGAAACCTCTAGTTTTTTCTTGTGAATTGGGTTTGCTGCGGCCCCCGATTGAGAATCAAGTTCTAGACCAGCGGTTCTGAACCAGGTTACATGTACCCCCGAGGGGTACATGAAGCCTCATCGGGGGTACGTGAGATATATTTCATACACCGTCTAACACAGGTCGAAGGGCCTAAAAAATGTCCTGACAATTTGAAATTGCTGGGGCTTTAGTGTCGTTAAAATGCACATGCGCATGGAAACCAGATATCCTATTCCTGCTCCATGCCTCAACCTTGCACCAGAAACGTTGCTCCAAACACCCATCACTCAGTCGTGTACAGTTAAGTCTGTGAACATAGTTGTGCATTTGAAGTTGTTGTGTTCACATTTGAGTTTTTTACGTCATTTTTTTTATGCACGCGGCAGTTCCACACAAGTAACAGTATGCATCTGCTTTTTCCTTTCATTTTGGTAAGTACCTTTGTTCAATTTTAAATTGTTACCAACCTATGATGTATATTTTAAGGGTTTTACTTTGCACTAGTTTTCAAGGACTGAATTCTTGCTTCGTTTATCATGTCAAAGAAGTGTTATTACTAGGATCTGCATGTGCAGTTCGGCTTTACGTTTATGCTTGATACAGATGATTTTCAGAAGCCACAATGCTTCCTTCGCTCAAGAGGTACTTTGCAATGGATATATGAAGCCATCTGAACTTAAAGAGCACCTTCAGACTGTTCACTCCGAAAATACTAAAGACCCAGAAGCTTTATTAAAAATCAAGCGATCACAACTTGAAACGAGCACACTCTCCGATCATGGATTTACTCCTCAGAAGCCAGCGCTGGAGGCAAGTTATCGCGTGGCATTAAGGATGGCCACAGAAAAAAAAGCTGTATACCATCGCAGAGACCCTGGTGAAACCGTGCCATGGAAATGGCCACGCTGATGTCTGGTAAAGATGCACATCTAAAAATAGCACAGATACAACACCATTCACGACTGAATCAAGGACATGTCAGAAGACATATGCAAACAAGTAGTGGAGCAAGTCAAGAAAAGTCTGGTAAAACTGGCTTGCAGTTGGATGAATCAACTGTCTCACACAACTTCTCATTTTTGCTCGATATGCACATGAGAATCATGTCAAAGAAGAATTTCTCTTTTGTGAACTGCTGAAAGAAACAACCAAGGCAGCAGACATTATGGCTATGATGAATTAATTTTTTTCCTTTTTTCCAGCCTTTCCTAGGACCTTGTAGGAGCTATTTGTATTGATGGTGCTCCTGCTATTCTGGGGAAATATTCAGAGTTCACCGCTCTCGTCAAAAAGGTGAATCCAAATGTGATCTCTAGTCATTGCATTCTCCTCCCTCTTACTTGAAAGTCGTGTTGGAAGTTGTCATCCAGGCCGTCAACTTGATCAGAGCAAGGGCATTGAAACACTGCATGTTCAAAGCGCTGTGCCAAGGAAGAGATTGGGTCTGAACATACCGTACTTCTGCTTCACGCAGAAGTACACTGGTTATCCACACAAAACGTTCTGACAAGAGCTTTTGAACTTTGTGATTTAATTGAAATGTTTCTGCATGAAAATGGATCAATTCTGCTTCAGCGTTTCATAGGTCCCAACTTTGTGGGTTGTTTGGCGTACCTTGCAGATGTGTTCACAATTCTAAACTCATTGAACATTTCAGTCCAAACTCGTTGAACATTTCAGTCCAAGGTGGAGAAGTGACTATCTTGGAGGACAAAAAAGTTAAATGCTTCCAAGAGAAGTTGGCTCTCTGGGGAAGAAGAGGGATTCCAGTAACTTGGCCAATTTTCCTCTTCGATGAAATCACTTTAGATCCAGTGCATCCAGGGGAACCAACAGTTTGTGAGAGTATTATTAGGCAGACACGGTTCTTTGGGTGAATCTGATCTTCTGTTAGACCAAGTTAAATAGATGGAAAAAAAATTTTAAGTCAGCTTTTGGGTTCAAAAACCATTTGTCGGTTTGAGGACGTTTCAGCAATTGGTGTGTGCTCTTCCTGGATGGAATGAAGGAAGACCAACACGAATACAACCTATACCCCGAGAGTATTGTTATGCATCTTGAAAATCTGAAAGTCATCACAGAAGGAATTATCACAACTACTCCGGTAGCTGACATTTGGGTAAGGAGCCTCTTTGCTGCTTCTCTTGAATAAATCAGTGATGCCGACCTGGCAAAAGATGAGCTACTTGATTTGCGCAATAATCAGAAACTTCATGTCGATTTTGAATCAACGAAATTGGATCCATTCTGGTGCAGACTTGGGGAGGCATATCCCACTTGGACCAAGTGAGCTTACCAAGTTCTAGCTCCGTTTGTCAGAACGCATCTCTGCGAGTCGGGATTTTAAGTGCTTTTTGCAAAAACCAAAGCGAGGAACAAACTGAAAGCTGAACATGACATGCATGTGGCTGTCTCGAAAATGTCACCTAGAATTAAAATGTTGGTTGATAGTAAGCAGCAGCACTGTTTGCACTAATAAGTTTGGGCACGTTTTGGCATTTGACACCAAGTGGTGTTTTTTTGCACAACTTTTTATGTGCATTGAATAAATGAACCTTGTTTAAAATGAAGAAGTCTTTGTATGAGTATCTTGCTGTTTTTATAATACACGAGTACATGTAGTTTGACGTAAAAATTAATTTCCCATAGAAAGGGGGTACGTGAAGTCTCACTCGGAGACCAAGGGGTACGTCAACTGAAAAAGGTTCAGAACCGCCGTTCTAGACCCTTGTATCACATCATGGCAAAACCTGCTGCCTTCTTTGGAGTAATCACTAAAACCTTTTATTTTACTTTGATACCCACATTATTGACTGCTGTCTAGGTCTTCATGGCCCAATACCTACTGCAGCCTCCTCATTTCTGGCATTCAAGCTTTGTTGCTTGGGTAACCCTGACCATATTCTCTCTCCCTAGAGGCTTTGCGCTGCTTCACCGTTACACCCGATACACGCTTGCAGTCATTACCTCAAAGGCATTTATCATCTAGGTTCTCTGATCGTCCTAGTCCCTGGCACTACCAGGAATGCCACTCTCCATTGCCCGTGTGGGGAAAACAGGACGTTCTGGCCCGTCTGGTTTAGATAAAACTTCCAATCCACGTTTTGAAAAGAAATGCTTAAAAATAGTAAATAAATTAATAAAAATCAACCCTCTCAGAGCGTCAGGTACTATCTGTGATTTGCCTCATGGCATGGCTTCAAGTTCCTCATTAATAGCAACGCCTTGTGTTAGAGGTCGTACGCTGAAGCCATGGCTCCTTCCCTTAAAAGCAGCTTTCCCCTGAGCAACGCACAAGCAAAACAGCCCCTGTACGGCGGGGGTACACTGTAGCTCAAGGGCAGCCCCTCTTTGGGGCTCACGGGAAGCCCCCCTCAGAAAACACTGGTTTCACTTGAACTTTTGACAAGGAAAAGAATGTTTTTCCTGCGGCGAAGAAACCCCGACAGCTCAGACCGATTTGAACTCTCTGAGCTCCTACGCGACAGCCCAGCTCACGAATCACACGTGCAGAGCTGACACCGCCACTGTCGTCTGCCCCCTCGCCCCGGGCCGCAGCATCTAACGGGAGTAAAGAGTTTAATCCACGAATGAACCGCAGCGGTGACTAAGGAAAGCGCCCTCCGCACAGCCGCGCCACCGCAGCAGGGCTGGGGGACGCTCAAGTCACTTGGCCACTGCTCCTGGAGCCCAGTGCCCCGGAGCCGCCGGTGCACAGCCCTAACCACCTCCCTCAACAAGCTTCCCCGACCGCGTGGCGCGTTATGGCGGATACAGTCGTATTTAAAAGCTCTCAGCCCAGACGGGCGTCCATCGCACCCACTCGGCTGCCGGCCCGCGCAGCGCCTCCCAGCCAATGAACGCCGGCAAGGAAAGATTAAATGCCCGCCCCTTCGCTGGTCCCGCCCCCTCCCTGCCGGCCCGGGGGGGGCGTGGCCTGGGCGAAGGCGCGCCTGCGCCGTGCGCGGGACACGCAGTGCAGGAGCGGCCGCGGAGGAGCGCGGAGCTCCGTCCCAGGGGGCGTGGCCTAGGCGGGGTGGGCGGGACCCGCTGTGCGGGCGCGGAGGAGCGCGGCGCTCCGGCCGGGGGCAGCGGCGGGGGGAGGCGCAGCGCAGCTCCGGGCTCGGGCAGGGGCTCGAGATGCGCCCGGGGAGGCAGCGCGGAGCCCCGGGGCCGCCTTCTCCTTCCCTCCGGACCCTAGTCCCAAGACGGCCGGGGACCCCGGTCCTCTGCGCCTCCGGGTGCTTAGTGTTACCTTTTACACGTGGCTATTCACTAATTATCGTACGTTTACATACTGCTAATTAACGTTCATGTTGCTTACTGTTCTAGTTATTTCTCATTCTAGCGGTGCATGATCATCATGACGTTAATAAGATGATTTTTAACATTATTATCATGACGTTAATGAAATGATTTTTAAAATCTGTTGGGCGTGCAAAATGCGCTCTGCACATCCAGCTTCTAAAACAGTTGCATGGGCGCTAGAAACCCTGGGCTGGGCATCAGCTAATCGCTATTATCGCGGTACTGCTATATCATAATTATTCTTTATATAGTATTGTAATTATTGTGACTGGCTATGTAGCATTCCTGTTTTTGAAAGCTGGTGTGTTTTCTGCACTCGATGGAGGTGAACAACTTCTTTTCTTTTCCCCTCCCCTTCAGTTATCTCTGAGTCTGGGTCACCCGCTGCAATTTGCCCTCCATGCATTTCTTGGTTGTGTTGGGGGTGAGATTTTGGGGAGGTAAAAATCCTTTTAAAAATAAATAAATCTCAGGCTGCTTTTTTGGGGGCTGGGGATGCATAGTGAAGGTTCAGGGGTGCTCATCAGGGAGAAGCCCAAAGCTCATACATGCAAAGCATGCGCTCTACCACTGAGCTACATCCCCTTGCTTTCCTGCCACTGAAGACATGGTTTGGCTGTGCCAGGCCCTGAACTGGCAGCCCCCACAAATACTGTCCTAAGTATATGGGCTTGAATAAGGAACTGGGTTTTGGGCTGGGCTGATGACGGGAAAGCCTCTTTGGGCCACCCCACACCATGCCTCTGGCACTGGATACTATCCCACACCCCCCAACCAGAGTCTCACCTGGCCCAAAGTGCAGTTTTTGCGTGCCAAGCTGCCAACTGACAGCCCCCCATGCCCACTGTACTCAGTACATGGACCCAAATAAGGACCTGGTTTTGGACTGGGGTTACGGCTGCAAATACTGTTTGGGCCAGTTCCCCCATCCCCACTGTACCAAGTAGACAGGCTCAAGGAAGGAATTTCTTGTGGGCTGGGATTAGAGATGGAAATCCTTCTCGGGCCACCCCACCCCATGCCTCTGTGGCACCAGGGGACTCTCCCGGACACCACTGACCAGTCTGGCCCGGACCAGAGCGTGGTTTCTTCCTGCCAGGCTGCCAACTAACAGCCCCCCATTCCCATGGTACTAAGTATACACTCTTGACTAAGGACCCGGCATTTGGGCTGAGATTACAGACTGAATTGATGACCAGTGTCTTGCCTGGCCCTGATGGTGTGGGGTGGCCCAAAATAGATTTCCAGCCATGATCCCAGCTGTTACCAGATTTGCCTGTCACTTTGATGAGGTGTGTGTGTAAGTGGAGGGGGTGGAAATAGAAAAAGTCCTTTGTAAATCCAGCAAGCTGGGTGCCAGGGCTCCCTCAGGACCACAGAGCTGGCAGGTAACACAGCCCCAAAGCCAATTCCTTATTCAAGCCCAGATACATAGTACAGTGCCTGGGGGGCTGTCAGATGGATGCCTGGCATGAACAAACTTACTTCAGGATGTGTAATTCATTCATAAGAAGCTTTTATTGGGTCTAGATTAGCTTTGAAAAGGGGACCGAGACTAAGGAATAAGGAACTGGGAATAAGCAGCCAACTTCAGCCTCATTCCCGTGTTGGCATGGCTGGCATGATGGGTCTTCATTTATTTTTAACTTTGGTTGTAAACAAGTCGTAGTGGCACCAAATCTAGCTTTAAATTTAAAAAAAAGCATAATCTGGGTAGCTGACTTTGATTTCCTCCAGCCGGTGGTCAGAAAGAATAAAAACCCTCATTTGTCAAAATTTGCCTCTTTATTAGCTGGAGTTTGGGGCTGTTTATTCTGGATTTGATCTTTTATTATTCTGATTATTATTCTGATGATTAGTGGTATTATTAGTATTATCCTTTTCTTTCTCCTCCCCACCAGCCCAGAGTTATTTCAGCTGTGCCCAGAGAGCACATGATGGGGCAATGGCCCCCTCCCCTCCTTCCCTTGCAACCACATAACCGGCCTTCCTAATGGCTAGAGGCAAGAAGGGGATTGCTGCTGGGTCCTGCTCAGTCATCAGAGACAAGATTGGCTCGTGGCTGGTCTGTCTGTCCCCTGGACCTCCTGCCGCCCGAGAGCAGAGGAGGGCTCTTCTCCCTGCCCTCCATGCAGCTACAGCCAGGTAGCTCTTTCCCTCTGTGAACTGGGTGCTGGGAGTGGTGCTCCAGTGGTGCAGAAAATGCCATCCCCTGCCTTTGTAGCATGACTTGAAACCAAAAGTCCCATGGAAGCCAGTGACGGCGAACCTTTATGGGGTTTTATTTTCTTTTTTCCAATCCTCTTCCTTTTACAACAAGGTGTCTGTGAAACGGCATCTTGACATTTTCTCTTAACTTTTTAATCCTGAGCCATTTTGGTTGTGGCCAGCTTCAAGGCACTCATGCTTACAAAATCAAATGGAGATGCGCAGAACTGAGACCGGTTTTCCTGTAGATTGTCTGAAGAGGCTTCATCTTTTGTTAAGTGCACTGACGGCGTCTGTCTTGGGGCAGTGGATTGTTCTTGGTGCTGTGTATTGAGCTGGTCCCTGAGGGAATCATGATTAATTGGTTACTGGTAACAGCCAGGCCTGCAGTGATCCCAGGTCCCATGCCTCAAAACAGCCACAGTTGCACAAGCACCCATGTCACAAGTTTTGCCTGTCAGCAGCCAGAGGTGCAGGCCCCCGTGCCCAGAAGCCCTGCACCGATCTCCTCGACAGCTGGCAGGCTTCGTGGCCGCAGCGGGGGCCACCATCGCTGCAGTTTTCAGCCCGCTGCACCTTAACACACACACTGTCACCCATGGCATGAGTTTTGCCTGTCAGCAGCTCGAGGTGCAGTTCCCCCCGAAACCCTGCACCAATTGTCTTGAAATGTGGCAGGCTTCATGGCCTCAGCAAGGCTACCAGCCCTGCAGTTTTCACCCCGCTGTGGCATAACACATACACGTGACATGAGTTTTGCTTCCAAGAATGTGGGGTGCAGTTCCCCTGAGCCCCTGCACCGATCTTCTTGAAACGTGGCAGGCTTCATGCTCTCAACAGGGGCTACCACCACTGCAAGTTTCACCCAAATCAGACAAAAAACAACAAAGCTGTCGATATTTCATTGATTCCCCATTATACCCTATGGCCGGATCTCCGAGGTGGCTCCAAAGCTTCCTCCTCACCCAGGCCGACTCGTGACTACAATGGACTGCAGAACCCAGATCTACTCTAAGCAGGATTACCTCTAACGTCACATCCACAGCTGCCCCATTCAGGCCATGGAAAGCTGTCTGTGCACCAGGCAAGGCAGGACTGGTGCTGGGACAGTTGGCTGTGCCGACCTCAGAGAATGGGAGAGCTTTGCATCTCCCTGGGTGATTATAGGATCGTATTTCTGAAGACACATGTACTTTTGGGGCATCCAGAAGCAAAGACACACATTTTAATGGGATGGAAAGTGGGTCAAACCTGTTTCAAAGGAAGTGTAGAGAGAGTGTCTGATCTTATGGGGAAGGGATGTTGACTGTCAGCACGAAGACTTCTTACATGAGCTCTGTACAATGGGAAACAGCAACAGAGAAGAGGTGGTGGGAGGTAGCCAGCAATATCAGTGACATTTAGGAGGCAGCAGTGCAGTACTTGGAGGTACCAAGTAGTTATTTCATCTCGGTGAGCAATTTTAATTCATTTTCAGCAAAATCTTAAAAACTTGAAGACCTGGACTTCTTCAGCTGTGCCATCACAAACCTGAAGGATTACAGGGAAAGGATTTTTGAGCTGCTTCAGGAGATCACCTACCTAGATTGATTTGATCAGGAAGGTAATGAGGCCCCCAACTCAAAAGATGAAGATGATGAGGGTGACTTCTCTAAACATGCAGTCATTAGTTATGTCATTCAGTCAGTATCTAAATATCAAATGAAGACTAAAGTGACTGTGGAAGTGCTGGAGCACAAATCAGCTACATGTGTCAGGTGAAGGCCAGTATCACATACTGCTCCTATTGGGTAGTGTGGGGGGGCGAGCAATGCACTTGCAAAGAGAGTAGTCATGGATGCTGTGCACAGCTAAAGGAGAGCTGCACTTAGGAAAACATGAGTACACGTCTCTACACTGAGATATAACTATATAAAAGCAGTTATTTTATTACTGGTATCAAAAGCTGCTTTTTTTTTTGTACCCATCAACTCATATTCGATGCTGTGGCACATTCAGTTCTGTGTTTTCTCTTCCTATAGAAAGAGGAAAAAGTGGGATGTTACTTCTAGTCCTGTCTTTTTTTAAAGATTTCTGGAGAAGGTTTTGTAGCTGAATTGAGTCAGATTTCAGAAGCTCATTTAAGATGAGTTTACAAACAAGCCTTTGAGGTTTAAACAAAGCTGTAAGGAATTAATTTACCTGCCTTTCAGAAGGGGATGAGGAGGATGAAGCAGATGAAGATGAAGCTGGTCCACCAGGAGAGTACAAAGAAGATGAAGATGAAGATGATGGAGGTTCAGATTTGGGGGAGGGTGAAGAGGAAGAAGAAGCTGGCCTTTCATACCTGATGATGGACAAGATCCAGGTAGGACTTACCCTATTCTACTGTAAGGCTCAGGATTTTCTTGATACTATCTAGCTATAAACGTGTAATATTTTAAAAGTGTATAAGCAGAATCATGTAAATCCACTATCATATTTGAGCAATAGAGTACTTTAGAGAGAGACCTTTTACTATCAAAAAAGTGCGTTACAGTAGGGGAACCGCCGCTCTTTGGTATTCTCCGTTATCTTGCTCAACATGAAATGCTGCAAGATTCATTACTTCACGGCCTTGTAGAATTAGTGTCATTCTGCACCAGATCACCAAGTCAGATTTTGAGGAAAACGTGCCCGAAACAAATCCACCTGCCCTACCAGGATGCTCACAAGTGCCTGGGGCGCTTCAGCCTTGAGAGCCATGCCCTCACCATGCAGATGTGCAGGCTGTCAGGTGTGGGGCTGGGGCTTCCAGGCAGGGGGGAGAGGGTGAGTATGGAGGAGCTAGGGCCTGAGGGTGCAGGGGGCTGATCAGGATGTGAGGGCTGAGGCAAAGGGGAGACAGGCTGGGAATCCAGGAGTGAGGGCTGGCCACTGAGGAAGAAGTCAGGGAGAGGCTGGAGCTGTGGCCCTGGGAGCGCTGTGGGTTCGGCCATGCAGGGGAGAGCTGGGGCGGGGAGCGCAGACTTGCCCTGGGTGGGAGCACATTGCCCTTGCCCTGGGTAGGAGCACAGGACCTTGAGCTGCTGTTAGTGGAGGGAGGTGGGTGGGGAGTTGGATCCTGGCATTTTGGGGAAGGAGGAGGGATTGGACGCTCCTTTCACCCCACTTATCTCAGGGCCCTTTTCTTTCCTAGCCAGGGGGGCAGAAAACCCATGTGATGTTTGCTGAGCTGACCTGCAGGGAGCCTGATGGACCCAGGGGATGGGAATGGGGCTGTGTCGGGTTCGCTGCTCTGGGAAGGAAGCGCGTTAGAGCAGAGCAGGCGTGAGGACCAGGACTTGCAGGTTGTGCCCTGCTCTGGCTCTTCGAAAGGAGTGCTGTCCAGCATGCCATAGTGAGGGGCATGGTTTGGGAGGACTCCTGGGTCCTGTTTCTAGCTGAGGGAAGTGGGGTGTGGAAGGGGTGGGAGGAAGGCTCTGTGGCTCAGGACTCCTGGCTTCTTTTTGGGATCTGTCACTTCCCCAGATTGAACCCACAAATCATCTGTGCATTGAGTCAATTGATACCTTGGGTGATGCTGTCAGCACGTACATGGAGGTGAGTGGAAGCAGCGCGGTGGGAGGTGTCCACTGCCGTGATCAGAGGAGGCCGGGGTTGGGGGAATACTGGGCCCGTGGATCGGATTGAAGGGTGGATGGCGATACTGGGCTGGGGTGGCCTCATGGGTCCCATCTGTCAGGCAGAGGAAGGTAGTAATAGGTGCATGGGTCAGATCCAGGCTGGCATGGATGGGATTCCTGTCAAGGGGCTGCAGGGAAGCAGAAGGGTTACTTGGCTGGGGGTGGGCCCGTGGGTCCCACGGGAGGGTTTGTATACTACAAGCAGTGCCCTCCTGCCAGGGTCCCCGTTGGGTCCCAGTCGTGCCCTTCACTGCCCAGCCCTGTCCTGACAGTGGCTGATGGGGAAAACGTGGGGTCTTTCCATTCTCCTTCAGCATGGAAATGGCCTCTGCTTTGCCTCCCACTCCACTCATGCTTTGCCTCCTGTCTCCTCTTCACAGCGGTGATCAACGTGAGCCATGATGCACGACTGATCACGCAGACCAGCTGCCAGCTCTGGGTGGTGGAGGAGCAGTCCATCAGCCACATCAACGGCGACTTCGACTGCAAGTGGGAGGTGCTGGAGGCCTCGGGCCAGGTCAGCATTAACTGGTCTCGAGAGTGACCTTGCTCTGGGGAGGCTCCTCGAGGACCTGCTCATCTCCTCTCAGAGACCTGCCTGCACAGCTTCACGAGCACCCACACCCAAAGGCCTCCGTGTAGAGGGGGCAGGGCCGCAGGCATGGTTGTGGGTTGAACTTTGAAGATGTGTTTTGGGGGCCTAATGCAAGACCTGTTTATTTTTAGAGCTGTTCTTCTACATCTGCTGCTTTCCCAGGAGAGAGAGACTTAATTTATATGAATGGGAGGGAGGGGGTTGTACTGGAATGGTCTATTTTAGGCAGGAGTGAGGACTATCCTTGTCCCATTGCTGGGTTCCCTGTCCCCCAGTCTGGAGAATGGCTTGAGCCTTGTTTTGCTTCCACCTAAGTGGATTATATTAAAATTTAATAAAGGAAAAGTGGCTCGTGATGGTTTTTATTCTGAAGCGATAGGAGTGGGGCTTTCACAGTACTGGCAGGAGGGACACCCCTGAGATTGCAGTGGACAGACAGACTGGGCTGAGGCATGGGGATGGAAAGAGCTTCCCTGTAAGACACATGGCTTGTCCCATCATAGACAATGATGGCTGAAAGGGACCTCAAGAGGTCACCTGGTCTAGTCCAACCTTCTGCTTAGAACAGGCCCACCCACAACTATATCATTTAAGGGACGAGTACTGGCCGGGAAGACCCCCTTGAGCCGGGGACAGGCCAAGCACCAGTGCTGTTGTAGTAGCTCTCTCTGTACCCCTATGCCCAGGAGATCCGTCTGGGCCCTTGCAGTTGAGCCATCTGGGACAAGGATGGTGCCTGGGATCCACAGGTGCAAGGTGATAAATGGCGTCTAATGGCCAGGGAGGGATTAGCATCCCCTGGGCCCTGCAGAGCACACCCCTGCAGGGGGAAGGCATTTCCGGTCCAGGCTGGGCCTGGCACACACGTATTCATTAGAGCTGTCACGGCAGGGGGCTGATGGTCTCTGACTTCCCCCGGCAGGTCCCCAGGCAGCCCTTGTCCTGGTAACATCTGAATTCCTCTGTGCTTGCACTTCCTGACCTCTTGAATACCCTCGTTCCTCCTGCCAAGCTCAGCCGGGAGCCGCTGGCCCCTGTGGGCAGGGAGCAGGGGCAGAGTTGCGTGAAGGGGCTGATCTCAGCTCTGGGGGGTTCAGAGAGACTCCGCGGGTCCGAGCCAGAGACCTGTTTGCCTGGGGAAGCCGAGCTAGTCTGGATTCCCACCGTGGCCTGGGCACCGCTCCTCCTCGTGCTGCTCACACGCTGCTCGGGTACCCCGAAGGGGAGGGTCAGCCACATCCTGGGCTTTATGAATCCCTGGCTCTCTTCCCACAGGTGTTTCTTTTTGGTTTCTTGCCCTTTGGTCCTGCCCTGTCTGCCACAAAACCAGAGGCTCAGTGAGGATATGAGATTAATTCCTGTCATTCTCCCAGGTTCCCTCTCGCAGCCCCCACTGACTCAGGCGCCCGCAAAGTCCGTGACTCTGGGCAGCACTGCCAGTCTCTCTCGGACACTGAGCGGTGAGCACAGGCACTGCTGCGTCCACTGGGACCAACAAAACCAGGGCCAGGCCCCACAATTTCTCTGGCACAGCGAGGGGATCGAAGGGAATGGAGTCCCAGACCGATTCACCGTTTCCAACTCCAGCGCCATACGCTGTTTAACCACCACCAATGTCCCTGGGGAAGATGAGGCCATTTCCAGGTGTGGTGCAGGTTACAAGATTGGAGGTAGTTATGGGTATGTCAGCGTGACACAGTCAGATGAGGACCTGAGACAAAAACCTCCCTTGGGCTCGACGGGGCTCTGTGTGGCTTGGATCTGTGCTCCATGACGAGTTTGCATGTCAGCAAGCTCTGCTAGCCCCTCGAGTAGCTACTCGCAGTCTAACAGGCCCTTCCTTGTCCTGCTCTGTCCTCGTACTCTTGGACAGGCACAGCAGCTTTTCACTGTTTCCCCGCCTAGCAGCTCTCTGCCCTTGACTGTCAAACATATATTCCTCCTCTTCTCTTTTCGTAGAAAGGACTAAAGGTTCAGAGACACCTTTCCACACCCACTATTAGCAAATGAAGGACGGGAATGCGTGATACACAAACCCAGCACAGATTCAGGAAAAATGTGTGGTTGCAGCCTTCTCCCCTCTGATTGCTTGACAGATGTGTGGTGCCCCCTTCAGTGGGAATCCCTTTATTTAAACAAAGAGCTAAACCCACACACCCATTGATGAGGAAGGGCAATCCCAGTTTCGGATTAAGGACTATGCAGTGTCATCCCTAATCACACATAATCCCATTTGTATCCAGCCTTTGTCCCACATCCCTGCTCAGAGGTTCATAAAAGAGAAAGGAATTCTCGTTTGGGAAGAAACGAGTGACCTCTCCTCTTCTACTGTCCTCCTCGTGCTGTCTGCCGGGTCCCATCTTGTCCTGCTCTGTCATTACATCCTTTGCCAAGGGGCAAAACAACTTGTCAGTGCTTCCCCTTAGCAGTTCTCTGCTGTACGTGGTGGAGACTCATTCATCCCCTCCTCTGTTGCCTGCCAAGGTCTGTATGCTTGGGAGCCCCTCTGCTCACACAGCGTTCAGAAGCTCAGGGTGGCATCTCGGGTAAAGGACCAATCTCCATCAGGTGTCATTTCAACTCAAAACTGATTTCTCTTGAGACCCCTTGGGTGCATGTGCCCTTCTTTGCAGGGTGAGAGCTTTCTGTAGACAAAGCATTGGACCCCATGGACGTCCTGATGAGGATGGGAAATCAGAACAATGACTACATAGCGATGTGGAGCGTCATCTTGGGTCACGGGTGCTTCCATCCTGACACTCGGTGAGCAAATTCTGTCTTCCAGGTTCAGTCAGAGGGAAGGAAAATCAGTGGATGATGGCACTGCAGGGTGCTGGACTCTCAGATAGTTTCTAAACTAAACAAAAGTTGAAGTACCCCCCGGTGCCCTGGGAAATACACCTTTGTGAGATGTTTGTCATGGGGGACAGTGGGCTTCGGCCAAATCTGGGGGCTTGTTTGTGGGTTCTCTACAAAGGCACGAGAGAGAGGCAGATAGCAGAAGCAGACACACACTGTGGGTAAATGTGATTCCACCTGACTACCTGGTGTTTCACATAACCTACATCACCGTGCTACATTCACAACTACGTGGGCTCATTTTGTGATGTTTCTAGTAAGTGGGGGAGGTCGAGGCAGCAGCAGCCAGGGAGCAGGGAGCAGATTTGCGTGAAGGAACAGATCTCAGGTCCGGGAGTCAGAGAGAGACTTGGAGGGTCCCAGCGAGAAACTTCCTCGGCTCAGGAAGCCGACCTAGTCTGGATTCCCACCATAACCCCTCTCCTCCTTGTGCTGCTCACGTGCTGCTCGGGTAACTCATCAAAGGCCGCGTGCTGCAGATTACTTTTGCAGACCTTCCTGGGATGAACAGAGAAATGGGGAGCCCGCTGTACGAGAGGAGAGTAAAGGAACTGCCTTGTCCTACCTCATGAGAAGCAGACCGAGAGTGGAGATGACTGCTCTCTGCAATTACATCCGAGAGAGCCAAGAGCCACGCAAAAGAAAAGAACAGTGCCAGCTCCAGAAAAAGTGAGTAAATAGGAGTCCCACATAGAAACAGGCTGAAGCTGAGAAGAAGGGTTGTAATCATCAGAGCAGGAGGCTCTGGAGCAGGTTCCCCGTGGGAGGGAACAACTCATTTGAAGAAGCAGATTGACAGATTTCAGCATGGGCTGATATGTGGGATTGCCTGTACTGGGAAGGGTGTGGGCACGAGCCAGGAGGTCCTGTCCAGGCCCATGTTGCCCTGTCTGCTCCAGTCCATCTTCAGAGAAAGATGACCAACCCGTTGCACACGGAAGAGGCCACGAGAGGTCATTGCTGTCACACAAATCCCTTCCCTGCCCAGAGTGCAGCTGCCTGCTCTGTGCCCGTGTGTCACACAGGAGGAAACTGGTCCGGGGGGCAGTGCTGGAGGCGCTAGGGTGCGGGCAATGTGCTGTTCAGCTGGGAAGGGGCGGGGAGACGGGGGTGGGCATCGCAGGGAGCACAGAGAAGGCAGGATGCTGCCAGGTCTGTTCTGGGGGGCTGCTCCAGCGTTTTGGCTGAGGCCACTCAATCTCTTCCAAAAAGATTTCTGGAGGCAGGAGCATGAGTATTTTGATGGGAAAGGGTCCTGCTGGCTCCCTCAAAGACAGCAAGAATCACTAGAAAATTGTCCTTTTCTGCAAGCCTTCGGAATCAAAGTCCCTTTGTCAAGCTCTGGGAAAAGTATAGGTGGTACAAGATGGTAAGAAGTCCCACTAGGTAGGAAATCAACTTCATTTTTGCACAGAGGGAGCTGGAGATGGAAGACTGTCCCTCTGGGTCCATGAGAGTGTCTTTGTGAGCTGTGCCAAGTAGCTCTTTGCTGTGTTGGTCAGGTAGGACTCCTTCCCTAGAGGTGTCAGATGGGAAGCAGGGAAGTAACAAAAACTTCCTTGTTGTTCTGCAATGAAGTTTAAAACCCCAAAAAGAAAGCTACGTACACATTTCAATTGATCTAGCAGCTACAGGGAAGAAAAGGCTAAATATGCATCTCAAGAGAAACTTGTAAAAGATACAGAAACATGTCCTGTACGTGACAAACACTTCTCCCAACAAACGTCCTAAGGGGTAGGGTGTTGCAAATGTCTGAACCATTCGATTTATGTCTGGAGTTTGAAAAACAAACCATCACCTGTACAAGCTACTGCAAATGTGCCCAGTTGATATACAGATACCCCAAGACAGGTCTGGTGACACCTCTAAGTATCCTGTCCAACTGCTCAGACCTACAATTATAGGGTCTGCAGAGATGCACAAGTTTTACACCTAGACAATGCAAGAACAGGAGCCAGGCAGTTACTAGTTGTGATATGATGATCAACAACCTTTTCTCCCTGTTTGTCTGGACTCTAAGTGCCCAACTATCAAGAAAAATGCTTTGAAGTTATACAATGAAACAGTATAAGAACTAACAGAATTTGCCAGCAAAGTGTGCGCTGCAGGAGAAGCAGAGAGAGATCACTGCTACATCGCAACCAGCTTAACCAGCAACGGATCCTGCGTGGTGAAAGCTGCGAAACTGGACCAGCTTCCTTCACCGGCATTGGTGAGAGAACACTATTGCTGCTGAATATGTACTAGGACTTTGTGGAGTATCTCCTTTTATTTTGGGAAGAAGTCTTTTTCTGTCATTTGGTTTGATAAGCTTGCTTGTGGTCTTGTTATTGAAGCCTTTCTGCTATTGAACAACCGGGTGTTGTGTCAATTCTTGGGGCACTAGGTTTAAAAACCTGCTTTCCAAATGCAACAGTAGTAATTCTCTCTTCACCCGTGGTGCGCAGGTACCCATCTGGTTCCCGGAGATCAAGCCATCTGGGACACGTATGGTGCCTGGGAGCCCACAGGGCACCTCTCTCTATGTGCAAGGGGATTGATGGCTTCTGAAATGGAGCCTGCTGCAGCGTTCAAATGAGAGCAGCCCAGCAGCCTTGGCATCACATGTCTGTAGTGTCCCCATGTTTCAAAATGGTTGTGGGAGCCCTTTCACTAAAACTCCTTCAACAAGGTTTAGTTAAAGAGCCCCTGTTTCCATTTCAAAGCCCAGCATGCTGAATACATGAGACATTGCTGGTGATTTATTTAGAGTGGCTCTTGAGAGCCTCTCTAATTCAAATCCTTTCTCCCCCACCACTCCATCATCCCAGGGCAAATATAAAGATGCCCAGGAGTCATCACATATGCACTCAGGTCTGAGAGAATTGGTAGACTCCAGGGCCGTGAAGTCTGAAATGGAAAACCAAAGCCAGTTCATCCCAAAGACAAGAGCAAATAACACTCCTGTTGGCCCAATTTGGATGAGCCATCTCAAGTCCTCTTCCTTCAAAGATGGCATTTCCTAGATTCCTTCTTGCACCAGCATGTCTCCCTTGCTCTCCCCACTGCGAAGGGCTGGGGCACATTCCCATTCTGGGATCATGATGGGGTCCATGCTGGAGCTTTGCCTCTGGGATTTTTTCCTACCAGAAATAGGTGTGAGTTTGGCCACTTGTTTATTATGTTGTATTTATTAATGTATTCGATTTAAATGGTGCCTCTCCCAAAAAGGACTTCAGGCAACTTACATAAGGAGGAAAAATCCTCCCGTGCTCCACAGGACAGCGCAGGGCTGGGACCAGCGCTCTATGCAATGCAGTTTTGCAAGTCAACAAAGCAATGGCTCTTGTCTGGTCTTGCTCTGGCAGTACATCCTTTGCTGAGAGGCAATGCAGCTGCTTCCCTTTATCAGTTCTCTGCTCTCCATCGTGGACACTTGTTCATTCCCTCCTTGCTTGCTTGCCAAGGGCTGTAGGTTGGGAGCCCCTCAGCTCTCCCAGCATTCACACCCCCAGGATGGCTTGGAGACACAAGTGTCTCCTAGGTGAAGGAATCATCTCCATTAGACGCTGTGCCAAACCAATCCTTGCTTCCACTCAGATCCCCACAGATGCATGTACCCTTCTCTGCAGAGCGAGAGAGCTTTCTATAAGCAAATCCCTGGAGCCCATTAATGAGGACATAACATCAAAGCAACAGCTCCATGGGGAGGCATGAAGTTTCATGTCAGATCAGACATGCTTCTGTTCTGACTCCCTCTCTGAACCACTTCTTTGCCCACAGTTGGTTTAAAGGGAGGTAAAATGGGTGGGCATGGGGTGCTGCATGGCACTGGAATGGCAAATTGTTTCTAAGCCAAGAAAAAAACAGTTAAAACACGCAGTGGTGCCCTGAGCTGTACACCTGTATTTTATACATACCTCGAGGTACCAGCACGGCTCGTGATCGCTGTGATGGAGCGTCCCACAGGAGTGCGTCCCCCCGCCCCCCACATGCTCGGTGGTGAACCCGGAAGCGGACCAGAAGTACTTTCAGTCTATTTCTGGGTCTGCTGGGGAGCGCATCAGAGCCCCCCATCCCCCCGGCTCTGCAATCAGCCTCAGGGGGGACCCTGCATGTCCCCCCAGACCCAGGAGGCACCGGTCACCAAGCTGGGGGGATGCAGGAGGGCCCAGGTGCACTACCCAGCGGACCCAGAAGTGGACCGGAAGTGCTTCTGGTCCACTTCTGGGTCTGCTGCCGAGTGTGCTGGGGGGCGCCCCCATGCTCCTGTGGGACGCTCCATGAGCCCCAGCATCGCAGTGTTCACGAGCCATCTCCTACCTAGACTTATGTAGAAAAAACATTTAAAGCTGTGTCTGTGTCTGAATCGCAGACTCTTTCCGAATCTCTGTGAATCAATTCAGAGGTTCTGATTCGATTTGGAGAGATTAAAAGGTCCTCTGATTCAGTTCATATTCAGAGATCCAGCCACCAAATTGAACTGAATCTCCGCCAAATCGAAGCTTCACACAGTCCCACTTCTCAGCCTTCCAGACGGGCGACGGTTACATCTCCTCCCCCGGTGCAGCGGGGAGTGTGGAGGTCTCTGTCCATCCCATGAATAATATTGGCATCCCCTGCACCCCACTGATCCCTCTCCACCTTCTGACGCTGCCTCAGTTTCCATGTCCAGCCACTGGGGGAACTTAAACGAAAAAAGGTTGAAAACCCCTGGAGGAGTAGTTTGGAGTACCAGGAAAGCATGAGCAGATCCTCCTGCCTTGACATCCGCCCAGGCCCCTCATAGGTGGAACAAGCACTGGACCTGACTGCTTACAGACTCCTTCTCCTGGTCCATGCACACAGTGATGTGCAAAGCTTCGGGACAGAACAAGGGTAGTATTTTATGTTCCCTCTCAGCTGTCGCTGTGAAGAGCAACAGCATCACCTTGCCTGTTAGCTGAGAACCAGAAAGTTTCCTTTCTGCACTCAATTGCCTCTCCGACTCATCTGCTAGGATGAGATCAGCCCAGGCAGGCGGGTCAGAAAGCCTGGGCTTAGACGTTGCACCAGCTAACTCCAGGGGCTGCACCAGAAACCTCACAGACAGCAGTGTCATCACATCTGCAGCACAAGGGAGAAGAGCTTAGGTGTGATCATGGCAAAGCTCTGTCCCCGTGGGATTGTTACAGCACACTAAAGCTTCCTAACAAGCAACCTCACACAGCACTGTGAGGGCAGCAGCTTCTTGGACCTTAGCCTCACAAGGCCTGCACCCCTTTAATCCAATGGGCAATGGGATAATTTCTACTGAAGGATCTGGTTCTGGCCCTGGAATAAGAGAATTAGGGATCTTCTAGGGAAACAGGGCCTGAGCCAAGCATGTGGGTCCTAAAGGGGACTGATGTGCCTCACTCCTTTTTATGGACAGAGAATACTGTTCTCCATCAGGTCCAAACTCAAAGTGACAGGGAAGTGTGAAATCACAGCACGTCCAAGCACCACCCATGAGTCCAAGTGGAGACCAACACAACGAGTCAAAGACACAACTGGATATGCACTTAAATAAATATTTATTATTTATTAATTAAACTAAATTATCTTAATTACAGAACTATAGCATTATGGAGGATGGCCCAGGGCATGGAGGCGGAGGGCAGACCCGCCACAGCAGGAGAAGTCAATGCACCGGCCAGCAAAGTGGCTACATGAGCTATTCCTGGAGGACGAGCAGGAGACAGCGAATGTCCTGGTGTCTGACCACAAATACAGGATCGCCTCATTTCAGAGAAAGCCGCAGCAGTGCTGGAGACACACTGGATCCCCCCGTTTCAGGGAAGGAGCAGCAGCGCTGTGCAGACACTGGATCTTCCTGCTCCTGAGGACAAGCAGCGGTGCTGTGGAGTCACTGATCTCCTGGATGAGGAAGAGGAGGAGATGACACGGGATCCCCCGAGTTGTCCTCCTCCCCTGTGCTGCCAGCACCTCTGTTCGGTTGCTGCAGAGTCAAGATGGAAGAAGCCTTCTGGGACAGCCGCAGTGATGGCCTCCCACGATGCATTCTGCCTGCCACCATTTGCAACAGCTTCCACTTCTGTTTTGTCTCGAACAGCCTCTTGCCATGAGCGGACAAGCTCCTGACGGCCACCAAGCCCCAGCAGTGGGAGCACGCCGTGTCTGGGAGCAGCTTCCCACTCGGGTCACTAGCCAGAGCTTCAGCTGGCCCTATTTATAGAGGAGCTGCTGACTGCAGCTGACCAATCACATAGGCTCTATCCATATATGGCCATCAAACTGTCCTATAGCCATCCAAACGTCCATATATGGCCATAAGGTATGGTGACCATGGATTGTGCATATTTGGACAACTCCTCCCCAATTGATGCAGGTGAGAAAATGGGGAAAGCCCAGGTGCATCCCACACCCGTCTTTCACCCCCACTCCTCCTTGGCAGCACGGTTCTGCCACAACCACAGGCCTCCAGGAGCTGGGGCTTGAAAGGAAACACCCACTCCCAGGAGAGTCACGCTAAAATCCCACTTGGCCGTATTCATTTCATCCTCCCCCTCAGCTTGTGGGGACATCCCTTCCCTCCGGGATCGTGCCTGGGCCCACGAGCTCTTCTTTCCCTAAACCACCTCCTCTCTGGGCACAAACCGACTTGGGACTGAGCACGAAGCTCCAACTCTTTGGTCTCTCTCAAGTCAAGGGGAGAGCTGGCACTGAGCCGTCACTGCCTCCCTCCTCTTCCTGCCCCTATATGTCAGTGGTATGTGAGCTGTTTTACTGAGACTTATACTTGAAAGTAGTTACGAGAGTCCGGAGGAAATCAGTCCGTCCGTCAGACCTTAGTGAGACACCTCACAAGTTCGTCTGTTATGAGATCACCCTGGCGGTTTCCTCACAAAGGCCTCGGCTAGGCTCTGACATCAGACCCCTAAGTCAAGACACAGGGCCAGTGACTGCATAGACACTTGGGTCTTCGGGCCAGCTGAGTACAACAGAGGAGCTCACTTATGTACATCACAAAGCATCCCAGCTCAGTAAAGCAACCTCACGCAGCCCTCTGCAGTGACCTCCCTCGAGGCTTTTCCCTCACAACCCCTTTTAGCATTTGTTCTTCCAAGAGACACTTGGCCAAATTCTCAAGTCAGATTTGGGGATCAGGCTGAGCCCTGGGAAGAGCTCAACATGGCATGTCTAGGGAAACAGGGACATTTCGGTTCTTTTGTGACGGGGATCATTGAAGAGACAGCAGGCTTCTTGCCCGTGAGAAGTCAGCACTGGCCATGGCCACAGAAAGCGTCTGGATTTGCTGAGATCAGAAGGGAGAGGAGCGATGTCTGAACAGAAGAGGACATCTCAGGGGATCCACTGACTCCCCCGCTTCTCCAAATCAGGAGGCTGAATGCAGTACTCCTCCAGTGAAAGGAGGGGATCTGATATTTCTCCAGAGCACCAGACCCACTGTCTCCACTGCTCCCATGTCCTAGTCCCAGGCATCCACACTGTTTTTGGCCATCTTTGGCCATATAAGAAAACACACATACATGGCCAAACATGGCCATAAAACCCACTCAGAAGTCCCGTGCCCATGTAAGGGCAATGCCCACAGTCATAATAGCTGTGTTCCCCTATATGGGCGCTTGGACTGGATGGGGACCCATCTGATGGCCATATATGGACAAGCCGAGTCTGGTTGGCCCCCGGTGAGTGATGACGTGGGACCGGGCTGGCCAGCAGCTCCCTTATAAAAGGGCCCAAGCGCTGAGCCCCTCTCTGAAGCCAAGCACTTCCCTTCAAAGCGAGAAGCTCCTCGACAGTAGCGTTGTCACGAGAGAAACCACATGCGAATGGCTCGGGGGAAACGAGGCAGAAGGACCGGTGCAGAGAGGGGCCGCCACAGCTGCGGAGGGCAGAGCATAGGCTTGGAGAGAAGAAATGGCGAAGAAGGATCTGGCTGGAGAAGAGGCCAAGGCAGGCACTCCTAAAGGAGGAGGTGGTGGAAGAGAGGCCGGACCACTGTGTTTGGGACATAGATGAGGGGGCCTGTGGAGACAACGAAGCTCCTGCTTGGGCAGAAGATGAATATCCTAACGAGGTACACCCCTGAATAATGACCTGGAGGATACTGCAGCTATGAGAGTCTATCAGATGGACTGTGTGTGCTGCGGGAGGAGAAGAGGAGGAGACATTGCCTTTAGACTCAGGGTCCATGGAAAATAGGAAAACACTAGAAAAAAAGAAGCCTCTGCATGCTCAGGGCAGGGAGCCAAACAGCAACACATCCTGCTGAGACGGGGGAATCAGGAACGGACCCAAGAGCTTGGAAAAGTCACTGGCACTAAATCTAACAGCAGACACCCTCTTCCTGCTACCACGCAGCCAGAAGGAGAATGGCCCAAGACCAAGGCAGCACACCCAGGCTGCGTTTCCCGAGGCAAAGTGGTCTTTGGTGGAAACTCAGAGTCTCCTAGACCTCCAAAGAGAAGATCAGATCCTTCTTGCAAATGTGATCCCTGTCTGATCCTGCCAGCAGTTCCTGGTCCTTTCTGACCGACATCCCCAGAGCCTTTTCGTTTCATTAAATAAAGATCATTTTCTCAGGATTGTGATCTTCTTCTTATCTTGTGTGATCATTCCTTGTTTTAATAAAAGAAATACAGATCAATAGATGAACTGTTCAGTTCCACTGTTTGGAGCAAGTCTGGATAAGAGAGTGTCCTCCCGTGTGTCAGGCAAAACTCGTGACATGGGTGCTTGTGCAATCGTGTCTGTCCTGTGGCTCGGGGTGGGGGGATACTGCAGTCCTGGCTGCTAACCTACTGCCTTACCAGTTACCAATCAATCATGATTCACTCAGGGACCAGCTCAATACACAGGACCTAGCTACTATTAGCTACTAGATAATTAGTCAGTTAGCAACCATTAACACCTAAAAACCTGCAGACTAAGCAGAGGGAATAATCAACACACTCACCTGCCCCAAGACAGAGACAGTCAGTCCCACAAGCACCCACGGCATGAGTTTTGCCTGTCCGCAGCCGGGGGTGCAGGGCCCCAGAAGCCCCTGCCCCTACCTCCTCCACAGCTGGCAGACATGGCCGCAGCAGGGGCTCGCAGGCCTGCAGCTATCGCCCTGCTGCGCCTTCACACACACACTGTCACCACGGCATGAGTTTGGCTTGTTTGCAGCTCGAGGTGCAGTTCCCCCAAACCCCTGCACCGATCTTCTTGAAACTTGGCAGGCTTTGTGCCCTCCCCAGGGGCCACCACCCCCGCACTTTTCACTGCCCTGTGGTGCAACACATACACATGACAGGAGTTTGCTTTCATGAATTTGGGGTGCAGTTCCCCTCAAACCCCTGCACCTACCTCCTTGAAACGTAGCAAGCTTTATGTTCCTAGCAGAGGCTACTGTCCCTGCACATTACATTAAAATCAGACAAAAAACAACAGCGTTACAGATATTTCATTGATTCCCCATGATACCCTATGGCCGGATCTCCGAAGCTCTTCCGAAGCGCTTTGGAAAGCCTAACGAAGCCAGCGCTTCGATCCGGACATGCTGCTTCGGATGCCGAAGTGTCCAAAGCTTCTCCAGATCGGAAGCACAGTCCGAAGCCTCGCACAGCCCTAAGCCAACCTGTAACACAAGTGTCCCACTTGGAGGCAAGGCCCTACGAGGAGAGCCGGAGAGACTGAATCTCGTCAGCCGGCACCAGAGCAGGCTGAGAGGTGATCTTGTGGCTGCCTATCATTTCATCAGGGAAGCGCAGCAGGGACTAGGAGATGCTCTATTCACTAGGGCACCCCCTCCAGTAACTAGGAACAACGGCCACAAATCGATGGAGAGCAGGTTTAGGTTGGACATTAGAAAGAGCTTCTTCATGGTGAGGGTTGCCAGAATCTGGAAAGGGCTCCCAAGGGAGGTGTTGCTCTCCCCTACCCTGGGGGGCTTCAAGCGGAGACAGGACCAGACTGGATATGTGCAGTGAAATCCTCTGCAAGGCCCTGGGGATCCCTCCACTCCTGTGACATGATTTCGTCTGCTCCAGCGTATTCCAGGCTCAGCCCATACCTGAAAGGTCTTCCCTTGGCAATAAAATCCTCAGTAAGGGCCTGGGGTGGTTTTTAGAAGCCATTTACCAAGTTGCACATAAGAGAAGATGTTCCCGGCAGGATCCCAGGTACCATCCCTGTCCCACATGACGTGATGTCCAGGAATCAGAGGGATCTTCAGGCCCCAAGGCTGCAGCAAGAATGATTATAACAAACCTGGCGGCTGCCCTGTCCTCAGCACAAAGAGGACTTCCAGCCCCAGCCCCTTTCCCTCAGGGCACCTGGAAAGAGCTCCACATTTAAGGCCTGTGGAGGGGCATGTTTAACTCCATGGCTGTCTCTGGAGCAGCCAGCAGGGCCCTTTCTCATCATAAGTCACTTTACTGCCTCCAGAAATCTTCTTGTGGCAGATCGAGTGACTTCAGCCACAATCCTGGAACAGACACCCCCAAAACAGACCGAGTAGCATCCTCCCTTCTCTGTGCTCTCCCCCCGTGAGGACCACCCAGCTGAGCAGCGCAGCACCCCCATGCCTACAGCAATGCCCAGGAGGGTTTATTTAACAGACAGCAGCTGCACTCTGGGCAGAGAAGAAATCTGTATGATGCCAATGATATCTACTGGCCTCGGTTGGGTGTAAATGGTGTGTTGACCCCGTGGCTTTCTCAGACCATGGACTGGGGAGGACAAGGACACATGGGACTGGAAGGGACCTCTTCATTCATGGCTACACCCTTGCCAGTGCAGGCAATCTCACCATATGATCCCCTGCTCAAATCCATCAATCGGTATTTTAAAACTAATTGTGCCCTCTCAAGGGGAACCTGCTCCAGAGCCTCCTGCTCTGATGGTTACAATCCTTCTTCTGAGCTTCAGCCTATTTGTATGTGTGACCTCTATTTCCCCACTTCTCCTGGGGCTGGCGTTGTCTTTCCTCTTGTGTGGCTCTTCTCCCTCTCAGCAGTATTTCCAGAGAGCGGTCAGCTCCCTTCTCAGCCTGCCTCTCCCTAGGATGAACAAGCCGCTTCATCCCAGGAAGTCTCTGCTGCTCTTGTTCCACTTCTGGCACGTGGGGGCTCCGATCGCACACGGCCTACTTCCTTCCACAAACGGATGTCTCACATCTGCCTGCACTGCTGCCTCTGCTTTTGTGCGCCTGCTTTTCAGCTGTACATTCCCAGTGCTGGGGACTCAGGCCTATGCTGTGTGTGAAGGGGAGCTATCACATCACTTGCATGTATACGTACCATGTACATACAGCAGGTACATCTACCTAGCACATCACTTGCAGCACATATAGCAATACCTCTTCTCCCCTGGTTCCAGGGTGTCCTGGATCTGGCAATGGGGGTTTCCAAGAGACTGGAGGCAAAGCAGATAGGAGACCGCTCACAGACACCAGCTCCGATCTCTCCCTCAGCTACTGAGGAGGTTGCGTGGAGCCACAGCCCCTAGAAGACCAGGGTGGCAGAGCCACGCTGACAGCCTGCTCTGCCTCTCCCCCCACTCCCTGCATCGGGCAGAGCTGGAGGTCGCTGCATCCCACAATTGCATCCTGGTCCAGAGAGCAAGTCACTGCAGGGAGACCGAGCGACTTCAAACTCTCCAGCTGGGAGGCACAACAGGGCTCATACCTCTGTTCACTTCAGAAACAGCCTGGTTTTGAAGTGTACACGTGTACAGGGAAATGCTTCAAATGCTACTTCTGCCTGCACCCACACCGTGATGGCTAGAGAGCAGTGTCTATGAGACAAAGCTAGGACAGCAAGAAACTCTTCATGAATGACAGTCAGCATTGACTTTGGCAGCACAGGACATCTCTGTCTGCACTACCAGTCCCTTCCATTTTACGCCACCGCCACGTCCCACCACCACAGCACTGAGCCCAGTGGCATTGCCCTTTCACTTGCGTGGCTCTTTCCCTCTCGGACGGATTGACAGAGAGCGGTCAGCTCCCTTCTCAGCCTGCCTCTCACTAGGATGAACAAGCCAGTACCTTCACTCTCTTCCGTTCAGCAAGCTCCACATTTCCCTCATCAGCCCAGGAAGTCTTGTCTGGACTCGTTCCATTTCTGTCACATTTAGTGATGCCTCCTGTCCCCTGGTCCCATGGTCTCCTAGATCTGGCAATGGGGGTTTCCCAAGACAGTGGAGGCAAAGAGGATAGGAGACTGCTCACAGACATCAGCTCTATGATCCCCCTCAGCCACTGAGGAGGCTGCACAGAGCCACTGTCCCCAGGACACCAGCGGTGGCAGAGCCAGAACGACAGGCCACTCTGCTTCTCCCCCCGTTCCCTGCATTGGACAGAGCTGGAGGTCGCTCCATCCCATGGCTGCATCCCAGTGCAGACAGCAAGCCGCTGCAGGGCCCTGAGACATTTTAAAGCACGATAGGGGTTCTGCCTCTGTTCCCAGCAGAAACACCCCCTTTTTTAGAGTATTTTAGACTGCAGCTACACAGTGAAATGCTTCAAATATTACATCTATCTCCACCCCTATGTGATGGATAGAGAGCACCATAGATAAAAGCCAGTGCCAGGACTGCAGGGAAGTCTTCATTAGAGACAGTCAGCATTGACTTCAGCAGCACGGGACATCTCTGCCCAAACCACCAGTCCCTTCAGCGGTACCTCACCTAGTGTGGAAGCAAGATGGAGTTTAATGGTGTTTCCCAGGGACAGAGGCTCTGAGGGCGCCTGTGTCAGGGTGGGATGCGAGAAGGAACCTGGAAGGATGACAGCCATTCATCTATTATCATAATTACACCTCTATTATGCAGCACATTACAAGAGAATAAAGGCATGAAACAATGAAAATTAATTAAGCAAAGCAATGCAGAAATTTGCAGAAGTGTTTTATGGGTTACCCGAGCAGTACATGAGCAGCACGAGTAGGAGCGGGGCCCAGGCCATGGCAGGAATCCAGACTAGCTCGGCTTCCCCAGCCAAGCGGGTTTGTGGCTGGGACCCTCTTTTCACCTGTTCAATCCCCACCGCTGAGATCAGCCCCTTCGTGCAAATCTGCCCCTGCTCACTGGTTGCTGCTGCCAGTCCTTCCCCCCTCTTACTCCTAAAACTACCACCAATGCCTCCATGTTACTGTAAAAATAGGAAAAAACTTTGGTATTATGGCAGTGTAGGACATAGAATGCAAGAGCTGGTTAGCCAGATGCATGCATTATCCAGAGGCGATCCTCTCCCCAAAGACTACCCATAGAGTAAGATCTACCTGCTTCTTTCCTGCGCCTTTGCACTGAATTCAAGCCCAGGCTCCCAAAACCTTGGCCAACCAAAGCCCATTCTCCATCAGGACAAGCTCTCACAGAGGTGTGCTGCACAGGTGTACAGCTCAGGGCACCACTGCGTGTTTTAACTGGTTTTTTCTTGGCTTAGAAACAATTTGCCATTCCAGCGCCGTGGAGCACCCCATGCCCACCCATTTTACCTCCCTTTAAACCAACTGTGGGCAGAGAAGTGGTTCAGAGAGGGAGTCAGAACAGAAGCATGTCCGATCTGACATGCAACTTCATGCCTCCCCACGGATCTGTTGCTCTGATGTTATGTCCTCATTAATGGGCTCCAGGGATTTGCTTATAGAAAGCTCTCTCACTCTGCAGAGAAGGCTACATGCATCTGTGGGGATCTGAGTGGAAGCAAGGCTTGGTTTGGCACAGCGTCTAATGGAGATGATTCCTTCACCTGGGAGACACTTGTGTATGACTCCAAGCCATCCTGGGGGTGTGAATGCTGGGAGAGCTGAGGGGCTCCCAACCTACAGCCCTTGGCAAGCAAGCGAGGAGGGAATGAACAAGTGTCCACGATGGAGAGCAGAGAACTGATAAAGGGAAGCAGCTGCATTGCCTCTCAGCAAAGGATGTACTGCCAGAGCAAGGCGAGACAAGAGCCATTGCTTTGTTGACTCGCAAAACTGCATTGCATAGAGCGCTGGTCCCAGCCCTGTGCTGTCCTGTGGAGCACGGGAGGATTTTTCCTCTTTAAGTAAGTTGCCTGAAGTCCTTTTTGGGAGAGGCGCCATTTAAATCTAATACATTAATAAATAGAAAATAATGAACAAGTGGCCAAACTCACACCTATTCCTGGTAGGAAAAAATCCCAGAGGCAAAGCTCCAGCATGGACCCTAACATGATACCAGAAAGGGGATGTGCCCCAGCCCTTTGCAGTGCTGAAAGCAAGGGAGACATGCTGGTGCAAGAAGGAATTTAGGAAATGCCATCTTTGAAGGAAGAGGACTTGAGACGGCTCATTCAAATTGGGCCAACAGGGGCGTTATTTGCTCTGGTCTTTGGGATGAACTGGCTTTGGTTTTCCATTTCAGACTTCACGGCCCTGGAGTCTACCAATTCTCTCAGACCTGAGTGCATATGTGATGACACCTGGGCATCTTTATATGTGCCCTGGGATGATGGAGTGGTGGGGGAGGAAGGATTTGAATTAGAGCGGCTCTCAAGAGCCACTCTAAATAAAACACCAGCAATGTCTCATGCATTCAGCATCCTGGGCTTTGAAACAGGGGCTCTTTAAGTAAACCTTGTTGAAGGAGTTTTAGTGAAAGGGCTCCCACAACCATTTTGAAATGTGGGGACACTACATACATGTGATGCCAAGGCTGCTGGGCTGCTCTCATTTGAATGCGGCAGCAGGCTCCATTTCAGAAACCATCGATCCCCTTGCATATAGAGAGAGGCGCCCTGTGGGATCCCAGGCACCATACGTGTCCCAGATGGCTTGATCTCTGGGAACCAGATGGGTACCTGCGCACCACAGGTACAGAGAGAATTACTACTGTTGCATTTAGAAAGCAGGTTTTTAAACCTAGTGACCCAAGAATTGACACAACACCCGGTTGTTCAATAGCAGAAAGGCTTTAATAACAATACCACAAGCAAACTTATCAAACCAAATGACAGGAAAAGACTCCTTCCCAAAATAAAATGAGCTACTGCACAAAGTCCTAGTACATATTCAGCAGCAACAGCGTTCTCTCACCAATGCCAGCGAAGGAAGCTGGTCCAGTTTTGCAGCTTTCACCACGCAGGATCCGTTGCTGGTTAAGCTGGTTGCGATGTAGCAGTGATCTCTCTCTGCTTCTCCTGGAGCGCACACTTTGCTGGCAAATTCTGTTAGTTCTTATACTGTTTCATTGTATAACTTCAAAGCATTTTTTCTTGATAGTTGGCCACTTAGAGTCCAAACCAACAGGTAGAAAAGGGTGTTGATCATCATATCACAACTAGTAATTGCCTGGCTCCTGTTCTTGCATTGTCTAGGGGTAAAACTTGTGCATCTCTGCAGACCCTATAATTGTAGGTCTGAGCAGTTGGACAGGATACTTAGAGGTGTCACCAAACCTGTCTTGGGGTATCTGTATATCAACTGGGCACATTTGCAGTAGCTTGTACAGGTGATGGTTTGTTTTTCAAACTCCAGACCTGCACTGAATGATTCAGACATTTTGAACACCCTACTCCTTAGGATGTTTGTTGCGAGAAGTGTTTGTCACATACAGGACATGTTTTCTGTATCTTTTACAAGTTTCTGTTGAGATGCATATTTAGCCTTTTGTTCCCTGTAGCTGCTATGTCAATTGAAATGCGTATGTAGCTTTCTTTTTGGGGTTTTAAACTTCATTGCAGAATAAGAAGGAAGTTTTTGTTACTTCCCCGCTTGCCATCTGACACCTCCAGGGCAGGAGTCCTACCTGATCAACACAGCAAAGAGCTACTTGGCACAGCTCACAAAGACACTCTCACGGCCCCAGAGGGACAGTCTTCCATCTCCAGCTCCCTCTGTGCAAAAATGAAGTTTATTTCCTACCTATAGGGACTTCTTACCATCTATACTTTTCCCAGAGCTTGACAAAGGGACTGTGATCCCGAAAGCTTGCAGAAAAGGACAATTTTCTTGTGATTCTCCAGTTGGTGTAATGAAAGGTATCATTTTGGGACCAAGAGCTCTAGTTTTTTGTACGTCTATGTAGCTTTCTTACCCACAGTATATGTCTGCTTCTGCTATCTGCCTCTCTCTCGTGCCTTTGTAGAGAACCCCCAAACAAGTCCCCAGATTTGGCCAAAGCCCACTGTCCCCCATGACAAACATCTCACAAAGGTGTATTTCCCAGGGCACCGGGGGGTACTTCTACTTTTGTTTAGTTTAGAAACTATCTGAGAGTCCAGCACCCTGCAGTGCCATCATTCACTGATTTTCCTTCCCTCCGACTGAACCTGGAAGACAGAATTTGCTCACTGAGTGTCAGGATGGAAGCACCCGTGATCCGAGATGACGCTCCACATCGCTATGTAGTCATTGTTCTGATTTCCCATCCTCATCAGGACGTCCATGGGGTCCAATGCTTTGTCCACAGAAAACTCTCACCCTGCAAAGAAGGGCACATGCGCCCAAGGGGTCTCAATAGAAATAAGTTTTGAGTTGAAATGACACCTGATGGAGATAGGTCCTTTACCCGAGATGCCACCCTGAGCTTCTGAACTCTGTGTGAGCAGAGGGGCTCCCAATGGTACAGAGCTTGGCAAGCAACAGAGGAGGGGATGAATGAGTCTCCACCACGTACAGCAGAGAACTGCTAAGGGGAAGCACTGACAAGTTGTTTTGCCCCTTGGCAAAGGATGTAGTGACAGAGCAGGGCAAGATGAGACCCAGCAGACAGCACGAGGAGGACAGTAAAAGAGGAGAGGTCACTCATTTCTTTCCAAACAAGAATTCCTTTCCCTTTTATGAACCTCTGAGCAGAGATGTGGGCCAAAGGCTGGATACAAATGGGATTATGCGTGATTAGGGATGACACTCTGCATAATGCTTATTTAGTCTGCAGAAGAGAAGTCTGAGCGGGGATTTAATAGCAGCCTTCAACTCCCTGCAGGGGGGTGCAAAGAGGACGGAGCTGCACTGTTCTCAGTGGTGGCTGATGGCTGAACAAGGAGCAATGGGTAAAGTTGCAGCAAGGGAAATTTAGCTTAGATATTAGGAAAAACTCTCACATGGAGAGTAGTAAAACACTAGAGTAGGTTAACCAGAGAGGCTGTGGGATCTACATCCTTGGAGGTTAAGGCCTCGGTAGAGAAAGCTTTGGCTGGGGTGATATAGTTGTGGGTGGGCCTGTTCTAAGAAGGGGGTTGGACTAGACCAGGTGACCTCTTGAGGTCCCTTTCAGCCACCATTGTCTATGATGGGACAAGCCATGTGTTTTACAGGGAAGCTCTTTCCATCCCCATGCCTCAGCCCAGTCTGTCTGTCCACTGCAATCTCAGGGGTGTCCCTCCTGCCGGTACTGTGACGCCCCACTCCTACCCCTTCAGAATAAAAACCATCACGAGCCACTTTCCCTTTATTATATTTTAATATAATCCTCTTGGGTGGAAGCAAAACAAGGCTCAAGCCATTCTCCAGACTGGGGGGCAGGGAACCCAGCAATGGGACAAGGACAGCCCTCACTCCTGCCTAAAATAGACCATTCCAGTACAACCCCCTCCCTCCCATTCATATAAAATAAGTCTCTCTCTCCTGGGAAAGCAGCAGATGTAGAAGAACAGCTCTAAAAATATAACATGTCTTGCATTAGGTCCCCAAAACACATCTTCAAAGTTCAACCCGCAACCATACCTGCGGTCCTGCCCCCTCTACACGGAGGCCTTTGGGTGTGGGTGCACGTGAAGCTGTGCAGGCAGGTCTCTGAGAGGGGATGGGCAGGTCCTCAAGGAGCCTCCCCAGAGCAAGATCACTCCCGGGGCCAGTTAATGCTGACCTGGCCCGAGGCCTCCAGCACCTCCTGTTTGCAGTCGAAGTCGCCGTTGATGTGGCTGATGGACTGCTCCTCCACCACCCAGAGCTGGCAGCTGGTCTGCGTGATCAGTCGCGCATCATGGCTCACGTTGATCACCGCTGTGAAGAGACAGGAGGCAAAGCATGAGCGGGGTGGGAGGCAAAGCAGAGGCCATTTCCATACTTAAGGAGACTGGAAAGACCCCACGTTTTCCCCATCAGCCACTGTCAGGACAGGGCTGGGCAGTGAAGGGCACGACTGGGACCCAACGGGGACCCTGGCAGGAGGGCACTGCTTGTAGTATACAAACCCTCCCGTGGGACCCACGGGCCCACCCCCAGCCAAGTAACCCTTCTGCTTCCCTGCAGCCCCTTGACGGGAACCCCATCCATGCCAGCCTGGATCTGACCCATGCACCTATTACTACCTTCCTCTGCCTGACAGATGGGACCCATGAGGCCACCCCAGCCCAGTATCGCCATCCACCCTTCAATCCGATCCATGGGCCCAGTATTCCCCCAACCCCGTCCTCCTCTGACCAGGCAGTGGACACCTCCCACCGCACTGCTTCCACTTACCTCCATGTACGTGCTGACAGCATCACCCAAGGGATCAATTGACTCAATGCACAGATGATTTGTGGGTTCATTCTGGGGAAGTGACAGATCCCCAAAAGAAGCCAAGAGTCCTGAACCACAGAGCCTTCCTCCCACCCCTTCCACCCCCCACTTCCCTCAGCTAGAAACAGGACCCAGGAGTCCTCCCAAACCATGCCCCTCACCTTGGCATGCTGGACAGCACTCCTTTCGAAGAGCCAGAGCAGGGCACAACCTGCAAGTCCTGGTCCTCACGCCTGCTCTGCTCTAACGCGCTTCCTTCCCAGAGCAGCGAACCCGACACAGCCCCGTTCCCATCCCCTGGGTCCATCAGGCTCCCTGCAGGTCAGCTCAGCAAACATCACACGGGCTTTCTGCCCCCCTGGCTAGGAAAGAAAAGGGCCCTGAGATAAGTGGGGTGAAAGGAGCGTCCAATCCCTTCTCCTTCCCCAAAATGCCAGGATCCAACTCCCCACCCACCTCCCTCCACTAACAGCAGCTCAAGGTCCTGTGCTCCCACCCAGGGCAAGGGCAATGTGCTCCTACCCAGGGCAAGTCTGCGCTCCCCACCCCAGCTCTCCCCTGCATGGCCGAACCCACAGCGCTCCCAGGGCCACAGCTCCAGCCTCTCCCTGACTTCTTCCTCAGTGGCCAGCCCTCACTCCTGGATTCCCAGCCTGTCTCCCCTTTGCCTCAGCCCTCACATCCTGATCAGCCCCCTGCACCCTCAGGCCCTAGCTCCTCCATACTCACCCTCTCCCCCCTGCCTGGAAGCCCCAGCCCCACACCTGACAGCCTGCAGATCTGCATGGTGAGGGCATGGCTCTCAAGGCTGAAGCGGCCCAGGCACTTGTGAGCATCCTGGTAGGGCAGGTGGATTTGTTTTGGCCACGTTCTCCTCCAAATCGGACTTGGTGATCTGGTGCAGAATGACACTAATTCTACAAGGCCGTGAAGTAATGAATCTTGAAGCGTTTCATTTTGAGCAAGATAACGGAGAATACCAAAGAGCGGCGATTCCCCTACTGTAACGCACTTTTTTGATAGTAAAAGGTCTCTCTCTAAAGTACTCTATTGCTCATATATGATAGTGGATTTACATGATTCTGCTTATACACGTTTGAGTTATTACACATTTATAGCTAGACAGTGTCAAGAAAATCCTGAGCCTTACAGTAGAATAGCCTAAGTCCTGCCTGGATCTTGTCCATCACCAGGTATGAAAGGCCAGCTTCTTCCTCCTCTTCACCCTCCCCCAAATCTGAGCCTCCCTCATCTTCATCTTCTTTGTACTCTCCTAGTGGACCATCTTCCTCTTCATCTGCTTCATCCTCCTCATCCCCTTCTGAAAGGCAGGTAAATTAATTCCTTACAGCTTTGCTTAAACCTCAAAGGCTTGTTTGTAAACTCATCTTAAATGAGCTTCTGAAATCTGACTCAATTCAGCTACAAAACCTTCTCCAGAAATCTTTAAAAAAAGACAGGACTAGAAGTAACATCCCTCTTTTTCCTCTTTCTATAGGAAGAGAAAACACAGAACTGAATGTGCCACAGCATCGAATATGAGATGATGGGTATGGGAAAAAAAAAAAGCTTTTGGTATTAGCAAAAACTGCTTTTATATAGTTATATCTCAGTGTAAAGAGATGTACTCACATTTTCCTAAGTGCAGCTCTCCTTTAACCGTGCACAGCATCCATGACTACTCTCTTTGCAAGTGCATTGCCTGCCCCCCCGCACTACCCAATAGGAGCAGTATGTGATACTGGCCTTCACCTGACACACGTAGCTGATTTGTACTACCGCAGTTCCACAGACAAGGTTCCTTGGGTGAATTTGATATCTTTTATTAGACCAACCCAAATGGTTGGAGAATAGTTAGTAATCAAGCTTTCGGGTTCAAAAACCCTTCATCAGGCTAAGGAAGCTGCAGCAGTTGGTGTGTGCTCTTCCTGGACAGCCACTTTAGTCTGAATTTTATATTTAGATACTGACTGAATGGCATAACTAATGACTGCATGTTTAGAGAAGTCACCCTCATCATCTTCATCTTCTGAGTTGGGGGCCTCATTACCTTCCTGATCAAATCAATCTAGGTAGGTGATCTCCTGAAGCAGCTCAAAAATCCTTTCCCTGTAATCCTTCAGGTTTGTGATGTCACAGCTGAAGAAGTCCAGGTCTTCAAGTTTTTAAGATTTTGCTGAAAATGAATTAAAATTGCTCACCGAGATGAAATAACTACTTGGCACGTCCAAGTACTGCACTGCTGCCTCCTAAATGTCACTGATATTGCTGGCTACCTCCCACCACCTCTTCTCCGTTGCTGTTTCCCGTTGTACAGAGTTCATTTAAGAAGTTTTCGTGCTGACAGTCAACATCCCTTCCCCATAAGATCACACACTCTCTCTACACTTCCTTTGAAACATGTTTGACCCACTTTCCATCCCATTGAAATGTGT
The DNA here is from genome assembly GCF_030867095.1 of Alligator mississippiensis. NCBI lineage: Eukaryota > Metazoa > Chordata > Crocodylia > Alligatoridae > Alligator > Alligator mississippiensis. Next base: position 465,799,606 of record NC_081824.1, on the reverse strand, counting down.
GTCTTTGCTTCTGGATGCCCCAAAAATACATCTGTCTTCAGAAATATGATCTTATAATCACCCAGGGAGATGCAAAGCTCTCCCATTCTCTGACGGCAGCACAGCCAACTGTCCCAGCGCCGATCCTGCCATGCCTGGTGCACAGACAGCTTTCCATGGCCTGAATGGGGCAGCTGTGGATGTGACGATAGAGGTAATCCTGCTTAGAGTGGATCTGGTGTCCGTAGTCCATTATAGTCACTAGTCAGCCTGTGTGAGTAGGAAGCTTCGGAGCCGCCTCGGAGATCCGGCCATAGGGTATAATGGAGAAGGAATGAGATAGCTACGGCTTTGTTGTTTTTTGTCTGATTTGGATGACACTTGCAGGGGTGGTAGCCCCTGTTGAGAGCATCAAGCCTGCCAAGTTTCAAGATCGGTGCAGGGGCTCGGGGGAACTGCATCTCAAGCTGCTGACAGGCAAAACTCGTGCCATGGGTGACAGTGTGTGTTCAGGCGCAGCAGGGGTGACAGCTGAAGGGCAGCACATGGGCCAACCCCCATGTGAGGGACAACAGGAGTAAGTTGCCCAGCGAGGGGTTAGAGGCTGAGCTCTACCCAGGGCAGGGCATAAGGTCAGTGCCTCGTAGAATAGGGATCGCTTGAGCGACCCAAAAGTGCTGCCTGTGCACTGGCCAGCGTGGGAGTAGGTAAGCCTGATGGCCCAGGGGCGTTGCTTAGGAGCAGGGCGAGTTGAGAGTGGCCCAGTGAGGAGCAGTATGTAGGAGGCCCTGTGAGACGGGGCGGAGTGAATGAGGTCTTGTGAGCGGGGAGGAGCGCGCGAATAGAACGTGAGAGGCCCAGCAAGGGGCCGAGTTGGCTCAGCCTCGAGCCGGAGTTATGATCGACTTATGATGCCATCTGCGAGGCGTGGGACACCGTGTAGGAGTGGTATGGAACTGTGTACGATGCCCCCTGGCCTCAGGGCATTCAAATGAGCAGCGTCCCACATTTTACACCAGTTTATAAAACAGCAAGTCGTGGCAGGGAAGATTGGGTGGACTGTCCCACATAGACAAGGGGGTGGGCCCATGTTGAGACCTGGCCTTAAGCAGGCCCCCTGTCACACTCAGTTACAGGATTATAAATCTGGGGGTAACTCCAAAAAAGATCAATGTAGCTACCCTGGAATTACATCAGGGCAAATGAAAGCAAAGTACGGCCTTTGCACTGGAACAAATCAGCCTGATTCTTGTAATACGACTCTGCCTTTTACCAGTTCAATACTGACTATCCTGCCTAGCATTAGGGTTCACAAAATGCAAACTGGCCCTTGGCCCTTAGGAATCAAAGTCCATAGCATTAACATACTACATTGTCTTGCTTTGTCCAGTATGCATTACCCTCTGCTTGTCAAATAATAATAATTCCACTTTAAGCTGTATCTCCGACAGCTCTCTACGATGGCTTGATGTACACTTTCTCATTAAACAAGATAAATATGATTTGTGAACTATTTAATCAATGACAGATAATCATCTTGCAAATGTGAGAGATAAATATAGAACACTGACATTAATTATTAATTAATAATTAATAAATAATAAATTAATAATAAATAATTAAGTGTGTGTGTATATATTTAAAAACAATTTTTTTTTTTACCTACAATTTTCTTTTAACTAGAATAACAAAAAATCTGTGCAGATGATGTATCAGCAAGGTAGATTTAAAATGGCCCACATACAAGAGATCAACGCTCAAATTCTTGAACTCCCTTATAATAAAAAATCACTGAGTATGATCATACTGCTACCAGATGACATCACCGATAGAGATAAGGGCCTGAAAAAGGTAGAGACATTATCCTGTGGAATAATACATAAGTGCCTAGATCCTGCCTTTCATTTTTGTCTGAATTCAATTTGGATGAAGAGCTAAAATTTTAATAATCTCTCATTCCTCTATAGTTTATTTTGATCTCTCTTTTTCATTCCTGTAGATTGAAAGGACAATGACTGCTGAGAAATTAGCACTTTGGACCTCCTCAGAAAGCCTGATGGAGAGAAAAGTGGAGGTGTATCTTCCAAGGTTCAAACTTGAGGACATGTTTAATCTCAAATCATCTTTAAAAGAAATGGGGATGACTGACGTCTTTGCTGAGTTAAAAGCCGATCTTTCTGCAATATCAGAAATAAAATCTCTAAATATGTCAGAGGCTGTTCACAAGGCCTATGTGGAGGTTAACGAGGAGGGCACTGAGGCAGCAGCAGCCACAGGAGCAGTCATTAACCAAAGATCCTTGCCATCTAGTGAACTATTTATGGCTGATCACCCTTTCTTCTTCTTTATCCGGCACAATCCCACCAGTACCATACTCTTCTTGGCAAACTGTGCTCTCCTTAAAATCAAAGTACATTTTTTGTTTTTTACCACAGCCAGGGACAGATGGAACAATATTGAACTGCAGCCTGACATGAAATATTAAGGGAAAAGTTTATTTTCTCAATACTTTTCTAATCCCTTGACATTCAAACTAGAAATGCTGATGATAGCTCCTTCAATCCCTTTCACAGGGGCCATAGACTTAGGGTCCATTCTGCTTCCACATTCCAGAATTCTTACTGTAATGTCATGTAGGCCAGCAGTTCACAAATGTTAAGAGCTCTCTGAAAGTCAAAAAAGGTACATGGTATACCACCCAAATGCTTATATTCACTACATTTGTAGCTTAGTCTTACTACTTTGGTTAGGGGCAGATCCAGGATTTCCCAAAGCAGGGATCAGAATCAGTACCCCACACTGCAGGGGTATCTGTAGTCTCCCACTCCAAACCTCCTCCTCTCCTCTGGTACCAGTGCTGCAGAAACCTCTGGAGTCTTTTTTGAAGTCCCTAAAAGAAATGAAAATTCCCCTCTCTCTTACCCTTCATGCTCAGAGGCACATCCCCTCCCTTTCCCTTCCTCCCAGGGGTGTGCAAAGTGTACCCTATTTGATTCGGATTCGGCCCAAATCGGGGACAGTGATTCGATTCGTTGATTCGGATCACTGTCCCTGATTCGATTCAGCCGAATCCAAAACTGAAGATTTGATGCTGATTCAGAGAATCAGCACTTCAGACATACACACAGCTTTAAATGTGTTTTTCTACGTACCTCAGGGTACTATGCGCAGCTTGTGAACACTGCAATGCTGGGGTGGATGAAGTGTCCCACAGGAGCGTGGGGGCCTTCCACGTGCTTGGCAGAGTACTTCTGGTCCATTTCCGGGTCTGCCAGGGGGCATGCAGGGGGGCACACCCGCACCCCCCTGGCTCAGCAATCAGCCACAGGGGGACCCCAGGTGCCCCCTCAGATCTAGGAGGCACCAGTCGCCGAGCCGAGCACCCCCCAGCGCACTCCCCGGCAGACCCAGAAGTACTTCTGGTCCACTTCCCAGTGTGCTGCCAAGCTTGCTGGGGAACCCCCTCACACTCCTGTGGGACGCTCCATGTGCCCCAGCTTTGCCGCATTCATGAGCCACCTGCTACCTAGAGGTATGTAGAAAAAACATTTAAAGTTGTGTCTATGTCTGAATCACAATCTTTCCGAATCGATTCAGAGAGATTAAAGGGTCCTCTGATTCGATTTGGATTTGGAGATTCGGCCCCCGAAGTTTCGCACAGCCCTACGTCCTCCCTCTCCTACCTGCTGCTGCTGCTTTCCCTGCTGCCCTAGGAGAAGGAGGACCCTGTGTCTGCCCCAGTCAGGCTGCACCAGGGACTGGACTCAGCTGGGTTGGGGATTGGACAGTAAGAGCAGGAATGGGCAGAGGTAGCTCCCTTTCCCGCTGCACTGTTGCCCCTGTCACCATCCCCATTTGAGCCCAGCTGGGCTGGGCTGGGCTAGGCTGGGCAAAAGTGACTCTGAAGCTCCCCCTGTCCCCAAGACAGAAAAGAAAGGAGCAATGGGCGGGGCGGGGCGGGGAGGGAAGGAGAGGGGATATGCCTGTGAACACCGGGGGGAGGAGAGGGGGTTCACTTGCTTTAGGGTCTTAATGAAGTTTTCAGAGGCTCCCACCTTGCACTCCAGTCCAAAATGGGGAGGGGTGCAGCAGCACCATTGCATTCCCTCAGGATCTGCCCAACTCTGGTATTACACGTCTAATCAACCCGTATAGCACCCAGTGGCAGCCACTGTACCTTCAGAGATACATATCCGTATTTGAGCAAATGGACAAAACAAAGCAAATAAGTGGCTTCCTTGAGCCAGATCGTCAACATCATGGGCCAGAATGTTAATTCCAACTCAGCTGTCTGAAGAGACTGGCTGAAGACTGCCAGGTATCTGGCTTTCAGCTACTTGCTCCCTCCTACCTCCACATGGTCGCTGAAGTAAGTTGACTTTGGAGCAGTCCTTTGAGTGCTTCTTTTGGGCTCTTTTGACACCTGACCAGCCTAATATCATGGAGCAGAAAGGTGATTTAGAGCCCTTCACAGCACATTCTTCAGCCCTGCCAAATCCCAGCTTGGCATTGAGTCGTGTCTGGCCCTATCAGTTCTCTGTTTCCTGCAGCAGCCTTTGTATTCGAAGCAGGAAACATTTCCCATTTGATGAATCTTGCTGTGCTTTACCTTGTTGTGCTCACTTGATCTGTCTTTGTGCTATTTTGCATTATATTAAACCAATTGCTGCACGTGAAGATTTTTGTGATTTGGACATAAACCTATAGCATTTGAGTCTGCCAAACTCCAAACTGGATGAGTGATGTAATGTGATGTATTATTCATGTGACACCTGAATTTTGTCACATAGGGAGATCATTATTATTATTTTGTATCTCAGTAACCTGAAGGGGCCCCACCCAGGCAAGCTGACCCTGAGGGCCCCCTCCTAGCTGGGACTACTCGGACCCAGCTCAATGTGCTGCAGTCTGGGCACACATGTAAACTGCACGCCCAGGAGCTTTCCAGGAGCAATAAGCTGTGGAGCAATAAGCTCCGCCATTTATTGCTGCACGCTAGTGGCACATGTAGATGAGCCCAGAAGTTACTATCCTCATTTCACCGACGGGGCAATGAGACAGAAAGATGAAATGAGTTGCCCATGGTTGTAGAGGAAGTCTGGTAGAAATGGAAATTACTTAAATTTCATCCCATAGGTTACTCTCAGGATCATCCTTTCAGTTGTGCTGCCAGAGAGAAAAGGCCATAACACCTGAAAAGAAGCCTTAAAACAAAAAAAGGAAAAAAAATAGGGGCTTGATTCACCACATTATGACCAACAAGCACATTGGTTATCTGTGTTGCAGGGGGCTTAGCAATGGGATCGTAGAAAGGGACAGATTGCTATGGTCCCATTGGGATTTAGCAATAGCAAACTCTCTTTTATATCCCTGTACATCTGAGCCACCTTGCAATATTTGTCATCATCGCCATAGCCACATTTATGATTCCACTTCTGAACGTTTTCAGGCAGTCGGAGCCCCAGTCCTCCCTGTGCTTTTTTCTTGTATTTATTTTTTATTTCCTTTATTTGTTATGCTGCCCTTCCCAAAAGAGGCTCAGGGTGGCCTACAATTAAAAAAAAAAGTCACTTATAAAAACAAAACAAAATATTAGATAAGCTAGTGTAATGAAACAAACTCTCCCCCAAATACCTCAAAATTCAAAACCATCCACCTAACCCAACCCCCCTGCCTAAGGGTATTCCCTCTTAGCCCAACCCAGCCTCACTTTTCGACCCCCATTCGCTGCCTCCATAAGAGAGAAACCTTTTTCTGCCCATATTCCCTCCCACTCCTACCTACTTCCATGTCCCTGCCTCAAAATCAGAGGATACCCCCTCTCTCCCTTACTGTCCCCCCTGAGCCCATGCCCTGCTCTTACACAGGGGGGCCATGGCTGTGCCATCCTACTCACCCCCCTGCCTCACACCCAGGGGACTCTCCTCCTCCCTCACTTAACGTCTCATGCAAGCCTGTAGCTGCCTCTCACAGGGGGACTGCGGCTGTTCCACCCCAGATATGTCTACAACTCAATGGCAAGGCCATCAGACAATAGGAAACTCAGACAGTGATGGCAGTAAAATATGCAGGTAGCATGGATGGAATGGAACCCGAATAGGCATGAATGAGATTGAAAAAAAATCATTTATTTGCAACAGTACTGTTCAAGTTCAGGGTGGCTGGGGGCCACAGGCCCCCTGGCCATACACCGCACGGACTGTACACTCAGCAGGATGCGCGCCATGTAGGACATGCTGTGATATGACATGCTGCACAACAGCCACCCTCTCCCCCTCACTGCTCTGTGCTAGCAATCCCATGCTCTGTATGTCGCACCATGCCACATGAGCCCCTCTCACTGTACTGTACAGACAGGCCTGTACTGTGCTGCATGGGGTCCTTGGCTGCCCGGCTGTGGGCTCCTGTGGGCCACTCCCCCGCTACCCCATCCTAAGGGGTGGGGGCAGAAAGCAGAAGCCAGAGGAGGCAGACGGAGACTCTGCTGGCAGCAGCTGGAAACAGTAGAGAGACTGGGACCTCAGGGTAACCCCTCAGGGGCCAGATGTGGCCTCCAGGCCTCCACGTGGACAGCCCTGTTTGACAATAAAAAAGGAGAGAGAGGAAAGCATTGAAGACTTAAGACTTCCAAGGCTACTTGAAGGGCTGCAGAAATGCCTGCTGTATTCTATCCTGTTCACGGACCTCACTTAACAAAACTCTGGCGAGGGGCACAACATCAAAGGGGACAGGGACTTGGTGCATGCCAGCTGCCTCACGGTAATTACCTGGGTGCAAGCTCTTATCCCACAGCAAAAGAAAAGTCCTGCTCAGTCTGGTCAGCTCTGCAGCCCTAAGCTGGAGCAGGTTCAGTTGGTGTGTGAGAACTGAGCATGTGCCATCCTGGCAGACGTGTGCTCCAAAAATCTGCAAAAGTTTGGCCCGTTCTGCTCCACTCCCCCCGCACCCTAAGGGGGAATTATGTGTTCTGTTTGCTACCAACATAAACTATGCCGCTTACAGAAAACCGTGTAATTTAGATCAATGCTGCCTTGGCCTTTTGAATGTTGGTACCTAGCTCAGAAGTCCTTCACTAACTGTAGTGATGTTTGTGTGAGAATCAAACCTCTTTCCACACTTCATAGCTGGAGCCTGCCTTCATAACAAGCTGAAGATGAATGCTAACTGTGACCAGTGACACAATCATTTCTAAGAAGAAACATTTTTTTGTGTTGCAACCTTGCGACTTGAGCCCACGGGGATGGAAAATGAAGCATCGAGATGCTTAAATGTTTTCTCCTGGAAAAAACAAACTAACCTCTTTTTCCAAAGTGTGGAAGTTGAGGTTGAAATGTTATTTTGCAGCTAATAACTCTATACCGCATGATCAGGGAAAGGGGGAGAGGAGGGGAGGAGAGGGACAGAAAGAGAAAGATCACTACGACAAGCTGCCTTAGAGTGTCATGTTCTGACTTTAAGGGCGTGTGTACATGTGTGACTAAATGTGACTGAAAATACTCCAGCTCAAGTCGGAGTAAACTAATTACAACATCACCATCTACACATGTGTTTAAGCACATTAATTTACTGTGCTGCTGGATACCACTTGTATCTGACAGGACTATCCAGCAGCACAGTAAATTAGTCTACTGTGCCCTAAGTGCCACTCATGTAGACAGTGACGCTTTACTTTGCAGCCAGTTAGGCTGCTGCACAGTAAGACATCTCATGTAGATGCACACTAAATGACTGAAGAGGATCACTCAGGATTCCCTGCTGTCTTCTTTCATGATCCAAGACTTGGATGGGTGACACAGAAACTGAAGGCCAGCCAATTTAACCAATAAATTCCTGGCTTAAGCTGTGCAAGGGGGTGCCCTGGTAACGTTAGCAGCTTGCACAGTTATAGGTAAGCTGATATGTATCTCTACAATGACTGAAATATCTCTTATAATATATATGGGGTATCTGTCTCTACTAGCATTTTTACATATGCAGACGCCAGAGCTTGGGGCTCTTTGAAATGTGCCCAGCGCTGCAGCACGTGCATTTGTATAAACAGTGAAGTGTGCATTGGTGTGTAGAAAATAGCGGCGGTCTGCTTTTGAACTAAAACACATCAGAAGTGTTTAGTTCAAAAGTGCGTCACCACCATGTTCTGTGTACTGACTCCCATTTCACCATTTATACAAATGCATGCAACGCTTAAAGGAGCTTAAAGTTATATCACCACATAAAAATGAGAGCAGGAGGGATGAAAACCAGAGGCTGGGGAAGCAGCTATGTTTCTCATTTGGAGGAAAAGATAACATTAGCGAGCGACTGTTGGAATTGCCTAATTATTGTGCCAACTCTGCCAAGGAAATGGGGCAAGAAAGACCAAGAAGATGCAAAGGCAATGGAAACAAAGAAATACATAATGTTAAGACAACAGCAGACCCTAAAGCCAAGACTTGCTAGATCTCCATGGTAAAGATATAGCCTGATATGTTCTAGAGACAAGGAAGTGCAGGAAACTTGGGCTGGATGGGACTTTTAGCAAACATTTAGCCCAAAGCCCTGCTCTTGAAAACTTCCAATGACCTGGCAGAATTTTAAGCTACAGTTTCATAGTGTGCTTGTGCGTATAAGAATGCTACTTATATTTTATGATCAACAAATGTGGTCCTATGGGTTATTTTCTAATTCATTTATGCTAATATCCTTTAAGCAACTATGCATCAAATAATTCTGGACACAAGACAATGTCACTGGATGGGACAAGTTCTTTATGACATGGGATGACCTTCTTGCACCTAGCCAGTCATTTTTGGAGACCACGAGAGCATTTTGTTCCATCCTAAATTTAACTGAAATGGTACTGGAGATCATGCTTTTAAAGGTTGACACAGAAAATGGTCAGCACTGGGCACTGCATTAGCACTAGGGATTTAGGTAGGGGAGACTCAGTGCAATTGTTGATTTTCAGAAGGGCTAAATTACAACAGATTTTTTTTACCCCTTAATAAATGTAAATAGCAAAATGTCAGTTCCAAAGTTTTATATGAAAGCTGTATGAATCACCACAGTATTATATACATGCACGAGTTCTTGCTAAATGTCAAAGTTTGGCCTATTTTGATGATTAGGAAAAGAAACACTGAGCGAGTCATGCTTTTCATGAGCAAGACCATACATTGTCCCAATCACACATTTCAGTAAACTGGTCTCTTTTTAGAAAGTGTCTAAAACTGGAAAGAAATTCTTAAGCAAGAAAATGAAAGGGAATATTGTACATGGGTGGATCCAGCATTTTGTTAAGGGGGTGTGGTAGTAGCAATGGACATGGCAGGAGTGCCTGCATGCCTCTCAAGGTTTCTTATCCCACTTTCTCCCCAGCCTCCCAGCAGGCACATCATGCTGCAGAAGCAGCAGCGGGGACTTTTATGTTAAGCCCCTAAATCAGGTAAGAATCCTGTCCCCTCCTTTCCTTCCTGCTCTCAGCACCCCCTCCCTTCCCCTCAGTCCTCAGCAGAGCATCCCCTCCCTCCCATTCATGCCCTTCCCTGCCTGCTGGTGCCACTGTCACCAGCTGATTTGGAGGGGAGCGGGGATGCTTCAGAGCCACTTCTGCCCCACTCTAGCTGGGAATAGCAACAGCACTGGAGGCAGTGGGCAAGCTCCTCCTCTCTGCCCAGTGCCCGCAAGTGTTCTCTGCCAGCCTGGGAGCAAATGCGGGATGGGAGAAGCCACCTGCTGCTCCTGCTGCTGTCCCCTGTAGCAGCCCTAGAGCTTCCAGCCCACAACCCTCCAAACTACAACTCTCCCAATTCATTTCATTGTCACAAGGGACTTCAGAGCCACTGCAGTCAGGCACAGCAGGGACAGTGGGCAGGTTCCCTCATTTCAACTTGTTCCCAGGCTGGCAGAGAACACCTGGGGCGACGGAGCAGAGAGGAGGAACCTGCTTACTGCTGCTGCTGTTTCCAGCTAGAGCAAAGCAGAAGCAGCTTTGGAGCCCCACACTGCCAACAGCTGGGGACAGTGGCAGACAGGCAGGGCAAGGGGTGAATAGGAGAGAATGGAATGTGCTGCCAAGGACAGAGGGAAGGGAGCAGGTACCAAGAGTGGAGGCAGGCATTTGGGGACATAAAGAAAAGTCCTCACCGCTGCTCCTACATCGAGGTCCGAAAACCGGGGTGGAGAATCTGTGCCACTGCACCTCCTCTGGATTCACTCCGGATCGTGTATAAAGTCATTTTACAAGACAATGGATTAAATATGAAAATACACACCACTAGATGATCTACGTGCACTGGAAAGAAAGTTTACTAAAGAAAGATACCATCTCAGTGGAAATGATGTAGCTGCACTGAATACACACAGAGTATTTTCAGGGGAAATATGAAAAAGAAGTTTGAATCATATGAATTGCTCATTGAACTTGCTATGTGTTTTATATAGATCTTTATAGGATCATCGGGCCATAGGAAAGTAAGGCTGGAAAAGAACTCCCAAGGTCATTTAGTCCCCCTCCCCCAGCTCAAGGCAGGATCATCCCTGAGTAAGCCATCCTAGCCAAGAGTTTTTCTAACCTGCTCTTGAAAATGTCCAGGGATGGAGATTCCACAGCTTCCCTGAGTAACCTGTTCCACTGCTTGACCACCTTCATAGTCAGAGAATGCCTCCAAATGTCCAGCCTAAATTTCCTCTGCTGCATCTTGAGGCCACTGCCCCTTGTCCTGTTCCCTGCAGCCACAGACAACTGTTTACCTCCATCCATCCTTTCTATAACTGTCCTTCAGATATTTCAAGTCTGTTATCAAATCCCCCCTCCGTCTTCTTAGCCAGACTAAATAACTCTAGTTCTTTCCACCTTAAGTCTTGTTTCTCAGGTCCCTGATCATTTTTGTTGTTCTCTGCTGGACTCTTTCCAATCTGTCCACATCTTTCTTGAAGCACAGGGCCCAAAACTGGACATGGTATTCCAGGTGAGGCCTCACCAGCGCTGAATACAGCAGAAGAATCACTTCCTTTGATCTGCAAGAAACATTCCTGTTAATGCAACCCAGGATGCTGTTGGGTTTTTTGCAACAAGAGCACGCTGTTGGCTCACATGTAACTTATGATACACTGTAACCTCAAGGTCCTTCTCTGCAGTTCTGTAACCTAGTCAGTGTGTATTTGTGCATAGAAAAATACTGCATCTTTGTGCAAAAATAAGTGGCAGGAAAACTCCTTCAGTAAAGCCAGTCTGAAATGCAATTGGGGTTAACAATGGGGAAGAATTTTATGTCTGAGAGAAGCTTACACAGAAAATGGTTAGCACTGGGTACTGCAGCAAGATTGGTGTGGGGGTGTGTAAGGAAGTGGGGGTGACCGCGACACCCCTTGGTGGTTGCTCAGCCCTAGCCTTCTGGGGAAGCCATCCCTTTGCTTTCCCACCATGCCTTGATGCTCTAGTCCTTTGAAGGAAGTGGGCTGCCCGAGGGCTCTTCAAGCCGGGTCTCATTCAGTGGCTCATGGGCTAATTGTGTGTCTTATGGTACCTATATATATTTGTGGGGGCACGGTTTTCCTGACCTCAGTCCCCTTTTTCTATTGACTGGTTCCTGTGGCATAGGTCTACTGCGCCAGACTTGGCTTCTGGGTCCCAGCCTTGTCTCAGCCTTCCTTGGGCCTTGTGTCTGCTCAGCTGTGGGCTCGGGGCTCTCCAGCCCCAAAAGCTGCCTAGCTCTGGGCTCCCTGGCCCCAAATGATGCCTGGCTCTGGGCTCTGCTTGCTTGCTCTGCCTTGAGCCTGACCCCAGCAGGGCTCTAGGTGATCATGTACCCCTAGGGCACTAATGGGACCTCCAAGAAAACTACTCCCCACAGGCCTTTCCACAACCACCAGTATAACTGAAGATGCAGCAAGCAACCGCTTAACACAAACCTTCCCTTCTGGGAAAACAAACATCAGTTCACAGAAAACAGCATGCTGCCACTTTAAAAAATAAAACCTTCCAGGCCCATCAGAGTCGGTAAGCAAACACCCAGGGTAGCCCTCCCTGTGTCCCACCATAACCCCCAGCTCTGAGTTACGTTCTCCTGTAGGCTCTAAGGCCATGTGTAGATGAAACGAGAGGTTTGTTTGCATGACACTAAAGTGGGCTAAATGCTTTTGCACCGTTTTAATGGTGTCAGTGTTTGCACACCTCGGCGGCGTGTTGCACGTTAATTCCAGCTGCTATAGGAAATTCGGCGGCATAATGTGTCTTAAATGACTCGGGGCGCAGCAAACTAAAACTCCTTGGAGGAGATTTAGTTTGCTGCCCCTACAGCCCTGGAGCCTGCCTGCCTGCCTTGCAGCTTTCCTAGCCAGCAGCTCCTTCCACTGCAGATTGCAGGGCCAGACTGCCATACTTAACTCAGGGTCTGTATTTATATGGCTTCCTGGCCCTGTCCCCTGCTGGTCACTTGCCTCTGAAAGCTGCCACAGGTGATTTATGATTTGGCTTGGTGGTACAGCCCCAGGGAGATCCTGAGCTACTGGGACTTGTGGGGTTTCTATGCAAGCCCTCTAACCAGCAGGCCTTGAAGTGTGCTCCCACTTCTCAGTAATGGGGTAGAGGGTCTGTTTCAGACTGATTTTGCACTCATAGGCCATGTCCAGATGAGCGTGGACATTTGGTTCCCTGGGGACAAGCAGCAGTGGTGCACCTTGTGCCATAGCTACTTGTCCTTGGGGAATGCCCGTGCCATGTGACCTTTGATGCACAGCAAGTTACTCTGGGGGTGGTAGGGGAGGCTGAGGCCAGCACTGGGCTGGCTCCAGCAGCCTCACCTGGGGTTCTGGGGGCCTCCTCGGGCTGCAGCAGCAGCAATCCTGCTGGGCAGAGCCTGGCTGGCAGCCGCACTGAGGCTCCAGGTGCACTCATCTGGATGCACCCATAAAGCACGTCTACACGTTGCCGTATGACAATGTTGCTACGGCACTATGCCTTAGTACTTCCTTTTGAAGCAGTCTAAGTGAGAGGGGTTGGGAAGTCTGCTTCCTTTTGGAAGTACTAAAGCACGGCACAGTATGGGCACTTAATGCACCGTGCATGCAGGCACAGCTAGATTTTGCCTGCTACATCTCTATAGCAGTGCGCTATACTGGGGGAGTGTGCCGCTATGGCAATGTAGCTGGTGATCATGTGCAGACCCACGTGATTGCTATGTCAACGTAGTGTGCTGCACAGCAATATAGCAATTTGCTACATCAGTGTAGGGTGACATGTAGACGCACCCATGCAGTCATGAGTAGGAATAATTTCCTTGAAAGTCATAGGTACAACATTGTGCTTGACTGCTCCGAGAATCTGCCTTACTCAACAGTTTATTCCCTGCAGGGCTGAGTGAAGAACTGGAGAGGAAACTGCTTTTTCTGCAAGAATGATTTTTTAAGAGCCAATATCCTATTCTTCTCAAGTCTTACAGGTTAAAATTTCAACTTCCCAACCTCTCTCACTTAGGCGGTTACCAACCGTGAGGCTACTCATTTGTGTATGACTAGGAGGAAAGCCACTAAAACCTACGAAAAGAGACTGCCGAATTTGTATGTCTTGGTTTATTTTGTCACAGGCCTGTTGGATTTCAGGATGTCCTCTGTCTGTGAAGGAATACCAAATTTTGCCTCAGTACTTTCAGACAGCTGGATGGAGAATTTCAAGCTGAAGACGTTTTCTACTTACCTCCAAGTATTTCAGTGGCCCTTGGCTATGGTCCTTTTCTGGTATCAGAGGCAACACTGTGAACTGGTTAAAAAAAAAAGCAAGTATCAACAAGTCATTTCTTCTTTGCTTGTATATTTGTTCAGCAATGAGAAACCACTACCGTGTCACCAGGGTTTGAGGGCATTTCTTTTCCTGCAATTCAGTGTTTTTCCTTCTGTACATATAGCCTGTGTGCAGCCAGCAATTGCTCTTGTTAAGGCCTCAGTGGCCCTTCTACATTGAACAGTGTCAATGTCTATAGAAATAAAAAGGCTACTGGCACAAGCTGCAGGCTGTGATCAATAATGTGAACTATAAATAAATGTTTCACCTTAGGAACAACATATTTTTCTCCAATAATGCCTCATTCTTCAAACAATTACATACATGAATAACATGATTCTTCTGATCAGTGCATGAATCACGTTTCCAAGTGTCTCTGAGACCAGATCCTAAATATGTTGCAGCATCAGTCACTCTCTGCTATGGCTCATTCCTCTTACCCTGCAAACTCGTTTGAACCCCTCGTCCCAGAGCACAGGGGTGGAAGGAACCTAGAGTCTGAGGGTAGAAACAGGAGTTGCCAAACGTAAGCAGATCCATCTTATTGAACGAAACGCACATCACCTGTTCTCCCACATCATCCCCGATGTGGGACAATGGGTATGTGTTCCCCTTGCCTGAGGATTCCCCTCATCCCTTAATGCCCTACATCACCTTGCAGAGACCCATGTCATGTCCCACACTGACCTGTGCCTTAGACGGAGTTACTGTGAACATGCTCAGTATCATATTTGTCAATGTTGAATGGTTTCCATTTTGGGTCACACTTACTGAAAAAAACTGAACATCTAGTTTTGAAAAATTATAAAACTATTTCAAAGCACTTGACCCAGAACCACATTTTTCATGAGATAACATTTGTGGCGGCTAAAGCTTGGCAGTTAATAAAAATTAGTTTTTAGCAGTCTGGCCTGGCATTAACTGTGGTTGTAGCAGGATGAATTTATGGAAACTTGTCCTGGTCTCTAGGTCTACAGATACATTTATTTTTGGTGGCTGAAAGGATATTAGTTAATAAGCAGGCTGGCCAGAGGTGGCAACGTTTCCCCTCCATCCCCGCCACCTCCCTCCGATCCTTGGGTGGCTGCCCAGCCTGGATTCTGGTAGTTGTTGGAATATACACAAGGGGAAGCAGGAATTCAAGTATAGAACAAGGGGAATTTATTGGACAGGAAATAAAAGAATAAAAGGAAGAGGGTAAAGGATAAGAATAACAAGATAAAAAAATAACAGCAAATACATTAAATACGTTAGCACATACAGCTGATGCAGATGAACAGTCAAAACAACAGCTGCACACGATTTTAACAGGTGAACAGATGAACAGAGGCAAACCAAGAGCAAAATCCAATGAATGGGTCCAAGAGTCAGCAATCTGGAAAGTCAAAATACAAGTCACCAAGAATCAAAAGACTGGATTTTCTTGTGAAGCAGCTCCTCCCTTTTCACGAGGGCAGCGCACTCTCTACTCGCCATAGTCCCAATCGCACCAGCACACATCACACCAAGACACACTGGCTACACAAAGCAAACACCAATCACTCCAAGCAATCCACACCACATGATCACACACCACTCAGTACCAGAGAGACTCACAAGAATACCAACTCCTCAAGCACCCCATACGCACATGCCATGAGCACAGTCAAACCACTCTGAGGCACCAAAATGCAGGTATTGAAGGACCACTATCAGACCACTCTAACCAACCAATCATCTGAGGTAAAGTTATTGTCAATCAGTGTCAATCGTACAGTGACCAATCGCCTACGTTCACATTTGATACATGCTCCTGTCACTCGACAACCGTAGGCGGCAGAAGGCTGGGGCTAACGGGACTTTGTCCCCACAAATGTGGGGCAGTGGGTAGGGCTGCAGGGCAGCCCGGGCACAGGCTCTGGGTGGCTGCAGCAGGTGGGGAAGGGGATGCATAGACTCAGACACTGGGCTGCAGCCTGCAGCAGCCTGGGGGCATGTAAAGCACTGCCCACTACATCAAGTAAGTCTGCCGTGGGGAAGGGGCATGGGGGGACAGATTGAGGCCCCCGCAGTGACGGAGCGAGTGGGGCAGGGGCTGCGGTAAATGGGGCTTCAAGGCCGGGGTGGGTCACAAGACACTTGGAGCCTGGCCGGCTTGTACAGGGGTTTGGGTCCCACCACTGTGTGCACCCTGGGGAGGCAAGGCATGTACCCCCTGATCTGTGCATGGGACAGAGGCAGACTGCGCAGCGTTCCTCTTCGACATCCATTTTGACGGAACAGTGTTTCATTTTGAGTGTTGTTTCATTTTGAAAGCACTGTTCTATTCCATTTTGTTGAAATGGTTTTCCTGTTCCGATGCTGTTTCGACCTTTTGATCGGGCTGAGATCAGGCTGAGGAACTCAGCCCGGGTGAGTTCCCCTCCCCAGCACTGCGATCGGCTTCCCGAAGCCCTGTGGAGCTCAGCCTGGTGGCGGGAGGCGGAGTGCAGCGGCTCTGCCCGCCTTCTGTCGCTGGGCTGAGCTCCATGGGGCTGGCAGAGCCGACTGGAGCGCAGCCTGGCTGCAGGAGGTGGGGAAAGCCAGGGCTGTGCAGCCCTGGTTCTCCCCTGTCTCCCACCACCTGGCTGGCTGCTTCGAAACTCAAAACGTTTCGAAACTTTCATAACATTTTGACTGCCCTTGTTTCGTTTCAAGGCTGTTTCGAAGCCCTTCGTTTCATTTCGATTTTGCTGTTTTGAGCTCGAAATGAGTTGAAACAGTGTCGAAATGAAACAGTCAGAGAAATGTCACACAGCCCTAGTAAACAATAATAAATCTCTATATAGTTAAGTATTTGTATTGGCCTGGCTCTGTAGAGGAAAGAGGGAATTATCCTCCAATGACACACCCCGCTCACAGCACTCTTGCCTGACCACCCCATCTCATCCAACTGAGGACAGGGCACAGCCCAAGGGTGTACCCGGGCTACACCTATATACGTATATAGATGTCTTATGAAAAGAATCTCCATGGACTCAATTCAACCAGGGTTTATGATAATCACAGCAGAAAAGTGTTTTAGGTTTATAAAAACAAACAGGCTTGTGATGTTGTGGCAGATCTATACTATGGCTCTTTGCACCACAGAGGGGCCTCTGAGCTACAGGATTTCTACATCTGATCATAAGGCGGTCAACAATGAACCAATTTTCTATCTTAATGTTCTTTAGGAAAATAGGTATCAACTAGGGTGTTCTTTGCCAGGGCTCCCTGACAGCACCCCGATGGACAGGTTGTCAGAAAGTCAGTCGGCCCTTCTCCCCCTTGTTGGTAGGAGAGGGAGAGCAAAGCACTGTGGGATATTAAGGGTTGGATAGACTGGGGCAAATCTTAAATGTGTCACAGAATAATTCTGTGCTACAAGGAACTTGTCATTTCAAACAACAACTTATTTCAACAACTTCTTTGTATTGGAGTCATCTTTTTTTGTTACAGATGCACCACTTTTATAGTGCAACACAGTGCAAGCATGTGGCCATTCACATTTTGTCGTTCAAACCACATGTACCGCAACAAGAAATGTAATACCTACCAGCATCCTCATGTGGAGCACGCACAAGCCAGCTCTCCATAAGTTCAGTTTATCCAAGGTAAAGAATAAACTAGAACATTCTGCACCTCTTCCTCCTCTTCCAAGTTCAAGAGCTAAGAAGCTTACATGCATTGGAACCACAAACAGACATCATCTATTTTCTTGCTCAGCTACTGAAATCAATTTCCCTAAACATGTTGCTTTGCAATGACACGTACGCATCTTGTGAGTGCTTTATCAGTTTTATGCCCATTTCTGATTTCACAGCATGCAAAACTCAGAACATCTGGATTTAAAAGAGGTAGGCAAATCAAACTCTCAAGGATGACTCTATGAGCAAAAGTTATGTGAGCTAAAGTTAATGGGCACTGACCCTTTAGCCAAGGCCTAAAGCTAGATTCTCAGTTATTGTGAATCAGCATAGGTCCAAGAAAGTCAATAGAGCTTAAACCAATTTGCATCAGGACACAGTATGGGCAGGAGCTGTTAACATATGTGAGGAGAAGATGGTTATTTATATGGATACCTGAAAGATGCAATAATTCAAGAAGTGGGACAAAACCAGTCCATCATCTCCCAGCCAAAAAGACACACTGATTAAGTTTAGAGCAGTCTACAAGTCTCATCATTGTCTACTCATATCTAAAGGAGGGAGGGTAAGTCTCATTGATTAGACTGTACAACACCTTAGTAGTTTAGGGGATCCAACCTGACACAGTCGTGCTTTCCTGCAACTGTGTTGTACCCTTGATTTTTGTCCTCTGGGTCAGGCCCAGTATGTCTACCTGTGAAACAGGGCTGTGCAAAATGGCTATGTTTAGTTTCCATTTCAGATTTGGCCATTTTGGAGGGACAGTGATTCGTTTTGATGTTTTGGATCACTCTTCCATTTTGATTTGGCTGCATCTGTTTCGGAGTTCCGACGCTGATTCGGAGATTGGGATCAGTAGTTTTCTCATTTGCCAGTTCTGGAGACAGTATTTTAAGGGTCAGATAGAAGAAAATCCAAAACCATTTGCAAGTACAGTGCAGGTATACAGCAGAAAACATTCCTGAATATTCTTGTGAATAAAACCAGCAGCTTTTCTGCTAGTGTTCCCAGCTCCATGCATGTCAAGGCATCTGGCTGGGCAAATTTTCATTACAAGTATCTTTGTGGAAAACAGAATTGTGAGCATACTGGCAGGAATAAGTTTTTATCTAAGTATCTGCACTGGAAGTGCTCTTGTATTCAATATAAAAAAGCTCTTTGATATCATGCAGAAGATTAATTGAATGAGGACTTACCTTCCTGCCTCTCAAGGGGACACCAGGATTTTCCTCCATGTGCACAGGTGTAAGCGAAGCTACTTGCCTTCTGAGTGTTCTCCTGGAAGGATGGGAATTGCAAACACCAGGGAATGGGAAAAGCATTGGCTCCACTGGTGTATAACTGATGGACAGAATTGCTGAGTCAATATGATTAGTAGAAGTTTACTGCTGATACAGACATTTACTGTGAAGCTGACTGATTAGCCCCACAGTAAATGTCTCTCAGTGCCTACATCTTCGGCCCTATTAGTTTGAAGTAAATTAATGAACTTCACTGTAGGATAGTACTTATGAACAGGTAAATACTAGCCTGCATCAAGAGTTTTTTAGTGCACAGCGACGCATGTGTAGACACTGATGTGTCTGGCTGGGGCATCAGGGCGCTCCGGTGCAGGCTGTGCATGCCTGCTAACCCCATACCGGAGCACCCTTGTGCCCTAGTCAGCCCCTCTGCAGTACGTTGAACCGGGTTGGAGCAGCCCCAGGCTGGCAGGCTGACCCCCTTCCAGCCAAAGCTGCTCTGACCTGGCTCAACGTGCTGTGATCCTGGGCACACTTTCAAACGCAGCACCCAGGAGCAATATCTGACATGAACTGTGCCAGAATGTATTGCTTTGAATTAATTGCATGTGTAGAAATGCCCCCCGTGCCTAAAGTCACTCTACATTAGCTTCAAATTGGTTTGAAAAGATCACTGGTTGCAAATACACTGAGAACCAGGAGGGGTGGATACGAGGAACAGAATGACTTGGCTTCTTCGTATGAAGCGAGTTATTAGTGCTGCCTATATTCGAGGGGTACAAAACATGGGCTTTACAGAGAGGACACAGAGCTTTCCCAGAGAGTTTACAAACAGCAGTTAGTGAGCAAAAGAAGGAAAGAAGTCTTTCATCTTTCTCTGGACAAAGCATGTAGCGGTGCTTGCTGTCGCCCTAGCAAAAGAACATCCTATTTAAGAGCTGTTTTCCTAAAGAAAATTAAGATAGAAAATGTGTTCATATTGATCAGGGCTGAGAAGATGCTACTAGAGATGCACGGACTCCTATATCTTTTAATCATTTAGACATGCATACTGAGATGTTTCTTTAAAAATGTATTCTTACATAGAATGTAGCACAAATAATGACGATTTTCATTTCAGTGGGCCAGGATTTTACGGGGTAATTTAAAAGCTCCATTACAACAGCAGTAAAGTGACTTAAGAGCACTAGTTTCATTAAAGTCCCGTCCCATTCCCTCATCCCCCTTCTCCCCTCCCATAAATACATGGGCATTCCAGTGACTTCAGTAGGCACTGAGTGCACACTAAGTCAGGATCTGCCCCCATTTATAGAGAGCTTATTTACATGTGTTAGGCAAAAAAAATCTTTATTAAGTTGAATTAGTCTATAAGGTGCCAGTCTGCCCTGTCTTCTTCATTAAGGGCATGTCTACACATTGCCCTACATTGCCATAGCAATGCACTATACTGCGCTGATGTAGCGATCACACGAGTCGACACGTAATCGCTAGCTACGTCGCTGTAGCAGTGCATTCCTATTTTAGCGCACCACAACAGCAACGTAGTGGCAAAATCTAACCTTGTGTT